>NC_056056.1:36970000-38220000 GCF_016772045.2 Ovis aries | reverse complement strand
AGATCATGTTTGCAAGTAATATATATGATAAAGGACTTATATCCTGAATATATAACAACATTTATAAGTTAACAGTAAAAAGACAAATAACCCAATTTTAAAATGAGCCAACGATATGAATGGATATTTCTCCCAAGAAGATATACAAATAGCCAATAAACACATGAAAAGATGTTCAAAACCATGCTATTAAGGAAATGCAAATCAAAACGAGATGCCATTTCACCAAGATGACTAAAAAAATACAGACAATAATAATGATAAAGAAAAATTGGAACCTTCATACATTGTTGATAATATTATAAAATGCTGCAACCATTTTAGAAAATTGGTGGTTTTGTACATAATGCTCATTGTAGTAGTATTCATAAAAGCCAGAAAGTAGAATCAATCCAAATGTCCATCAACTGATGAATGGGTAAACAAAATGTGATATATCCATACAATGGAATATTATTTGGCCATAAAAGGGAATGAAGTTCTGAAACATGCTATGGCATGGATGAATGAACCTTGACATACTATGCTACATGAAAGAAACCAGACATAAGAAGCCATACATTGTATGATTCCATTTAAACGAAATATACAGAATCAACAAATGCAGAGACACGAGTGGTTGCTAAGCTCTAAGGGGAATGGGGGGGATTACAAGTGACTGCTATTAAGTGTGACGTTTCTTTATGGGGTGATGGAAGGTTGCATTACTCTGTGAATATACTAAAATCACCAAATGTAACATTTTAAAAGAGTGAATTTTATGTTATATGATTTATATTTCAATAAATCTGCCACTAAAAACAAAAGGATAAAACTGAAAATCAACAAGGACCTACTGTATAGCACAGGGAACTCTACTCAATACTCTCTAATTACCTGGATGGGACAAGAATCTGAAAGAGTGGATATATGTATGTGTATATACATATGTGTGTGTGGGTGTACAGAATCACTTTGCTGTGCACCTGAAACACAGTACTGTAAATCAACTATAGTCCAAGATAAAGTAAAAATTATATTTAATGGGGAAAAAGAAATATTTGAAATGCAAATAACAAAGGGCTAATTTCCTAAAATAAGAGTTTTTGTAAATCAATAAAAAAAGAAAATCCCACTAGAAAAAATGAGTAAAGGGCATGGAAAGACAGCTTATTAAAAAAAAAGAAAAAAAATTTTTTCTGGTGGTATGGCTTGTGAGATCAGTTCCCCAACCAAGGATTGAATCCAGGTCCTCAGAAGTGGCAGAACAGTGTCCTAACCACCAGACAACCAGGGGATTAAAAATAAAAAAGTTTTAAATGTCCAAAACTCAACCTTGCAATAAGCAAGAAGCAAATTAAAACAAGACTTCAGCAAAGTGACAAAAAGATGTTATCACAGGAGGATGTGGAGAAACACACTCTGCATTGTTGGTAGGAGTGTAAACTGCAATATCGTCTTCAAAGGGATGTAAATAAAATAAAACTTAAAACACCCTTTGACATAACAATTCCACTTTTAAGATTCCATGAGTTCAAGTCTCACATGAACACGAAACATGCACAGGGGTAGTCCATGCAAGGTTGTCCATAACTGCACGGGAACAGCAGCAGTCTAAGAGCTAACTAAACAAATCATCGTGTAACTATAAAATATACTACTACAGAGTCATTAAAAAGTATCAGTTCTATATGTATTGATAAGGAACAAATATCAAGATACACTGTGGAGTTAAAAAAAAAGGTATAAAACTTTGTGTTTAACGTGATACTCCTGGTTTAAAAGAGAAAAAAAAAGGAAACAGGGAAGACACACATCTATATCACATATTGCCTCAGAAGAAGTGACTGGGGGACTCGGGAAATGGAAAGAGGGAGGGATATGCACATATCACTGTTTTGTAAAATTTGAATTTTAAACTTGTACTAGTATCACTTGGGATTCCCAGATGGCTTAGTGGTAAAGAATCCGCCTGCCAACATAAGAGATGCAGGAGATGAGGGTTTGACCCCTGGGTCAGGAAGATCCCCTGGACGAGGAAATGGCAACTCACTCAGTATTCTTGCCTGGAAAACCCCATGAACAGAGAAGCCTGGCAGGCTACAGTCCAAGGGGTCACAGAGTCAGACACGACTTAGCAACTGAACACGAGTATTACTTCTTAGAGAAAGCATACATGAACAAGTAACACAATTTGTAAATGACACGGATAGAGGAGGAGAATTAGTTAAGTTTAGAAATCCCACTATATTTTAGTATAATTTACTAGCATTTTGCTAATATACAAATGACTTAATTAGCACCAGGACAGTCCCAATTAGGCCAGAGAGGGTCGAAGTAGGAACTAATGATGTAAGCCCTGATGCAGGTCCAAGAATGGGGAAGGTGGTCTTCTCTCCTCCCCACTTCTCCTTTGATTATAAAAAATGCAGCCCTATTGAATAGTTCTCAGGGTTGTGCTCCCTTGCTGGCTTGCTTGTATATTTCAAAAGCCTCCTATGCTAATAAACTCATTCTTTACCCGCCACTTTGCCTCACACTTAACTCTCTGAGCTTCACTAAGTCCTGACACTAGTTGAACGGTTTCAGTTAAAAGATCAACATAGTGAGTTCCCATTTCCTCCTAAGTCAGGGATCTTGGGTTCAAGTCCGAATTTGAGTGTTGGCTGAGTCCCACCTGAGAAGGAATGCAGATTCATAAAGAATCTGTATTTGAGCTCTGCCTTAAGGGTCTTCTTTTCTGGGCAAGTTTTCTAAACAGCATCCTCGAATGGTGTACAGGAACTGGGGCTGGAAGAGCTACCCCACGAACACTCCCTGTGGTGGTGGGCTTTCACTCATGTGCCATTTGGCTGTAGAGCTACATTCAGTTCGCTGAATGCTGTTTAATTCTTGTGAAGCACAGTAAGTGAACGAGCACCATGAATAAAACATAAAACTTGCTAACATTTATTGAGTACAAGTAAGCCCTTCCCATGCATTTACTCCTGTAATGCTCACCACGATCCTTTGAAACTGGTATTATTTTACCAGTGGCTTAGAGAAAGCAGGGATTTGATTCCTGTTCCTCGGCTAGCCTCTAAATAGAATCTAAGGTGAGTTTGGAATCTGCTGGATTCTTTTGTCCAACCAGACAAGACAGGAAGGGGCAAGCCTAGAGCCAGAACTCTCAACTTCAGGTCCAGGCTGCTTCCGTTTGCCCTGCGCTGCCTCGGAACACCGGAGAAAGGCCAAGATCCCCTGTCACCTGGCCGGCACATCCCGCACCTTCCACCTGGCTTCCAGGACGCAGCCCGTCCCCAGACGCATCACCCGGGAACCTACTTCCCGGCATCCTCTCCGTGCGACCGCTCACTTCCGGTCTTAAGTAGGCCCGAGTAGAAGCATCACTCGGCCAGCACCCTGCTCTTGGGAAACGCTATCCGCCGGGATTCCGAGCTGTACGCCCTTGTCCCACTGCCGCCCACGCCTTCGGTCAACACAGTCCCCTTACCTGCCCTGCGCCCCCCACCCTGCGGCCCCGGGCTCCCACGCTGATGACCGCCCTCACCTCCTCTCTCTTCGCCTGCCGCGGCCTTTTACAAACGCGGCCAAACTGTTCGCTGTAACGACAGTCGTTATTGGTCAGAGCCGCCCCGCCTCAGTTCGCGCTGTCTGACGGGAGTTGTAGTTTACTCGACCTAGAGGCAGCGGACAACTGCTGCGGAATCAGGTGGTGGAACCTGCTCCTACCAGGCGGTTGTACCACGTTTTTTTGTTTTTTGTTTTTTTTTTTTGCTATGGCAAGCGTGCTCTGGACAACTCTGCTGGTACTGGAAGGCACAGCCAATTCTAGGGCTGGTCATGGCTAGTTCAGGCCTGAGTGAGTCCTGTTTCTGAGTAGAATTCCATCCGTCATTGATGCAAAAGTCAGATTTTCTATATTTTTAGCAACGTCCTCTCCGATTTAGTGTTTTGTCAAGGGAGTGTTGTCCACCAAAGTATTCGCTGTTTCTATCACTTGTGTGTATCAAGTTACCTTTTCTCCCTTAATTATAATCCGACGTATTACTTGAACGTTTTCCCTTAGGAGGGATTGGAATTGAGTTAATTGAGTTCCGGCATGACCTAGTTTTGGTCCATGGAATTGCAGAATAAATCTACATACTCTTTGTTGACAATAGCTGCTGAGTACAAATGTGTTAAGGGTGAGGCTTGTATGTACTGGAAAACCCCGGAATGAGATTTCCTGCACCTTTAGCCTTCATCCTGCTACTTATTAATCATTGCACTGTGGATTGGTCATCTGAGAACTGTCAAATGAAATAATATGAATAAATAAAAAGGTGAGAGCTGTGTTTGTTATATTCAGGGACATACTGAGGACTGTAGTCAATGAGACAGTCTCTCAACTCTGAGGAAGTGATGTGAAGAGGTTGGGGGGGAGGTTAGCACATCTATGATTTTGGAGAAGGGGTACGTGCATCAAGCACACGTTGGTAGAGGGGTGCTTCTGGTGACAAAGCACAGGTATCTTAGTTAATGATTTTAGTGTTTTGCTAATTATGGAAAGATGCAGGAAACTAGGTTCATAAAATCTGAATATCCATATGAAGTCCTATTCTCCCAATTTTTCCAGAGCACAGAGTGCCTTGTTTCTGATCTCCACCCTGAACTCCCTTCAAGGTGTGTTGAAGGTCAGTGACTGCAGTGGCTAATGACTTAATCCTTACAGAGCCAGATGGTGAGTGACATTCTTTCGCTGGCACAACCTTAGTCTTCTTAACTATTAATAAGAGAAGGGGTCCCTTCTGTGATTAAGATTTGCTATGTTGTTTCCTAATCTGGAAGTAGGGGGAGAAGGGAACATTTTTTCTTTTCCACGAATTATTTTCCAATTTTGTCTTTCCATTTCAAGTTTTAAAATGATCATCAGAATATCCTGGATCGGGACTTCCCTGGCCATCCAGTGGCTAAGAATCTGCCTTCCTATATACAGGGGAGGTGGGTTAAATCTCTAATTAGGAAACTAAGATCCCACATATCATGGAGGGACTAAGCCCCGGCACTGCACTATTGAACCCACTCGCCCTAGAGCCCATGTGCCACAAGAGAGAAGCCCCCACACACAACTAGAGAAAGTCCACACTATACAATGAAGAGCCTGTGCAGCCAAAAAAAATTTTTTAAGTATATCCTGGATCATCTAAATGATCACCTAATAATACAGTGGGGTCTCAACGTCTGGTTGTGTTTATATTAGTGCCAAGTGATTACACAAAGCCATTGTTCTCAGTTGGGAGCACTGCTTACACATCTAGTAGATGCCACAGGTGTTAAAGATCCTCCAATGCACAGGACATCCCTTACAACAAAGAATTATCTGGACCAAAATGTTAATAGCGTCACAATTAAGAGACTCTGTTGTAAAGAGAGCGTTTAAATTTTTTTCCAATGGAATTGCCCAAATGCATCCTAAGAGATCTGTGGGTTTTCAGCTGATACACATTATATGTATGTTCCAAACAACCTCATTCTAAAAGAGGTTTCTTTCTTCCAATCCAGGCATGCTGGGTTCTTCAATTCCTTCTTCAAATAAGGGCTTTATACAAATAAGGGCCTTCTTTATTTCAGTATGCTAATATTTTTTTTTTCCCCACTTAATTCTCTCATTGTTTTTATAGTATTTTTCTAATTGCCATAGGTTTGGGATTTTTATTTTTCTTTCTTCTTTGGCTCTCCTGGGTTTTCATTGCAGCGTGTGGGCTTCCCTTGGGGAACACGGGCTCTAGAATGGACGGACTCGGCAGTTGCAGCATGTGGGTTTGGTTGCCCCTAGGCATGTAGGATCTTAGTGCCCTGATCAGGGATCAAAGAAGGTGGATTCTTAACCATTGGACAACCAGGTAAGTCCTGGAAATAATAAATTAATAAGGTAATAATAGATAATCTTGTCCTCTTGACTTTAAGAATGTTTCTAGTTTCTCCATTTGCATGAAACTGGCTTTCACTCTAGTTATACTTAGTTAAGAAAGATGTCTAGTTCAAAAGTATTGTTTTCAAAACTTCCTCTATTACTTTCAAAGATAAACGTTATCTTTTACCTGCAACTTGCTTTTGTCACTTAACATAAGATACTATGATCATATTTCTTAAAACAAAACAAAACAAAACATTTTTTCTGGCTGTACTGGGTCTCATTGCTCTGAGGGCACTTCTCCAGTTGTGGTGAGTGGGGGCTTCTAATTGTAGTGCACAGGCTTCTCACTGCGGTGGCTTCTCTCGCAGTGGAGCACAGGCTTTAGGTGCATGGGCTCCTGTAGCTATTTATTATTCAATATGCAATCACTATGTCTAAAAGTCCTTGGAGGTCAAACGGACAAAGGACATAAACAGAAAAGTCACAGAAAAGAAACACAAACAACCAATTACCATGGGAAAAAAATCACTAACTTTACTTGCAATCAGGGAAATAGAAGAGATCATTTTACATGTCTCAGATTGGCAAAAATGAAAGCTTAATAACAATCAGCATTTGTAAAAGCGGGGCAAATGGGTGCTTTCAGACATTTTTGGTTGGAGTGTAAAATGATACAGCTTTTAAGAGGGCAATCTGACAATATATATCATACAATTTTTACACTTTAAATTCTTTAATCCATCTCTCAATTCTAAGTATCCTAGAGAAACAGTACACACATGCACACAAACACATTCTTGAACTGCTGTTCTAGTTTTTAATATAAAACAGAGGTATTTTTTTGTTGTGTATTTCCAAATGGGTGAACAGTAGAGGTTTTGTTTTTGGTGATCATTTACTTACCTTTGTGATTTATTCATAACTTATTGTTTTGAGATGTTAAAAAAATTATTGCTTTCTTAAACCCATCTGCTCCTTCCTCTCTGCTTCCTTCTCTCTACAGCCCACTAAATCAGGAAGGCAGTCTGCACTAGTTAAACATCCCCACCTCCCACTCCCTAACCCACTGCATCCACATTTTGTTCCTACTATTTCACTGCAAGTGTTAGTTTTCAAAGTCACCAATTACTTCTTTATTGCTAAATCCAGTGAACATTTCCCCCCTCTGCCACACTTGACCCTTGACTACTATTTCCTTGAGCTGTTTCCTTCCTCATCTCTGCAACATTATGGGCCTTCAGTATTTCTCCCGCGTCAGGCAGCTCTTCCTTTCTCCTTTGCAAGCTTAGCTGTCTCTGCCACTTCCATACAGACAGACCTAAGAGTTCTGCCCTCAATCCTCTTCTCACCCTACTGTCTTTCTGGGTGACTGCCACTCCTTGGGTTGAACTACCACCTAAATGTTGATAAGTCCCTTCTCTTTTCCAGCCTGGATCTCCCTTCCAAATTCTACATCATTATCGACTGGATATTTCTACCTCAATGTCTTACGTGCCTACACCCCATATTTTGGAAGGCAGATCTCATAAAACTGGCCCTGGTTTGGTCCTTTAGTTTTAGCTCTTATCACCTCATACCCAGTATTTTATCAGCACACAGCAGAAAGCCATTTGTTTAAAATGAGACTGAGATAATTAAATTAATTAAATGATTTACTACCTACAGGGTATATATACAGCACTGAAGAAAACAGTCACCAGCTTCTAATGGGGAACACAGATTTTAAAGATATAATCGCATAAATACATAATTTAAAATTATGACAAATGCTCTAAAGGAAAACTAAAAGATGACTTGAGAGGCTCCTGATTTAGATTGTAGGTAGAGAAAGGAAGAAGTTTTAGAGGAAGAGACATTTAAGTGGAGAGCTGAAGACAAACAGCAGACAGACAAAAGGCATTCACACGGCAGGGTTCTGCAACGGGAGTCCTGATCCCCAACCCCCTCTGCTATGCCTTGCTTTGTGAAGCATTTCACCTGTGCCAGCTGGCTCAGTATTAGGCTCTGCCAACAGGGAACCAGAGGAACATGCAAGGCAATGACAGGAAGGAATGTTCCTTATGGGTTCTGGTTCAATCTTTGTATTCAGTGTACAATCCAATGCATCAGTGTACAGAAGACCCAGGGGTGTTCCCCTCAGTGGTTCTCTGGACCTGCCCCTGCTGCACCCTCAGGCTACACTTTTCCTCACTTGCAGCTGCTTCTATGGCAGCTTTGGATGCACCAGCCTGTAACACCCTCAAAGGCTGACATAAAATACAGGACACCCAGTTAAACATGGATTCCAGTTAAACATCATATAACTTTTTAAGTTTGTTTCATATAATATTTGGGACTGTGCTTTCACTTGCTAAATCTGGCAACCCTAGCTCCCTCACCTGGTGGACCATTTCTAAAGATCAACTCTGGCCAATGGTAGGCAGCTTCTAAGGACAGGTCTGGCCCACACCTTCTGGCATGTTTCTTACCAGGCTGCAGGTTCCTGCAATAATCAAGCCCACTTTGAAGAGGTTAGAAATTTCAAGT
Source organism: Ovis aries (assembly GCF_016772045.2). NCBI lineage: Eukaryota > Metazoa > Chordata > Mammalia > Artiodactyla > Bovidae > Ovis > Ovis aries. The sequence continues at coordinate 38,211,596 of NC_056056.1, read as the reverse complement.
GCCCTCCTAAACTCTTAGCTTCTGCACTGTCCACTCTGCTCAGAAGTAGTAGCTTTTTTTTTTTTTTTTGCACTTGCAATTTTTGGACTCCTTCTACGGGCTAACCATTTTTCACTATTTACACTAAAATTTCCCTCTGTCTCCTGATGGGATTCTGATATATAAAGTGGCTTGCAGTGAAGTTGGATAAACACAGACTACTTTAGAAGACAACTGCAGGCCGTATTAAAGATTTTGGTCTAAAAACAAAAAAAGTAAAGATTTTGGTCATTGTTTTTCAGTTTCTCAGTCATGTCAGACTCTGTGACCCCATGGACTGCTGCATGACAGGCTTCCCTGTTTGTCACCATCTCCCAGGTTTGTTTAAACTCATGTCCACTGAGTCAATGATGCCATCCAACCATCTCATCCTGTTGCCCTCTTCTCCTCCTGTCCTCAGTCTTTCCCAGCATCATGGTCTTTTCCCATTTTAGATTACATCCTAAATATAATCTGAAGCAAAGACTTTCAAGAAGGGAAGAGTCATGATCAGATCTACATCTATAAAAGATTCCTTTGGGCTTCTGATTCTGACAGAAAGGTTAGCAGTCTGGTACCTGGATCTTTACCCTTCTCCTGGAAACCACAGGGAGCAATAAGGAAAACCTATGACCACCAACTCCCACAAGCAGTATCTTAAGTGAAGCCAGGGATACAGAGAAAACTCAACACATTCCACATTGAGAAGAAGCGTGGTACTGGATGGGAGGCCAACTGAGTGCTGTGGGGGAAGGACAGGGAGTGAGGAGGGGCCAGTAGTGGCAGACCTCAGAAATCATTTGCAAATATTCAGTCTGAGAGCCAAACCGTGAGTGGAGCCAGCTGTCGGAAGGACTGAACTAGTATGTGAGTACTGGAAGAGGCAGGGAGGGAAGATGTATTAAGTGCCTAAAGGATCCAGGGGAGATGTCTTTCAGAAAGCAAGTTAGGGGATCTCCTTGAAGACAAGAGTTTTGTCACCTAATGGAGCACATGAAGGAATCAAGGGTGCTCAGCTGGCACAGAACTTCTGAACAGGGCCTCATCCCAGAGAGGAACCATGGCTACACTTTTAAGGAGACAATTCATTGTAGCCACAGAAAAGGGAGGTAAGAAACCCTGACAGGGTCTTTCCCCTTCATCCTCCTGCTGGTACTTGGTCTAGAAAAAAACAACCGTTTCAAATATGAATAAACAGATAGGTGTAAGCACAGCATTTGTACCAAGATACTGTAATTAAAAATAAGAAAGACAGCAAAACTTACCCAGAGTTTCCCCGGAGAAAACTCACAAGAAAATGTTCCCATAAAGCAGTTGAAAATAATACACTGACATTCCAATGTAAATTTTAAAAATCTAATGAAGCAAATGCAGCTAAGAAATACAAGAATTCAGGGAAGAGCTGTCCCTAAAGTGAAACAGAAATTGGTAGAATTTAGGAAACAGAAAAAAAATTTTTTTTCCCCCAGAAATGAAGGTTACATTAAAAGGAACACAGCTGAGTCGGGATACCACAGGAAGCACGTTAAAGAACACAGATTAGAGATGAGAAATGCAGGGACTTCCCTGGCGGTCCAATGGTTAAGACTCCACGCTTCCAAAGCAGGGGACGCGGCTTTGATCTTTGGTCAGGGAACTAAGATACCGTACGTCACGGTGCCAAAAAAAAAAAAAAAGGCAAACGAAAAGATAAAAAATAATTAAGAACAAATGATAGAAACTGATGAGGAAATCCAACATATAATTGGCAAAGGAAATCCAACATATAATTGGAGTTGCCAAAGAAAACCAAAGCAGTGGGATAGTACAAATATTTATGAATATAATTCAGGAAAGCAAGAAATATTAGCTTGGTGCATGCACCTGGCTCAGGGAATGCTTCTTTTCTTACACAGTGTTTTCCCTGGCTTGTCTCTTCCCATTTGCCTGATTTTCCAGTATTTAAGTCTTCTCACATTCTCCATAGTTCTGTGAAGCTTCTCACAATACATAGCCCGACCTCTAGAGAGCCTCAAGTCTGGCCTGCTGACCGTCAATCTGGATTGGCTGCCAGGTCTCTTCACAACTGTAATCCTAAAACTTCCTATTATCTCACTCCTGTTTGATCCTGTTTCTAGGTACTACATCATATTTTTTTTCCTGACTTATTCTTGTTCTGATGGAATTTATCCAGTTTATCCCTGAGAATCAGTCTTCTGTGAACTTACATAATCTAGTCTTTATTCTGTTGTGACCCATGACCATAATTCATTTACACTTCTGAAGACAGTGCCCCACTGATTCCTAGGTTCATTGTTGTCATTGGGTATTTTTCTCAACCCTTTTTCTATCTGGTAAATTTTAGGATGGGCCCCTTATAGACCTGGCATCCTAAAATTTTATAGTGGTATGGCTTCATATGAATCTTTCCTATTTATTGTGCAAACTCAACATTAGCCTTTCTTCAATCTTAAAACTCAAAAAATCATTAGGGAAATTTTCCTTTATTTAATTAATTCTACCCACTCCCCTATTTTCTGTTTTCTTCTTGGAACACTTATTGATTTTATATTATAAACCTCCTGAATTGATCCATATTTATTTTTTCTACTTTTGATTTCTGTTCCAGAACATCTCCTTGTCTTTTAATACTCCCACTGAATTTATTCTCATTTCTTATTTTGACATTTTATTAGGATTCTGTTCTAATTTCTTAAATACAGTATAAGTTTTTGGATTCTTGAGAGTTGCTATTTAGCTCTACCTTTTGCAGTCAAAGTTTTTCTCAATTTCTGGTGACCTTTGGCTCACTTCATTGAAAAGTGAAGCACTAAAAACCTGTTTGGAAGGTTTGTGTACATGGGCAGGGCTTACTGGTCAACACACTCCACTCTAAGAGGACTGGTGGCCAGTTACTTTTTGGTTTTGTTGCTCAGTTGTGTCCAACTCTTTGCGACCCCATGGACTACAGCATGCCAGGGTTCCCTGTCCTTCACCACCTCCCGGAGCTTGCTCAAACTCATGTCCACTGAGTCAGTGAGGACCTTCAAATATTAGCATCTGTCTTTTCACTCAAGAGCAGCTTAGTATTTCCACAGTAGGAGCCTCTAAATCTTGCATGTTTAAGTATGGTTATTGGTCTTCTAGAGCTGAAAACAGATAAGCTAGGCATCTCATTTATCTAGTATGTAAATCTGCTTAACTCCTACATTCTGTGCAGTAACTCATTTAAGCATATTAACCCTGAGTCAAAAATCTACTTTGTCCTTTTTTAGGTGAATTACTATTAGAATAACTTCAGCCTCCAACTTCAGAGACCATAGGGTAAAGTACTACTCAACTGAGACTCATTCATATACATTTTACTCAAGGTTCTTAAATTAAAATTTGTTGTTTTAGAGGTATGTTCTTCAAGTTCTAAACAGTCAAAATGTAGTCACTGGAAAAAATGCAATAATCCTGTACACAAAAAAGATTTTGTGTTTAGAAATCATCACTCTTTCATTGAAAGGGTTTGCTCTTTATTTCCTACAAACACAGTTTATTTTTCCAATTCAACTGTAACTTCAAGAGCACCCTGTATCTCTTAGTAAACTCAATTCTAATTCTCTATGCAAACTAGTCCTTATCAACCGCCTTTTCCAAAGTAATAGAACTCTTAACACACAAACAAAAGGAAGTTGAGCAAGCACAGAAACAAAACAAGAATAAAACTAGAATGTGAATCTCATTTTCCACAGGGAGAGAATATCAACAGGGAAAATGAGATCCTGATTTCATATAATAAGTTTTCTACAGCAATTCTTTGCGGTATCCCAATGCAAAGCATGGTTTCTGGAATAAGATTAAAAAGAAATGTAACAAATACCTGAGTGAATATAACAATATGGCTAGACCAAAAAGAAAAAAAAAAAAATCTCACACACAATAATCACTGCAAGAAGATCCCAAAGGTTATAGAAAACATAAAGGAACTTTAATATCCAAACAGTCAGGGCAAAGAATACTGGATTAATGAACCCCTTAAGTGTGAACCACTTCAGGTTCTTTACAGTACCAGATGTATTTTAAAGTAAAATCTGAATGCATATTGCAGAGAATGAATTCATTTTAAAAACTGTAATTTCCTTACCAGATACTAATACCAGTATGATTTTTAGACTGTTAATTTTTAAAATGATTTAACACTGAGGATAAGATTTAAAGCAAAGTTAGCAATGTTCCTGAATTGCAAATTTGTTCAGTAGTAACCCTTTGAGTAATACTACTTTCTTCTCAAAAAGTAGTCTGTACATTTTAGAATTGTGCATTAAAAAAATATTGGCTAATAAAAAGTGTTATTACTTGATATAGTCAAAATGAAAGGAAAACTACACTTTTGTTTAGATTATTTATGCCCAAATAATTTACCCTGCAGTCCACAGATGTATAGGACATAAAATTTTTTTGAATATGAGAAAAACAATGAGGGTCCTAAAACAGGAACATAAACCAGAAGAATCTAAAAACAGCATCCTATTATTTCATTTTTTGAGTATTTCATTTAAGCTGCTTTTGGTTGCATGCCCTGATCTGTAGAAGTTAACAAGGAAATAAAATTTCCAAGTGTTTACAACTGCATAGAATTGAGCCCCAGAGAATTATACATTTATGAGCTATCTTTCCTGGGCTCTGGTTTACTGGAGTATTGGCTTAGAGACCAGTTCAGGCTCCTATGCTGCTACCTGGAGAATACAGGCCAGGAATCTCTTAAGATTCCACGGGCCTTTTCTGTTCCTAAACAAAATACGGGGAGCTCTCTGGTCTTAAAAAGAACAACCAAGCATCCGAATAGGTATAGTGGGGATCCTTTTCCTTTGTGAGTCAAACAGGAGAGTTTGTGACTTTTATTGAAAACAAAATAAAACAAAATCTCCCACTATTGTTCTAAGAGACTCTGAAACGTATTAGAAATTTCAAAACTAGAACAATGCCATCAAAGATTAAACTTCTTAATGCTTGGAGCCAACCCAAAATAAAACTGGGAACTCCAGGAAAACAGGTACCAAAAGAATCAAAGTAATGATTGCACTGAGGCTTCTCCTCTTCAAAGGCTGTCTAAGGAGGTAGGATTTCAAGGGTTTTTTGTTTGTTTGTTTGTTTATCTTTTGGCCTCTGAACATTTAAAAAATGCTTTGCCCGGCTGGTCATTCAGGCTAATTTTGGAGTTCACAAGGAACCCCCATGCCTGACCTAAGGATATTCTACAGTTTCACAGCTATCATTTGTACATATTAAAATCAAGCTGATTTACTCTTTTTGAGTAAATATAACTAGAATATGGCAAATTAATATATTCTTTTACATACAACTTTGTGTCTCAAAATTCTGGAAAAACAAGAGCTGATGACTTTGTATTCAAAGACTACCAAAGTGTGTATTTCATATTCACATGCAAACAAAACTTTATAAATCTCCTGTCGACTCTGCATGATGCCTTTAAGGAGGAAATGACATACAAAGTGTGGTAACTGTGCAAAATATTAAATTGCTAAAACATTTTACATAATGAAATAATACATGTAAATATAGAAGTTGACATATGAAATTAACATGGATTCACAAGAACTTATCACATTTCAGAGATTTTCTTTAGTAACAAGTTTTTGTTTTTATAATTCCTGGTACACAGCAAAGTTTATCATGGAAGATAAAAACCCTTTTAAACAGACTCAACAGGGAATTCTTGAGGCACCTTCTCATATAAAACACAAGATGAATACAATTATCAATCCATCTGAGAAAAGTTTTCAATCTAAATGAACATCATTTTTTTTCCATTTAAGTGTATTTTACAGAACTTTAATAAGGCAAGACAAATTTGTGAAAAAAATGTAGATACAAAAATGATGTAAACTAATAATTTATATTTAAAAACGGCAGAGGGAAACCGTGGCGATGGGACAGCTCAAACAATGTCTATTTCAAAAAAAACCCTAAAACAGAATTGTGCATTAGCTGAAGATTACAAAGAACTTCTAGACTCTGCACAGTTTTGGTTTTTCTTTTTTTTTTTTACATCTTTATATTACATGTTTTAAATCATATCAGGAATGCAAACTAGAACTGCACACTACTTCAGTGGAAAAAAGTCCAACATTGTGCAATTTTCTGCCTCAATTTTAAAAAAAGTGGCAGCAATCCCTGCATTTGTATTTGAAACAAGGATCTGAGAATCTTTATTAAAAAAGGTAATGAAGGCAAAAATTGGCAGACATCCAGCATCTTGTTTCTTTTTAAAACAATGTGGATGATAAGTAATTTCATGATTGAAAAATGAATCTTTTAAATAAATACACTGTATCTGGCATTTGCACTGACTGATTTGATAAATCTGTAAGTAAACAACGGCTTTACTACTCCCTGTAGCCTTAAGCCCCTGACTTTAGATTCTGGAGTCCTTTTTCACTGGGTTTCATACCCTGCCACTCGATACCCTGCAGGCTGATTAGGCATCATGCTGCCATTCTGTCCTGGAGGTGGCTGCACTCCATAATTTGGTCCCATCCATGGTGGAGAAGACTGTGTCTGACTGGTGGAGAATGTGAAAGAAGCAGAGGGGAAGGGAAATCCACTGATTAAAATAAAATGTAATGCCAAGAAGAAATTACACATATGTGGGAAATATCCTTTTCCTTAAGCCCAAATATAAGAATAATTGTTTAAGTCAGAGAAAGCAAAGGCAAAAGGTTTTTCTTTTAAAAATAAGCATCCATGTAGCTTTAATTTGTACAGTTTAACTCTGTTAGTTTAACTACAGCTAAGAAAATACCCTTTATCTATAAACATTTATTCCCTTTGAACTCAGAAAAACTCATCTCTAATCTCAGAACTGTTCTCCTGGGGTTTGACATACATTGAACAAGCCACTGTCTGAAAGAATCTTGATCATCTGGTATAATACGGACTTGCATTTATATTACTCAAAGAAGAAATTAAAATATTTATTAGTATATGTAAGCTTATAAATATTTCAACATAGCAAGATTCATTTTAAATAAAAACTGCAAAGTGTTTTTTCAGAAATTTAAGTAAAACTGCATAATTCAGGATGTATAAAGCTTTTGTGTAACAATGTACGAATAAACCCTTTTGCACAGGAAAAAAGCCTAATGAATAAAAGCAACTAGGATCAAAATAACTGTATCCAAGAAAGACTAGTGACCATTAGTCACATAAAAACCTTAACAACTATTAAGTTACTATTTTCTTACTTAAATACTTGTTGAATCATTCAAGCATTACCAAAGTGCTTATAATGCTGGTTATAAATCAAAGCAACACATTTGCAGACAATTTTTAAAAGATATACACTTAAAACTATAAAGTAAAAAGCTCTCTAAAATGCTATGCTTTAGATAGAAGGCCACATTACCTGCTAATTACTTAAAATCTCTTCCTAAGTTCTTGACATTTTCAAAGGTTAATAATAAAGGAAAAGAACAAGTGTGCTTACTTAAATCCTTGCTGGTTCCACGGCTGGCCATACATTCCATATGCAGGTACTTGCCAACCATTAGGCATATACTGGCCAATTTGTTGTGCATTCCCATACCACTGGCCCCACTGGCCATAAGCTTGTGGATATCCAATTTGATTCTGCTATTAAGCAAAGTTATAACAGATAATTTAGTATTATTTGAAATTATAGGTGCATATACAGTCCTTATATACCACAAATACATAACCATAACACATAGGGTCATCATTACAATGAAAACTAAAGGATAAGCAAGAGTAAGTTGTCAATGTTAAAAAGCAGCAAGGTCATACTGCTTCAACTCTACAGTGATGCTCTAAATGCCATATTCTTTGAGCCAGCAGGTAATGCCCTAGAAATAAACATTCAACTCAAGAGAACATATAAGTGTTTTGTAAATCATCCATGACTGTTTCCTTTAGATAAGGAAGATATGAAGACTATATATATTCAGTTTACTTAAGAAAGTTATATAGTTTAGGATTTTCTCAATCCTATCTTGATGTTTCATTTACTATTTCCTCATAGACATGTTTGTGGGATCAAGTTTGAACTACTAGAGCTGCCTGGAAAAACAAAGGTGGCAAAATCTGGAAGAAAATGCCAAGGTCCTAAATATATTTATAGCTTTTGTTTCAACTGAATTCAAACATGCTTGTGAGTTCTCCAAATAGTATGTAAGTCTACTAAGAATTAGAAAAAAATTTAATACTGTTAGGTTTGTTAGAACATTTAAAAATTCAATGTGGTGTGAGCATGAGTCAGTTGAGGCAGTCACATTCACCATTTCACCACGGCATCCATGAACCATCACTCTGGAACTATAATATACATGTAGGAAGAGCCCCTATATGCCATCACTGTAGCTAGAAACATTAACAATTTCATTTAAAGATACCTATTAGTCCAGCCATTACTTTGCAAAGTCAAGAACCCTCTCACCTGTTGCACAGGATTTATCATATCAAGAGTTTCTTTGCCCCAGTAGCATTTTACAACATGGCCTTCAATGGTAGTTCCATTAACAGAAACAATTGCATGTGCTGCACTTTCATGGGAATTGAACCTATTGAAAATATTAAGAATTACAATGATATTACAATTACAATGATAATACAATTATAATAATATTAAGAATTACAATATAAATTGTTTAAGGTACTTATAAATAAAACATTTGAAAAAATCAAACTGGGCCTGAGGTAAAACAGGAAGTTAATATAAGAGAATAAAATGGCCTAAGTTTTCATTTTTTGGAGAAAATTCTCTTAATAGAAAATGATTTGCCTTTGTATTAGAAGGAAGGAGTTATTGTGGCAAATTTAATAAAAGCTAGAGAAATTTCTATTTCTTCATAACCAAAGTAAATTTTAAAGAAAACCACTAAGTTATAAGTTCAAAAATGATCTGGAGGTAAAAGTTTTTTTAAAAACCACACCTACCGAACAAAAGAATATCCTTTATCTGGAAAGACTCGAATTTCCATTATTTGTCCAAATGGTGAAAAAGTCTGACGCATTAGTTGTTCTGTTAGACAAAATCCAAAACCATATCGCATTAAAATCCTACAAATATCAAGTACTTTAAAATTAACCTTAAGATGCCACATAGGTAAAGTCCCCATACCTGTTAGCCCGGAAGTGACGCCTCCACAGTACACAGTACAGTTGCTTGGACTAGACTGATTTACGACCTCATCATATGATAGCTGTTTGGTGTTTGCTGGGGAGAAAAGTTTAATATTTTTAGTTCATAAAATGTTCAGAAAGAGGAAAGCAATATTAACTATACTACTGTAATGGTAATATTTATCTTGATCAAAATGCTTGTTTAATACATATTACAATTTGATTGAGGATTAAACCTCCCTGAAGAATGTCTAAATATTACTCAGTATTCTCTAATTAACAGGAGACTTGACATTAGAGATATTACTTAATATTTATAATTACAAAAATGAAAACTAAGTACATTTTTGAACAGTAGTCTTGATTTGCTTCTCATCTATTTCTGCAATAAGTCTCCGGGAACAGCTCTAACATTTAAAATCTAGTGTTTTTCCTCCAAAATTCCACATTTCCTTTTCTTCTCCAATACACCTACACTCATATGTACTCTTTGGAGCTGGAGGCTTTCGGGTTGCCCAGTTAGTTCTGATTTGTCTTCCACCAAGCCACTGGCCACCCATCTGTTGAATGGCGTTTTCAGCATCCTGTTCCACACAACATTAGAAATGACAAAGAAGCCACTGTTAGTTGAAGTTAAACAACTGTTTGCAAAAGAGAAAACTCATGGTTGCTTTCCACAAATGTTTTCTTAATGGAATACTTTATGATATACACAATATATGACAGCTTTCCTAAAATACAATGGTGCTTTTATTTATTTTACAATGGTGCTTTTAAATTGTCTTTCTTTTACCTCATAAGGGCTTTTGGGAATTTTATTTTATTTTTAAAATTTTATTTATTTATCTGGCTGCTCTGGGTCTTAGTTGTAGCATGTGGGATCCAGCTCCCTGACCAGGGATCGAACCTGGGCCCCCTGCACTGGGAGCTCAGATTCTCAGCCACTGGACCACCAGGGAAGTCCTGTGGGAATTTTAATCACCTGAAAGACTCGAGCCCAAAAGCCCCTGTGAGGTAGCCATTGTCAAGTTCACCCAACAACCCAGACTATTATGGATGAAAATCTCACTTTATACAATCCAACAAGCTTTCAACAACAGCATTTGATTACTCATTCATCTAACAAGTAAATACTGAGCAGTCATCATGTTCTAGACAGCAGTTAACGTCAAGTGCTGGGAATACAGTCAAAGAGGCAGACACGGTCTCTGCTGCCAGGGAGCTTCCACTTTTTGGAGGGGACAAATAAAGTAATTATTAGTTATGGTAAGTGCCATGACAGAAACAAAAGGCTGAGAGCAAGAATATGCCATGCTGAGATACAGGGATAAGAATCTACCTTAGGGAACCCACTTACACTGTTGGTGGGAATGCGAACTAGTACAGCCACTATGGAGAACAGTGTGGAGATTCCTTAAAAACTACAAATAGAACTGCCTTATGACCCAGCAATCCCACTGCTGGGCATACACACCGAGGAAACCAGAATTGAAAGAGACACGTATACCCCAGTGTTCATCGCAGCACTGTTTATAATAGCCAGGACACGGAAGCAACCTAGATGTCCATCAGCAGACGAATGGATAAGAAAGCTGTGGTACATATACACAATGGAGTATTACTCAGCCATTAAAAAGAATACATTTGAATCAGTTCTAATGAGGTGGATGAAACTGGAGCCAATTATACAGAGTGAAGTAAGCCAGAAAGAAAAACACCAATACAGTATACTAACGCATATATAGGGAATTGAGAAAGATGATAACGATAACCCTGTATGAGAGACATCAAAAGAGACACAGATGTATAGAACAGTCTTTTGGACTCTGGGGGAGAGGGAGAGGGTGGGATGATATGCGAGAATGGCATTGAAACATGTATAATATCATATATGAAACGAATCACCAGTCCAGGTTTGATGTATGATACAGGATGCTTGGGGCTGGTGCACTGAGATGACCCAGACGGGGCGGGAGGAGGGAGGGGGGTTCAGGATTGGGAACATGTGTATACCTGTGGCGGATTCATGTTGATGTATGGCAAAACCAATACAATATTGTAAAGTAATTAACCTCCAATTAAAACAAATAAATTTATATTGAAAAAAGAAGAATCTACCTTAGGGCAGCACAATTAGGGAAGGTCTCTTAGAAATGACTTTTAAGCTGAGGAAAAGGAGCTAGAAAAGTCAAAAACCCAGAGTGTTCCTGGTAGAGGGAAAACCACTGCAAGTATGTTAGGGCAGGCAAGAGTTTGGCACACATCTAAAAGAAGCATGTGAAACACAACTAGTATCACTGGAATCTAGTGTGCCAAAAGGAAAAGTGTGAGAAGAAAAAACTGATTATTTTAAGTAAGAGATTATCATGATCCAATTTATGTCTTAAGAAGGCCATCCTTATGTTTTAAGGAGAACAGTTTGGGGGAGATAAGACAGTAAAAAGACACTTTATAAGACTAATGTAATATTCAGATTAAAAAAGAATGTCGGTGACCAGGACTAATACAGTAGCAGTGATGTAACCTAAAGGAAGAGTCAATAGAATGGGGGTGGGGGGGGGGCCGTGTGCACAGTAACTAAAAGGGCAGGAATCAAAGCCAACTCCTAGGCTCCTGCTTGGGCAGCAGGGAGGACGGTGCTAGTACTGACGGAAATGAGAAGCCTGGGAGGCAGCGGAGGAACAAGTTTGAGGAAGAAACGATTATTTAAGACACATTAAGTTTCAGATATGTGTAAGACAGCTAAACGAAGATAATTTGTTAGTTAAGTGTGAAGTAAATGGAGCTGCAGATAGAAGGTTCAGAGCCACGAAGAAAGACTGGAGAGAAAAGAAAGCGTCCTACGATAGAGCCCTGAAAAACAGCAAAATGTGAGAACTGGATAAAGGAGAAATCGCGAGCTAAGGTGACCAAGAAGGAATAGCTGGTGATGAAGGAAGAAACCCACAACAATGTACTGTCAGAGAGCCAAGCAAGCAGAAATCAATAGGTGAACCTGAAAAGAGTAGGCTTGGTGTAGAGTAAGAATAAAGCCAACGTAAGAGTAGACTGAAAAGGACGTGGGGTTCAGCTTTGGTCGAATGTGCGCTTAACCTAGCACAAAACAACAGGTAAATTTAAGGCTAAAAGTGTTCTTAAGACACGTAAAAAGGAAATGATTCTTGAAAAAACAAATATTGCTTTCCACACTAACCAGTCTGAACTCTGTAAGATGTTTAACAACTATCTGTTGTTGGATGAACTGTCACTTAAATTTATATGAAGTCCTATCTATCCAGCCTCGTAACTGTGAAAGTGACCTCATTTGCATTTGAAATAGGGTCTTTGCAGGTGTATTAGTTAAGATGTGGTAATACAAGTTAGGGTGAGCCCTTTTAAAGAAGGGCTGTTGTAAGAAGATGAGAAGTTAACAAGGACACATACAGAGGAAAGAGGGTCGTGTGTGAAGACAAAGGTAGAGACTGGAGCAATGCAGCTGCAAGTCAAGGATGCCGAGGACTGCCAGTTACCACCAGAAACTAACGAGGGCAGGAAGGACACTTCCAGCGTCCTCAGATGGAGCATGGCCATGATGACAACCTGATTCCAGACTTCTATCCTCTAGAACATAGAGAATCTTTTTCTTGTTCTAACTCACTCAGCTACTGTGATACAGCAGCCCTAGAAAACAAATATAATCACATGCTCATATACAACTACAGTGGAGGAAAGACTTCTTCCACTGCAACAGCAGAAAAGAGGGAGGAGGTGAGAGTATTTAATGTAGGTTTGGTGGTAGAAAGCTGAGGGCATTTCTGTGTGATAGCTTTTACTTTCTCATTTGAAGCTCAGGGTGATGATGGAGAAAAAGAGCGAGGAATATCTGAGGAAAAATGAGGGAGCATGAAAATAGTTTTTCAAAGAACAGGAAATCAATTTTACTAGAGAAACACAGGTTTACAAAGACAGAGCCATGTGTTTATCTATGTGTAACTGCTAAATTAGAAGTGAAACCAGCTGACTCAGTTTCTCTCTAGCAACACTCAGTTACTTCAGAGTAGGCAGGGAGGTATGTTCAACCAGTACTGGAGTTTGCCTAGGACACACAACACAGGAGAGGCAAGGGAGCCAGGGGCAACTGCAATCAGCGCTGTAGCACTTTGCAACACCAGAGAATGCCTGCCAAGCACATAGCACAAATTTATAAAAACTAAAATATAAATTTGGGAAAATCAAACTGTGATGATTGTCAGGATTATAATCCACGTCTGGTGACTACAGAGGTCACACATGGACATCCTCTGCTATATCTGACTTTCATACTAACTCTGCATTAAATAGTGACATATAGCAGGGGAATATATTCCATAATCCCAAATGCAAAAAAATGAGTTTTTACTCCACCCAAAGAGCTCAACCTCTATCACCAAGTATTACAAAACATTGACAACCTATTTATCAACCCTTTAAAGTAAATGTGACTGTCAATTCATTGCATGAGGTATTCTTCTACCTTCCCTAAATATTATGCTGGGATTAACAGTAAAGCTTTAAGAACTAGTTACAGTCTCATAGTTTTTATTTTTTCATCTCCTTTTACATCTAGTAGATGGGACCATACATGACAGCTTTTACATCTTCACCTCTCAATATGCTTTACCATTTGCAGTTTTTCTTCTAATATACGGATTTTTCCTAACCTCTTAGATTAATACCTGCTTCTGAGAAGACACTTTCACTTCATGAAAGGAAGATGATAGTTAGAATCTGATTGAAAGATACGATGCCACTATGCGAACAGCTGACACACAATTACAGTGCATTTTACCTTCTTTTGCCTTAACTTAAAAGCCATGTTAAGGACTTCCCAGGTGGTGCAGTGGGTAAGAATCCACCTGCCAATGTAGAGGACATGGGTTCGATCCCTGGTCCAGGAAGACTTCACATGCTGCAGAGCAACTAAGCCCGTGTGCCACAAATACTGAAATATGTGTGCTCGAGGGCCCGCAACAAAGAGTTGTGCCCCCCCACTCTCCACAACTACAGAAAGCCCTCTTGCACCAATAAAGACCCAGCACAGACATTAATTTAAAAAGAAAAAGGCCATGTTAACATTTTTAGGGCTGATTTTTTATTTGAAAAGTCAATTCTGGAAAAGTAAAATGGCTGCAAGCTGGCTGTTATAGTGAATATCTGGATAGGGAGGAATAACCAGACATTAGTTTCAATATGAGCAGACACAGGAACTAGAAAATATAGGACAGTTTGACACTAGTTGGCATAACTGCAAACAGATGTTTTTAAAAACTCAGAAGGAACTGGTACAATAAATGATGCTGATAAGTTTCACCTGAAGTTATCAAGAAATGATATCTATTTCAAATATTCCCTTTACTAAAGAAAATCCTTTCTAAAATACATTTCATAGTATCAAAAATTTTAATGGCTCATTCTAAGGCACTCTTGCCCAAAAAATACAGTATTTTTGCACTTATCACTGGCAAACAATCGTAACATAGAGGCAATACAATAAAATTAAAGGTTAATGAAACCTGAGTGTATAATCCAGGATTAATGCATATAAATTCTGCTACCATCCACCCCTATATTTTTAGAAGTGTGATATCTCTGCATTTAATTGTTTGGAATCTTGAGTTATCACACTAAAAAACCTATTTACTTGAATTAGTAATATATTTACAAGGTTCAAACTTCACATAGTACAATACAGCTAGAAGTGTCTTGCCCTCCTGCCCATGTGCCTCTCATTACCTAGCCCACAAACAGGAAACCTTACAAGTGTCTTGTTAATCTCTGCAGGGGGGATGCAGGGGGAAAAGAAATCACCCCCACCCTGCCCCCTGCCATGCATACACATATAATATACTCTCTTATTTTTTACACAAAGTTTTTTTACCTGACAATATCCCATGGAAATCCTTCCATAACCAGTACTTACAGAGGTTCCTCATTCATTTTCCTTTTGTAAACAGCACAGTATTACATTGTATGGAGAACATACCAAAGATTTTATACAGCTGTCATAAACATAAGCCTTTCCTTCTCTATAACCTCTAAACAATGCTATCCTTCCTTTTCTCTGCAAAACTCAGAAACTGCAAGCCTATGCAAATTCATGTTCAATAGTGTTTACTGAATGAAGGAAATGATGAGACATTTTCAAATACATTAATATACTCTTTTTAGAAAAATTCTGATCCACTGGAACATTTTATTAGCTACTTTTACATTAACATGCGAATATAAAACAGGGAGAAAACAAATCAAATATATATGAGATACTCAATATCTATCCTATCTTTGGATGATGATTTAAACACCTCTACTTTTTATATTCTGAAAACATTTCCTCAGTACTTTGCATGCATCAGGTGCTAAATACATGTGCTTAGTTGCTCAGTTGTGTCCAGCTCTTTACAAGCCCATGGACTGTAGCCTGCCAGACCCCTTTGTTCATGGGATTCTCCAGGCAATACCTGAGTGAGTGGCCACTCCCTTCTCCAGGGGGTCTTCCTGACCCAAGGATCGAACCCCAGTCTCCTGCATTGCAGAGGGATTCTTTACCATCTGAGCCACCAGGGAAGCCCAAGGTGCTAAATAAATGTTGACTAAATAATTGAACAGGAGAAAGAAGGTATCCTCTAGTAAGAGTACTAATTATCAGTGATATGAACAAATGGTAGATGACAGAAATGACTAATAACTGAAATGAAAAGAACATTTTTGTTCTTTCTTATATTGCACATGCACTTTTTATTGAGCTCACCCATTTGTTGAAAAAGGAGACAAAGCCATATCCCTTAGACTTTCCTGTCGCCATGTCTTTTACCACTCGGGCATCTCTGAAATCAGAAACAATCAGAAGTTTAGGTTTGCAAACTTTCCTCTGGGTATCAAGTGAGAATTTCATACACAATTCATTTTCATGTTTCATCTTCATTAAAATGAACCTTTAATACAAATTTACCTTTTATTCTATAAAATTTATCATGTATTAGCAAATGAGGCTTAATTTTATAAACATGCAAATCAAAAACTTCTTAAATATATATGTATACATTTTACAGAAACTGCCTCCCACTTCAAAAAATTTTTACATTTTTAAATATTAAGCATGGTAAAAGCAGCTATTCACATAAATTACTTAATTTATAGGGTTCACTGGCACACTAAATGAATGGCTTTCTTTAACCATGCAATTTATAATTTGCTATTTTACACTATATACTACCTTATATACTACCTAATCATTAAAAAATTAAAATAGAAAACTGGAAACTAAAAGAATGAAAAAGTTGTATATTCCCTAACTCAATTAATTTTTTTCATTTTCTCAGATCAGTTCACACCCCCCTTCTGAACTATGGGTAAATTTTGAGAACTTGACATTTTCAGAAATGTTAAACTACTGAAGAAAAATACTAGACACACACTTTAGTCTTATTCTATATAAGATTTTATACTAAATTCTAAAATAGCAATAAGATTGATTGGAAACTACAAGATATAAAAGCAAAATTTTAAAAAGTCAGAAAGTAAAAAAGCACGCCAACATTTATCCACTGTGAACCGTAGCTTGTAGTTAGCCAGGGCAATTCTGTCCATTCTTCAGAGATACTCTGCAAAATAACCAGAGCCCTATTATTTGAGATTGAGTGAAAAACCCAGCCATGATAGCTAAAACTCCATACCTCAAAAAATTGGACTCAAATTGTGCTTCGCAGGCAATCTGCTTTTAAGTTAGCCAGGTATGTCACAATGCTTGTTCTCTCAGGACACATGAACAAAACAGGCACTTTCACAACAAAAACCCAAGTCAGAAAGCCATGCAATATAATTTTATATTAAAGTATACATAAGCATATTTTGATAAATTTAGGAGTGATTTATTAAGTGCTTAGGGTCAAAATGACAAAGAGGTGATGGTGAAAGAGGAAAACTAATGCAAGTCACTTCTCAATATGTAAAAATACTTATGGTACACATGCATTTAATTTGTAGCTAACTCTTTCTACAGCAAAATCTGTTAGACTACCCTAAACTCAAGGAACAGGAAAAATTTAAGCTGTATAAATTAGGGAAAGAAAGTGCTGTAATTTTATACCAAATATTTTAATAGGCCAACATTTACTACACAACTTCTTTAAATCAAGCACTGTTGCAGAATCTACAGACAATACCTGACTATCATGAGAATCTCTCAATATATGTATTTATCAATGTATCTCCTTTAATTAAAAAGAAAAATCAAGAAGTGATGCTACCAACTGAAAATGGTTCCTTCAAATTTAGAAACACTAACTCTTAGAATAACCTAAAGCTTAGACATTATCTCAACTGAAAATTATAAAACTTAAAGGTCTTATCAAGAAAAAATCATATATACATCAGTAATCATAGTAGACTCTAAGAAAATTTACAGACTACAATTATGATACCAACATATTTAACAAAAAGAAATTATTGATTCTTGATTAAAACGTAATGAAATTACTAAAATTTGGATGTCATTTAACTTACACTCGCCAATTGTTAAACAATCTTTATCTTAACCCCAAACTAAATATTCACGCTTTCAGAAAAGCGACTTCAATCAAAATCTAAATATTTAATAATATAGCATTTAATCTGTTAAAATGTTAGAAAAGCCTTTTCTTCTTAAAGTTAAGTTTTAGGAAATGTTAGCCTTGATTCTTATATTATCTGAAGGAATTCTCTAAGGAAGAAGTAGCAAAGATGCAGATCAGAGTTCTTTAATCCTTTACAGTCCTGTGACTATGCTTAAAGTGGAAAAAATTTACAAAGATACTATACACCAAAATGAAAACAAGCACAAAATTTTGCATACAGAAACTTATAGCGCCTTTAAGAGGTCAAAGGTTAAGACTGTCCAATCTAGGTATCCGAAAGCCAGCTAACCATCATCAAAACCCTAAAACAGACTAAAAAGAACAATCAAGAAATTAGAACTTTATTTCCCTAAAGTCAGTTCTAAGAGATCAAGAAAAATGTCACCTAAAAGAAGAGCCTACCTATAAACTCTAATCTTGTGACTGCTTTTAAAGTTGGCCCCTTACTTGTGATCATTCTTTGGTCACTATCCATTTTCATCCTCCTACCAGTGAATTGAAACTCTTCAAATGAAAATTCCCAAATTTAACATCAATACCACCAGCATTTACTTTCCAGTCTCCTTCTCATTCTCTGCTGTTGGTCTGTCCATCAAACTAAATCAAAGCTAGCATTTCCTTTTTTCTACTCTTCTAGCTGGAATACCAATAATAAAGCAACCAGAAACTCTAAAAACTTTGTTTTCTAGATTCAACAATTACTTCTAAGAAAGTGCAATAATCAACTTATTCTTACTCTATTATAGGCATGCTTTTCAAAATATTAAAGTTCTTTTATGATACTCAAGTGAGCTATTTGTAACAGGCCTAAACTGTACAATTAATAACAATGGAAGCAATACAGTGCTTCACAAAATACTAAGAGGCATTATTATTGTTGTTAATAGCAACAATAACAACAAAAGGACAGATATCCTGGAATTAACATTTAATAACTGCTTTTTAAACTATTAAGGTTTCTTTTTGTTAAAATATATTAACAGAAAATGCATGGTATCATAGAAGTGCCAAAGGGTTTAAACTCCTTAATCACAGCACAAGTTCACTAGATTATGACCAGGCTAGCAAGACACTCATACAAGAAACAGGATGCAGGACAGCACATTCGTCTCTTAAAAGCTAATGCTAATTGAAAAAAAAAATTAAGATAATTGAAGACCAAAGATTTATCAAGGGAAAATAATCTTTGGCTGTTAACTGCTTGAATAGGCTCTAAACAATACATTTATTCAAGTGAATATTAATACATTACATTCAGGTGTCAAAATTAATGTCCAAAAAAATTCACAACAGATTTTCAAATTACTTCTATATAAGATTGTTTTTAATTAAAAGCATTTTTAAATTTATCTTCTGTTACTTACGATATTCTTCCAAATGGCGCAAAAGCAGCTTTTATATCTTCAGTTGTAATTTCTGGACTGAGATCACCAACAAAGACATGGAAATGATCTTATAGGGGAAAGGAAGGGGAATTGAAAAGAAAAATACAATTTTAGAATTTAAAAAAATGCTAAGATCTATTTAATAAAGTATTCTTAAAATAATTTATGTATTACAATAAAGTATAAGTAAAACACTATCCTACATCTAGACAAATTCTATCAGTTTTAAATATAATGAATAATGAATCAAGATGACAATACAGGAAAGATTCTCCTATGATATATCTAATGGGAGACTGATAGTTACATTTCTACTTATAACCAATTATTATACTGGCCAAAATAAACTAGTAATATATAACAAGTTTTGCAAAAATATATATATATATATAAATAAATGACTTATTTACCATTCTAATAGTAATTATTCACATTCATTCAGTTTACCACTACATTAAATCTAAACAAATTAAAATAGTGGTATTATGAGTTATTAGGCTAGATTTGCCTCAGTTAAGACAGTTTACTGAAGCTAGCTATGAGATATACTTGGTTTAACCGTATTTTGTGAAGAACAATCAAAGAAATACCTTGCATTGCAACAGTTTGATGTTAAAGTATTTGAGTTTTCTCAAAAGCCAACAGTTTTGGTTGCCCAGACATTACACCATTCAGTTTATGTGAATCCATGTGCAAGTGAACTAAGACTGAAGGCAACAGAATGAAAACAGTAATCCCTTCACTTTATATCAGAGTCATTAAAAAAGCACTGGAGAGAAATAATGATCCCATATATGAAGTTTTCTTAAAAAGACAATGCTCAAAAAAAAAAAAAAAAAGAAACACTTTAAATATACAAAATAGTTGGATCAACACTTTAAATGGACATACATATCAATTCTGACAAAGTATATCTGGAAAGAAAAGTTACCCCTACTTGGCAGGCCTTAAGCAACATATTAGGTTGCCATTTGGGAGACACAGTTTCAAGTGAAACTCAAGCAATAAGATCTGGGTATGAATCACAGAACTTGACCTCAAGGAAACAGGGTATCTTGCCCTTCAGTGGTGAAGTATTTCTAAGGCATCAGGGGCTACCAAGGCGGGGAATCAGAGAACTTGAAATAGCACCCAAGAAGTGGACAAGCCACACTTGGTCAATACTGGGAAAAAGGGGGAAAAATATTGCCAGAGAGACAAATAGAAACACGATCCCTCCCCTCCCCGCTCCCCCCAACATCAAACAAAAAAAACTTCAGGTGGTTAGTGAATAAATACCCTTTCAAGAGATTTCATTTTATGTTTAAGAAGATACAATTACCTTGTGAACGCTGTGTGCTGACAACGGTACTACCTGATGACAAAGATTAGATTTGTTCTTAAATTTATTAACACAAACACAGTCAATCATATCTTAGGATAACGATCAAAACATTACTGCAAATGCATGATGTTTATATGCTTTACAAGAAAACTACTATGTACAATAAACACAAAAGTTCAAAGAGTATAAAATATACTTACTGCTTGTGTCTTTCTTTTGACTGCTGGGAGTTGTTGCCCAATTCACTTTGACTTCCTAAAAAAATTTTTTCTACATTTATATTTCATAAAAATAAAGGTCATAATCAGGTGTTACAAGATTTGCATCTATGAATACAAAGCTATATGTCTGACAAGAAGCATTCAAAATTTTCTGGTCAAAATTTCAATACTTTTTAAAAAAGAATTAACAACTTTGTTTCATTAAGTAAGGACATTAAAAAAGTCATTACCATCTGTTATCATTGCCAATTTTTTTTTTTAAGAAAAGGCATTTTAACATTAGGAAAAATGTAGAAAGGACATAATATCAGAATTATTTCATTTTTCCCTTCAATACTTATTTTTTAATGTACACTTCTGCAAATATTAACAAAGCCTAACCATACATAACTTCTCTATTAACATTCAACTAACCTGCCTAATTGCACTTATCTCACACTTTACTTTTGAGTAAAGTAATACTCAAAATTCTCCAAGCCAGGCTTCCAGCAATACGTGAACTGTAAACTTCCAGATGTTCAAGCTGGTTTTAGAAAAGGCAGAGGAACCAGAGATCAAATTGCCAACATCCGCTGGATCATGGGAAAAGCAAGAGAATTCCAGAAAACATCTATTTCTGCTTTATTGACTATGCCAAAGCCTTTGACTGTGTGGATCACAATAAACTGTGGAAAATTCTGAAAGAGATGGGAATACCAGACCACCTAACTTGCCTCTTGAGAAACCTATATGCAGGTCAGGAAGCAACAGTTAGAAATGGACAGCGAACAACAGACTGGTTCCAAATAGGGAAAGGAGTATGTCAAGGCTGTATATTGTCACCCTGCTCATTTAACTTCTATGCAGAGTACATCATGAGAAACGCTGGGCTGGAAGAAACACAAGCTGGAGTCAAGATTGCCAGGAGAAATATCAATCACCTCAGATATGCACATGACACTGCCCTTATGGCAGAATGTGAAGAGGAGCTAAAGAGCCTCTTGATGAAAGTGAGAGAGGAGAGTGAAAAAGTTGGCTTAAAGCTCAACATTCAGAAAACGAAGATCATGGCATCTGGCTGCATCATTTCATGGGAAATAGATGGGAAAGAGTGGAAACAGTGTCAGACTTTATTTTTTGGGGCTCCAAAATCACTGCAGATGGTTGATTGCAGCCATGCAGAAATTAAAAGATGCTTACTCCTTGGAAGGAAAGTTATGACTAGATGGCATACTAAAAAGCAGAGACATTACTTTGCGAACAAAGGTCTGTCTAGTCAAGGCTATGACTTTTCCAGTGGTCCTGCATGGATTTGAGAGTTGGACTGTGAAGAAAGCCGAGTGCCGAAGAATTGACACTTTTGAACTGTGGTGTTAGAAAAGACTCCTGAGAGTTCCTTGGACTGCAAGGAGATCCAACCAGTCCATCCTAAAGGAGATCAGTTCTGGGTGTTCTTTGAAAGGACTGATGCTGAAGCTGAAACTCCAATACTTTGGCTACCTCATGCGAAGAGTTGACTCATTGGAAAAGACCCTGATGCTGGGAGGGATTGGGGGCAGCAGGAGAAGGGGATGACAGAGGATGAGATGGCTGGATGGTATCACCAACTCGATGGACATGAGTTTGGGTAAACTCTGGGAGTTGGTGATGGGACAGGGAGGCCTGGAGTGCTGTGATTCATGGGGTCGCAAAGAGTCAGACACGACTGAGCGACTGAGCTGAACTGAACAGAACTTACCTAAAGTACCAATAATTTTTTTTTTCTTTTATTCTTCCCCATTAGTAGTCAGCATTCCTATATGTTTCAATAAAGCCTGGTAATTCAACAGTTACTGCAGTATTTACCATGTGCAAGGCACCATGAAGAATACTAACATAAACACACATACTCTAAAAGCTTTACCCAATCTTTTTCATATTAACTGTGATTGTTTTCTGTAAAACAAATACAATGCTTCTAAAATGGAAATAAAACCTTTTACAGCTTAGAATTTTCCAGTGCATGTCACCTTCTTTAATTACGATAGCTTACCTTACCCATTATCTTCCGCCCATTCATAGCAGCTAGCGCTGCAGCTGCATGACGATGCTCATAAAACTCCACAAAACAATATGGATCATTTCCAGCTGTCTGTTGAAGAAGAGACACAAAAGTCAGTTTTATGCCTTATATACTCTCCTTACTTTAAAACTATAAAAAGTTTTATACAGCTCAGTATCAGGCCATGGAGAATGAGGGGCTGTTCTGCAAGTAAATGTTTAAGATAAGACACTAAACAACAACAAAAAATAACTCTTTTTACAGAAAGCTATCTTCTTCAACAGCCTGTATTATACTACTATATGTAATTTAATCTTTTATTAATGATTAAACGTTCTAATTAACCTTCTTAAACCTATTACTAAAAACTGAAGACATTTTCAGATAAGTAAAGGTTTAGAATAGGTTTTAGAACGTGGACTTTCTGACATTCAAAATTTCTGCCTGCTTAGAAGGCCTTTAAAAAGCATTCTTGGGAATTCCCCGGTGGTTCAGTGGTTAGGACTCCGTGAGCCCACTACAGGGGGCACCAGTTCAATCCCTGATAGGCGAACTAAGATCATGCAAGCCACCGTGCAGTGCAACCAGAAAGAAATTCTCTCCTCTCTTCTGTTGGTGTTCGAAGTGGTTGAAGCCTGATGACAGGCAAAGCCTGGATGTTTTCTTATAAGGAAGTAGAAAAAAATACCCAATATTTTCACACCTCCTGGTGTAAAACACCAAATGGCTTCATAGCCCATTTTAAAATTCTTTCCATAATCGCCCAAGCAGAATTATTAAAATGAGAAACTAATTCAAAAGACTAGAATAATAATAAAATAAAGAAATATGCCATTTTATTTCATGTGCAATTAACAGTTTAAAAAAAGTGTCCCTGACAATGATTTCAAAGAATTTTAGAGTAAAGAGGCAACCACCAAATTGATGACATTGAAACTATCCATT
Source organism: Ovis aries (assembly GCF_016772045.2). Taxonomy (NCBI): domain Eukaryota; kingdom Metazoa; phylum Chordata; class Mammalia; order Artiodactyla; family Bovidae; genus Ovis; species Ovis aries. Next base: position 38,187,927 of record NC_056056.1, on the reverse strand, counting down.
ACTTATTTTTAAAAGCATTAGAGAATATATAAGTGTTTTTAAAATTGTGTAATTCAAACTAATGCTATTCTTAATGGGAGTTTTACTACCAAGATCCATGTTGACAGGCATCAGAATCAGAAAAGTGGTTAAAAAAGTGGCTTACATCTAAGAGTATGGCAATCAAATAAATAAGAATGTTCATTTCACTTGTGTCCAGAAAAATAAAAACTATACTTTTTAGATTAAAAAAAATTCTAAGCATATGCATTATCAGCCTTTGTACTCTAAAGTCTTAGTCACTCAGTCATGTCAAATTCTTTGTGACCCCATGGATTGTAGCCTGCCAGACTCCTCTGTCCATGGGATTTCTCAAGCAAGGACACTGGAGTATTCCTTCTCCAATTCATCCTCTATGGAGTATAAAATTAATAAATATGAACATCAGTCCAACAGTGTGAACAGACTGGAATTTAGACTTTAATAATAATAAAATAATGATAAGAAGCAGGAGAAAGAGTAGTCAACCTAAGTCTTTGAGTGACGAAAGTCCAATTTATACAAAGTGGCAGAGGCTCCCCTAGCTAGTCTTTTTCTGTAGGTGCAGCAGTCACTAACACTGTGCTAGCGGTCTTTACCAGAAAATTGAGAAAGACCTAGACAGAGAATAGCAGCCTATAGATCAATGGAGAGAACAGATCAATCTGGATTTACATCCTTGCTTTGCCTCATTTCTGTATATATTAAACAGGAATAACATTTGCTTTGTAATGTTTCTGTTGAGTATTTCTGATGAGGCATCAGTATGAAAATGATAGGCAGTAAGTATTTCGTAAATGCTACTACTAAGATAAGGAAGGAGACCCAGATGAAGGAAAGACTGGTTTTAAATTCTCCATCATTTCCCTTTAAATCTCCCTCTTATCTTTCTCTATGGGTACGGGAATCTTTTATTTATTATCCAAAGGCATACAGATATTAAATATGATTAACAGAACATTTTAGAAGAGTGTAAAGAATAAAAACATCTGTTGAATCCATCTGTATTGTGTGTAGGTGACTCTGCCACATTAGGAGAAGTTTCGACATTTTAAAATACAAGACCAAAGCCAACTGGCTAAATAATTACTTAAAAATACAAAGTTAAAAAAAGTTTTAAACTGGAATATAATAGAAGAGAAAGTAGTAGATACTGATACATAATGACTTTCTTTCCTGGAGAAACAAAAACTTAAAAGTTTAAATGCAGGAAAGACCATGGGATAAAAGGATTTCTCTTTAGTACTGTTTTTCTCATCAAGAGAATTTGAAGCTGCCTTTTTACACATATTATGACTCAGGATTAATACCAATTACATGAGTGAATTGATGTTTTTTCTATACAGTAAGGTCTGATGAATAGGCACTGCCACAATCAAAGAAAAACTTGAATTGTGACCTTTAAAAATAAAGTTTAAAACATCTTCACAGTATCAAAGTCTATTATTTCTTCTGCCTAATTCCCATTTTAATTAATAATTGAATTTCTATATTTGCCAATCAACTGACACCACATAACAAAACAATTCTGATGCCTCAATACATTTTAAAACAAGAGCCCCACATATAGTTCTCATCTGTTTTGGAAATGATTAGATCTAGTCTCTCTTTACAGAGTAAAACAAACTTGGTGGCCAAAATGGACTTAAACCTTTATGAATTTACACTGTATAAACCAACTTAGGAGATCCTGGAAGTAATGGATTTAAAGAATGTACTAAAAAAAAAAGAAGAAGAAAGTTAACTAAGTAAAATACCCTTACATCCATAATCATTTTGCAGTTTTTACACGGTCCAATCTGGCTAAAGAGCTGGAGAATTAGAGCTTCTGTGACATCTCTGGAAAGGTTACCAACATATCTGAAACACAAAGAAAAACAATTCACCACTTAAAATTTTGCTTCTTTTAAATCAGTTCCTAAAGTTGAATACTGAACAATAAATTGGGGGAATAGGCAGATCTTTGCTGTGTACTACACTATTGAGGAACTTATAAAAGTTTGAAAACTTCAAAATCTCTTACAAAACAGATGTAATATATGTTACTTACAAATATACTAGACAGTTAGCAGAGGGAAACTAGTAAGTATCTGTGTTTAGTGAAGGTTGCACAAATAAAACCTGTTGCTTCTATTTAAGTTTCTAGGCTTACCTTAGGAAGATATGCCTAAAATACCTCAAATGAATCATTTGACATGTAGAACAGTTCATACAATCAATCCTAGAAAACTCTGCAATTATTCTCTTTCTACAGTATTACTGAGAACATTAAATAAAATTTCCTCAATGTTTAATTCACATGATTGTCCTAAAAGTGTCCAATTGAGGTATACTTTGGTTTAGACAGTAAACATATTTTTGAAAGATGAATCAATCACTATCAACTGTTATACATGCTTACAAAAGAAAGGGAAGCCTTTTAATAAATATCACCGATCAGTGGAAGCAGAAAGGGAGTAGAAAGATTCTAGGAGACTTTTAACAGATAATGTAAGTTGGTGACTAACAAAAATTACTGTAAATAATGTATTACAAGACAACATGACTGGGATTAACCTTACTTTTTTAGGAGGGAGGAGGATGATCCTTATTTAAAGGGTTTATAAATATTCAAAATGGGATTTTGAAATGAGATTACCTCCAGGTATGTTAGTTTAATTACTTCTGAAATCAGAGAATGTAGTCTGCCAACAACTGTAGATGTTTTAATTCTTCTGCTAAGAATCCTTCAGGGAATGTGATGAAAGGTACGGACCCTCTCCCCAGAAAAATAAAACACCTATATGTACCAGAAAGTGTGGATTCAATTCCTTCCTTCTATTTACCCATTCAACAGACTATTGAATGCTTACTATGAAGGCATAGGAATAGGCTAAAATGGCAAAGAGAGAAGTGCCAAGTCTTAAGAACAATGAACAATTCCTTTACAGAAAAATGCTAGACAATAATTGTAAACTAAAATGGCAAAGAGAGAAGTGCCGAGTCTTAAGAACAATGAACAATTCCTTTACAGAAAAATGCTAGACAATAATTGCAGACAGACAGCATTAAATTAATGATGTGCAAACCCTACTGAAATCATTGATTCAGTCATGAACCATCAATAGATGTAAACTTAGGTGAAAGGCTGGTAAGAAAATAGATATGTGCAGGGTGCCTAAGATGTCACATAGATTACTTAACAAACACAAAGGGAAAACTCACCTTAAAAGTGAGAATTCTACACCGGTCAGAATGGCCATCATCAAAAAGTCTACAAACAATAAATGCTGGAGAGGGTGTGGAGAAAAGGGAACACTTTTGCACTGCTGGTGGGAATGTAAATTGATACAGCTACTATGGAAGATGGTATGGAGATTCCTTAAAAAAAAAACACTAGGAATAAAACCACCATATGACCCAGCAATCCCACTGCTAGGGATATACCCTGAGGAACCCAGGGTTGAAAAAGACACATGTATCCCACTGTTCATTGCAGCACTATTTGCAATAGCTGGAACATGGAAGCAACCTAGATGTCCATCGACAGATGAATGGATAAGGAAGCTGTGGTACATATACACAATGGAATATTACTCAGCCATAAAAAGGAACTCATCTGAGTCCGTTCTGATGAGGTGGATGAACCTAGAACCTATTACACAGAGTGAAGTGAGTGAGAAAGATAAATATCGTGTTCTAATGCACATATACGGAATATAGAAAAATTTTATTTATTTACAGGGCAGCAATGGAGACATAGAGAATAGACTTATGGACATGGGGAGGGGAGGAGTGTAAGATGTATGGAAAGAGTAACATGGAAACTTATATTACCATATGTAAAATAGATAGCCAACGGGAATTTGCTGTATGGCCCAGGAAACTCAAACAGGGGCTCTGTATCAACCTAGAGGGGTGGGATGGGGGGATGGGAGGGAGGTTCAAAAGGCAGGGGATATATGTATACCTGTGGCTGATTCATGTTGAGGTTTGATAGAAAACAACAGAATTCTGTAAAGCAATTATCCTTCAATAAAAAATAAAAGAAAAAAGTGAGATCTCTAGGCCACTTTGACCTGGTGATCAAACTTTAAATCATGTTATGAACGAACAATGAGACATTGTGTATACAATACGAATTATACAGTATCATGTATGAAATATTCAAGTCAGAAAGATCTAACTTGAATTTAGCTAAGCTTAAATTCAGATCTAAGTTTACAGGATATTGAGCATATAAAACAATTATACAAATTCAGATCTGGGATATTATATAAGGTGCCTTATTTGATATCTTAAAGATTACCGTCCTTAAAAAAAAAGATTACTTTTGATTAAGAGGGACTTAAAAGACACTGACAACAATATTTACCATTAATAATCTTTGACTGAATCCTAGATTAGGGAGGGGGTGAGAAATCGCTTTTTCTTACAGAATTCTAATTAATAAATGTACCAGAAATGAGGGAAATCATCATTAAAACACCTTAGTAATAATGTTACAGCTAAGAATTCTTTGATACACCTCCCTCTATGAAGTGAACCTTAACTTCCCTCTCCTTGAGTGTGGGCAACTCTCAGTGACTCAATTCTGACAGGGTATGTTGAGAAAAAAGGTAGTCACTATACAGTGGAGATAAGATCACGGCATACGGTCCAATCACTTCAAGGCAAATAGGAAAACAATGGAAACAGTGACAGACTATTATTTTGGGCTCCAAAATCACTGCAGACGGTGACTGCAGCCGTGAAATTAAAAGACGCTTGCTCCTTGGAAGGAAAACTATGATCAACCTAGACAGCATAATAAAAAGCAGAGATATTACTTTGCCAACAAAGGTCTGTCTAGTCAAAGCTATGGTTTTCCAGTAGTCATATATAGATGTGAGACTTGGACTATAAAGAAAGCTGAGCACTGAAGAATTGATGCTTTTGAACTATGGTGTCGGAGAAGACTTGAAAGTCCCTTGGACTGCAAGGAGATCCAACCAGTTCATCCTAAAGGCCATCAGTCGTGAATATTCATTGGGAGGACTGATGCTGAAGCTGAAACTCCAATACTTTGGCCACCTGATGTGAAGAACTGACTTGCTAGAAAAGACCCTGATGCTGGGAAAGATTGAAGGCAGGAGGAAAAGGGGCCAACAGAGGATGAGACGGTTGGATGGCACCACTGACTCAATGGACATGAGTTTTGAGTAAGCTCTAGGAGTTGGTGATGGACAGGGAAGCCTGGCGTGCTGCATGCAGTCCATGGGGTTGCAGAAGTCCATGGGGTTGCAGAGTTGGACACGACTGAGCGACTGAACTGAAAGGATACAGAGGAGGAACAGTACCCTTCATAAGTGCCACAATGAAAGATATCTCCTCACATATTACAGGAAAGGAAAGACACATGACAACTAAACACAATGTATTTTGGATTAGATGTTGGAAATGAAAAAGGACATTAGTGGAAAAACTGGGGAAAACAGTAATAAAACTTGCAGTTAATAGTATTGTACCAATCTATTAACTTCTTAGTTTTGATAATCATACTATGGTTATGTAAGATCTTAACATTAAGGGAACGGTAAAGGTCAAGTGAAAACTCTGAACCATCTCTTTAACTCTTCACTGTCTATTTTTACCCAACTCATGTGCCTATAAGAAACCCTAAGGACTGCATATGTCTAAAGGAAAAAATGGCTCTTCTGAAAATTTAATTCTAACATCTACTTTGCTAAAGCTAGGTAATCCAGTGATAAACTGACAGTATGTAGGGAACCTGGAGTCTGTCATTTACTCTGCAAAACTTCAAGATTTTTCTCAGAAAAAAATTTATCAAATTTTTTCTCAGAAACTCAAAATTTCTAAGTGATTTTCCTAGTTTGAAGATAGCTAATAATAAAAGCTACTATAAAAAGCATTAAGGTCTGTACAGCTTTTGTATTTAATGTGGCCAGCTATATAATGTAAATTCCTGGAGCCTTTATCAATTAACTTCACACAGCTGTTTATTAAATCTCTTCAGAGCAAGTTATACAAACAACTTGCTCTCAACCTTTGACACCAATAAACCTTAAGTTAACATATGTAAGTCTCAGTTTTATAAAACAAGTTTCTTTAGTTATCCCATACTTTGTCACATATTACTGTTTCTTAAGCAAAGGATTTCCTATTAACAGCACAGATTAAGTTACATATGTAAGGTTTTTTTCTTTCAAGGCTGCCAAACATCTTCCTACATTTAGAGAAATCTTCACCCTATGGCAAAGCCTGACTCCTTTTCAAAAGATGAAAGGCTAAATATGGTTACATAGTCTACCATGCATATGGTCTGGGCTAGTCCAATACTTTGGCCACCTCATACGAAGAGTTGACTCACTGGAAAAGACCCTGATGCTGGGAGGGACTGGGGGCAGAAGGGGACGACAGAGGATGAGGTGGCTGGATGGCATCACCGACTTGATGGACATGAGTTTGAGTAAACTCCAGGAGTTGGTGATAGACAGGGAGGCCTGGCATGCTGCAATTCATGGGGTCGCAAAGAGTCAGACATGACTGAGTGAATGAAATGAACTGAGGTCATGTTAGAGATATCAGCCCTGAACACAGAAGACAAAGACAGGGGTTAGAAGCAGAAACTGAAGCGAATCCACTTTGGTGGCAAACAGCAGCAGAGTCCCATGTCCAGTGGAAGCTGAAGTTGTAATATCAGGCCCTCACTGTATGTGGTAGGAGTATCCTTTCTGGGATGGTCTGTAGCTTGACTAGGACTGTGGGCCTGACAGTTGTCTCTCTTTCCTGAACATTTTCTAAGCCAGGTTCCATAAACTTCCTCCAAATTCTGAAAGTGTCCTCTCTCTATATATATATATATTTTTTTTTTTTTTAAGCAGCATGATTGAACAATTCTGAAGCTACTTTTTGAAATTCTAAGACTGAGCAAATAAGTAAATATACTGGTAATATATATACTGGCAATAGAAGCCAAGTTCTTCACTGTTGGGAGAATGGAGTTACGAATACAGAGAGGGGAAAGAACAGAATGAACTCCGTAGCATCAGACTAGAATTGGAACTATCAGTGAAACTCTTGGTCATGTGTATCTCATTCATTTCCCAGCTCTAACCTCCAAGTGGACCTGGTTCAAGGACCTAATGAAGCTCAGGTTCTTGATGTCTCACTGCAGAAAGAACTCAGTGAGACAAAGTGACAGGTAACAAGTGGATTTATTCACAGAGAAACACTTCACAGACAAGAGTATGGCCCCAGTATATATATATATTTTTTAAAACAAATTCCTTTCATGCTTAAATTTTTTTTGCAGCAATGCATTTAAAGAAATTCTAATGGATACCAAAATTGATTCTGCAGCAGCTAAAAACCAAGATTTCTTGTCACCATGTTGAATAGACTACTAAATCAAAATGTAAATTTCTTACATTTATGTAGTTATAGTTTTTCAAGATGCTTTTTATTCAAAAACATTAAAATATCCTTTTCTAGGTGTTCCATGAACTTGTTAACAGCCTAGATTGAAGTATCTCATGTTGATATTTATAACATCACCTCTGAGATCATGCACCAATCTCACACAAAACTGGAAAGTAAACGTTCTCCTTGGGCAACTGGATAAAATATGAACTATGTATTGGTTAAAAACACTCTATCAATGTAGTTTCCTTAGTATGAAAATTATATTGTGGTTATATAAGAGAATGCCCCAATTTTTAGATTTATTTAAGCCCTAAGTGTATTGATGTTTTCTCAAATGGTTCAGCAAATGTGGCTATTAGCAATAGGTAATTCCACATGAAAGGTATCTATCTATGTCTTAAATGCACTATTTTTGCTACATTTCCATAGGTTTTAAATTTTTCAAAATAAAAAGTTACCTGAGACGTTTCAATGGAAACAGTCATCAATGCCAGTGAAAACTTGACAGCTCTGGGATAGGACTTCATGTCAATTTAACATATACATTATTTTAAGGTGATATTAAGTTCAAATAGTTATAACACTGGAATCTAAAACATTTTAAGCATTTATTAGTACAGCTCTAGAAAATTTAACTTACAAAGAAAAATCTGCAAGGCAGAATGCTGTATTGGGTTTGTTTTGAGCCACAATCATTGTATAAAAATGTAGAATTTGATATGAGGCCTCTGAAAATTTAAGTGAAAAACATGAATAAATAGGTTTTAATCTAATGATAAATTTTGTAAGAGTAGAGACATATTTTCATTCATATCTACTATCAGAACTCTGCCTGGAATACTCTTAGGTGTTCTATAAATATTTGTTTAAGAGATAACTGTAGCTGATTCACTCAGATGTACAGCAGAAACTAATACAACACTGTAAAGCAATTATACTCCAATAAAAAAATTAAAATTTACAAGAGGCAACTGTATTCTCTTAGAATTATTTTTGAACATTTGCAATGTGTTGGAAAATTAATCCATTTTGCTGGAGTTACTCTAGTTCAGGGGTAAAGGTGTATGTCTCTTACTAATTATGAAATTATGACAAGGATATATTGTACACCACACGGAATATAGTCAACATTTTATATTAAAATAGCAATATATTTTATAACTATAAATGGAGTATAACCTTCAAAATTGTACACTAGTAACTTATATAATATGGTGTATCAATTATATCTCAATTAAAAAGGAATTATGTACAACAGTAAACACTTATTGTACACAGTACATATGTATGTATTAGTCGCTCAGTCGTGTCTGACTCTTTGCGACCCCATGGACTGTAGCCTGCCAGGCTTCTCTGTCCGTGGGATTCTCCAGGTAAGAATACTGGAATGGGCTGCCATCTCCTTCTCTGGGGGATCTTCCTGACCCTGGGACCAAACCCAGGTTTCCTGCATTGCAGGTAGATTCTTTACCATCTGAGCTGCCTGCGAAGCCCCAAAGTGTCTGCAGCTCAAGACAATATTCTGGTTTCCTTTACATTTAAGTCCTTTACCTGGGGTTTGCTTCTGATGGGAGGAGGGACACCTTTTGCTGCCATGATGGGCTGGACAGGCAGAGGAGGATAAAATGGGTACAGGCCAGTGTCTGTTCTTTTCTCATGTGTTGGGGAGATGATTCTGCTCTTGCCGGATGGTATTTAATCTCTCCATGAACAATCTAGCAAGCTCCACTGAAGTTGAGGATGGAACTTGGTAAGAGCCACGTAGTACATAATATAAATATTATATGCCAGTATCATAACCTTATAACAACTGTCTCTTCTTCACAAAAGACTGCTGCATGATAGCAGAAACCCTCTAATTTTATTGGTTGGCATCTCCTTCACTTGGATATCAGACCATATGCAGTTATCCATCCCTTGTTACTCTGAAGGGATTGGTTCTTGGACCTGCCTCTTCCCATGGATACCAAAACCCATGGACGCTCAAGTCTCTTACCTTGGCTTATCATATCAAGGGTTTCACATCAGCAGATACAAAGGGCCAATTGTAAACAAATCAGTCTGAAGAAAAGACTTCCCAGGTGGCACAGAGGTAAAGAATCAGTATGCAACGCAAAAGATGAGGGAGATGGGAGACAACTTCACTCCAGTATGCTTGCCTGGACAATCCCACGGACAGAGGAGCCTGGCGAGCTACAATCCATGAGGTCAGAGTTGGACACAACTGAGCACACGCAAACATGCTCAGAAGACTTACTGAGACATCCAAGCTCTCAAGGCAGTTCTCATTTTTAATTTTATTTTACAACAAACTAACATTCTAGATGACTGATAATTACACATTTGCAAATTAAAGTTATTGTCGACTTCACTCTCACATTCAACATCAAACCACTGGCAATTCCTGTAGCTTTATCATTTTCAAAACGTTATCCCGAATCAAATCACTTCTCACAATATGGTTGACCCTTGAACAACATGGGTTTGAACTGTATGGATCCATTCATGTACATGTATTTTTTTCACTAAATATGTACTACACAATCCACAACTGGTTGAATCCACAGATGCAGAGGCCCGACTGTAAAAGTTATGCATGGATTTTTGATTGCTCAAGGGCTACAGTTCCTAACCCTTGCGTTGTTCAAGGGTAAACTGTACCATTTCCAGAGTAATGCTGACAAAAACAATCCTGGCGGTCTCTAAAGAGGCAGTGCTGAACATGCATTTGGGGCAAATGAAGATATTTCCTCTGAGCCATTTAGGTACACAGGCAATACTGAAATTCAGACTACCTTACCCTCAAGAATGAGTAAAAGCTTGATTCACTGCTTGAAACTGTACCCGTTTTTAAAACAATTTTATTGATCACTTACCATGGATCAGACATTGCTAAGAACATATTAAGAGTCTCTGACTCCCAAGGTTATTCACACAAGCATTTTGTATTCAAAGTAAAAATGCTGCTGGCAAAACTTAGGGATGAGCACCTACTCTAATATTTAATCAGGATTGGTTTGACTGGAAGAATGGGAGCTTTGGTTGAGAAAGGTAGAAGCAAAGGAGATATTAGGAAATGTTAAAATATGGACAACTTGGGGAAAAGATTCTTGGATGCGGTGTTCTGGTAGTATAAAGGCAAATTCAGTCATAAACGGGAGTCAAAGTTGAGGACAGCAAAGTGGCAGGCTGAGGTACATGACTTCGGATGATTTACTTAAATTCTAATCTTAGCTTTTCCTCAAATGCAAAATGGACACATTTACTGCAGAATTCTGATGAGGATTAAACAAGCACATGAAAGGCTTAACAGTGAACAATGAATAAAAGTTCCTTCATTAATTCTCCCACAATGGCTGGTCCTCTGTCCCCAGACTAGGACTGCATGCTTTTGTAGACTGGCCTGGGAAAGCTGAAGTTGTCTTCATTATTTGATATTCCAAAATCAACATACTAAAAAGATTAAGTTCTCAGATTATTTTTGGCAGTTTCTGAAATTAAAAATTTTGAAATAAGAACCTTGAAGACATTATAATATAAAAAGACAGGCAGTTTCTTAATCTAGCATGCTGTTGGATATCATACTTGTAGTGAAGAGGCAAAAGGGAAAAAAGGGTTCCATAAACTCTATGGGGTTAATGATTTTTTTTTTTAGGGAGTATTCATCTACAGATACAATCTTTCAAAAAACAAAAGTCATGTGCTAATTGCTGCATCCTAGTAAAAAGACACTAAAGGTCACTAACATGAAATAAACTAGCAAAAAAAATTGTACGTATTTATTAAGAAGAGTGACTATATTTCCCAAAGATTACAAAACTATTTTTTGGCGCTAAAAAAATAATTGACTACATTGTATTTCATAACAACTATAATATCAGAGTTGCAAAAAGAAACCCAAGAGTGTATTTTTTTTAATGCAGAGGGTTCTCAAATTGCCAGTATTCTAAAAATAAAAATAAGAAAGCTACGTCAAAAATTGATTGGGCTTTTTCTTATTTTCGAGAAAAGCAACAAAGGCAGGATCACCTCGTCGGATAGTACTTCGAAAAACAAAGGAGAATGCCTGGGGCGGGGGGAAAGCTACGCTACAAAGAAATGATCCCAAACTAAGACCACTTAACACTACAAAAATTCACAGAGGTGACTTAACATTTTAGTTAAGGTACTTATCAATTGTTGCTTTATTAAAAACTCCCCGCTCCTTCAACGACATATCAATCAAAAAAGTAGCAAGCGAAGATAAAAGAGCATTAAATCCACTTCCCCTCAGTTGATATATATCTCCGGGCGAGAGTTCCATTTTTAAAAAGCAGTTTCAAAATCCTTAGGGGGTCCGATTTGGGGCTTTTTGATCGGGGATGGGGGGTTGCCACAGAAAAAGAGCCAAAGAGAAGTTTAAGAAAAAACAATTGACTTTTTCCCAGTTGGCAACTGCGAGAATAAAGTTCACACCCATGAAAATGAGTACAAGGATTTTCAAGACAAAAATTCTTATCAATGAAAAGAAAATGAAAGGAAGAGTATCTGGAGAAAATCAAAGTAAAATGAAAGCGAGACGGCTGTAAAAATCAGAATAGGTTAATCGAGAAGCGGGGAGGGGATACGGGAGAGAAAGAAAGCATGGGACAAAAAGGCTGGCCGAGTTCTGAAAAGAGGTTTGAATGAAAGTCTTTTCTGCAGGCCGAAGGCCCGGGACGAGGCCAAAGGCCACGCTGTAGGGGCAGTTACGGTGTATGGACTAATTTAGAGGCTGAGCCCCATCTTCCATTTCGTCCTCACTGCCTGGGTCTCGGTCCCTAGACATCCAGGTGAGCGCCAGAGAGTAACCTTGATAGCACGGCGTCCACGGGGAACAATAGGCTGGGGAGCGGCGCAGAGCCGAAGGCTCGCTCCGGGACGATCACCATCCCGCCCCCCTCATCGCTGCCCCAGACTCACAGAGTCTTAGGCATTTCGTCCTCCATGGCTGCTGCTGTCGCGGCGGCGCCTCCAGGTCCAGCTCCCTACCCTTTACTACCTCACAAATCTTTTGACTGGCTATGGCTGCGGGATAGCCGGGTTTCTCGGCTGACCGGAGGTTACCCCGCCTCCTTCTTCGGCGGCAATTACACTAAACTGCCGGGCCCAGCGCGAACAATGAAGACCCAAAACAAGATGGCGGCGAGCCGGGAGCCTTGGAGCAGCCAGGGAAGTGACCCGGGCCGCGCAGGCGCAGAAGAATTTTGCACTTTCAACCTCCTGGCCGCCAGGCTACACCTCAGTCCTTATATTCACTTGTTGCGCAGCCGTGCTTCCATCGACGCCAGGGGGTTGTCTCAGACTGCGCAGGCGTAAAGGTTAACTGTTTAATGACTTGAGTAAACATTTTTGAATTGCACCTTCAGATTCGAATGTGTCAACAGTGATATATAGTAAGATATAAATCTTCATGGAAATGAAAAGTTGTGTTTCTAGAAGAAGAAAGACTCTAAAAACTACGCAAAGCGGGGACAAAAACAGCCTGCGCCGCCCGGGAATCGAACCCGGGTCGCAAGAATGGGAATCTTGCATGATACCACTACACCAGCGGCGCTGACGAGAATCTTTGCCGTTGAAATACCTTAGAACCAAGTACACGCGGACGTTCGTTCCCAAGTGAGGAAGATTTAGTCATTTAAAAATAAGAGTTTACCGAAAGTCTGTATAATCTGTTACTTTTCAGGTAAAAGATGATTTCTTTCATTTTGGTACGGTTGAATGGATGTTCCTACTTTTTCTGTATGGAAAAATCTCACTTAAAAAAAAAAATTTTTTTTTTAACTTAAAAGAGTTTCCGGGAATTTCCTAGCAGTCCAGTATTTAGGACTCCATGCTTTCACTGCCAAAATCAGGTTTAATTCCTGGTTAAGTATTCTCCAAGTCACGCGGCGAAGCCGGAAAAAAAAAAGGTAAGAGTTTCATTAAGAATTTGTCTTCTTGGTGTTAACCAAATTTTTGAGCCAGGAATATATCCAGATCTTTGAGGAATTTTTCTTTATATTTGAATTTCCTTGGTATAATCAATGTACACTGGAAAATATTTAAGAAACAGTTATTTAATACAGATCAATCCAAGAATTCTAAAACTGAAGGAATAAGAAGATATACAAATTTTTATCCTCTTCCAGGGAGGCAGAAAAATGTACGTCAGTATACTCATTATGCATTTTGTATTGCATTTTAAATTATGTAAAAAAAATTTTAAACATTGGGAAATGTACATGCCCCAAAATGTGATGTTTTCTTTGAAGTAGTTCATTTAGACTGCAGCACTTTTAGATAATCATTTTTAAAATTAAATTTAGAATCTGTGGTACATTCTTGGGATTTTATTCAAAGACATCAAATAATAATATTTTAAGGGTGAACAATACAAATTTTTAAAATGTATAATTGAGGAATTTCCTGTGGCCTAAAGTTAGGGTTCTGGGCTTTTTTTTACTGCCATGGCCTGGGTTCAATCCCTGATCTGGAAACTGAGTTACTGTATACGGACAGTCAAAGGAAAAAAAGTGTATAATCCAATGGTTTTTTAATATATTTACAGAGGTATGCAGCCACTCTATAATCAATTTTAAAACATTCACCCCCCACAAAGGAAACCCTTACCAATTAGAAGTCACTCCCAATACCCCATCTCACTCCTCCTCCCCAATCCACTAATCTTCCCTTTCTATAGATTTGCCTGTTCTGAACATTTCACATTGTCCACAAAAAAATGATTAATGGTTAATCTAGGAAAGAAATAGAGGAACCTCCTTGGTGGTCCAGTGGTTAAGACTCTGTTCCCTCATCAGGGAACTGGATCCCATGTGCCACAACTAAGAATTCAAATGCTACAACTAAAGAGGCCACAGGCCACAACTAAAAATTATGTGTGTATATATATATATATATATATCTCCTGCAAATGGCAATTAAGACCTGCTGCAGCAAGATATTAAATAAATAAGTAACTTTAAAAAAAGAAATAGAGAATTTTATTCAAGCCAGTTTATAATCAAGAGGATTATAACCTAGGAGACAGTCTTTCAGCAAACTCTGAGCATTTTCTGCCCATTAGCAGTTAGTGCACAGGGCTGCCCCATGCTGCTGCTGGTGGGGGAGCTCCAGCCCTTGTGTACTGCCTTAGGAGGCCACTCCGGCCTGGCAGGCACAATCAATGGTGGATCTGGAGGTGGTGCCTGAGCGCTCTCTGGGAAAAGAGCAATAGGTATTGGCACTGGTCTCCTCTTTTAAGCATGACATCATCCTTAACCTGACTTAGCAGAGGATCAAACTACTGTTTGAAGATTTCAGTCAGAGACTTAAGGTGATTCAGATGTATCCCTTGACTAAAGTACAGTTAAACTATTGTGGTGTGCATTTTAATTGAGCAGATTGACCAGTCTTCGGTGCAACCCATCCTGGAGTGGACAACTCCACTGCACAGCTTTTTCAGCTCAACCTCAGAGAACTGTCTTTCTCTTTTCAGCTAGATTCATGCACCAAGTTTCCCAAGTATAAGCCCAATTTTGCCCATGTTCTGGCTTCTCTCCAGGTACCCTACAGAGCAACTGTGAGATGAATGTACTTGTACAGTGGAAACAGCCTACAGGATACCAAGGCTCCCATGATGCCCCTGAGATGTTTCCTGGGCAACATGTATGCTGAGAGTGTAGATAATCTTTGATATGAAAGTGGATCCTCAGGTTTACAACTTTGCCTACTTGCCACAGGTTGTGGACCCAACTTATACCAGATGGCCCAGATGCAGGTATTTGAAATCTTAGTATATTTTGGCGATTCCTGCCAAGATGTTCTTAGCACGCTTGACTCTCCACACAAGGTCTTCTACAAGTCAGAAGACAAGATGAAGATTCTTTCTCCTTCGCCGCACAAGCAAATTCCATCCAAGTGTAATGACTACTTTTTCTTTTTGGCTGTGCTGAGTCTTCCTTACAGCTTGTGAACTGTTTTGTTGTGGAGCACAGGCTCTAGAGTACATGGGCTTAGTTGCCCTGGGCTATGTGGGATCCCACCAGGGATGGAACCCATGTCCTGCTTTGGAAGGTGAGTTCTTAGGTACTGAACCACCAGGGAAGTTCCATGACTGCTTTTTAACTACTTCACTCTCAGAATGAACATCTGCTTTAATGGGAATATACACAAAATGAAGAGATTTGTCCTACACACCAGTTACCCTAAACATTATAATTTTAATATGTATCACTACAGTGAAGTCAAGATTCCACTAACTGTAAAGAGAGAAAACACAGAGGGTCAGACAGAAACACACATGACCTACAGCAAGTGGGACAACATTCAGGAGCTTCTGTAGGGAAAAAAAAAACCAAACAAAACCTGTTGTCTTGCACAAGTCCTCCTGCCCAAACAATTCCAACCCATTTGGCTCCACGTTCTGCTTTGGCCTTAAACAGATGGTCTCTGAGGTCAGGCAGAACAACCACATTGCCTTGGTGACTCTCTATGGCCCTCCAGGCCTGGTGCCCACCTGAGAACCATGGAGCTGTACCCTAGGAACATCAGGACCCATGCTCCTCCATGAAACTGTGTATCACATACTATTCAGCAGGCCATCCTGTGGGTTTTCTTGGACACCTCGCCAGTGTGGAAGGGCTATTGGGATATGTTAAGGTGGGGCTCAGGCTGGGTGCTCTGCTATGAGGTGAGAGGTCCAGATATTCCTCTGTCCCCCATTCTCACCTGCTGGTGCCAACAGGGGACACAGACTACAAAGAGAAGCACAATGCTGCACCTTGATACCCAGACCCAGGAGCTCTCAACTAACATGTAAGGAGACAGGGCTCTGCTTTCCTGTCCCACACACCCTGGGAAAAGTCTTTTTTGGGACTCTCTGTGATTGAGGACACAGGCATTCAGGATAAGGACAAGGTCCAGCCTTTGGCCCAATGTGGCCATGTGACCTAAGGCAAGCAGGGAGCATGCCCATAGTACTTAGTGGTGGTTTTTTTTTTTGCACTACATCCACATTAGTTACTTGATGAGCTGGTTGTGGCCAGGATGGCCCACCTACCCTTCCCTGTTTCTTTCTTGTATGCGCTCCCTGCCAGGCCTAGTAGGCACACCCAACTGGTTGAAACACAACTTTCTACCATCAAGGTATGTGCCCGGGCCTGGTTCCCACTGCTCTTGAAGTCAGCCTGAAAGGTTGCCTGTTTCCTAACTCTTCCCCAACCTGGCTGGTAGGACTGCATGTTTCCATCCTGTTTGCCTCTTTCATTTAATGCCAAGGCTTTAGCTAAAGACATCTTCCTTCTTTTGTGTGTGTTTCAGCATTCTGTTCTGCACTGTGGGCTTGGCTCTCCTGCCCTGACTCTGGACAGTGTCTCCTGGCCAGGCCTATTCATGGTGCAAGGCCTCTGGGGCTTAAGGAGGGCTGGGCTGCTTAGTCTCTCTGTGGGATTTGCTGAAGAAAGTAGCATATGTGTTTTAAAAAATTAATCCTTTTGAAAAGTATTGAGAAGTTTATAATTTAACCCTGTTTTTAATATTTTGGCTTAGCAACTTGTGATACATAGATGAGAATTTTGAGAGTTTTTCACCTGTGTGTACAGATTTTTGTAAGTACAACTCTTTTGTAATAAACTCATGTTACAGCCTCACCTTGCAGAGTTTTTAACAACGAGTGTGCAGAGGACCTGCCCTGGGCTCCTTTGTGGTGCCCGGGCTGATAGCCAAGCTTGTGTGGCATTCCCATAACTTTGTGACTGATTGTTTTCCTATGTAGACTGTGGCCTGGCCAAAGACCCTCACACATCCCACTCTGGGGCAGCCAGAGCTGTCCCCATCCTCCTAGAATGAGGGAACATTCCTCATGCCTTGCCCATAGTCCTCCTCCTATAGCTTCAGCAACAGCTCACCTTGTGCTGTTGCTGGAATGTTAGCACTTAAAAAAAAAAAGAATGCACAGTTATATACATTTTGAAGACAAAACAAATGATGACAGTTTGCATTGTCCAAATCTGCATATACAGATGCAGATTAAGGATTAAGAAAGAAATGTGGGAATTCCCTGTGTCCAGTGGTTAGGACTCAGTGCTTTCATTGCCCAGGACCGTGTTCAATCCTTGGTTGGGGAACTAAAATCTTGCATGGTATATGGTGCACCCCAATAATAATAATAATAATAATAAAATAAGAAGAACATTTGAGCTAGAAATGAAAACCCTCTTCAGTTGAGAAGGAAAAGAAATAAAACACCCCCATGCTCAATCCCTCACGTTATATCCTAAGGAATTACTCTTCTGGTGCCAGAAATAATTGCTCTTTACCATCAAGCAGGAATTCCTGTGTCTTTTACGGAAATCTGGTTAACACATAATTACAGAAGCACAGTGCACACTAAAGAGAAGTAGTGGCCTAAGTGAGCAGAGAGAGTTTTATGTTTAAATTTTTTTTATCGTGCCTTAAAAATGATTTTATTTCATCAACTCCCTCTTTTGATCCTTAATCTTTTGATAGAATGCATTTGGTAATCAAATATTTGGTCCCTTGATGCCACCCAGAATGGTTGCTTACCTGCTCTAGGTCCATCATATCCCTCCATTCCTGGTTCTAAAAGCCTGCTCTTTCTTTCCTTTTAGGGGGGATTGTACCCACTCCAGTACTCTTGCCTGGAAAATCCATGGACGGAGGAGCCTGGTGGGCTGCAGTCCATGGGGTTGCGACTGAGTGACTTCACTTTCACTTTTCACTTTCATGCATTGGAGAGGGAAATGGCAAACCACTCCAGTGTTCTTGCCTGGAGAATCCCAGGGACGGCGGAGCCTGGTGGGTTGCCGTCTATGGGGTTGCACAGAGTCGGACACTACTGAAGTGACTTAGCAGCAGCAGCAGTACTAATAGAGGGGCTTCCTCTGTGGCTGAGTGGTAAAGAATCTGCCTGCAGTGCAGGAGCCACAGGAGACTTGGGTTCATCCCCTGGGTTGGGAAGAGCCCCTGGAGGAGGACATGGCAACCCACTCCAGTATTATTGCCTGGAGAATCCCATGGACACAGAAGCCTGGTGGGGTATAGTCCATAGTGTCTAAGAAGAGTTGGACAGGACTGAAGTGAATTAGCACATATGCATGTACATATTGGTAGAATGTCTGGCAAGGACTGACAGTCAATCCAAATTGTCCAATAGAACTTAAGCCAATTTTACATTGTATATACATTGTGAATGTTCATTATTTTATAAGGAACTGTAGATGTGATCAATAATTTCAAGCAGTTTAGATGTTACTGTCTTAGTAGAAGTTGGTGATACACAGCATGAAATGCAGGAAGCCATCACTTTATAAGTCACACAAACTGTAATCAAAATTACCATCAAGAATAACAATGCCAGGGACTTCTCTGTGGTCCAGTGGCTAAACCTCTGTGCTCCCTATGCAGGGGGCCTGGGTTCGATCCCTAGTCAGGGAATTACATCCTTCATGTTGCAACTAAGACACATGAAAATTGAAAATGCCCTGTGCTGCAACTAAGACCTGGTGCAGCCAAATAAATAAATATGTTAAAAAGAGTAACAATACTGTTAGTAAAGATATGACCTCTTCTTTCCCAAACCAAACCATTTTCCTCACATCTCCCCTAAACTCGAAAGAAGGTCATTCAGAATGGAAATTGGAGTCTTCATTTGTGTCACAATATGGGTTATATTAGAAGCCTCTTGGGAAGCAGTTAAAATATCAAGGGCCGTGGGATTTTCTCATGGAAACTTCTGAATTAAGCAAGCTAATGGCTTGGTTACTATCATTTAAGGCTTCTGGGTGAGTTTTGTTAACGTCTCTGTGAATAATGACATCTGTTTCAAATGAAGGAATAAATATTGTTGACTAAGTGATCATACCCTTGGAAGACTGATGCCTGTGTGTTCACTTTAAAGGCAGATTGACGGGCAGTTTCAAAGGCTACCTCTATGTGATGTTGAGCATGAGTAAAACTAACAGGGCATCTTTCTAACCAGCCTGGGGAGAGCCAAGGCCATAAATTTGTTCCATGAGTTCACTGGATCTTAGTAGGAGCTAACTAATATACTTAGCATCTAGTGAAAAAGAGTATTTATGGCCATACTCCAGACAAATGTCATTAACTGGCTGGGTAAGAGAGTCCCACTTAGTGATATCAGCAGTAGCTTATACAGTCCTAGAGTATCTTTCTTCTAAAATAAAATTTCTAAGCGTCATCCAATTAGAGCCTTGGAGAGAAGTCCACCACGGTACACTTGGAAAAGTTGGACATAGGCTATTGACTGTAAAACAATTGAATTAATTTAAAACTCTACATAGGATTTGTGTTCATGATAGAAAAAAGTTGGTTCATACAAAAGTCCAAGAAATCGGTAAAAAACTATAAATGATCATACAAGTCAGGTCCAGCATCTTAGGATAGCTGTCTACCTCTGATATTGTCTTCTTGTCCTAGTGTGGGTGTCATTTCCCTTCTATGTGAACAGTATATTAAAGTGAGTTGAAGTCAGCAGGTCTCTCTATATACCAGCCCAGTGCAGGACCCTTTTGAAGTGGGAAATAAGAATCCAAAAGTCCATTTCCTTCAGTTTTACTGTATGTGAGTTAGATAAGAATACCTGGTGAGGATCTTCCATCTAGGTTGGAGATAATCCTTTAAATAATGCCTTTCCTAGTATGCATAATCTGCCTGACTGCAGGTCATGCATGGGGTACTTGATCTTCACCCAAAGATAGATTACTGTGATAAGCTTCAGAAAGAAACTTAGAATGCCCTTGAAAATTTTAAAGTTAACAATAGTATAGCATAGTAATGAGAAGCCATTCAGGAAATGAATGTTAGGCAGTAAATTAAAAAAAAAATTGAACACTAGAATTTAATATCCACAAAGTTATATTGTTGAAACATAATTTTTTTTCTCTCTAAAATTATCCTCATTTCCTGATTTGAGAGAATAGCATTGAAACGTGTATATGTGAAACAGATCTCCAGCCCATGTTCCATGCGTGAGACAGATGCTTGGGACTGGTGCACTGGGATGACCCTGAGGAATGAGATGGAGAGGAAGGTGGGAGGGGGCTTCAGGATGGGGAACACATATACACCCATGGCTGATTCATGTCAATGTATGGCAAAAACCACTACAATATTGTAAAGTAATTAGCCTCCAATTAAAATAATTTAAAAAATAGATATCTGGAAAAATAAAATTATCCTCATTTCCACCAAATATAGCCAAATTAAGACTAATTTGTTTGCAAAATAAGCCTGGTTTCAATAAATTTGTCTTGATTATTTACATAAGGCACTGGTGATAAAGAACCTGCCTGCCAATGCAGGAGACATAAGAGATGTGGCTTCGATCCCTGGGTCAGGAAGATCCCCTGGAGGAGGGCATGGCAGTTCATTCCAGTATTCTTGCTTGGAGAATCCCATGGACAGAGGAGCCTGGCAAGCTACAATCCATAGGGTTGCAGAGTCAGACACGACTGAAGCAACTTAGCAGCAGCAGTTGATTCTATAGGCTCTTTAAATTGGCTTTGCTGGAAGTTTTCATAAAGAATCTCAAGCTGAACATTTAAAAGGATTCTCAAGGGTAGGAAAGCCACCTCAAGGGCTTGCTATTAGATTCTGACTGCGAGGTATCTATAGATTTCTTGTAGAGGTCTCCAGAATATCTGGAGATTCCTTTACCAGCCAGGAGGTGGACTTCTTTATTTACCTAGTAAGGCTGCTGAGAACCCTGCAAGCAGAGTACCAGGTTGTTTTCCAAGGGGCTTTATGGTGTCATAGTTCAGTTCAGTTGCTCAGTCGTGTCCGACTCTTTGCGACCCCATGAATCGCAGTACGCCAGGCCTCCCTGTCCATCACCAACTCCTGGAGTTCACTCAGACTCTCGTCCACCAAGTCAGTGATGCCATCCAGCCATCTCATCCTCTGTCGTCCCCCTCTCTTCCTGCCCCTAATCCCTCCCAGCATCAGAGTCTTTTCCAATGAGTCAACTCTTTGCATGAGGTGGCCAAAGTATTGGAGGTTCAGCTTTGCATCATTCCTTCCAAAGAACACCCAGGACTGATCTCCTTTAGGATGGACTGGTTGGATCTCCTTGCAGTCCAAGGAACTCTCAGGAGTCTTCTCCAACACCACAGTTCAAAAGCGTCAGTTCTTCGGCGCTCGGCTTTCTTCACAGTCCAACTCTCAAATCCATACAGGACCACTGGAAAAACCATAACCTTGACTAGACAGACCTTTGTTCGCAAAGTAATGTCTCTGCTTTTTAATATGCCATCTAGTCATAACTTTCTTTCCAAGGAGTAAGCGTCTTAATTTCATGGCTGCAGTTACCATCTGCAGTGATTTTGGAGCCCAAAAAAATAAAGTCTGACGCTGTTTCCACTGTTTCCCCATCTATTTCCCATGGAGTGATGGGACCGGATGCCATGATCTTCCTTTTCTGAATGTTGAGCTTGAAGCCAACTTTTTCACTCTCCTCTTTCACTTTCATCAAGAGGCTTTTGAGTTCCTCTTCACTTTCTGCCATAAGGGTGGTGTCATCTGCATATCTGAGGTTATTGATATTTCTCCTGGCAATCTTCATTCCAGCTTGTGTTTCTTCCAATCCAGCGTTTCTCATGATGTACTCTGCATAGAAGTTAAATAAGCAGGGTGACAATATACAGCCTTGACGTACTCCTTTTCCTATTTGGAACCAGTCTGTTGTTCCATGTCCAGTTCTCACTGTTGCTTTCTGACCTGCATACAGATCTCTCAAAGTTCACGTTAGTTCTTCTAAGCTGTTTGGTCGTATTTGATTCTATAAATACCCTGTAATACGACATTCAAATAAAAGCCAAAGTAATATTACCAGTGTTTCCAATTATGCACTGTTATAAGGAAGACAAATTCTTATTAAACTTCTCAAATAACTATATTGCCTAAAAATAAGAATATTCACCAAGAGTTTCCAAATTCTGGAATGAGCAGTTATGGAGAAAGGATAAATATTTAAATTCTGCTTAAAAAGGTACAAGTTTCCCTGGTGCCTCAGATGGTAATCCGACAGAATTACCTGGTGCCTCAGACATAATCTGCCTGCAATGCAGAAGAACTGGGTTTGATCCCTGGGTGAGGAAGTTCCCCTGGAGAAGGGAATGGCTACCCACTCCACTGTTTTTGCCTGGAGAATTCCATGGACAGAGGAGCCTATGGACAGTCCATAGGGTTGCAAAGAGTTGGACATGACTGAGTGACTAACACCAAGTTGCTATAAGTCGTTATTAGCTTAAGGGGAAAGATTTCCTTCAAACTGGAAAAGAAATATTGAAAGCCAATAATATTTCAGACAAAAAGTCATAAAAATTATAACCATATTCATCAGTTCATTCAGTCCTGTTGTAGCTAATTCTTGGTGATCTTGATTGTCTGTTAAGGGTTTATGAAACCATCATCAGTTTTCCATTAGAACTCTTTAATTTTTGTTCAGATTAGTGGTATGATTTGAAAGTTATTAGAAACCTGTACTTGTCAAAAGGTCCTTACTATGAATACTCTTGAAGGTGAAGCATCTTTTTCCAAAGCATCAGAGAGCAACAGTAGCTGTCTGTTAAATGACAAAAGACTTTAAAAGGGGTGGTTAAAGATCTAATTACAGTACAATTGATGAAAGAATCTTGGTTTCATCAAGTCAAGTTATTTTTCTTGGTAATTTTTTTTTAACATATAATAAGACCTTATTTGACTTCTAGTAATGCCCATCACTTCGTGGGAAATAGATAGGGAAACAGTGTCAGACGTTATTTTTTTGGGCTCCAAAATCACTGCAGATGGTGATTGCAGCCGTGAAATTAAAAGATGCTTACTCCTTGGAAGGAAAATTATGACCAACCTAGATAGCATATTCAAAAGCAGAGACATTACTTTGCCGACTAAGGTCTGTCTAGTCAAGGTGGTCATGTATGGATGTGAGAGTTGGACTGTGAAGAAAGCTGAGCCCCGAAGAATTGATGCTTTTGAACTGTGGTGTTGGAGGAGACTCTTGAGAGTCCCTTGGACTGCAAGGAGATCCAACCAGTCCATCCTAAAGAAGATCAGTCCTAGGTGTTCATTGGAAGGATTGATGCTAAAGCTGAAACTCCAATACTTTGGCCACCTCATGCAAAGAGTTGACTCATTGGAAAAGACTCTGATGCTGGGAGGGATTGGGGGCAGCAGGAGAAGGGGATGATAGAGGATGAGATGGCTGGATAGCATCACCAACTCGATGGACATGAGCCTGGGTAAACTCCAGGAGTTAGTGAAGTTGGTGATGGACAGGGAGGCCTGGCGTGCTGCAATTCATGGGGTCGCAAAGAGTTGGACACGACTGAGCGACTGAACCGAACTGAAAACTGTTTTTGAGTATTTTTCAAATCATATGAACCTAAAATTCATTTGAGTTAATTTCTTTTCTGTTTCTGAGTATTTACGTAAGAGTTTAATTTTCTTTAAGCCAATTAAATGCAGTTAATTTACAAGTTAATTTTGGTAAAGTCATTCACAGTAAAGGTATATCATATCTATAACTTACACACATACAGGACTTCCCAGGTGGCTCAGTGGTGGAAAAATCGACCTGCCAATGCAGGAGCCACAGGAGACACGGATTTGATCCTTTCCTGGAGGAGGAAATGACAACCCACTCCAGTATCGCAGAGTCAGACGTGACTGAGCACGCACACGTATATAGACAGACACAACCAGAGATTTCATGGCTTAATTTTCAAATCTAGTCATGAATCAGGTTTTACAGTATAAACTCACTAGTTTGTAAATAGCAATTGGAGTGCTTGCATGCTAAATTGCTTTAATCGTGTCTGATTCTGTGGAACCCTGCCAGGCTCCTCTGTCCATGGGATTCTCCAGGCAAGAATACTGAACTGGGTTGCCATGCCCTCCTTCAGGAGATCTTTCTGACCCAGGGATCAAACCCACATCTCTTTTGTCTCCTGCCTTGGCAGGCAGGTTCTTCACCACTGTGCCATCTGGGAAGCCTCAACAGTTGGAGTAGTTAATTTTATTTGCGTGAGTTTTAAAAGATCTTTTTTCCATTTTTTTCTTCTTAGTCTCAGGAATTGCAGATGGTTTAGATAGGAGTAAGGTAAGCCTTCCTGAGAGCCCTGGTAGAAACAAGGCTTAGGGAGAGAAAAGCGAGTTCCTTCCAGAAGAACTTGTTCCCTTAGGGTCTGAATTCTGAAAAGATGTTGATCAAGCGGGCATTATGTAACTGCATCTGCAAAGCCAGCCTGGAAAGGTGAGAAGAGCCCCATCTTAGTCATTTTGGAGGCACAACATCCTTCAGTCCCCAAATAAATAAGCATTTGCAAGTATTTTATCCATAGTTCAGTTCAGTTGCTCAGTCGTGTCTGACTCTACGACCCCATGGACTGTGGTACACCAGACTTCCCTATCCATAAGTGTTGTGCATACGCCCTACTGGGGTTCCCATAGGTGCCTGTCAGCGAGCTGTTAGGCTTTCGAGGGACAATTTCCTATTATTAATTTGGTACCCTAACTCAGATACGATTTGAACAATTTTCTGAGAAGAGTGTGGTGGATCAGATGTGTACTGTTTCTGAGTTTAAGCTCCCCAAAGAGTTAGCCTTGGATTTTTGACTTTTTGACATGTCTCTGTTTTTCCCTCTGGTAGTTTAAAACTGCTTTGGGTGCTCAGGGCACTAGATGATCAATCTTTACATCGTGCGTCTCAGGATGAGCAGCATTTCCTTAATGGTTGTGCTGGGATTCCCTGTGAGACTGGTCCACGTTGGAAGGATTGATCTTCAGACGCTTCCACTAGGTTCTCAGTTGCCTGAGGACACCTTGTGGCCAGAAGGAGCAAATGTCCCCTTTCTTCAGAGCAGAATAATTCAACCTTTCATTTCACTAGCTGTTTGTTCAGACCATGTATCTACTTGTTTTTCAATTAAGCCAGATTAAACAAAAACATGGCCAACTATGTTTCCCTGAGCACCCCACTCAGATTCCACTATGTCCCTGCCTAAGAAACGTACCAGTGCCCCTTAAGTCTCCAAGAATAAAATTTTCAAGTCATCATTTGATATGATTTGGGGCTTCCCTGGTGGGTCAGTGGCTAAGACTTTGTGCTCCCAATGCAGTGGTCCTGGGCTCGATGCCTGGTCAGGGAACTAGATGCTACATGCTGCAATTGAGTTCACAGGCTGCAGCTACAGCCAAATAAGTAAATATTTAAAAACAAACAAACAGTAAGATCTCAGTATGAGAACTCATTGGGATACCTGCAGAGTACTGAGAGTCAGCTGCAAAGAGTTCATAGAATATGCCACAATTTATTCAATGGCA
The DNA here is from genome assembly GCF_016772045.2 of Ovis aries. Taxonomy (NCBI): domain Eukaryota; kingdom Metazoa; phylum Chordata; class Mammalia; order Artiodactyla; family Bovidae; genus Ovis; species Ovis aries. The sequence continues at coordinate 38,162,145 of NC_056056.1, read as the reverse complement.
AATTGAATAAATGACCATAAATAGCATTCATTGACATACATTCAAGGTCCACTGTTATTATTATTATTATTGTTTTTGTACCTCTTAATCTCACTCATCTATTTCACTCCTGCCCATGAACTCCACTTCTGACAACTAACTACCTGGTCATTCTCTGTATCTACAACTCTGTTTCTGTTTTGTTATGTTTATTCATTGGTTTTGTTTTTTAGATTCCACACATATGTGTAATCATACAGTATTTCTTCTAAATCCATTCATCTATTGATGGGCACTTAAGATGGGTCCATACCGTGGCTATTTGTAAATAATCCTGCAGTGAGCATGAAGGTGTACATATCTTTTTGGATTTTTTTTTTCTGGTAAATACTCAGAAGTGAAGCAGTTGAATTGTATAGTAGTTCTGTTGTAATTTTTTTTTGTTGTTTTGGGCCGTGTTGCACAGCTGGTGGGTTTTTTTTTTTTACTATCCAAATGGTTTACCACAGGGGCTACACCAGGTTACATACCCACCTACAGTGTACAAGGGTTTCCTTTCTTCTGCATCCTCACAAACAGTTATTATTTCTTGTCATTTTATTTATTTAGTTTTTTGGCTGTGCTGCTTGACTTACGGGATCTTAGTTCCCCAGCCAGGTATTAAACCTGGGCCCTCAGCAGTGGGAGTCTTAACCACTGGACCATGAGGGAAGTCCTGGTGAGTGGGATGTTAACATCACTACTATTATTGCATTTCAGTCAATTTCTTCCTTAGGTCTGTTATTATTTTACATCTGTTTCCCGCCCCCCCCCCCCATACTACAAATAATGTTGCAATAAGCATCCTAGTATATATATCCTTGTAACTAGCTCTTTTATTTCTTTTTTTTGGATATTAATGATAACCATACTTTATAGATGATAAAATGTGATTCTGTTTGTGACAGAAAATGCTGAATGCAAAGATACATAACAGGTAAAACCAGGACTGGGACTTGGGAGTCTCTTACAAAATCAGTTCTACATACACCCACTGCTCCACCAAAAATTTTAATATTCCAAAGTATCAAGTCAGAGGGGAGGAAATGTTCTAGAAAATTCCCTTCCAGAACTTTCAAAAGGTGCTTCTAAAATTCTTGACATTTCAGAACACTGGACGTCATTCCTGCTTTGGACAATCAACCATAAGAGCACCGTGATCACAGTTTTCCTTTTTCTCGGCAGATTTTCAGGACACGAGCTTCAGAGTCTGACGCAGGTTAATTCCAACTCTGCCAATTAGGGGACTCTACTCCTTGGAGAGGTTACGTCACCTCCTCTGGAGTCATGTAGTTCTCCATATCCCCCAACTTGGGAGTACTTAAGGACTTAAGCAGGTAGGACTGCTTGAGATAATGTGAGCTCAAAGCATCAAAAATAGCAGAGCTTCAAGAGAAGAAAAGTAAACCACAGGGCCAAGAAGGAACCTGGGGGAGGGACTGGCGACCCGCTCCAGCGTTCTTGCCTGGGAGATTCCATGGACAGAGGCGTCTGGGGGGCTATAGTCCACGGGGTCACAAAGAGTCAGACACGACTGAACGGGCACACAAGAGGTAACAAGGCTTTGGTTCAGGGGTTAGCCTGGCTGGCTGGCTTGTAAATATAGCCTCAGGTAAATCGCATCTCTTAGCCTTCGTTTCCTTTTCTGTAAAATGGGAATAACTCTGCCTCACAGATTTATTATGAAGATTAAATAAGTTAAAATTGGTGAAAGAAATTATGCTCCCACTGTGCCAGTTGCACGGTGGCTACTCTCTCCACGTCAGTTTCGTCTACCCCACTCACAGTGACGCTCTTCTGACAGTATATGCAGCGGGGAAAACAGAGGGAAAGAATGCGGGGAAAACACCAATGAAGCAGGCCATGCAGCAATAAAAACACCATTTCCTGAGCTACGGGTTCCTGAGCTTCATACTCTTACATTGTTCACACATCTAATCTCATTTCATCTTCACAGAGGTATGTACAACTGTCCTTATTCTACAGATGAAGAAATAAGGGCTCTGAGGTTAAATAACTTGACCAATGTCACAGAGCTAGCATATGGTGGAGCCAGATTTGCGTCCCGGTGCCTGGGAGTCCAAAGGCCAGGTTCTTGACCACCAGAGGTGGCCTCTGGCCGGGGGCTGGCATCGGTTACTCCTGTCTACCTGTGAGCCCCACCTGCATGACACACAGATCTGCAATCCATGGGACTGCTTCACATTTTGAACATTTATATACACACAATTAAGTCACAATTACCTTTTTGTAACTGGTTGTTGTTTAGTCACTAAGTCAAGTCTGACTCTTTTTCGACCCCATGGACCATAGCCTGCCAGGCTCCTCTGTCCATGAGATTTCCCAGGCAAGAATACTGGTGCAGGTTACCATTTCCTTCTCCAGGGGATCTTCCCAACCCAGGGACTGACCCCAAGTCTCCTGCATTGGCAGGTGGATTCTTTACCACTGAGCCACCTTTTGGGCTAAACATTGTCTTTTCTGAGATTCAGTCAGATTAAATACACCTAGATCTAATTAATTTTTTAACCATAGCTTAGTTTCCCATCACATGACACAGTTGCTTTCTTCACTCTGCTGCTAAAAGACCAAGACCCTTTCTTGCCCACTTTTCATTACTACGAAGAAGTTGCACATCCTTACAGGAGTCTCTGAGTTCACAGGCAGGGGACGGTCTCTCCAGCCCAAGGGGAGGCAAACCACAGCCTTCAGGCCAAGTCCGCTCCAATTCCTTGTTTTTATAAGTAAAGTTTTATTGGAACTCCGCCTCTCCCCTTCATCTAGGCGTCGTCCCTGACTGCAGTACTCTGTAACGGCAGAGCTGAACAGGCGCCAACAGAGACCACTGGGCGCCCAAAGCCTGAAGTATTTACACTCTGGCTCTTCACAAAGGAAGCTTGTCGATCCCTGCTGTAGACTAAATACTCGAGCATGAAACAGATGGGTCTTCAGGTCGGTTCACCTTCAACCTGCCCGGGTACTGAGAGTTTCTCCTCCAGAGGGTGGGCACACGTTATCTCCCTGTCTGCAGCATACAACCCGCCCTCCATAGACACGTACGCACACTCCTGATCTGACTTCTTGCTAACATCATAGCTTTACTATCCTTAAAGTCCTGGACACTGGCGAGGCTGAGTGTATTTTCAAATGCTTAAGAACCATTCAACAAAGGATGATGGTTATTCATTCAACAGACACTGCTCTTTACATGAAGAATATAAGAGTAATCTGAACAGGCAGAAATTCCAGTGTCCATAATGTTTTTACGAGTTTATGATAAAATGATAAAAGAAGCAGTTTTCATTGAGACACTCACTGAAAGTTCGCTTTGTATAAGCAACACACACAGTGCTCCGGGAGTCACAAAAGACACGTTCCCCGCTCTCAGGAGGGCAGAACGCTATATATAGACATGTGTGATCCCAACTCTTCTGGTAATGTTAAGCTGCCTTCACTCCTCATTTCCACCCGCCAAAACCAAGAGTTCTTGCCGGAGCTGGGGGTCGTCCAGCACGTTGTAGGCCGCGTAGTCGTGGACGCCGTGCAGCCGCAGGATCTGCACCACGGCGTTGCTGAAGCCGCACTGGGGCTGCTCCGGCGTCCCCTTGAGGAAGACCACCACCTTGTCCTTCTTCACCAACGCGTCCAAGTGCTCCGACGAGCCGCTGCCGCCCAAGCCTGCCGCCCGCACGCCCGGGCCCCGGAGGCCGCCGCCTACGCCGCGCCCCCAGCGGAGCAGAGCCGTCGCCGCCGCCGCCGCCGCCCGGCCCAGGGAGCCGCTCATCTCAGCACGTTGGCCGCAGCTCTTGACCGCTGGCGACCTGGACTAGCCAGCCGGAGCCTTCCCGGGCCCGGCCCGCGGCGACTCGGCCCGCCCCCCGGAGGCCCTCATTGGACCGGCTCCGAATAGCTCTCCCTCATTCCTTTTATTTCTATAGAATAGATTTCCTATTTGGAAATTTTTCAAAAATTTGGGATTTTTGAAATATGTGGTATCTCTCTCTACATATCTTAATAACTAATGTTTTTAAAAGGTTTTATTCATTCACATCCACATGAACAAAGTCAGTTCCTGAGATCATCAACTACTTCATCTCACTTTCTTCTGCATTAAATTGTTTTTAGTCTTAATTTTTGCTAATATGATCAATTAAAACTTGTATCTCCCTGTTTGAATTTGCATTCATCTAAAGTACTACTTCCCTTGGGCTTCCCTTGTGGCTCAGCTGGTAAAGAATCTGCCTGCAATGTGGGAGACCTGGCTTCGATCCCTGGCTTGGGAAGATTCCCCCTGAAGAAGGGAAAGGCTACCTACTCCAGTATTCTGGCCTGGAGAATGCCATGGACTATATAGTCCATGGGGTCACAAAGAGTCGGACGTGAATGAGTGACTTTCACTTTCAAACTGCTGCTGCAGTTTAGCATCTCTTCATGTGTGTTTTTTTGACCAATGGTACTTGCTTTCTCTTTTTTGATTTGCCTTTTATATACCTAGTGTATTTACATTGAGTTGTTTACCTCTTTCTATCCATATGTAGAGCTCTGTGTATATTTCTGATATAAACTACAATCTTGCCTGTCACATTAGTGACAGATTTTTTCTCATATCTTTTTAAAAACTTTAAAAATTCTATCTCTAGCTATCTGAGAATGTTTCAGTTTTATGCAATCAAATGTGTTTATCTTTTCATATTGCTTCTGAATTTTCTGTTTTGTTGCTGCATCCAGCACAGCGGGTGAGAAAGACCTGAAACAGGGGCAAGCGCATGGAAAGGACAGACACATATAATCTGGCAATCGGGGCGTCAGGGCCTTCCTGCTCTCCATGGCAGGAAGACAGAATGGCTCCTTTCAGCCCACTCTTTTATTAACAGAAGTCACGTGAGATCATTAGGGAATGGCTATACTGGGGAGTTTGATTAGCGAAGGCTCTGCTGTTGATCAGGAATATCTTGTTTTGTTTCCCTGAGGACGGATACAGGGGTAGGCAGTGAAGTGGAGCAGAGAGCATGTCCCGCCCCAAAAATGTCCCTTCAGCATGCTTGCTAGGACAATCAGGAGGGCACAGTTTGCCGCACCCTCCAGTCATGGGGCAGGTCCTGGTCTATGCCCCACCAGGCTGCAACACGTTGTCTAAGACAGAGTAAGTAATCATTTAGACTACTTAGAATAAGAAAGAAATGAGCTATGGGGAAATGAGAAGGTAGAAAATGAATTTCTTCAAGATGGTTTGAAAGAAAGAAACGTGGAGCTTTGGCAGAGTTATAAGTATCAGTGTTGTCAAAGATGAAAAAAAGTTGGACAATATTATTTAAATTGTAGTCAATAATATACTATCACAATAGGGGAAGGTTCAGTTTGAATACAATGTGGACACTAAGTTTAAATTTATATCAGTAATATACTATTGCAATACAGAAATTCCAATGTGAATTGAAATCAATTTCAGTTTGTACAGGGGCTTCCCTGATAGCTTAGGTTGTGCCCTATTCCTGTATTCTTGAGCTTCCACTGTGGCTCAGCTGGTAAAGAATCCTCCTGCAATGCAGGAGACCTGGGTTTGACACTTGGGTTGGGAAGATCCCCTGGAGGAGGGAAAGGCTACCCACTCTAGCATTCTGGCCTGGAGAATTTCATGGACTGTATAGTCCATGGGGTTGCAAAGAGTTGGACACAACTGAGCGACTTTCACTTCACTTCAGTTTGTTCAGAGATGATCTGCTCTTTTAGAAAGGCACAGAGGATATAGGGAGTGGAATGATTAGGAGCTCAGTAGAGTCAAGGAAGTAAAGCTTTGGAAAATGAGAAGCAAGGATTAATTCAAGTGAAACTCACAGGGTTTCCTTAACTTTTGCTTATCGTAGTTAGACTCATACCATTCCTAAGAGGCTAGAAGATAGGGGCTCTATCTCTCAGGTTGCTCAGTGATAAAGAATCTGCCTATCAACGCAGGAGATGCGGGTTTGATCCCTGGGTCAGGAAGACCCCCTGGAGGAGGAAGTGGCAACCCACTCCAATATTCTTGCCTGGAGAATCCCACAGACAGAGGAGCTGGTTGAGCTACAGTCCATGGGGTTGCAAATAGTCAGCTATGACTTAGCGACAGCAGGCATGCACATACTCAATGTGTTTGCTGGAACTGTTATGCCCAGAATCCGAGTCCCCAAAACTGAGAGAATAAGACGTCCACAGCAATGCAAAAGCATGAAGGGGTTTTATTTCTAGCTCGAGCTAGGGCTCCCGCCACATCCAACACAGTGGAGTGGAGCAAGGAGCCCCAAGCCCAGATTTACAGCAGTATTTATAGGTTTTAGAACAGAGAGTTGGCAAGGGCTGATTGGCTGCAGGAGTTTCCTAGTATTTACTAATTGGCTATTGGCTGCAGGCGGATGTCTTTTACGTCCTGATAAACTCAAACCAGGTTACGGGGAGTATGCTGATTAGACAAGTCCTGGCATCCGTGGGGATGACCTCACTGGGCAATGACTCAGCTTTTCCCGTGAGTCCTACCTTAGTCCCTGAAGCCTAGCATGACGTTTGTTAGGTCCCAACAGAACAAACACTCATTTCTTTTTTAAAAATATATTTATTTATTTGGCTGTGTGGGGTCTTGGTTGTGGCATGTGGGATGGTCATTGCATTATGAAGGATCTTTTGTTGAGGCACATGGACTCACCAGTTACAGTGCATGGGCTCAGTAGTTGTAGTGCACTGGCTTAGTTGGTCCTAGGGCATGTGGGATCTGAGTTCCCTGACCGGGGATTGAACCGATATCCCCTGCATTGCAAGGCAGATCCTTAACCGCTAGATTACCAGGGAAGTTCCCACAAACAGTAATTTCTTTCGGCAGCTTTGTGTTTTCTCAAGCACTAAAAAGGGCACCAGGGTCATCCCAAAGATGCAGCTTTGAGCTGTTAGTAACTATGCTCATGTCTTGTTTGCATTTTTTTTCACTTTTTTCTTAAAGATACAATTGACTTAGAGCACTGTGTAAATTTAAGGTATACAACATAGTGATTTGACTTACATACACTATGAGGTAATGATCATAGTAAATTTATGAAACATCCATCATCTCATATAGATACAAAGTTAAAGAAACAGAAGAATATATGTATTTCCTCGTGTCCAGAACTCAGAATCTATCCTCTTAACAACTTTCATATGTAACATAGAGCAGTGTTAATTATATTTATCATGTAGCACATTATATTCCTACTACTTATTTATTTTGGAACTGGATGTTCATACTTAACTACTGACTGCATCCACTATTCCCTCTCCGTATCCACCTCTGATCTCTGATCTCTTTTTCTAAGAATTTGCTTGTTTTGAAATGCAATTTACCTGTAATACTGTTACTATTAGATACAATACCAGTACAATACCAACACTGTTGGGTCCTGCTGTATAACAGTGATTCAATATTTCCAGGCATTAAAAAGTAGTCATCACAATAATTCTAGTCATAAGTCAACGTACAAAGATACCACATAGTTTGACTGTAATCGCCACACTGTGTGTTTCATGTCTGTTACTCATTTATTTCGCAACTGGAAGTGTATACCTTCTTACTCGCCCTCACCTATTTCTTTCCTCTCCCCAGTCCCTCCCCAATGACAACCACTTGCTAACTGTCTGTTTCTATGATACTATTATGCTTGTTCATTTGTTTTGGCTTTTATTTTTTAAAATTATATTTATTTATTTATTTAGGCTGCTGCATGACTTGTGGGGTGTTAGTTCCCTGACTAGGGATTGAACCCAGGTCCTCAGCAGTGAGACTGTGGAATCCTAACCACTGGATCACCAGGGAATTCCTTGTTTTGTTTTGTTTTTAGATTCCACATATAAGTGAAATCATACAGTATTTGTTTTTGTCTGTCTGGCTTATATCACATTGCATAGTATCTTCGAGGTCCCTCTATATTGTTGCAGATGACAAGATTTCATCCTTTTTTGTGGGTGAGAAATATTCCATTATTTATACCGCATCTTCTTTATCCATTCATCTATTGATAGACATTTAGGTTGCTTCTGTATCTTGGCTACTATAAATAATACTGTAATGATCATAGGGGTTCATGCAAGTTTTCTAATTAGTATTTTAATTTTCTTTAGTTAATATCTAGAATTGGATAGTAGTTCTGTTTTAATTTTGTGAGGAGTTTCTGTAGTGTTTTCCACAGTGGCTGCATCAATTTACATTCTCCCTGGTACTGTACAAGGATTCCTATTTCTTTACATCCATGCCAACATTTGTGATTTGTTGTCTTTTTTATAATAGCCATCTGACAGGTGTGAGGAGATATTTCATTGTGGTTTTGATTTGCATTTTCAAATGGTTGGTAAAGTTGACCCTCTTCATGTACTTGTTGGTCATCTGTATGTCTTCTTAGGAAAAATGTCTGTTCAGAGCCTCTACCCATTATGAATTTTTTTTAAATGTTGAGTTGTCTATGTTCTTTGTATATTTTGGATATTAACCTCTTATTGAATATATCATTTGCAAATATGTTATCTCATTCAGTTGATGACCTTTTTGTTTTATCGATACTTTCTTTCACATGCAAAAGTTTGTAACTTGATATAGTCTTATTTGTTTATATTTGCCTTTATTTCCCTTGCCTGAGGAGACATATCCAAAAAAATACTGCTAAGACTGATGTCAAAGAACTTACTGCTTATGTTTTCCTCTGGTTTAGGGTTTATGGTTCAAGTCTTACATTTAGTCTTTAATCCATTCTGAATTTATTTTTGTGCATGGTATTAGAGAGTAGTTGCATTTGATTTTTTTGCATGTAGCTGTCCAATTTTCCCAAAACCATTTATTGAAGAGGCTGTTTTCCCCCTATTGTGTATACTTGCTTCCTTTGTCATAGATTAATTGCCCGTATAAGTGTGGGTTCATTTCTGGGTTCTCTATTTTGTTCCATTGATCTATGTGTCTGTTTTTTTGTGTGCCAGTACCATACTGTTTTCATTACTGTGATTCTGTAGCAAGGAGCATGATACCTGTAGCTCTATTCTTCTTTCTCTAGACTGGTTGTCTCTTTGGAGTCATTTGTGTTTCCATCCAGATTTTTAAATTATTTGTTTTAGTTTTGTGAAAAATGACACTGATGCTTTGATATGGATTACTGTGAATTCATAAATTGCCATGGGTAGTATGGTCATTTAAACAGTATGAAATCTTCCAACCAATGAACATAATATATCTTTCCATCTGTTTGTGTCATTTTCAATTTCTTTCTTCATTGTCTTATAATTTTCCAAGTACAGGTCTTTTACCCTCTTATTTAGGTTTATTCTTAGATATCTTATTCTTTTTTATGAAACTGTAATGGGATTGTTTTCTTAACTTCCCTTTCTAGTGGTTTGTTGTTAGGTCTTAGAAATGCAACATATTTCTGTATATTAATTTTGGATCCTACAACTTTACTGAATTCTTTGATGAGTTCTAGTAGTTTTCTGGTATTGTCTCTAGGATGATCAGTGTGTGGTATCATGTCATTTGCTAACTGACAATTTTACTTCTTCATTTCCAATTTGTATTTATTTTATTTCTCTTTCTTACTAATTGCTGTGGCTAGGAGTCCCAATATTACTCTCAATAAGTGTGGCAAGAGTGTTCATTCTTGTCTTATTCTTGATCTTAGAGGAAATACTTTCAGCTTTTTATCATTGACTATGATGTTAACTATGGGTTTGTCATATATGGCCTTTATTATGTTGATGTATGTTTCCTCTAAGCATGCATTGTTGAGAGATTTAATCATAAACAAATGTTCAATTTTGTCAAAAGATATTTCTCCATCTATAAAATTATCATATTATTTCTATTTTTTTAATTAACGTGGTATACCCTATGATTGATTCAGTTCAGTTCAGTTCAGTCGCTCAGTTGTGTCCGACTCTTTGCAACCCCATGAATCGCAGCACGCCAGGCCTTCCTCATCACCAACTCCCGGGGATCACTCAGACTCACGTCCATCAAGTCAGTGATGCCACCCAGCCATCTCATCCTCTGTCGTCCCCTTCTCCTCCTGCCTCCAATCCCTCCCAGCATCGGAGTCTTTTCCAATGAGTCAACTCTTCACATGAGGTGGCCAAAGTACTGGAGTTTCAGCTTTAGCATCATTCCTTCCAAAGAACGCCCAGGACTGAGCTCCTTCAGAATGGACTGGTTGGATCTCCTTGCAGTCCAAGGGACTCTCAAGAGTCTTCTCCAACACCACAGTTCAAAAGCATCAATTCTTTGGCCCTCAGCCTTCTTCACAGTCCAACTCTCACATCCATACATGACCACAGGAAAAACCATAGCCTTGACTAGATGGACCTTAGTCGGCAAAGTAATGTCTCTGCTTTTGAATATACTATCTAGGTTGGTCATAACTTTTCTTCCAAGGAGTAAGTGTCTTTTAATTTCATGGCTGCAATCACCATCTGCAGTGATTTTGGAGCCCCCCAAAATAAAGTCTGACACTGTTTCCACTCTTTCCCCATCTATTTCCCATGAAGTGATGGGACCAGATGCCATGATCTTCGTTTTCTGAATGTTGAGCTTGAAGCCAACTTTTTCACTCTCCTCTTTCACTTTCATCAAGAGGCTTTTGAGTTCCTCTTCACTTTCTGCCATAAGGGTGGTGTCATCTGCATATCTGAGGTTATTGATATTTCTCCTGGCAATCTTGATTCCAGCTTGTGTTTCTTCCAGTCCAGCGTTTCTCATGATGTACTCTGCATAGAAGTTAAATAAGCAGGGTGACAATATACAGCCTTGACGTACTCCTTTTCCTATTTGGAACCAGTCTGTTGTTCCATGTCCAGTTCTAACTGTTGCTTCCTGACCTGCATACAGATTTCTCAAGAGGCAGGTCGGGTGGTCTGGTATTCCCATCTCTTTCAGAATTTTCCACAGTTTATCGTGATCCACACAGTCAAAGGCTTTGGCATAGTCAATAAAGCAGAAATAGATGTTTTTCTGGAACTCTCTTGCTTTTTCCATGATCCAGCAGATGTTGGCAATTTGATCTTTGGTTCCTCTGCCTTTTCTAAAACCAGCTTGAACATCTGGAAGTTCACGGTTCATATATTGCTGAAGCCTGGCTTGGAGAATTTTGAGCCTTACTTTACTAGCATGTGAGATGAGTGCAACTGTGTGGTAGTTTGAGCATTCTTTTGCATTGCCTTTCTTTGGGATTGGAATGAAAATGGCCTTTTTCCAGTCCTGTGGCCACTGCTGAGTTTTCCAAATTTGCTGGTGTATTGAGTGCAGCACTTTCACAGCAGCATCTTTCAGGATTTGAAACAGCTCAACTGGAATTCCATCACCTCCACTAGCTTTGTTCGTAGTGATACTTTCTAAGGCCCACTTGACTTTACATTCCAGGATGCCAGGCCCTAGGTGAGTGATCACACCATCGTGATTATTTGGGTCATGAAGATCTTTTTGTACAGTTCTTCTGTGTATTCTTGCCACCTCTTCTTAATATCTTCTGCTTCTGTTAGGTCCAGACCATTTCTGTCCTTTATTGAGCCCATCTTTGCATGAAATGTTCCCTTGGTATCTCTAATTTTCTTTCTTTTTTTTTCTTCCATAATAATGTTTTATTTAACAAATAAGACACAACAGACCCAAAATAGTAACTTCCCATTTTTACGTGACTGACACATTCCAACTGTGGATTATAAATCCTGAAGCTGGTATTGGAAATAAACCACAACAAGGAGCAGGGATTCTGAGAAACAGGCGCTTCTGATTTGGGTTCCATTCTCATTTGGGGGACCATGAAGCTGAAAGTCACATTTCAGACTCTTTCTTCTGGGGTCAGTAAGGGCAGGCGGTCCCTGCTCAGGATCTAGGGATGGAAGGAAACCAGACTGTGTTCTACAAACCCATCTCCAGAGGGGCTCAGAGGACAGTCTCTGCGGGGTGCGGGGACAGGTAAATGCTGACTTAAACTATTACTTCAGTACATGTCTCACCTACAAAGGTTTTTTTGTTTTTTTTGTTTTTTTTTAAAGCAAAAACTCAAATGCAGTGTGTCTCCCAGCACAGCCAGGTAGAGCGGCTGGCCCGGTGTGAGGACAACATTGTCTTGCAGTCAGGGAAAGCCAGGGAAAGCCAGGGAAAGCCCCTAAGCAGCAGGGAAATGCTGGCCCAGCCTCATGTCTTCATGTCCCTGCAGCCCTCCAGGCTTGCACCCCGGCCCTGGGAAGTCCTGACCACTGTCACCACGGTCTAGAGTGAGGTCATCACAGAGATTCCTTGTGAAACGAGGTCAGAGTTCTCTAGTGCTCCATCAGTGAGGGTGTGCTAAGGATACTTCTCATTTTTCTCAGGAGGTCAGATGTCCACTTTCGACATGCTCTTCTGAACCAGCACCAGCAGGCACCCAACGGGCATGCCAGGCTGGCACTGAGCAAGCCAGAGGGCTTGCTTGCTTTTTCATCTGTCTTAAGTCCTCCTGAAAATTACTCTGTCCACCACTTACTAAGGCCTTACTGTTTCTCCAGTAGCTTTAGGCCCTAAGGAATCAAAGTTAAAAGCACCTGGATTGACAGACTGGATTAGAACTCACGGTGCAGCAGGGAAACGCATCTGTCAACCAGACTTCCTGCTCAAACAAACGTGGCCTTGGCGCTCTCTATGGGGGGCTGTGTCCGCAGGTGACCTGACGGCGCCCCCACGGTCCCCTCCTCCTTTTACCCTCACAAAGCAGTCCACGGCAGCGCTAGCATCAGGAACCAAGCTTCATGGGTGCTCAGCCCAGTGTTCCTTTCCACTGTTCTCAGGCCTCCCCAGGAGGAGGGCAGCTGAGATCGCATGGCCCGAGTGTGACCTCCCCACGAGTGCCCCCATCCCCACCCCACCCCACCCACCTGCCTGTACCTGAACTGCTGTTTCTGATTCCACCTGTACCTCTGACTTCCCATCTCAATGACAGTCTGTCTGCTTTCCCTAAGCCAGTGGTTCTCAAAGTCTGGTCTCCAGAAAACCTGAGAACTTATTGGATGCACACAAGTCCTCAGGCCCCACCCTAGACCTACTGGATCTAAAACTCTGGGGGTGGGTTTTTGTGAGCCCTCTGGGTGAATCTGCTGCGTGCTACATCTTGAGAACCAAGCTGCTGCTGCTGCTAAGTCACTTCAGTCGTGTCCGACTCTGTGCGACCCCAGAGATGGCAGCCTACCAGGCTCTTCTGTCCCTGGGATTCTCCAGGCCAGAACACCGGAGTGGGTTGCCATTTCCTTCTCCAAGGCATGAGAGTGAAAAGTGAAAGTGAAGTTGCTAAGTCGTGTCCAACTTCGCGATCCCATGGACTGCAGCCCACCAATCTCTCTCCATCCATGGGATTTTCCAAGCAAGAATACTGGAGTGGGGGCCATTGCCTTCTCCGTCTAATTTTCTTGAAGAGATCTCTAGTCTTTCCCATTCTGTTCTTTTCCTCTATTTCTTTGCATTGATCGCTGAAAAAGGCTTTCTTTTCTCTTCTTGCTATTCTCTGGAACTCTGCATTCAGATGCTTATAGATAATTGATTATCAGATATTAAACCTTGCTTCTATCCCTGAGATAAAGCCCACTTGATCAAGCTGTATGGTCCTTTTAATATATTGTTGAAATTTGGTTTGCTAATATTTCATCGAACATTTTTATGTTCATCAGTGATATAATTTTAATTTTATAATTATAATTTTCTTATAATTTTAATTTCTTTTTTTGCTTATAATTTTCTTTCTTTTTGTTTTGTATGTAATTTTCTTTTTTTATGATAGCTTTCTCTGGCTTCTTATCTCTTGGCCTTGCAGAATAAAAGTGGATTCATTCTTTCCTCCACAATTTTGTGGAGTAGTTTGAGAAGGCTGTGTTAGCTGTTCTCTGTTTGGTAGAATTCACCTGTGAAACTGTGTAGTCCTGGGCTTTTGTTTGTTGGGAGTTTTTCTATTACTGATTCAATTTCATTGCTGGTAATTTGTTTGCTCATATTTTCTATTTCTTCCTAATTTAGTCCTAGAGTATTGCACATTCCTAGGAATTTGTCAGTTTCTTCTAGGTTGTCTGTTTAATTGGCCTATAGTTGTTAATACTGCTTTCAGATGATCATCTACATTTCCGTGGTATTGGTTATATCCTCTCCTTTTGCATTTCTGACTTTATTTATTTGATCCCTTTCTCTTCTTTCTGTTGATGAATCTGACTAAAAGTTTGTCAGTTTTATCTCTTCAATGAACCAGCTCTTAGTTTTACTAGTATTTTTTATTGTTTCTTAGTTTCTTTTTAATTAATTCTGCTCTGTAAATTTATGATTCTTTCCTTCTACTGACTTTGAATTTGTTTGTTGTTTCAGAAGTCCCCTCAGGTGTAAGGTTAGGTTGTTTATTAGAGGTTTTTCTTGTTTCTTGAGGTGGATTTCTATTGCTGTAAACTTACCTCTTAAATTGCTTTTGCTGCATCCCATAGCTTTTGGGTCATTGTGTTTTTGTTTTTTCATTTGTCTTCAGGTTTTTTTTTTTATTTCCTCTTTGATTTCTTTAGTCTTTGAGTAGCATATTGTTTAGCCTCCACATGTGTGTATTGTGGGGTTTTTTTTGCATATTTCTCCATTGTTGTTGATTTCTAGTCTCATGGTGTTGTGGTTGTAAAAGGCATTTGACATGATTTCAATCTTTTACATTTTACTGAGACTTATTTTGTGACCTACCATGTTACCTGTCTTGCACTTGAAAAGAATGCATGTTCTGTTGTTGGATGCAATTTTCTTTTTTTTATTGATTAAGTCTGACTGATCTGCTGTGTCATTTAACACCAGTGTTTCCTTATCAGTTTTTTGTCTGGAAGATCTGTCCATTGATGTGAATGTGGTGTTAAAGTCTCCAATATTTCTGTGTTTTGGTCAATTTCCCCCTTTATATCTGTTTGAATTATATATCTTCCAAATCAGTGTTGCATTAAGAATCCTGGAACATATATCCTTAAGACTTATTCTTTAAATTCTGTTGAATAAATTACTGAACATGAGATTTCTGAATTAAATGGTATCTCTCTCTATATATATCTTACTAAATAATTGTCTTTAAAAAGTTATAATCATCCATACATTCTAACATGTATACTATCATGTGAATTGAATCCCCAGTCTATGTCTGACGCAGGATGCAGCATGCTTGGGGCTGGTGCATGGGGATGACCCAGAAAGATGTTATGGGGAGGGAGGTGGGAGGGGGGTTCATGTTTGGGAATGCATGTAAGAATTAAAGATTTTAAAATTTAAAAAATAGATAAAAAAATAAATAAAAAAAAATAAAGGGCAACTAGCATATTCACACACACACAAAAAAAGTTATAGTCATCCATAACACCAATAGTTAGTATCTGAAAACCCCACCCAGTCCACCTCAGTTTTTCTTGTATTAAGATGTTCTTATCATTAATTTTTGCCAATATAAATGATGAAACTAGTATCTCTTGTTTGAATTTGCTTTTGTCTAAAGTGCTATTGGAGTTATCATCCATTCATGTGTGGGTTTGTTTTTTTTTCCGCTCAGTGGTACTTGCTCTTTCTTCTGTGATTTCCCTACTCATGTATTTAGTCTGTATTTATATTGAGTTGTTTAACCCTTCTCATCCATTTGGAGAGCTCTTTGCATGTTTGTGATATAAACTGCAATCTCATCTGTCATTTAAAAATATTCATCTATTTGCCCGTGTCGGATCTTCGGCGTGGTATGCACGACACTCATTGCATCATGTGAGGTCTTGCACTGGGCACACGGATTCTCTAGTTGTGGAGCACGGGCTCCAGAGAGCACACGCTTCAGTAGCTGTGGCATGTCGACTCTCTAGTTGTGGCACATGGGCTCTGGCGTGTGCAGGCTCAGTAGTTGTGGCGCATGGGCCTTTAGAAGCTCATGGCATGTGGGATCTTAGTTACCCAACCAGGGATCAAACCTGCACCACCTGCATTGCAAGGCAGATTCTTAACCACTGGACCACCAGGGGATTCCCTCACCTGCCATTTTGATGGCAAATATTCATTCTCGTGCATTTTTTAACTTTTAAAATTTTATCTCTTGCCATCTGAAAATGTTTATGTTTTATGTAATCAAATATGTTCTCATATTGCCTCAGAATTTCCTTTTATTCCTAAGACAGAATAAATATCATTTGGACTATTTAGAATAAGAAGAAAATCAGATGTGTGGAAATTAGAAGTTGTAAAATGAAATTCTTTCAAGGTAGTTTCAAAGACAAAAACAAAACAAAAATCAAACCAAAACCAAAAAGCCTATGGAGCAGTGTTGGAATTATTGACTTGAGGGCTGTCATTGATAAACAATGCCAGACTCGAGTTAATGTTTAAATTTTAGTCAGCAATATGCTGTTGCTCTAGGGAAAAGTCCAATGTGAATTGTACAAATCAGGTTTGACTTGTACAGGGGTGATATTTTTTTTTTAGGGGTGATATTTTGATTTAAAAGGAGAATGAGGAAATAGGGAGGGAGATGAACAGGGGCCTAGTAGAGTCAGGGAAATGTAAGATTACAAAAATTGGGAAGCAGGGATTAGTCTAAGTGAAACTCTTCTGTTTTCTTTAACTGGTACTTATCAGACTTAAACTCTGACCTGAATAATATTCTATTGTGTGAATGTATATGTACCATATCTTTTTAATCTTTGCTTGCTTCCATATCTTGGCTGTTATAAATAATGATGCAATGAACTTAGCAGTGCATACATATTTTCTAATTAATGTCTTCATTTTGGGGCGATAAATAACCAATAATGAAATTGCTGGATTCTTTGGCAATTCTATTTTAATTTTTTGAGGACTCTCCATACAGTTTTGCACAGTGACTATACCAATTGACATTCCTACCAACAGTACCAGGCTTCTCAGGTGGCGCTTGTGCTGAAGAACCTTCCTGCCAATTCAGGAGGGGTAAGAGAAGTGGGTTCCATCCCTGGGTCGAGAAGATTTCCTGAAGCAGGAAATGGCAACCCACTCCAGTATTCTTGCCTGGAGAATCCCATGGACAGAGGAACCTGGTGGGCTACAGTCCATAGGGTTGCAGAGTCGGACACAATTGAAGCAACTTAGCACATACCAATAGTTCCAGACGATTTCTGTTTTTTCCTTTTTTCCATGCCTGTTATTGCCAACACTTATTTGTTGTCTTTTTAAAAATAGCCGTTCTGACAGGTATAAGGTGATTGCATGGTGGTTTTGATTTGTTTCTTTAATGATTAGCAGAGTTGACCCCTTTTCATGTGCCCGTTGGCCATCTGTATGCCTTCCTTGGAAAAATGTCTGTTCAGAGCCTCTGCCCATTTTCCAGTAGGGCAGAGGCTCTGAACAGACATTATTTTTTCAATGTTGAGTTATATATGTTCTTTATATATTTTGGATATTAACCCCTTGTTGGATATAGCATTTGCAACTATCTTCTCTGATTCAGTAGGTAGCATTTTTGTTTTGTTGACAGTTTGCTTCACTGTACAAAAGTTCTAACTTCAAGGTAGTCCCATTTGTTTATTTTTGCTTTTGTTTCCCTTGCTTGAGAAGACATATAAAAAATATTGTGAAGACAGATATTAAAGACTTACTACCTATGATTTCTTCTGGAAGTTTTATGGTTCAGGTCTTAACATTTATGTCTTTAATTCATTTTGTACTTATTTTTGTGTATGGAGTGAGAGAGTAGACCAGTTTGATTTTTTGCATGTCACTGTTCAGTTTTCTTGTCGTCATTTATTGAAGACGTTGTCTCTCCCCCATTGTGTATTCTAGCCTCCTTTGTCATCATTTAATAGTCCATGCGGGTGGGTTCATTTCTGGACTCTCCATTCTGTTCCATTGAGCTATGTATTTTTTTGTGTGTGTATGTCATTACTATACTGTTTTCATTAATGTGGCCTTGTAGTGTAATCTGAAGTCAAGGTGCATGACACCTAAAATTCTGTTCTTTCTTAAGATATTTTTTTTGCTATTCAGGATGTTTTGTGTTTCCATATAAATTTAAAAAATTATGTCCCAGTTCTGTGAAAAATGCTATTGGTAGTTTGATAGGCAATGTATTGATTCTATAGATTGTCTTGGGTAGTAACAGTCGTTTTAACAATATGAAATTGTTCCGTTCATTAGCATGGTATATCTTTTCATCTGTTCATGTTGTCTGTAATTTTTTTCATCAGTTTCATATAATTTTCTGAGTGCAGGTCTCTTACCTCCTTATTTATACTTATTTTTAGGTATTTTATTCTTTTTAATGTGCTTGTAAGTGGGATTTCCCCTTAATTTCTTTTAATAATTTGTTGTTAGTAATAGAAGTTCAACATATGTCTCTGTATTAAATTCATACTCTTTAGTAGTTCCTGTAGGATTTTCTATGTATATGGTGTTGTGTTATCTAACAGTGATAATTTTACATCTTCCTATCCAGTTTGGATTCTTTTTATCTCTTTTACTTGTCTGATTGGGGTAACTTCCACTAATATGTTGGATAAAAGTGGCAAGAGCAATTTCCTTGTTCCTGATCGCAGCTGTTCATGCTTTCAGCTGTTCATTGTTGAGTGTGATATTAACTGTGGGCTTGTCATATATGGCCCTTATTGTGTTGAATTTTATTTTCTCTGTACACAGTTTGTTGGGATTTTTAATTCTAAATGCATGTTGGATATTGTAAAAAATTTTCCTGTATCTTTCAAGATGATCATATGATTTTTATTCTTCAATTTGTTAACATGGTGTGTCATATAGATTAATTTTTGAATACTGAGCCATCCTTGCATCCCTGGGATAAATTCTTGATCACGCTGTATGATATTTTTAATGTAATTGTTGAATTCAGTTTGGTCATATTTTCTTGAGCATTTTTGCCTCTGTGTTCATAAGTGATATTGGCCTATACTTTTTGGTGTGGTATCTTTGTGTGTTTTGTTTTCAGAGTGATACTGGTCTTGACATGTATTTGGAAGCACTCCTTCCTCTGCAATTTTTTAGGATAGTTTTTTAAATATTAAAAAATTTTTAAAAGTGAGGTGTTAATTGTTCTCTAAATGTTTGGTAGAATTCACTTGTGAAGTTACCTGGTCCTGGACTTTTATTTGTTGGGAGTTTTTCTATTACTGTTTCAGGTTCATTACTGATAACTGGCTTGTGTATATTTTCTGTTTTCATATTTTCTATTTCCTCCTGATTCAGTCTTGGGATATTACACATTCCTAGGAATTTGTCAGTTTCTTCTAGGTTGCCGCTTAACTGGCATATAACTGTTCCTAGTACTCTCTTTTGAAGGCTTCCCAGGTGGCACTAGTGGTAAAGAACCCGCCTGCCAAGGCAGGAGACATAAGAGATGTGGGTTCAATCCCTGGGTGGAGACTATCCCCTAGAGGAGGGCGTGGCAACCCACTCCAGTATTCTTGCCTGGAGAATCATATGGGCAGAGGAGCCTGGTGGGCTACAGTCCATAGTGTCACAAAGAGTTGGACACGACTGAAGTGGTTTAGCACTCAGACATTCTCATGATCCTTTGTATTTGTATGGCATTAGTTATATCCTCACCCTTTTCATTTCTTCACCTTTTTCATTTCTGACTTTATTTATTCGGTCCCTCTCTCTTTTTTTTCTTGATGAGTCTGGCTAAAGGTTTGTCAATTTTGTTTTCTCTTTTCAATGAACCAGATGTTAGTTTCACTAGTATTTTCTTTTTTTTAGTTTCTACTTAGTTAGTTCTTCTCTGAGTTTTTTAATTCTTTCCTTCTACTAACCTTAGATTTATTTGTTCTTTTATTAGTTTCCTTAGATGTAAGTATAGGTTGTTTATTAGAGATTTTTCTTGTTTCTTGAGGTAGGCTTCTGTTGCTATATAATTATCTCTTACAACTGCTTTTTTACATCCCATAGCTTTTGAGTCATTGCATTTTTGTTTTATCATGTGTCTTCAGGTATTTTTTTATTTCCTCTTTGATTTCTGTAGTGATCCATTGTTTGTTCAGTAGCGTATTATTTTGCTTCCATGTGTTTGTATTGTATTTTCTGCACGTTTCCTCCTTGTAGTTGATTTCTAGTCTCATAGTGTTGTAATTGGTAAAGATGTTTGATATGATTCAAAGTTGTAAACTTTTATTTTATGGCCTATTATGTGATCTATCCTGGAGAATGTTGCAAGCGCACTTGAATGTGTATTCTGCTGTTCTGAATACAATTTTTTAAATATAATTATAAAATCCAACTGGTTTACCATGTTGTTTAAGACCAGTGTTTCCATACTGATTTTCTGTCTGGAGATCTGTCCATTGATGTGAGTGTGGTGTTAAATGTCCCCCAGTTTTTGGACATTCCCTGGTAGCTCAGTGGTAAAGAATCCAGCTGCCAGTGCAGAGACACTGGTTCCATCCCTGGTCTGCGAACATCCCACATGCCACAGAGCAACTGAGCCTGTGTGCCACAACTGCTGAGCCCATGCTCTATAGCCCGAGTCACTCTACAGCAAGAGAAGTGACTACAGTGGGAAGCTCACACACCGCCACTAGAAAGTAGCCCTCACTCGCAGCAACTAGATAAAAGTCCGTGCAGCAATGAAGACTCAACGTAGCCAAAAATAAATAGAACAAATAAATAAAATTATTTTTAAAAATTCCCCCTAATTTTTGTGTTGCAGTGAATCTCTCCCTTATGTCTGATAGTATTTATGCCTGTTCCTCCTCCCTACCGCCCAATCCTGGCCCTCAAGCAATGTTGCAGTGAGCATGCTAATTTAAGTCGCTTCAGTCGTGTCCGACTCTGTGCAACCCCATAGACGGCAGCCCACTAAGCTCCTCCGTCCCTGGGATTCTCCAGGCAAGAATATTGGAATGGGTTGCCATTTCCTTCTCCAATGCATGAAAGTGAAAAGATATATCCTTATGACTGATTCTTTAATTTCTTTTGAATAGATTTCCAAACATGGGATTTATGAATTAAATGTTATCTTTATATGTATCATAATAAATGATTGTTTTTAAAAGGTTTTGTCACTCACACTCCAACAAACATAGTACCTGAGATCTATATCTATTCTGCCTTGTTTTTTCTGCATTTAGGTGTTATTTTTATTAACTTTTCCTAATATGATTGATGAAAGTTGGTTTCTCCTTATTTGTAGTTGCATTCTTCTAAACTACTACTGGAGTTGAACATGTCTTTTTTGACCAATGACACTTGCTTTCTCTTTTTTGATTTACTTAACTATGTACTTAGTCTGTATTTATATTGAGTATGGAACCCTTTGTATGTGATATAAACTACCATCTTGTCTGTCATTTTAGAGGCAAATATTAATTCTCATGTATTTTTTTTAACTTTTAAAATTCTATTTCTTGCCATCTGAAAATCTTTATGTTTTATGTAATCAAACATTTATCTTTTCTCATATTGCCTCTGAATTTCCTTATCTTACCTAAGGCAATAAATATCATTTATACTATTTAGAACAAGAAAGAAATGAGATGTGTGGAAGTAAGAACATATGAAAATGAATTTCTTCGAGTTAATTTCAGTGAAGAAAAATACCTGGAGATGTGGTAGTGTTATCAATTTGAGTCAAAGATGAACAAAGCCATATACTAGTTACATTTTTATTGCCATCAGTAATATACTATTTCACTGGGGAGAAGTGCAGTATGAATACAAACTCAGACACTTATCAGTATTTAAATTTTAATCAATAGTATACTATTGCAATAGGGAAAAGTCCAGTGTGAATTGTAGAAATCAACTTTGATTTGTACATAGATGATCTCATGTTTTAAAAGGAGAATGAGGGGATGGAAGTTGGGGAATTAGCATGGGCCTGGTAGAGTTAGGGAAGTGAAAGATTACAAAAATTGAGAAGCAGCCATTAGGCAAGTGAAATCACTTTGCTTTCGTTAACTGTTCCTTATCAAATTTAGTCTCCTGTCCTTCCACTAAGACTAGAAGATAGGAGCTCTCTATCTTCATTTGTTACCTGGAACCAATACTAAATTTTTTTGGCAGCCTTGAGTTTTTCTCAAATAGGCACTTTAAGGGAAGCCAGGCTCATTCTTACAAGGAAGTGTTTAGTTCTTGTGTGACTTGCATCTTGTTCCATTAACGCCTCCGTTTCTGTTTGTACTGTGTTCCACTGGCTGTTCCACAAACACGCCAGGCTTTTCCCTTGCTTAGAAAGGTCTTTCTTTCCTTAGCTCACTTTCTCACTTACTGCAAGTATTAGTCACTCAGTTGTTTCTGACATTTTGTGACCCCATGGACTGTAGCCCATCAGGCTCCTCTGTCCATGGAATTCTCCAGGCAAGAGTCCTGGAGTGGGTAGCCATTTACTTTTGATCAAATGCCATTCTGCTCAATGAAGCCTTGTCTGACCACTCTATTTAAAATTGCAAGCCGTTCCCCATTTCTCTTTCCCCACACGACATCATTTGCATGTTTATTCTAGTTGTCATCGGTCTCCTTCCACTAGAATGTCTGTGTCATTATAATTAATATTTTTTAAAAACACTATTTTGTTCACTGGTTTCTCTCAAGTACCTGGAACACAGCCTGCCACTTGGAAGGAACTCAATAAATGTCCAATAAATGAATCCTTTTTTTGTAGTGGATTTTCTACTTCCTTTCTCCAAGTTTAACCTTTCTTTTTATCCAACTTGTTTTCCTTCCATCCATACTATTCTTCGTGGTCATGTACAAGTTTTTTTCTTTTCTTTTCCTTTTTTTTTGGCTGGGAGGGGTATTTTAATTACAGAAACGGAATCATATAATACCCATCACTCAGTTAGCAGCTTTTCTCACCTAATACTAGGACGATATAAATCCTACAGTGTTTTTAATGCTTGCATAATGTTCTATTATATGAGGTCAATACATTATTTTTATTCATGTCTGGCACAATGTTTCCACTTCTTTCACTTTATCCTATCCCTGGGCTCCCCCGTTTTTCCTTTTAAGATCGCCTGGAGAAGGGAATGGCAACGAACTCCAGTATTCTTGCCTGCAGAATCCCATGGACAGAGGAGCCTGGCAGGCTACAGCCCATGCAGTCGCAAAGAGTCGGACATGACTGAGCGACCGTCACTGTCACTGTTAGTATCATTTACGCATCCATCCCATATCCAGCAGTTCCGAACCTAGTAATCACTCAGTCAAGTATTTCTTGCACCACTGGTCTGTTTTTGGCAGCGATTAGCTGTGCCCATTGTTTGAGCGAGAGCGATTGTAAGGACAGAAGAGGGCACAGCTGAAGAAATTAAAAGCTGGGGTGAGCCTCCTCTGGGGCCTTTGGTATCTCCCTGAAGCAGGGTGAGTTTCGGGGGATGGGGCAGGGCCGGCTTGGAGTACCCAGACCATCCGGTTGGGAACTCCAGGAGGGAAGTGTGGCCCTGGGGTGTCAGGGGCCTGCGTTGAGGAGTCGGGGTAGGGTGGGAGCGGACCTGGGCGGGGCTTGGAGGGGTGAGGCCAGCCAGGGGGCGGGGCGGGCGGAGAGCGCAGACTCAAATGCGGGTGGCAGCCTGGCGCTCCAGTCCGACCGCAGCGCTTGGAGAGCCATGGAACCCGCAGCTCCTGGGCTCGCGTGCTCGACTCTGCGGCTGGGGCTGGGGCTGTTGCTGCTGTGCAGCTGGTGGTACCCTGGGAGCGCCGAGCCGCGGGCCCCGCCGGAGAAGATCGGTAGGCGAGGAAGAGGCGGCGCGCTGCGGAGGTGGCGAGAGTGCGCCCCGCGCCGGGAGTGCGCCCCGCGCCGGGAGGTCACTACCAGCTGCTGCAGGCCGGGCGCCCGCTGGGTCGCGGGGAACCAGCCCGCTGCGAATGTGGTGCTCTTCCCGGTTCGCGCCTCCGAACCGCTTTCAGTGCCCCAGGGAACGCCCTTTCTCTGGCGTGGAGACCTGCCCACTTGAGAAATGGGCAGTGGAGGTGGGGGCGACACAGATCAGTCCGTAGGCGGGCGCCCGGTGTCCCTGCAGCCCCTGTCCCTGGGGCCTGGGGCCCCAAGGAAGCAAAGGCCCCTCCCACGGCCTTCCCTTGCTACACTTGTTCGGAGGCCGGTCCTCTGGCTGCTCAGGGAGCGGCTGGCCAGTTTCGCTCTGCAGATGAGAGGCACACGCCGGCACAGCACGCCTAGCAGCGCAAACAGGCTGACCTCGTGTGCTTCCGGTGATGGGCTGCTGGGGTACCTCTCCGCCGTCTGCTTTGTTGAAGTCGGCCGGCTTGCAGAGGCCTCCGGCTTGCACAAGTACTTTACCTAGGACAACTACCCAGCGGAAACAATCACTCTTTTAGTTTGATTCGTTTTGGTAGTTTGCTCCCTGTTTATTTTGTTTTGCCTTTTTTTGTTGTTGTTTATTTTTATTCCTTTTTAACCCATTTTCTTTGGGATCATTAAGCTATTAACGGGACAGAACAAATTAGGCAAAAATGGCGGCCACTTTATTTAAAATGCGTGCTGTAAAGGCCCCACCTCCTCTGTTCCCTTGCATTGGGCACAAAGGAGAGTGTGCGGGCCACTTGGTGCCTCTGCAACGAACTGTGAGAGGCTTGGGGCATCTGGCTGGGGGAAAAAAAATGTAACAGTCTTCTTCTACTGTTGTCTGGGGGCAGTGTCTGTCCAGATTTAGAGTTCCTTCTGTCTTCACTGCAACTGTCCCTTGCCTCCACCTCCCCATGCTTCCCTAAATTGTCGATAACTGCTTTAGGTAATGTCGGTTGTTGATTTACAGCCTTTATAAAACAAACATGCGAAGCTGGTAAGAGAAAAAACCCTGTTCCTTTTTATCCCCACCATAGCGGTTATCGGAGCTGGAATTGGTGGCACTTCAGCAGCCTATTATCTGCGGCAGAAATTTGGGAAAGATGTGAAGATTGACGTGTTCGAAAAAGGAAAGGTGGGAGGCCGTCTGGCCACCTTCAATGTGCAGGGGCAAGAATTTGAGTCAGGAGGTTCTGTCATCCATCCTTTAAATCTGCACATGAAGCGTTTTGTCAAGGATCTGGGTATGTAATTTGGTCTGAGAGCAAAGCAGACTTCAAAGTGCATGGATATTGTTATCAGATAGGGAACTTAAACTTTTCTGCCTTATTAATTGTCTTTTACAGTGAAGCTGGTTAAACTGCTTTCCTCGCTTTCCTACGAGCAAATTGGCACTGCCTTAGGAGCTGCTCTGCTGTAATGGGACACTACAGTATATCTTCAGTTATCTGGAATTACAGCCATGGGGCGTGGGTTGAGGATGGTTGCTGCTGTTGATTCTTATATATTCTGGATTTGTGTTAAAGAATCAAAGAGTGGTTTGAGTTAGCAAAACCTAGCATGCTCATTTTACAGCTGTGGAAATGAGGCCCAGAGAGTTGAGGTGTCTGACTTAAAGTCACTCAGCTGTAGGGGCAAACATGTGCCTGGAACTTGGGACATCTGACCAGCAGAGGCATTGGACAGGTTGTGGGGGAAGCCTGGGGGGCCTCTGCAGGCCCTCCTCAGGGAATATTGTGTAATTTTGGCCTCCTTCCAGTTAGGAGAAGTATTGAGTTACACAGAATAGGACTTGCACAGGAATGGAAATCCTATTTTCCTTAGCTGCTTTCCACATTTCCTGTGGATGCTTCCAGGGCCTCTTCGCTCCACAAGGGCAAGTGTGTGCCAGGAGCAATTTATGCTGCAAAAGTCATGTCTGACATTTCTGATTTTAAGATGAATTCAGCTGTCCTTTGGCTTTTTCTTTTGCCTTTTTTAGTCTTTTGAGACTAAATATAGCCAGTTTCTAATTTTGATATAGCTGCATGATCATCCAACCTATCTTTAAGGAAATCTGCTTTTGGACAGTGTGATGAACTGAACTGAACTGAACTGATGTCTAGAATATCACACACTGTTCTAAAGATAGAGCTCTGTTAACATGTTTCCTGAGAACTGGGGGAAGCCCAGATTCACTCATTTTAGAGTGTCCCCCATAGCTTCAGATTACCTTCCCTCATTTGATCAGTACAGAAACCATTGACTTAGTTACCCTTTCTTTGTTTTTGCAGGTCTCTCTGCTGTTCAGAGCCCTAGTGGCCTAGTGGGGGTGTATAATGGAGAGACTCTGGTATATGAGGAGAGCAGCTGGTTTATAATTAACATGATTAAACTAATTTGGCACTATGGATTTCAGTCCCTCCGAATGCACATGTGGGTAGAGGATATATTAGACAAGTTTATGAGGTAATTTTTTCTCTTCCATTTAACCTAAGACCTTTTATTAAATAATCTGTAGGAATTACAGTTTTTTGGAACAGTTCTCTACCTAACCACAAAGCCTATTTTATTTGTAAGGTCGTTAGGAAAAATGTTTTGTATATGATATGCAGGGCTTTTATCCACTTGGAACGTGAAAGGGTCATTTATTTTTGGTTCTGAAAACATATTTTGCAAATACTTATTTAATGGTGTCAGACACTTTTAAATACTCTACACATACTAACTCCTTGATGTCTTCCGACAGCTCTCTGAGGTGGGTACTGTTACTAGCTGCTTTTTGTAGGTTACTGGAAGGTGGAGGCATGGAGAGGCTTTAGGCATGCAAGTCCACCTGCCTAGTAACTGGTGGAGCTGGAGTTCTGACCCAGGCAGTCTGGCTCCAGAGTCTTCCCTCTTAATCTCTGAACTGTTTTAGTGTTGTATGTAGATGGGTGAGGTGATACGTACAAGAGCTTGTGGAAAACTTAAATGAGCTTTATTTAACTGTGACATGATGTTTCAGTGAGCCAGCAGCCTGAAATAGCATATCAGTTCTGTGCCCCAAGAATTTAAATTAAGGTATTACATTCCCACACTGTCCTGCATAGTGAGAATATAGGTGCCTCTTTTCCTTCTCTTTTTTTTTTTTTTGTATTTTCAAAAAGTTCTTTTGGTAAGTAAGCAAAATAACATAAAATAACCAGTCTAGAGCCTTCCCTGGTGGACTAGTGGTTAAGACTCCACACTTCCAATGTGGGGGGCGCACATTTGATCCCTGGTTGGGGAACTAGGATGCCACATGCTATACGGCTCAGCCAAGAGAATATTAAAAGGAAAACCATTCTGACTTGGAAAACTATAGCTTATTAAAAAAAAATATTTTATTTTGTATTGGGGTATAGCCGTTTAACAATGTTGTGATAGTTTCAGGTAGACAGCGAAGGGACTCAACTGTACATATACAAGTATGATATAAACTTTTTTTTTTTAAGGTTGTTGGCATGTGCTAACTTTTATGCTGGTTTACAGTTTTAGATCTCGGAGAAATTCAGCTTGTAAGAGTTGAATAAGATAAATATATATTCTAGTTTTTGTAACTTGTAGTAGTTGGAGATTTCTTTCTTTTTAAGCATCATTCTGAGGTTAATTCCCTGAACATCTTTCCAGTTACTGGAAAGGTCAGCTATAGTGCAGGTTGTTCTAAAGTAGTCATTCATTCGTTTATTCATTCACCAAATATTGAGTGCTTAGTATGTGCCAGGCAGTAGTCTCAGTCTTGAAGAGGTAGAACCTAGAACATACCCCTGCCCTTAAAGAATATATATACTAGCAGAGAGACAAGCAGTTCACTAGGAAAACGTATAGAGTTTGTGTAGAGCTAGTCACTTTTTAGAGAAAGGTGGCATGTCGCTGCATCCTCAACAGGAAAGGCAAGTTCACATCGCCTGAGATACAGCCTCGCCTGCGTGAATCAGTTTTCTTGACATGTAGAGAATTGCCCTTTGAGAAATTAAGAAATCACTTTTGAAGTGAATTTAGTGTACTACAGAACTGTGAAAAAGGCCCGAGGAGGGGATACATAGATTATCTATTTTTTTAAAATGTGAAGGGTGGGATAAGGGGGTGGGAGGGAGGTTCAAAAGGGATGGGATATATGTATATATACTTACAGCTGATTCATGTTGTTGTACAGCAGAAACCAATACAACATTGTAAACCAGTTATCCTCTGAATTAAAAAAAAATTACTTAATTGAAGTATAGTGATTTACAATGTTGTGTTAATTTCTGCTGTACAGCGAAATGATTTATTAATACATATATACATTCTTTTCTAATATTCTTTTCCATTATGACTTATCACAAGATTTTGCATATAGTGGGGTTTCCTGGTGGCTTAGATAGTAAAGAATCTATCTTCCTGGGTTGGGAAGATCCCCAGGAGAAGGAAATGACAACCTCTAGTATTCTTGCCTGGAGAATCCCATGGGCAGAGGAGCCTGGCAGGCTACAGTCCATGGGGTCACAAAGAGTCAGACACAGCTGTGACTAAGCACATACACATACATTGCATATAGTTCCCTGAATATTATACTATTTTTGATTTATAAAACAATCCAAAGCATGGAATTACGCCCTCCCCCACTGCCCTGCCATGTATCTTTGATACTTGATTATAGAGTGCTGTTATGTTGTTTAAAGGGCCACACATTTCTGTTCCTTTCTATAGGAACATGCAGATCTTATTTTGATAATTTTATCATATCCATCATACCCTGTTGGACAAAGGGCAAGTATTGAGCCATCATGTGCCAGTTGCTAAATAGTGAAATACTGCTGGTCTTACAAAACAGCTTCTGCCTGCATGTTTTCTCTTCCCCAGGAATCTTTTTCCTTGCCCTCAGCAGGGAGTCTCGACTCAGTTCCAGGGATATAATCAGTCTGCTTTCTGTTTAATGCTGTTGTTGTTGTTCAGTCACTAAGTCATTTCCGACTATTTGCAACATCATGAACTGCTGCATGCTGGGCTTCCCTGTCCTTCACTATTACCCAGAGTTTGCTCAGACTCATGTCTGTTGAGTCAGTGATGCCACTGAACCATCGCATCCTCTGTCACCCCTTTTCCTCTCGCCCTCAATCCAGTTGTTAAATGCTTGTAGTAGCACCTGTGTCACAAAAACCAGGATTAGGAGCCACAGAGGTTGCCAAAGAGGAGTCAGGAACCGTGACTTCCCTTACATTTCCCTTACATCTCATTTTAAATTTTATCTACTGTTTTCAACTCCATGGTTTATTTTTATTTTCTATTATTTATTTCTCTTTATTAGCAGTCTATGTTTGTTCTAATCTACATTTCTTTGTTTGTGGCCAAGATGTGTGGCATGCAGGATCTTAGTTCCACAACTAGGGATCGAACCTGTGTCCCCTACGTTGGGAACCCAGAGTATTAACCACTGGACCACCAGGGAAGTCCCTATCTATGTTGTTTTCATACGTGCTTTACTTCTTTAGATACGGCTTCTTTTACTTCTTTGAGCATATTTATAGTTGCTGATTTAAAGTCTTTGTCTGGCAGGTCCACTGTCTGGGTTTTCTTAGGGAGGATTTCTGTTGATTTTTGTTGTAAACTGGACGTTTAAAATAATATTGAATAGTAACTCTGGACATCAGAAATCCGCGCACCCCGGGGTTTGTTACTGTTGCTGCTTGTTTGTTAGTGATTCTGGAACTAATTCTGTGAAGTCAGTATTCTTTGTCATGTTTGACTACTCAAGTGTTTGTGTGTGAGGATTGCTTGCAGTGCTCTGGCAGGTGATTTATAGTTCTAGCCTTTACTTCTGGCTTGCTCAAAGCCTCAAGGTCAGCCGAAGGTGACAGACGAGGGCCTTCTCAGGTCTCTCCTGGGCATGTGACAGTCTTGTACATGGGCATGGCCTTCTAAGTCCCTGGAAACGAATTGGAGTTTTTCATTCCCCAGTATTTCTTCTTAAAATCTTCTGATAAGCCTCTTGTTAGTCCCACTTGGTATCACAAACTCAGGCAACAAAAGTTTTTGACAGATGTGCTCAGTGTATAGAGTGAGGTAAAAAAAGACAAGCCCTAATCTGAAAAGAAAAGGTTTCCCAGTGGTAAAGAATCCTCCTGCCAATGCAGGAGACACAGTTTCGCTCCCTGGTTCAGAAAGATTCCCTGGAGAAAGAGATGGCAACCCATTCCAGTATTCTTGCTGGAATAACCCATGGACAGGAGAGCCTGATGGGTTATAGTCCATAGGGTCTCAAAGAGTTGGACACGACTGAGCATGCACACATAAACAGTCTAAAAAATACAGCAAACTAGTGGCTATAACAGAAAAGAAGCAGACTCACACATACAGAGAGCAAATACAGAGAACAAACTAGTGGTTACCAGTGGTGAGAGGGGAAGGACAATGTTGGGGTGGGGGCATAGAAAGTATAAAGTATTGGGTGTAAGATAGGCTGCAGGATGCATTGTGCAACATGGGGAATGTAGCCAATATTTTGTAATTGTACGTGGAATTATCCAGTTGCTCAGTCATGTCCAACTCTTTGCAACCCATGGACTGCAGCACGCTAGGCTTCCCCATCCTTCACTGTCTCCAGGAGTTTGCTCAAACTCATGTCCATTGAGTCAATAATGCCACCCAGCCATCTCATCCTCTGTCGTCTGCTTCTCCTCCTGCCTTCAGTCTTTCCCAGCATCAGGGTCTTTTCCACTGAGTCAGCTCTTCACATCAGGTGGCCAAAGTATTTGAGCTTCAGCATCAATCCTTCCAAAGAATACTCCGGCTTGATTTCCTTTTTCTAGACTGGTTGGATCTCCTTGAAGTCCAAAGGACTCTCAGGAGTCTTCTCCAGCACCACAGTTCGAAAGCATCAGTTCTTTGGCGCTCCGTCTTCTTTATGGTCCAACCCTCCCATCCGTACGTGACTACCAGAAAAACCTTAGATTTGACTCTGTGGACCTTTGTTGGCAAAGTGGTGTCTTTGCTTTTTAATATGCTAAGTTTGTCATAGCTTTTCTTCCAAGGAGAGAGCATGTTGTAGTTTTATGGCTGCAGTCACCATCTGCAGTGATTTTGCAGCCCAGAATAATAGTCTGTCACTGTTTCCATTGTTTCCCCATCAATTTGCCATGTGATGGGACTGGATGCCATGATCTTAGTTTTTTGAATGTTTTAGGCCAGCTTTTTCACTCTCTCTTTCACCTTCCTCTAGAGGCTCTTTAGTTCCTCTTCACTTTCTGCCATTAAGGTGGTATCTTCTGCATATCTGAGGTCACTGATATTTCTCCTGGCAGTCTTGATTCCAGCTTTAACTTCATCCAGCCCAGCATTTCACATGATGTACTGTGTATATAAGTTAAATAAACAGGGTGACAGTTACAGCTTTGATGAACTCCTTTCCCAATTTTGTAAATGGACTATATCCTTTAAAATTTTTAATCAAAAAAGAACAAGTCACGATAAGGCAAATAGTGGCGCTTCTCTGACAATGGGAATTTGGGGATGCTCTAAACGTGTCTTATCGCCTCTGTGGCTGCCAGCTTGCTGGTTTCACAGGTATTGTGGTTGCAAGGCTGCTGATTTTGAAGGCAACCTTGTTGCTAGCAAGATGGGAATGAGCTTAGGGACAGTTCAAATACCACAAGGCTCATTTGTTCTTACAGTCAGCCATCGAAATATTCCTGGGATTTTAGCAAGTGTTTGGTTTATTTCCAGAGTTCCAAAAAAGTTGATGTTGACAGTGTTTGCCAGTGTTCTCATTGCTTTTATGTAGGGGCAGATTTTTGTAAGGTCCTTACTCCATTTTGGAAGTCCTTCATCCCACCTCCACTACTTTTTTCTGTCTGTGCCTCCTCCTGCTCTCCTGGATCTCTCTGCTTCTCTGCCAGCTCCAAGTGTTTCCAATCTTTTGGTTTACTTTTCTCCTTGATAAAAGAACCTGTCTGCCAGTACAGGAGATGTAAGAGACACGGGTTCGATCCCTGGGCCAGGAAGATCCCCTGGAGTAGGGCACAGCAACCCACTCCATTACTCTTGCCTGGAGAATCCCACCAACAGAGGAGCCTGAAAGATTACAGGCCATAGGATCCCAAAGAGTCATATACAACTGAAGCAGTTTAGCACAAACTGTTATGTAAGTTGCTTGTGTTTATTTTATTGCCTGTTGTCCCATCTAAAACAAAAGCTCTGTTATGGCAGCAGTTTTTCTTTCTGTGTTGTATTGACCTCTGTATCCTCAGCATCTAGAACAGTGTCTGGCTCAAACTGATGCTCCATATGCTAACACAAACAAATATAAAAAAATTATATAAAAAGAAACTAGAGGCAGATAAATTAGTTATTCATGTTAGTAGTTTGAATATAAATGGAGAAGGCAATGGCAATCCACTGCAGTACTCTTGCCTGGCAAATCCCATGGACGGAGGAGCCTCGTAGGCTGCAGTCCATGGGGTCGCTAGGAATTGGGCACGACTGAGCAATTTCACTTTCATGCATTGGAGAAGGAAATGGCAACCCGCTCCAGTGTTCTTGCCTGGAGAATCCCAGGGACTGGGGAGCCTGGTGGGCTGCCGTCTATGGGGTCGCACAGAGTCTACACGACCGAAGCGACTTAGTAGCAGCAGCAGTTTGAATATAAGATCTTCACTTAAGATCAGGGAGATGAGAAATAACAGGAGAGATGTTAGGAAGATTGATAAGCTTCCCTTCTTAAATGGGTGAAGGAGAAAGGAGAAATGAAATGTTTAAATTTAAAACTAAATGAACTGAGGATGATGTGTAGAATGTTAGGAGTAACCCATTGTTTTGGTTGGAATTGGGGGCAGGAGGAGAGGATCAAGCCTAGTGGAAAGGTAAAGTTTAATTTTAGACATGTCTAAGTGTGCTGGAAGATGAATGAGAACAAGACATACCCACTTTTTTGAAAGGTGATGCCAGTGACCATATTCATGCAGAAGAGTGAATTCAAAGGATAGTGGACTTCCTCCAGAGGAGATAGAGGGAAAGGGAGGCCAGGAGCCTCTGGGATACCTGGGGAAGACGCATCTCACAGGATTGGTATGGACTCGTCCGAAGGAAACAGGATGCTCTTTTCCTTCTTTGTATGTACCCTCTCCACTATCTGGTGTTTAATGGCCATTTCTCTTCTATTCAAAAGGATCTACCGCTACCAGTCTCATGACTATGCCTTCAGTAGCGTAGAAAAGTTACTGCATTCCCTAGGAGGGGACGACTATCTTGGATTATTTAACCGGTCACTTCTTGAAACCTTGCAGAAAGCAGGCTTCTCTGAGAAGTTCCTTGATGAAATTATTACTCCTGTCATGAGGGTAAATTATGGCCAAACCACAAACATCAATGGCTTTGTAGGTAAGTCAGGGCTTGGAATAGTTAACGGACATTAGTTGACAGTGTGGTTTACCTGATGCTTTGGTGGCTCCTTACTTTAGGCCATGATTTGGAGATGACTACCTTCCTTTGTGAAACCTCAGACACAATGAAAATGTTGGCAAAATTGTGCATGTGTAGATGAGCATTTTTATGAGAACAGAGTCTTTGGATTTTATTAGTTGAATGGTCCTCACCTGGGGGAAACTTTGCTCTGAGGGTCATTTGGCAGTGTCTAGAGTTGGAGCCAGATGCAGCTACTCGGGAGGGGAGAGTGGGTAGAGGGCCCCTTACAGAGTCAGAATTAACACGTTTTGTCCCGCCGCCGACAGGGGCAGTGTCAATGTCCGGTACTGATCCTGGCCTTTGGGCAGTAAAAGGTGGCAATAAACTTGTTTGCTCAAGGCTCCTTCAGGCTTCCAGAAGCAATCTTGTATCAGGCTTAGTAATGTCCATAGAGGAGAAAACAAGGACCAAGCAGACAGGTAAGCTTGAAGTCCTATTTTATTGTTCCTAATTTCCCCTGCAGAAGATAATTGCTCAGGGAGAAAAACCTGTTTCTCCATCTCTCACTCAGTTCCAAATGAAATTTTAAATTGGAGGTTAGGTGTTGTGTGTCATGTGGAAAT
This sequence comes from Ovis aries, assembly GCF_016772045.2. Classification (NCBI taxonomy): domain Eukaryota; kingdom Metazoa; phylum Chordata; class Mammalia; order Artiodactyla; family Bovidae; genus Ovis; species Ovis aries. The sequence continues at coordinate 38,128,361 of NC_056056.1, read as the reverse complement.
AGATACACATGTGCTCAAGCACAGTGGCATGACTTTTTGGATTTAAAAAAGAATTTCATCCTCAAAAGTAAACATTTCATATTTTGTACCTGTTGACAGGTTTTATTTCCATTCCAAGTAGAAAACTGGCCTCAATGTAATACAAATGCAGGGGTCAGTTATCTTAAGGGATAAAACTTGTTTAAGTCCTTAGAATTATGGAGAAACTATTAAGGTATAGAATTATTTTTAGAAGGTATAACATATAGTATGGTAGAAACACTTAAAAAAAAATGCTTATTTCCTCTAGGAAATCCCTCAAAGGTGTATGAAGTGGTCTACCAAACTGGATCTGAGACTCATTCAGACTTCTATGACATCGTCCTGGTGGCCACTCCATTGAATCAGAAAATGTCCAATATAAATTTTCTCAACTTTGATCCTCCAATTGAGGAATTCCATCAACACTACGAACCTTTAGTGACAACTTTAATTAAAGGGGAGTTGAATTCCACTGTCTTTAGCTCTAGAGCCTTAAATGAGTTTCATCTTGGTACAGTCTTAACCACTGATAATCCAGATTTATTCATTAACAGCATTGGGCTTGTGTCCCCTGTAGAAGAAGACAGTAATCCTCAGCCAAAAGCAGATATAGCACATGTCTGGAAGATCTTTTCTGCAGCACCACTTACTAAAGAACAAATTTTAAAGCTCTTTGTGTCCTACGATTATGCTGTGAAGCAGTCATGGCTTGCATACCCTCATTATACGCCTCCAGAGAAATGCCCCTCCATCATACTCCATGATCGACTTTATTACCTCAACGGCATAGAGTTTGCAGCAAGTGCCATGGAAATGAGTGCCATTGCAGGCTACAATGCTGCTCTCCTCGCCTATCACCGCTGGAATGGGAACACACACATGATTGACCAAGAGGACTTATATGAGAGACTTAAAACGGAACTATGAAATACCACTCTCTCCTTTATCCCCCTCCTGGTTCCAAATGGAATATCACTGGCCAAAAAAAAAAGAACATAGTCTGAACAGAGATGATTTTGAATCAGATATTTCACCATTATCATTTAACAGAATAATCCCAGTGAGTCATGAGAAACGCAAGGTTCTAATTAAGCATGAAGGTAAAGCTATCGCATCTTCAAAAGTCAACTCTTGAATATCCCTCAGCAGCATTTCCCAAACTTGTCTGATCATAAGAATCACCTGGAGTTTGTTAGACATATGAATTCTCTTAGCTCCTCTGGAGGTTCTGATTTAATAGGTCTGGGATGGGCCCTGGATTTTGAACAAAACTTTAAAGCATTTTAAGCTGAGCCCTTCAGGAAGACTTACCTTTTAGTTCAGGACTAGTTCATCTGCGTTTCACAGTTGGATGTGATCTTCATTCAGGTAAAATTTACCATGGGAACTGGTATCTTATGCCTGGCTCTAGTAACTTACATTTTGCAAAGGACATATGCCCATGCTTGAAGCCTTGACTTTCAGAATGTTCTTTTGATTGCTTCTGTCTCTATTTCATTAGGGGTGAAGTTCAGGAGTCTTAGCGTAGTATAAGGATGTCACACAAAAATCTCAAGTAAAATGAAAAGCAAGTATAGGCTATTGATTTAAGAAATTTCTTAAATTTGTCTTCTATTATCAAACCGTCACCTGAGGAGCTTTGAAAAATGGTGATAAAGCCCCACAACAGAGATTAGTTTAATGGACTGAGGATAGGACCTCAGCTTTTTGTAGCTTCTTAGAGTTCCTAATGTACAACTGCCTCCCTGGTGGCTCAGAGGTTAAAGCATCTGCCTGCACTGCGGGAGACCTGGGTTTGATCCCGGGGTCGGGAAGATCCCCTGGAGAAGGACATGGCAACCCACTCCAGTATTCTTGCCTGGAGAATCCCATGGACGGAGGAGCCTGGTGGGCTATAGTCCACAGGGCCGCAAAGAGTCGGACAACTGGGGTTTAGAGTCACTGATGGGGGGGTTTATGATGTTTTCAAAGGGTTTTTAGTGCCTTAAAGTCCCGAGAAACCCAGTCTATTATCAAAGCAAATCCACGTTGCAAAGGATTTCTCTCAGTGAGAACTCTAGTAGTCTTGGTAGTAGGAAGCATCGACAGTCTCACAGCAGAGGCGACTTAGATGACTCTAGAGCCTCTGGCACTAGAATATATTCAGTGACCCCGCACTTGATGAGATCCAGTTTGTGTTCAAACTGTTAAATGCTTCTGAAGGTACTGTAGCATTTTGATTGAGAAATAGGTTGTTGAAATCTTGTTTTGAGGTGGTGTTTCAGCTATACATTGCAATCACCTGTAGGACTGCTTCCTGAATGATTCCAGGATGTAGCCAAGAGACCCGATTCTCCACCTGTACAAAGATCATGAGTGTTCTTATAGTCACTGGAAAGGACAAGTAAAAACTTGTGAATTCTAAAAGTAACTGAACTGCAACCAAGTTAACATATATTGTCTTTTTAAAAAAGTCCTCCTCCGGATTATAGCAGTTGCTCCTTTTAGCAAAAAGAACATTGATTCTTAAAGTGATTTATTCTCTATAATTGTGAATATGTTGATAAAACTGCCAAGATATTTGATGTAGAGGCAGGAATTAAATTTATAGTTTGTCAGAGTTAGCTTTTTACTATTTTTATTCTTAAGTATGTTAAGAGGCATTCCTTTTTTCCTTTTGTGGTTTTAAAGAAGACAGTATGTAGAGTATAGCACTGTTGTGTATATGCTAAAAGTGGGTGAATTCTAGTGGAATAGTCTCTAACATCTGTAGACTTGTTTTGCAATGGCAAATATTTTTAGAACACCAGTTTAAAATACTGCTGTTATATCAAACCCCAACTCTGATTGTTTTCCAATGAGGCATCTGAAGTTGTTAAAGAGCAAAAAGGTTATCCATATAGTAAGCATATTAATTTTAATGCAACTAACAGAATTCAAGATTTAATTGGAAGAAGGCCCTGTCAGGGCCCACTATCCCAGGAGGCTACTCAAGTGAAATTTTTACAGAAGAGACTGGAAAAGATTATGCAAGTCCTGCTCCAGTGTTACTGGAAGGCTTGTTAAAACATGGCTGGCCTCACCCCTAGAATGTTGCATTAGGTGTGGAGTAGCATACGAAAGATTGCATTTCTGTTATGGTCCTACGTGATGCTGCCGGTTAGGAGCCACACTTAGAAATTCTACCAGTTCTAAAATTCAACTTTATGTGGTTGCAATGTTAGGGAAGGTTTAAAGGGGAGAATGGAAAAATAAAAATGTATGGCCTTCACATCAACTCTAGTTTGATCCTTCTAGCTATATTTTTTCTGTAAACATTTCCTATAAATAGGGAATACCATTTTGCATACTTGTTTGTAAGTACCTCACATACTGTGTATACCCCACTCTCTAGTTTTAAAGTGATTCATGATTTGTAGGCTTTCTATTAGATCACAAAAATAAATTTAAGCATTTGTTTCATAGATTTTTTAAAAGTTAGGTTTATGATCCATGTCTGTGATATTCTCTTACTGGAGTTTGCACCGTAAAATTTATAAACTAGGTGAGTATATTATGGGCAGCATTATCACCATCTTCTACCCCACAAAGAACCACAATGCACTGGAATGTTTTCCTCTGGAATTGTATTTCTATTCTTGTATTCAAAATTTTTTCCCACTTATGTTCAAAATAAAACAATGACATCATTACTTTTGTGTTTTACTTCTGTTGTACTATATGGTTGACCTTTAAAACACTGGGGGGGTTATGGATGCTGACCGTCTGAGCAGTCAGCTCTCTGCATATGCAGTTCCTCTGTTCCGTTTGGAATCCGTGGATTCAACCATGGATGGTGTAGTATTGTAGTATTTTTACTACTGGAAAAAACCAGTATATAAGTGGACCTGCACAGTTTAACCCATGTTGTTTGAGTGAAACTGTACTTGGAATGTAGATGTATGTGAAAAAGTCAGAGTCTGTCCAAGTTATTGCAATAACTTTGAAAATTCCAGTTAATGTTTTAGAAGAAACCCATTCAGGTTTGCAGCTTCTTTAACTTTGTTCAGTAGTAAAAGATATGGGAAGAGGGCATCTTGCCAATGTTTCATATTTAATAAGATTTTTCTATTTTAATGTATTAAAAACCTGAACTAATCAGTCTCAACCAATAACAGGTCATGACAGAAAAAAATCAGAGTAAGAGCAGATATTCTAAGTTGAGAACAGCTAAGAAAGCATTGTTGGCTATTACAAAAGTTTATTTAACAAAAAAGTTAAGAAAATGTACACAACCCAATTTTTCTGGTAATAATATGTGGAGAGGGGACACATGGAAGCGTTGATTTCTCTGGTGAACACAGCCATTGTTCATACTCGTTCCAAGGCTTCTAACATGATGATACTATTTCCTCGTATTACCTAAGAAAAAATGAATTTGAAAAGAACACAATTCGTTCAATAGATGTATCGATGATGATTTAAAGAATTTTCATCAACTCATCAATGGTTTTATTAAATGTCAGTTTGTGAGGCTTTTTTTCCCCCTAGTCAATGTGTGTGAGTGCTCAGATGCTCAGTTGTGACCGACTCTCTGCGACCCTATGGATTATAACCCACCAGGTTCCTCTGTCCATTAGATTTTCCAGGCAAGAATACTGAAGCGAGTTGCCATTTCCTACTCCTGGGGATCTTCTATGAAATAAGGTAAGTCAGGATACTCATGAAGCATAGGTGAAATGGCTGGTAAAATGGGATAGAAAAGTCAAACTGGAAGGGGACTGTGAAAATAAGGAGCCCTGTGGACTGTAGGCAATGCAACCACAAATCAGTTCAATAGAGCCAGACAAGTGAAAGGACAGGATGGAGGCATCCTGAGTGAGATTCCGGGCTTTGTTAGTAGCTCAGCTGGTAAAGAATCCACCTGCAATGCAGAAGACCCTGGTTCCTTTCATTCCTGGGTCAGGAAGATCTGCAGGAGAAGGGATAAGCTACCCACTCCAGTATTCATGGACGTCCTTGGTGGCTCAGCTGGTAAAGAATCCGCCTACAATGTGGGAGACCACCCCTGGGTTGGGAAGATCCCCTGGAGAAGGGAATGTCTACCCACTCCAGTATTCTGGCCTGGAGAATTCCATGGACTGTATAGTTCATGGAGTCACAAAGAGTCAGACACGACTGAGTGACTTTCGGTGAGTCAGATTCAAAGTGGAGCTATGCTGGGAGGCAGCTGGCATAAAAATAGCTATACCTTGTTCCTTTCTCCTCTCATTCTACTTGCTTTATTTATTACACACACTGCTATATACTGTCTTCCTCAATCTAGTGTCATTTCTGTGAGGGCAAGGACTTGCTTGGTGCACCTACTCAGTGCCTAAAGCAGTGGCAGGCTCAGGAAAGGCTCAATTAAGTAACCAGATGACCTGCATCTGATTACTGCAGGTGACAGGCTGGGAAGGACCATGACAGGTGGGAAAGTGTTGGGGAGCCTGGCAGAGACAAACAGCAATGATTATGGTGAGAAAGTGGCAAAGAATTATAGAGCTGCACTGAAAATGACAATGGAGACTGGAAGAAGCTACAGACTCTCACTCAACAAATTAGGAAAAGAAATGAAGACACCTGAACAACATGACTCCTAGTGTTTAAGGGTTTTAAACTGCTGGCTTATTTGCAACAGAAGATGAGCATGACTTCTCACCAATCAAAACTTAAAAACCAAGTAGCGTTCTTCCTAGTTCCTTCTGAACCTGTCCATTTGTGACACTTTCCCCAGAAGTGGTGGGTGGTGAAGAGAAGTTATTTCAGATAATTAAGATTTTCAGATCTGTGGGCTTTTTCTTTTTGGCATCATTAAAATATAAAAATAAAACTGCCACTTTCCTCAACGTTTTCTAAAATGTATCACATACTTTGCCTTCTCGCATAAGACACAGGAATTAAGGCTCGTCGTGAACACCTCTGCTTCACAGGGCTCTTCCTCTTTTCCCACTGTGTTGGATGCCCCATATTCCAGATCAAACTGGAACCATGGTCCAGAATTCCATACTGCTCCTTGGATTGGGCTTGAGTACTAAGTTTTGGCAAAGTGTTGCCCAGGCCTTTTCATGAAGGGGCGTAACTGTCTAATAAAGAATACAAACCTAAACTGGAGCTACAGACGCACAAAGCCAGTAAGAACTCCTGAAACACATAGCAACAAAAACTACACAATTTTTAGTATTTTCTTAGGGGAACCTTGGAGTGGAATCTTAAGGAAATAAGACAGAGGTAAGGCTACTGACTACTCTGGTTATATTTCAGTAGAGGCTAATTGAGACATCATTAGGTAATTATCCACCTGACAGATCCTGTATTAAGTAATTTCTTAAAAAAAAATTTTTTTTTTTAATTTATTTGGTTGCACCAGGTCTTAGTTGTGACTTTTGGGATCTAGCTCCCTGACCAGGGATTTAACCCGGGCCCCACTCATTGGGAGCAGAGTCTGAGCCAGTGGATTGAAAAAATAGTAACTAGTTTCCCTCCGTTCCCTTAGAAAAACCATTCTTGCATTTTCTTTAGGCTGTTTTTTAATTAAATAAAATTGATATATTATCCTTATTTCATGTTCAAAGTGTTAACTCAGCCATAAGAATTAGCACCTACATTTTAGTCACAGAACATGCATCAGAGATGGAAGAACAGACTGTCTATCACAGTAAGTTGGACCAGTTTCCATGTAAGGAAAATTAACCCCATCAAAATAAGGGGGAAAATTATAAGAATAACACCAATACTTTCACTAATAAAAATTCTGAAAAGTGCCACACATTCTCAAAAGTTATTTCCTCAAATTAGAACTTTAAATGTCAATTCCCTTTTTAATTCTTTTTTTGTGAATCTTTTGATATATGAACCAAAACTTTAATCTACCCTCTATCAGAATGAAGATTTCCTAATCTGTAAAAGGAAGGGCTAGAGGGAAATCTTGGGGTATTTTTAAAACTCTCTTTTATAAGAAAATGCTAATGATTTGCCAGACTTGTATTCATTTTCAACAGAATCTCAAGGGGACTGTACCTGACAAGAAGGTCCATCTACATGAAATGTGTGCAAGAGGCCAGGGAGACTCATATCTAGGGACTCCAAGTTGTTTTTCAAACCCTGTCTGATTTGCTTTTCAAAATGCAATAATGGAAATATACTTGAAACAAGCAATAACACAAGCCTTGGAAAGGGTAATTAACCTTCTGGGAATGCATAAACATTGAAGTTTGGTAAGTAGTAATCCTCAGCACACATTAAAATTACACAAGATCTTGTAACAGCATACACAAACACAAACAGCACCCTTCGATATAGTTTCAATTGCTTTGAGGTGAACTCAGCATAATTTTTATTTGTTTGCTTAAAACAAAAACAAAAACTCTTCATTGAAGAATTAACTGTAAAAGCTCTGGATCAACAGTTAATCTTCGGCTTACATTAGAATCACCTGGGGAACTTGAAAACCCTCTATACTACTGCTCTAATGAAGGGGCTTCCCTGGTGGCTCAGATGGTAAAGCATCTGCCTGCAGTGCAGGAGACCTGGAGGTTCAATCCCTGGGTCAGGAAGATTCCCTGGAGAAGGAAATGGCAACCCACTCCAGTAATCCTGCCTGGAAAATCCCATGGATGGAGGAGACTGGCAGGCTACAGTCTGTGGGGTCGCAGAGTTGGACATGACTGAGTGACTTCACTATGGCTCTGATGAAGGAACAGTATGGGCCTCATTATAGAATAAAGCACAAAAATAATTCCAACAGCTATTTCAAGTCCAAGGACCTCAGTGGATTCTGTGTAAGATTCAGATCTAACCTACAGGTAACTGGGGTATTACCACAGTTGAATAACCTCCATAAGTTAAACTAAAAGGGGGTTGGAATATCTAATCTTGCCTGTAATTTGCCTAACTTCAGTTTAATCCAAGGGCTGGATAGAAGGGATGCTAATGCTTAATCCAAAAGAAAACTTAAATCTCTAAGAGAGATCTTGTATTTGTACTTACCACCATTCCAATATTGTTCTGTTGCCCACTAGTTGCCATCTCCACACATTCATCTATCACAAGATTCATAAAGGGATCAAATCCCCGCAATATTCCTTGGACATGTCTGCCGCCATTTAATTTCACTATGTAAAAGGAAAAAGGAATTTAATAAAGCTGACCATTAACTATCAACTAAACTTCATTAAAAATAAAGTGAGAGAAAACCCTGATATATCTTTACTATATGCCAAGCACTGGGCTAAACATTTTACATTTACCTCCACATTTAAGCTTCCAAGAATCCTATAAAGTAGAATCATCTTGACTTTTTATGAAGCAACTGAATTATAATATTTTTAAGTAACTGATTCAAGATTACACAGTTACTGTAGGGTAACACTGGAATTCAAACTGAAGGCTGCTTGTTTCTAAAGCCATGGTCTTAACCCCTACAAACTTCGAGTTCTGTGCAGGTCAGATTTTTACTCCTTATCTGTTCTTTGTTTAAAGGAAAAAACGTTAAGTTTTCAAATATAAAATATAAAATCCTGTAATGTTTATCAAAGTGAGAGAAGGCTTATATGAAATAAAAGTCTGAAATATTGTGAAACTTACTAAATATCAGAAATTAAGAAAATAAAGCTATCTAGTTAGAATTCTGATAAACCTGCTTGCTTAATGGATGTGAATTAGAGATCTGTGTGCTTTGAATTTTTATAAAGTTTCTCAAAACATTATTAATAATAATAAAATATACAACCAAAGCAGATGTAAAAACTAATTTAATATTCAAAAAACACCCTGAAAATAAAAAACCAAAAAGACTTACATGATAACTTCTTGTCCATAAATCTGAAAAAGCAAAAGGGGTAAAGATTATATAACTAATTTTAGATATTGTCAATATAATCTGCTAAATTTATGTAACAGGAATAATGAAGTTTAAAAATTAAAAGCTTTGCACTGCTGTAAAGGATGAGAATGATGGGCTACCTCAGCTAGTACTTATACTAACTGAGCAATGTAACTTGTGAAGGGGAAGATAATAAAGAATGGAATGAGCTTAGAACATATTAATGTACATTAAATTGAGTCTCTATATTGACGTGAACTACAGTAACATTCTTGTTGTTTAATACTGACCTAATTTTCAACAACAGGATTTACAGGCTTAACAGAAAAACAAAGATTCGGTTATATTTTTGGTTATTTTCAAAACCAAACAAAGTTGTGAAGAAACCAGAAGGTAATCAAACCATACCCAATCCAACAGGTATTTTATTCTGTATTTGAGACAATAAGTAGTGTTGTTTATTTAGTGTTAAACATCAATCTTAAGTGTTCAGGATATTCTTCAACACAGAAGTTCACTTTGGCAAAATACATATTTTGAAGTTAAATAATTTGAATTAAACAATAAAATTCCATATCATCAGCATAGAATAATATGAATACATGTAGTCAAACCAGTTTTTACCTCTTCCAGTTACAGGCTAAAAAATGTGAATCTTCATTCAATTTTAATGTATATCATGGGAGAATTCAAAGATAAATCAGGCAAGAATAAATACTGGAGTGGGTTGCTATGCTCTCCTCCAGGGGATCTTTCCAACTCGGGTATCAAACTCAACTCTCTTATGTCTCCTGCACTGGCAGGCAGGTTCTTTACCACTAGCGCCACCTGGCAAGCCCATAAATTACATAACATATAAATTAATAATAATTACCATTTAATAGACGGGCAACTGAAGCTCAGAAAATTTAAATGAAATTTTGTAAGTCACACAGCAGTGAAAAAGTCTGATAAAATCAAATGGTCAGTTTGGCTGGAGAACACAGTATTCAACTATTAATGTGTGTAGAATCTGGTGCCTGGATTTCAGATGGAGGGCCCTAAACGCTGGGTTAAGAAGTCTGCACTCTATGTAGACAGCAGTTAAGTTACTGCAGCAGAATCAGCTGCGGGCAAGACAACTGTGGCGTGTGTAAGTTAAATCATCATGCGATACATCTTAAACTTACACAGTGCTGTATGTCAATTATATCTCAAGAAAACTGGAAGGAAAAAAAAAACAGAGAGACTACTCTGTCATCCATTTTTAAGAGCACTAGGAAGAATCTGGTTGGGCCAGGGTTCTCCACCTCAGCATACTGACTACTTGGGGCCGGATAATTCTGTTGTTGAGTGATGTCCAGTGCGCTGTAGAACATTTGGCAGCAACCCTGGCCTCTACCTACTAGATTCTGGCAGAACCAGACTCCCATTCCTGCAATTAAGAACCACCGAGTCATACTAAACTAGGAGAAGGGTATACACTTATTAAAGATGGTATCTGTGAGAAATGTAAAGGAAGAAAAATACTAACAACCATTGTGGAGGTCAACCTGACAGGATTTCACAACTCATAAAATCTAGATAAGCAAAGAAAGGTGTTAAAACCAGTTTCAGCCTCTGAAATTCTCAAATAATGTCTTAGTCAAAAGGAAGTCTTCAAGTAGAGAATGGTCCTTTGTTAAATAATTTCACCAGTTCATGATGAATTCAGAAGACATTTTAAGATTTCACCAGCTCACTAACTGCAATCTCTCTTTTTCTTAATGTCAGGCAAATGGCTTCATAATTGTCTTAATTAACAGACTAAAATATACACGGAGATTTTGCACAAAATATGGCTTCAATACAAATGTGCATTTAAATACAAAATCATTAAATATGAACTTTCCCTTAAGTCTGACTTCTTTATGGGGCAAGCATAAATTAACTGTACACAAGGCAGACCAGGTGGGCTGCCTCAGAAACTGACTCCTGGATCAATTTTCCACCCTTGCTGCTAGCCAACTAATAAATGCAGAATTCTGGCATTACATAGTACAAAGACGACAGAGAAGTTACTCAGGAAACATGGAACTTGCTAAGTTCAGCCAAGAGTGATTCAGGACGCTAAAACTTTAAATTGGGTGTCATCTACAGTAGGAATAACCTACTTGGAGTCGATTTTACTGGGTTCAACCGCATTCCCCCCCACACAACCTAAAACCTTCTCTAATTAGAAACGTGAATATTCTCACACAGCTCTGTTAACAGAGTAGATATCACACGACATTCAAATTTAACCTACGAACAAGAAATCAAGAAAAAGGAATATAATTTCTAAGTTAAAGTTCAAAGACACAGCTACAAATACTGTCTAAGATTAAGGTGGCTTTTGATTCCTCAGATACTATCAAACACCCATTTCCCTGGTTCCTTTATAGAATCACTCTCCAGCCACCTTATCGAACACATGCTGCTACTCAAGATGTTCAACAAAGTGTGGCATTTGAGACCTTCAAGTAACGAGGGAAAGGGTCCGGGAGACAGAGCTGGGAGCTCGGGCTCGGGAAGTCAGCAGATGGTGGCGCCTTGTTGGCTTTGGTATCCGTAACCACCCGGCCGAAATATTACTTTTGCGGGGGTCTCAGGCCCCGAAGCGCGCCACACTGGCCCGGATCTCGGCGTCCGCGGCCCAGAATACGCACGCCAGGCACACTCCTGGGGAACGAAGGAACTCGAGGCACACAAGGAAGCGGCCATTTGGGCGCGGGCCCCACGCATACTTACTTCTTCAACTCGGGAGGGTGAGCTTTGCTCATGATGTCTACTGTGAGAGATCAAAGAAGCCTCCAAACGGAATTCGAGTGGCCCTCACGCTCCAGCGGCAGGCCCGGGGCTTTGCGTCTGACGTCACTGATCCCGTTAACCAATCGATGGTCGGTCACTTTCCCGCTTTACCTCGCGATACTTAGGGAAAGCCTGCGTTTGTCGATCAGTCCCAAGCTTCCGGTTGTGTAGCTAGTGATTGGCTAGGACGGAGGACCTTCATAAATCCCCCTTCATTCCCTTCTGTGGGCTTTCCAGATGGCGCTGCTGCCTCTGCTGCTGCTAAGTCGCTTCAGTCGTGTCCGACTCTGTGCGACCTCATATACAGCAGTCCACCAGGCTCCTCCATCCCTGGGATTCTCCAGGCAAGAACACTGGGGTGTGTTGCCATTTCCTTCTCCAATGCGTGAAAGTGAAAGTGAAGTCGCTCAGTCCTGTCCGACTCTTCGCGACCCCATGGACTGCAGCCTACCAGGCTCCTCCATGGGATTTTCCAGGCAAGAGTACTGGAGTGGGTTGCCATTGCCTTCTCCGCCAGGTGGCGCTAGTGGTAAAGAATTTGCCTGCGCCTGTAAGAGACGAAAGAGACGCCGGTTCAATCCCTAGGTCGGGAAGATCCCCTGGAGAAAGGCATGGTAACCCACTCCAGTGTTCTTGCTTGGAGAAGCCCATGGACAGAGGAGCCTGGCGGGCTACAGTCCATAGGACCGCAAAGAGTTCGACACGACTGAAGAGACTTAGCACTGCATCTTCTGTAAAATTGGCCAGCGCCTCTAGCTTCTGAAGGGTGCTAGTCAATCCCTTGTGTTTGTGAATTGCAACATTTCTCCTATTCATATGTACTAAATGAAAATAAGCTTTAAGAGGAGTGGGCCCTTAATATTTCTTTGGCCAGTGTGAGCCAATACCTCCATTATTGTCCTTCCCTGTGTTGTGCTTTACCAGCTGGGCCGCAAGGGAAGCCCAACAGACGTCCCTCTAGTCAAAGCTATGGTTTTTCCAGTAGTAACGTATGGATGTGAGATTGGACTATAAGGAAAGCTGAGCGCCGAAGAGTTGATGCTTTTGAACTGTGGTATTGGAGAAGACTCTTGAGAGTCCCTTGGACTGCAAGGAGCTCCAACCAGTCCATCCCAAAGGATATGAATCCTGAATATTCATTGGAAGGACTGATGGTGAAGCTGAAACTCCAATAATTTGGCTACCTGATGTGAAGAACTGACTCATTTGAAAAGACCCTGATTCTGGGCAAGATTGAAGGCAGGAGGAGAAGGGGATGACAGAGGATGAGATGGCTGGATGGCATCACCAACTCGATGGACATGACTTTGGGTGAACTCTGGGAGTTGGTGATGGACAGGGAGGCCTGGTGTGCAGCAGTCCATGGGGTTGCTAAGAGTTGGACACGACTGAGCGACTTCACTTCACTTTCACGCATTGGAGAAGCAAATGGCAACCCACTCCAGTGTTCTTGCCTGGAGAATCCCAGGGACGGGGGAGCCTGGTGGGCTACCGTCTATGGGGTCGCACAGAGTCAGACACAACTGAAGCGACTTAGCAGCAGCAGCAGACCCTCTATATACAACATGAAGTACAGCAGGCAAATGAACTCTAATTTGAGGCACTGATTTTCAAGACGAGAGTGTAGTGTAACAATTGGTCTCCAACTTGTTCCTTGTTTAGTTACTAGAGATAGATACATCCACATTTATGAATCAAATACAATTGGGATTATAGAAGATTTAGGCCAAAATCAAAAAGCATTGGTGGTTTTCAGTAGGGGATGGTTCTACAAGATTCATTTCTAATGTTCAGAAATAACTCTATTTAAATACAAATAATAATAAAGACTTAAACTCATCATATATTTTGTGTTCTCTTGGTACTCAAAATCCTAGTCCTTGCATTTTCTCTAGAGGGGTCATAACTGTATGTCTTTTCTACTTCTCGCTGTTAGTGTTTAAGTAAAATTGCTCTTGTAGCATTTCTACACTTCCTGTCTATGCTTTGTTCCTTCATATTTAACAGTATAAAGCTGTGTATCTTTAATAAATAAAATTAATATTCATAGTCCCTGGGTTGGGAACATCCCCTGGAGGAGGACATGGCAACCCACTCCAGTATTCTTACCTGGAGCATCCCCATGGACAGAGGAGCCTGGACACAGTCCACGTAGTTGCAAAGAGTCGGACATGATTGAACAACTAAGCACAGCACACAGCACAATCATTGCACAGTTCAGTTCAGTTCAGTCTCTCAGTGGTGTTCGACTCTTTGTGACCCCATAAACTGCAGCACACCAGGCCTCCCTGTCCATCACCATCTCCCGGAGTTCACCCAAACTCATGTCCATCGAGTTGGTGATGCCATCCAGCCATCTCATCCTCTGTCGTCCCCTTCTCCTGCCCCCAATCCTTCCCAGCATCAGAGTCTTTTCCAATGAGTCAACTCTTTGCATCAGGTGGCCAAAGTACTGGAGTTTCAGCTTTAGCATCAGTCCTTCCAAAGAACACTCAGGACTGATCTCCTTCAGAATGGACTGGTTGGATCTCCTTGCATTCCAAGGGACTCTCAAGAGTCTTCTCCAACACCACAGTTCAAAAGCATCAATTCTTCGGGCGCTCAGCTTTCTTCACAGTCCAACTCTCACATCCATACATGACCACTGGAAAAACCATAACCTTGACTAGACAGACCTTTGTTGGAAAAGTCATGTCTCTGCTTTTGAATACGCTATCTAGGTTGGTCATAACTTTCCTTCCAAGGAGTAAGCGTCTTTTAATTTCTACATGGCCGCAATCACTATCTGCAGTGATTTTGGAGCCCCAAAAATAAAGTCTGACACTGTTTCCACTGTTTCCCATCTATTTCCCATGAAGTGATGGGACCAGATGCCATGATCTTCGTTTTCTGAATGTTGAGCTTTAAGCCAACTTTTTCACTCTCCTCTTTCACTTTCACCAAGAGACTTTTGAGTTCCTCTTCACTTTCTGCCATAAGGGTGGTGTCATCTGCATATCTGAGGTTATTGATATTTCTCCTGCTAATCTTGATTCCAGCTTGTGCTTCTTCCAGCCCAGTGTTTCTCATGATGTACTCTGCACAGAAGTTAAATAAGCAGGGTGACAATATACAGTCTTGACGTACTCCTTTTCCTATTTGGAACCAGTCTGTTGTTCTATGTCCAGTTCTAACTGTTGCTTCCTGACCTGCATATAGGTTTCTCAAGAGGCAGGTGAGGTGGTCTGGTATTCCCATCTCTTTCAGAATTTTCCACAGTTTGTTGTGATCCACACAGTCAAAGGCTTTGGCATTGTCAATAAAGCAGAAATAAATGTTTTTCTGGAACTCTCTTGCTTTTTCCATGATCCAGCGGATGTTGGCAATTTGATCTCTGGTTCCTCTGCCTTTTCTAAAACCAGCTTGAACATCTGGAAGTTCATGGTTCATATATTGCTGAAGCCTGGCTTGGAGAATCTTGAGCATTACTTTACTAGCATGTGAGATGAGTGCAACTGTGAGGTAGTTTGAGCATTCTTTGGCATTGCCTTTCTTTGGGATTGGAATGAAAACGGACCTTTTCCAGTCCTGCGGCCACTGCTGAGTTTTCCAAATTTGCTGGCCTATTGAGTGCAGCACTTTCACAGCATCATCCTTCAGGATTTGAACAAAGTACTGACAAATCAGCAGAAGAATGTGATGATTACCCGTATAATCCTAACACTCAGAACAACTGTTAACACTGTTTGTGAGACTCCTTTAAATCTTAGCAGTATACTCATTCAGCTTCTATGTCTATTAATATTCTTCCTCAATGTTATTTTTAGTGGGTATGTAGTTTCCTATTATATGGATGGCAACATGGTTTATTTAATGAATCCCCCAATGTTGACATTTGGCTTGCTCCCAAGAGGTTTTACCATCATAAACAGGGTTGAGATGGGCATAACAAGGGTTGTTTTTGCAGACATGTTGGACAGGATGTCTTCATACTCCCAGCATGAATTTAGAGAGGAGTTTGGGCTCAGTCACAACTGTTGGGATGAACGGCTTCTTGCCTGTGCTTTCAGTGGGACCTCTTGGCTGTTCAGTGGGACCGCTTGGCTATTCCCACGTATGTCTTGTTTTGTGATTAACTTGATCCAGCTGTACCCAGGGCTCCAGTTAGGACTTTTGCGCTGCAGCATGAGCTGGGGGCATTGGAGCCGTGGTTGAGCGTTGCTGAGGATAGTGGGTGCTCAGGTGGGTGTGAGCCCAAGGTATTGTGGGTGGCAGAACAGGGGGACAGGCTGTGAGCCCTGGGAAGAGAGGCCACCAGAGACATGTGCAGGAGCTTCCCAAGAGCCTCTCTCGAGGCCGTTTCCTTTGGAAGGAAAAGGAAAACAGCCTAAGACGCATTGCTTCAATGGGATGAAGGGAGAATAACCTTTGCCAAGGGCTTCAGCCAGGACAGTGACGGTATCCGAGAGTCCTTCACTGGCTCCACCTCCTGCTTTGCTTCTCTGCTTTTCCCCCAGCTGGCCTTCCCCTATTTCTTTTTTGTTGATTTATTATTATTTATTAATACTTGTCATTTATTTATATGTTACAGAAAGTAATTGAGTATAACTTTATGTTATACAAAAAAAGAAATCCAAAAAGAAACCTAATGACAAGTAACAGCCATTGTATTTTTTTCCATAGTAAAAAAAATGTACAGAATTAAAGTGTATGGAATACTTTTACCTACAGGAACAAACCAGGAAGGAGATCTTAAAACTTAGTGCATTCCTCTGCACTCTCCTCTGGAGGGTGGGGACTGGCTGGGAAAGGGCACAAGGGATCTTTCTGGGGCAATGAAAATGTTGTTTGTTAAATGGGTTGTGGATCAGACATCTGTCAAATTCATAGGATGGGACGGTGCTCTCAAGAGCTCTGCACTTCACTATACATAAATGCATGGGTGCGTGCTGAGTCGCATCAGCTGTGTCTCTTTGCCACTCTATGGACTGCAGCCTGCCAGGCTGGTTCTTTACCACTAGCGCCACCTGGAGAGCCCATACATAAATGATGCTCAATAATTAAAAAAAAAAAAAAATTAAATGTGTCCTGCAATTGCAAACCAGCAGGATCTTGCTGTTTCTGTGCAAGTTAACAGAAATGTGATAAGGTGGAGGAAAAATAGGAAGAAAGGCACAGGAGGGGCTGTCCAGGGAATGATGTCCCGTGAGGGATTGTGGGGAGGGGTCCCTGTGGGAGGCTCAGTTGAGTCAGCTCCCACCGTCTGCTCTCTCACCTGCACGAAGGACCCAGGAGTCAAGCCTGTGTGCAAGCTGGTTCCGTGGTGAGAGTCTAAGGTCCCCTGTGTGACAGCCCAGCCTGGAGCCTGACGCAGAACTGGGAACAACATGCAGGAAGCATTCCTGAACCTACAGCTCTTCCAGGGAGATCTTTAGATGGCTCTGGGCTGCTGCTATGCACCATGATTTCTTGTGTAGGACTGGGAAGAGTCAAGAAGATAGGGGCTGGGGATGCTCCTGACTGTTATTTCTGAGCATCAGAGAAACCCCCACCTGGGACTGCCGGCTGTGCTTTTCCAGCATGGGTCCTGGGGAAAGTGGTAAGTGGAGAAACTCTGTACTTGGAGAAAGCAGGTATCTGAGGACTGGGCAGTTCTGACTGAAGGAGGCAAAGCCAGTAAGAAGGACTGATGATAGCTGAGTGCAGTGTAGAGCTGGCTAAATGCCTTTGCCTCCAGCTGCCCTTTATACTGTCACATGTAAAACCAACCTGATTATGATATTGTAAAGCAAATTTTAGAGGGATTTTGTGTATATATTATATCACAAGGGAAGCCCAAGAGTACTGGAGTGGGTAGCCTATCCCTTCTCCAGTGGATCTTTCCAACATAGGAATCGAACAGGGGCCTCCTTCTTTGCAGGTGGATTCTTTACCAACTAAGCTATCAGGGAAGCCCTATATATACACGTGTGTGTGTGTGTATGTGTGTGTGTGTGTGTGTATATATATATATATATATAGGGTTTCCCAGGTGGCTCAGCAGTAAAGAACTCTCCTGCTAACGGAAGAGCCATAGGAGATGTGGCTTTGATCCCTGGGTTGGGAAGATCCCCTGGAGAAGGAAATGGCAACTCACTCCACTACTCTTGCCTGGAGAATCCCATGGACAGAGGAGCCTGGTGGACTACAGTTCATGGGGTCGCAAAGAGTGGGACGTGACTGAGCAACTGAGCTTACATGGGTATATATATACTCACACACATGCACATATATATATATATATATATATATATATATATATATATATATAATACTTCACTTAATAACTCACTTGGTAGGTATTTGGTAATAATATTTTGATATAAAAATAAAATTGTGTACAAATTAAAGGGAGGATCAGTGAGTGACTTATAGAAGAAACTTACCAGAGCTTGATGGGATAATATTATACATTAAGAAGACTTAATCTAGAGCAATAGACTCACCTGAGCTGGCTATTGAAAATGCAGCTTCCAGTTCAGTTCAGTTCAGTCGCTCAGTCGTGTCCGACTCTTTGCGACCCCATGAACTGCAGCACGCCAGGCCTCCCTGTCCATCACCAACTCCCAGAGTTCACCCAAACCCATGTCCATTGAGTCGGTGATGCCATCCAACCATCTTATCTCCTGTCATCCCCTTCTCCTCCTGCCCTCAATCTTTCCCAGCATCAGGGTCTTTTCAAATGAATCAGCTCTTCGCATCAGGTGGCCAAAGTATTGGAGTTTCAGCTTCAACATCAGTCCTTCCAATGAACACCCAGGACTGATCTCCTTTAGGATGAACTGGCCCCCCTCAAAAGAGATTTGATTAAATGGGTCAGGAGTGGGGACCCAGGAATCTGAGTTTTAAACAATTAGTTGCTACTGATGTAGGTGGTTCATAGATACAAATTGACCAAGAACACCTAGTACTAGAGTGGACCCACTCCAGGCCACATGCTTGTGTACCTGCTATTCTGAGAGCCTTCCCAGACTGGTGTGTGCCTTTATGAGTCTGGGGTGTGTTGAAAGTCAGACTGGTTTTTACAATCAGAGACAGGGAGGGTAGCGAAGAAGGGCCTGAGTGATGTGGGCTCTCTTTGTTGAAGTCTTTTGGTTTGATCCTTTGAGTTGTGGCAGCTTAAAGAGAGCCAAAGTTCTCTTAGAGAGAATGGGACCAAGGAATGAGAAACTTAGAGATCAACGCCAGACATGCAGTGTGAGAGGGGAGAAGACCCCAGAGAGGGCTGGAAGGACCCAGGGGAAGTGATAAAAAAGAAGGAATGTACGTCCACACAACTCTTGACTCTGGGCCAAGGCCTCCATCTAGCCCACTCTGTGCTCATGTCAATGCTCCGAGATGGGCAACGGCATTCCCTCCTACTTGTGGATAGAGGGTGGCTTGGAAAGGTGAGCTGACAGGCTATAGTAAGGATGAAAGTCAGTGTTTCATTCCGGGACCATGTGGTTCCTAAGCTCTGGCTCTTTACCTAGTGCTTTTTTTTTTTTTTTTCTTTTGATGTGGACCATTTTTAAAGTCTTTACTGAATTTGTTGCAACATTGCTTCTGCTTTATGTTTTGTTTTTTGGCCGCAAGGCTTATGGGATCTTAGCTCTCTGACCAGGGATCAGATCTGCACCCTGCCCATTGGAAGGCAAAGTCTCAACCACTGGACCAGCAGGGAAGTCCCCCTGGTGCTTCGAAAGACGAGTAATATGCAGCCACTCTATCCATCTATACGTTTATTCATTATTTCATTTACCTACACAATGTGAATGAGCTGCTATTCGGGTACTGAGGTAGGGCCCAAGGATTGACTGGAAAACCAATAAGACATTATTCTAGATTTTAATAGACACATACATTAAACAACCACACAGGTCACTACAACTTTGAAACAGTTGTAAGGAAAGTTAGGAAAGTTGTAAGGAAAGTAAAAAGGAAAGTTGCAGGCTCTATACAAAAGAAAGCAGGGACTCTTAATTTTGATCGGAGGATTAGAAAAGGCCTCTCTGAGAATGTGGCATTTCAGCTGAGACTTGAAAGGTGGGTAGGAATTAGCCAAGCTCCAGTGTAGGGAAGAAGGCCCCAGAACTTCTGTGATGAGAGGAATATTCTGTATCTGTGTTGTCCAGTATGGTACCAGTGAATCGCATGTGATTACTGAGCCCTTGAATGTGCCTTGTGGGACTGAGAAACTGAATTTTCAATTTTATTTAATTTCAATTATTTAAGTATATGTATAAAAAAAGTCACATATAGGGACTTCCCTAGTGGTCCAGTGGTTAAGACTCTGTGCTCCCAATGCAGGGAGCCTGGATTCAATCCCTGGTCAGGGAACTAGATCCCGCATGCTGCAAATAAGTGTTCGCCTGCTGCAACTAAGTTCCTGCGTACTGCAGCTAAGACCTGGCTCAAGTAAAGAAATGTTAAAAAAAAAGTCACATATGGCTACAGCCACTGTATGGGACAGCCCAGCTCCAGAACAAAGGAAAAGTTTGTGCGAAGGACCTGAGCTGGAAAAGGTGGCTTCCTGGAGCCTAGTATTGGGCCGCAAAGGGGAGCAGGGTGTCCAAACCTCATGGGGGGTTTTCAGTTTTATTGCAAAGGGGAAGTTGTTGAATGGTTTTGAGTGGAGGGGTATCTTGATAAATTTTATGTTTTAAGAAGCTCACCCTTCACTGTTCCAAAAGAATCATAGAGAGTGAAAGTAGGAAAAAAAAGAAACCAGGGAGGAGGGGATGGTGACGGTTCAGCATAGGGTGGAAATCTGAAAGGAGAAGTGCTAGGCCCTGCCTTGGGCTCCCTCTCGCGTGGGTCTTAGAAGCCAGGGCAAGTAAGTATACATGGTGAGCCTCCACGCCCCAGATGGAAATTCAGCCAGAAAAGAAGAGAAGAAGAAAAGACCACACGGGGGAAACCAGTCTTTCCAGTGACTGGTCCATCCTTTATTGTCTGGGAAAGCTTTTTATACTTTTGGTTGTACATAGAGATCAATGGATAATACAAAGTTATGCAGCGTCAGCAGCCCTGACTCTTATCAAGACCAGGCTTTCTCTCTGCATACCTAGCTGTATACACAAGTCTTAGGTGATTTACATCATCTTCTGGCCAGAAGGCCTATTAGCATTTTACGGCCCTTTTCTGATAAGGGTCTGTCAACCAGAAAACTTATTTGCCTTAAGAGTGTTGTTCTTCCCAAAGTCTGGTACCACTCTCAGAAAGCACTAAATAAAGTTACATTCTTACATAGCAAGGATACAACAATTTATAACAAAGAAAGAGGAGTACAGTGATTTATAACAAAGAGAAAATTAATTAACTCAAAAGTCTAGTGTTGCTAACATCAAAAACTACTATATTCCTTTTTCTATATCCCAATTACATTGATTAATATCCTTCAGGTGCCTAAAAGATAAAGAATATGGAGGCCTGGCAGCAGTCATTGACTCAACAGTGAAACCCATCACCAATGTAATTTTTAGCTTTTTAGAAAAGGGCTCTGTATCTTTAAGATGCTTTAAGCTTCGTGCCTCTCGCCGTTGGGGGGGCCGTAAACAATCACAAGTGTAGTTAAACCTGTCGGGCAAGTTAGAGAGCCATCAAAGGGATTTGAACTGAAACACTCCTTTTATATTCAGGAGACTGTCAATTGGAGCTCTAAGTTAACTTTTTCCAGAGAAAGGTGGTCGGGGATAGCCCCCTGTTATGTCAGAAGAGTGGAAAGCACAGTACAATAAGGCAGGCAGACTCTGGTTTTGGGAGTAGATGTTCGAGAAAATTCAGCAAGGCTCCCTTAAGGCCCGACCTGCCTTTGCCTATTGGACCCCTTAATCTCATGACCTTTGCCATGGGCAGGACTCATCGTGCTGGCTCCCGGCAGAGAAGAAGGGGACAAATTTATGATACCATTTTTAAGTAGAATTGACAGAATATGTAGTTTAAAAGAAACAGAATACAGGTTGCTGGACCTGTGTTGACTAATATGGTAGCCACCAGCCCATTATGGCTACTTAAACTTAAAGTAATTAAAATTAAATTCAATAAAAAATGTTGTTTGCCCACAAGAGGAACATTTCAAATGTTCAGTGGCCACACAGGGCTATCGGCTGCCACTACTGGACCGTGTAGCTTTAGTGAACATGTCCATCATAGCAATAACTTCTACTGGCTGGTGCTAAGGTCATTTGGAAAAGTCTTAAAAAATGGGTCTAAGAAGAGATCAAAAAGTCGTCGCATTTGACATCCTTGTTTTGAAGGTGACATATTGGATGTGCTCAGGTGATATCACTAGAGTGGTATCCACAGCAGGCTTGCTCTCATATGGCAGCCTCCTGCACTGACTTACTTTATATAAGCATCATTGGCTAAAACTCCAGCTTTCCAGCTCCTAGAAGGCTCGGATCCAGTTCTGACTCAGATTACTTAATCATTCCATAGCAGTTCAGAGAAGGAAGCCCAGACAAAGCATAATCACCATTGCTGTTTCCACATAACATAGCCCAGGGCTGGAGGCTTGGAGAACATCTTTAGTCCTTTCTACAGCATAGTTGCTTTCTGAAAACCACACGCCACACACAGAGCCTCATTTCGTCATTCAATCCCATCCCCTTACTCAGCCTCTCCCCAGAAATACCAAAGACGTGGCTTCTAAAGAAGCACTGTTGGCTTAAGTCTAGACCCCAGGAAGACTCTGCGGTAAGAGAAGCAAAAACAAAAGAAAAAGCCTGCATGAGTGAGAGTTCCTGGTAATTCTGACCTGGTAAATTCTGGGAACAATGAAGTGAGCACACAGGAAGTAGGTGAAAAGGGAAAACAAAAAGGTCCTTGTTTTCATCACATTTGCACTTCTGGCTGCTGGCAGGGCTTCGCTTTGGATGAGCCAGGTGGAGGAACGGGTGAGAAGCTGTCTGAAGAGTGAACTTGGGAAGGAGACAGTGGAGGACAGCCGACCTCTAAGGTTGTGTGATCCCCCAATACCTCGATGTGCTGAACTTGGACAGACGTTCCTGTAGGACAGAAGGTTTCTCTCCTGTCTTCCCACAGTGCAGGAGGCCGCCACATCCCTCTTCAGTGGGGGTGGTCCTCAGTCCAGTAGCCTTCCAGCATCTCGTGTTGCTCTGTGCCCTCTTGGACTCTAGAGGGACGATCCATGACAATGGCGCACCCGTATGTCATCCCCCTCAGACAGTGCTTGGATTCACATCCAGGCATTAGTGTTTTCACTGACAGTTGAGCAGAGTAACAAAGCTCCCACTGGTTGAGTCCTGCCTATGTGCTGGGCGCTGTGCAAACTGTTTCATGTGCAGTAGCTCAATCAAATGTCACGAAGATGAGGCTCAGAAAAGTTATAGCAACCACATGACCCACAGTTGTGCTTTTTGGTATTTACCCAGATGAACTGGGAACATATTTCCACACAAAAACCGGCACATGGAGGTTGATAGCAGCTTTATTCATAATTGCCCAAACTTGGAAGCAATCAAGATGTCCTTCAGTAGACGGGTGGATAAATGAAGTATGGTGCATCTTGACATGGTTTCCCAGGTGGCTCAGTTGTAAAGAATCTGCCTGCCAACGTAGCAGACATAGGAGATGTGACTTTGATCCCTGGGTTGGGAAGATCCCCTGGAGAAGGAAATGGCAACCCACTCTAGTATTCTTGCCTGGAAAATTCCATGGACAGAAGAGCCTGGCGGGCTACAGTCCTTGGGGTCACAAAGAGTCAGACACAACTGATCACATGCACGCACACACACACACACACACACACACACACACACACACACATCCAGACAATGGATTACTATTCAGTGCTAAATATAAGTGAGCTATCAGGCCATGAAAAGATATGGAGGAAACTTAAATGCATATTACTAGGAAGTCTACCTGAAAAGATTTCATGGGATATGAATCCAACTACATGACATTCTGAAAAAGGCAAAACTATGGAGACAGTAAAAAGACCAATGGTCGCCAGGGCTGGAAGGAGGGAGAGATGAAGAGTCAGAGCGCAGAGATTTTGAGGGCAGTGAAACTGTTCTGTGTGATACGGCACTGGGGCATATGTGTCATTAGACAGTGGTTGAAGGCATACCACCAAGAGTGAAACTTGATGCAAACTATAGACTTTGAGTGATAATGACTTTGGGTAACAATGTAGGCTCATTTCTAACAAGTGTATCATCGTTGGGAAGGGTGGTGATGATGGCAAGGCTCTGGACTTAGGGTCATGGGGGACATGAAGTCTCCATAATTCCTGCTCAGCTCTGCTGTGAACCTAAGACTGCTCTGAAAAATAAAGTCTACATCAGAAAAAAAAAAAAATTCAGTGCCTGCCCAAGGTCCAGCCTGAGTGAACAGTGAAACTGCGATCCAGCACAGAGCTCTTTAACCCCAAATATCATGTTCTTCACTTTCACCCCAT
Source organism: Ovis aries (assembly GCF_016772045.2). Taxonomy (NCBI): domain Eukaryota; kingdom Metazoa; phylum Chordata; class Mammalia; order Artiodactyla; family Bovidae; genus Ovis; species Ovis aries. The sequence continues at coordinate 38,104,287 of NC_056056.1, read as the reverse complement.
CCCCCCTCAGTGCAGCCTTTTGTACGTCACAAATGCTTTTGTTTTTAATTCACAGTGACTCTATGACGTGAGCATTAATCCCATTTTCTAGATAAGGAAATAGACTTCAAGAGATTAGCTTACTTAATTCTCGAGTAGGATGGGTGAGTAGCTGAGTCAGAACTTGAATTCAGGTAAGCTGACTTGAAACTCTGTGTTCTCAGGTAACACCTTGACCTCTCCCCCGAACCCCCCCACCGATCCAGAAACTCATTCTGACCTAGAAACACACAGGGTGGCATCCCTGCTGATTGCCTTCATCAACAAATTACTACGTGACATTCGCCAGCTGTTGAGTTATTCCATCTGAGGCTGGCAGTGGATGGAAACCTGTGTGTCACAGGTCTTGCTTGGGTTCTCTCTGCCAAGGCAGGATGCGGTTGGTCCACACCCAGAATGAAGGGGTGTGTGATACGTGGAGAGAGAAAGGGCAAGGGAGGCCACTGGGCTTGTATGCAGGGAAGTTTGGAAGCAAACCAGGCACCTCCTGTCTCACCCCAGAGTCTTGGCTCCTCTTCCCAGTGGCGTAATGGGCTTCTAGGCTGCCTTGTGGGCGGCCAGACCTCCCGGCTGTGGGGGAAAGTTCACAACAGGAATGGAGACGTCCTTTCGAAATGCAGGGAGCATTCAAAACTCCCGTGCCCCTATGTTCCCTCCCTAAGGGAAGTTTGACAATGCCCTGCTGGCATCTGTAAGCTGAGAGCTTCCCACGATGAAGTCCCGACCACCTGCTGGGCTCTCCATCCCCTCCTCACCTCCCTCTGCTTCCAGGCCACCCTCCTTTGCCTTGTGCTGTCCTAGGAAAGGCAGGGATGAAGGGTGACACCATGCCTGTCAGGTTGGCATGTCTCTCTCGGCTCACTGATTTCACTGCTCTGCGAGGGGACAGCCTTCAAAATAGAGAAAGGTTGAGCACTCAGCCACTCTGGTGCCAAACAACTCAAAACTTGGGTGATAACCACTGGGGCTGCCAACGTTGTGCCCTGCCTAAGGGTACCTGGCAGCACAGGTGGGTGGTGAGCGGGGCCTGAAATAGAGACCTTGGTACTCTCACTAGGCTGTGCTCCCTCAACTCAGGAAAGAAAAGAAAGAAAGTGAAGTCACTCAGTGGAGTGGAGTGACTGGAGTGGGTTGCCTTTTCCTTCTCCAGGGGATCTTTCCGATCCAGGGATCGAACCCAGGTCTCCCACATTGCAAGCAGACGCTTTAACCTCTGAGCCACCAGGGGGCCATCTAATGAACACAGATGTGCCAAGTGACCTGAGGTTATTTTAAAGTCGGTGGTGATCACAGTGGTAATTGCCGTTCCTAAGGCAATGGCACCCCACTCTAGTACTCTTGCCTGGAAAATCCCATGGATGGAGAAGCCTGGTAGGCTGCAGTCCATGGGGTCGCTAAGAGTTGGACGCGACCGAGCGACTTCACTTTCACTTTTCACTTTCATACACTGGAGAAGGAAATGACAACCCACTCCAGTGTTCTTGCCTGGAGAATCCCAGGGATGGGGGAGCCTGGTGGGCTGCCGGCTATGGGGTCGCACGGAGTCGGACACGACTGAAGCGACTTAGCAGCAGCAGCAGCAGCAGCAGCATTGTTATTTTTAGTCCTAAGATCTGACCCAGTGTGGAAAGAGGTTGAACTTGGGAGTCAAGGCCTTGGGTTCAGTTTAACTTCTCTGCTTACAAGAGGTAAGGACTTTGTCTTTTGGCCTCAATTTATCCCAAATGCTTCCAAACACATATTTTCACTGACTTTCCAAAAGAAGAAAAATAAAGTTAAAACTCTGTAAGGACGGTGAAGCTTGGGCCATCACATGGCAACTCACTGCAATATTCTTGCCTGGAGAATCCCCATGGACAGAGGAGCCTGGTGGGCCACAGTCCACAGGCCGCTGTAAGCTGTGCGAAGAGTTGGACATGGCTGACGCGACTGAGCACACAAGGGCAATAAAGCCTGGGCCGCCAGTCCCGTTTCACGGAGGCAAATTTAGGCGATTTGCCCAAAGCCATCAAGTCAGTAGGGAGCTTCCCTGGCGGCTCGGATGGTAAAAAATATCTGTCTGCAATGCAGAAGACCCTGGTTCAGTCCCTGGGGTGGGAAGATCTGCTGGAGAAGGGAAGGGCAACCCACGCCAGCATTCTTGCCTGGAGAAATCCATGGACAGTGGAGCCTGGTGTCTACAGTCCGTGAGATCACAAAGAGCCGGACACAACCGAGTGGCTGGCACTTTGACTTTCTGTGTTCGTAAGCAGAGAAGGCGTGGAACTCAGTGTCTTCCCTTCTGCTTCCAGTCCACCCTTCGTAGCAGCCCCCCACCCACCCACAGTTTAGCAAACCTATACACGCTAGGATGATATTCAAGGCACTCACATTTGTTATTTTATTTGAGATGGTGGATGTATTAGGGGCAGGTCATACTCATGTCTTGTTTAATCCAGCACTTGGGGATGAATTGGAGAAGGCAATGGCACCCCACTCCAGTGCTCTTGCCTGGAAAATCCCATGGACGGAGGAGCCTGGTGGGCTGCAGTCCATGGGACCGCTAAGAGTCGGACACGACTGAGCGACTTCACTTTCATGCATTGGAGAAGGAAATGGCAACCTACTTCAGTGTTCTTGCCTGGAGAATCCCAGGGATGGGGAAGCCTGGTGGGCTGCCGTCTCTGGGGTCGCATAGAGTTGGACATGACTGAATCGACTTAGCAGCAGCAGGGAATGAATGTCCAGAATCAACCATGCACGCTGTGAGTGAATACAGTTCATGGGCCATCTGCTAAATGATACTCTCTTATTTTTGCGTAGCCCTTTACTGTTTAAAATGTCCTTCCAAATACAATATTTGAAGATCTCACTTGCTCTCTTACACCACCTGGGGAGGAGGCCGGGTAGTTCAGATGGATGAGGGTGAGGCGGTGAGAGGAGCAAGCGGACGCCTCAGCTCACTGTTACAGAAGCCAGGTCAGATGTGGACATTCTGGCATTGGGCCAGTGTCCCTGTGGGATTCCCTTCTGCCTTGAGCGAGGACCTAAACTATTGGTTTTCAGAACCCCCGAGGGCTTTCTGGAGGTGACTGCAGGGCTTCCCCCTGAGGTTGGTGTATATGGAGGAGGGGATCATTTCAATCTGCTCTAATAATATTTAAGTTTTTAGCATCAGTCAGTAATGCATACGGAGTGAACAAACTTCAGGAGGTGTATTTATTTTACCAGACATGTGCTGGGGTGCTTGGCTGTATGCCAGTATACCAGATGGAGGCGGGACCAGCATGCAGAGTGGAAGGTTGATTAGGGGGTGCTCTTGGGATGGACATCTGCGGAAGGAAGGGTTAGGACTGGGCTGAGGGGAAAGTGGGGGCAGGTGCAGTGGTAACAGAGCCCTTGTCAATGGCCCCAACCCCGTGGGGAGCTCAGACCTTCAGAGTCATCCTGAGTGGTGGTGATGGTACAGGCTTTTATCCTCCGGAATCAAGCCAAATTGGGTGCAAGTTGTCCCAGGGAGAGGGTGTGATTTGGGGTGAAGCAACCCTCTACCACCAGGCGATGCTGAAGGGGGTTCTCAGCTGGTAGCGCTTGTAGCAGCTGAGGGAATAAGTTCTTTAGCCCTAAAGGGGCATCTGGGCTGCTCATCACAGCAGCTTCAATGGTCCAGGTTTGTACCACTCAGACCCACTTGTAAGTTCTGGAAGCAGATCCTCTGGAATTCTGGTGGTCTCTTTCCCTGGGGGACACTTCCATGAGGAAATGAGACAAACCCCAGCTGATCTCATGGCTACGTCTAACGCCCACATCTCCCTCCTAGTTGCTCATGCCCTCAGTCAGCCCTTCTGCTGGTCTCAGCAGCTTCCCTGGTGGTGTGACCCAGAGAGATCCTTATCCCTGAGATGTCTGAGTCTCATCAGTGCTCTTCAAAGACCATGACTACTTCATTTTTCATTTACTGTCAAGGTTGGGGCACAGAGTACCAAGGGGCACCTGAGGGAATGGCCTGGTGCCCTTACCTGTCCCTCCTGGCTCCCACTGGGCCACAGCTGCCTGTGCGCCTCCTGTGACCATGTCAGTCAACCCTGCCAGGGCAGTGAGTCCACTCCTTGCTTTCCAGCCTTGTGGCACAAAAACTCAATGTGCCCAGGTGGCAGCTGCAGCTGATCATTCAATGGAGCCCCTTCCATGGTCCCAGGTAGAAGTTCCCCTTTAGAAAACCCCCTTGATGATAATGACAGGCCTTCCTGCTTTTTATTTCATTACAACTTTGAGCTACAAGGAAAACCATGACAGACCTTTGCTGGACTTCTTTCTAAGTGAGAATCAGCTGGCCTTCTCTCTCATTTTCTTCTAGGCCTTTCTGAGCTCCAGAGATGCTTCTGCTCCCAGCTTTCCTCCCCAGAGGCCCCCAGATGAGAGACCCCCAGGCTCCCATGGGAGGTGACCATGCCTCTACTTCCCCTTCTGGATGCTGCTCTTGCCTGTCTCAGAGCCTGTGGCCTCACCCTTGGGCCCTGGTGCAGAAGGCATCCTTTCCAGGGCCCCAAGTATTTTTGATCATTTGTGTTTATGGAACTTGGAATGGGGCAGAGCTCAGTGGGCCATCTGTGGTTTGTTTTTTTTTTTTTCCCTTTTTCCTGGACAACCAGCTGGGAGTGTCCGAAATTCCAGGTTGTGTGTTGTCTAGTACAAATTGGCACTTGCCAAGAGCGTTGCCAATGAATGAACAACAAGGGCATTTGCCATCTGCCTCTGTGCAGGAAAAAGACATGATTTAAGGAACGGTCTCCAACCTGGATGGAAGGACCTTTTAATCAGATACTCTTCCCCAGCTCATGCACAGTGAAATTGAAGGGAAAGTGACTCTTGGATTAATTCCCACTTCCAAAGGCCCCTACACCAGACTGGTCTATAGAGAGGAGTGCTGACCTCAATCTCACCTTAAAATGATGCTCAAACAGAGGAAAGTGCACTACACTAGGGTGAGAAGACGACATCGTGAGTGACAGCTTGCCTAAGATGCTGGACTGGATTCGTGTGATCATTTATAATGCTTTCTTGATTTCTTGGACCTCTGAGTATCAGTCAAACATTTTCTATCATGGACATGATTCCATGCTAGTTTAAAACTCAATCCAATTGTTGGGTTGTGGCCAATTACCTGTGTCTAGTACTTCTGGGTTACCTTGGTGGATTTCTCCCCTCCAGGACTCTGATTGAATACCCACCCCCCCAGGAAATTTATTTTAGAAGAGAATTTAGTTCTGTTCTATCTATTCAAGATATTACTAGAAGGGATTCTCTCACCTGGCCAGTTAATAATACCTGCTCTGACTCTGGCCATAGATTTAAGTTTTCTCTTAGGGACACTCAATCAGAGCAACGACCTGAGTCTCAATCAAAAAAACCTACAACCTCTCGTTTACTGAAAGGAAAACTCCCACAATTATGGGATGGATCTATATGGTTAACATCAGGCCTATGGTCATTTAAGTTTAAAAGTTCCTCTGTGTTAGCAGCAATTAAATCACACCAAGAATGACCCAGGCTGAGTGCCTTATGAACTATGCCTACTGTCACCCTTAGAGCAAGCGGTAAGGAACTCAGTGGATCTGTGGTACTCGTATACGGCTTGGTTTCTAACTGGATGGATAGGAAGGTGTAGCCTGGTATTCCCATGTACTCAAGGTCGTATACGTTACAAGTTAGAGGTAACTCGAGATGATCTTAACATTGATGTGAGCTTGATGAGTTAAAAGACACCTGTACTCTGCCAGTAAGACCATTTAGCAGCTATTTTTTTTTTGTTGTTGTTGTTGTTCCTTCAGTGCGACTGGAGATGTAATTGGCCATATCAAAGCCTTAACAACTTTCATAAGCTTTGAAAGTGAAAGTGAAGTTGTTCAGTCCTGTCTGACTCTTTGTGATCCCATGGACTGTAGCCTACTAGGCTCCTCCATCCATGGGATTCTCCAGGCAAGAGTACTGGAGTGGGTTGCCATTTCCTTCTCCAGGGGATCTTTCCGACCCAGGGATCGAACCCAGGTCTCCTGCATTCCAGGAAGACGCTTTAACCTCTGAGGCATTTAGATGGTAGTAACTGGGCTATTAGCCTATCGAATTCTGAGACCTCTATGATGGGAAAGACGGTGCTACAAAACTGCAAGTTCCTTAACACATTTCAGCATCTCAGGGAGGTACTTGTACTATAATTCAAACAAAATGCTGTTTTCATACCTGATGAATCTTGGCTCAGACAGTAAAGAATCCGCCTGTAATGTGGGCGACATGGTTCAATCCCTGGGTTGGGAAGATCCCCTGGAGAAGGTAATGGCAACCCACTCCAGTATTCTGGCCTGGAGAATTCTATGGACAGAGGAGCCTGGCGGGCCAAAGTCCATGGGGTTGCAAAGAGTAGGACACGACTGAGCGACTTTTACTTAATGTAACACATTTGATGAGCCATATGAAAAAATCAGATTTCTGCCTTAAGTGATCCATTCCCTAGTCTTGACGACCTTTTAAAAACTGCTTTGGCGTGGGAGGCTCATGGTTGAAATATTTACTTATAATTCCATGAATGTTATTAGCGATATTATATGTATTTTGCCTATTTTACAAGATTATTGTTTCTTGTGTTACCAAGTGTATGACTGAGCCTTCAATGAAAATAATGATTAGACTTGACACAGTTGATCAAATATACAGCTTGGTATGTGCCCGGTGCGCTGCCGTCCATGGGGTCGCAGAGTCGGATATGACTGAGCAACTGAACTGAACTGATGTGATCAATGATCGTAACTGTCTAACTCTAGAGAGGGGAAGATGCAATGAGAGGGAATACTTTCCTGGACCATAACTAGAAGACAGGTGTCCAGAGAGATCTTTGACAATTAAGACCTAGTCCAATAATAGCACATTGACTGTCCCATCTGTTAAAATCTTCGGAGCTGGGAAGGAGCCTTTCTGGCAACGCAGGACAAAACGGTCACGAAGTTCCTTCCCAAGTATGGTCTAACTTATGACCACAAGGGGGCACTGTCAATCACAAATTGGCTCTTGTTAAGAGCGCTGCCAGTGACTGGACAACAAGCGCTTTTGCCTTCTGCCTATGTGGAACCCGAGCCCCGTGCTGCTGCAGCTGTTGATCTTCAGCACCCCGTGAGGGAGTTCATGGTGGAGTGAGGCACTCTCTGCTCCAGGGAACCTGGTGGGACAGGTCTTTAGATAGGTGCATATTTTCAGGAACTGATGTTATGATCCCGATCCTTGCATGACCTCATATCTAGAAAACCACTAAATCCCTTCAGGATGACATCAGATCCTCGTGACTAGGAGAAAGGCTCTTGTAAAGTAAGTGCTTGATTGCACTGAACTCCTCCGTCACCAAAATCTCATATACTGATCTTCCTCCACTGCCTCTTTGGAGCCATCTCAGAGCTATCTGAAGTGCTGCCTTCTGGGCTGCAGTCCTCATTTTGCCCCAGATAAAACAACTCACCCACTCTCAAGCTGTGCATCTTTTTTCAGTCAACAGTGTCATTTACAGAAGGCCATGGGGTCCTGAGAGAGGAAAACGATAAGCTGACCCCCAATTCCATAGCCCCTGGGAGCCCAGAGGCTTCTTCTACTCGCTCCCCTGAGCCTGTTGCCCCAAACCCAGGACACTGTCCAGGGTGGGTCACTGAGCTGTGCAAGGAAGGGAGGGGAACTCAGCAGCAGAGCCTCTAACCTGGGCTGTCACCCATTTCTGCCCCTGCCCAGTCAACAGGTTTTTCCGGAATGTCTCTCTCGGGCACACACACTGCTTTTGTCAGCCTGAGAAACTGCTGAAGTCTGGGCCACTTGACGAAGAAACCGAGAGAGAGAGAAGCCGGTGCAGCCCTGCAGCTCAGGGGAACTCAGTAAATACTCAAGAAGGGAGCGATATTCCCGGCCCATATCCATAACCCACTGCGATCCTCTTCCTTCATTCCAACCCCGCCTGCAGCTCCCCTGGGCCACAGGGCAGCCCCCCAGAAATGTCAGTGAGTTGCTGTGTGGGTCTTAGAAGCTGGCCCGCACGTGGCCACAGCCTCCTTCCCCACTGGCCCCAGGCTTTCTGGATATTTGTATCGGATGCCCACCAGTCTGGGCCCAGTCAAGACTTTGTTTTAGCCAGTAATCCCGCTAACAGACAGGTGTGAAAGGAACCCAAAGCAGACGTCACAGTCTGCTGATTTAATTATTGCTCTTTGGAGCAGCTGAGCTCTGGTCTGGAACTCTCCTAATGGCAGGTCTGTCTGTGGAACGAGAGAGACATTGTGAGATTTAAAGAGGGGCTTGACAGGCCCCACCCGACAGCACTGTCAGAGCGGCCAGTGGGGGCAGACTCCTCCAGCCTCAGGTGTGGGGCCTTGTGCTCAGATGAGCTCCCAGGCCGGCCAGGAGGAGCTGCGGCCAGGATGGGGAGGACCAGGCAGAGTCACCCCCGGGGGGAAGCTGAGCCGCACGCTGCACCGTCCCAGAGGTGCGTGTCCTTTTCTTTATTCACTCAGCACACATTTGTTAAGCACCTGTTTCCTTTGCCAAATGCAGTCTTCCCTGGGGACACAGCAGTGTGTGGTCAAATGCCCCGCCTTCCTGGAACTTTGCCTGCTGCCTGTGCCTGGCTGTGAGTTTGTGGGTGAGCCGAAGGCTTCTCAGGCGTGAAGTCTCCATGAGCGAGTGAGTGTTTTGTAGAACATGGCCGGCCCTAAGGTGATGTCAGGGTTGGCTCTGAAAGATCCTGTGAAGTGTGGCTTTGTTAGCTTCACCTCAGGCAAATCTTGGGTTTCCCTGGTGGCTCGGATGGTAAACAATCTGCCTGCAGTGGAGGAGACTCAGGTTCGATTGCTGAGTCAGGAGGATCCCCTGGAGGAGGAAAGGGCTACCCACTCCCATATCTTGCCTGGAGAATTCCATGGACAGAGGAGCCTGGTGGGCTACAGTCCTTGGGGTTGCAAAGAGTCAGACATGACTGAGTGACTAACACTTTCCCTTTTAGACAAATCTTGGAGCCTCAGGGGCCAGGTGAAAGGCCGACTGGTTTTGCTGCCCCAGGTGGCCATTTCTGATGGCCCGTGTTTGGTGGGGGAAGGGCAAACTGTTTATCAGTGAGGACTGAGCATTATTTCAGATTGTCTCAGGGGTACAGAGGAAACCCATGGGCGATCACGGCCACTTCCAGGATGTTTGTGAAGAATGAGCTGACAGGGGTAGTGACCGATCCATTTGTCTTTGAGCCTGCTCAGAGACTGCAGGTCAAGGTCTTTGCTGGAGCTGCTGTGCTTCAGCTCAGGCCACCATAACCCCGACCTTTCACCTGAGCCCATGTAAAACAGCCACACCAAGTCTACTTGGCCGGTTCTGGATATGCTTGACTTCTGGAGGCCCCCATGGCATTGCTCTTGCCATCTCAAACCCTCAGTCTAGTGCGGCTGAGCGGTGAAGGACTGTGAAACGAGGGTGTTTTTAGCAGCAAAATGATTCAGATGGGGCACTTGTACTGAACGATCAGAGAATCCATGCCTTTCCTCTTGGGTTATCTCAGTTTATGATCCTATTTTCTTCTATTTCAGGTTGTATTTAAAGCCAGTATTGAGGACCCACTCAGTGTCAGGCATTCTGTTTCCGTGAATTGTTTCATTTAATCTTCCAAACAGTCTTGTGAAGAAGCATCACAAAATCTTATCAAACAAAAGAGGGAACTGAAACTTAACAAGGAAGGAAGTTTGCCCAGCATCCCCCAGCTAGTTATGGGATTTGACCCCCACGAGCTGAACTCAGACCTCCTGCTCTTAACCTGTGCTCTGAGGACCCTCCTGGCCAGGTGATGCTCATGTCTTGCTTGTCTCAGTCATGGTCAAGGCTGGGGTTTAGTTAGTTCAGGAAGGTGGCTGATTTCCTCTTGTCTTTTGCTTTCAAGATCTGAGGCTCTGCTTCTCCAGGCCTGTGGGTGAAATCTGCCCAGGCCAGTAGCCTGGGACCCATGGGAATCATTTGCTTCCGCTAGGTCCATCATCCTATTCACCTCCAGAGGGGACTACAGAGAAGAGGGAATGGGTGGTGGTGCCTTTAACTACTCATGGAGCTCTCCTCCCAGGCTAACTCTCTGTGTGATTTTTGGGCATGTCGCTAACCTCTTTACATTTCAGTTTCCTCATCTGTGAAATGGAAGTAAAATGAGAACCTACCTCTTAGTGCTGTTGGTGGATTATATGAAGTAACTAATAGTAGGCATTTAGCAGGATGTCTATCATGTAATAAACACTGAATGATTATTATCTATGAGAGGTCTGCATATGATTCTGAAATTGAAAAGTTCTGAAAATTGTGTGTTTGGTGTCAAAACTCATTTGGAAGCAAAACCTCTCCTGATGTGGGATGCTTTATTTAGAAATGCTAATGAGGTTTTGGGCTTCCCTGGTGGCTCAGCCGGTAAAGAATCTTCCTGCAATGCAGAAGACCCGGGTTCGATCTCTGGGTAAGAAGATCCCCTGGAGAAGGAAGTGGCAACCCATTCTAGTACCCTTGCCTGGAGAATTCCATGGACAGAGGAGCCAGGCAGGCCACAGTCTGTGGGATCCCAAACAGTCGGACACAACTGAGCGATTCACTTTCACTTTTAATGAGGTGCTGCTTTGGAGCCTGCTGGGGTCATTACAGGGTATACTGTATAGGCACCACATCATCTTCCTGAAATCTGAAGAATTATGAATTCTAAAACACACCTGGTTCTGAGAGTTTAGGATAAGGGGTTGTGAACCTCCATTGCTTTTAAAAGCAGAGTCAGTATGTCCCCTAAACTAATTTCGGTAGTGGTGACTGCCAACTCTGGAATTTCGAGAGGCAAAACCCTGTAAAGAATAACCCTCTTTTCTCCTGGAAGAAATGACAGATTGCCATCTAAGGGCAAAAGGGACTAGAGGTAGTGAAGTCAGTTGAAACAATATATTTCATTCTTCATTTGCTCATGTGATCACTGAGGAGTTTCTAGAGTGGTCTGGGCCTGGATGAGAACAATCTTTAAGGACCATTTAAATTTTCCAGTCCCAGGGCAGAGTGGTCATTTTCTACTTATTTAGTATTTTTCTGGGCAGGGCTGGGCAGGAGGGAGCAGAGCAGTTGTCCTCTCTCAAGAAATCTGTGCTTTTATCAAGGATACAGATACACATGCTTGAAATAAATACAAAATATAGTGTTGTAGAAATACACGGGGTTTGAGAGGCATTGGGTGAGTCCCTGGGATCGGCTGCCAAGTGAGGGTCCTTAACTTCCTGTGGGAAAGAATTCAAGAAAAAGCCGGAATAAAGTGGGAGCAGGTTTATTGAGGGCAAGATGCAGTCCACAGACAAAGAGTGTGGTCTGTCTCAGAAAGAGCAGCCATGGAATCTTGGCTGGGTAGTTTCTATGGGCTGGGTAGTTTCAGGGGCTGATGAGCGGAAGGATTATTTTGGGGAAGGGGCAGGGATTTCCAGGAATTGCATCGTGGCTCACTGCTTGGCGTTTTACTTCAGAATCATGGTGCCTGTAGGTGTACCATTTAGATGCTAATGTATTACAGTGAGCATATACTGAGGTTCCAGATCTACTGGAAGTCAAATCTCTGCCAGCTTGAGGCTGGTTGGTTCTAACCAGTTTCTGTCCTGTCCTATCTGCGTCATTCTTTTAAAGATTCTTCCTTGCTAACTCATCAGGAGACTCAGGTGAGAATAGATTAGAAGATTATAAAATAAATATTCAAGTAAGTAACACAATTCACTTGTACTGTATTTACTGTAGGAGTCCCGAAAAGAGATCCTACATGTGAGGCAGCTAATCTTAGGCCAGATCATTTTCAGAAGAGCTCTAAGGAATGAATAAGTAGAGAAGAGGGGAACTGATATTAGAGTGGAGGGGAGAGCAGAGACCTTGGGATTCAGTTCACCTTCCACAGGCACTAGGTATGTGGCTTGGCTAAAATTCTGAGTCTGTTTCCTCACCTCTAATGTGGATCTCTTTCTAGCTACAATTATTATCAATACTACACAAGAGAGAGAATATGAAGTGTTCCTGGAATACCCTTTCTTCTTTTGATGGCCATGTTGTCCCTGAAATTCAGCTCTCAGAATCTTAGTGCTCCTTGATTCCAAGATGCCTGTTGACCCCAGGCTAGGCAGCTCACAGCCTTGTGCAAAGGTGTACATTTGACAAAAGCTATCAATCGGGAGGAAACAGATACACATATAGCCGTTCAACCAGCTAAAGCCTCAAACAAATAATTACATACTCCCAGTAGTGATGCCCCCATGCCAACATTTTGGGCTTCCCAGGTGGTGCAGTGGTAAAGAATCTACCTGCAAATGCAGGAGATCATGAAATGTGGGTTTGATCCCTAGGTTAGGAAGATCCCCTGGAGTGGCCACCCACTCCAGTATTCTTGCATGAAACACCCCATGGACAGAGAAGGCTGGTGGGTACAAGTCCACGGGGTCTCAAACAGTCGAACATGATGACTACGCACCACCACACCACCACCACCACGACTGGCTGCATCCAGCCCCTCCCCTGATCTAATTCAGCTACATCCTCCACGCAACAACAGAGAGGGGAAGCCAGCCCATCCATGGCCCTTTGCCCACAAATCCAAGATGTTTGTTCTCAGAGATCTTGTTTTATCCTCTTCTTAGGGCCTCTTGGCCTGTTAACACACTGCACCACCACATAGGAAGGTTCTTGATAGATGGTGATTGTCCTGGTATCTTGGCTTCAATGCCCCATTGTCCAGGCTCAATAGGTCATACAAATACCAAATTCTACGTATCAACCAGGGGAGAGGTTAAGGGGAAATGTAAAACAAAAGGGAGTAGAGGTTATCGTGGTAGAAATGCAGAGTGAGAGAAAGCTGTACTGTATCTACTGCAGAAGGAAAAAAGGCAAGAAATAGTCACCACAACACTTAACACTAGAGCCCGCCCCACACAAAAGCAGCTCAGGAGAAGCATCTCAATTTGATGGGAACCATCTTCACCCTGGACTTCCCTGGTGGCTCAGTAGTAAAGAATCCTTCTGGATGTGGGTTCGACTCCTGGTCCTGGAAGATCCCCTGGAGAAGGAAATGGCAACCCACTCCAGTATTCTTGTCTGGGAATTTGCATGGACAGAGGAGCCTGGCAGGCTGCAGTCTGTGGGGTCATGAAGAGCAGACAGAAGTGATTAAACAACAGCAACAAATCCTCACCCCACTCTAAAATGCCTAGGAGAGCTGGGGCAGATGAGAAGCTATTGTTAGTAGCAGCAGCAGTGGTTTAACTGTATCATCTTCATTGTCATCATCAGATCATAGTCAGCACCCACTTTTATAGAGGATGAAGGTTCATAGACATCATCTCTTAGGGGAGCTGGGCTCAGGAAGAGCTCAGATACGTCAGTGACCAGTGACAGAGGGGAGAGCAGTCTGGCTAAAGTCGAGGGGATGTTGGAAGTTCAGATGTCGAGGTTGGAAGACTTTGAACACTCAGCTGAGTCTTCATCTCAAGTCACTTCATCCCAAGTGTTGCTGGGCGTTGTTGAGAGAGCAAAAGTTATGAGGAAAACATGGTGTGAGGAATGACTGAGGAAGAGAAAGGAGTCAGGGAGATTCAGTTCAGTTCAGTTCAGTCGCTCAGTTGTGTCCGACTCTTTGTGACCCCATGAATTGCAGCAAGCCAGGCCTCCCTGTCCATCACCAACTCCCGGAGTTTACTCAAACTCACGTCCATTGAGTCAGTGGCCATCCAGCCATCTCATTCTCTGTCGTCCCCTTCTCTTCCTGCCCCCAATCCCTTCCAGCATCAGAGTCTTTTCCAATGAGTCAACTCTTTGCATGAGGTGGCCAAAGTACTGGAGTTTCAGCTTTAGCATCAGTCCTTCCAAAGAAATCCCAGGGCTGATCTTCAGAATGGACTGGTTGGATCTCCTTGTAGTCCAAGGGACTCTCAAGAGTCTTCTCCAATACCACAGTTCAAAAGCATCAATTCTTTGGTGCTCAGCTTTCTTCACAGTCCAACTCTCACATCCATACATGACCGCTGGAAAAACCATAGCCTTGACTAGATGGACTTTAGTCGGCAAACTAATGTCTCTGTTTTTGAATATGTTATCTAGGTTGGTCATAACTTTCCTTCCAAGGAGTAAACATCTTTTAGGAATTAAAAGAAAGGATGGCTCCCAATATTCTTATTTTGCTCAAATCTGTTTTATTCTCATTTTATCTACTGAAGTATTTATACGATTTATTGAGATAAAACTCACAAAACGTAAACTAACCATTTTAGAGTGAGTAATCAGGGCATTTAGAACATTCATAATGTTGTGCAACCACCACCTTTATCTAGTTCCAAAATTTTCTATCATTTAAATTAAAACCCTGTGCTCGTTAAGCAGTTTCTTCCCATCCTTCCCTCTCCTCCAGCACTTGGCAACGATCTTCCCTCTCTCTGAGTTTGTCTCTTCTGAGTATTACATATATGTGGAATCATATAACATGCAACCCTTTGTGCCTGGTTTCTTTCATTTAGTATATTTTCATGGTTCATCCACTAGAGTACATTAGTACTTTATTTTTTAAATGGTAAAATAATGCTCCATTGTATGGATATACCAAAGTGTGTGGGCTTTCCTTGTGGCTCAGCTGATAAAGAATCCACCTGCAATGTGGGAGACCTGGGTTTGATCCCTGGGTTTGGAAGATCCCCTGGAGAAGGAATGGCTACCCACTCCAGTATTTTAGCCTGGAGAATTCCATGGACTGTATAGCTCATGGGGTTGCAAAGAGTCGAACACAACTGAGCAATTTTCACTTTTCACTTTCATCCATTCATGGACATTTGGAGTGTTCCATGTTTTGGCTGTTGTGAAGAGTCAATAGGAACATGCACACGTGATCCCGATGACGTTTTAAAGATGACTTTGATGTGTTTTTATGGGTGCTCTGCTTGGATGCACGTCAGACTTTGGGAAATATATCTCAGGGGTTAGTTTCCCAGTTTTAGTTACTGGTAAGCCAAGATGTTGGCATCAATAGGCAGAAGAGGTTAAAGAGCAAACAGCCCCCAACCCGGCGAAATGGCTCCACTTCATCTCAAGAGGCTGGGCAAGAGTACAGTCTGGCAGAGAACATCCTAGGTTGGGGGCAGGAGACAGACAAGCATTTACGTGATGGCTCTTCCGTCCCCGGGCTGTGTAGATTCTGGGTGGGTCCCTGAAAGTCCGCCTCCTCATTTCTCAAAAGGTGCTGTGATGGCTGCTCGCCTTGCTCATGGAGCGGCTAAATGGCTGAGGAGCTGTCTGGTGTGGGCGTGCTTTTACATCAGTCCAGGATCACACATCTGTGCTATGACTAGTACTTCTCTGTTAGGAGACACGCAAGGTGGCAACTCTGACTCACCGTCAGTACTCTGGTGTGTTTGTTGCAGTGATTTACTTATAAGTATCAGAAAATGGGTCTTCAGAAGGCACCTGGGGAGCCCGCAGAATTGGAGGAAGGAGTGTGTGTGTGCTGTGCTTAGTCACTCAGTTGTGTCCGAGTCTTTGTGACCCCATCGACTGTAGTCCGCCAGGCTCCTCTATCCATGAAATTCCCCAGGCGAGAATACTGGAGTGCGTTGTCATGCCCTCCTCGAGGGGATCTTCCTGACTCGGGGATCAAACCTGCATCTCTTTTTACCTCTGTGCCACCTGGGAACCCCAGGAGGAATGAACAATCAGGTTCTAAAGGGCAGGTGCCAGACAGGGTCCTAGGGTCCAGGGGTCAGAGGCTGACTGCTGGGGTCAATGGGTAATGGACATTCTTCTGTCTTTGCATCACTCTACTCAAGGTTCCAAACCCCCGGAGAGGGTCTGATTGATGGGCCACTTGAGCAGGGGAGGGCAAGAATCCTTGACTGACAGTTCCATCAAGGCTGCAAGCTGGGGAGAAGAGGTGATTCTCCAAGTGGAAATGGGTGAGCCATTAACAGAAGGAATGGGAAGTGGATGCTAGGAGACCCCAAAGCCTCAAATGTCCACTAGGGACAAACCCTTTGAACTGTTTATGCAGAAGGAAGTGCAGTGGCGACAGCTGAGCCATAGGCTCTGGACTCCCCCAGGAGCAGAGCGCAAGTTGGGGTGACTAGGGGCTTGGGGCAAAGGCTGGGGCCTGGTATCCACATACCCTGGGCAGGTTGCCACCCTGATACTCCACATTCCATGTGTGATGTTTAGCATCTCAGCCTGAGAATCTGGACCAAATTGCATCTGGCAACTAAAAATACCCAGGCTCCAGGGAACCAGCAGAAAGAACTTTTCCAAAGCCAGCCAAGGTCTTCAATGTATGTAGGAACTCATTAATCACAGCCTGTGATTCTTCTTTGTATGAGCTGTCTTTACATTTTAAAAATAAATAAATGTGAACCAGGGCCCACTGGGCCGCTCCTTTCTGTAGTCATCCATCTCGGAAGTAGTTGGTAAACCTTGCTGTCCATGCCCCCGATATAGTCTGCCCTGCTCCTTGGGAAAACAGGAATTTCTTATCAGATCAACAGGAAATTCTATTTTTACTTGATGTTAGAATTAGAAATACAGCAGGGGGAGAGAGAGAGGCACTCCCATATCCAACCTGGGCACTAACTGACGCCCCCACTGAGGTGCTCCTCTCCCAAACATTTGTCCTGGGGTTCTCTCCTGGGGTTGGCTTCCTCTGAAACTGGCCCCCAGAAGGCATGGATAACAAAGGGCTATGACATCCCAGCTTGGTTTTCTCTCTAACCCAAGGTAACAATATTGCCAGGAGGACCACCTGTGACTCTAGGAGGGCAACACTCCATGCACGTCATGGTTGGACCTAGAAAGATGCTCCAGAGACATCTGTTAAGACACAGAGATAGGTCCAGTTAGAAGTACTTTCAGTTCAGTTCAGTTCAGTTCATTTCAGTCGCTCAGTTGTGTCCGACTCTTTGCGACCCCATGAATCGCAGCACACCAGGCCTCCCTGTCCATCACCACCTCCTGGAGTTCACTCAGAATCACGTCCATTGAGTCAGTGATGCCATCCAGCCATCTCATCCTCTGTCGTCCCCTTCTCCTGCCCGCAATCCCTCCCAGCATCAGAGTCTTTTCCAATGAGTCAACTCTTCGCATGAGGTGGCCAAAGTACTGGAGTTTCAGCTTTAGCATCATTCCTTCCAAAGAAATCCCAGGGTTGATCTCCTTCAGAATGGACTGATTGGATCTCCTTGTAGTCCAAGGGACTCTCAAGAGTCTTCTCCAACACCACAGTTCAAAAGCATCAATTCTTCAGCGCTCAGCCCTCTTCACAGTCCAACTCTCACATCCATAGCTGGCTAAATGACCCTGACCAAGAGGGGCCCTTATGCCAGAGAACCCCTTTCCCAAAAGCAGTTAGGTGAATGGCATTGATTTGCTGTAAGGAACCAGCCTCTGGGCCACCAGGGAAGGAAAGCTAAAGGGTACTGAGGCCTGACTGTGGGCCCAGGACCTACTAGTGGGGCCAGGCTGTTCAGTTTCCCCAGCAGCCATCCTTTTAAAATATTATCAGCATTTTCCTCATTATAGAGAGAAAAATGCAGAAGCTCATAGAGGTGGTCAGAGACTGGAATTTGGGTCAACTTGATTCCAGAACAAGCTCTTTTCTCTCTACCACCAATATTTTGTTTAACATCTTGCTGCAGGTGAATGGATTCAGTGGCAGCTAGTGTAGGCGCAGCCAGCTGGCTGAGTGGCAGCCCTCCAGGATTCCTTTTGCCTAGAAGGAGCAGCTGTCTGTTTTGTGGGGCAGCTGCCTTTGCTTGGCTTTAACTGTAGCACAGATACCTACCCCACTCAGAGAGCAGGAAGAAATTCCCTCAATGCCTAGCTTGCTTGAACTTGAAAGTCACATGACTTCTTGTAATCTGCCAATGTACCCTTAATATTTTGTTTGGAGTCTGTATAAACTAACGCCTTATTTGCCACTGAGGGGTATTTTTGTTTTATTCTAGTTTGGGATATTTTAGTAGTACACTAAATGGGTGTTGCAAACACCAGGGCTTTAATCTGTCTGTTGATGTCATTCATTTCTCATCTCAGAGCCTCAGGCTCCTCATCTCTAGTGATAAGAGGCTTACCTAGATCTGTACTCTTAATCAGAGGCCACTAGACACAAACAGCTACTAACACTTGAACTGTGACTGGTCTCAAACGGGGTAGGCTGTAAGTGTAAAACACACTTGGAGTTTGAAGACTATTCCAAAGAATGTAAGTTCAGTTCAGTCGCTCAGTCGTGTCCGACTCTTTGTGACCCCATGAATTACAGCACGCCAGGCCTCCCTGTCCATCACCATCTCCCGGAGTTCACTCAGACTCACGTCCATTGAGTCAGTGATGCCATCCAGCCATCTTATCCTCTGTCGTCCCCTTCTCTTCCTGCCTCCAATCCCTCCCAGCATCAGAGTCTTTTCCAATGAGTCAACTCTTCGCATGAGGTGGCCAAAGTACTGGAGCTTCAGCTTTAGCATCATTCCTTCCAGAGAAACCCCAGGGCTGATCTCCTTCAGAATGGACTGGTTGGATCTCCTTGTAGTCCAAGGGACTCTCAAGAGTCTTCTCCAATACCACAGTTCAAAAGCATCAATTCTTCGGTGCTCAACTTTCTTCACAGTCCAACTCTCGCATCCATACATGACCACAGGAAAAACCATAGCCTTGATTAGACGGACTTTAGTTGGCAAAGTAATGTCTCTGCTTTTGAATTTGCTATCTAGGTTGGTCATAACTTTTCTTCCAAGGAGTAAGCATCTTTTAATTTCATGGCTGCAGTCACCATCGGCAGTGATTTTGGAGCCCTCCCAAAATAAAGTCTGACACTGTTTCCACTGTTTCCCCATCTATTTCCCATGAAGTGATGGGACCAGATGCCATGATCTTCGTTTTCTGAATGTTGAGCTTTAAGCCAACTTTTTCACTCTCCTCTTTCACTTTCATCAAGAGGTTTTTGAGTTCCTTTTCACTTTCTGCCATAAGGGTGGTGTCATCTGCATATCTGAGGTTACTGATATTTCTCTCAGCAATCTTGATTCCAGTCCAGCATTTCTTCCAGTCCAGCATTTCTCATGATGTACTCTGCATAGAAGTTAAATAAGCAGGGTGACAATATACAGCCTTGACGTACTCCTTTTCCTATTTGGAACCAGTCTGTTGTTCCATGTCCAGTTCTAACTGTTGCTTCCTGACCTGCATACAGATTTCTCAAGAGGCAGGTCAGGTGGTCTGGTATTCCCATCTCTTTCAGAATTTTCCACAGTTTATTGTGATCCACACAGTCGAAGGCTTTGGCATAGTCAATAAAGCAGAAATAGATGTTTTTCTGGAACTCTCTTGCTTTTTCCATGATCCAGCAGATGCTGGCCATTTGATCTCTGGTTCCTCTGCCTTTTCTAAAACCAGCTTGAACATCTGGAAGTTCACGGTTCATATATTGCTGAAGCCTGGCTTGGAGAATTTTGAGCATTACTTTACTAGCATGTGAGATGAGTGCAATTGTGCGGTAGTTTGAGCATTCCTTGGCATTGCCTTTCTTTGGGATTGGAATGAAAACTGACCTTTTCCAGTCCTGTGGCCACTGCTGAGTTTTCCAAATTTGCTGGCATATTGAGTGCAGCACTTTCACAGCATCATCTTTTAGGATTTGAAACAGCTCCACTGGAATTCCATCTCCTCCACTAGCTTTGTTCATAGTGAT
This sequence comes from Ovis aries, assembly GCF_016772045.2. Classification (NCBI taxonomy): domain Eukaryota; kingdom Metazoa; phylum Chordata; class Mammalia; order Artiodactyla; family Bovidae; genus Ovis; species Ovis aries. Next base: position 38,084,510 of record NC_056056.1, on the reverse strand, counting down.
GCTTTCTAAGGCCCACTTGACTTCACATTCCAGGATGTCTGGCTCTAGATGAGTGATCACACCATCGTGATTATCTGGGTCATGAAGATCTTTTTTGTACATTTCTTCTGTGTATTCTTGCCACCTCTTCTTAATATCTTCTGCTTCTGTTTGGTCCATACCATTTCTGTCCTTTATTGAGCCCATCTTTGCATGGAATGTTTCCTTGGTATCTCTAATTTTCTTGAAGAGATCTCTAGTCTTTTCCATTCTGTTGTTTTCCTCTATTTCTTTGCATTGATTGCTGAAGAAGGCTTTCTTATCTCTTCTTGCTATTCTTTGGAACTCTGCATTCAGATGCTTATATCTTTCCTTTTCTCCTTTGTTTATCGCCTTTCTTCTTTTCAGGGCTATTTGTAAGGCCTTCCTAGACAGCCATTTTGCTTTTTTGCATTTCTTTTCCATGGGGATGGTCTTGATCCCTGTCTCCTGTACAATGTCACGAACCTCATTCCATAGTTCAGCAGGCACTCTATCTATCAGATCTAGGCCCTTAAATCTATTTCTCACTTCGACTGTATAATCATAAGGGATCTGATTGAGGTCATACCAGAATGGTCTAGTGGTTTTCCCTGCTTTCTTCAATTTGAGTCTGAATTTGGTAATAAGGAGTTCATGATATGAGCCACAGTCAGCTCCTGGTCTTGTTTTTGTTGACTGTATAGAGCTTCTCCATCTTTGGCTGCAAAGAATATACTCAATCTGATTTTGGTATTGACCATCTGGTGATGTCCATGTGTAGAGTCTTCTCTTGTGTTGTTGGAAGAGGGTGTTTTCTATGACCAGTGCATTTTCTTGGCAAAACTCTATTTGTCTTTGCCCTGCTTCATTTCGCATTCCAAGGCCAAATTTGCCTGTTACTCCAGGTGTTTCTTGACTTCCTACTTTTGCATTCCAGTCCCCTATAATGAAAAGGATATCTTTTTTGGGTGTTAGTTCTAAAAGGTCTTGTACATCTTCATAAAACCACTCAACTTCAGCTTCTTCAGTGTTACTGGTTGGGCATAGACTTGGATTACTGTGATAGTGAATGGTTTGCCTTGGAAACGAACAGAGATCATTCTGTCGTTTTTGAGATTGCATCCAAGTACTGCATTTCGGACACTTTTGTTGACCATGATGGGTACTCCATTTCTTCTGAGGGATTCCTGCCCACAGTAGTAGATATAATGGTCATCTGAGTTAAATTCACCCATTCCAGTCCATTTTAGTTCGCTGATTCCTAGAATGTCAACTTTCACTCTTGGCATCTCTTGTTTGACCGCTTCCAATTTGCCTTGATTCATGGACCTGACATTCCAGGTTCCTATGCGATATTGCTCTTTACAGCATTGGACTTTGCTTCTATCACCAGTCACATCCACAGCTGGGTATTGTTTTTGCTTTGGCTCCATCCCTTCATTCTTTCTGGAGTTATTTCTCCACTGATGTGTAAACTTTATCATTAATAATAATTATATTGACTACATATTGAAATGATAATTTTTGGATATATTGGGGTAAATAAAAATGTATTAAAATTAGTTTAACCTATCTGTTGCTTTTTACTAATGTGGCTACTAGAATATTTAAAATACAGATGCAGTTGAAGTATGCTTCTCATGGGCGGGTTAAATGAAACTTTCTGGGTTCCTTCCCATTTTGGGTCTTGTTTGTTAACTAGCCTGAGGTTAGGTGAAAGGAAGTTTTACTGGAAGACTCCAAGTGGCTGCAGGGCCCCTGCCTCTGGCTGCTCGTTGGTCATTTGCCCTAATGTACCTCACAGAGGTGGCCAAGGCAGAAAGAGGAGGCCCAAGACTGCCTGTGTCCTTGTGAACAACTTAACTTCTGTGGTAAAATGTTTGCTCTGGAAGGACTGCACCAGGGCATGACCTGCCCTCTCTGCCACCAGTATGAGGAAGAGGTCAGCCTGCTCTGAGACCCTTCCTGCCCTGGGTTGACCAATCCCATAAGAATGTCAGGTATGTGGCTGATAGCTGCCAGGCTCCCGCAACTTTTGGCACCACGTCCAAGAGTATGAGATGGTCTGCCATGTTTGCAAATGTTCGTAATTGTCTTACCTTCCAAAGAATTGGTCCTTTTCATGTCAAGCAGATCAAGAGACAAAGAAAAGGAATTAAGAGCATTATAAACCGGATGACCTATTTAAAGGCTGACAGTATTCGCAAGAACTGGGGTGTGCTGAGAAAAAACCAAAAGGAGCAAATATACATGAATAGACAAGCTCATATCTTTCATCAACTGTATTGTCAAAGGCCAAGAGCTTAAATGGGGTTAATTAACAACAGTGAGTGTTATCTGAATGACTTCCAGCTAAAGGCAGGGCCTGATAGATGAGAGTCAAGCATAAACTCATACCTGAGGGCAGCTGGATGAGGAACTATGGGAAGGGTAATTCAAGAATGAGCTGGTGCACACAGTCTGACCTATGCCCCACCTGGGGGAGGCCTGGTTACTCCCCAGGAGAGAGGGGATAAGCCCATGGCATGATTGGATGATCCTCCACAGATGCAGGGTACCATTGTGAACACAGAGGGGTACATAGCAAGACTCCTAGAAGGGGCTTTTGTCCTATATTCTCATTCTAGAAGTGGGGAAACAGGTCTGTGAGAAGGACGACTTACTCAGGATCACACAGCTAAGTAGAGGAGGGCAGGGGCCAAGATCCCCGGATTCCTGCTATTAGGATCCTGCAGGCTGGGGTCGTGGGAACAGCACTGGACTGGATGCTAGGGGAAGTTGGCGCTAGACTTGAGTCACTGCTTGATGATGTGACCTTGGGCAAGTCCTTCCACTTCCTTGAAGCCTTAGTTTCCTTGTTTATAAAGCAGTCCTTGGACTAGATGGTCTCTTAGACCTGATATAATTGCAGTCAGGATAAACTAGTTTTTGCTGTGATAACAAACAATCTCCCAATCTCAGTGGCTTAAGAAGCAAGGGACTTTCTCACTCCCACTGTATGATCACAGCAGGTCAGCAAGGTCTCGGGCTGATGTAAGCCTCTCCTTGACACTTGTTTCCTGGGGAGGAAAATGTAGCAGATACCCACCAGCTTTTCAAGATTTTACCCAAAAGATCATGGGTCACTTTCATCTACATTTGTTGGCCAAAGCAAGTCGCAAGGTCGCCCACCAAATGCCCAGAAAGGGAGAATGGGGATACTTGGCAGCAGTCCTACCAGCCATAAGGTCTTTACATTATGACAAAACAATGCAGAGAGCTGTGTGGGGCAGTGGGGAGGGGAGCACTGGCCTGAAGTGGCCTGATGGGGAGACCTGTGGAAGAGGCTGCGCTCTGAGAGGCAGGGGTTGGAGCATGCTGGATCTAGAAGGGGTGGTGGGGTCAGAAGCAGGGGTGCAGGAAAGGACAAGAAATGTGAACTTCATGGGTAACTGCCTAGCTTGGCTGAAGTGTAGGTGCATGAAGGGAGGAATAATAAGAGAGAAACCTGAGACCAGATCTCGCAGGACTTTGAGTGCCAGGAGAAGGGGCGTTCACCTTGTTTGCTTGGCCTTGGCATTTCTGAGCGGGTTTGTGAATGTATGAGAGCTGTGTGGACGGTACCAGCAGTTCCAGAGAAGCAGGGAAAGGAATAGCATTGGGAATGGTGGGGGTGGACAGAGGCCACTCCTGTCCTTGGGGCTGGAGATGATGAGGCCCTAAGGCCTGAGGCTTTATTGTAGGGTGGGCGCAGCAAGGGGAATGGGATGAATGCAAGCAAGACTACCCAGGAAGGAACCTAGCACAGGTCTCAGCTCCCTAGACCTGGGGCTGTGCAGCCTGCATTTTCTGGGCAGGAGCAGACACCCTACAGGGCAGGTGTGATAAGTTTATGAGTTGTCTGGAGCTTCCCCAGAGGTTCATGCTTTTAAGGACACTTGGGCCTTTTTGGTAAGGAAGGGCGGTAAACTTGAGGGCTTGTAGGGGCTCCCTCTGAACTTAAAGGGGAGAATCAGTGTGGACCCTCCTGCCTGATCTGGAGTGGTGGTCAAAGGCACAAAGAATGACCAGAGCCAAACAAAGGGGACCCCATGCATCAGCTGTCCTTCTCTGTCATTCAGTTTCGTTCATTTTTCTCAGCTTGACATTTCTCAAGTGGCTGCAACCGTCCAGAGTTAATCCAGAAAAGATGTTGATGAGGCCCTCCCAGCCCCTGCTGCTTGCAGTCCTCCAAGACTCTGAATATGATTATTTAAAGTAATAATGAAAAGCAAAACAGGAAATTCTTATCCGTTTTGGCAGGAAATTCTTTAGCTGCATGGAAGGTAGAGCTCTGGGGGTCTGTGCCTTCCAGGAACCATTTGGAAGTGATTTATGGTCCAAGATGGTGCCAGTCCCTCCTTGATGCCCCCCACCCCCACCTCCCCACCCACTCCGTGTTGGAAGCGGGAGGGATGAGCTGGACCCTGGGAAGCAGGACCTTCATTATCTCAGAATGTGCCTTTCTATTGATAACATGTTCATTGTCTCCACTAGTAAGTTATGGTCCTGTTTTGTCTTGCCCTGGGATGGGAAGCACCAAATTTAGGCAAAAACAAAGATGTCACTTTTCAAGTTTGAAAAGTTTAATTCCTCAGTGTGGATTATTTTGTGTGGAAGGCTAAGTAGTAGGACTTGAAGTAGAAGGCTTATGTTGATTGAGGACACATGAATTTCACATGTTGCGATAGACCCTCTCTATACCTTATTATCTTCTCTAATTATGGGTGTTATTTTCTTCATCTCCCAGATGAGATGAGCCTCACTGAGGGTAAGTAACCTGGTCTGAGTCACATAAGTAGTAAAGGGTGGAACCAGAGAATTGTTTTCAATAGACTGAGTTATCTGCGGGCCCAGGCCAGGTTGACTTTGCCCATCAAATGTGCCTGAAATACACAGGCACAGGCACAGTAGGTTCAATTAAAAACAATAATTCTAGAATGAAAAAATTGTGTCTGAAAGTGGGGAGGTTGATTATCAGAGCTTTGCTGGAGTGTTACACGTCGAGCCCCCTTGTTCGGTTCCCGGAAGCTCTTTTGATTACATCTAGTATACACAATGCCAGAGAGGACTGATCTCATTCAAATGTTGAAGGATTATTGATTTCTACCAAAGCCAGTGTCATGGGTTGAACTGTGTCCCCTACCCCCCAAATTCACAGGAAGTCCTAACATCCAGGACCTCAGAGTGTGACTGTAGTTGGAGATATGGTTTCAAGGAGGTAATTACCATTAAATGACACCATTAGGATGGGCCCTAATCCAATATGACCAATGTCCTTATAAAAAGAGACAATCAGGACATAGGCACACACTGAGGAAAGACCACGTGAAGACACATGGAGAAGACAAGCAGAGAGGAGCCTCAGAGGAAATGAACATGCCTTTGACCTTAGGCTTGCAGCCTCCAGGACTGTGAGGAGATACATTTCTGTTGGTTAGACCACATAGTCTATTCTGGCAGCCCAAGCAGACTAAGACAGCTAGTCTCTCTGTGCGTCATTTTCTGTGGCCATCACAGCCTCATGTTGGCTCCTTGCATGTTCCTGATTGCGCTTTAATCTGGGAATCTGCACCAGGACAAGGCCAGTGCTGGAAGCGGTCTGAAGCTCAGCTCAAGCTGAGGGTCACAGGCAGAAGCTTTGTGCTAGAACTGGCCTTGTCCACAGACTCTCTTCTCCCTCTGTGGTCTGGATGATGTAATGCTTGCATCTGGAAGATCTAGGTCCCGGCTGTTGGGCTGTCACAAATAGGCAGGCTTTTCCTCTCTCTGAGCCGGTTTCTTTATCGGTATTTGTCAGGCTGGTGAAGGTTTTGTTTTTAGCCGATTTTTAAATGGCCTCCATTGAAAGTGGCGTGTTTACCAGTTCACCATCGACTGGCACTCTGTCGTCGTGCACCTGTGTGCTCTACAGGCATACATTAGAGATAAACCTCTTCTATCTCCAGCGGTCTCTGTGTACGTGATGCTGGGATAGTGGATCATGCAGTTGAGCCATGCTGGGCCCCAAATTAAGGAGGCTTCTCACAGCAAAGGCAGTTCCCTCTGCTGCGAGGCCTCCTCTGTGGCTTGTGTTTGGGTCTGGTGTCCGGCCAGCTTGTCTGTCTTCATGTCTCTTCAAATTCCACCTCCGTGAACTTGGGACTGCCCCCTCCAGTTTCATACTTGGTTAGCACTGACCGATTTTTAGGTTCTCCCCAGGTCTGAGCACATTAAAATCCCATACCCATTCATTTATTCATTCACTCAACAGTTATTTATTGCTGGCTTTCCAGATGTCTTTCCAGCTCATTGTTACCTCTGGAGCTGCTAGCTTATTTACAGTGTAAATAGCTGGAACAAGAATTGGCAAACTGTTTTTGTTTATCCCTTCTGAGTGAATTGAGAGTCCCGTGGATTGCAAGGAGATCAAACCAGTCAGTCCTGAAGGAAATCAGTCCTGGATGTTCATTGGAAGGTCTGATGCTGAAGCTGAAACTCCAATACTTTGGCCACCTGATGCAAAGGACTGACTCATTGGAAAAGACCCTGATGCTGGGAAAGATTGAAGGCAGGAGGAGAAGGGGATGACAGAGGAAGAGATGGTTGGATGGCAGCACTGATTCAATGGACATGAGTTTGAGTAAGCTCTGGGAGTTGGTGATGGACAGGGAAGCCTGGCGTGCTGCAGTCCATGGGGTCACAAAGAGTCAGACATGACTGAGCAACTGAACTGAACTGAAGTGAATTAGGCTTCTAAGTTATAGGCATTGTAGACCCATTTTACAGATGAAGAAATAGAGGCTTGGAAAACTGAAATTCCTTACCCAGAGTCTCTCGAGTAATAGCAGAGCCAGAAGCTATTTTAGTTCTGTTTTTTTTTTCAGGATACCCTGTTTGTGTCTAACTCCTGACAAATATAAAGGGGAGAGATGTGTCAGCCTTGGAGAATTTCCTAAATTCTAAGAAAAGATGCACTAATAAGGAATTGTGTGCCTAAATCCTGCTCCTGTGAAACCACTGTTAAAAGAATTGGACCCAGGCTGGGGGAGGCTGGGGGAGGTGAGAATGTGGGCTCTGCAGGGCTGTGGCCAGATGGGAGTGAGAGAAGGTTGGTGGAAGTTCTAGCAAGTCCACCCCTATCACATGGTACAGGTCTGAGATCTTGCTGCCCAGGCAGCATGTTGTAAAAATGTGATCCATAGCAGAGGCCGGGCCTGGGACCTTGGCTGTACGGAGCTTTATGCATCAGGGGCCGAAGACTAACAGTGAAAGCTTGACTTTGAGTTGGAGGGCAGAAAGCTAAAAGGTCAGTGACCAGAAGGTTCAAGATAGCTGGAACAAGTTAACCAAGAGCTTCAATGGGGAATAGCAGAAGACACTAAGCCTTCAGCCCTGAGCCAGGCTAACTAAGAAATTGAGAATGTACCCAAGTGTTCTTTGTGTACCGAGATACTTCCCAGTGGAATAAACATTGATGTAGAGAAAGCCTTCCTTTCCAGGTCAGTCTTTCTACCTCTCCCAGGATCCTGTAATTCTCTCTGCGTCCCCATACTGACCCATCTGAATTTTGTAGGATAACCATCTCTTTCTGGTTTGCTTGGGACTTCGCTAGTTTTAATGCTGAAAGTCTCATATCCCAGGAAATTGTCGAGTTAAGGGCAAATCAGGATGGTAGGTCATCAAATATTTTCCCCCCACCATTGACTCCTTCCTAACCTGTGCACATGTATCCTCTTTGTGAAACAATTCAACTTCCTTTATATATATATATTTAAACTTTTATTTTTTAACTTTTGGTTGCACCGGGTCTTCTTTGCTGTGCGAGGGCTTTCTCTAGTTGCTGTAAGTGGGGGCTATTCCTCATTGCAGTGTGCAGGCTTCTCATTGCAGCGGCTTCTCTTGTTGCGGAGCACAGGCTCTAGGGCACACGGGCTTTAGTAGCTTAGTTGGGCTTAGTTGACCTGCTCATGTGGCTTGAACCCCAGTCCCCTGCTTTGGCAGGCAGATTCCTATCCATTGTACCACCAGGGAAGTCCTCTGCTTCCCTTTGAGCTCCTATTCCATTCTTCTTTGTTTATAGATTGCTAAACCTCCCCAACATCTCCCTATGTCCCCACCCCCTTCTGGGTGACTCCTGAACCTCCCCTATCCAACTTCACCAGTCTTTGTGTTTGGTAGCTTTTCCATTGCATTTAGTGCCGCTGGGTTCTGAGATCCTGTCTTCTCCTTCCTGTTCTGAAGCTGCTGCTGCCCTGTCTCAGGTCTAGGGAATGACTGTACCCCCTGCTCCCTCTGCCTTCCTGGGATGCCCCTCCAGGCTCAGGTCTTGGTCCTGTGCTCTCGCTGATCTGCAAGATGCCTGAAAGAGTTAGGTAGGTGACACGATCTATTCGGCCAACTGAGTAGGGACGGCATGGACCGGAGAGTCTGTGCTCCAGAGAGAGAGGTATCCTCTTTAGTAGATTTTCATAAGAGCTGGCTACTCTTGGTGTGCGTGTATTTGGAGTTAGCTGTTATCTGAAGTCCAACGTGGGAATGGGATATTTCTACCCAAAGGCATGGAAGTAAATCTGGATATGCCTTAGGCAAGAATTCAAGCATTTGAGGGAAACATCCCATCCTTGTCTTGGGAGAAGAATTCTTGTCCTTACATTGGGGTGAGAAGGAGCTCTCCTCACCTGACCTTGTGCCCTTCTTCCTCTCAAGCAGGGAATCAAATTCCTAGTCACCTGCCAGAACCTTGGTGGGGACAGACAAGGACTAGCTTGTCCAGTCCTAAGAGCATTGTTAATGTAGAAAAAAAAAATGCTGCTATCTGATGAAAGGCTTTTCAAGCATCAGAGACTTCTTATTCTTTCCACTGCAATTAAGGTGTAGAAGGGAGCAAGACCGTGACAGTACAATGTCAACAGCTATGGATCAGATGGGTCACGAGACATTTCAGACCTGAACAAGGTCGGCAGCCTGACTAAGCTGTTTTAGTGACCAGTGTCACAAGTCCCGAAAGGACTTTGGAGAATAATTTGTCTACTCTTCTGGTCCGTAGTGGAGCTATATGTAAACAATCTCAGATTTCTATATTCTAAATGTTTCCCTAAGGAGTTTGAGCCCTTGGCTCCTTTCATGAAAAATATTCCTTCATTTCTTCAGAAAGCATTTTTTTGGGGGGATATAAAAAGTAGACAAAGTTGTATCTCTCTTGAAAATTCTCCAGTTAGAGAGGGGAAGAAAACAAGAATATACCTAAGAACAGCCACCCTTCCCATGGCTAATCCCAGTCCTGACACTTCATGGATATCAACCTGGGGCAAGTAACAGTCAAGTCTCATCTGAGTCCATGCAAGGCTGGAGGCTTCTCGGATGGCAGCCCTCAAGGGATCCACTCACTGGGCCTCTGCCACTCTGTCCAGCTCCAAATGCCAGCTTGTTGTCCCTGACTAGTCCAGGCAGTTTGGGAGAAAGCAACAAGAATAGGAAATGCAAGCCTGCTCACGATAGCTTAGAGCTGCTCGACAGACAAAATAAAGACACTTGAGACCCTTAACAAATAGCTCAGACTTATGTTATTAGGTGCTGAATTTGTGGGTGGATCAAGTGAGGAAAGGGAGAGATGGTTGAGGACTTGTGACCAGGGCTGAAAAGAGAGGAAGGCAGTAACAAAGCAGGGTGGATATATTGCGGTGTTGCCTTCTACGGGAGAGTGTTGGCAGGTGGCATGGGGAGGAAAGGACGCAGAGCCTTACATCTGACGGATGTGGCTCAAAGAACAGCCTGCACAGGTGATGGGCTGCAGAATTGCTGGTAATGGCCTTGGTGGCTGCGTGAGCTGACTGGTTTGTAATAGGTTCACACTGTCCTGCATCTTCAAATGGCTCAGCTGGAAGCACTTTTCAGTGGTGCCTTTCCAAAACTGGAATTTCTTAAACAGGATAGGAAGGTTCTGTTTTGCAAAGTTGTTCTCAGGTACCCTTCAAAACTGTTGTATCACTGGAGAAACAGGACAAACACAAACATCAACACACACATACACAGACACACACACAAAGATTCTCAGCTGCTCTCTTTCTCTTACACACACAAGTGCTGAAGCCCTGTAGACATAGTAATACTGCTAACATTTGGAAAAATTGTTGAATTAGGGCCAAAACCTACAATAACTGAAATAACTTTGTATGAAATCTTTTCGAGCAGAGGGAAGAAGTCAGGGGAAGAGCATTGGAAGGATTGCCTTACTCTTCATCCTTGTTTGATTAATGCTCACAGAGAGAGGGCGTGGGTTGAAATCAATCATATTCCCCACACCCCTCAATCTGCTTTTTTTATTAAAAAAAAAAGACTCTGGTTTGAGATACATGAATGATACATTTAGTTTTCAAGGGAAATTTTGCTTTTGTATTAGAAGAAAATGAAAGAGTGCATTTTAAGAAACTTATCTAGAGAGTTGCATTTCCTGAGCTGTAAGGAAAAAAAAAACTCTTTTCCTTCTCGTGACTTATCTCCTTTTCTCTCAACAATAAGTCATCTTGAGTCTTTTTTTTTTTTCCTCCCATTCCTGGATCAAATGAGACCAACACGGAGAGAAATGATGGGACATGATGGTTTCAAAACGTGGTCATGCTGGAAAGGCAGGCCCTGAATGGTAGAACTGAAATGGGAGGGGCTGGAAAGGAGGTATGCAGACCAGGGGACCAAGTGCTCCCAAGGTAAGCTGCAGCTTTGCAGACAGCTAATTAAATGAGCACCTATTTTTTTTTATATACTTTTTTTGTATTGGAGTATAGCAGATTAACAATGTTATAATAATTTTAGGTGCACAGCAAAGGGACTCAGCCATACATATACATGTATTCATTTTCTCCTAAACTCCCTTCCTGTCCAGGATTCCATGTAACATTAAGCAGAGTTCCAAGTGCTTTAGAGTAGTTCTTTGATGGTTATCCATTTAAAATATAGCAGTGTGTACATAAAATAAGCATCTATTTAAATCTTTCTTCTCTAGAGCCCGGATCCCTCAGCTCAAAACTCAACCCTTCTTAACACCTAGCAATCATTGACTATTGTCTCAGTGAGATGGGAAGGGAACCAGATAACCCAGACCCCAGAGTTCATGCCAGGCAGCACTTCCTTCACTGTGACATTCAGCTACAGAGTACCATGTGGGCAGAGAGGGATCTGATTTCTTTCTTTCTTTTTCATTCAGTTCAGTGGCTCAGTAGTGTCCGACTCTTTGCGACCCCATGAACTGCAGCACACCAGGCCTCCCTGTCCATCACCAACTCCTGGAGTTCACTCAAACTCATGTACATTGAGTCAGTGATGCCATCCAGCCATCTCATCCTCTGTCGTCCCCTTCTCCTCCTGCCCCCAATCCCTTCCAGCATCAGAGTCTTTTCCAATGAGTCAACTCTTTGCATGAGGTGGCCAAAGTACTGGAGTTTCAGCTTTAGCACCAGTCCTTCCAAAGAACACCCAGGGCTGATCTCCTTTAGGATGGACTGGTTGGATCTCCTTGCAGTCCAAGGGACTCTCAAGAGTCTTCTCCAACACCACAGTTCAAAAGCATCAATTCTTCGGGGCTCAGCTTTCTTCACAGTCCAACTCTCACATCCATACATGACCACTGGAAAAACCACAGCCTTGACTAGATGGACCTTTGTTGATAAAGTAATGTCTCTGCTTTTGAATATACTATCTAGGTTGGTCATAACTTTTCTTCCAAGGAGTAAGCGTCTTTTAATTTCATGGCTGCAATCACCATTTGCAGTGATTTTGGAGCCCCCCCAAAATAAAGCCTGACACTGTTTCCACTGTTTCCCCATCTATTTCCCATGAAGTGATGGGACCAGATGCCATGATCTTCATTTTCTGAATGTTGAGCTTTAAGCCAACTTTTTCACTCTCCTCTTTCACTTTCATCAAGAGGCTTTTGAGTTCCTCTTCACTTTCTGCCATAAGGGTGGTGTCATCTGCATATCTGAGGTTGTTGATATCTCTCCCAGCAATCTTTTTCATTAATTGGCTTTATTTTTAGAGCAGTTTTAGGTTCATGGCAAAACTGAGCAGAAGATATAGAGAGTTTCCATACACTCCCCAGCCCCACACGCACAACCTCCCCAACTCTCAACAGCCCCACTGGAGTGGCATGCTTGTGACAGTGGATGAACACACACAGACGCATCATATCACTCAAAGCCCACAGTTAACCTTAGGGCTCGCTCTCAGTGTTGAACCTTCTATGGGTTCTGACAAGCATATTTTGCTCCCACATATTCCACAAGCATATTTTGCTCCCACATTATCCCACAGATGCAGTTCTGGGTATATGTCGATTGGGCAAGTGTTATGAAAATGATATTGTGACTGTGAAAGATAGCACATCCAGAAAGGATTGGTCGAGACATGCGGGTGTTGATGGATAGTTGTAAAGATCCAGAGCTCCGCAGATGCCTGTCTGAGACTGGCTGGACACGATGGTTTCCAAGGTCCCATTCAGCTCCAGGACCTGTGCTTCTGTGGCCTAGGCCAGACACAGTCAGGAACTGGCCTTATGGAGGCATGTCCTACAAGGGGTGCTGCTTATCCAGCCTGTCCTCTCTGACCAACATGGTCTTCACACAGCAATTCACTGGAGGTCACCCTGTTGCTTGAAAGTACCTGAAAAGGTTCCTTTTTTCTCAAGACTTTTCCAAGATGATAAAATGATTGAGACTATGGAATAAGATCAACATAATTCATTAAGCTATTAACTATGTCTAGCATATGCATATGTGTTAAGTTGCTTTGGTCATGTCTGACTCTGTGCGGCCCTATCGACTGTAGCCTGCCAGGCTTCTCTGTCCATGAGATTCTCCAGGCAAGAATACTGGAGCGTGTAGCCATGCCCTCCTCCAGGGGAATCTTCCTGACCCAGGGATTGAAGCTACATCTCTCACATCTCCTGCATTGGCAGGCAGGTTCTTTACCACTAGTGCCCCCTGGGAATGTTATTTATTTAAAAAACTACACATAATATATAAAGTGGCCCTGGTGCTAAATTTGATGCCTCTTCACTGAGGCACTGGTGACAGTTTAGGAGGGATGTCCTACTGTTCCCCCTTTCTGTGACCGCAAAGCCATAGTAGACTGGTCACAGAAGTTACCTTGGGTCCTCCCATCGGTGTTCCAGGCAGCTGCTACTTGTCCGTGGCCACTGGGATGTGGAAACCAGCTCTGCAGATGCTGATCCCCATCAGATATTCTTTTGTTGCCCCAGTTCTTTTTCATCCACTGATCTTCTATTATACCCTACAAGTCTGCAGTTAAAAATTGCAATCTCATCCTTATCACTAGGGCTTTCACGGCTAATGTGGAAAAGTTTCTATGCAGTGGTTCTAGACTTCTGCTTAAGGACAGCATCTTCACCAACCAGCTCCTAAGGAAGTGTCCTTCCCTCTAATGCTTCCTTTTGGAAAGTATGCTCTCTCCATCATCTGTGGATCCCCATCTCTCTCTGAGAGACATGCTTTTAGTAAGAAAAGAAGAAATTACAGATTGAGAGTGATTTGGAAAAAATGATTTCATTATACTAAGGAGAGTCCTATGGCCCTTCTCCTCATCACTAATAAACAACCCTTTGGCTGAGCTGCCTGAGGTGTAACTCTGGAACCATTTCACCTTTTTCCCTGCATTCCATGGTGCCAGCTTCTCCCAGTAATTCACCGTGGTGTGCCAAGTAGGTTTGGTGCCACATGGCACTTATTTTCTGGGAAGGCTGACTCTTCTATTTGCCTGGTCAACTCACTAGTCCCCATGAGACCAATCTCTGATTGGATTTATCACTGAACCATTGACTGTTCAACTGTGCCAACCAGTATTTATCGAGCAACTTCTCTATGCCAGACCCTTTCTTTTATGGCAGGCTGGCTTCCCTGGGAAGTATCCATCCCTGGGATTGAGTTTAGCATTGTTGTTATTGGTTAGTTGCTAAGTTGTGTCTGACTCTGCAACCCCATGGACTGTAGCCCGTCAGGCTTCTCTGTTCATGAGATTTCCCAGGCAAGAATACTGGAGTGGGTTGCCATTTCTTTCTCCAGGGGATCTTCCTGATGTGGGGATCAAACACCCATCTCCTGCATTGGCAGGCGGATTCTTTACCACTGAGCCACCAGGGAAGCTCAAGTTTAGTACGCAGCAGGTTTATTGGAGGATGCTCTTGGAAAGGGGAAGGGAAAGATACAGGAGGAGGCTGAGGGAGGTGTTGGGCTGCGATGTGGTCACGAGGGGCGGGCTGAGCCCGTGTGGAGTTCTAAAGTGAGAGGGCCCTTCAGAACTGTTGCAGGTGGGGCCAGGCTGTTATAGCCCCTCATTGACCTTCACTGGTGTGGCTGTCCATGGGAAGAGGGGGTGGCATCGTGGGAGGCAGATCACTGCCACCAAGGACAATTTCTGGAGATGTCTTGAAGTTAAGGGCTGGCAGCTGGCAGCCCTGCAGCTGGGGACATAAGCACTTGAGACAATCCAGGTGATTCAGCAAGGCAACCCCTGCCCTGTGCTTAGCTTAAGCCTTCCAGGCCCTGGGGAGGAGTTGATTGCCTGGATGGTGAGAATCAACAAGGATGCAAATGACAATGCTGTGAGGAGGTGGCTGAGGACAGAGATGCCAAAGCCCTAGGGATATGCAGGTGGGGCTGCTGTGGAGGTGGAAGAGTCACTTGCTTGGGGGAGTGTTTGAACTTGGTCTTAGAAAAGCCTGGCTTGCAGATTTTTGTCCTTATCCAGTTGAGGCAGCCTGATTGAAATCCTTGGTGCCTGGAGCAGGCTTGCTTGTACACAGACCATGAGACCTGGATTCCAAACCAGATGTCCAGTCAATCCCCAGGGCTGGGGAGTGACGTCTGACCAAGCACGGCAGCTTGGAGTCAGTTTGCTTGTTTTCTCTTCATCTCAAGAAGTTCCAGGAAATGTCACTGCAGAGGTCAGGGCTGCTATTATCTCAGGCCTCACTTCCTGTGGCCCTTGGATGTGCCAGGAGATCAAGAGGACAAGCTACATCTGCTCTGGGGCTTGGACAGTTACTCTTCTTGGGGCAAGAAGCACCCTCTGACTTCTTTACAGTTCTCTATTTTCATGCCATGGCCTGTTCCTGAGGGGTAGAACTTTTTGGAATGAGGGGAATTACTGTGTGCTGTTGAGAAAGCTGTAGAGGCATTTAGGAAGCAGATGAGATCCAGAGGGGAAGCCTCCATAGGAGCAGCTGTGTCCCAATACCCACCCAACCCTGAATCTCCCGCCTTCTTCTTTGCTGGACTGACAGGCCCTCTCCCACTGGGCCATGCTGCTGGATTCATGCCTGTGACCAGAGTCACAGCCACAGCATCTGGCCCCATGGTCACAGGTGCAGACTCTCGGTTCCTCCAATCAGCCAGTGGTCCCCATGGACCCAGCCCCGAGAGAGGGAACAGACCCAGCTGTTGGGAGTAAGGGGGTGTGTGTGTGTGTGTTGGAGAGGGCAGAATGACCAGATGGGAAGCAGTGGTCCTCTGGCAACCTGGATGGAGTGGAAAGGAGAGCAGGAGAAAGAGAAGAGAGGAAGTGGGCTGTGAAAAAGGAGCCCTGGACTAAAGTCAGATTTCACCCGCAGCATCATTACACCAGTGTGTCTGAGATTCTCTCGAAGGTGAACCAAATCCTGGGCCCATCCCACAGTGGGGTTGGGAAACAATGAGGGTCATCTCCTCTCTACTCTAACCTGGTATTTCTTACTCTCTTAGCTCCTTGTCTCAAACCAACATTAAGAGATGCCATTTAAAAAAACACTGGCTGGCAGGAAAGGAGACTTCATCTTACCCAGTGCTGTGATTTTGGGACTTTGTGAATGAAGATAAACATTTGACATTTGGGTGCTGTGTTCAATACCCTGGAGGATCTGCTCTGACCTCTCTGACCTATGGCATCCATGGGTGGTCTGTGTTGGAGCCAGGCTGTCATGCTGCCCCTTCAGCCCACCAGTGAGTGCACCATGACTGTTCACAGCCCTCTGTCAGCACCAGACTGTGTGGCCAGGAGTCCAGGCAGGGATGCAGGGCTCTGCATTTATGCCAGTGGCAGGGGCCACAGTGGTCTAGGGCCTATGGGTCCCTACAGGTAGTCTCCAGGCCCAGGGCACCTTTCAGCTATTCAAGCACTGCAAGCCTTGTGCTTCCCAGCTCCTCCACACCTCTTGTCCATTCTCCTTTCTCTCTGTGCCTTTTCAGGCTTGGTTGCTTTCCTTCCCCCTTGTGCATAGGAGTCTCGCCTCTTCCGTGAGACATGAACTGGGCCTCTTCCAGCACATAACAACAAAGCTTGCATATACAGTGTGCATGTTACTGGTGAACTTTCTTTGTGTTCTCATGATATCTCCAAATAATTAAAATGATTCCTACTTAGGGGGAAGATGAATGGGGGCACAGAGAGGCCACATGGTTAATTTTGATGCTGGACTTCAGGTGGTCCCAGGCCCTGCACTTCCTGTGTCTTCTTTGGGTAACGATGTGCTACAAGCTGACATGCATGTACGCTTCCCTGGCGGGGGTGGGGGGGGGGAACTCTACCCATGAAATTCTATGGGAGGAGCTAGAACTGCTATTTTTTTTTAAACATTTCCTTATTTTATAGTTTTAAGTGTTCTGAGTGCATACATTCATACCCCCTAGATTCTTAGAAAGAGATTATTACTTTGAAAATTCCCCAGTCATTATTCTTTCTAGAAAGCCCTATCATCCCCTCTCTTGCTCATTTATCCAGCAAGAACCACTTCAGGGTATCCTCCCACACACACTCACACACACACACACACACACACACACACACGCACACACACACACGCATGCACACACACACACTGTGGTTCTTGGGTACGCTAGGTACGGAAGGACCGAAATTTCTAACCCTTTCAAGCTGAGTGACACACACACGCACCCCTCCAGGAAGCCTCCCCTGCTGCAGCCTGGTCCTCTCTGCACATCTCAGCACTGCTCAGGCACCCAGTTAGGTGGCATATGATCATTTATATTCCTGTCACTATTGCAGGCCACTGTTTCATCTGACATCACAAGCAAGTCTTCTAGCTTCTTGGGCACAAAAAGGAAGCTGTAAAGTCAGGAAGCTTCTGTCTTAGCTCCTGGGTCATCCTCTGGCATGATCCACTTCAGCAAGCTCTCCCTTGAGTATATCTGGTTGGCAGGACTTAAAATCACAAGGATGTGATTTTAAGGATGTGAACCTGGTTGCAAGGGAGTCTAGGAATTGTAGTTCTTCTCTTTCCAACCTGTGCATTCTCTGTCTAACTCAAGGCAGACAAACACCCAGTCAATCCTCAGTGTGTATCTAATCACAGAAAGAAGACAGGTCCTATGAGTATTTGCCTCCATTAGTGCAAAGTTCTTCAGCCTAAAAAGTGACATTGAAGGACTGGGGCTGGAACATTACAGCAAATGCCTCAGACACTAAAGGACTTGGTGCCAATCACCTATGCCTTCAGCTTCAGGTGACCTTGGTTCTTGAGAAAGCAGAATCTCAGTCTCCTAGAAGACTTGCCTTTACACTTACTCAGTGGACTGAACTATGGAAAGAACTTAGCAGGTATTTTGGCTGTGATAGTTTAGGTAATGCTGGATGAGAAATAGCCCATGACTGTCAGTGGCTTAAAATTAAATGACTAGAGTTTGTATCTTGCTCATGCCACCTGTCCAGTGCAGACTGGTAAGGGATTTTAGAGAGACCCAGGGACCTGGGCTCACCAAGGCTCCCACATGCATTCCTGGCCAGGCAAGAGAAGCAGAATGTGGCAAATGGCATGCTTGTTTCTGCCCAGAAGGGTCATGTTGCCAACCATCATAAGCTGGCAGCCAAAGCCTAACTTTAAAGGGGTAGAAAGTTCAGTCCTTCCTGTGCCTAGAGGGCCCAAGAACCACAGTGTGGGGAGCACTGATTACCTCCACAGGGAGATGGGGAGAGCTGTGTCCTTACTTCCTCCTGTTTCCCTCATGGTCCAACTAGGATTGCTGACGTTCCCTATTATCGTTTTTTTTGTCCCTCCAAGCACTGAAAATTTCAACTTTAAAGATACTGATAAAATTTTTACTTGAAATGGCCTGTGGAAAACCAGCACAGTCCCCAGGGGCAAAATTCTCATCATGCTTTTCCTCAAATACATCAATTTTTCTGAGTCTGTCATGATTTTGTGGGCTGGGAATGCTATGTGTTTATTTTTGTAGAAAAACCCTGTCTTCCTTGGATTAGAGAAGGGAGACGATGGGCCCGAGAGGCAGACCCCAGGAGGTTTGGGGTTCAGCTCAAGAGCCCCACGCTCACCCTCAGCTTTCTCTGACCGTCTTCCACCCTCCCCCACTACTGGAGGCCATTTTTGACTCTCATTAGCCCCCACTTTGACTGCCCACCCTCATCCCAGCACCTGTCATAGTCCCTCATTGTATTATCGATATTTGTATAAGTGTCTCACTTCCCCATCTAGGCTGTGAGCTCTCTGAGAGCTGGAACTTGATTTGATTTGATCCACCTAGAACTGTCCCCCCCCCCCCCACACACACAGATGGCATGTATTCAGTATTTTTGAATGGCTCAATGGATGTCTGAATCTCATCTTGGGGTCTTTTCTGCAGGAGATTCTCAGTGTCTTCTGAACAGAAAAAGGGATGGATAAAGGCATGGATGGATGGACAAATTAGAGAGTAAGACTGAATCTGTACAGAGGCTAGTTAGCATCTCACAGGGATAATAAGTCTGTTCCCCCAACATGGCTCTGCTAATCAGCTAACACGTAAACAAATGTCTGCTCCTGGAACAGAGGAGACTGATGGGAATGGGGTGATGCAGGGCAACCTCTCACCACTCTGCAAACTGAGGCCAGGCCCTGCTATGGCAGTAGTGTTCCCCGTACAAGACTGAGCACTCAGGTGCCAGGACAGGCTTTCTGGGGACGGGGCATAGGGTGTGGCTCTTTCCATCTGAGCATTTCTGTGGTCCAGACTGAGTGTGGGGAATGGCAGGCCAGGCCTGTGGGGCCTCTAGGGCTTCCTGCCGGTGAGACTGCCATGACAAGTCTCTGCCCTCCACTTTAAATGTTCTCCAGGCTGAGGCAGGAGAGTTCCCCAAGCCCCCAGAGACTGCGAGAGGTCAATAGGTCCAGGCAGAGCAGGGGCAGAGGGACAGCCCCAGAGAAAGTGTTCCCCATCTGTCCCCTCATCTCTGGGGGGAAGGCTCAAACACCATTTCCTCTTTCTCAGGAGATGGGAGAAGTGTCAACATGGAATTCCCATGCCTGCCAGATCTCTCCGGGGTGGAGCCTTGAAGAAGGGACGGGAGAGACTCAGGGAAAGGAAGGGCAGGAAAGTGGCACATGTGTGTTTCCAAAGGTGGGGTGAGGGGACCAACAGACACCCCTCTCCACCTAAAATACAGACAGAAACCTCCCCTCACTCTGCTGTCCTTCCCATTCCTCTTCAGTTGAAATAAAGGCATAGAGCTGAGAAATGGTCCTTTGCTGGGCTTGGCACCTGAATTAGAGGAGGCTGGACCTCTGTACCTTGGTTTTCCTTTGGTCTTCATTTCATGAGAAAGAGAAATGTGTGGATGCATAAGGAAGCCCAAGAGTTGGGGACCATCTTCCCTCCAGAGTGGCAAGGTGGTTCCACTGGGAGAGCCTGGGTAGTCAGTGGGCCTGGAGAAGCACCAGGCCAATGGGACGCTACCTGCGGACGCTGGCTATGGGTGGCCCCGATCCTCTGCCAGAGATGCCCGAGTTAAGAACCCAACTCCTCTCCGTCAGCCTCCCACGGAATCATGCTCTATGGCCAAGCAGATACCAAAGGATAAATGTGCTATATTAACATGAATACTAATGACAAGTGTACTGCAGTAGTAAGCACATAGTAGATACAGAGAATATTCTCTATATAGTCTGAACATAGATACAAAATAACTTATACTTGTTTTTGTTTTCCATCACAGTAGGAGTATAGCGTACAAAGGGACTGGTTCAGTGGCCACAAAGCAAGCCGAGGGAGAGACTATAAGGGCAGCTGTAGGGCATCAGGAATGGTGGGGATTTGCCAGACACTGCAGAGTCGTGGGTCCTGCAGAGAACATGGCCTCAGACCTCTCAAACTGGCCTTCTTGACAGTCAGCAGGAGGTCCCACTTGAGAAGAGTTGGAGGCTGCATTTGAGCTGGGATGATTCAGGCTGCGGGGTGGGAGGCGGAGCAGAGTCAGAGGCAAACAGCACCCAACAGGCCAGCTCACATTCCTGCTGCTGCTGCTGGGCTTCTGTGAGGTTGGGAACATGGGGCGCAACGCCAGAAGGCACGGTTTGCTTCTGTGCTGTGACAGATGGTCAGACTGACGGCCACCAAATGCTGGCGGGCCCTTCTCCCTTGCCAGCCTTCTCTGGGAGCCCGTGAGGGGCCTGCGTGCTCAGCTAACTCTTCACAGTTTGTCATTAGCCAGAAACACAGGGATCCTGTATATCATCACAGCAGAGGGCAGAGTCTGTGGCCCTAGCTCCATCACATGTGAGCTGTGTGACCTGGGAGGGTCACCTGAACTCTACTGAGTCTCAGGCTCAAATGGGAGGGGCTAACACAGACTTCCTTGGAGAGTGGTTAAGGACAACTTGGAATAAGATATATGAAGCTCTGGATGCAGCTCCTGGCACTCAAAAGGGATGGATAAATGTGTCAAGTACAAGCATCCACACAGAGGCCAGGTGGGAAAAACAGGAATCTCACAAAGTCTGTGGGATAAAACCGCCATTGACTGGCTACGAGAGCAACAGATGACAGGACAATTTCTTCGCTTTCTTTCCTGCCAAGTTTTTCCCTTCTCCCTCTGGTTCTGGGATTCTTTGAGAGGAAGCGCAAGCAAGTTTTAAGCCAGGTCTGCCGAGGCAGTCAGAGCCTCAGCATGGGAAAGAGGGCTCATGGCTGTGGCTACATCTCTTCAAGTCTGGGGCCTGGTTCCCTGAGGACGCTTCCCCCTTCACTCCCCTCCCTACAGAGGCCCCCTCCCCTCCCATCTCCTGGCCCCAGAGCAGATTTCATGTTAGCAAGTCAAAGAGGTGGGGATAAAGCATAGAAAAAAGTGGATTGTCTATTAAGTGAAAAACCTTTTCCATCTGCTCTGGGTCTGGGGAATCTGGAGGTGGGTGGGCCATCTGTGGCCAAGTGAACGGCCTCCACAGGAGAAGGTGGGTCTCTGGGCAGTGGGACCAGGGAGAGAAAGGGATGGAGACTGAGGCGTGACTCCTGGGACCCTGGGTGCTTCTGTGCTTCAGCCAATTCTGAGCACTTGGACATGTGTCCTGGAAACCTGGGGATCCTGTTCCCTCCTATCTGCAGTGCCGGTCTCAACATCTGTGTGTGTGTGTGTGTGTGTGTGTGTGTGTGTGTATGTATGTGTGTGTGTGTGAGAGAGAGATCGCCTCTCCCATCTCCTCTAACACCTGCCTGCTTTGGACCTCCTTGCCTCCCATCACTCGGTGGCCTTCCTTTTGGAGGGGGGTACAAGGTGGGCGGGCAGCTCGTTGGGCAGCTCATGCCCCTCCAGCTTGACCTTGATGAGGTGGTTGGCCAGTGCAAACTCCTCATCATCCAGCATGCCATCCTTGTCGATGTCAGCCAGCTTCCAGATCTTGCCCAGCACGCTATTGGGCAGCTTGGAGCGCACCATCTCCTTCTTGGCATTGGCACCTGTGATCTTGCCATCCACCGGTGACAGGGTGTAGAAGATCTCATCGTACATGGGCTTGTCCCTGGCCACCACCCACTCGGCATCATCGATGCCCTCCCCGGCCCCCTCCCCGTAGCCGTGCCCGAAGGGGCCGTGGAGGGTGCCCTCGAATGCTCCGCCCTTCACTATCTGGGCGGGCCGCTGGGTCTCCTCCTGGCGCACCAGCACCATGAGCTGGGCAATGTCATGAGCCAGCATGTCATCCACCACCTCCAGCAGCTTGCTTTTCAGGGGCTGGAATTTGCTAAAGTCCTGGGCTTGTAGCTGGTCCTGGGAAGAGAGAGAGAAAAAAGGTGAGGACAGAAGACAGTGGGCCCAGAAAAGATATGAGAGAAAGAGACAAAAGATACATTGACTCTTGGTGGATTTTTCAGGAGAGAGGCTAATGGCAGGGGTTGGAGAAGAAAGAGATTTAACAACTGGTTTGATCTGTCTGGGGCTTTCCTGATAACTCAGTTGGAAAAGAATCTGCCTGTAATGCAGGAGACCCCAGTTTGATTCATGGGTTGGGAGGATCTGCTGGAGAAGGGATAGGCTACCCACTCCAGTATTCTTGGGCTTCCCTGGTGGCTCAGCTGGTAACAAATCTGCCTGCAATTGAAGACCTGGGTTCGATCCCTGGGTTGGGAAGATCCCCTGGAGAAGGGAAAGGCTACCAATTCCAGTATTCTGGCCTGGAGAATTCCATGGACTGTATAGTCCATGGGGTTGCAAACAGTCGGACATGACTGAGTGACTTTCACTTTCACTTCACCTTGATCTGTTTGGATTCCTTTAGTGCTCTAGGAAGCAAATAGTCAGGCCTCCATATCTGAGGGCTCTGCTTTTATGGATATTACATCATTTTATATTATAATGAACTTGAGCATCCATGGATTTTGGTATTTGTGGAGGTTCCTGGAACCAATGCCATGTGCATACCAGGGGACAACAGTCATTAAATTTCTAAGTTCCTTTTGGCTATTGATTGAACAGTGAGTGGCTCTTGAATGCTCCATCCCTCTGAGACTGAGTCATGTGGGTCCCTACTTCAATAAGGGTTACACTTGAAAACACACTCCATTACATGAGCTCATTCTCTTCCTCATGACCTTCTGAGAGTGGGAAATCACATTTTATCACCATTCAGGAAGGAAAAAGGGAGGTACAGGCAATGAGAAATAAATCACAGTAGAGGCCAAAGGTCATTCCCAAGCCAGTAGTTCTTAATCAGGATGCCTGAGGGATTATCTGGAGAAATTTTTCAATGATCAGCTTTTCCCTGAGGGTTCTGACTCAGCAGGCAGGAGCAGGTAGGCAGGTTTTATAAAAGCTCCCTTCCTTGCCTTCCCATGACCACCACACTACGTGGTAAAAGAGATGTGTTTTGCTTTGCATGTCTTTGCCATTTTTAAAGGTCCCAGGTCTCAAATATCCCCAGATTCTCCTTGGCCGCTATAACAACAAGATGAGAGCTTCCAGCTCCCACCCTGGCTCTGGCCACAGCAATCTCGGGACACTGGGAGGAGGCCAGTTTACAGGGGACAGTCTCAGGACAAGCACACTACAGAAGAATTTAGAAAACACCCATGGCTATATTTCAAGACCAAGTGTGAGCCTGGGCATCCTCACCTCCATTCCAGGGTGGGGCTGGGAGGGATGTGGAGGGTGGAGCAGACAAGCCCTTTCTCCTGCCCTTGGGCACAACCTCTCTGGTTCCTGCCTCTCCCAGCCTGTCCATGTCAAGGTGTGTTTTGTGGGCTCCCAACTAGGGGTCCCAGTGTCTTCCAGGGGTCAAAATGAGTACTCCCATCAGCCCACATATATGTCCCCACAGTACAGTTATTTACATGCTGAACCAGTATCCCTAACAGAACCTGACATCAGATGGGCAAACAAGCGAGAAGGTGAAACCATCTGTGTTGCAAAAGAATTCCTCACATTAAAAAGTCATATGATCCCTTTCAAATGTCATCTTCCCCAAAATTTGCTTACAGATCATGAAATTCTTCAGAGAAGGCGATGGCACCCCACTCCAGTACTCTTGCCTGGAAAATCCCATGGACGGAGGAGCCTGGTGGGCTGCAGTCCATGGGGTCGCGAAGAGTCGGATACGACTAAGCGACTTCCCTTTCACTTTTCACTTTCATGCATTGGAGAAGGAAATGGCAACCCACTCCAGTGTTCTTGTCTGGAGAATCCCAGGGACAGGGGAGCCTGGTGGGCTGCCGTCTATGGGGTCACACAGAGTCCGACACGACTGAAGTGACTTAGCAGCAGCAGCATGAAATTCTTAACAGAAAGAGAAACTGAAAGTTGAAGCCCAAATTATGTGAAAACAATTCTGAAACAAGTGACTGGCTCGATGTGGATAGTTATAGGAATGAATGGATATATGAACAATTGCACACTCTGGATGTCTCTGTTTTTCTTTTACTAGATAGGAAAGCAAAAACGCATACCTTTGGGACTACACTAATGTTCTAAAACCCTCTGAGCAACAAGAGCAAAAACAATATTACTACTACATCTGCTATTTTTCCTAATCCCCTAATTCTTGAAAACATTTCCTTTTTAAATAATGACAGAATCATGGAAAGTTGCAAAAATCATGTAGAGGTAGGTTCCTTGTGGTCATCTCCCTGCCTCCTCTACTGGTGAAATCTCACCTAACTTGCTGCTGCATTTAAACAGCATAGTCTGTACCAGGCCATGCTAACTGCCTTACAAACATTAACCTGATTTCTGCTCACAATATCCATATAAAGTGGTGTTTTGTACCCTCAACATGTAGACAAGAGACAGAAGGTTAGAGAGGATCCAGTTAGCAGGGTGTGGTAGGTTTTTGCTTAGACCTTGGACAGCTCCTGGGGTTTCTATTTGCAGCCTATGTAAACATTACTAAAACCACAGGCAGGTTAATTACATTTGTAAACCTCAGTTTGCTCACCTGTGAAAGGGGGATGAAATGCCTCCCCCAGAGGGTTATTTCTGGGGACATAAGAAACTATGTGTGGCTGACCCTGGCCCAAGAGAGGCGCCCATGGTGCAACCCAAAGATGACAAACTCCTGTGCAGACTTCTGCTTCTCGGTGGCGTATATTCAAATCACTGCCAAGGCAGATCTCAGCAGTAAACTTAAGCAATGAAGGGCCAAGAGCATGTTTGTCAGGCAACTTGTCCTGTCTCACATGATGCGGTGGGGATTCCAAACCGGTGGTGACCAGGACAGGAGAAGGTCATAAGCTGGAGGTATCAGAGCCCCCTCTAACACCACTGCCCACTGCGAGCACCAGGGCTCCATGTTTCTCCCAGGGCCCAGGCCTGGCACCTGTTGGGCCAGTGTCAGCCCAGCAGGAAGGGCATACCCAGGGCTACCTGCCTGCCTGTTGATTCTGGGCTGAGTTTCCCCAGAACATCCTAGGGTGGTCTACTCCCAGTTTGAGATGCTCAGCCAGCTCGTCCCTTTCCTGGAGCCCCCAGACCCTGGTTACCTGCATCCTCTTCAGGTTGGGGAAGTCCCCAGGTGAGATCTGGTGCTCCCGCTCAATCTGGGCATAAATCTCAGCCAGATTGTTCACCAGCTCCTTCTTCTTGTTGTCCTTTCCAAACATGGAGGGCATCTCCTTCTTCAGAGAGCTGATGATGTAGGCGTGAACCTGAATGACAGGGGCAAGGAGAAGCCTTCAGATTAAGACCTCTAGTTCTTTCCTTTACCATCAAGATCAAGTTCTTGCCTTCCCTCCAGGGCACCTCTCACCCCATCTTTTCTACAAACTCTTCCTCCTGCTCCTACTTCTGAAATAATTTGTCTCCATCCTCTTTCTCTTCCATTGCTTACAGCACTGAGCTGTTTCACTAGATCTTGGGGGAAGGGGAGTTTGTGAGGAGGTTAAGGTCAAGACTAATAGGGATGGTAATTCTGGTGATGATGTTGATGAGGAAGACAGTAACAACAGCTGACACGAACAAAGCACTTGTGAGGATGCCAGGCACTGTGATGAGGGCTTTGCCATCTTTATTCTATGTTATCTTCTAACCCTTTCATTGCACAGATGTGGGAGCAGGCACAGAGCAACTAAGGGCCTTGCTGAGGTTGGGATCACACTGTAAACTATGGAGTTGACTCCAATCTGGCCATCTGATGCCAGGGCATGTCATCGTAAGCACCATACTACCCAGCCCCACCCCCTCCGAGTGGCATGGCTGATGCTCACAAGGCAGTGACTACCGGACATCCTCACATGGGCAGACAGTAGCTCAGGGCTGCAGGCAGTAGCCCTCTCCCCTTGCAGCTGACCTCAACCCCAAACCACCGGCCCTGCCCATGCTGCCCCTCTCCTAGAGGCAGCCTCACCTTGGCCAGCCTGGCTCTCTTGATGAGGTCATTCAGCTTGCGCAGGGCAGCGTTTCGGGGCAGACTCTGGATGTCTCTGAACAGGTCCTGCTCCTCGGCCTCAAAGAGCTTCCGGTTGTCTGGGATGAGAAGCGGGTGGGACCAGAAGGAGCCGATGTAGACCCGGATCACCTCGGGCGTGTTGACGATCTTCCCCAGGGACCACATGAGGGCCCCGTACACTCGCATCAGCTGCTGCGTCTCGATCTGGTCGGCCTTGTTCAGCACCACTCGCATCTTGTCCTCGTGGTTCTTGAGGGCTTTGATGACTTCTGAGAACTCATCGGAGATGTCCAGCTTGTGGGCGTCAAAGAGCAGGATGATGCGGTCCACCCGCTCGGCGAACCACTCGAGGACAGCAGCAAAGTCGTACCCTGTGGCAGAGCAGAGTCAGGGGGTGGGGCCTTTGGGGTGAAGGGTAGGGATTTGGGGTGAGGCGGCGGTGCAGTGGAAATAACATGGTCTCGGGAGTCAGATCTGGGTTCAACTCTGGCTCCTCCATCATTTCACTATTTGGCCTTGAAACTTTGGCCCAGTTACTGACTGTCTCTGAGTCAGTATCTCCATCTATAAATGGGCATATGAATAGTATCTAGTTAATAGATTTTTAAGGACCAGAGATGCTCAGCTCACCTAGCAGCTAGAGAGGAAGCAGCTTCACCTCTCAGTCTCCTCTTCCATACAAAGGGCAATAGATGGGGATGTGAGGCTCAGAGAGGTAAAGAAGTGACTTGCTCGAGGGCACACAGCCCAGGAGCAGCAGTGCTGGGATAAAGGTGGAAGTGTTGGGCCTTCTGTCGCTCCCCACTGCCACACCGCTGGCAGGGCGGTAGGAGCCCTTCCTTAGGTTCTGGGTGGGCTCAAAGACCCTGGCTCCCAACACCACAGGGTTTTACATGCAGAGACCTTGGGGTCCCAGAGCTCTTTGCCACCATTGAGTGGGAGACTGAGCCAAAAGGAAAAAGCCAGCAGTTCCCCCCCTGCCTCACAGAGGAAGATTAGAGACCAGGGAGAGTCATTCGGCAACTGCTTTGCAACCGAGTGAGAGGCAAGCAGCTCTGCTCGCCTGTAACAAGGTCCTCAGCGTGAGTTCAGCAGAATCCCCTGGAGAGACTGTTAGAGCCTCAGACTTCGATTCAGTTCACATCATGACCTCAATTCACCCCCACACCACCCTGTGAGGCAGGCACAGTCCCACTTTCCAGAGGAGAGACTCAGAGATGAGGGGAGAGTCAATTGCTGGTGTGTGTGTATGTGTGTGTGTGTTGGGGAGGGGGTGTTCAGGACTAGACCTGGCTATGGGGCCCTGGGCACCCTACACCGTCCTGCAGGCAGTGGTCCTGCACCTTTGAGCCCCCTGCCTCCCTCTCCCCTTCTTGTGCCCAGGCTGGACTCACAGCTCCCACTGAGCCCCAAGGTCCATGCCCGCCTGCTCCAGGGAGGCCTGCAGCTTGCACTCACTCCCTCCCCCATCCCTTCCAAGGGCTGGCTCTGGCTATATTTAATCTTCTTCAGCACAGCCAGGTAGGGGGCGCCTGGCTCACCTCACCTCCAGAAGGCAGCCCCTCAGAGCCATAGATAGGAAGTGGGGCAGAGGTCTCAGAAAATCAAGGCAAACTGACTTCCGGGCCCCAGTGCCCCAAGAACCTGGAAAATAGGTTGCGACTTTGCTGCTGCAGTGCCTGGAACCAGCAAGCTTGCCCTCCGCCGTGGCTGGGGAGGGCAGTGGGGCTCAGCGGCCTCTGCCCTTCTGTTGAGGCCTGCTCCCAAATCTAGCCAGAAAGGTTTTGGCTATGGTGGTGCTGGCTATGGGGAGGGCAGCTGTGAAGAGCAGGCTGCCTTTTCCCTATGTCCCTCCCTCCTGTGAGGCAGATTTCAGCCCTCACTGCTCAGCACACCTCATGTGGCCGCTGGTGGCAACTGCTCACCATCAGCTGGGCAGTCAGAGCAGCTAGTCCTGGACACTTGATGACATGGCTCAAAGCAAGCCGCTAAGCCTGCCCAGGGCTCAGGACCAGAACGCAGGTCTTCTGGCTCTAAGCCCAGCTCTCTAGCCACCCCTCCATGGGCTAGGGAGATTGAAGGGGCCAGTGAAGCTACAGGGAAGAGGCTCCTGGCCTCTGAGCCTTCGCCAGTCCACAATGACGGTAGCCTTGCACAAGGAGGCTCTGCTGCAAAGACCTGGAGGGAGTGGGGCAAATCTCAGAAGCCTGACCGGACCCCGCGTGGGGAGGGGCAAGAAAGGGACGACCCCAGTCAGTGCTGCCAGAACAGGGCGTGCCTGTCCCTACAGCTGGGTCAGGTGCCCTTCAGGCAGGTGCCGGCCTCTTGGCTGACCCAGGGAACCATCAGGATGCATTGTCCCCCCGTTGCATTGGGAGCTGGCGGGGCAGGGCCTGCTCATCCTCCTCTGCTTCCCTGTGCTCAGCATGGTCCCCTGCACACAGTAGGTGCTCTATCAGCATGTGCTGCTCAGAACTGAAATGTGAGAGCTGTTCTGCCTTTTACATCCCAGGGACAGTGAATAAGCCATCCCTGGGCCTCAGTTTCCTGGTCTCTGAATTGCAACCTGAAGGAAAGCTACATGGCTCAAAATAGCCTGGAGTTAAAACTCCCTCCAGATCCTCCCCACCATTCTATACAGAATAAAGAACTTTCTCCCCCAAAGAAAGGAATGGACATTAAGATTGATTACGTTCAGTTCCCAGCTAATCCCAGTCTCTGGCCGGTCTCAGGAATTCCTCGCACCAGTTGCTGAAAGCTAACTAATCAAAAATAATCATGAGGAAAAACAGACCCCTCAAAACGATGTATCTCTGCATCTGTGTTTTCTTTATATACCTACTGTCTTCTTGACTTAGCGCAGGAGCTCACTAATCTGACTGCTGCCCCTGCTCGCCTCATTAAAGGTGGTCTGTTCCGATCAAGTGCTGGTCTCCTCCTTTTTCCGAACCTTGCCTTCTCTAGTTCCTTTACCTTACAGAACCCACCACACCCTGCCAGAGGCTGGCTGTGAGGATCCATTCAACAACGAGGACGCAGGTGAGACTGCCTGTGACCCTGGCTGCTCCTATGGCTCTGTCCCTCTGTGCGGAGCTTCTTTCAAGCCTGAGTGCCCATGACTTGGGTGTGCTCTGAAGGGGTCATCTGAGGAGCACTGGTCTGGACACGCCCACCTCTAGTTTCTGCTCAGCTATCAACTTGCTGTGTGTCTTGGGGCAAGAAGCCTTCCTTCTCTGGTCCTTGGTCTCTTTGCTTGTTAATCCGGGGGAAGGAAGGCTGGGGGCTGCTGTCTTAGATGTCCTGGGTGCCCATATGAAGGCTGCTCCTGCCTGAGGGTAGGCAGATGGCTTCTGGGAACCCTTTCTAGGATTTCAGATGCACGGAGGCCTCCTCTTCATCCTTCCACTTTTGCAAATTCTGCTTGCTCTGGCAGGGCTGGCTATCAAATTACCAGCAGGGGGATGCTGAGAAAGCTTCCTCCCCAGGTGTGGCTGTGAGGAAATGAGAGTCAAGCAATGACTCTGCGGGCTCTCTCTGAAGCTCAGCCTCCCTGATCCTGGCTATAGAGCCTCGCGGGCTCCAGGCTGGGTATCTAATTGGTTTTGTAGACTGAGATTATGCAGATCCAGGAATGGGAGCATCAGAAAAGCACGGAGTAGACCTATTCAGGAAAGGGGAATGGGCTGCTCTCCCATTTAGTTTCTGTGTGGATTTAGGCAAGTCTGAACCTCAGTTTTTCGGCTGTAAAATGGGGATAAAAATGACTGACTGGTGGGGGATTAATGGTAGAACCATGGTTACAAGAGAGCCATGGGGAGGGCCCAGACTCAGTCTGGAGGCTCTGCTGCAACATCTGGGGTGACGAGCCCCCTTTCCCTTGCTGGTTCTGGGAACAGCTCAGAGACCCACAACAGGGCTCTCAAGTCCTTGCAGTAGCTAAGGGTTCATGAAATGTGGACTGGTGGGTGGTGGGAGATTCAAGCTCTGGAAGACTGATAGTGAAGCTGGCCGTCCTGGAATTACAGGTAGCAAGTCTGCCTTTTCTGGGAGAGTGGGTGAACAGGCCCCTGGAGCAGAACATGGGTAGCCTGCAGGCCCGCCCCCCACCCCAGGCTCCAGGGCACTGGAAGGAAAGCATTTCTAAGTAATTCCAGGCAGGAGGAAATCAATGAGACAAACAACAATAAGTGCAGCAACTCCTTAGTCATCAGCCAGCTTCCTTCACAGCCTGAGAGGCAGGGCAAGGGTGCTGACAAGGCAGCACGTTTCTTGGTATTTTCAGCCACACAGTCTCATTTGACTCCCACAACTCTCCGTGTGCCAGGAGGTAAACAGGCAGACACATCTAACAGGGAAGGAGAGGGAACAGAGAGGCGAAGGGGCTCGCCCCAGCTCACACAGCCAGCTGGGGGTAAACTTGGGGCTAGGACCCAGATCCTCACTCCCCTCTGTGTTCCCTTCTCGGCTCAGAGCCCTGCAAGGCTGGAGCTCCAGGCGCCGAGCTTATTTGAGGTGGGTACATAAAAGGTCCTGTTCCAGAATCTGCCAAGATTTAAAGACATCTTAGAGAAAGAGAAATTAGAAGGTATCAGTTTGCAAAGTGTGGGACCAGTTAAGATGACAAAGGCCACACTACATGCCTCCCAGAAGTCACCTTGAAAAGCAGCCGAACAGCCTTGTCCCAGGCCTCCCAGGTGGCCACATGGTGTCTGTGCACCCTTTTGAAGGGACTCGGGACTCTGCTACTCCACCCTGGCATGTGACAACCCTACAGGTGTGTATGTACAGAATGTGGTCCGGGGGCCTGGAGGCCCCTAAGTGAGGGCGCCAGGAACAGGCCAGGGATGGGAGACTGTGAGGATTGGCCCTGACACTCCGGGGTCCCCAGGGGAAAGTTGCAGAGGAGAGCGTGCTCCCTGGTCTCCAGGTGACAGCATGCCCCATTCCTCTTCTCTGAGCTCCTCGTGGGCAGGCAGGCCATGCTAATGTGCTGAGAAGCTACTCGACAGGGAAGCAGGAGACCAGAGTTCCCATCCCAGCTGTGTGACCTGGGCAAGCGTTTTCCTGCTCCAGCCCTGCTGAGCTCACCTGCACAGGATGGGGTCCGCTGGAGTGATGTGTGCAGTGCACTGTGGGGTTGCTTTTCTAAGGTGGGGCCTGTGGGGGTTTCTAGCTGGGAGGTGGACAGGAAATGTGGTTCCCAAGTGTGAGGACACTCAGGCTTCCGGAGCCTTCCTCTTCCGCTGCATCCTCGCTTCTTCCCAGCAATGAGTCCCGGGCTGGACACATCCTGTCACTTCCAGCAACTGCCTCCCTGCCCCTCTCCCGCCCACCCCAAAGCATCTGCCTCCAGAGACAAGTGTGGGCCAGGACTTCCCGGGCTCAGGTTCCCGGACGTCCCTGCTTCCGGCTCTCCCACAAGGCACACAAGGCACCCTCAGATCTGGGCAGAGGGGCCACACCTTGAACAAGGACCACACTTGGCCCAGCTCTCGCCTGGCGCCTGAGTGCTCCACCTGTGAAGTCTGAGGCCTGGGAGGGGCCTCTGGGAGAGGTGGCACACCAGGCCTCGGCCCAGAAGAGGCTCAGTGTAAATGTGATGACGATGCCCCGTTTCCCTGGTGAGACACAGCCTTGAACCTGGCATGAGGCTCAGTGAGCGGAATATGGCTGGATTTCAGGCTTGACTTACCACCTTAGTCTGGTGTGCACCTGCTGGGCTATCCATGGACTATCCTGACCCTGGGCTGCAGGAAGGCAAGAAGCACCAAATCTGTACTGTGGCCAAACCCAGAGTTCTGAGAGCCCAGGCGAAAGGCCACAGAAGAGTGTTTGGTTCTGTGCACATACCTGTGTGTGTGCATGGTGGGTGTGTGGAGGGAGGTGTGATGTATATAGATAGAGGGTTATATGTATACAGGTAAACATTGAACTACCTAATTCTATGGCTGATTGTGAGGGATGAGGGGGGGAGGTCTTCATATTAGAAACTTTCCTTATCTGGGGTGCCCCTGATATCTGAGGGTATCCAATACCCACCCTCTATTTTCCTGGTCTCTGTGGAGTGCTGAGGTTAGCCCTGCCCCAGGCTGATGATGCAGGACTGGCAGCTCAGCTCTCAGCTCTTGTTTTTATCCCAGGCTACTTTGCCAGCAGCTGCATTTATAATCTAGGCTCAGGAGGGCAGAGATCAAACAGGTCTGCAGAGACACACACTGGGCTATCACTTCTCCCAGAAGTGGGGCGAGACCTGGTGGCAGTTGGCATGGGGTGGGAAGGGGATAGGAAGGGAAAGCAGGAAAACTGAGCCCCCAGTTTACTGTAGAGAAGCCATTGAGGTCCAAAGACAAAGTCAGGAGAAAGAGGAATAGGAAAAGAACAGAATGTAACAGAAGCTGAGGAAGGCAGGCATCTCTAGAAGCAGGGCTGCCATGTACAGTTGCACAGGCAGTGCACTGCACAACTGCAAGGAAGGCCATTGTATTGCTAGATTGTCCTGCTGCTGCCCTATTGATAGGGCCCTGGGTGTCAGATAAAGACGAAAGAAGGGAGCTCACTGTGAGCTCCAGTTCTGATGTTCCATTCCAGAGCTGATGTTCAAGTTTCCATCACTGTCTGTGGACATCATGAGGTCAGGTGATGGGTATCATTACCCTTTGCTACTCACAGGGACATTAAGACTCAGGGGAAAATGTGACCTACTGAGACCCACAGGTTCTAAAACCCAATGCTCTAAACTCCCAGTCCAGTGCCCTTGGAAACCCAAAGGCTAGAATCCTCTCTGGACCCCTGGTCAGGCTGTACTTGTAGGAACCCAATGCTTGGGGAGTTCAGGGGGAGAACTTTGTCTTCTCTCTTCTTCGAGGAGACACAGGCTATCTGTGTAAATCCCCTTTAGGCCTAAACTCAGGATGAGCCTAGAGGAAGACTTAAGGGGTGATGGTAGGGACTGGTCAGGAGGAAGGGAATAATTAGGGAAACAAATAGAAGCAAGGCAGCTGTCCAAGTTGCTCCCTGCACCCCACTGGGGCCCTGAACAGAGTGCTTCCAAAGGGCAGGTAGACCAGAGGGAGGGGGTGAGATGTCCCTCCCCGCCAGGCCATTGGTTCTATGTCCGCCTCTCCCCTGCACCACCATACATGCACCTCACCCCAGGCATGTGTGGAAGGAAGGTGGGTGGTCACCGAAGGTTGCCCAGAGAACTCTTGCCTGTGCAAAGCCTTCCCTTCCCAGAAGCTGCCTTCAGAGTGCTAGTTTGGCTCCTGCCCAGCTCCCAGCTCCAGGACTGGGGTGGGCATGGCTTCATCAGCTTTTCTTACCAGAAATACAGCATCAGCACAGAAATGGTAGGGGGCCATCTGGGGCACACAGTCTGGTGTGGCTGGTGAGGCTGGGGGAGCATGGTCCTAAGCTGTAGCTTTAAGACTTTTGCAGTATCCATCTAGTATTTTAGAGCTAGGAAAACCCCGATGATGCTGGTGGTGGTGATGACTGGTAAGAACTCATTTTTACCGGGCACTTGCTATGAGCCAGACAGGAGGTTTTTCACTTGTGTTATTTCTTTTAATCCTCAAACAACCCTAGAAGGTAGATAGACTTATGTCCTCTACTCTACAGATGAGGCGGCTGAAGGAAAGAAACCCTCCAGGTCACCCTGCCAGGAAGTGTTAGAGGCAGGCTCAGAACGCTGGTGGTCTGGCTCTTGAGTTCAGGCTCCTGATACCCCATACCAGGGACCTCCCTCAATGAGCAGTCACCCACATCTGCTGGAATGAGCATTTTCAAGTACCCAGCTCCCTGCTCTCACACCCCAAAGCACACTGTCATCCTCATGCTGTTGGCTGAAGTCCTCTGCCCGTACTTGCCTCCCTGCAGAGCTGCCAGCTCCTGGGACAGGGACAGCAGGACCTTTAGAACAAGCCAGGGTTTGGCCCAGGAAGAAACCCAATGAGGCGAGTAAGGCAGACACTGATATGTCCATTTCACAGATGAGAAGCCTGAGGCCAGCTGCTCCTGAGTGACAATGGACCTGAGCTCTGGTACTAGCCCCTGCCTAGGACCACCCCACATAGCACACGAGGCAGTGCTGACTCATCAGGAGACAGCAAGGCCCCAGGAACCTCTATCCTGGTATAGAAGCCGGAGAACATTCTGAAAAGAATATAACACAGAGCCAGGGCCAAGCCTACCAGGTGCCTCGCTTACCTCTGCTGATCCTCTGCTTCTCTCCAGAGAGGATGCCTGGTGTGTCAATGACGCTGATGCTCTCCAGCACGGGGTTGGGCAGCTGGGCACACACAAACCTGCATAGGTGGGAAGAGACCCGTGGTGAGCCGCCATTCTGCCCTTGCCTCTCAGGCACCCTCCTTTTGGCCCCATACCAACCTCTCCTGCCCTGGGCAGAGGTTCCAATGCAGACTCCCAGCCCAAGTTAGACCAACCCCCATAGTGGACCCAGGATCTGTACTTGGAGGAAGCTCTCGGGGGCATCCTAAGGCAGCTGTAGGACTATGTCTGTGAGCCCCTGCTGGCAGGGACACCAGGATGTCCAGCGCTTGAACCCTGCCCCACCAGGAGCACAGTCTGGTAGAATAGTGGAGGTGTGCAGAAGGACATAGGTACCATGGGACCAGCACCCCCAAGAGGTCAAATGAAGGACTCAGGAGATCCAAGGTGGAAGGAAGGCTTCCTGGAGGAGGAGACACTACAACTGGACTTGAAGAATGGGCCACACCACGCAGGAATGCTTATGTGGGCTTTTAAGAGGCTGTCCAAATACCAAATATTGCTATTAGCATAGCGTGCATGCACGCTAAGTCGCTTAAGTCATGCCCGACTCTGTGTGGCCCTATGGACTGTAGTCCGCCAGGTTCCTCTCTCCATGGGATTTCCCAAGCAAGAATACTGGGGTAGGTTGCCATTTCCTTCTCAAGCCTTAAGCAAGGAAACATTTCCAGTGTTACATACCAAAGTCTCCAAATATAAACTGGTAAACCTAAGCTGGATCCTTCTTACTTCAAGCCTTCTCTCTTAAATGCCATTTTTGGTGGAAGCCGACAAGGTGTCTGACCATCACAGTTCCAGTTCACAGTCCCACTGTCTTGGGAACAGACAGGGAAGGGAGCCTCTGCTCTCCAGTGAGGTGGCTGCAGAAATGCAGGTCAGGTGAGGAGGCCAGGGATGCATGGGAAAGAGTCCAGGAAGCCACACAGGGGAGACAGAACCTGAAGTAAGACCTCAAAAGGTGACCAGCTTTGCTGGGAGGACAGGGGTGCAGGCAGGAAGCCAGGGTGTATGTGTGTGTGAGCGTGTGTGTGTGTGTATGTGTGTAGCTAAGTGAAGATACAGATAGGCACAGGGAGATGGCCATGTAAAGATGGAGTCAGAGATTGGAATTATTCTGATACAAACAAAATGCCTGGAGTAACCAGAAGCTAGAAGAAGCAAGGAAAGATTCTCCCCTCTGGGCTTCAGACGGGGCATGACCCTGCCAACACCTTGATTTTGAACTTCTAGCCTCCAGAACTATGAGTCAATATTTATTTTAAAGCCACCTAGTTCATGGTAATTTGTTCTGGCAGTCCTAGGAAACTAACAGAAGCAGGTGGAGATGCCACACGGAAATAAGAGGGGCGAGGGGAGCGTGTGTGTGTGTGTGTGTGCACGTACGTGTGTGTGTAGGCACCAGGCCAGGGGACACTATCACTGAGATGAGAACCAGATGGCTGGAGCAGCTAGAGACGTGGCCGGACAGGGAGGTAGGGGCCAGATTATAAGGGCCTTGAAAGCCATGTTAAGAAATGTGGATTTTATACTGAGGGTGGTAAAAATCCATTGGAACGTTCTAAGCAAAAGAGTGATACAATCTGATACGGTGGTTGTCAGCTTCTCCAGATCCATTTGGTAAATATTTACGAAGCACGTGCTGTGTTTCTGGCACTGTGCTAGACAGTCCATGGCGCGGCCCCTGTCCTATTAAAGCCCATGGTTCCCTCTATGCCTTGGGCCCAGCCAGATTCTTGTCCATAGGTTCTAAGGCACGCTCCAGCATTCCTCAATAAATTCCACATTTTGCTGAAAGCAGTTTGAGCAGGGTTGCTGTCACTTGGTGACCAGGAGGTCATGTAGATGGGGCTGGTGTTTGGGGCCAGGGCTCTAGGTGAGCATCACCCAGGCCAGGTGCATGGAGTGAGCAGGGCAGAAGCCGAGGGGGACACCAGGTCACAGGGGCCAGAGCAAAAGGGGGCTGGGGGAGACTGGAGAGGGTCTGCCAGGGAGACAGGAGGAGGCCAAGGAGCTGAGAGGGGATGGTGGTTGAGAGATGAGGTGGGGTGGGGACCGAACGTGCTCACGGCTTATCACAGAGAGGTCACGGACAATGTTCACATGGGCAGCTGTGACGAGGAAGCTGTGTTCCACAGGGTGGGGGGCAGGAAGGAGTGCGGAGGTGAAGCCCAGACGCTGTGGAAGGAAAGCGAGGGGGTAGTAGGGCCTGCTGCAGGGTTCTCAAGAAGATAGCTCCCTGCGGTAAAGGAGCCAAGGGAGGGCGGAGCTGTCAGGAAGAGGAGTAACTGACAGAGCCGTCCCTGGAAGATGGCTGGGGGTGGGGGTTCTTGGCGGGGGTGGGGAAGCGGCAGACCTGAGGGTAAAAGAGGGTGCAGATCCCTGGGCTGCGTGGCGGGGGTGGGGGGGGGCACTGACGCTAACAGGCTCCACTTATGGACAGACTGGAACCAAACCAACGGCAGGGAACCCAGGGATACGGGATTCCATCTTCTCTAGAACGGAAAGCAAGGTCATCCACTGCAAGAGGAGGCTGAGGTGCCTGGAAAAGGCTTGGGACACCCCCCAGAGAAGGGGAAGGGAGATGTCGGGGGGAGAATAGGACCCCTGGGCAGTACAAGGACAGGAAGCAGGCACCTGGGGTATAGCCATCCTGTACGTGGCTGCAGTGAAGCTGGTGGTACACGGAAGGGCCTCCTCAACTCCCTGCCCTGCCCTGCCCTGCTCCTTGTTTTTCCTCCCAGGGGATGTGCCTGGCCGGTCCCCAGAGAACAGTTCATGTATACATCTGTCACTCAGCTGTGGAGGCTCCAGCAGAGAAGTTACAGTGTTCCTGCATTGAGCCACGTTCTTTGAATCCTCTCTGCCTATACACACACACACACACACACACACACACACACACACATATATATATATATACATTTTTTTTTTCAGTTTTCTCTTCCTGAAATGTCCTTTTTTTTTTAACCCTTTGCATGTGACTTCACTCATCATTGAATATCTGTGTCAAATGCCAACTTTCTCACAAAGTCCTCTTGCCTTGGAGGAGGACATTTACTCTCATCCTATTTTACAGATGGGAAAAGTCAGACACAGACCAGTTAGGTAATCTACCTAAGAGCATGGTGCTATTGGATGGGTTCTTAACCCAACGCCCATAGTCTTTACCTTTACTCAAAATGCCTTCAATTATAGAAAGTAGCTTAAAATTTTTTTTTAATGCAATATGCACGCAAAATTGTGGTGCGGACCTACATTTTAAGCCTGATCAGGGAATTAGCCTGCACTCTAGGTAAGCAGAGTAACAGAAAGGCCCGGGTCAGCTTGCGGAGCAGCCACTAGAGCTTCTTCCACTCAAATTGACCCAGTGACCCTGGCGTTTACAGGCTGACTTGTCTCAGGGGAGGGGACTTGTCCAAGGTCACATAGTGAGTTTAGTAGGAGGCACAGTGATCCAAGCCAGGGCTTCTACCTTAAGTCCAGGGTCCCTGCCATCAAGTAAAAAAAATGTCCAACACAGGAGGAACCTTCCTCTGCCTCCTCCTAGCTGGCTGAAAAGCCCTTCCAGCCAGGCAAAAGGATAGGCAAAAGCTGGGAACTACAGAGGGCAGCCCTCTCTGCTTTTCCTGGAGGGAGGTGTGGATTAGAGATGGGATTTAACTAGTTGGATCCCTCCCCCAACTTGATTAGGAGAAATCAGGCCAGTGTTAGCAGCTTCCATATCCCTAATCAATGGTGGTTTCATTCCCACTAAGAAAGGGACAATCAAGAGAGATTCCAGGTCTGGAAAAGATACAGGGTCTTGCCCTTTCATACTCCAAGGAGAAAAGAGAGCACCCAGGATGCGTGAGTTCCCTCTGTACCCACCTGTTCAAGAAGGCATTGCCAAAGGCGTTCAGTTTCCTGAAAGGTTTCTTAGGATCCACCACCAGGGCGTTCCCAG
The DNA here is from genome assembly GCF_016772045.2 of Ovis aries. NCBI lineage: Eukaryota > Metazoa > Chordata > Mammalia > Artiodactyla > Bovidae > Ovis > Ovis aries. The sequence continues at coordinate 38,046,138 of NC_056056.1, read as the reverse complement.
GGATGATGCCCTCCACCTCGCCTTGCATCACCGAAATGAAGGAGTCAGTAGTCGGCTCAGGCCCAATCCTCATACCCGGGAAATCCTGTTCCAGGAGATACCTGGTGGAAGGGAGCACAGTCATTATGCAGGGATGCTGTGGGCAGATCAGCACCGCCTGCCCACAGCAAGGTAGATGCTGGGGTGAGTCACGGTGGAGGGGCAATCAAGGATATTTCACAGAAGGGAGAGATTTTCATGGATGCGGAATCCGAAGACCTTTGGGAGGAAGTGGGATTTCAGTTGAACTTAAAATATCAAATCTGTCCTTGGTCCTTTTCTTTTCACCTCCATGATGTGGAGGGGTGGGTGGGACAAGCAAGGTTTGGCTCAGAAATAAAGCATGGCTTAAAACTGATTCCTACACAGAATATTGTGGACTTCACAGCTAATGGGAGTCTGCCAAAGTACCTGTATACAGATGTGGTTAGAATTAGACCACCCCGAGGCTCTGCTGGCTGGCCATAGGTGGTTATTGATCTGTTTAGGCAGTCATTTAATGTAAAGATAGCTCATACATGATAGAAAGCGTGTGAGGGGCACACTAGGAAGAGGATCCCCATCCCACCCTAGACTTTCAGTCCCACCCTCTAGCACAGCCACTAGGCTGTGGCCCCAGGGTATATGTGTTTTTCTTTGCTCTTTTTCAGGCCTGAGCAATTCTGTCCTCTATCAAGCCCATCTTTGCATGAAACGTTCCCTTGGTATCTCTAATTTTCTTGAAGAGATCTCTAGTCTTTCCATTCTGTTGTTTTCCTCTATTTCTTTGCACTGATCGCTGAAGAAGGTTTTCTTATCTCTTCTTGCTATTCTTTGGAACTCTGCATTCAGATGCTTATATCTTCCCTTTTCTCCTTTGCTTTTCACCTCTCTTTTTTTCACAGCTATTTGTAAGGCCTCCCCAGATAGCCATTTTGCTTTTTTGCATTTCTTTTCCATGGGGATGGTCTTAATCCCTGTCTCCTGTACAATGTCACGAACCTCATTCCATAGTTCATCAGGCACTCTATCTATCAGATCTAGGCCCTTAAATCTATTCCTCACTTCCACTGTATAATCATAACAGATTTGATTTAGGTCATACCTGAATGGTCTAGCAGTTTTCCCTACTTTCTTCAATTTGAGTCTGAATTTGGTAATAAGGAGTTCATGATCTGAGCCACAGTTAGCTTCTGGTCTTGTTTTTATTGACTGTATAGAGCTTCTCCATCTTTGACTGCAAAGACATTTCTTGCAAAGATGGGCTCAATAAAGGACAGAAATGGTATGGACCTAACAGAAGCAGAAGATATTAAGAAGAGGTGGCAAGAATACACAGAAGAACTGTACAAAAAAGATCTTCACGACCCAGATAATCATGATGATGTGATCACTAATCGAGAGCCAGACACCTTGGAATGTGAAGTCAAGTGGGCCTTAGAAAGCATCACTACGAGCAAAGCTAGTGGTGGTAATGGAATTCCAGTTGAGCTACTTCAAATCCTGAAAGATGATGCTGTGAAAGTGCTGCACTCAATATGCCAGCAAATTTGGAAAACTCAGCAGTGGCCACAGGACTGGAAAATGTTAGTTTTTATTCCAATCCCAAAGAAAGGCAATGCAAAAGAATGCTCAAACTACCGCACAATTGCATTCATCTCACATGCTAGTAAAGTAATGCTCAAAATTCTCCAAGCCAGGCTTCAGCAATACGTGAACCGTGAACTCCCTGATGTTCAAGCTGGTTTTAGAAAAGGCAGAGGAACCAGAGATCAAATTGCCAGCATCTGCTGGATCATGGAAAAAGCAAGAGAGTTCCAGAAAACATCTATTTCTGCTTTATTGACTATGCCAAAGCCTTTGACTGTGTGGATCACAATAAAATGTGGAAAATCCTGAAAGAGATGGAAATACCAGACCACCTGACCTGCCTCTTGAGAAATCTGTATGCAGGTCAAGAAGCAACAGTTAGAACTGGACATGGAACAACAGACTGGTTCCAAATAGGAAAAGGAGTAAGTCAAGGCTGTATATTGTCACCCTGCTTATTTAACTTCTATGCAGAGTACATTATGAGAAATGCTGGACTGGAAGAAATGCTGGACTGGAATCAAGATTGCCGGGAGAAATATCAGTAACCTCAGATATGCAGATGACACCACCCTTATGGCAGAAAGTGAAGAGGAACGTAAAAGCCTCTTGATGAAAGTGAAAGAAGAGAGTGAAAAAGTTGGCTTAAAGCTCAACATTCAGAAAATGAAGATCATGGCATCTAGTCCCATCACTTCATGGCAAATAGATGGGGAAACAGTAGAAACAGTGTCAGACTTTATTTTTTGGGGCTCCAAAATCACTGCCGATGGTGACTGCAGCCATGAAATTAAAAGACACTTACTCCTTGGAAGAAAAGTTATGACCAACCTAGATAGTATATTCAAAAGCAGAGACATTACTTTGCTGACTAAGGTCCGTCTAGTCAAGGCTATGGTTTTTCCTGTGGTCATGTATGGATGTGAGAGTTGGACCATGAAGAAGGCTGAGTGGCGAAGAATTGGTGCGTTTGAACTGTGGTATTGGAGAAGACTCTTGAGAGTCCCTTGGACTGCAAGGAGATCCAACCAGTCCATTCTGAAGGAGATCAACCCTGGGATTTCCTTGGAAGGAATGATGCTAAAGCTGAAGCTCCAGTACTTTGGCCACCTCATGCGAAGAGTTGACTCATTGGAAAAACTCTGATGCTGGGAGGGATTGGGGGCAGGAGGAGAAGGGGACGACCGAGGATGTGATGGCTGGATGGCATCACCGACTCGATGGACGTGAGTCTGAGTGAACTCCGGGAGTTGGTGATGGACAGGGAGGCCTGGCGTGCTGCGATTCATGGGGTCGCAAAGAGTCAGACACGACTGAGCGACTGAACTGAACTGAACTGAATTGAGGCCTGAGCATTGAGACCCTGAGGCCACCACCCCTCTCCACAGCCCCCTTTGGAGCCCATGGTGAGCCAGAGAATGAAGAGAACAAATTGGAAGGAAAACCGGACTCTTTGGCAGGAGCTCAGAACAGCTTTGAGCCCAAATTGCTTAAGGCTGGACTGTGGGCCGGAGAAGGCAATGGCACCCCACTCCAGTACTCTTGCCTGGAAAATCCCATGGGTGCAGGAGCCTGGTAGGCTGCAGTCCATGAGGTTGCTAAGAGTCGGACACGACTGAGCGACTTCACTTTCACTTTTCACTTTCATGCATTGGAGAAGGAAATGGCAACCCACTCCAGTGTTCTTGTCTGGAGAATTCCAGGGACGGATGAGCCTGGTGGGCTGCCGCCTATGGGGTCGCACAGAGTCGGACACGACTGAGGTGACTTAGCAGCAGCAGGACTGCGGGCAGCGGAGTCCAGTGCTGCCCTGGGCTGGGACTGGCCAGAGGAGTGTCCCAGGGGCCATGACGGACAAGAAGCTAAGGGGTGGGTTGCCCAACAAACAGAGACCCTTGGGTGAGCCCTCAGCGTGTGCCAAGTCCCTCCCCCTAAACCTTAAGGGGCCATGTTCATGCCCAGAGGGAAAAGTCAAAGAGCCCTTAGGAGAAGAGATGGCAAGTCAGAGACTGCTGGCCAGGAAGGGAGCCTGGGAACTATTGGGCCAGTAGGCCTCAGCCACTGCCCGTGCAGCTCCAGCTAACAATGCTGGGTCCAGCCCAGGGGTTCTGACCTGCTGGTCCATGATGGGGCTCTGACCACTGGTCTTTTTCAGGAACTCCCTAGTCAATTCAAATTGCAGCCGGGGTTGACAGCCTGCTCTGGACACTGTCATTATGCAGATAGCACCACCGACAATAGCATGTCCATGGCAGACATCACCCTCATCACTTCAAGAAGGTAGCTCCTTCTAGCAGCCCTAGTAGGTTCAATTGGGGTCTCTGTATCTGAGCCTTCCACATCTGAGAACACAACCAACTGTTGAATGTGGACCCCATGGATCCAGAGGGTCTGCTGTGCTGTGCCATTTTATACTTGCAGGGGCTTGAGCATCTGCAAGGGAGGTGGGGTCCTGAAACCAGTGCTCCATGAACACCAAGGAACGAGGGACAGCTGTATTGAAGAACTCAAGGCTTTGAAAGGTTATCGGGCTTACTCCACCTTAAAGAGCTAATAGTGGAGCAGGAACCCAAACCCTTATCAGTCTAACACCAAATCCTTTGCTCTTCAACTGTCTCTACCCTAAGGAAATGCTCTCTGCCACCACCACCCACCCCCTGCCCCGTGCCCACCCTCTGCCCAGCAGGTGGCAGCCAGGGAAACTGGCTGGAGTTTCTTCCAGCTCATGGGCATCTCATTGTGTTCTGAGCTGTTAGTTTACTCTGTGCTTCCAGGGAAGTTCAGTTGCCACGGGGCTCGCTCCCCAAGGAGTTAGCAGGTGAGCTGCCATGGAGGAGATGCTGTCTGGGGGCCACCCACCTACACCGGCAGTTTTAGGTCGGTGAAGCCCCTCATCTCCCTCCAACAGCTGGGTGTGAAGACAGGATTTCCTCCCATCAGAGGCCCATTCTGAGAGCTGGGTTGTGATGAGAATGTATCACCCCATCGGCCCGTGGACAGGGTTTCCTCTTTCTCAAGCACATCTTCTCCTTCAGAGCCTAAGGGGAGAGGCAGGGAGCCTCAGGGCCTGGGGCCAGCAGACCTGGTTTCTCTAACCTTCAGAACCTCGGTTCTGTGAACCTCGGTACTTTCCTCTATAATGGGAGGTCATTGTTCTGATTTATTAAGCACTTGTGCCAGACCGTGTTCCAGACTGTCCATGAATTATCTCGTTTCATCTCATGTTTCCTCTGATGTGAGCACTATAACCCTTACCATCAAATGGGCCTCATAGGTAAATCCATCTCACCCGATGTTCTGAGGGTTAAATCAGTTATAGACCGTGAGCGCATAAACCAGTACCTAGCACCTAGATCACCATCCCAAAGATCAAACTATTTGTTGCAAGATCAGATGGTAAATAATCTGTCTGCAATGCAGGAGAACCCAGGCTTGATTCCTAGTTCAGGAAGATCCCCTGGAGAAGGAAAGGGGAACCCACTCCAGTATTCTTGCCTAGAGAATCCCATGGACAGAGGAGCCTGGTAAGCTCCATGGGGAGGAACAAAGGGTGATGCTCCCCAGCATAGCCAGGGCCACTTCCTGGGATGTTTCCAGAGCCTCAAGTGGCCCAGCAAGAGCCCTTCGGCTAAAACCACATGACCTTGGATTTGCTGACCACACATGGGTCTGGAGAAACACAGAGTTCAGTGAGTTCCAAAGCAAATCTAGGGACACAGTCAAGCCAAGCAGAGAACCCGGGGCTGGGTAAATTCTCAGGGACATCTGGGTATGACCTGCAGCCCCGAGGGCCCCCTTAACAAGGCCAGCACTGTGTCCAGAAAGGAAATCCTATTGAGGGCTCTCATAGCTGCTTTCTCTGTGGGGAGAGATACAGATCGCCTCTGTTGCCAGGCAAACACATTCCGATGGCAGGGTAAAAAAAGAAAAGTTAATTCAGGCCTGAGTGGGAGCAGCGGAGATGGGGAAGCCTGAGAACAAGGAGGGGCTGGTGGGCAGAGCACCCACTGTGAGCCAGGTGCTCTTCTGTGCCCCTTCCCTGAATTATTCCACTCAATCGGTCCTGGAAGTGCTGCAGGATGGCTGAGTTCTTTCAGTTTTGCAGGTGAGCAAATGGAGATGGAGACTGCCCCTATTCAGGGCCAAATATAAATATTCAGAGGCCCAAAGAGCAGAGAAGGTTTGGGTGTCTCCCTGACTTGCCATCCAATGTAAAAGAAATAAAACGGATATAAGGAAGACAAATGCAATTCCAGTTTTCCCCATGAGGACTATTTTTCCTAAGCAAACTGTTTCCTAACATCATCTCCCTCAGTTTTCAGCATCCTGCTTGCCTGGCAATCTAAGCATGTGGCTTGTTTTACTGGCACCTGAGCACTCAGGGTGAGGTGTAGCCAAGAATCAACCTAGTCTGCTTCTGGGGCCTCTGCTTCTGCAACAGTGGGGCCAACCCTCCCTGCGGTTGGGACAGCACCCAGGGTGGGGAACAGAGGGACAGGGGCCGCCAGCAATGTTGCCCGAGGCCGTGGCTGGGCTGGACCCGATGCCTCAGCTCAGTTAGGGAATGTGCCTTGATGGGTGGCTGCTTCACTGCAGATATGACCTTGGACAAGTCCCTCCAGAGCCCACTGCCTCAGTTTCCCCAGTTTTTATAAAGTGGGGCTAATCCTGGGTTTCTTACTAGCTCGGGGGACAGAGTGAAGGTTTTGCAAAGACACACATGAGTTTTGGAAAAGCAATGGCTACACCAGACATGGGCTCACATTGGCACAGATAATAATTAGAGAAAACACGTGTCTGTAAGTACCCAGTGCATTTCTACCTGGATGGACTCCAAACCCAGGGTCCTCGCACCTTTGTGAAAATCCACATAGCTCTTAATTTGCATATCTTGAGGTTGACACTAAAGGCACACATCACTTTCTGCTGGTGGTACAGGTATTTGGGTTAGGTTAGTTAGTGTTAGTTGCTCAGTTGTGTCCAACTCTTTTTGACCCCATGGACCGTAGTCCACCAGGCTCCCCTTTCTATGGAATTCTCCAGGCAAGATTATCGGAGTGGGTTGCCATTCCCTTCTCCAGGGGATCTTCCTGACCCAGGGGTAAAACCCAGGTCTCCTGCATTACAGGCAGATTCTTTATCATCTGAGCCACCAAGGAGCCCTGTTTGCATTATATGTCTCTATCTTTGGTCTCTCTAAACCTCGTGTACTTCAGCTTTAAAATGGGGTCAAGACAATACTACTTGTCTGGTTGGCCTCACAGGGTTTCAGGGAGACTGTAAATCACCCCAAGGACACAAAGCGAGGTAAGAGATGGGTGACTCAATGGCTGAGTTGAGGTCTGAGTCAGCTCTTTGCTTTATGGAGTGGTCACCACTGTCCCTGGCACACAGAAACCTCTACCAGGGGACAAAGTGACCCAAGTGCAAAGGAGACCAGTAGCCAGACCAGTAGCCAGACCTTCTACTAGCCTTGCCTTGCCTAACCGCCCCTGACACAGGCTGGCCTAAATAACCCTATGAGGTAGTTGCCATTATTCACATGTTACTGATAAGGACACTGAGGTTCAGAAAGCTTAGATCCTTCCTAACAAGGTCTCCTGGCTGGAATGGGTGGAGCCTGGGTTCTGCTGAGCTTCCCATGTTCTTCCTATGGCTGCATTCTCCTGTCAGTGGGAGTGGGATGAGCCCTTCCCCAGAGGTCCTTCTCCCAGTCCTGTTTCTCCCTGATGACCTCCACACCTGACTCTCAGTTCAGTCCCGTTCAGTCACTCAGTCGTGTCCGACTCTTTGCGACCCCATGGACTGCAGCACGCCAGGCTTCCCTGTCCATCACCAACTCCCGGAGCTCACTAGAACTCACGTCCATCAAGTTGGTGATGCCATCCAACCATCTCATCCTCTGTCATCCCCTTCTCCTCCTGCCTTCAATCTTTCCCAGTATCAGGGTCTTTTCCAATGAGTGAGTTCTTCACAAAGTTTGGAGCTTCAGCTTCAGCAGCAGTCCTTCCAATGAATGTTCAGGACTGATTTCCTTTAGGATTGACTTGTTTGACCTCCTTGCAGTCCAATGGACTCTTAAGAGTCTTCTCTAACACCATAGTTAAAAGGCATCAATTCTTCAGCTCTCAGCTTTCTTTATAGTCCAACTCTCACATCCATACATGGAAAAACCATAGCTTTGACTAGATGGATCTTTGTTGGCAAAGTGATGTCTCTGCTTTTTAATATGCTGTCTAGGTTGGTCATAGCTTTTCTTCCAAGGAGCAAGCATCTTTTAATTTCATGCCTGCAGTCACCACCTGCAGTGATTTTGGAGCCCAAGAAAATAAAGCCTGTCACTATTTCCATTGTTTCCCCATCTATTTGCCATGAAGTGATGGGACCGGATGCCATGATCTTCATTTTTTGAATGTTGAGTTTTAAGCCAACTTTTTCACTCTCCTCTATCACTTTCATCAAGAAGCTCTTTAGTTCCTCTTCACTTTCTGCCATAAGGGTGGTGTCATCTGCATATCTGAGGTTATTGATATTTCTCCCAGCAATCTTGGTTCCAGCTTGTGCCAGACTCTCAAGACAGATCTTAAGCCAGACATCAGGAGGTAGACCAATGCTCTGCCCTCTGATCCCTTGAGTAACACTCAGGCCTTGTAAGAGGCAGGCAGATGTCCACCTAGTCCCACTTATGGACTAGCAGATCAGAGCCCTGACAGGAAAAGGATGTCCATGGACCTCAGGTGGGTGACAGGAGTGAGGAGCGGCAGGGGCTGTGGCTAGCGGGATGGCCTGGCAGAGGACAGTGGCTCTACTGGAATGGAAAGGGGCCCCTTCACTAGTCCTTCAGCTTATTAGAGAATCATCCTTTCTGGGGGTGATGCTGCTGTGAGGCCTAGGCAGCAGAGAAGCCAGAGAGGTGGTGAGAGAGGGTACAACCACAGGCAAATGCTGAGTCACCTTTACAGGAGGATGCAAAGAGCCCCCTGAAAAAGGGGGAGGTCAAAAGGACCAGCTGAGTAGGCACCCGGCCCCCTCCCCACCATGTGCCCGTTCATACTGTAGAGGCTCAGTCATGCTATAGAAGGGCCGGGAGATGCTCAAGACCAGCTGAGCTCTCCCTATGGAGACCCAGGCCACTCAGCTCCAGCAGCCCCAAGCCCCACACCCAAAGTCCCAGGCCCTCTACTACAGCATGGCCACAGGCCAGTGAGGCCCTCTCTGAGGCCTTGGGATCCTGGACCTTATAGCCCCTGGGGCAGCCAGCCATTCATCTCTGTGACCAGGGGGCCAAACGGTGCAAAGGAGGAGGGACTTGAGATTGCAGGCCAGAGGGAGGAAGAATGAAGAGAGAAAAACAGCAGAGGCAGGAGGAGAGGCTGCCAGGCCAGAAGGACACAGAGCTACTGTACTAGGAAGAGGCAGCCTGTGTTGGAGGAAGCAGCCACCCGGCCAATTTATTGTTTATTTTATTACCCTGGGTTGCTGGGCCTTAGGCCAGTGAAGTTGTTTCAGGCAGAGATCATAGCACATTAATTAGTTATTAGAAGAATGTCCTTTTCTGCATGTTCTTCCTGAGACAAGAAATAGACCCTGAGGCAAGGAAATGTAACTGAAAGGAGATGGACACTAGGAGACAGAAGGCCAAGGGCCAGGGGATGAAGAGGCAAGTCTTTATTCCCAAGGGAAGGGCCCCTCTTAGGTTCAGGCTGGAATACAAGATGTGAATGGCCGCACTTAAGGCAAGAAGCGAGGAAGGGAGAGGCTGCAGCTGTGAAGGCAGGCTGGATTCTGCACCCAGGTGCTCCTAGCCGCCCCAAGTGGAACCTTCTCTGGTTTGGGGAGGGGGTGTGGTATCAACTGGCTCTTTTGAAAAGCAACTTAAAAATGTGACTCTTACTACCAAGATTAAGAAGTCAGAAAAAATTAAACAAACAAACCAAAACTCTCTACAACCTTTGGCCTAGTGATTTCACTTCTGGGAATCTCTGAGAAAACAGCCTAATATGTGGAAAAGTATTATGCACAGAGACAGTCAGATTGATCCTACAATAATAGCACAAAATAAAATTAGAAACAACTTCAAATGTTCAAAAGAAGTAGATTGGTTAATTGAATAACTGCATATACATACAGTGAGATATCATGCAGCTCTTAAAAATAATGCTTACAGAGATTTAAAAATTTACTCGGGAAATGTTCATGCTATAAGTGAAATAAATCCACATACAAAATTACATTATGGCATGATTTCAACTGTGTTATAAAATAGCTGAAAATACTGGAAAGACATAATATGTATTATATACACATATACATATATTATATACATACATCATATATATGTGCTAAATTGCTTCAATTGTATCTGACTCTTTGCCACCCCAGGGACTGTAGCCCACCAGGCTCCTCTGTCCATGGGGATTTCCCAGTCAAGAATAGTGGAGTGGGTTGCTATGTCCTCCTCCAGGGGATCTTCCCTACCCAGGGATCGAACCCGAGTCTCTTATGTCTCCTGCATTGGCAGGGCAATGGACATGAGTTTGAGTAAGCTCCAGGAGTTGGTGATGGACAGGGAAGCCAGGCGTGCTGCAGTCCATGGGGTTGCAAAGAGTTGGACACGACTGAGCAACTGAACTGAACTGAACTATATATAAAATATTTAAAATGGTTTCCCCTGAGTTGTAGGATGATGATGGGGCATTTTTTCATCTTCCTCAAATTTACTCTTGTCTGCATTTTCCAATTTTTTTTTTTAAAAAAAATTACTGTTCAGTGGATTTAATGAGAAGAAAGGAAAATATGTAATTTGGTTTTGGAGGCCTTCCCTGTGCTGCCACCCCTCCTCCCCTGCTGGGATCCTCTCTCTCAAAGGGAGACAGCTTTTGATGCACAAGCTAAATTCGGTTACTGACATGAGTGGGGAGGGTGAACGCTTGTACTCAGTGGATAAGAAAGAGGAGGGCTCTGCCTCTCCCAGCCTTCCTGTCTCCCTCAGATAAGGAGTAATCTATAGCAATTCGGCTCTGCCACCTTCTTAGACCCAGTTAACAGCCAGCATGACTCAGGCAAAGCCAGGAGAGTGTCTCAGACAAGAGGCACTTAAACACGTCTGCTGTTCTGGGATCTTGCCCTCGGGGATGTTGGCTTCTCCCCACCTCCCCTCCCATTCTGCAAATGTCTACTGGGAGCTCCTGTAGCAGAGACCCCCAAGCAAGGACCCAGGGAGCTAGGCAGTAAGTGCTGGTGCCACAGGAAGGAGATGTTCTAAACAACCTACAAAGAATTATAACCAAGGTGTGGCCAGAGGGCTGGGGAAGGCCACGTGATGGGCAGGAGCCATCTGTAAATGGCCTGTGCTTCCCATGGGGCCAGGTGGAAGATGCATGTTACAAAGCACAGAACCAGGAGGCTCTGAAGTATCTTTGGCTGCAATGGGCATTTAACCAAAAAAGGGAGATGGATTAGATCAGGGGTTTTTGCCCTAAGGTCCAAGGCTTGGACTCCCAAAATTATATGTAAATTTGGGATGTAGGGACTTTTTTGTAAAGATGGGTTCACAGACTTTTTGAAAAGTTAAGAAGCAATGAATTAGATTCTTTGCAAGGGTCCTTGCAGGTAGGACCCTTTGCAAGGGTCCTAACAATATAAGACCTCCAAAAGCCAACAATCCCCCTGGGTACCCAACTTTAGAAATCACTCAGCCCCTCAAGCTGAGTGACTCCAAGGCTGTCCACCCCACAAGGAAAAACTCAGCTGATGTCCCGTTCAGACATGTCATGTTAATATGGTGTGTGCCCTGCTCCCAGAAGGCTTGTGTTAAAAGCTTAGCACTAGGGAAGATTTGAATCTAGAAAATCAGGAACTAGACTGTGAACTTTTCTGCTCTCCTCACCAAACAAAGCACAGTGCTTTGCATGTTGCAGGTCAATGAATGGAAACAAGAGCGTCCCTGCTTTGAAACCTTCCATAGGAGATGAGCACCATTGACTCTGCAGGGGCAGAGGGGAACTGAATCCATCACCACTTTCTATGAGCCTGACTCTCAACACAGAGGGCCACTCAACACAGAGCACCCTCAACAGCTTTCAGGCCTGTGAATGTGTGAATGAGACCAAGGAAGATGGCCTGGCCTTGAAGGCTATGTGGCCTGAGGGCTGGAGAGAAGCCTGTCTTCTAAAGATAGGAAAGGTCCTTATCGCTCTGGTGGACAATAAGCGTGAAGGCCGGGTGGCCAGCTGACTTCCTGAGGATCCCTACAGCCCGAGGATTCTGTAATTCAAGGGGATGGATGACTCACCCTCAAAGTTATAGGCATTGAGCCAACCATCTCCTCCCATGCATCTAGGACCGCATCCCAGGTCAGCCTCCCATCCTGTTATATGGTTTGGACAATTCATTTAACCTCTCTACGCCTCAGTTATCTTGCCTGCCAAGTCAAGGAGCTGGATGAGACCGTGGCCTGAGACCGTGGCCAATATTCTGTCCACCTCCAAAAGACTTTAATATGATTACTGAGCCACGAAGATCAACAGGAAACAAAATAGCATTCTGCCTCTAGACACTGTCTCCAGTCGACGAGAGATATTTGTAAAGAGCTCTGATTGGAAAAGGAAATTGATGAAAGAAGGACAAGTGGGCTCCCTGGCCCACCTCCTCAGCTGCAACTGTAAAGCCCCCATGTGAGTGACTGAAGCTTTTATAAGGCAAGGGAATTGGTCCTGACCATCAAGCACATGTCCCTACAAGGAGATGGTGTCAGACACCCCCACCAGCCTAAGGTATTCTTGTGACCAGGATACATCTCACTTGTGCCTCGTGGGTTTCAGTTTCACCATCCATAAAATGGGTAGCATAGGGATGGCTCTGAACTTTACACTTCATGGGCTGAGTGCAGTGGAGAGGTGCTAGGTAGGATGGAGCAAGGGACCATCCAATGAAATTATAGGGTAAGTTTTGGACAACCCCCCTACAAGGATTTCTTCAGAGATTTCAAGTGAAGACTTATCTCTTGTCCCCAGGAGGGACATCGGGAGAGAGCAGAGGGTCTAGCGCTGGGCAGCTGGGTGGGCTGCTGGGGTACCGTGGCTGGCTCACCTGATGAAGGTGGTCTTCCCGGTGGAGTACTGGCCCACCAGCAGCACCATGGGCTTGTTGTCGAAATCGGCATCCTCCAGGGCAGGAGAGTGAAACTCGTGGAAGCGATAGTGCTCTTCCAGGGGCAGCAGCTTGGTCCTGTACAGTTTCTTGAGCCCATCGCTCACGGTCTGGAAGACCTCGGGGTCCTTCCTCCGGCGGTCGTCGGAGCGCAGCCAGCTGAACATCGCGGCCACCGCTCGCCTGCTCGCCCCCGGTGCGCAGTCCCAGCAAGAGGGCTTGGAGTCTGCGACCCCGGGTCCTTGGGGAAGGTGTCCCACAGGGAGGGCCCGCTGGGCTCCCAACCGCGCCGCAGCCTCACCGGAGCGCCGGGCTCAGCCGCACCATGGCCAGGACGCAGGGCTCGGGGGTCCCCGGGTCGACGGCGTGGGACCGCGAACGCGCTCTTCCCCTGCTCCTGGGACCAAGCCCAGCCCCGGCTTCATCCAGCAACCAAGGCCGGAGAGAGGAAAAATATCTGGGTTGGGCGGGAGAGCTGCGATCTTGGGAAAAAAGTCAAACCTGCAATTAAAATGTCAGATGCCGGGTCCCCCGGTCTCCCCCAGCTCTCTCCCACTTTGGCTCGAGTGCAGTTAAGGGATGCTTCTAATCTGTTCCCGCCCGCCCCGGAGGCTCTGAGGAGGCGGCGGCGCTGCCCAGCCCGCGGACAGCTCAGCATCTGCAGCCGCAGCCCGCAGCCCCAGGCGCGGGTTTAAATGCCAGCCGTGCAGGAAGCCGGCTCGCGGAGGAAGTCCCCGAGTACTGGCAAGGCTGGCGCTGCCCTGCGGCCCCGGCGGGGAGAAGCTGAGCAGGGCGCCGCCATGTTTGTGGGCAGTGGCCCCACTGGGGACCCGCGACCGCTCGCTGCATGGGAAGGGAGGGATGCTGAGTTCTGTGGGAACGCTCTGGTATTTCATTCCCGGCCTCTGGAGGTTTAATTTGGGAACAGCGCCCTCTCAGGGACAGCTGCGAAGACAGAGTTGACCTGCTTCACACTCTCCCTGCTCTTAAATATAGGCTTCCCTTTACTGAGTTCAGTTCCTTAGGATGACAGGTTCTCTATTGTTAGGTAATATTTTTCTTGGCGCATGGAAGGAAGAGTCCAATATTAGCCCGCCCCAAATGACCAACACTATCACCACCCAAACTTTTTGCTTGGTCTAGGTGAAGTTAAACTATTCTCATTCATTCATTTGTTCATTCCTTCCAATAAAATCGAACAAAATAAGCAAAACGTCCACAAATATTAAGCCAGTATTACAGCACGATTTTGGTGACTGTGGTTACAAATTTGATCACCAAAATAAGCACATAGAGTCTCTCTCTTCCAGGAACTCCAGCCAGGCCGGGTTTTAAGAGGAGATAGGAACAGAAGGCCTGGGTGCATAGTGGGAGGAGGCATCCACATCCTTTTTGTCTGGATAATTTGAGAAAGGTGTCACAGAAAGCCTGACTATGAGCTGGATCTTAAATGATGAACCCATAGAGAAGAAGGGGGACATTCCAGGCTGAGTAAAGGGCACTTGCAAAGGTAGGGGAACATGGAAGAACTTGGTGGGTGAAGGCAGAGTCAACAGTTTGCTACCAAGAGTATGGAATTCAGGAGGATGGGAGGGAGTGACTGAGGCCAGGCAGAAAAGGTTTTACAGAAACAGGAATCACAGAAGGAATAAGGAATCAATAATAACGTTGTTATTAATCATGGTTAACATGGACCAAATGCTCACCATGTGAAGGGGCCTGGGCTAAGTTCCCTTCAGGTATTGTTTCATTTAACCTTCATAGCTTCCCTGGTGGCTCAGATGGTAAAGAATCCACCTGCAATGCAGGAGACCTGGGTTCGATCCCTGCATTGGGAAGATCCCCTGGAGGAGGGCATGGCACCCCACTCCAGTATTTTTGCCTGGAGAATCCCCATGGACAAAGGAGCTGACATGACTGAATGACTAAGCATAGCACACAGCAGCTCTATAGGGCAGATCACGTCTCCAGTTTCATGCCAAGGAGAAGTGGATGAGAACAGCTGGCCAGGCAGGTGTAGGCAAAAAAGGGTGCATTGTCTGTAGGGAATTTAAACACAATAATAAAACCAACTCAAAGTCGATCTGATTTATATTTGCACCAGTGACAAAACACTCCCTGCTGCCAGGGCAGATGGCTTCCACATACTCCTCTCCACAGATGAGGAAACAGAGTAGGCTCATGGGCCAGGTGGGACTGTTAATGTGGGTAGCGGTGCAGGGGAGGGACTGGAGAAACAAGAGAGGCTGGAGGCCAAAAGACTAATTCGGAAACTATTCAAAAATTCAGGAGTTGGAGTAATTGGGATGAAGAAAAGATTATATTTAGGATTTTTTTTTTAATGGCATAGAATTGACAGATCTTGGTAAGCAGTACTATGGGTAAGTCAGAGTCTAGGATAATTCTGAGTTTCCTACTGTTGGGGGCAAGGTGGTTGGAGACACTGTTCCACCAGTTTGGAGTCAGGAAGAGAGCAGGCTTGGCATTTAAAGTCTGAAATGTGCTCAAGGTGCCTGTGGGAACTCCAAGGGGAGGAGCGAGGCGAGGTGCAGGGATTCGGGTGGGGATCCTCAGAGGTGGGTGCTGGCTTGCATCTCCTTGGTTACAGTTCAGATCGCCAGAGCTGATCTCCTCTTTCTGAGCTCTGTGCACCTTGATTGAGAAACCACGCAGATGAATATTTCACCCTTGGTGTTACTTTAGCACTGGCATGTGAGCGTACAAGGCAACTTTCAAAATTTTTAACAACTCAGATGGCATAGGAATGGAGCAATCGGAACACTAGTCTATCTTTCCAGTGAAGCAGGGCCTAAGGCCCCCCGCCCATTTTGGGTAGAGATACAAAAAAGAGTGAAAGTATATTACAATAATAAAACCCACAAAGAGCATTCAAAATATACAATTAATGCCTGTCTTAATAAGAAAAAATTCCAATAGAAAAAATTAGCAGAAGACTCCAAAATTCCTTTTATAAAAAGAGACTACAAGACTGTCCTATAAATATAAGATGTTAAACCACATTAGTAGTGTTTGGGTGATGGGGAGGTCTGGGTCTGTCCGTGGAGAGAGGCCAGGATGGCCAGGGTGCCAGCAGGGAAGTCAGGGGGGTCCTTTATTGAAAATATTTCAATATTTTAGTAACTAGTACAGCCATGATATTGTGTAAAACTCAACATCAGCCTGAATACCTAATTTACTCAGTACACATTGATACATGTTACTCCAGCTCTTGGTGGTAAAGAGTTGATGAAGGTCTTTGGGATGCTACGGACTTTAGCCCGCCAGGCTCCTATATCCATAGGATTTTCCAGGCAAGAATATTGGAGTGGATTGCTGTGCCCACCTCCAAGTGATCTTCCTGACCCAGGGATTGAACCTGCATCTCTTATGTCTCTTGCATTGGCGGGCTCTTTACCACTAGCACTACCTGGGAAGCCCGAAGAGTTGGGAAATATATCTTTTTAAAAAAGAACCAAGTAATTATGCAGCATGTCTATATACTAGCAATAAAGAGCTACAAAGGAGAGCTTTTTGAAAAAGCTATGAAAAAAAAATACCCTATAGATAAATCTGACAAAATATGTGCAAGACTGTTAAATGAAAAATGATAAAAATCAATGGGAAGACATGAAAGAAATTCTAAATAAATGGGAGAGATGTACTATGTTCAATTATGAAAAGATTTCGTGTAAGAAAGATGTGAATTCTTTACAGTATAATTGCTAGATTCAATAATTGATAGAATTTAAATTAAAATTTGAACAGGGTTTTCCATGGAAATTAACAAGATGATTCTAAAATGTATATAAGACAGTAAATAGTCCAAGAATAACTAAGGTATTCCAGAAGAAGAATGAAGAGAGGCAAGTGTGAGGGTAGAAGGAAGAGGAGGGGAGAAAAAGGAGGAACACAGCAACAACAGCAATAGCAACAGTTAGAGGAGGGAACTTGCCCTAGTAGGTGTCATTATCAAGTTGCAGTGGTTAAGGTGCTGAGGTTTTAGCATAGAGATAGACCAAGAGAAGACGGACCCAGTAAAATAGCCGGCAAATGGAAACCTGATATATACAGAAGTTGCAGTAGAGAATGCATTTATAAAGTCAAGAAGAAGACACCAAAATCACTGCACATGGTGATTGCAGCCATGAAATTAAAAGACACTTGCTTCTTGGAAGAAAAGCTAAGACCAACCTAAATAGCATTAAAAAGCAGAGACATTGCTGACAAAGGTCCCTCTAGTCAAAGCTATGGTTTTTCCAGTAGTCATGTATGGATGTGACAGTTGGACCATAAAGAAAGCTGAGCTCAGAAGAACTGATGCTTTTGATTGGTGGTGTTGGAGAAGACTCTTGAGAGTCTCTTGGATTGCAAGGAGATCCAACCAGTCAATTGAAATCAGTCCTGAATATTCACTGAAGGGACTGATGCTATAACTGGACCTCCAATACTTTGGCCACCTGACATGAAGAACTGACTTACTTGAAAAGACTTCGATGCTGGGAAAGATTGAAGGCAGGAGGAGAAGGGGACGACAGAGGATAAGATGGTTGGATGACATCACTGACTTGATGGACGTGAGTTTGAGCAAGCTCCGGGAGTTGGTGATGGACAGAGAGGCCTGGCGTGCTGCAGTCCATGGGGTTACAAAGAGTCAGACATGGCTGAGCGACTGAAGACACCAAAGTGCATATTGCAAATGAGATTAATACATTTGGTAGTAGTAAACTTAAGTCACTATTATTCAACTGACAATACAAAACAGAATGTGAAGATATTTGCAATACATGAAACCAACCAAAGAACATTCAAAATGTACAATTATTGCTTGTGCATCTATAAGAAAAAGACAAACATTCCAACAGAAAAAAATATATTAACAAAAGACACGAAGATTTTTTTTACAGAAAAGACTATGTGACTCCTACCCTATAAAAGCAAGAAAAGATGTTGAACCTTATTGGTAGGAAAATGCCAAACCACAATTGGACAGCACTTCACACACACCAAAATGGACAAAACCACACACTGGATGATACTGAGTGACGGTGAGAATGTGGAGCGATGGGAACTCTCGCTCATCACTGGTGGATGTGTAGACACTGGCATAAATGCCTAAGGAAATGATTTGGCATTGCCTGGCGAAGCTCAGGGTATATGTGTCCTCCATTTGCTCTGCAATCCCACACCTACACTTTATCTAGAGAGACTCTTGTCCGTGTGCAGGTGCATAGGGAGAGAATGATGTTGAGGGCAGCACTGTTTTTAACAGCAAAATATTATAAACAGTGAAGTTTTCTTCACCAACAAAGTGGACAAATTGTGCCATGTTTATATGATAAAATTAATTTCATATAGATTCTTTACCATCTGAGTCACCAGGGAAGCCCATAATAAAATAAATAGTATACAAATGAGAAAATGCGGGGACGGGGTCTGATGCCAAAACATAGTGCTGAGTAAAGAAAACCCGAGGTACTCTATGATGCGAAGCATGTGAAATACCATGTCTCTTAAATTTTAAATCAAAGAAAATTCCTTGGGTACACAAAATTAGATTTTTTTCATAATTTTGATTGAAGACAAACTCCTTATACCTGGCTTTTTGGTTACATTTTTCTTTTTTTGTTGAACACACTTTTAAATAACATAATAAACCCCTGGTGTACCCATCATCCAGTCTGAGAACTGGAAAAATTAGCAGTAATTTGCATGTATCTATGTGTTCCTCCATTATTCTGTCCCTGTCTCCTAGCTACCCCAGAGCTAGTCACTATGGAATTTATTCCCTTGGTTTTTAAATTAATATTATCATTAACAATAGCATATTGTTGAGGTTTCATGCTTTAGAACTTTCTAAAAAGCATATTCTGCGGCACATAGTCCCCTGAAACTTTATTATTTTCCTACTCAACATTTTGTCAGTATTTGCTTTCAGCCCCATCTGGCTCCTAGCTGCTTCCCTCCTACCACGTGCTGCTCCTAAACACACCACCTGGCTCCTATATTCTGTTACCCTGAGGTTCCCAGGCAGCCAGCCCACAGTCCCTGTCCCCCCACATCCTCACTGACCTCAGGAAAGTGGCTTCACTCTTCCAGCTTCAGCTCCATTATGAGTAAGAGTGTATTTTTAGGGTGAATGGAGACAACACATGTCTACTGCTCAATGGCTGCCTGATCCATTGACGGTGCTCAGGGTATATTGTTGGCTCTTAATATAATAATCTGTTATTTTTACCCATTTTGTGGGTACTGCCTTGTGTTCTAGACCGATTTAATAAGCCAAGTTAATTTCATCATCAGTGAGTAACTTTTTTTGGTTCATTTGTATTGTAACTGAGGGTGACTCATGGGGTCCAAGAAATGCAGTTGCTAATAGTGGCATCTGTGGCAGTTGCTATAGGCCCCTGAGGGTGGCACTATTAAACTGGGCTTTTGCCTTTTTTCCCCTTTTCCTTTCCTTTCTCACCAAGACCACCAAAGTCGCTTTAGAAGTAGAGGGATGAGAGTATGGAAACTACATTGGGAACCTGGAATTAAAAAAAAAAAAAAAAGTGCCCTGGCTCTAACTTGGGGATGTTAGAGAAATCAGGGCGACAGTCTAAGTGGGGACCAGTGTCCACAACCCCAGAACCTGAGCCTCTCCCAGCCTGGCCCCTCCCAGGTGTGTACACCTTAGTTTACTCCTTTTGTTGCGCTCTGTTGAAGAGGAAAGTGCATCAGCTCAGCCAATTCCTCTTACTGAGAATTAGGCTAAGCTGTTTAACTTCTTTTTATGACAGTATCCTCATGTGTGAAACTGGGTCTAAGAATGACTGTACAATGCTGTTGTGGGGAAAAATGGACACAATGTAGGTTAAGGGCCTAATACAGTTTTATAATCTCTGTATAAATATCTATCTACAGACATAATTATATATGGCACAATTATATATAAATACATAAATAAGTATATATAAACAGTAGTTTATGCTCAAGGAACAGTAGTTCACTTTCCCCTTGAATGAATGAAAACCAGCTGCATACAAAGGAAGGGAAGTCTAGAATAAAAATAAGGAGATGAGGAATTGTACTCAAGAAATTTATAAACAGAAAAGGAGATGAAGTAACAGGCTGAGTCCAGTTGTTCAGTTGTCCCTGAACAGCTTGCCCCATTGGTACCTTTATTGCCACATGTAGTTAATTGCTGAGACTGTCATATACAGCAGCTCTCATGGGCAGAAAGATAGTTTCATCCCTAGGTGTACCAGGCAGAAGCTCACCTGAAAAGTTCAACATCACAAGCAGGAAAGCCCACACTGTGGGAGGCAGCAGATGTCTGGCTTTATTAAAATGTCTGCTTGATGAGCCCCTACAGCTCAGTTTTCTCTCTGAGAACCTCATCTCCCAAAGGCAAGACATTTGTAACTTATGAGGTATGAGCTGTGATTAGAAAACCTCATCACCTTCATCATCAGTCTCTGTTTTCATAGCACTTGTGTTTCTAGAGGGTGGGCATTGCCCTCGTAGCATCTGGCCCTCACAGCAATGCTGAAAGTGAAGATAGGAATGTTTCCTAGAGAGGCACATTCATGCGCAGAGAGGTTGAAAGCGTTGCCTACACAGGCATCCTCTGTGGAGCTATCTAACATCCTACTTCCTTTTTCCTTGATCCACAAAAGATGTGGGGCAGCCTACCCAAGTCTCCTGAATTCTGAAAAGTTATTCAACTTTTGAGGCTTTAGATGGAAGGGGAAGGGGGCAAGTAGCGGGTGCAGGGATCATGTTGGGTGGAGATGAACTCATCCAGGGCTCCTTAGAGGCGAGCAGCACGTGCAGCTCTGAGCTTCTTGATGAAAGCAAAAAGAAGCCAGTTCTCGGTTCCAAGCCCAGAGGTATTACTCTGTCCTGGCAGGTGGTATCTTGATTGCACCATCCCACAAACAACCCCTCTTGGATCATAAAAGTGACAAAGCAGTGAAACGACAGAAGTACAGGAATCCAGAGGGACTCTGGAACCAGCACAAGTCCTGAGCATTTTCCTAGGTGGTAAATTTTGCCTGTCTCCCTATGAGGAGAGGAAGAGGAAGCTCCTTGAGGAAGGCTGCGTTCTCATCTCTCTTAAACTCTAAATCAGGGCTGATTCAGGCTCCAAATTTGACTCATTGTGGAAGTGGCTCTTGATGAACAGAGAGACTGGAACTGTGAATTGCCTGCGGTTGGCCCATGAATGTAAAACAGCAAGGCTATGACCATCACAAAAAGAACCAGCAGAAGGAACCTGATAAAGGCAGTAGATAGGAGTGGGCATTATTTAAAAATACAAAAACAGACAGTAGTGGACGTTAGAGGCTGTTCCAGTCTTTAAAAATCTGCTACTCAGCAACTGCTATCTCAATTTTTCTCTATTTAAGAATTGTATCTATTTTTATTTTAGTTTGTGTTTTGCTTATAAATTTTTTTTTTTTACTTATTGAAGTTGAAAATTGTTTTCTAGGAAAAGCTATTGGTTTTATTCTTTATGATTTCTTCTGTTACTACATTAAACTTAGAGTTCTCCTGCTCAGGAATTTGAATTTTTCTCAAAATTATTCTGTAGTTTGAAATTTTTATATGTAACTTTAAAATTCATTATCAGATTTTTTGTTTTGGTATAAAGTTGTGGGATGGTGATGTATTCAAAATTATTTCCAGGTTCTTTACAGTTCTCTGTTAAATAGTCTTCTGTTCTCTTTTGGTTTGCCAAGTCTTCCTAAAGATACATCATTATAAATTATTGGATAATTAAAGCTTATGTCAGAGTTATCCTGTTTCAGTGAGCTATGTGTCTATTTTTAGTAACATACCACCTAAATTACTGTGATTATATGATACATCTTAATATCTGGTATGACTATGCACTCTCCCTTACTAAGTCGTTTTAACAATATCTGAGTTTCACTTTCTTCTTGTCTTTGCTGTCTTCCCCCTCCTCTGCCTCTTATTCTTTTGTTCCTTCTAATTGAAAAGTAATTATGAAATTTGGGATAACTTAGTTTCCATCTCATGTATATTGATAGATATTTACTTATCCTCTACTTTTTCCCCAGTCAACATTATACCATGCGTGTTTCACATATCCTGGGAATCTATTTGAATAGTTAAATTGGGATGAAGGCTTATAATCAACAGTATGGAGATTCCATGATTTAATTAACCACACTTCAGTTGTGAGCATGTAAGTCATTAATTGCCAGCATTAGTGAAAGCTCTATTTCAGAGTTATCTATTGTGTTTCACCAAAAGATGCACACATTTGTACATAGTTCTTCGTCTACAGTTTTATTTACTTAAAATATATTTTATAAATGGAACCACTGGGAATGATACTTAGACCAAATTGCTTTTCAAAAGAGGTACAACAGTTTGTATCTCTGTTGCAATGATGTTAGAGTTCCTATGGTTTTTTCCCCCCTTCTAACACTGTATGTTATCATTTAAATGAATTCACCAATCTCAAAGTGGAACATAGCTCATTTTAAAAAAGGAGTGTATATATTATTACAAAAAAGTTTGAAATTTTTGTTTATAAGCCATTTATATTTCTTCTGTGATTGTCTGCTTTTGTTTGTCCTTCATTTTTCTAAAAATATTTGGTGTTTTTCTCGTTGTTTTGAAAATTGTTCCTTGTTTTCACAATAAGGACATTCATCTTCTGTCTCTGTGTTTATCCCTCCAGACTAAATTTAAAGATGTTTTGTCAGTTACCTTCTTCTCGTCTCTGTCCTCCCCCACAAAACAAGATCATTGGTTTTTTTTTTTTATCAGAGTCTCAATAAAACTATAAATTAATTTTTGGAGAATTAACATCTTAACATTTAAATTTTCAACCCAAGAATATGATATAAGTTTCCATTTACTGTTTTACATTTGTGTAAACTTTTTGTAGTTGCCCTCAAATAAGTAAAAAAAGTTTCCCTTAAGATTATTTTCAGTTATCTTATATTTTTATTGTTACTATGAAAGTCATCTCTATTATGATAATTTCAAAATGCTTATTGCTGTCTGGGCTTCCTTGGTGGCTTACATGGTAAAGAGTCCACTTGCAATGTCGGAGACCTGGGTTCAATCTCTGGATCAGGAAGATCCCTTGGAGAAGGGAATGGCAACCCACTCCAGTATTCTTGCCTGGAGAATTTCATGGACAAAGAAATCTAGCAGGCTACAGTCCATGGGGTTGCAAAGAGTCAGACATGGTTGACCAACTTACACACACACTTAGTGCTATATATAGGAATGCCATTACTTTAAAAAGTATCTTATGTATTTTTTTTTTTTTTACTAAATGTTCATTTATATAGTACTTTTTAGTTTATTCTGTTTTCAAGTTGAGTGAGGATCAACTAGTGTTTTTCTTTTTTATTAATACCATTTAGGTTTATATTTATATTTCATATTTTGCCAGAAATTTTAAAACAATGTTGAGAATTTTAAAAAGAGACTTCTTATTTTGTTCCTGATGTCAGTGCTTTTCTGATAACTATCTTTCATCTCCTTAGCTTTGGAATTGTGATCTCTTTCAACACTTATGCTTTTTTTTTCTTGGTCAGATAAAAAATATTCTTGGCGTCAGGCACATAGCATCCTCTTAGATTTGACAGATTAACTTATATGCAGAGTACATCGTGAAAAACGCTGGGCCGGAAGAAGCACAAGCTAGAATCAAGATTGCCAGGAGAAATATCAACAACCTCAGATATGCAGATGACACCACCCTTATGGCAGAAAGTGAAGAGGAACTCAAAAGCCTCTTGATGAAAGTGAAAGAGGAGAGTGAAAAAGTTGGCTTAAAGCTCAACATTCAGAAAATGAAGATCATGGCATCTGGTCCCATCACTTCATGGGAAATGGATGGGGAAACAGTGGAAACAGCGTCAGACTTTATTATTTTGGGGCTCCAAAATCACTGCAGATGGTGATTGCAGCCATGAAATTAAAAGACGCTTACTCCTTGGAAGGAAAGTTATGACCAACCTAGATAGCATATTCAAAAGCAGAGACATTACTTGCCAACAAAGGTCCGTCTAGTCAAGGTTATGGTTTTTCCAGTGGTCATGTATGGATGTGAGAGTTGGATTGTGAAGAAAGCTGAGCACCAAAGAATTGATGCTTTTGAACTGTGGTGTTGGAGAAGACTCTTGAGAGTCCCTTGGACTGCAAGGAGATCCAACCAGTCCATTCTAAAGGAGATCAGTCCTGGGTGTTCTTTGGAAGGAATGATGCTAAAGCTGAACCTTCAATACTTTGGCCACCTCATGCAAAGAGTTGACTCATTGGAAAAGACTCTGATGCTGGGAGGGATTGGGGGCAGGAGGAGAAGGGGACAACAGAGGATGAGATGGCTGGATGGCATCACCGACTCTATGCAAGTGAGTTTGAGTGAACTCCAGGAGTTGGTGATGGACAGGGAGGCCTGGCGTGCTATGATTCATGGGGTCAGAAAGAGTCGGACACAACTGACTGAACTGAACTGAACTGTGTTTTGTATATAGAGAACTTTATATACATAATTACATATTTGTGTTATGTGCTCTGAGTGTTCTTTCTTAGAAGCCTGGGTAGATGGTGATGCTGTGAATGGAAACTGAGAGCACAGGAGGAGCAATAGGTTTGGGGAGTGAAATCTATGATAGCCATAAGGATACTGAAGCTCAGTCTAGGATCTTCTCAGTGGGTTTTCCTTTTGTAGGATAAGACAGAACTCACATGTCTTAACATGTGACATGAGATTACATTGACAGCAAACTCAGTGTGAGTCAACACTAAATGTAGCTGCCAAAAATAATTATAAGATTGAGCTGCATGAACACAAACACAGGAGATGAGGACTATCAGTGCTGCCTGAAAGCCTGCTATAATGGTGGGCACCATGATAGTTGTTCCTAGACAGATGGCTTACTTCGTTTTCATGACAATTCAACCTCATGATTCTCCCAGAGAGTAGAGCAGAAACTTAGTCCCTAGAACGAAGCAGAGCAGGGCATGCGCCACAGCTTTTATGAAGTGTAGGTAAACCAATTGATATACCCAGATGCGGTCTGGTGTGGTATGGTTAACAGTAAGGGAACCAATCACATTCATATGTTGCATTATGAATAATTTTAGGAACTGAGATTTTTAAAGTTGTATTTGGAGAACTATTCCCTGCGAGGGCAAAGAATATGAGTATAGGACGAGCCAGAAATAATTAATCTACTACTGTGATACTACCCACTTGCAAGATTTTGGTTACCATCTGTATGCCAGTAATCTTAAACATTCCTGTCTCCTGTCTGAGCTTTCCCTGGATATGCTGTAGGCAGCTCACACTCAGGCCCAGGGGTTAAGAGTTTCCTAAAGCTCTCTGTAGCCATTAAATCCAATCATTAAAGAACAATCATAATTATTATTTTAACACAATTTACTTATTATTATGGACTGGCCACTGGACTAATGTTTTGTATTTATTATGAAATGAATAGTTGAATTTTCCCACTTATGTTACAAGGTGCATATTATCCCTATTTTGTAGATAAAACTGAGGTGTTAAAGCTGAGCCAGTAAGTGGTTGGAGCTGGGTTCAAACTCCAGGTTTCTCTGGCTCTAAGCGCAAGCTCTCTCTAGGACACGGACTCCAAAATCCTAGAAAGGGCAGATCAAGGTAAAACACGACAGGTACTCAGGAGGCTCAGACCTGAGGGTGACTAAGTGACTAATGTTTTCAGAGCTGCTGCCTCATCTCTGAAAGTCCAGACACTCAGGCTTCAGAGATCAGGTTCTTGGGTTAAAAGGATAGTTGATCTTCTATGTTTTGAAAGGCGTGTACAAATGCTTCCATGGAACCGTGGTGCCAAGTGTTTGAGTACTTAGTCACGTCCGACTCTTTGCAACCCCAGGGACTGTAGCCCTGAGGCTCCTCTGTTCATGGAGATTCTCCAGGCAAGAATACTGGAGTAGGTTGTCATGTCCTCCGCCTGAGGATCTTCTCAACCCAGGGATCAAACCCAGGTCTCCCTCACTGTAGGTGGATTCTTTACCGTCTGAGCCAACAGGGAAGCCCTAAAAAGCCCATCAGTTCAGTTCAGTCGCTCAGTTGTGTCCGACTCTTTGCGACCCCATGAATCGCAGCACGCCAGACCTCCCTGTCCATCACCAACTCCCGGAATTCACTCAAACTCACGTCCATCTAGTCGGTGATGCCATCCAGCCATCTCATCCTCTGTCGTCCCCTTCTCCTCCTGCCCCCAATCCCTCCCAGCATCAGAGTCTTTTCCAATGAGTCAACTCTTTGCATGAGGTAGCCAAAGTATTGGAGTTTCAGCTTTAGCATCATTCCTTCCAAAGAACACCCAGGACTGATCTCCTTCAGAATGGACTGGTTGGATCTCCATGCAGTCCAAGGGACTCTCAAGAGTCTTCTCCAACACCACAGTTCAAAAGCATCAATTCTTTGGTGCTCAGCTTTCTTCACAGTCCAACTTTCACATCCATACGCGACCACAGGAAAAACCATAGCCTTGACTAGACGGACCTTAGTCGGCAAAGTAATGTCTCTGCTTTTGAATATGCTATCTAGGTTGGTCATAACTTTTCTTCCAAGGAGTAAGCGTCTTTTAATTTCATGGCTGCAGTCACCATCTGCAGTGATTTTGGAGCCCAAAATGATAAAGTCTGACACTGTTTCCACTGTTTCCCATCTATTTCCCATGAAGTGATGGGACCGGATGCCATGATCTTCGTTTTCTGAATGTTGAGCTTTAAGCCAACTTTTTCACTCTCCTCTTTCACTTTCATCAAGAGGCTTTTTAGCTCCTCTAAGCCCATAGGAGAAAAATATATTTCAATATAAACCTCTGCCAATGTCCTGTTGAAAACCTGAGTCCACATATTCCATAAAAGCCTGTTTTTTTTTTGATGTAGAGAAAAACCCTTATTTTAAGAAAATGCAAGATTGAGGATAGCTAGTAGACACAGTTGTTAAGGTGAGGGTTCCCTTTGATTGGCGACCTGGAAGCCTCCAAGCTAGAGACACCACTTTTAGAGGGTCTTGTACGGCAGAACTCTCAAGAATTAGAGCTACTGTATCAGCAGTTCTATGGAGTCATCACCCTGGGTGGGATGCTACTGGCCTTGGGAATTTTTCCCGTTTCTTTCTTGGATCTTCTTGGATCCCCTTTCTTTCATGGATTAGGCACCATGTCTTACTCAGTTTGTATCCCTGAGATTAGTCATGGTTTATTTACCATCAGAGCTTCTTTCTTGATAGAAACCTTGCCACTACCTCTTGGAAGGAAATATAGAAACCACACTGTTCTCCTTAGCAATTAATTTTCCCTGCCACGAGCAATATAATGGCAGACAAATGTACTGCCAATAGCTATAGTCGAGGGTACAAGTCAAATGGAAAATAAACAAACCCACACCAATAGATAAGTAGAGGCACAATTGTGAGACACTCACAGGAAAGTGATGTCAGGAACAAAATAAAGGTCGAGAAGAAGAATGGCAATATGTTCTGTAGTTGTGTATCAATTTGGACAAGTTTAATAATTCCTAACACAATTAAGAATAGAAGCAGAAAACAAGAAATGCACCCTGTGAGGCACTGAAAGAAAAAAGTCTAGACAACATTTTTATTTGTCTGGGAACCAGACTAGAAGCTAAAAAAGAAATGAAAAAGCAAATCATAAAGTAGACTTTTTTGTTTGCTTATTTTCTCTCTTCGATCAGTCTTTGGAAGAATAATTCATAACTTCATAATTATATAATCTGAGGGGGATACCAGGAAGGCCCATCATGTGAAGAAGTTCTCCCCTAGGCTTATTGTTAATAGATGAAGTTCTAGGTTTCAAGGCCTATGTTTTGTCATTGAATCATTGGCATTTGACAATTTAACTGTCATCAGTCATGCCTATCTTTTCATGAGTTAGGTTATCAAATTCTTGCCAAAGGTCATGGGGGAAAGCATGTTAAAAAAAAAAAAAAGAGATCAGCATGCTAGATTAATGGATGTTTTGTGAACTTGCTAGAGAAATGCCAAAATGCACTTCCTGTCTAACTGAAATGTTATGTACCATATATGATATATATGTCATAAATACATGTGTCCCAGGCATTGCCCAGTATGATCCCACATGCTACACAGACTTGCTCCCCTGGACCAATATTAGGTCAGAGAAGGTAAGGTAGGGAAGATAGTAACCCGAATGGAGGGTGATGGAGGGTTCTCTTGGTTCTGCTCCCATTTCACATCATTTAGCAACCCATTCTGCCCCAAGACTGTGGAAATAACCAGGGCCTAATCTGGGTATTTAATGGGCTCTTGACATCTGGTTCAATAATTCTGCTCTTTTCTTATTTGGTTTTCTGATAAGCAATTGCCTTACATCCTAAACCATGACTTCCCTATAGCTCAAATGCTAAAGAATCTGCCTGCAGTGCAGGAGACCAAGGTTGGATCCCTGGGTTGGGAAGATCCTCTGGAGAAGGGAATGGCAATCCACTCCAGTAAACTTGCCTGGAGAATCCCATGGACAGAGAAGCCTGGCAGCTATAGTCCTTGGGGTCGCAAAGAATCGGACATGGCTGAGCGACTAACACACACACTAAACCCTCTGCCTTAAGAGACAGAGGTCAGCCATACATCCGTTACTTTTTCAGGAATCCAGTTGCGCCCTGTGGTCAGGTTGCCACGCTGTTTCGACCCTTTCCGATGCTGCCTGCCTAGAGCTGGATCTCAGTATATTTCTGCATCTTTTACCTTCACCCATTCCAGACCATTCTGCCCTGATGCCTGCCCTGCCTCCCTGATCTGAATGACTCCTGGGGCCTCCCCAAGCCCTTCCCAGATACAGCACACCTTGACAATTCAAGTTCACTCAGGTTATGGGTTAGAAATCAATGTCCTTCAAATTCTAATTAAGTCTCTGACAACTTAGGGAAACACCCTCCTGCTGAAAAAATACCTTGTCTGTTTTTATTTTCAAACTTCCTAGTGAGTTTCTTAAAGAATATTTTCCTATGACATTCTGAGTATATTTTCAGTGTGAAGAAATTAATAACTTAGGTCTTAGAATTTACTTTGGAACCTTGGAGATGACTTTTAATTTATGAGCTAGCCCACAAAGCTTCTTTTTATTATCTTGGTTTTTGGAAAAATTTATAATGCTTAAAAGTTGTATATGGAACCACCAATTTTCCTTTTCTTTTCTTCCACTCGCAAATCAAATCCCTTCTCTTTTCTTTGTTGGATCTTAGTTTTAAAGACCTACAACTAACTGAATAATGATCAAGCAGGAAGAAACATTGGAGAACTTGTCAATTTATTTTATGAAGCTTTGGTGTTGCCATAAACGCTAGGACTTTAAATCCCTACCTATAGTGCTGCCAGAAGTAACACTTAGTATAACAGTTTCTGATTTTCTTGTTTTACTCTTATGACAAAAAAGGAATCAATGCAGAGAATGGTTAGATTGCTGTGAATATGTTCATCAGTAGCATTTTTCTTGAGTCCACATGTATGCATTAATATATGATATTTGTTTTTCTCTTTCTGACTTACTTCACTCTGTATAACAGGCTCTAGGTTCAGCTACCTCACTAAAACTAACACAAACTCATTCTTTTTTATGACTGAGTAATATTCCATTGTAAATACTTACCACAACTTCTTAATCTGTTTATCTGTCAGTTGTCATCTAGGTTGCTTCCCTGTCCTGGCTTTGGTAATAGTGATGCCTTGAACATTGGAGCACATGTGTTTTTTAGAATTATGGTTTTCTCAGGGTACATGCCCAGTAAGGGAACTATTGGATCGTATGGTAGTTTTAGTCTTAGTTTTTTAAGGAATCTATCTCCATACTGTTCTCCATAGTGGCTGTACAATTTACATTCCCACCAATAGTGCAAGAGGGTTCCCTATTCTCCACACCCTCTTCAGAATTTATTGTTTGTAGATTTTTTGACAGTGGCCATTTTGACCAGTGTGAGGTGGTACCTCATTGTAATTTTGATTGGCATTTCTCTAATAATGAACTCTGTATATTTTATAAAACATGTTTGAATTCATGCCTTGATAGGAGCCTTAAATTGGTGATGAACTGATTTTTCAGAAAAGAAAATCAAACTTTCCTTAACTAAACCAGCAGAATTTTACTCCCTAGTCTTTTGACTCCCCAAACCATTGCTCCTGTGAACCCCACACCACTTTCAGACCAGATATCATGAGGAGGGGATGGCTCTGTAAACATGAGTTCTGGCCAAAGGTTCGAAGCTTTGGATTTGACTCGGAGTGATGGAGACACACTTTCTTGATCAACATGATGAAAAGTTAGTGGAATATGACATCCCTGGGACTTTGTCACCACACCTTTGCTGTGTACTAGTTATAGTTATCTTGATCAAGTCACTGCTCTGGGCCTCAGTTTCCCCTTTGTAAAACGGGTATGGTAAAAAGTTGTGAAGATTCAGTGATTCTGCATGCAGTGTGCCTAGCATGGCATCTGGGATGTCAGCCGTGCCAGTAAATGTTGGCTGTTGCTTTAATGTGCTCAGGCTGCCATGCTAATATACTGCAGACCTGGTAACTTAAACAACAGAAATATGTTTTCCTGTGGTTCTGGAAGATAGAGATCCCAGATGAAGTCTGGCAGGGGCAGCTTCTGATGCGAATGCTCTCCTTGGCTCATAGAAGCGCATTTCTCAGTGCATCCTCAGAAGGCCCTTCCTCAGGGCAGAAAGAGAGAGAGAGCACGTGAGTGAGTGTGGCCCTCTCATGTCTCTTCTTATAGGGACACTAATCCTATCAAATTAGGGCCACATCATTGCAGACTCGTTTCTTTCCTTATTCCAAATACTCCAGTATTCTGGCCTGGAGAATCCCATGGACAGAGGAGCCTGTAGGGCCACAGTCCGTAGCATTGCAAAGAGTCAGACATGACTGAAGTGACTTCACATTCAGGCAGGTGGGGTTATAAGGTTTCCATATATGAATTTTGAGGAAGATACAAATATCGAGCCCATAACAGCTAATATTATCAGTATTCTTTTCTTCACCAGTATTACTGAAATGGGGCTTCCCTGGTGGTCAGCACTAAAGAACCCACTTGCCAATTCAGAAGATACGAGTTCAATTCCTGAATCAGAAAGATTGCAACCCACTCTAGTATTCATGCCTGGGAAATCCCATGGACAGAAGGAACCTGGCAGGCTCCAGTCCATGGGGTTATGAAAGAGGTGGACACCACCGAGTGGCTAAAAACAACAACAAACATTGCTAAAGTGAGTGCGGTGGTAGTTGCACAGAAGGAGCAAGGTGTGAGAGATTCGAGTCAGGGCTAAAGGCCACTGCAGAGAAGCAGGTAGGAAGGGAGAGGAGGGAGGAGTTCTAGAGGCAAGGGGCCCTTTAATTCCATTGACAGGTATTGAGTACCCACTGGGTGCCAGCCGTTGCTCTGGGGCCTAGGGATCCAAGATGTGCGTGCATGGAGTCAGACAAGCTAGAACTGTCTTAAACACTGTGATGAAAATCTGTGCAAGTCATGGTGGGCACCCAGGACATGTCTTCATAAAAGAGCAGCCACGTGAGTGACAGGAATTGTTTGGAGGGATAGCCAGTATGAAATGGAAGGAAACAGTCAATAGGGGTCACAGTTTCTAGCTTTCGGTAGTCAAAACCACAAAGACCAAATTGGCAGACTAGTGGGACTTGGGAGTAGATTTGGGAAGGGAAGGGGGGGCTCTTTCAATAGCAAAAAGGAGTCGCAAAGTTCCTCCTCAGCGGGAAATGTCCCTGGTTGCGGCATCAAACTCTGAAGACCGGAAAAGAAAATAAGAATTGTGTTATTTCCTGCAATGAAATAATGCTCTAAGCCATATCGTCACATACCCTCCCGAGACTGGAAGTGAGAAGATGACTAACCCTTCTCAAGGCATTACTGGAACATGTTCTGTTCCTATGTTAGCTCAAGAAAATGATTGGATTTGTATGATAACATCACAAAGCCCGGGGCATTCCCCACCCTTTCAGAGAAGTTGGGCAGGAGGGGGAAGGAGCGGGGGTGGGGAGGAGCCAAGGCTCCGGGAGGCGGGAACTCAGACTCAGCCCAACACCTGTGCCTAGAAAGGACTGGTTATATAAGGAGCTATCTCTGGCAGCTGAGTTCTATCTGCATTGGGATTAGAGCCTGTCCAGTTGCTTAAAGAAACAAGATCTTCTGTGCAGGTAAATTTCTGTGGCTTCAAAGGTAGGTCCAATCTAGCCTAGAGCCCCTCAGGTCCTCTGTGAGTTCTGGATTCCAGAAAAGGAGAGGTAGTGGCTTTTCCTGATATGAACTTTGCAGGTCAGAGTGTCTATATAGGCAGAGCTCTGGCATCTGGAGATCTGAATTGTGTTCTCAGCTTTGCGTCTGCTCACCCGTGTAACCAAGAACAGTAGACTTCAGCCCTTTGGGCTCTGTCTCCTCATTCAGATGAGGGGGTCTTTGGACCTGGGTGATTCCTGGGGTCCCTCCAGCTCTAATTTCCATCCATGGTGATTTGGTAGAGTTAGCAATGCTGCAAGTTGCTGTCATTTCCCAGCGCTCAGGCCCTTCCAGGGATCTTCTGAGCCTGCTCAATTTGAGGAGGGAGCTGGAAGGGGCCTCGGGCCTTGTGGGGTCTGATGTTCCGGAAGGCAGGCTGCTCTCTGGGTGCTAATAGGAAGCGAGGTTGACTTGATATCCTCTGTGAAATCAGATGTGAAGAAACACTGATGATGATGCTCACCTTCTGCGAGAGTGAAATGGTCCCTCACGTGATAGGGGTCAGTGTGGTGCTAAAAGGTGGCCTTGGCTTAGACGAGAAATCTAGAAATTACAATGCTGAAGCATTTTGCTGGCCTCTAGGCATCGGAGGCTGGCGATGGCTGTGGAGGGAGGTGGTTAGCTCTCAGCTCAGCGTGTCTGTCTGTCCCATGAAGGCAGAGGGAGATACTGCGAGACACAGACTGGATACTGGTTAAATATTTTTGTTCCAGACATGGCAGGTCCAGTCTATAGGAGCTCGGGGCTAGAACTGTGATTCTAACTTTGAGCTAGTGAAGTGAACCTAAGTGTCTCAGTCTGGGGTGATCTTCTGGATCTGGCAGGGTGGGAGGGTATCTCTAACTTTTGAGAGTGAGGATTCTTGGGTGGGCTGGGTACTGACCATTATACAGAGTGAGCTTCACAGGGAAGAGAAAACAGCCCTCTCTCTGGGCCTGTGATGTAGTTGAGAGCGGAAATTCTGATTCATCCTGCACCCCTGCCATCGAGGGCCCATGGAGAAGAGTCTAATAAAGACTTGGTTAACAAGTTGAATCTATCTCTCTTTAATTTCCACTGTAAATCTCTCTACTGACCATCGCAACAATCAGTAGGAAGGAATAGAATTGGTATAACTATTAGCTGCACAACTGTTTGGGGGACAAATCTCTCCACCTCGAGGGTAACCGCCAAGCTGATTTCTAACATATAGATTGGTTTTGCCTTTTTTTTGAAGTTATGTAAATAGAATCATAGAGTTTCCATGTCTGGTTGTTTTCCCTCTGTACTGAGTTTGTAACTTTCATCTGTAGGGTTGGGTGTAGTTCATGGCTGTTCACTCTCATGCTTTGTAGCATTCTATTGTGTGAATGTTCCCCAGTATTATTTATCCATGTTCATGGCCTTGTGGGGAGTTCTCAGTTCAGGACTATTTTGAATAATGCTGTTATGAATTTCCTTGTACATGTTTTGTGGTATACAAGTCCAAGAGTTTCTATTAGGTAATATCCAGGGATTGCTGTGTCAGAGGATGTATATATGTTTACTTTTAATACTGACTGCCAGATAGTTTTCCCCAAAAGATTTTTTTCCAAAAAGATTTTTTTCCAAAGGATTGTTATTTTAAATTTATTTTTATTTGTTTATTTTTGGCTACACCGTGCAGCATGTGGGATCTTAGTTCTCTAACCAGGGATTAAACTCGTGCCCCCTGCAATGGCAGTGCAGAATGGACAGCCAGGGAGTCCCCCCAAAGATGTTTTTGATTGGCTTCCTTTTTCCAAAGTGTTGCCCAGGTGTCTAACTGCATAGCTTGGTTTTCTGGAGTAGTGCTAATCATAGCCTGAGCCATCCATTTCTCGAGTCCAGGACCAAGGATTTTGGGGGCCGGAAGTGCTGTTACCCAGCATCATCCCCCACCCCCCCCAGGTCATAACAGATTCAGGGTTGTTCTTTCATGGCTGCTCCTTTTACGACAGTCTCCTTCTCATGCAGTCACACAAGCTCAGAGGCCCTGAGAGTACCTTTCCTGAGGTGTAAAAACTCTGTGCCTCTGTCAGGTAACTCAGCTGTGAGGAGAAGCAAAAATGTGCCTGAGGGCCAGAGAAGGCCTTTGTGGATGAGGGGAAATGAGCTGAGCTTTGAAGAATGGATGCAATTTGAACCAGAGAGGGCAAGACACATCTTGTGTTTGTGTGCGACTGAAAGGTGTGTTGGGATAGAGCAGAGGGTGTGTGCTGTGGGTTGTTTACCCAGAAAGAGGTCCAAACCCAGAGAGCCCCCGTGGGTTTGAGGCCACCCTCTGTATGGAGGAGGGGAAGGAAATCTATTTTTATTTAATCAAATAATGCAGTTCAAAGCCTGTGACTCTCTTCAGATGCAAATACTTCTGAAAATAAAAAAGAACTCATTTACATCTGTTTTAAAACTCCTTCCTATTGAGATGTGTTTTGAAATGTCGAGAAGGGAGAAAGATCAAAAAAGTTGGTTCTTCAAAAGTATGGGAGATGGTGGAAGTGTGGGAGATGGTGGAGAAATCAGGCTCTAAGACCAGGGTGCTGCTGTTTCCTGGGGTGGGAACTCTAAGAGCAGAAGCAGGCAAGAGAGCAAGAGCGTGACCCCATGAGGCTCCAGTCTAAGAGCCTGTAAGAAAGTGAAAGAAGATGTGTGAAAAAGATGCCCCAGGGCTCACCCTAGTGAGTCTGGGCAGCTACAGCCATTGGAACTGCTGCTCAGGACACCAAATTCCTTCTAGCCTGATGTTGAGTTCAGCTGCAAAGAGTGACTAATATCAGGGTCTGCCTTCTGCAGGGGCCAAGTGAAGATTCTTAAGCCCATGGAAAGTTACATGGAAACTTAGGGTGTACACTCCCGTTCTGGGGGTATCTGCACTTCTACAAAGATCTGTGGCAGTGTAGTGTCTCACGGAGTCAGATGGAAGACGAGGCAGCTGAGAGCGGGCCGGGAACTCCATCAGCCAAGTTCTTACATCTTCACATAGGCATGTAATCACCCCAGCATTACCAGTGAAGGCAGGGAGCATCTGGCCTTTTCTCCCCACCAACCCCAAACCCAGCATCCTCTCCAGGTGCCTGGTTGCTATGGAGACTTCTTTGCTTTTTGAAGCCACTCTTGATTTTACTTTGTGCCTCAGGGCACTTTGCTTTAGATCCCGCATACCACCCCCTACAGCCAACCTGTATGAGAAGGGGTGTTGTTAGGGAGGCCACTGAAACCAAGTCTCAGCCTAAACCAGTCCCAGGGATGTGATCAGAAAAACAGAAGAACAGTCACACAGTTGATGTCTCACAAAAAGTTTTCCTGTCCTTTTCTCCTTCAGCTTCATACTCGGAGGGGTGGGGAGGGCAGGTTTTATGATTCTTTACATTTTACAAATGAAACATTGATTCATTCATTCAGTCAGCTGGTCAGCAAACACATATCAGCCATTTCTTTGTTCATGACTGGGCTCTGCGAATCCAGGAAACAAATCTTATTCTTGCCTTCAAAATAGTTCATAGTTGGACTGTGTTCTTTATTGTTTCCTGAAAGACAAAGTCTTGGGATTTTCTATTAAAAATGCAATCTAAATTCAGACAGATGTCTAAAAAGGTAAAAACTTTCAAGATCCTTTCCAATCATTAATTTTGTAAAATCATTTCCTCTTTCATGAACCGATCATGATCTGTACATAAAGATATGGGTTTTCCTATTCGTCATCAGTACCCACAAAGCCACCTGAAATCTGCTCAGGAATGCCTGATGTCATCACCTGTAAAAAATGTATTAGAGACCAGACTTTAGCAGAGAGAAATGGCAAGCTATATCTTTAAGTCTTTTTGAGACACAAATGTAACTCAAAATGTTAAGAGTCTGTTAAAAAAAAAAAAAACCCAATGAATCAATTAGAGATAAAATTCTGTTGCATTAAGATAAATTCTCAGTGATTAATTCAATTAACCACATTTTATTCTGTGAATTCCTCCTTGGAGCTTACCCCTGTGCTTAGCGCCATGTAGCAACAATCCATCTGGGTTAGATAGTGCTTTAAAGCAGACTTCTCTATAAAAGGCTGTGGTGGTTTATTCACTAAGTCGTGTCTGACTCTTGTGACCCCATGGACTGTAGCCTGGCAGGCTCCTCTGTCCATGGAATTCTCTAGGCAACAATACTGGAGTAGGTTGTCATTTCCTTCTCCAGGGGATCTTCCTGACCCAGGAATCAAACCCGGGTCTCCTGCCTCGCAGGCAGATTATTTACCAACTGAACTATGAGGGAAAGGGCTAGGCCTTAAATATTTTTACTTGCGGGTCATATGATCTCTGTTCCAACTATTCAACTGCTGTTGTATGTTGCAAAAGCAGCCATGAATACATAAATGGGTAAGCATGGCTGTGTTTCAATAAAGCTTTGTTTACAAAAACCAATGGTGGGCCAGATTTGACCCATGGATCACAGAATGCCATTCCCCGCTCTAGAGTTTTTTCAAGTTGCTTCACATCGTTGTCTCTTTGAGTCCTGAGAGTGGGCACAGGATATGTCATCTCCATTTTACAGGTAAGCCAGACAGCTGGGAGATGGTAAAGTGTCTGCCCATGGCCACACGGTAAGAGGTAGCAAACCCAGCCACCTCTGGGTTTTCTAATTCCAAATCTGGCACACCATGAACACTGTACAATGACCGTTACACAAAAGAAGGATAGCTTTGCCCAAGATAAATCAGGCAGGACTGATTCTTAGTCTTGTTCTTTTGTTCCAACTGTCAAGAGAATGATATTGATCATTTTTTCAATCCGATGCTTTTTATCATGTAGACAGGGCCATTGTGCAAGGAGCTTAGGTTTCTATTCCAGTTTTACTTCGGTAACTCAGCGGGCTGTGGCGAGATGCCAGAACTCTCCAGGAATCAGTCACCCTGTAGGAGGATTCTACAGGTCCACAGTACCTGTGA
This sequence comes from Ovis aries, assembly GCF_016772045.2. Lineage (NCBI taxonomy): Eukaryota > Metazoa > Chordata > Mammalia > Artiodactyla > Bovidae > Ovis > Ovis aries. The sequence goes on along the minus strand of NC_056056.1, from coordinate 38,009,154 downwards.
GCAGGGATGTACTTATTTCATTTCCTTTCCAGAGCCCTGACTCTACCCTTACTGGTGGGTCAACAACCACGTGTATGTATACGACATGGTGCTGTGCCTGCACACAGTAGGTCCTCAGCAAACATCTGAATGAACATCAGGGCAGGGACCCGAGGCATGGAAGAAACCAGAGTCTCACCCAGTGCTGCTGCTCATTACTGTTCTAAGCCCTCTTTGGGATCATGGGCACCAGGGATCCTCCTCCCCATCATAAAGCTCTCTCTTACCCCCAACATCTACTGAGAAGGCAGGTATAGCCAATAAGGCAAGGTGAAGATTGAGGTTCTGACTATTGATTTGCTGAGTTCAAATGGATCCTGACCTGAAGAATGTGACAGAGAGGTCCAATTCCCTCTGGGGAGCCAAGGAAGCGCTCAGGCCAGACAGCATGTCTTTAGGTTTCGTTGGCTAATATCTGCACCCTGGTTAGCAAGCCTCTGTTCATCTGCATGATCTTGTTTTACTGGCCTGCTCCAACACTGCTCACTCACAGTGGTCAAAGTGCATTTCCAAATATGACCGAGACCCATTTGGCCCTTTGTGGAGAGCTGTGGCAATCTGGGAATAAGCCAGTTTCTTGAACAGCTTGTTATACATGGAAGACACACAAGAATTTCCAACAAGCTGCATGTGGGTCTAGACTCTCCTGAAGGTGACTTAGAAATACTTCTTTAAAGATATATATGTATATTGCCTCATCCTGAAATTTAGAGCAGGAGTATCTTGTGAAGGGCATGTTGTTCTCTGAGCCCCGCAAGACACCGAGGCTTGTGTTGAGATGCAGTGTTTTCAGGCCCAGAGAGGAAACTGAGTGTGAGTCAGCACTTGATGAGGAGGTCATGACCCTGGGCTGGGTTCTGAAGCCAAGGGACCCGCTACTACTTGTCATGTCACAATCAGTGAAGAATGGCTGTTTGTGCGTGAAGGACAAAAAAGTAAGAACTTGCCTTTAGGTGCCTGATGTTTACAAATGTAAATGGTGGAAGAAACTTGTTGGGAAGGAGGTGGGCTGGAGGAAGCTTTGCCTGATAGTCCATACCAGGAAGGAAAAAGCACAGAAGAACACAAGACCAGACTAACTGCTTTTGGATCCCTCTAACCCAGGTTCAGGAGAGGACTGAGTCTTCCCCCAGGAGGTGTGCCAGCAACTGTGACAAATGAGAATCTTCAGGAATCAGAGTGTCCTAACCTCAGAGGGAGGTGAGGGTGTGAGGCTAACAGAATTGCACCAGCATTAACCCCCTGGGGATAAAAGACTGGTATCAGGCAGGAGAGCTTTCAGTGCATGAATCACTCAGTACAGAGCCCATAGTGGGATCCAAGGACAAGGCCATTCTGCAAACAGGTCACTATCAATGCATGATGAGCTAAGTGTAAAACAAAGGTCAGTGTTTAGAAACTTTTATAGCAATTGACCAAAAAAAATTTATTTCTGTTGAATCTGAATTTTCTTTTTAAAAGGAGGCCTTGCATTTTGTGTTATTCTTTAAAATTTTCTGTTTCTATTAATTTATTTTAATTAGATTTCTGTGACAAATTGGAAATAAAAGAATACAGGTCTTTCATGAATGATAATTTGAGAAGCACCAAGTAGAGGGCAGTAGGGGGTCAGAAGGTAGTCAGGATGAGGGAAGCTCAGTGATGGTTAGACATTCAAAGAAGGCTTCCTGGAGGAGGGATCAAGTTGGATTTTGGAGGATGGGTAAGATCTTGACAAATGAAGAGGGCCCTCGGGTCGCTTCTATAGCTGTGAGGGAATACTCAGACTTCATTTGACTGTGTGTAGGTGGCTTTTACTGCAAATACGTTCTGTCCCAAGGGCTATACTTCACACAAATGTGAGTTCCTGGCATCGAGGGCTGAGCACTGCAATGGGAATCAGAGTCCTGGGTCCTGAGTTCTGGGTTGGGCTTTGATTCAATTTCCTCGTGCAACTGGAAAGGTCATTTAACCCCCGCTAGACTGTCAGAGCCATGAAGATGGGGACCATTTCTGGAGAATGGTACCTGGCTCAAGCCTGGCAGATGACAAGTTTCCAACAAAATTTTTGATGAGTGAATGGGTGAACAGGTTTCAGTTTTAACGCCTGGAAAATGAGGCAGACTAGAAAAGGCTGGTGATTTTCATACCATACAATGAGAAACTTTGTAAATATGCACTGGGGTCCAAGCTGCAAACTCAAGTCTCCACCCTGGAGTTTCTGTGGGGTTTCTTTCATGTGAAGACAGAACCCCACTGCTAACATAATTTTGGGAAATACTAGACAACATGTTTTCAAGGCATTTTATTCTGGTTTTGACATTTTCTTTTTCTAAGTGGATAAGAGTGCAAATAATAGAGGCCATAAAATCACTGACTTAACCAATCACAACTGCACAAAAATAGATGCAGGAGATCCAAGGATATGCTAGAATATTTAGATGGGTAGGGCTATGGCTTGCAGAGCTCTTAATATGAAACTCATGGATTAGCTTCAAAGGAGGGACCCACTGATCCCCTAAAAATTACATGTAAAATTTAATATGCTATCGAGTACCAGTTGAGAATGCTATGGTTGAAGCATAGCATTCGAGCAAATGCATAGCAGGCATCTGGACAGTGGCTGACATAAAAAACCTTACAGAGTCTGGATACTACCATGGCTTAAGTAAGCCAAAGTTTTATCCTTCTCATGTAAGAGGACATCTAGAGGCAAACCACCCAAAGCTGGTGCTTTGTTCAAAGCAGTCACTGAGATCCAGACCCCTTCTAGTGTGCAGCTGTTCCCTAATAGTTTCAAGACAGCTGCTCCATCTCTAGGCATCACATCCAGTTTCCAGGAAAGGGGGTGGGAGGAAATAAAATTGAGCCCATTGAGGCTTAAATTTTTTTAAAATTTATTTTTGGCTGCACTGGGTCTTAGTTGCAGCATGTGGAATCTTTCATTGTGGTGCCTGGGCTCCTCATTACCCATGGGCTCCAGAGATCCTGGGCTCAGTAGTTGCAGTACATGAGTTCAGTAGTAGCAAATGGGATCCTAGTTCCAGGACCAGAGATCAAACCCCGTATTGGAAGGCAGACTCTTAACCACTGGTCCATCAGGGAAGTCCTGAGACTATCTTTTTTCATTAGTGAAGTTACAGCTTTCCAAAAGCTCCACCTAATAGACATCCACTGCCACCTTGTTCTCATTTGTTGCATTATTCATTATATGTTGACTCTTTTTTATTTCTTCTAGGTCCTTGTTAAACCTTTCTTGCATCTTCTCAATCCTTGTCTCCAGGCTATTTATCTATGATTCCATTTTGATTTCAAGATTTTGGATCATTTTCACTATCATTATTTGGAATTCTTTATCAGGTAGATTCCCTATCTCTTCCTCATTTGTTTGGTTTGGTGGGCATTTATCCTGTTCCTTTACCTGCTGGGTATTCCTCTGTCTCTTCATCTTGTTTATATTGCTGAGTTTGGGGTGTCCTTTCTGTATTCTGGCAGTTTGTGGAGTTCTCTTTATTGCGGAGTTTCCTTGCTGTGGGTGGTGTTGTACAGGTGGCTTGTCAAGGTTTCTTGGTTAGGGAAGCTTGTGTTGGTGTTCTGGTGGGTGGAGCTGGATTTCTTCTCTCTGGAGTGCAATGAAGTGTCCAGTAATGAGTTATGAGATGTCAATGGGTTTGGAGTAACTTCGAGCAGCCTGTATGTTGGAGCTCAGGGCTGTGTTTCTGTGTTGCTGGAGAATTTGTGTGGTATGTCTTGCTCTGGAACTTGTTGGTCCTTGGGTGGTGCTTGGTTTCAGTGTAGGTATGGAGGCGTTTGATGAGCTCCTGTCAATTAATGTTCCCTGGAGTCAGGAGTTCTCTGGTGTTCTCAGGGTTTGGACTTAAGCCTCCTGCTTCTGGTTTTCAGTCTTATTTTTACAGTAGTCTCAAGACTTCTCCTTCTATACAGCACCATTGATAAAACATCTAGGTTAAAGATGAAAAGTTTCTCCACAGTGAGGGACACCCAGAGAGGTTCACAGAGTTACACGGAGAAGAGAAGAGGGAGGAGGGAGTTAGAGGTGACCTGAATGAGATGAGGTGGAATCAATAGAGGAGAGAGCAAGCTAGCCAGTAATCACTTCCTTATGTGCACTCCACAACTGTACTGCTTAGAGATGTTCACGGAGTTATACAGAGAAGAGAAGAGGGAGCAAGGAGACAGAGGTGGCCAGGAGGATAAAAGGGGAGAATCAAAAGGAGAGAGACAGATCCAGCCAGTAATCAGTTCCCTAAGTGTTCTCCACCATCTGGAACACACCGAAATTCACAGAGTTGGGTAGAGAAGAGAGGAGGTAGGGAGGAGACACAGGAGACCTGGTGGAGAAAAAGGAGAGTCCAAAGGGGGAGAGAGCAGTCAAGCCAGTAATCTCGCTCCCAAGTAAAAATGGGTACTGAAGATTGGGTTCTTAAAGGTACAAAATTGATAACAAATACCAAAAGGCAAAGATTAAAAATCTAGAGTAGAGTTTGAAATTTCAAAAATACAATATTAAAGGAAAGAAGAAAAAGAGAGAGAGAGAAAAAAAAACAAAGTCACAACAATTATAAAAAATACATATATATATGAAGTTTGCTTTTAAAAAATAGGGTCTTTTTTTTTTGCAAAGTAATAGTAGGTTATAAAAGTGAAAATTAAAGGAGTAATAGAGGACTTAACAATTTTAAAAAATTTAAAAAAAGAATGATCATAAAAATAGCAAAAATATATCTAGGACTTTCTCTGGTGTTGTTCTGGGTATTGTGGGGTCATTTCCTTCCTATGTAGTCAGTACTAACAACAGGGTTTTAATCTATAGCACCTGCCACTTCCAAGGAAGTTCCTTCTGTTTTAGCTTCTTCTGTTTGCTGGTCTCTTCAGTGTCTGATTTCTGCCCTGACACAAAGGGGGCAGTGGTGGACATTTTTTTAAGGCTTATTTGTTTAGTTGTGCTGTCGGGAGGGAGGGATGCTTCAACCAAATAACGCTCGCGTGTGCTCGCAGTGCCTCAGCCACACTGGGCCTGCCCCTACTCACGGCGCGTGTGCCCTCCCTGCCCACACTGCTCAGGCTCTAGGTTGCTCCACCCGGAACATTCCGAGGCCGGCCCTGGGCTGCATGCACCTCCCAGGTCTAAGCTGCTCAGGTTCAGGCACTCAGGTAGTCCTCAGAGGTGCAGACTCGGTTGGGCCTGCGTTTTGTGCCCTTCCCAGGTCCGAGCAGCTCAGGTGATGAGGTGTCTGGCAAACGCGGTCGCTGCGACTTATCTCCTCCCCCGTCCCTGCCGCTTGGTTTTCTGGGTGTACAACCGGCGCACCTTCTCAGGCGGATGTTGACCGTCCAGAACCCCAAGAAGTCTTAGTTAGCAAAGAAGCCTGCTTGCAGTTTTGTAGATGATGTCTCTCTGGGGCTGCGATTGCCCCCTTCCGGCTCTGGCTGCCTGTCCCCGGAGGGATGGTCTGCAGCCGGCTATCTCTGTTCAGTCCTTTATTCTGTGCGCAGGCCTGGTGATGTCTTAGGTTAGGGCTGGCTTTTCGCGTGGTAGTTATCCCACAATCTGGTTTGCTAGCCCAAGTTAGTTCGCTCAGATTGCCCTTGGGGCATTCAGGCCAGATCCTTACTGTAAGCACTGCAGCCCACGCCTCCCTGCCCAGCCCCCGCTTGCTAGTGGTGGGTGCAGGCATCTGCACTGCTTCTCCATGGGGGAGTTACCGTTGGGCTCGTAATCTGTGGGTTTTAATTATTTATTTATTTTTCCTCCCTGTTATGTTGCCCTCTGTGCTTCCAAGGCTCACCACAGACTCGGCAGTGAGAGTGTTTCTTGGTGTTTGGAAACTTCTCTCTTTTTAAGACTCCCTTCCCGGGACGGAGCTTGGTCCTTACCTCTTTTGTCTCTTTGTTTGTCTTTTATATTTTTTCCTACCTCCTTTCGAAGACAATGGGCTGCTTTTCTGGGTGCCTGATGTCCTCTGCCAGCATTCAGAAACTGTTTTGTGGAGTTTACTCAGCGTTTAAACGTTCTTTTGATGAATTTGTGGGGGAGAAAGTGGTCTCTCCGTCCTCCTCCTCTGCCATCTTAGGACCGCCTCCACTGCCACCTTGTGAACCAGGTGCCATGGTGGCCCCGTTGTCCGCCAAGAAGCTCAGGGAAATAAAATTTTGCAGCTGGGCAGCCAAAACTGGAATTCTACTGATAAGAAAAAAGAGTGAAAAGCTAGGTTCAGGCAACTCTTGGTGCTTGCCCCTACATGTGTGACTTTTTTTTCACATTGCCAAAAATGTCTTCAAGGAAGTAGTTTTGAAGAGAGTATAAAGGGAGGAAAGCAAGAGATACGGTTTTTCAGGGAAGATGGAGGAGGACACGGGAGCAGGCAGAGGGCTGAGGGAGAGTCTCCGACTCCCTGGAGGGGCAGAGGAGGGGCAGCCACTGCCGTCTCCAGGTGTAGCACACGGACCCCCACGTCCACGAGCGGACCTTCACTCCTGCGCCTCTCCTCCCCGTGTCCCCACTAAGCGGGAGTATCCCTGTGATGCTGGCACAATCAGGGGCCCAGGACTCAGCCCTGAGACTGGGGAGGCCCTCCTTTCCCACAGGACTCCCTGTGGGAGCCTGGACCTCCCGCCAGGAGCCCCCACCTCCCGCCAGGAGCCCCCACGCTTAAACAAGCAGCGCTCCAGGTCCCCCACTACCTGGGATGGGGATAATCCAGGTGCTTCAGTCCTGTTCTCATAGCCTCCCCCCGCCCCCGCCCCCGCCACCTTGCCTGCACCACCAGCACATTCCCTCCATCTTCCTCTTCCTCCTGGGAAGCCTGGCAAAGCCTCAACAGAACGTGAGAACACTGGGCACCCTCTGCTCTCTGTTTCAGGTGCCGGAGACTGTCCAGAGGGCCCTGGGGTCTGTGTGGTCCCGGCCATGGCCATGTGGTTTCCTGTCTGCAGAAACTGGAAGCTGGGGTGCGAGGACTCAACGGGCGATTTTTCGCAGCCCCCTAGACAGGACTATGAGGCCCTGAAGGAAAGGTGCCTGAGGGACGGCTGTCTCTTTGAGGACAAGAGCTTCCCGGCCACCCTGAGCTCCATCGGCAGCGGGCCCCTGCTGCGGAAGCTGCCAAGCCGCCTGCAGTGGAGGCGGCCTCCGGTAAGGGGCCTCCGGACCCCACGCGAGCAGTGTGAGCCCAGACCATCTTCCCAGGGCTCAGGGCTTACTCACTGTCATTGATCCCCATGTGAAGGGCTCCAGGGAAGTCCCCACATTCCCATTTTCCAGAGAAAATCCAGGGTGATCTTGAAAGGGGTCTAAGCACTCCCTTACCCTCTGCCCTGAAGTACACAACAGTCACAGCCAGAAATATATCTCAATGTACTGCTTGGCTCTATCTGACTGACCAATACCATCTATCAGAGAGGAAGTTTAATACTACCCTTCCCAAATCTGGCTCATCTGGCTCATGAAACACTTAGGTGAAGAAGCTACTAATCACTTTACAAAAGTTTTCTTCATGAAATGCATCAACAGTTCCTTTAAAAGGCAACTTCTTAATGTGTTGAAAGGCAACCCAGCTCCCCCAAACTTGGTTAACAATTTGAAGATGTGTGGTGAACAGAACGAAATCACTCCGGGCTACAAATCCTCCCCTTTTCTGTCCCCTATCAGCCAACCCCATCAGAGCCTGCAACCCCAAGACTCACCAAGTCCCTCTGAGTGTAAATCCCCCAGTAAATCTCCTACACTAGATGATAGCCAAGACTCTCCTCCTCCTGGAGAATCTAGGAAACTGCTGAGGTAACGAGTCTGTCATGCACCTGACCTTGTGGTGTGGTGCCCAGGTCTCCCGTTTGCTGGGAGACCTTGTGGAATGGTGCCCAGGAAAAGACAGAGGGATTTAGGGTACGCCATGGGGCACAGACTGTCTCCCCTTGAGACACTCTGCCCCACTCTCCCCTTGACCCCACCCCTGCCTGCATCTCAGCATGGAAGCCAAGGAGACCCCTTAGACTGGGGGTTGGGGGTGGGAAGGAAGAGTAGCAGGGAGAATAATGGGAATGAAAAGATCTCCAGGAAAAGTGAGAACACCCCAGAAAACAGATGTTTCCATTTGTCACAGGTACTCCAAGAAAAGGTGTTTTAGGGACAAGTGCTACTTCTCACTGTCTACCCAGGGTTCTCTAGCACTCTCTCTTAACACAAGCAGCAAGAAGGAATGAGAAATACAGTGGGCAGAATCCCGGAATAGCCCTGATTTTTCACATGTTCTGTATCTATGTGCCCAGAAGTCTAGCTCGGGGACATGGGAAACTATGGTCACTGGAGGGGCTTCTTTGTTCTCCATCAGAAGGACATTTCTGTCTGTTCCTGCAGGAGCTGCACAGCAACCCCCTTTTCTATTCTGCCAAGGCCAAACGGCTGTATCTGTGCCAGGGATTGGTAGGTAAGTCTGCACAGCCCTGAGACACACCTGGTACCTGCCAGCCCAGCCCAGCCAAGGCAGAGTGGGGTGGGGAGGAGGGGGTTTGAGAGATCCCAAGAGAGGAAATGGCCACCCTGAGCTCCATCTTGACATGCTGTCATTTTATGGGGGAACAATCACAACTGGTCCTCTGAGGGTGCATGGGAACATGGGGACGCTACACCTTGCCTAACGATCCTCCTCCCTAACCAGTCTCCAGGTCTGGGTTTCATCTTGGGACTCACTCTACCATAGTTCCTGTAATGAGTCCTTCTTGGCATACCAGTCACTAGATGCTTTAGGATCCGAGCAGACTTATCTTCAACCCAACTTCCTTTATAGAGGAAGAGGAAAAACCCTTGGCCATGAGGGAAGGCACGTGTATAGTTAAACCCATTTCACAGACAGAGAAATGGAGTCCAGAAGGGTTGAAGTTTTCTCAGAAGTGCCTAAATCAGTTACAGAAGCAGGATTTAGAAAAGTTTGGTTGGGTTTGGGTCCCAGTTCCTGATGTAGGGGCACATGGGAAGCTAAAAACTAGTCTAGGAATATGGTTCAGTTCTTGGTGTCAAGTCTGATTTCCAGACAATGTTCCCTACCCCTTGCTCTGCTCACTCACCATCTTTCTGATACAGAATTCCCTTCTCTTAAACTAGGCCACAAGTCCAGAGAGGATAGCAGCTGGGACCAGGCATTTCTTGCCTGCAATTAGTCCTCAGTAGATTCACATGGGCACTGGTAGCTTGTGCAGGCCTCTACAGTACATCCACGCAGACACTTGTGGTCTTCGCATGTGTGTCCAGCAGATTCATGTGGATTTCATGTGCTTTCTGGCTTAGGTGACTGCTGGTTCTTGGCAGCTTTGCAAGCTCTGAGTTTGCACCAGGACATCCTGAGTCGTGTTGTTCCCCTGAATCAGAGTTTCACGGAGAAGTATGCTGGCATCTTCCAGTTCTGGGTGAGTGTACTCTGGGTGCCCCAGCCTGGAGGAGGCCATAGAAAAGAGGGTTCTGGAAGAGTCGCATCTCTGCTCCCTGGGCTAACCATCCTCCATGGCCTTCTCTCCTTCCAGTTCTGGCACTTTGGAAAGTGGGTTCCGGTTGTGGTGGATGACCGACTGCCTGTGAATGAAGCTGGCCAGCTGGTCTTTGTCTCTTCCACCTACAAGAACTTGTTCTGGGGAGCTCTTCTGGAAAAGGCCTATGCTAAGTAAGACAACCGCACAAACCTTTCCCCTTTCCTTCCTGGCCCTTCCCTCCTCCTCTGTCTCTGTCTCTCTCTCATCAACATTGAGGAAAGGCAAGAGGAGGCAGGGGAAGTTTATCAAGTGAGATACTGAGGCATAGCTCAACAAATATAGAAGTGACACAAAAGGGTCTCTTCTGTAAGGGTCACCCCATCGGAACAACCTTTCTGGAATCTTACCTTTCCCTGATGGACGGACTTATGTAGTAGGGATAGAAACTGAGTATGTATTTCTTTTTCTGCCCCTGGGATGGGAGGAAGGGATAGCAGACACATGCCCTGGGAATAACCAAGCAGGGGGTTCTTCAAACTTGTTTGGACTGTCCTGTGTACAGTAGAAACACTCTTCCTTCTCTCACGTCTGTTCCTTTCCTGGGCAGGCTCTCTGGCTCCTATGAAGACTTGCAGTGTGGACAGGTGTCTGAAGCCCTTGTGGACTTCACTGGAGGGGTGACAATGACCATCAACCTGGCAGAAGCCCCTGACAACCTCTGGGATGTCCTAACCCGAGCCATCTACAGCAGAACCCTGATTGGCTGCCAGACCCACTGCGGGGTGAGACTGGGCTGTGCCCTGGCAGGACAGCGTCCTCCCCCACTCCCCTTCCCTTCACCCACCAGCTGCTGCTCTTGCCTCAGTGTATGCCCCGGACTCCCCCAATTCCCGCACCCAGAGTCCTGATGTTCAAACTAAACGAGCAGAGCTGAGCCCCTGGGGCAGGCAAGAACCCCGTAGAATACACATGGTGTGCAGAGAAGGGAGCTAACATTTCTTGAGTGTCAACTACATGCAAGGCAGTTCACCAGCTCTGCTAGCTATCACTGTCTGATTTCATAACAAACAAGAGCCTGGAACTGGAGTAGGAAGTCCTCAGTTTAGCCCCGCCTCCACCATCGTGTCGCCCCACATGACTTAGCAGCTCTGAGCTGAGTTGCCCTCTGGAAAGCAGGGTGCTAATCACTGAAGAATGGCACCCTGACTTCTTCAAAGGCTCAAATAAGACTGTGGGTGCTGAAGAGCTTTGAAAACTGTAGGGAAAGACCACATAGGTCTCTCCCAACCCTTCCCATAAACCTTTGCTCCAGCCAGCAGGCCTCCCCGACTTCCAGGTTGGCTGTACCCCACAGAGCACTGACAGGAGTTCCTTGTCTCTGCAGAATGAGCAGGTGCTGGAGAATGGGTTGGTGGATGGCCATGCCTACACACTCACAGGCATCAGGAAGGTGAGTGGAACCCGGCTCCTCTGTCTCCCTTCCGCCTCTCCCTTCTCTCCAGGGCTTCTTCCCAATGCCTTACATCATCTTGGTGAATGTTACTATCTGTGCCCAGTCTAGGGGTCAGTTCTCTGGTGGGCCTGCCGAAGCAGGCGGTGGGCTCCCCAGACCTCTGTGCCACTTTTCTCGGGTAAAATGGTGGGTTCAGGCTTTGCTGCCTCCCAATATCATCCCAGCCTCTCTTGCCATGGGGCAGCCCTGGCCAGTCGGCCATCTAGCCCTGATGGCTCAGCAGGTAAAAGAATCTGCGTGCAATGCAGAAGACCCAGGAGCTGTGGGTTCGATCCCTGGGTTGGGAAGATCCCCTGGAGAAGGAAATGGCAACCCACTCCAGTACTCTTGTCTGGAAAATCCCATGGACAGAGGAGCCTCATGGGCTACAGTCCATGGGACTGCGAAGAGTCGGATATGAGTGAGTGACCAAGCATACACACAGCCCTCTTGTGTCTTGTAACCATTTCTTGAGCTTCGCTTTGCCCTGGGCTGCTAAATGATAACTTTTCTGTCTGGGGTTTCCCTTCAAATTTCTGCTTCTTTCCCACATGCTCCTTTTCAACAATCTTCCAGTTTCCTTCCATGCTCTCTACCTTTTGAGCTTTATTAAACATTGAGAGGAAGATGGGACAGGGACAGGGACCCTACCTCCAAAGAGCTTACCATCAAGTATGGAGACAAATCATATTTGAAATCTATAGGGAAGCAAAGTAGAAGCTGAAAGAAGGAAGCAACGATGAAAGTCTTCTGGGGTTTAGAGGTAGGGAGAACATTTATCTGGCTGGGTTGGAGGGAAATCAGAAAAGGCTTTGTAGGGTAGGTGGCCTTGAGTTGGCCCTAAAAGACAAGTAGATTTGTGTCAGGGGAAAAGGGCCTTCCTAGTGGAGGGAGCTGGGGTCGCGAAGAGTCGGGTACGACTGAGCGACTTCTCTTTCACTTTTCACTTTCATGCACTGGAGAAGGAAATGACAACCCACTCCAGTGCTCTTGCCTGGAGAATCCCAGGGATGGGGGAGCCTGGTGGGCTGCCGTCTCTGGGGTCGCACAGAGTCGGACACAACTGAAGCGACTTAGCAGCAGCAGCAGTAGTGGAGGGCGCAGCAGGAGCAGAGCATGGAGATAAGGAATCAGCAGATTGAACTTCAAGAACTCCTGCTATTCTGTAGAGGATGCGACTTCCCTAAAGCCCTCCAATTCCCTTTAACTCTGGTTCAGATGTTTTCAGCTCCATTCACACCTGACTTCCATCTCCTAGATCTCCATCAATCATATTTGGTGTGTTAAGAACTTTTTCATGTTTAGATAACAAAATTCATACTTTAAAATATTTATTTTTATGATTTTATATTTAATTAACAAAATTTAGCACTTAGTGTGTGATACTGTCTTAACTGCTTTATCAGTGTTAACTCAATGCTCACAACAGTCCTATGAGTTAGGTACTTTAGTAAGAAATTGGGAGATGTAAAGCAAGAGAAATGCCTTTTTTCACAGTGTTTTCTAAAGCCAGATGTCTGAAATCCACGTGTCCTTAGTACCATCTTTCCTCTGATGGCTTGGGGAGAATCCTTCTGTACCTGCTCCCACGCAGGGTGTCTCCAGCTTTCCCAGCTTCACACGCATAGCTCGTCTTTGCCTCTGTCTTCACATGCCGTTCTCCTCTGTCTTTCCCTTTCTCTTCTGTAAGGACGTTTGCCACTGATTCAGGGTGATTTCGTCTCAAAATCCTTAACTTAATTATACCTGAAAAGACCCTTTTTACAGATTAGATCACATTGACAGATTCTCAGTAGACGTATCTTTGAATGTTCAACTCATGCAATAGACGTGATCACTAATTTCTTTTCACAGATCAGGAAGCAGACACAGAGAGGTTAAGTAACTTGCCTTAGGTCTCACAGCAAGTAAAACAGCAGAGCCATTTTCTCCTCTGCCAGCTCCTAGGGCCTTTGATGGTTCATTTCAAGGTCTCAGCTGCAGGCATGAACCTCACTCAGATATCTGCAGCATTTGCTCTTGGCCCTCAGCCCAGCCACCTGAACTGGTTCTCATTTTGTGCAGGTGACCACCAGCCATGGACCTGAATATCTCGTCAGGCTCCGGAACCCCTGGGGGAAGATAGAGTGGAGAGGAGACTGGAGTGACAGGTGAACATCTGAGGCTGGCTGGGAGGGGTGAGGATGGGGTAGGTGAAGGCTGCAAAGAAGTTTGTTGTTGGCACACAAATTCCAGTGCATGCTTTTGGTCTCAGGTTGAATCAGGAAAGCTTTTAGACTGTGTGGTTCAGTCCCTCATGTTTATAATTATTATTATTTTAAATTGAATAATAGTTGATTTACAATGTCATGTTAGTTTCAGGTGTACAGCAAAGCGATTTACACAGACACACACACATACATATACAATGCCTAAATATACAGACCAATCTGCTTGTAATGCAGGAGACCCAGGTTTGCTCTCTGGGTGGAGAAGATCCCCTGAAGAAGGGCATGGCTACCTGCTCCAGTATTCTTGCCTGGAGAATCCCATGGACAAAGGAGCCAGTGGGCTATAGTCCATAGGGTTGCAAAGAGTCAGACACAACTTAATGACTAACAATTTTACTTCATTCATTATAATAATTAAAGTTAATATTTATTGAGAGCTTGCAAGTATTGTGCTAAACTTTTGAATTTTGATCATTTCATTGAGTCCTCCAAACAACACTATTATAGGGTAGGTGATTTCATCTCCATTTACTTATGAAGAAACTGATGCTTCAGTTCAGTTCAGTCGCTCAGTTGTGTCTGACTCTTTGTGACCCCATGGGCTGCAGCATGCCAGGCTTCCCTGTCCATCACCAACTCTTGGAGCTTGCTCAAACTCATGTCCATCGAGTTGGTGATGCCATCCAACCATCTCATCCTCTGTTGTCCCCTTCTCCTCCTGCCTTCAATCTTTCCCAGCATCGAGGTCTTTTCCAATGAGTCAGTTCTTTGCATCAGGTGGCCAAAGTATTGGAGCTACAGGTTCAGCATCAGTCCTTCCAATGAATATTCAGGACTGATTTCCTTTAGGATGGACTGGTTTGACTAAGTGAATTATTTAGGGTCTCACAGCATGACTAGTCTGGTGCTCTTTCTAGTCAATGTACACTTGGACTTGTCGAGTCAGGGTCAGACAGATCAGGATTGGCCCCTATACTCTAATTACACTTAATGACCTCTGGGCATTCTGATTAGATGCCTACTTTTTTATTGTTTCTGCCTAAAATCAACCCTGTGGGCTTTACAGGCTACAGGCTGGCATAGGGCACAGGCAGAAAGGCAGACCAAGTGTTATAGTCCTTCCCTGTCTGGCAATGAAGATTTATAATACTTAACTCTACATATCACTTGGGGGCTTTCTTGATAGCTCAGTTGGTAAAGAATCTGCCTGCAGAAGACCCTGGTTCAATTCCTGGGTCGGGAAGATTCACTTGAGAAGGGATAGGCTACCCACTCCAGTATTCTTGGGCTTTTGTTGTGGCTCAGCTGGTTAAGAATCTGCCTGCAATGCAGGAGACCTGGGTTGGCTCCCTGGGTTGGGAAGATCCCCGGGAGAAGGGAAAGGCTACCCACTCCAGTATTCTGGCCTGGAGAATTCCATGGACTGTATAGTCCATGGGGTAGCAAAGAGTCAGACACAACTGAGTGCCTTTCACTTTCACATATCACTTAAGAGTACAGAAACATTTTCACATGTACATTATCACTGAATCATTTTTATGGGTGAAAAATTGAAGGCTCAGAAAAGTAAGTGGAATTTTACTCCTGATAGGTTGTATGGCACTCTATTTATTATATTTTAATAAAGAGAATTGCCAGAGGGACTGGGTCTATGTGGAAAAATGGCATCCAAAGATATATATAAATTTTAAAGTGTTACAGAAATATAGCAGCATAATGGTTTTGCTAGTAGTTTGTTTAGGAAAACAAGTGCTTGTTTTGAGAAAAAATGATGAGTTAAATTAACTTTGTTAGCTGTGTGATCTTAAGCAATCTTCTTTGAGCCAGAAGTGTGATAAGGATTAAATAAAATGATGGGCTTTATTCCATAGTGTCTAATCTGTAGTTAGTCTCATCCAAAGTAGTTTTCATTTTAAATAAATATTTTTTAAATCTAGAGATACCATTTGAGAATATCTTTCACTTAGCTTTTCATCTTTGGGAACATGGAGCATATTTATAATAGGTGTTTTAATGTCCTTATTGACTAGTTCAATCATATTTCTCCTATTTCTAAGTCAGTTTTTATTCCTGGTCATGGATCACATTTTCTGCTTCTTCATACACCTAGTAATTTTTTATTAGATGCTGGACATTGTAAATTTAGTTGCTTAGGGATTAAAATGATACTTCGAAGTTTTCTTTTAGGACAGATCTAGGAAAAACTATATTGAGGGGATAATTTGACCTCACTATTAAGGTGTAGAATCTTTGGGTTCTTTACTGAAGACCCCATGTATTCTGTAAGGTCTTTTAACCCTGGCTGGTGGGAATTCAAATGATTTCCAACCTAGTGTCAACTCTGGGAATTGTGCTCAGTATAAT
The DNA here is from genome assembly GCF_016772045.2 of Ovis aries. NCBI lineage: Eukaryota > Metazoa > Chordata > Mammalia > Artiodactyla > Bovidae > Ovis > Ovis aries. The sequence goes on along the minus strand of NC_056056.1, from coordinate 37,993,587 downwards.
CCAGTCTTGTGGGGTTTCATTTCATGTATGCACAGATTTTATTTTAGCCAAAGACTCAAGGGACCCCCTATGAAGTTCTCTGGAGCTCTTTCCTTAAGTAGCCCTCTTCTCTTGGGCACTGTTTCCAGCAAATTCTAGCTGCCTTGTCCTCCCTGAACTTCAGACTCTGTCTCCTCCACTTAGCAAGACTGCCAGGCTCTTTCAGGGTCCATGCCCCTGCATCGCTGTCTGGGGAATTAGTTTCAGGCAGGAGTCTAGCCAGTGTTAGGGCTCGCTTCATTTGTCTCCCTCCTCTTGAGGTCACAGGTCTGTGCTGCCTGCCGTCTGTGTCCAAAACATGCTGTCTGTTATTTCATGTATTTGTCCCATTTTTAGCTGTTTATAGTGGGGAAGTGATACATGAAAGCCTTACTCTTTTATGGCCAGAAATAAAGTCCAAAATGAAGGGTTGTGAAAAAAAGAAATAGCAATATAGATTCGGTGGTAGTTCTGACATTTAATAAGTTTGTGGCTTCAAGCAAGTGACCTGATCTCTTTTAACCTCAATTTCCTTACCTCTAAAAATGACAGTGGGGCTTCTCAGGTGGCGCTAGTGGTAAAGAACCCATTGGCCAATGCAGGAGACACAAGAAACATGGGTTTGATTCTGGGTCGGGAAAATCCCCTGGAGGAGGGCATGGCAACCCACTCCAGTATTCTTGCCTGGAGAATCCCATGGACAGAGGAGCCTGGAGGGGTACAGTTCATAGAGACACAAAAGAGTGGGTCACAACTGAAGCGACTTAGCACACACACAAAACTGACAATAAAAATCCCTAGTTTGTAAAGTTGTTGTTATCCTTAAATAAAATAAAACATGTCAAGAGCCTAGTCCAGAGCTTGGCTCAAGTGATGTGCCTAGACTGAGCAACTAAGAGCATTATAGAGCATTTACTGAAGAATTTCTTGCATGTCCTTTGTAATCCATTCCTCCCCCATGAAAACATTTCTTTTCTGTTTTCAGCTCGAGTATGTGGGATCTACTGAGCCCCAAGGAGAAGATTCTGCTGCTGAGAAAAGATAATGATGGAGAATTCTGGTATTTGACGCAGGGAATCAGGACACATGTGGCTTACATTAGGACATCCATTCAGCAGACATTTATGGGGTGCCTCATATATGCCAGGCAGAGAAGGCAATGGCACCCCACTCCAGTACTCTTGCCTGGAAAATCCCATGGACGGGGGAGCCTGGTAGGCTGCAGTCCATGGGGTCGCGAACAGTCGGATATGACTGAGCGACTTCACTGTCACTTTTCACTTTCATGCGTTGCAGAAGGAAATGGCAACCCACTCCAGTGTTCTTGCCTGGAGAATCCCAGGGACGGGGGAGCCTGGTGGGCTGCCATCTCTGGGGTCACACAGAGTTGGACACGACTGAAGTGACTTAGCAGCAGCATATATGCCAGGCACTTCTTTTAGGAGATCAAGAAGATCCTTTAGGGGCTCACAGCCTAGCCGGGCAATCCAACATCCACAGTCTCTGTGATAAGAGCAGAGACCTGTGGCATGGAGCTCAGTGGGTGCTCAGGGCAGAGCGTGCGGGTGGCCACCACCTCCTCTCTGACTGCTGTTTCTTGCCAAACTATAAGCTACTGCACCTGTGCCCTCCAGAGCAAAGCAGTACTACCCTACCCACCCCAAAGCCTCTCACCTGTTTTTATGAATGGCTGCCAGATGCCCTGAGCTGATGCTGCTTCTGGGTATCTGACATGAGACCCACCTGTTCCTTGTTTCCTCCACATTTCACCCTTCCTATTAATTTCCAACCTGTCCCACAGGCCCCTCTTCTCCCCTTACCAATCCTTTTCAGACTTATTCTTAAAGAGGTCATTGAACTCAAGAGCCCTGGAAATACTATTACTTCCTGTTACAGAGAGTAAACTATTTGCTGGTTCAGGTGGCATGCCTCGGGCCATAACATTAGCCTGTAGGGGCAGAGATTTTTTTAATCAACAGCTGACAAGGAACAGATCTGTGTGATTCTCACTGAACATGTCTAAATCAATGGACAGCTGTGAATATCCCAGTTCTGCTTCATCACCGCCATCAGTGGCACAGGATCATTGCCCTCAGGCAGCCATTGTTGGAGGCTGCTTTCAGCCACAGAGTAGGGTTTCTCTGTAGCACCTCTTGCTGCTGATAGATCCTCACGCTGCTCCAGCCGGCCCCACTCGCCTGGGTCTGCATGAGGGCAGGAGGATGGGGCCCTGGGACTGGAGAGGGCTGGGCGCCCGGTCCTTGGCTGCAGCTTCCCACTGGTCCTGATGACTGGATGGCATCTCCACGGGCTTCCCTGGTGGTTCAGAGGGTAAAGCACCTGCCTGTGATGCAGGAGCCCCAGGTTTGAACCCTGGGTCGGGAAGATCCCCTGGAGAAGGAAATGGTAACCCACTCCAGTATTCTAGCCTGGAGAATCCCATGGACAGAGGAGACTGGTGGGCTATAGGTCACAGGGTCGCAAAGAGTCGGACGTGACTGAGCGACTACACTTTCTTGTCTTTCTTTCATCCTCTGCACAGGATGTCACTGCGGGACTTTAAAGCACATTTCATGCTTCTGGTCATCTGTAAACTGAGCCCAGGCCTGCTGACTCAGGAGGTGGGCCAGAAGTGGTCGTACACCATGCTGGAGGGGAGATGGGAGAATGGGAGAACTGCTGGTGGCCAGATGAAGTCGCCCCGAGGTGAGTCTGTATATGGAAGCCAGAGGCTTTCGCGGCTAGGTAAAGGCGGGGCTGTGGGCAGAGCCGTTGCCCGGGGCACCTGGCTGAGGAGGTAGGGGGCTTTGCTGGCCGAGCTCTGTGTGCTGGCCCTGGGCTGTGTCCAGTGGGAAGATGGGACACCTTTGTCCTAATTTGCACAGAGGCATAGAACTCTGTCAAGCGGCCCATCTGTTGGGGTTGCAGCTTTCTAGAGGGTGGGTTCTCTTTCCCAACCAACACCAGGAGGCCACAGGTGCACATGCATAATAGAAAAGTTACATCTTTCTGTGGTTTTCAGACAAGGCCTTTGATATGCTGAAGTAACAACCTGGTAACAGGCAGGATTGAAATTAGTATTTATATTGTATGTATCAGGCCCTCCTTACTTGGAGTGTGATAGAAAAACAAAGTCAAGGATTCTCAGGCCATCAAGTACAAGAGATGAACATATATACATTCTCCAAGTGGAGTGGTTTGGGGACTGCATCCCTTTCTCCACAGTGGAGGTACTGAGCCATCTCCATGGCAGGAAAGATTAGAAGGGTGGGATTTCAGCAAGGTCACAGCGGTCTTAGCTCTGACTTTCTCTCCCTCTCAGCTCTGACTTTCTCTCCCCTTGAGTGTCCCCCCAAAGGCTGAAGCTGCCCATAAGCTAAGGCTTGGTCTCCATTAAAATGCAGCTGCCCTGGCACCACGAGCATCTTCTCTCCAGTTAGTTAACACAGTCACCAACCCAGGCAGTGAACATACAGGACACAAAGTCTGTGCCAGGCAGTGTGCTGGGCCAAAGCTATTAATACAGGGAGAGTAAACTTTGGTCTCAGAGAAGGCAATGGCACCCCACTCCAGTACTCTGGAAAATCCCATGGACGGAGGAGCCTGGTGGGCTGTAGTCCATGGGGTTGCTAAGAGTCGGACTCGACTGAGCGACTTCACTTTCACTTTACACTTTCATGCATTGGAGAAGGAAATGGCAACCCACTCCAGTGTTCTTGCCTGGAGAATCCTAGGGACAGGGGAGCCTGGTGGGCTGCCGTCTATGGGGTTGCAGAGTCAGACACAATTGAAGTGACTTAGCAGCAGCAGCAGCAGCAGCAGCAGCAGCAGCAACAGCAGCAGCAGCAGCAACCTTTGGTCTGTGTGTCCACAAAAGAACCCGAGGTGGAGAAGGTGGGTGGGAGAGGGACAGAGCTATGGTGGGAGAGGCCCCAGCTCTGTCCAGATGGCCCTGAAGTGGGAATCCCAGGCAGGTGCCCTGGATCTGTGCCCCTCCCTGTGGTTTGGCGAGCAGGATACTAAGGAAACCTGTCTCACCTTGCTGTGTTTTGCCCCAGACACATTTTGGAAGAACCCGCAGTTCCTGCTGTCCATCTGGAGGCCCCAGGAGGGCAGGAGGTCCCGGTCGCTCTGCAGTGTGCTGGTGTCCCTGCTCCAGAAGCCCAGACACAGGCACCGCAACCGGAAGCCTCACCTCGCCATTGGCTTCTACCTCTTCAGGGTCAGTAGGCCTCTCGTGGGGTCTTATCCTTTCTTCCTGGTCCCTGTGCCCTTTACCATCTGTCTCTCTGTCTGCCCACCTCCTTTGTCCACCATGGGTACAAATCCTGTCTCTGTCCCTTGGGAATACGTGATCTAGAACAAGCCCCCTCCTTGCATTTGAACATCAGTTTCTCCATCTGTAAAATGGGGACAATGATAATTATGCAAAGGGTGGAGCAGAAGAAAATCCTTTGGCTAGTGCTTAGCACTGTACCTGGCACACAGCTGATACAGTTAATTCTGGTTCCCTTTGCCTCTTCCCAAGCCAAGCTTACCTTGCCTCACCCTTTTCCAGAATTTCTAATGATGGATTAAAATGTCACTGACTAGAACAGCAGGTCTTCTGGGAGGGGTAGTAGCCTCTGGGTAGAGCCTTCTTGTAAGTCAGCCTCTGCTAGAATTTGTGCTTGTGAAAGAGCTGGATTCAGCACCTCATGAGGCCTCTTTTTTTTTTTGTTTTTCAGATGAGCCAGGTGAGTTGCACACTGGCCCGCTGGCCCTGGTTGGGAGTGATGTCCCCCGTGGCCGGGGTCACTGTGACTGCAGGAGCCGTATGTAAGGAGCTCTGGAAAGGGCGGGCAATAATGCCAACTGCCTGTGTGTGCAAGTGCTGAACATCTGCTGTTCTTTTTTATCCAAGGACCCCCCTAAAGTCCCTATGCCTCCACAGAGAGGTCTGAGCCTGATGCAGAACCAATAAATTTTAGAATTTATTAAATCTCTACATAAATACCTAGGGCAAATATTTCAGACTGTCACAGCAGAGGAAGAATGATAAATCACAATCTTGCCTGAGTTATGAAGCCCATCATAAAATAGATCTGTAACAGGGGGGACAACAGGAGAGCATGCAACCCACCGCCTAGGAATCAGGGATGAAGGCTTGGGAAACCAAACAGAAAACGCAGGCAGAGGTCAAGGATAGCTCTGTGTTTCAGCTGCAGTGGCAGCTTAGAGGGATCAGTTAAGAAGGCCTGGGCTCTCCTGGCCTCTGAAGGGTGGCAGCTATTATTTTGTTTCGCAAAGAAAACAGGAGTGAAAAACTTAATTTTCTCAGATTAGACTGATTAGAGTAAAAGGATTTTTATAAAGAAACCATTTTGTGTTGGGTGTCTTAGTTCGGTTTGGGCTTTTTCTCCCCCCCCTCCCCTTCTTCTCTCCCAAGGGAATACTGTGTGCTCCCAAAGTTACCTATTAATTTAAAAAGAAAAATTTATTTATATCAAGCCTATTCCTAAATAGAATTTAGGTCAACCTAGAATAAAAAGTGTAAACAGAGCAAAACCATGAACCAGTTATAGAATTCAACTGGTGAGAAAAAAGTTATAAATGGACAAGGGAGAAGGAAGCAATTGATTCTACCAGGAACACTATACATAGGATAGCTACTACAATTGATTGTAAAAGTGAGTTCTGAGATTCCTGGAAACCAGGGCAAAGAGAGCAATGGACTGATTCTCTAGCTCTCATTGTCTCAATAAGAAAGCAAGCATGACCAGGAGATACATTTTGTTTCCCCAGCCCTGAGTGGAATCTAGGAAATGTCTTTATGTGGTAGGCAGTGTCTTTATCAGCAAATATATGCGTCCCCACGTGGACCACCCATCCCTCCATAGCCCTGCACGAGAGCCGGGGGAAGAGGAAGTGAGAGAGGCAAACAGGGCCAGAGGGGGACATAAAAGAGGGAGGGAGAGAGAGAAAAATTTATGTTGTAAAAACAAAACACAAACCAGACCTCTGATTGGGTCTTCTGGATTTTGGCCAGTCCTCTTTCCCTTTTATGAGGCTATTTTCCCTGAGATGGTATGGAATGGCCAGGTGACCAGTATGGAGGCTGGTGGTATGTGTGTACCTGTGACCATAATCAGGTCATAATCAACCTTGAAACTATAGCGCATACCTAGAGGCAGCATCAGGAAGGATCTAGAACATGGGCACTGGGGCCTAGCTGCCCTGAATTCCTGTTCTGGCAGAGACTCTTACCTGCTGGGTAACTCTGTGCAGATGACCTAACTTATCTGAGCCTCAGCCCCTCAACTGTAACGTGGACGTGTAGACATAGTGACCTTCCTCACCTCATTCTATGCATGATGTTTTAACATAAAGTTAAATCAAATGACCTATGTATTCAGCCTCATGTAAGGTTCCAGCAGAGGTGCCTACTCAGGACATGTCCTGGTGTTTTCTCTCCACTCCTCACCCCTCCACTGGGGGAGGTGGCATTTGGCAAATCAGAGGCCACTTTAGTCCTGGCTCCTGGACAAGGTGTCCAGGCCTGACCACAAGACATGGGTGATCACCTCATCTGTTGCCCTCTGTCCTCCATTTATAGAGCTTCGATGCCCAGAAGAAACTGCCCTCTGAGTTCTTCTGGAAAAATGCTTCCCTGAGTTGCCCTGCGACGTTTCTCACAGAGAAGGAAGTGAGCCAGGAGCTGTGGCTGGAGCCAGGGACGTACGTGATCGTGCCCTGCACATCTAAGGCCCGTCAGGAGTCTGAGTTCGTCCTCAGAGTCTTCTCCAGGAAGCACGTGTTTTAGTAAGGGCCAGGCCTCTCCTGGACATTGGGGTCCACTTGGGCCAAGGGAGGGAGAGTAAGGGGAAAATGGTGGAGGATGGGGTCTCTGTGACCACACAGAAGACAGACAGGGCAAGCCCGAGAGCAGGACAGCTCTCTGCATGGAGACACCTTCACTTTTTCCTCCCTACTCTCCTAACAAATGAACACTCTGCTAGAGAAAAAGCTAGAACAGGCCTGGGCCCTGCCCTCCAGGAGCTCAGTCTGGAAAGGATGTAGATATGTGAGCAGTTATTTATGGTACACTTTGTCTGGGGCAAGTGTTTATTTGCCCAGGGTGTTAGGAGGACATCAAGGAGGAGCATCTGAGCCAACTTCCCATGGTCCTAGGGGAAGCAGGGGTGGCTTCATGGAGGTGGTGATTCCTACAGGAGCACTGGGATTGTTCAGATGAGGGAGGCTGCCATCAACTATCAGGCTCAGACAATTCAATATACACACACCCCAGCCAAACTTATAACAGGCCTATCTTATGTTTAGTTCCAGACCACTGCAATAAGGCAAATACTTCATTAAAAAGAGTCACAGGGGTTTTTGGTTTTCCAGTGCATATAAAAATTATGTTTATACTGTATTATAGTATTGTGCAATAGCACTGTGTCAAAAAAAAACAAAACCCCAATGTGCATACCTTAAGTAAAAAATACTTGATTGCTTAAAAATGGCAACTATTGTCTGAGCATTTAAGGAGTTAGAATCGTTTTGCAATAATAACAACACGGACCACAGATCACCATAACAAATAAAACAATAATGAAAAGTTTGAAATATTGTGAGAATTACCAAAATGTGACAGAGAGACGCAGTGAGCAAATACTGTTGGAAAAATGGCTCTCATAGACTTACTTGACACAGGGTTGCCACCAACCTTTAATCTGTGAAAAATACAATCAAGCGAAGCACAGTGAAATGAGGTAGGCCTGTATTTTGCCAAGGATTGTTTTGGCATGACTGCCCTTCAGTCCTTAGGACCCAGTTCTTTTTCCTTCATGTTTTGGGCATAGGTAGTTTAACTTGGTCCTGGGTCTTACTGCCTTGTGAGACTTCTGAGTCTTAATGTGTGAGTAGAAGTAGTTAGATGAGGACGGGGCTGGGGGGGAAGGAAAGGGCACACGGGGTCGGGGTAGAGGACTCATCCTGAGCAAATGCAGGTGGTAAGAGCGCAGGGCAGGTGGAGAAGTACAGCCAAGTGCTGAGCTGTGCGCCAAACTGCACACTGCAAGGGCAGGTGGGGCATGAGGTGGAGCTGAGCAAGGCCCGCATGGTGCATTAGCTAAGAAGCTGGGAAGATGAGGGAGGGTATTGGCCAAAAGGCTCCCAGGCTATCCCCAAGAAGTAAGTCTGTCTTTTCTCCCCTCTCAGTGAAATTGGCAGCAATTCCAGTGTCATCTTCTCTAAGGTGAGTTTTCAGGTGGATTTGCATGTGACTGGATCTGTTCACAAAGCCGGGGGGGGGGGGGGGGGGGGGGGTAGGCTTCTCCCCTCACATTTAGGATTTGGGGGACGAGGTCGTAGGTCCTGCAGGCCCTACTCTATGGCGCACGTGTACGTGCTCAGTCGCTTCAGTTGTGTCCGACTCTTTGCGACCCTATGGACGCAGCCTCTGTCCATGGAATTCTCCAGACAGGAATACTGTAGCGGGTTGCCATTTCCTCCTCCAGGGGATCTTCCCAACCCAGGGATCGAACTGGAGTCTCCTTGTCTCCTGCACTGCAGGCAGATTCTTTACTGCTGAGCCACTGCGGAAGCCTCTATGGCACATACATTGTGTTATCTATCATGCCCCAAAAGTCCTCTGATTCTGCTGTTTTTGTACCAGGAGAACTGCCCTTCTGATCAGGTCCTTGGTCTTGAAGGCCCAGAGCCCTTGTGCATGAGTTACACATCCATGCTCTTATTTCTCTCTACCTGGTGTTTCTTCGCCTCTTTCATGGTTTGCTACTTCCCCCAAGCCACTGAGGGTTAGAGAAACAAGAGATGTATGTGAAGGCTATGGCAGAAAATTTAAAGCGGTGCTCAAGGTCAAGTTTGTAGATTTTAGAGGCCTGGAGGCCATGACTCATTAGTGTATGCATGAGAGTCCATTTGTCCAGGGACTGACCTTGTCCTTCTGTATGTCTGTTTCTATAGGAAATTGTAGACCAAAGTGAAGGGAAGGATGAATTCTTCACCAAACTCTTTGAAAAGGTAAGTTGACCAGGGGAGGTAGTGAGGAGCAGGGGACACTGCGGAGCCAAACCCAGTTAGGAACAGGGCAAGAAATCTGGGTCTGACATCTGAGAGATGTCATTAAAACTGCAAGAACATGAACTTCCTGCATTAGTAACACTCCTGATTTAATTCGCAAGTTGCCTGCCTTCCCATCTTTTCTCACTTTCACACTGGCATTTGCTTAGTATAGTCAGAGAGGCTACATCAAAATCTTCTGTGTATTGTTTTTAAGAATTTTCTTCCATGCCAGGCGTTTCTAAACATTTTCTGCTGCAGTCCTTTTATCAAATGGAATCTCATAGAGAATCCTAAGATATATAAAAATCCAGATACATATAAAGGTATCATATCCATTTTATAAGTTCAAATTTATGGTACTTACATTTCATTAACATGTTTTAAAGTCAAATGTCCATGTAAAGAGCAGCTTCTGATGAAGTCTAGAATGGAAATCTGGACTCTTGGCTAAGGATAGTTAAATAAGAATAAAATTGAAACTCAATTGCTAAACTTTTGCAGCATCTGTATAGAACCCAGTTTGAGAAACATCTCTATTAGTCTACCTCTGAAGAGTCCTGCCCTGGTGGGGCACTCTGAATTTGACACCCAGTTAACTGTTGTTGAAGTTCTTATGAAATTTTGGATTTAATTTTATGTCTAGTCATGTCCTTATGTGTAAGAAAACAGTGTCACTTATTCTGCCCAGAAATGGCAGATGTGCTGTGCTAAGCAGATGTGGGAGAGGCCTTTCCCAGTCCTGTTTATCTGTGGGTTCTACATCTAATGAGCCTTTAGGAATGATGATTTTCTCCTGACCCTCTGCTTCCACTTCAGTATCCAGAAATAAATGCGATCCAACTGCAGAATATCCTGAACCACATGCCCTGGTCAGGTGAGTATTTCAGTCATTCCTGTTGGACTCAGGGGACATGACTTTCCTGAACGCTAGGTCTGCTTCTCTTTCTCCTAGTGGGCCATGTGAATGCCCACTGGTCTCCCCAGCAGCTGTGTCCTACACCAGGGTGGGTCGTGTGGTCTGACAGAGGTAGAGGAATTTATGCAGCTTGGGAAAATAGCTCTTTTTCTTTTTTGCTTAGTTGGGTATGTAGAGATACATGGTAGAGAAAATAAAGATTTCTGCTAGTTTGCAAAGAATAGCTGAGTATTCCTTTTTTGGCTTAGAAAGTCCTTGTGGACGAATAGCACTCATTTCTTCAACTCAGCAAATAAATAATTAAGTATTGAGTAGCTTACCAGGGAGATCTCTGATGAGCTCATATTTAAATTGATTAACCTACAAAAATCTGATAGAAGGGAGCACGTCATATAGGAGAACTTTGATGTGGATGCCTTTGTGTGAAGACTGGCATAAATCATCAGGAAAGTTTAAAGCCCATCTAAAAGTATTTTATATGTAGATTTTGGATGAGAAGAACATAATTTCTCCAGGCAAGAGAATGAACCTCAAAATGAAAAAAGTAAACCAAACAATTGAAGGGTATTTGATTGCTTCTCTTTTATACGAAGCCAAGATTTCAAACCCTAACAAACTCAGAAATTGCATAATTTCCAGATGGTTTCTCAAAACCACACTCGAATATCATAAAACAGCCAGAAGGCAAGGCTCTAGAAATGATAGAATATAAGATGCGCCCCCTCCCTACCCCTCATCAAAAAAAAAAAAAAATTCTATGGAAATTATCTAAAAGAGATGGCTTCTGCACACTTAAATTTTTAAAAGAATGGATGGACACATTGCTTTCATTTATTCCTATGAGAGGATTTCTGGTGGACAGATCAAAGAGCTACTATAGATTTTGGCAAAATAGTTGGTAAAGTCTCTCATAGCAAGTGATGAAGTGGGGGTTGGAAAGTAGCAATATGATTCAAAATTTTAGCATCAATCCCAAGAGTTATATAAATATGAAACCAGAGGAATAATTCTATATTATGGATCAGAGTCTACATGTTTAGATACTTGGATGAATCTCTGTATTTTGCCCTTGGTCCCCCTACACGTCCTCAGCTTTTATCAATGGCTTGGAGGAAGACAAGACACGAAGACTTATCAGATCTGCAGATGGCACAGAGCTGGGAGGAATCATTAATAGACAACAGAATTGAAATTCAGAATGTTCACCACAAGCTGTGCCCAAGCCAAAAAGATGAAATGCAGTCAGGGTGATAATTAAAAACTGCCATTTTGTAATTTTTAAAAAATTGGTTGCGCAAGTTCATAACAGAAGAGACCTCATCTTTGTGGCAGTTTATTTGAAAGATATCTGGTTAATTTAGTTGACCTTGAGCTTAACATGTGCTAATAGTTTTAAGTTGCTGCTAAATAAGCTAATCGAAATTCAGGCAGTATTTAATGGAAGCTTTAGATATGTTTTTGAAATCGTGTTCCAAGAAATGTTAGAAACCAAAAGGTTTTAGTGAGTGTTCCACGAAATAAAAAGGGTTAGGTTCTGTAGTCAATTGTGCTTAGGAAATTAGGTTTTAGTGAGTGTTCTGTGAAATATAAGGGGTTATGTTCTACTGTCAACTGAACTTAGGTAATTCTGCGTTAAACAAAATTTCAATGTTGACTCCTCTATACCAATCACGTGCTAAGGTACATGATAATGGAAAAAGGCTTGTAGATACAAAATATTTCAAATGTATTTGAACTCAAAACCCTTTTTCTGCAAAACATCTCCCTTGGAACCTAATTTGGGAAATGCAGACTGAAAATGTTAGAAGTGATAGATCCACTGTACTCTGCTTAATCCAATTGTAGCTGCAGGCGTGTGTTCCAGTCTTGGTATCACATTTTAGGGAGATGCTGGCAAAGCATAGATCATGGAAGAGGGAGGTGAGGGTTTGGAAACCATGTCATCTGGGGAAGCGTTGGATAAATGTTTAGATATTTAGAATGGAGGGGAGAGGTCGAGGAGGGGGCAGATAGTTATTTATGCTTTTCTGGAGGTAAAACTAGGACTAGTGAGTGAATGAGAAAAGAGGTTCCTTTGGAATTAAATAAATTTCTCCTGACTTGGAGCTATGGATTCACTTGAAAAAGAGAGGTCCCATCACTGACGGGAGCACTGTCAAGATGTCTGAGGCTATCTCCCAGTTTGGGTGGGACCTTGAACAAGTTGCTCTTTCAGGCTGGGTAGTCTGTGACTAGCTGGCTACCTGCCTCTGCCATTCCCCCAGTTACAAAATGTCACCTTCTGCCACTTCACCAGGTGCAAAGGGCCATGTTCATCTGCCCCACTGTGTAAGCCAGAATGTTTTCTGCAGGGTTTTACTGTTTTCCTTGGGGGTAGGAATCACCCCCTGCGCCCCCACTCGCCAAGCCTTCTCTCTCTGTCTCCACTGCTGTAAGTCTCCCCACCCTCAACATAAATGATGCTCCTTGGAAGCTCCGAAGGGCCTAGACAGCACTGCCTCTCCCTGCAGTCCCAGGGCCACTCCCATGCAGACTCTTTCTGTTCCTTCACAGGTCTAGGAAGCAAACAGCCTCTCTTCAGCCTTGAGGCCTGTCAGGGTATCCTGGCCCTGCTGGATGTATCCTGCCAGGTTTGTGGGTAGATGCATTCTGCTGTTGGAGAGCTTTGCCCTGGAGCCAGACTGCCTGGCGTTGAAATCCAGCCCTAGCACTTAACTAGGGCTCTGAGGAGTGACAGAGTCCTCACGTGTAGCCTGGGGGTAGTGTTAAAGCCTATTCTGTAGGACTGGTATGCAAATAAGATGAAATGCTAAGTAAGGACAGAACTGTCACTGAGTCATTGAATAAGTGATCAATATCCTAGTGGCTCAGAAATAAAGAATCTGCCCGTAATGCAGGATGCCCAGGTTTGATCCCTGGGTCAGGAAGATCCCCTGGAGAGGGCATGGCAACACAATCTAGGATTCTTTCCTGGAGAATCCCATGGACAGAGGAGCCTGGCAGGCTATAGCCCATAGCGTCTCACAGAGTTGGACATGACTGAAATGACTTTGTTATTAATAACAATAAGTTTATTTCTGAAGAGTGAGGATGAGGCAGCTGCAGGGTGGTGGATAGTAACACTTCTCTGGGTGACAAGAAGCTTTTAAAGGAGCCTCAAGGTTCTGAGTTTTCCTTTTGCTGACGGGGCAGCAGCTGCCCCCATTTATAGATCAGGAAACCAGAGCTTGGAGTTCAGTGACCTGCCGAGAACTCAGTTTTCCTCATTCTCAACCCTGTGGTTTTTCTAGCAAATCTTCTGATTTTCTAAGTGGACAAGTTAAGCGAAAGTGAAGTCGCTCAGTCGAGTCTGACTCTTTGCGATCCCATGGACTGTAGCCTACCAGGCTCCTCTGTCCGTGGGATTCTCCAGGCAAGAGTACTGGAGTGGGTTGCCGTTTCCTTCTCCAGATCTTCCCAACACAGGGATCAAACCCAGGTCTCCCGCATTGCAGGCAGACGCTTTTCCATCTGAGCCACCAGGGAAGTGGACAAGTTAACTGGAGTTTAATTACCCACACTACAGACAGGCATATAGAATGGAGAGTGTGAAGAGGGTTGCAAATAGAATCTTGTTAGCAACTTTGCAGAGGCCAGGGGCGATGGGGGATGGTGGTCAGGTGTGCAGGCTTTGGGGCAGGTCCCAGCCTTGTCACCAGATGTATGGGCTTGGACGAGATCATACTTGCTGAGCTCTCATTTCATCATTCAGAGCAGGGGGCAGTTAGTACTTACCCCAGCTGCTGGGTGAAAATGAAGTTCCATAGGTCAAGTGTGTAGCTCAGCGCTAGGCCCACCGTAGGGCTCCAATAGAGCTGGTGTGTGGTGGTATTTCTGACCCAGTCTCTCTGAGGTGGGGGGACTTGGACATGGTCTACAGAGCCAACCATTCAGCTGTTAACTTGTCACAAAATGACTAAATATAAAAATCCTCATCCACCCTTGTGCCTGAATCCATCCATAAGTTAGTTTTAACAATAGTGATAAAATATTTACTATGTTTTATTTAAACTGTATCAAATCGGCCACATCAGAACACCCTGTTTCACTAAATGGAAACTCTTATCACCACCATCATTCCCACCTCTCCTCCTAGCATTGCTGTGTTCCAACTCATTCTGTCCTTTCCTAGCAAGGGCCAGGGAGCCCTGGGCTGGACAGACCAGTCAGGGGAGGCCAACTAGGGATGTCCAACATTGACTGTGGTGTCCCAAGTTGCCCGCGGCTCTGTGAAGGGCCCATCACTGCCTCCAGAGGTGGGCATGAAACTCCTGTGGTGGCTTTGACCTTAACCCTGCTCTCAGCTTAACGCATCCGGCACTGTGAGTATCCAGGAATTCAGGGACCTGTGGAAGCAGCTGATGTTCTACCAGGTGAGAACAAGTGTTTAGCCTGCCTCCCGCAGGACGGTGCAGAAAGGGCAATTCTGCAAAACTTGTACGAGACCTCTCCCTTTCAGCCCTCTCTACTGTTAAGTAGTTAGAATAGGAAACAAGAGTCCAGAATGGTGGTGGCTAAAGGACAATGACGGGAAAACCTGCGAAAATAGAACAAAGAAAGGTCTGAGGGCTGGAGTGAGGGCTTCAGGTAGAACAAACAGCACTCCTGGCCGGCCCGATTTACAGAGGGCAGGCCCGGGGCTGGGAGGGGGGCGGCGGGAGGAAAAGCATATAAAAGAGGAGCCAAAGGGTCGGGCCTCCCTCTCTCATCCCTTTGCGTCTTTGGGTCGGCATGCCCTCACACCTCAAGGATGTATTTTCCTGCTATTTTCTTAAATAAAATTGAGCTGTAACACGGAGCTATAACACTGATCTGTCTAAGAGCTATAACACAGTCTGTTCAAGACCTGAGAGCTATAACATGGTCTTTCCCAGACCCGAGAGCTATAGCACGGTCTGTCCGAGAGCTATGACATGCTGAGGGCTCTAATGTCCGTTGCTTCCAATTTTTGTTGAGATGAGACAGGACCGAGGAAAATACCCTTGCCTGACACTACCCAACCGCTCACTCAGTCTTCCCAAGTGTGCTTCTAGCGTTTCTTCCTTTCTCTTCCAAACCCAGGGAGCCTGTTGCAATAGTCTTCTGGATTTTGAAGGTGACATCCGATCATGTTGCCTCCTTCCTTCCTAACTAAAAGGAAGAGACTCCCCGTGGCCTTCAGATCAAGTTCACACCCCTTAGCATGGCATTTAGAGTCCTTCATAAATTGGCTCCCGCCTACTTTTCCAGTTGTTGCTCACCACCCTCCTCCTGTCTCCTGAGTCATCAGGTTGGAAGCCCTTCAAAATTTGGATGATTCGCTTAGATTAAGCCTGTTTACCTGTATCCTGACTCTCCATCCCTCATGACAGAAAGACTGCCCCCTCTTACAGCGTAAAGGACAACTGGGACAGGGGGTGGGATCCCAGCCAGGAGACCCCAGCCTGTTCTTGTCTGGGCAGCTAGGCCCGAAGATGGAGCCTCACGCCCACTAGCAGTCCTGCAGGCTTGGCACTGGGGTGCAAGGGGCTCTCAGAGGGTGCTTGGAGATGGCTGGCTTCCTCAGCCTTTGCTTTGTGTTCTTCCCAGGAGGTTTTCCACAAGCAAGACACTAACCAGTCAGGATCCCTGAATTGGGCCCAACTACGGGCTGCCATGAGGGAGGCAGGTAGGTACACAGCAGGCCCGGAGGGGGGCTGGGGGTGGGGCAGGGGTGGGGCTGGGGTGCATGACGTCCTGCTGGTGGTTTAGTCACAAAGTCGTGTCTGACTCTTGTGACCTCATGGACTGCAGCCTGCCAGGCTCCTCTGTCCATGGGATTTTCCAGATAAGCGTACTGGAGTAGGTTACCGTTTCCTTCCCCAGGGGATCTTCCTGACCCAGGAATCAAACCCGGGCCTACCTGCATTGCAGGCAGATTCTTTACCGACTGAACCACTAGGGAAGCCTAACAGTCATTCTAAAGAGCAGAGTTACTCCCTGAGGTTCAGAGGCCCAAAGATGCGGATCTGTGATTAACTAAAACACGGATTATCAGTATGTTCACAGCTAACATTTACTGAGGGCTGGCACACACCCACACTTTAGTCTTTGCCAACACCCTGTCATAATCCCCACTTTACAGAGGAAGAAATAGCAGCTCAGATAAGTTAAGTCACCTGGGGCTTACCTCCGGGACTCCCAGACTCCAAAACAGATTGTCTTGACCACTAAGCAGACGGCCTCCTGCCTGGAAGGCCAGTAACCCGCTTGATCAAGAAACCCTCCTGGTTGCCTAGGGGACAGGGACAGAGAATGGAGAGAAGATAAGATTAGTAAAATAAGTAATTAATTCACAATGAACCCTGTCAAAGAAGACCCCGGGCTATCAGAATTCAGGTCCCGGAGGTGGAGGGACAATTTAGGGGCGTCAGGTAGCAGGGGAGCTAGGTGTGAGGTCCCAGCACCCACGGCGGGAGCCTGTGTTCCATGCAGGAATCGTGCTCAGTGATGGCGTCTGCCAGCTGATGCTTATCCGCTATGGCGGCCCCGACCTCCAGATGAACTTCGTCAGCTTTGTCCACTTGATGCTGCGTGTGGAGAACATGGAGGGTGAGCTGGGGAAGGAGGGTGGACCCAGGCTTCCTCTGCTCTCCCCATGGATTGCCCACCCATCCCCAGTTCACGCAAAAAGAGGATTCTGCCAGTGCAGGGAACTCTGGGGAACGCTGGCTCTGTTTCTGTGAAACCTGGCTGCATCTCCCCAAACTCACGGATGCCTTGCCTGTTCCAGGACAGAGGTGTGGGTGGCTTGCTTAGAACAAGCGTGGCATGTGTGGTTGCACCAAGGCCAAACTTGGGTTCCTGGGTGAGGGGATGTATGGGAGGAGCTAGTCCCTTATGTTTCCAACACACACACACACACACACACACACACACACACACACACACACACACACCCCTGTGTTCCTTTCTGCTGCATTTTCACAGATGTCTTCCAAAACTTGACCCAAGACGGCAAAGGGATATACCTCCAGAAGCCAGAGGTAAGACCTTCTCCACGGGATTGAGTCTCATCATCTTAGGCAGTGGTGGCCAGTGCGGGTCCAGGGTCTTGTGAAGGAGAAAGGTGCTGGGGACCCTTCATTCTGCTGAGTTCAGGAGGCAGCACTACATTCATTCATTCAGGCATTGTTTTGATGGGGCACCTGCTGTGTGCCAGGGAAGGTACAAGGATTTGTTGAATGACGGAAGTGATACGCTGAGGGGAAAACAACAGTGTCTGACACTGATTATCTTCCCCGGCGACTCGGGTTGCATGGATTTACTGAGCACCTTCTATGGGCCAGATGTGGTGTTAGACGGTGTTTGCTGCATAGACATTGGAGTCTGGAGTTGAATCATCTGCCCTTTCTTTCTCAAACATTCTCTGGGACTTCCCTGGCAGGCCAGTGGTTAAGACTCTGTGCTTCCACTACAGGGGGCTCAGGTTCAATCCCTGGGCTGAAAACTAAGATACCACATGCAGGGTGGCCAAAAAAAAATAAAACACATTCTCTGTCTGAGCTGCTTAGGAAGGGACTGATAAAAGCTGGGGTTTCTCTCTTGACCCCAGATGTCCATTTTATGGAATAACCTTCTAAGATATAGAAGGTTCTCTGGTGGGCTTCCCTGGTGGCTCAGCTGGTAAAGAATCTGCCTGCAAGGTGGGAGATCTGGGTTTGATCTCTGGGTTGGGAAGATCCCCTGGAGAAGGGAAAGGTTACTCCCCACTCCAGTGTTCTGGCCTGGAGAGTTCCATGGACTGTATAGTCCATGGGGTCGCAAAGAGTTGAACACGATTGAGTGACTTTCACTTTCTAAGATATAGGGACCCACAGTGTGTCTACCCTCAATCACTCACATGTTTGAATGTGAAGGTGGGATGGTGCTAGAGAGGCAATGGTTTTAGAACTCCTGAGCCCATCCCCAAGCAAAGGTCCCCAAGACCACCTCCTGATCTCAAGCAGTCCATCCATAGCAGCAGACTCAGCACTGAGAGAGCAGGACGATGTCAGTGTGGCAATCGACACGGGATAGCCCACAGCTTGAGGAGGCTTCTAAAAAGCAATGTGCTATCACAACAAAAGAATGGACTGTTATAAGCCACAGCACCCCTTGTAACCATCTGTGGGC
This sequence comes from Ovis aries, assembly GCF_016772045.2. NCBI lineage: Eukaryota > Metazoa > Chordata > Mammalia > Artiodactyla > Bovidae > Ovis > Ovis aries. The sequence goes on along the minus strand of NC_056056.1, from coordinate 37,975,412 downwards.
AAATCATGTTACACCTCTGGGCCTCAACTTCCCAATATGTGAGATGAGCTGGCTGAGCGAGGTGGTCTGTAAGAGTCTCTACAGCCCTGACCATCTCTGGTTCCTTAAGGAGATCCTCAAAGTCATTCAAGGAGGTTTGAAGGGAGTAGCAGCCAACTTGTTGGGATTTCACTCTGGGGTTTTCTCTGATCCCTTTGGCAACGTCACCATTATCACCTTCATCATCACCAGCATCAGCATCACCCTTTTAATGTAACTGGTCTGGGGTGTGGCCTCTCCAGAGATCCCCACTGTGTGAGTTAGAGGGACCATTCATTACGCACACATAAAGCTGTCAGACCAATGGGCTCATAAATGTAAACATGCAGAATATGCTCTAATGGATCTCTGCTGCCCAGTCGGTCCACACACCTGCGCACTGCTATCAAGAGCGTGCCAAATTGAATTCGTGGGGGAAAATTGCATTGCGAATTGAATATAGAATCAACCAGCATCTCTGGCTATCATCATTCACAGGCACCAGGAGAAGTCAAGGTTGATTATATTTCAGGTTGATTTATACTTACCACCAGATGGTATGGTCCCTCTGGCTAAGCCATCCATTAATGTCCTGTCTCCATGGCTTCCCAGGAGTGAGAGGGAGGAGGCCCCAAGTCCAGTCACCAGGTGACTGAGAGATGAAGCATCCTTAACTGAATGTCAGAGATCGCTCTGAATGGACTGTAACTTGCTTCCCCATTATTCCAGTGGCTAATGATGGCTCTGTACTGCTGAGAAGGCTGGAAGCTCACTGATCCTCACTGAGGACTCTGCATATGGACCAAGGGTGGCCTTTAGCTGGGACCAACCCATGTTCAACCCACCTACATTTCTTCAGGACCGTGTCTCCAGCTATCACCGTCTCAATCTGGGAGGATGGGCAGCATACAAAAAGAGAAGTGAGGGAGTAAAGATTGCCTTGGGGTTGTCAAGACCAGCTCTTTTCCCCAATGACCACAACCACAAGCAGAGACATGGCCTGAGCTGACTGTGGGTTGGTGTGCTTATCTTTGTATGATACGGCCTCCATGGGAGTCTAACTTAAATGACCTTAGATGTGCTATGTCATCATATTTGGGGTAAGCGTCTAGGTTTCAAGATCTGAAGAGGGAATGATATGTTTATAGACATATGTAAATTGGCATCTATAAACTGGTAGCAGCATAGGCTAAGTTTTAACTGTCTAGGGGTGGAGTAGACCCATATTGCACTTTCAAGAGTGCAGAAAATAATAGAATCGGCAAGGTTTGGGGGCATGGGCTGGCCCTGGCCTCTGAGGTCCCTGAGTGATCTTCTGCTAACAATATCTCCAGATAGTTGGATTTGGTGTGTACCGGTAGATTTGAAACATCCAGCTTCTTAAAGGGCTTTCTGCATACGATGGGTGTCAGTCTGTTTACCTGACCTATGGGCTATCAGATCTACTTCAAAGAAAAATAACAAATCCATGCTACATCATAGAGTTAATCAGTAAATGGTCAGTATATCTGTTTTTTTTTTTTTTAAACTATGTTCATACCTCATTTTCATGGGATCCCTACCAACCCAGAACCCAGATGGAAAACCAGAGCACTGGCCATTTTCCAAGGCCATACATTCTATTTATAAGTTAGCAACCTAGAGTCATTCTTAAAATTCTATTTATTATTCATTTACAAACTGTTCTAACCATCGGGACTGCCTGGTTTCCAGGCCCATAGCAGATTAAAGGAGGAGGCTGAAAGGGGGAGATCAAAGGGTGTCTTTCGGCAGAACTAAAGGAAATTTGACAGCCTGGTAGATGGGCAGTATGGAAGAAAGAGGGAGCTCTTTCAAAGAATGGCTCAGGGAGTAGAAAAGCATTTTATTTAGAAAAACCTTTATTTATTCCAAGTGATGAAAAATACAACAGTTTGTTATAAAGTGCCATGTATACTACTACTTGAGTATTACTGATTTTATAAATAGTGATCCTGTATTTATATTTTTTTTACAGAGTTTTATGTTTGTTTATTTATCAATATCTCTATCTTTAGATTCTGCCATTGTAAATATTTGGTTTAATTAAATTGTTATTGCTTTGTACCATGAAGGCAGTTTTGCAGATTTTTGGGGAAGGTTTCATGACATGTGGGTTGCAGAGTGATGGTTTTGCTGGTGCAGATGGAATCAACGCTGAAATGAATTCTGACAGAGTCCCTCTTTCAGCTTCTTGGTGATGGTCTGAGATGGCCTCCTGTCACTCATGTATAACCTCCACTCCCCTGAATTTATGTATCGTTGTGTTCTGTGCTGACTCATGGATGCCCTGGGCCCTGCTGACCTCCATCCCCAATGATTCCCTCTGTGCCTCCCAAAGCTGAGAGCTGGAAATGAGGGGCAAAGCCACGTCCCTACCCACATAACCCCTTCCCCTCTGGTGTCACCCAGGGCATGGGAACAAGTAAAGCTCTAGGGCAGGATAGACTGTTGAAGGTCAGGATGAAGTCATGCTGAAGATCTGAGTGCTGGATGTCAGCGATTTCCAGAAGTCAAAAGCCCAAGCTTGTCATAACAGGTGGAAAGCGTGCAATCCAGAAGTCCAGCAACGAAGGAGCAAGGAGCCAGTCCTCAGGTGTTAGGTGATGGCAGGAGTCCAAAGGGTTGGGTTGTCCAGAAGACCAGCCCAAGTAGGCAGAGCATGCCAAGAGAGCCTGTCCTAAGCTTTCATATCTCAGGGGGAAAAAAAAAGGATTCTTATTGATAAAAGAAAAGGGACTAAAGTAGCTACCCTGTTTATTTCTTTATTCTGGTTTTTCTTTTCTCCCTTTTCTCATGGTTTGTATAAAAGTTCAGTCGCTGACTGGGAGCTCAACCCAATGCTCTGTGACAGCCTAGAGGGATGGGATGGGGTGGGAGATGGGAGGGAGGTCCAAGAGGGAGGAGATATATATATACTTGTGGCTGATTCATGTTGATGCATGGCAGAAATCAGCATAATATTATAAAGCAATTATCCTCTAATGAAAATTCAGTCACCACAGAGAACCTTCCAGATGCCAGTTAAGGCCCAGGGCAGGGTGGTCAGTTGCCAACTGTACAGAGCACTGCTTTCCTACTCTTGTTACTCTGGATTAGAGAAATGATTTTAACCTCTAGGATTTCCAAGCTGATGTTTTCCCAATGGAATATAAGGTTTTATATTTAGGAAAAAAAGGCAAAAATGAGTTCCGTGGGCCCTAGGTAGGTGAGAGGAGGCCAGCTCTGCCTGGCTTGGGGATGAGCAAGCTGTGTGTCCAGCTCTCGGGGAGTTCTGGTGAGACGGCCCTCTGGGGTCATGTTGCTGGCCATAGTGCGCGAGTTACCCTCCCACCCAGGGTTCTGAAGATTGAAGGGGTACAAAGTCCAACAGCAATGAAAATGGGGAGGGGTTGGGCAGGAAGAGTCTAGCTGTATGACCTTGGACCTCAGGTTACCATTTGTAAAATGGAGCCCAAAATGTCTACATTACTGGGTGATTATGAAGACTAAATAATGCCGGTATGCTATAGGCACTCAGTAAATGAAGCTCCTCTTTTTTTCGTAGGCAGAGCAGATTTTTTCTTACAAATATTATTTATTTTTTAAAATAAATAATGTATTTATTAAATATAAAAAAAAATAAAACATAAAAAAACATGTCATGTTTTTAAGACATGGTCACTTATAACAACCACTCTCCTGGAATGCCCAAGGTTTCACACTCCATTCTTACTTTCCTCTTCCTCTGCATCTCCTCTCTGAATGTGTTGATTGTGATTATGATTTTGACTGTTAGTCACTCAGTAGTGTCTGACTCTTTGCGATCCCATGGACTGTTTGTAGCCCACCAGGCTCCTCTGTTCATGCAATTCTCCAGGCAAGAATACTGGAGTGGGTTGCCATTCCCTTCTCCAGGGAACTTCTCAACCCAGAGATGGAACCTGCGTCTCCTGGATGTGTTACTCCTTCCTTGAAGTGTGGTCCCAGGAGGTCCAGCCCAGTCTCCAACGCCAGGGGTCCAACTCTAGGCACCTCTGAGAAAGGGGCCCTCTTGTAATGAAAGCTCCTCTCAAGTCAGACAGACACAGGTGATGCCTTCTGCTCCCCTTGAACTTCGGAAGCAGGAGAAGGTTTACTCATCAGAACCCCAGGTTGTCAGCGAGGGGTTTTCTGGACCACAGACCAAGCAATTTCTGGAGACCAGGCTGACCAGCAGTTGTTCCAGCACTTGAAAAGTACAAGCTCACAGACTTAGGGAACGGACTTAGGGTTGCCGAGAGGAAGGATGAGGGGGAAGGGATAGGTAGGCAGTTTGGAATGGAAGTGTACACACTGCTATATTTAAAATGGATAACCAACAAGGACCTACGGTACAGCACATGAAACTCTGCTCAATGCTATGTGGCAGCCTAGATGAGAGGGGAGTTTGGGGAAGAATGGATACATGTATATGTATGGCTGGCTTCCCAGGTGGCTCAGGGTTAAAGAATTCACCCGCCCATGCAGGAGATGCAGGTTTGATCCCTGGGTCAGGAAAATCCCCTGGAAGAGGAAATGGCAACTCACTCCAATATTTTTGCCTTGAAAAAATCCTGTGGACCGAGGAGACTGGCAGGGGCTACAGTCTTTGGGGTCACAAAGAGTCAGGCATGACAGCAACTGAACACATCCCCCCCCTCCCCAACACGTATGGCTGGGTCCCTTCGCTGTTCACCTGAAACTATGACAACATTGTTAATTGTCTGTATCTCAATACAAAATAAAAAAATTTAAAAAAAGATGTGAGCTCAACCTGATTTCTCAGATAGGGGTGGGGGCGGTGGTGGGGGGGTGGGGTGGCGCTCAGCCATCTGTGGCATGTACTGAGGCTGTATAGACACTAGATGGCGCCCTGTTCCCATGCTCGGGCTCCTTCCTGGGAACTGGACTGCCACTAACATCTTCAGCCCCTAGCCCGGGACACCCTGGCTGATTTAGAGTCCTGATATCTGACTCAGCTCAAAAAGCCACTTTCAGCCCCACGTGGGTTCACTCCCTTTTTCTTGCCTCCTTTTTCTGCTTAGGTTCTAATTGTTGCACTGTACTTCATTTTACAGTGAAGTACGTTTTACAGCTTATTCGTTTCTGGGGAAAAAAAAAAAAAGAGCAGGCTGTGCTTCTAAGCCCTTGTTTCAAATGCATCGCTGATGATGCACCCAGTTCTCTCACCCTTGGACCCCAGCGCCTGCCTTATTGCCTAACTCAAGTTTGGTTTTCATTGAATGAATGGATGATTTTTGAAACAATTCAGGTGAATCCTGTCATTTAAAAAGCCAGCATCTATTCAAGTTTCTAGCTGAAAATATTAGTACATAAAGTTTGCCTAGGGACAAACGACTTTCTCTGAAAGGTCCCTCAGATGTTGCATAAGGGTTAGTTGTGTGCTGATGCTGACCATGGGGACAATTCGGACCGCCTGTGAAAAGCGTTATCAAGCTCTATCTGAAAACACTTTCCACATCTTGACATTCCGGGGACTCTGGCATCATTTTCTCTTACACATTTAGAATTCAGCGGTATTAACCAATTGGGGAAAGTTCCAGAGACTTTTGCTTTCAGGGTCTCAGTGGCCGCTCTGTGGGCAGTGGGAGGGGGCCGGTCCTGGTTGTTGAGACATCTCCAGCCTAAGCCTCAACAGCTTCCCCTGTTGGCAGAAGTATATGAGGCCAGCAGTCGCGCAGCCCAACACGGGCAGGGAGGGGAGGTGGAAGGAGCAGGCTCACCTGGGTGGGGAGTCTGGGTGTTTTTTGTTCTGGAAAGCTTTCCAAGAGGCCTTAGATGCATTTCCTAATTTCTTAATTCAACTATTTACAAAAGTTATGTGTGCAGTTGGAGGAGGCTGGACTGTGTAACTTCTAAATCTGCCTCTGGCTGGAGATAAATTTGCCAAGAGCACAGGCTGGGCTTGAAAAAAAAAAAAAGGCTGCCTGAGTCTGGCTCCATTTACTAGCATAAGTTACCTTTGGCGAGTCGCCAATGTTTCTGTGGTCCACAGGATGGTGTGGATCACATGTCATGTGTGGTTACGATGGTGAACTGCTTAGCACCAAGCCAGGCCTCTGCTATGGTTTACCGTGGACCCACAGGAGGGGCCATCTCCACTCTGCAGTGACCCCAGGATTCCCCCAGGCATGAAGGCAAGTGGTTTCTGAACCAGGGCAAACCAGAGGCCTCAGGGCTCTGATGCCTGAAACCCAAGCTTCAGTTCTGCTTGGAAAATATGGCTTTCAGAGCTTTCATACAAAGAATGATTCATTTTCCTTTTGGCCGAATGAAAGGATCAAAATGATCTTTGTCTTTGTTTTGACTTTCACATCAAGTCACCCCCAAGAGGGACTGTCATCGAGCTTGACTGTCCACTCACTCAGTTAATGGCCAAATTGCTCTTGAGCAGTAACAGGAGAGGTAGCCCAGCCAAGGCCGCACAGCGGCTGCAGCAGCCTTGCTCAGGCAGAGCGGGCAGACCAGCCTGCAGCCCTGGGCCAGCCCCTCTGCTCTCTCACCCTTGGTTTCACACACACCCAGAGAAGTGGGCTTGTTCAGGCCCCACAGCAGGGCTGACTCCCATTTTGCATGGTCTGGGGTTCTCTGGGTACAGCTTGGATGGTTGATGGATATAGAACATTCTTTTCCTGGTCTTTGGCCAGGAATCAGAGCAGTCAGAGATTGTTAGAGGGCCTTGGCCAGGACTTTCATGCTAGAAGGACCATGGTGTTCTGGGTGTGGGCAGGGCGTCTAGAGGAGGGAGCTACAGGGAGCCCTCCTGGGGACTCTGAAGGTCGTGTGTTTGCAGTTTGGTTTGTAGGTGATGCCTGGAAAGGGGACTGAGAGACTGTCGCGCAGGGCTGTTCATTGCTGCCCAGGTACATGTGTGTCTGACACCCAGGCTCCCAGATTCAATGGTTTCTTCAGATCAGGCTATGTGGGGCTGGAGGCTCAGGAACTGAAAGGAATTCTGAATCCTTCAAGTTCTGCTGTGAAAGTTGGGTCCTTAGGGATTAAGAATGACTCAGGAGTGGGCTAGTAAAAGGGCAATACACCTGACCAGAAGCCAGATTATGTGAACTTACGTCCCTTCTGCCAGAAACTGGAGGTGAGGTTGGGTAGCCTTAGGAAAGTATTCGACCTCTCTGAGAATTGGTATAGTCATCTTCTGATTTGGGATGGTGACTTCCGCCTCCCTGGATGGTGGCAAAGATTACGTAAGATTGTGAGTGTAAGAGAGAATTGCAAATTGTAAAGTGGGGGCTACTATTCTAGTGCATAGACCTGGAGTCATGTGTGTTTGCTGGATTATTTGAGAATAATTGATTCTACTCTAGAAAGTAAGGGAACCAAACAAATAAGGAGGATAGCTAAAAATTAGTATAGAAGCACATGGCTTGAAAGACCAATTAGAAGGAGATAAAGAGAGTGAACCACAGTGTGAGCGCAGATAGGAAGGGATGGAGAAGAGCGGGCTCTGAATATTCATGATTCGCACTAAATATACATGAGGCAAGTGAAGCATCAAATATTCAGGCTACGCCAAACCTACACGAGACCCATGAGACACTCGATCTTCAATCAGCTGCCCATTGGCGACGCCCATCTGGTCCCATTCTAACCCCTGGAAACGCAGATAAGCACCTCGGCTTTCAGCTGACTAAGCTGATGATCTGCAGCTGTGCCCTGCTGTCTCTGCCTGAGGCTCACTGATAGAGCACCTGTGTGGCTGGGCCCAGACCCTTCTGTCTTTCACTCAAAGCCTCCGCTCTGTCGCTTGTGACCACACCAACAGCAGGAAGGGCTGATATGGCAGACAGACAGGACACCCAGGGTTCGGTGGTGTGGTCCTTTCACAATATCCTGAGCGTCTCTCCCCAGCTTGCGTTCGCTGTGTTTTAAATTGATCCAGTCACCCACGTGAGCTACGGCTCTTGCTTTGGTCTGAGAGCCCTTCGGCTTGGTGATCTGTGGGCAGTGGAGTTGGACGCTATCCTTGCAGCAAGGTAATCCCCCCACGACACCTGGGGCCAGAAGCGGGGACTGGGCGCTGGGGGTGGGAGGACTGCGTGCTTCCAACTCTCTAGCCCAGCTGCTGACATGCGGGTACTGTGTCTGCACGTGTGGTGGGTGGAGGGGTCCCTCGGGGCTCCCCCGCACCCCTGGTCCAGGTGGGTCAGCTCGCACGCAGAGTGCTGAATGATGCCCAAGAATACACTGTGGGCAGCATCCCAGGGATCCAGCCACCCTTCTCCCCTTGTCCTAAAAGGACAGAAAGTCAAGTGACTTCAGCAACCACCTGACAGAATTTCCTGCTGTCCTCATCGGCCTGACCAGTGTTTCAACTTTCTCACCATCGCCTTCCCGCAGACTCTTGTGGACATCATCCTGAAGAGGCTACGTGTCAGAGAGCAAAGAAACCTGGGCCAGTGTCCCGCCTCCGTCATGTACTCGCTGTGAGATGTACTGAGTCACCTAAACTCTGGGCCTCAGTTTCCTCATTAGTAAAATGATGCCTGACCATGCACTTAAAACAGCTGACGTTTATTCAATAACCCCAAGTACAAACAAGGCAGGTATTTATTTACTTTATTTTACCTTCTGTGCTGCTGCTGCCGAGTTGCTTCGGTCGTGTCCATCTCTGTTACACTCTGGACTGTAGCCTGCCAGGCTCCTCTGTCCGTGGGATTCTCCAGGCAATAATACTGGAGTGGGTTGCCATGCCCTCCTCCTGGGGATCTTCTCAACCCAGGGATTGAACCCAGGTCTCCCGCATTGCAGGGGGATTCTTTACCATCTGAGTCACCAGGGAAGCCCCTTACCCACTCTACTCGATTTATTTTCTTATTTAGGTTTTTTTTTTTTTTTAAGTAGACATACAGGTGCTGGCCTAGATCCTAACATATGAAGATGAAAATTTAGCTCCTGTCCTTAAGGAGGTTGCAATCTGCTTGGAGGAAAATACTAGAAAGTAGCTCAGTGTTGTGGGGTAAGAACACACCTGGGGAGCTCAGGTTCACTCAGGGAGTGTTGGAAGAGTTCCTGGAGGATGTGGTAGAGGTTGAGCTGGGTCAAAGGAATGGCGTGGGAAAGGACCGAAGATTAGAAAGTGGATTCATCAGAAGAGGGACAAGTGTTATTATGATAAGTGGTGTAGAGGATAGAGGGTGATTTGGAGAGATTGTTCTAGCAGCTTAGCAGAGGACAGGTTGGCAGGGGTAGAAATGGGAAGAGTTTAGAGATTGTAAGTGACCTGCTCAGGGTCCACAGGAAGTGCCAGGTCCCTGTGACTCAACTCTCTCTGGGCCTTCTCCTCAGGTTTCTTAGACTCCCAGAAGGGCCTGACCCCAGGTTGGTGCCCTTCCAGACAAGTTGCTGTCAACCCCATCCTGGCAGCTGCAGATCAAGCTGTTCTGGAGGGAAAGCAGCAAGGAGGCTGCCTTGTCCCACATCATGTCATCAGACACACAGACAAAGGCCACGCTGAGGGTGTGACAGGGACAGCGTGGCTCTGGGACAGGCAAGGGTGGAGCAGCAGCCTCCCCAGAACCTGTGCCCTGCCCAGCCATCCCTCCTCAGGGGTTTCCCACAGGAGGTAGAGGAGGAGAAGGAAGAGGAGGCGACTTCAAGCTGCCCTTCACTCCTCAGTGTCGCTCCCTCAACCAGAAGGCATTTGGTTTCAGGAGCAAATGGGGGCATTCGGTGAACAAGCGAGGCCCCTACCCCACTGCCAACCCCTCTGACTCACACTACACAAGACCAGCCCTCTGAGCATGCTAAGTAGCATCAGTCCTGTCCTGCGACCCCATGGGCTGTAGCCTGCTAGCCTCCTCTGTCCATGGGATTCTCCAGGCAAGAATACTGGAGTGGGTTGCCATTTCCGTCTCCAAGGGAATCTTCCTAACCCAGAGATCAAACCTGTGTCTCTTGCATGGCAGGAAGTTTCTTTACTGTGTGAGCCATGATTGAAGTCCCTTTATTAAGAAGTAGTGGGAGGTTGAGGAAGAGAAGAGATCAGCTCCTGTCTGGGCCTCCGAGGGGCTGTATGGTAGTGTGACTCTCACAGCTCAAGATGCTTCAGGTCAGAAACCCCGGGTCACCCGGAAGAGACCAGTCTCTGGACAGCTGGGTCCCCAGTGCCTGCTCATGTCCTTGTAATGCATTCTGGAAATGCATCCACCCAGAGGAGGCTCCTTTAGGGTGACCAAATGCTCATGTCCACCCTCCAAGAAGCACCACCTCTGGGAACCTGGAAAAGCAAACAGGTCATTAAATGGCTAAACAGACTTAAAGCCCAGGGAGTGAGACAAGCCTGTGCCCCTGCTGCACAGGCCTTCTGAGTGATTAAATATTTGCACTGCCAGATGCGCACTCCCATCGTCTCTCTGGACAGCGCTCCACAACCGCGGCGGGCTCTGCCTTCCCGCTGCGCCCCCATCAGCTGTCAGTTACTTCCATCCATCTGCTGGCGCTTGTATGACATCATCTCCATCTGAACACATGGAGCGTCTGTCGCAGGCTGCGCTAAGTTTACAGATCATTATACGTTGATTGCGTTTTTGAGTGGCTGCTTCCCTGAGCCTGTGGGGAGGGCCTGTAATTCACCAGGGCAAACTCTCAGTCACTGCCCCAGCCCGACTTACTCCAGGAAATATTTCCTTTTAGACAGTTAATCCCCATCAGGAGTGTAGATTCCCATTAGTTTTGATCAAAGAGATTCTCTGTGATCTGTCCTACCCTTAAAGCACCATGTGTGTTGGTTTATTTCACTAATAACTGCTGCCTTTAATGTTGCTGGCAGCCCATGGGAGCTTACATAAATATCCTTTAAGCCAAAAACAATAGAAAGTGTGCAGGGGCCTTAAGGAAGGCCAGCCTTTGAGTTAAGTTTGGGATTTTGAAACAGAAAGCTTTTCCACTCCTCAAAAATAATTATTTTTTTTATAAGTCAAGCAATTAAATGTTGTGAATCAGTTCAGTCGCTCAGTCATGTCTGACTCTTTGCAACCCCATGAATCGTAGCACGCCAGGCCTCCCTGTCCATCACCAGCTCCCAGAGTTCACTCAGACTCATGTCCATCGAGTCAGTGATGCCATCCAGCCATCTCATCCTCTGTCATCCCCTTCTCCTCCTGCCCCCAATCCCTCCCAGCATCAGAGTCTTTTCCAATGAGTCAACTCTTCGCATGAGGTGGCCAACGTGCTGGAGTTTCAGCTTTAGCATCATTCCTTCCAAAGAAATCCCAGGGCTGATCTTCAGAATGGACTGGTTGGATCTCCTTGCAGTCCAAGGGACTCTCAAGAGTCTTCTCCAACACCACAGTTCAAAAGCATCAGTTCTTCAGCGCTCAGTGAATAGGCATTTAGAAATTAATTTTCTAGAAGAAATGACCTTAACGGTCAACCCCAGGTCTTTATCTTCAAGTGTGAATTTCTCCCTCAGACTCCCACATTTTTGAAGTTCCATTTGGGGAGTACCTGCTTGTCCCCTGCAGCTTAGTTTCCTAATGGTTTGTAAGAGCTCTCACTATTCACCCCCATTCATAAGGGAAGTGGTCTTTAAAGGAGCTCAGTTTTGCTTCAGAACTGAGGTTCTTGATTGTTTACTTGGTTTAGACAAGTGGACTCTGGGATTTGGGTAATTGACATGCTGTGGAGAAGGAAATGGCAACCCACTCCAGAATTCTTGCCTGGAAAATTCAACGGACAGAGGAGCCTGGCAGGCTATATAGTCCATGGGGTCCCAAAGAGTTGGACGTGACTGGGCAACTTTCCCTTTCATTTTCAGAGGACCTGGTTACCTCCTCAGTGTGTGCGACCAGTGTGCCCTTATATCAGATTGCCTGGGGCTTTTAGCTGCACAGCTTTCAGGGGCCCATAGATCACCCTCTTCATTTTAACATGTGGCACTTTCAGGGCATGGCATGTTCTCCCAGCTTATAGACAATTTTCTGTGGGTTGAACTTCAGAATGGCTGATTCTCAGGGAATGCAGGGAGGCGCCTTCATTCACCACGTAAATCTGAAATTCTGGGGCCAAGACATGAAAGTCCAAGTTTTCACACACACAAAAAATCACTAAAATGATTCTGATGTATGCAAAGTTCTGATGTTATTAAGAACCGACTTTACTTTGCCAGATTTCATTTGTTCCCTGCTTCTTTCCAAGATGCACTCCAGAGATAGGTTTCCAGAACACACCAGAGTCATATAAGGTACCCATCAGTTGGGCACTGGTAGCCCTCACCTCTTGGCATAAAGGAGAATGCTGGTCAGTGTACATTTCTGCATCCATCCTCTTCTCCCTCTTAGAGCTGCACTTTCTCCAGAGCTCCCCAATGTAAAGAGATCTGAAGATGCCTAATGTGACCTGTTGGCAGTGCGTGGGTACCGTTCTGAGAAGAGGAGGAAGTGAGCATTTAGCTTCTTGGTGCTGGCATATACACATTCATTTTAGGGTCTTCATCTGCTTTGGTAGATAAATCACAAACATTTCCATGAATAACTGTGTCTGTTATGCAAATTGGTTTCCGTCTGCTGGTCTGTTGAGAATAATGTTCCATAATTACAACAGTTATTTACTTATGGGCAAATCAGCTTTCCTACCACCTTCTCCATTTGGGGGAGGCCTCCAGCTGCCGCGGGAGCCTGTGTATCTGGAAGGGCTGGGGGGCTCTGCCTTTGTGGGCCTGTGGCCTGAGTTTGCAGGTCCTGAGACAGAGAAGGATCCAAATGCCATACATTACTTATTTGTTCATTTATCCTAGGAGTGTTTATTGAGAACCTACTTCATGCCAAGAGCTGTGCCAGGCTAGGTATTCAGAGATGAACAGACCCAGTCTTGCTCTCCATCATTCAGTCTGGTTAAAGAGAAGTCAGCATGGTATTCTGGTAAGGGGACAGTGCAAGCGGTCATGTCAGTCCAGGGGGGATCCATGGTCCAGATTCAGGAAATGCTTCCAGGCAGAGGTGATGTTTTCTCACTATGCTGGTCTGTCCTGCTGTTACAGATTTCTCCCAACATCAGGGAATTTTCATTCTCTGTTCCCTCAAAATTAAATGCTGCTCCCCCCTCTTTTTGGCTATCTCCTCCCATACATCTTCAGGTCTTCGCATAAACACTGTTTTCTCAGGGAGGCTTCCCCTGTCCTTACTCCCCACAAATCTAAATGATGATTCCTCTGCCGCTTTTCTTTCCTACCTTCCCATTCCTTTACAGCACAATATATCTGTATCTATGAGCCTGCGTGTGTGTTAAGCTGCTTCAGTTGTGTCTGACTCTTTGCAACCCTATGGATTGAAGCCCGCCAGGCTTCTCTGTCCCTGGGATTCTCCAGGCAAGAATACTGGGGTGGGTTGCCATGCCCTTCTCCAGGAGATCTTCCCGACCCAGGGATCGAACCCATGTCTTCACCACCTCCTGCATTGGCAGGCAGCTTCTTTACCACTAGTGCCACCTAGGAAGCCCATTTGTATCTATGTGAGTCTTTAAATAACTGTTTATTGTTCCTACCAGCTCCTCAAGGTAGATTTTCCTCTGCTGTGTATATAACCATCTGCCACACAGAAGATACTCAGTAAATGTTGGTGGGACACGTGAATGAGCTTACCCAACAAAGGCGAGTCAAGAAGCCTTCTGGATCTCAGTTTGTTCCTCTGCAAAATGGGATTTAGGTGTGCCTGCTTCATAGGATTTTTAGAGTGTGGTTACCTGAGCAATGCCCCCCTCTTCCCCAAGATTTCTGCACCCTTGGAACCTGTAACTGTGTGACCATATATGGCAAAGGGGACTTTGCAGATGTAATTAAATTTTGTAATTTGAATTAAATTAAACCTTGAGATGGGGAGATTATCTTGGATTATGCAGATGGGTCTGGTGTAATTGCCGGGATCTTTGTAAGGAAGAGGCAGGGGATCAGAGGGACAGAAGACGATGTGGTCACAGAAGCAGGGAGAGACCAGGAGATGTTGTGTGACTGGCCTTGAAGGTGCAAGAAGGGGCCACAGACCAAGGACTACAAGTTGGAAGAGGGAAGAAACAGATTATCCCAGAGCTTTCATAAGGAAAACCCTCCCTAACCCCTCTGACACTTTGATGTAGCCCTGCAAGATTCATTTTGAATTTCTGACTTTCAGAGTTTTAAGAGAAAAAAAGGTTATTTTAAGCCTCTCTATGTGTAGTAATTTGTTACAGCAGCAATAGAAAACTAATACATGTAGGGATCCAGTAAGATCTTGTGTGGGAAGACTCTCAGAAAAACACAAAGCCAGGAGTCATTATTAGTTTATGACAACTCACCCCTTGTTTATTCCATTTCTGTGCAGTGCTATGTAAGTTTCAGCGACGATAATGAGGCGAGATGCTTGAATAATAGCCTTACACCCCAAGGAAGGGTATTTTTTCATAGTTTATAATTGCCATAGAGCTTGAAAATCTTCCAGGTCTTATAGTTCTTAATTATGCTCTCATGCATATGTATCAATTACCCACATGCTCCTACCTAGCTTGTTACTGCAAAGATATTTTAAAATATATATATTTGGAACAGTTTCCTCTGCATGCATCTCTGTCTGAAAATATCCTATGAAATATTTCACCTCCACTGCAATAATCCGTGCCTGTTGGGACATGCTTGCCAGTCTTCCCCTGCACGATGAAATTAAACCTCCGCTGTTGTCTACGGCAGTCTCAAGCCTGCTCATTCTACCTGGCAATTCTCTCCTTATAACTCTCAGTGGCTTCATTGCAGATTTGGTTCCCTGGGTTTGTGTCTGCTTTGGTGGATATGGTCTGCAATCCAGGAAGGATCAGGGATTGCCCGACCCAGGAAGTTATATTGAAATGGCAGTGGAGGGGAAAGAAAGGGTGTTGATAGTTTTGCTTACTGTTTCTCCCTATTAGAAGTGACTCTGCAGGGTCTGTACTTCTGGGCCAGTGAATTCTCACAGAGTCTCAGTGCTAGGGAGGCAGTTTTACCTGCCAGTCAATGACTTTACCAAGTGATAGCACGTGAAGTCCTCCAGTGGCCCTTTCGTGGTGATCTTCGGATTTACCTGACTCAGTTTTCCAATTTGCAGTCGATGTTCTTCTTTCCTGATTCTCCCTTTTCCTTCCTGACTATGTCCCCTGTCCTGGAGCTGCCCATAGGAGCTATGCCTGCTTGTCTCTGTTGGGAAAATCATCTGTAAATCTTCATCTGGCATTTTCATCAAAACGACTGATGGCATTCTGTGGGTGAGCTAAAACATGGTGGTCCGCCTCAATGTTTTAACTGTTGTACTGAACTTAAAAAATTTTCTTGGAACCTCTATTTTCTAACCTACACGTTTTATCATTAGCTAAAACATTTAACCTCTCTCCATCTATAAAATGGAGGTAGTAATATAAACACTGTAGTGTCACTGGGAGGATTACAGGAATTACTGCGTAAAATGCTTGCCACGCCTGGTGTACAGTCACTTGTAAAATACTTATTTTCTCCTCTGCCCCCTCACTCCATTCTCGTGCTTGAGACGCATACACACTCTGGTGGATTTGCTTTAAAGGAGGATTCTGGGGATCTAGTTCAGAGAGTCGACTTGGTTTGTCCCAGGAGAAGCCTGGGAATCTGTGTTTGGATTCCCAAAGCTGACCAGGTGACACTGACCAGGTGTTCTTCAGACTCTGCTTTCGGAGACTGTTCCGCAGGCTGTAAAGACGGTGAGCTTGCACCCTAAGCACCCTCAGGGCCGTGCCTGTGCGCTGTGGGTTTGTGGTGAATCACGGTGCCTGTCACAGAAGAGACACCCGACGCACACTGGTCAAAGTTAAATGAGTACCTCCCGCACTTTCCATATTACCTGATTTATTTTTTCAAGTTTGACTCCTCGCTGGGCAATCAGAAGGCTATGTATAAAGTACACTAGTGTGACAACTCGTCCTCCAGCCTGAAACATACCCCAGGCAACATTTGAGTCCCCATTCCCCTCCATTCCTGCAGATCTACATCTATCCACCTTCTAATAAGCCCCAGTTCCAAGCCATGTTCTCTGTGACTCCCTCTCTGCATAGAGTTAACGTTGCCCTTCTCTCCAACCAGCTTCTGCATATCATGTAAAATAAGTTAACTCATAACTTAAGTTAAATAAGTTATGTACATTCATTGTCTCTCTCGGCAAACCACACGCTCTCCGTGGTTTCCAAACCCACCCCCTTTTCCCATCTGGAGCACAGTTGGCTCAGCCCCAGCTCCATCATCCTGCTGGTGTTTATGACATTAGCTGCTTCTTTGCCTGAGTCGGGTGGCTGTGAGTTCTATATCTTTTCAATAAACTCTCCTTTAAGTAGGCCAGCTTGAGTGGGTCTCATTCATTCTTTATCTTCAAAAAGAAGTGTGAGAAGCAACTGGGCATGTCATGGAGCAAACAGTTTACATTTGAATTTGAGATGAACCTGGGTATACTCACCTTTCTTAAAGATGGGAGCCACAAACATAGCTTCAGAAGAAGCAGGCTGGAAATATCATGCTTGTCTAGCTAAGCTGAAAGCCAGTTCCTGTCTTTATGTATAAAGTCAGCATTCTCTGTTACTCACAGTTGGGTGAGGGAGACTTTCCTGACTGGATATCTGACCCAGCACGACTTGGGCTCATAGCCTGCTATGGGGGAACTGCTGAGGCTGAGGTTCAATGTGGAAAGTCTTTGCTGCTGCCTTGGGAGATGGTCGTGGCATTGACAGGCACAGAAGGAATCAACCTAGCTCTCCCCTCTTCCAGTCCAAGGGCAGCCTGGCCTGGCAAAGGGCTTATACAGAATTTCCCCTGTTCTTCTAGGTTATTTCTAAGGTATTAGCACCACGCTGATGCTCTTGTAAAATCACACTGGCTGCTAGTCCCCTTGGATGGTGTCTCAGCCACCAGCTCTAAACGCCTTCAGATGTTTGAGCCAGCAGACCCTGCACTGTCCTTGTTGGCTAAGGCACCGTCACCGTTGGCCAAGGCACTGTCACCTAGTCAGCAGGTGCTTATGGAGAGTCCCTGGGTGCCCATCTCTGTACCAGGCGCTCTTGCATTTGGCTTATATGTGTGAAGAAAACTGTTAATTGCCTGCTGGACGTGCTGTTCTGGAAGGGTTCTGACACTTCGGCGAGCGTCACCAGGGCAACCAGACCAAGAGTCTGCTAGTTAATTAACATTGCGGTGATTGCACCCTATTCTAGCCTCTAGAGAAGAGGAAGCTGGCTGGGGTGTTTCCTTCCTCTGTGAAGGGTGGGAGAGAGAGAAACAAGGAGTTTCACAGTAGAGGCTTTGTCTCAGTTTAAGGCCAACTGGGACCAGACACAGAGAGAACTGATGATGCGGGGAGTTACAGACGAAAGGAGTTCAGCTCATAATCAAGTGGATGTTCAGCAGAGAAATGGTTGAGGGTTTCTTGGGACAGAAGGAAACCACAGCACGAAGGGTCTGTCAAGGGAAAAGCTTAATTGCTTCGGGGTTGAGTTGGGGTCCAGGTTTCATGCAAAGTTTAGCCTTCCAATCAGCGCTCCTGAGAAGATCACTTAGAAGGGCTTTTGTAGAAACAGTTGGGAATTCATGAAGAAAGACACAACCGCGTGGATTTTGTTTAATTTTGTGTGTATGCATGTCATCACAGAAAACAAGGAGTGACTGTTCAAGTTCCTCATGGATTATTTGGGGCAATCACTCTTTGGTTTTTGTGATTACACACACACACACACACACACACACACACACACACGTACACACAATTAAACAAAGACTGTGCCCATAATGGGCTTCCCAGGTGGTGCTAGTGGTAAAGAACCTGCCTGCAATGCAGGAGACATAAGAGATGGGGGTTGTATCCCTGAGTCAGGAAGATCCCCGGGGAGGAGGGCATGGTATCCCACTCCAGTATTCTTGCCTGGAGAATCCCACGGACAGAGGAGCCTGGCAGGCTACAGCCCATGGGGTCACAAAGAGTTGGACACAACTTAGCACATGCCCATAATGGTTTTTAACATAGGAATACAAATCATTTCTGCCCATAGTCCTGGCTGCCTTTTGGTGCTCTGAACCCCATTATGCAACCCAAGGTCTTTGGGATTTGGGTGGACTCCTAAGGAACTCATTTATAGGTTGGGCACAGCCAATCAGATTCTATCTTCAAGAACTGCACTAAGAAACTGAATTAGTTGCTAGTCAGGAGCCTGAGTGGGGAGGGCAGGACACGGACACCTGTGCTAGGCAGCCATGTCTGCACGAGCACCCAGACACAGAGAACAGCACTCGGGCAGCAGGGGAGGCAAGGGTTATTCACTCATTCTTTCGTCCACCCACCCATTCAGAGCTATTCACTGAGTTACTTCTATGCACTGCACCCTCCTCAGGCCACAGGTGATACAGCAATAAGCAAACCACAGTCCATTTCCTCGTAGAGTCTACATTCTGGTGGGGCAAAAGGGAAACATAAAATAAATAAACGTGCACTCTATGCTCTGGCAGGAGTGAACACTATGAAGAAAAAGAAAGTCACCAGGACCAGAGAGATAGATGGAATCGAGAGGCTGCTATTTTAGGTAAGGAGGACAGAAGAGGTGAAAGGAGGGAACAATAAAGGTAGCGAGCTAGGAGGAAAGAGTGAAGGGAGTGGCTGGGAGGATTAGGGACAAGGTTCCTCTGGCCACAGAAAAGGAGAGAGGGATTCTTCTGAGATCTGGCTGTCCTTACTGTCCTTGGGTTCTATGAGATCCCCTGCTGTACATCTAGTGAATCACCCCTTTTTGCTTAAGCCAGTTTGAGTGGCTTTCATTTTCTTGCAGTTATCGGATTTCAAAGTCATCTACAAATCCACAAGGTGAGTCTAAAGCAGTTACAAGTCACACCCTCGAATTTCTGTCAAGGCGCCTTAGTCAGAACACATGGCTCTCTATCTCCACCTGGTGCCGGTTCCCTTGAGGTGCAGGCGCCTTAACAAAGGGACAGAAACCAGTCTGTGAGCATAAGAGATAATAAATGTAACTGTTTCTTATCCCAATTTTAGCAAATTTTGAAAATGGAAGAAATTAAAATCTTGAAAGCATTAAAAGGGTATTTATTCATGCTGGGATCCACCCGTTTCATCTGAAGGATTCCAGGGAACTTAGAGATATTAGTCGTGATTTCTTTGAACTGAGGGCAATAGCTAGTCCTGTCTTGGAGTCTGGTCCCATCACTCTGGATGGCTCTGAGTGATTCTACATGTAAACCTGGGGTACAGTTCATTTCTGGCCTTTTGATCTCAGTCTAGCCAGAGAATCAACCAACAAGATGGGACCTCTCTAGAACTCTGTGGATCCCCAAGATACCACAGATACCCTAGTGTCAAAAAGGAACATAAAAAACAGTGTAGCTTGAGGCTCTGACTGCTGTTGGACTTGTGTTTAAGGGAAACAGTATTTCTTGAGTTCTCTGATGCCAGGCACTGAACATAAGCCATCTTTTTCTATCCCTAAGGAATTAACTTTATTGTAAAGATGGGGAAGCAACTCCTGAGATTAAGCATGTTGTCTGATCAGTCAAATTCTGGGTTGCAAGCTCCAGAAGATTACTCTGGCGGATAGAAGCAGAATACTAAAAGGAATTTGGGAAGCTCGCAGAGAACCAGGGCTAAGCTTTGCGAGGTTTGCCTCCAGTTGCTCTGGTCTGATGAGCACACAACTAGATACCAGATTTGCACCACTGCCATTTTTGTGCAGGTACTCAGCTTCTGCTGTTGCTGTGAGTACCAGGCCTCTTCTGTGCCAGGAATTCAGCATTTCAGCCGTCATGGCACCCACACCCCTTTGTTCTTTTTCTTTTGTCTCATCAGCTCCCATGTGAAAAATTGGCCAAGTGGTCTGATCAGGAGAGCATAAATCTGGGTTTTAGCTGCAAGGGAGGCTGGGAAAGGATGTGCTGGTATTTTTCAACTCTTTTGAGACAGGCTGTTTCAGTTCCTTATCAGGGAGGGAATTCCCCCTAAATAGAACGGGGTTCAGATGCAGGTAGCCAAACAGAGTCACGTACCCTCCAGAGCTGCCAATCTATCATGTCTGGTGCCACTGGGGAGTTGGCATCTCTTTCCAGAGTCCTTCTTTCTGTCAATACAATGAAAGGAGATGCTGGCTTTTAAAAATTCATCAAACAAATGGAGCATTGAGTATTTTCATCATGTCACTAAGTGGTGGGGGCGGGGTGCCAAGGTCAGAAGACACGGTCCTTGCCCTCAGGGTGACAGCTTGTCGAGTCATCCTCGCATGGTGGTGAGTGGTGATGATGGATGACTAGTGTATTGATTGCCTTCTGCACCAGGTGCTTTGGATCTGTTGTCTCTAAATCCTGACAACAACCCTGCAAGGAGCTATTTGTAATGCCATTTTTTTTTTCAGATGATGACACGGGTGCTTAGAAAGGCTCCATAACATGCCCACATTACACAATTAAGAAGCAGCAAATCCTAGACTACAAGCAGAGGTCTGTCTGACCAACTCTGGCCTGGGGATACTGGGGGCCAGAAGGATCCAGTAGCTTGACAAAAGTCTGCAGCTGATGGCAGAGGTGGGATTAGAACCCAGGGCTCTGACTCTGGTCCCTGTGTGCTTAGCTGCTAAGTCAAGCCGCTAAGACTGGCTTGACATCTTGTCATGCCAGGTGTAGGTGGCCTGTCTGCCCCCTCTTTGCATTTGTTGTTCTGAAGGCCTTTTATTCAACCTCGAGGTTTAGAACTTGTCCTTTCCAGTCCCATGTTTTTGAGGGATGCTGTCCACCTCAGCTGATTTCAGGAGATGCAGTGTGTCATTAAAACCAGATCACCAGAGACCCTCTGAGGACAGGCTAAGTGAGAAGCAGGACATCGAGCAGCTAAGCATGGAGGTCATTTCCCATCTGACTTTCCATCAGGAGGGCTCACTCTAGTGTGTGACTCCTTCAGGAGAGAAGCTCTCGATATTACCTCCCCTCTGTGAGATGGCAGGATGCTGTCATCTGAGGGCAGTCACCCTGACCGCCAGTGAGCTCCTTCCCTAAAGGACAGGGACAGACTGCTTTCTTTAAAAAACAAAAAGTTGCTGTATTCATACCAACTATTAACATATACACACAAATTGTAAAGCTTAAGTATACAAGTCATCACAAATCGATGGCAATTCAACATCTGGGGCTAGTGGCCAGAATGCTCGAGCGGGCTGGGACCAGATCAGACTCCCACGGTGGAGAGGGCATCTTCAGAGGTGAGGTGGCCAGGACAGGCTGCTGGTGGTGATTAATTTCCTAATGAGGTAAAAGGACTCTGCAGAAGGAGCATGCTCAGAGCCTTGGTGGGAGATGTTTTGTGAGTGACATGATGAGGACATGACTCCCAACTGGACAGGTCTGGGAGCACTGAGGGCAAAAAAGGAGAGGATATTCTGAGAGAAGTTGGGGGAAAAATAGACTGAATTAGAGGAGTTGGTTCTTTACATCTTTCTCTCCCACCTCCCATCACTGGTCCAGCTTCCACCGTAGTGATGTAGCCTTAGTTTTCATTTGCCTGTTAATGTACCCATGGTCTGTACGTAAGTGCTTAAATATGTTTATAGTTGTTGTGTGAGCATTACTGGATCATTTCTATTCAGTTCCTGTAAATGTGAGCCTATACCACCTTCTCCCCTTTCATCTCTCTCTCCCCCACACACATACATACACACCACCCGTGAAAACCTCAGATCTATTTGCTGCACCCTGGGGATTGCTTTGTCTTTGAGAGGCCAAAGAGAAAAACCCATCAGCCGTCAAAGATTTTAATTATTTATTTTTAATTACATAAGCAATGCATGAATATGTTCTGGTTGTAAAAAATTCACATGATACATATAAAATTAACGTCTCCTCCAAGTGAAGAATTTTAAATAGCTCTAGTCCTCACCTGTCAGACCACAGGTCTGCCGTGGACCAGTTCCAGGGGATTTGGGAGAACCAGGAAGGGGGTTAAGGCAGTATGGAGCCCTTGTTATACAGGGAAGGGTGGGAAAGCTGGGGTCACTTGTTAATGAAATGGGGGGTTCTCTAGCTGAACCTACCCTTTCTGTTTAGAAGCTGTGGACTCTGCCAGGAATATTCTCTTAGGTTTTTGCAGTTTTCTTTTCAAGGAGTGAGGAAGAGGATGTGTGGGCCCCTGCTCCTGTATAGAGATTCACTGTCTTCTCTAACACATGCTGCTTTAAGGCAGTCGGCATCAGAGGCAACTGCTCAGCATCTCGGCCCAATGGCTTCTCTCCAGGGAGTTGCCTTCCCGGCTCAGACAGAAGAAAGAATCTTCCTCACACATCCTCTGTCCCATCTGACTTACTGAAGTTTTGTGATATTGGCTCATACCCTCCTTTAGTTTGAAGGACCTGGACCTACTTGGCCGTAGCAAGCAGGAAGACTTTAGTCAAGTACATCTCTTCTCATCAATGTTTTATTAATGAGTATTTCCCTATGACTCAATTTACCCCTTTTCACATCTGCTGCAGAACCAAATGGAGATAAGCCAAAGGTTTAGGAGGAGGGGCCAGAAGGGCACTGAATCAAAGAGAGATTGAAGTAGGAAAGAACCTTGGAGACCATTAACTTAGTGCCTCACTTTACAGGTGAAGACACTGAAGGCTGGGGAAGTTTGGCCTAATGCTCCAAGTTCCACAGGCAGGGTTAGAAGCAGTAGGAGAACCAGGATTCCCAATTCCAGGCTCTTAGGTCAGTGCTGTGTCTACTACCCCAAGTCAGAGTCCAAGCTGTCACTGAGATCCACCTGCAGGACCTGGGCACGTCGTGACAATTCTTGGTCCCAGTTGCCTCACCACTCCTATCTACTTTAGATAAGAACAACTGCTAAGAACATCATGAAATAATGACTAGGTGCCTTGCAAATCACCAAGCAATTTTCAAGTACAAAAAGTAAACTGCATTTCGGCTATTGGCAAGACAAACCTCTTCATCATTCAATCAAAAATCATCACCTACCTGAATAAACTTTTTCGGGAATCTGATCAGAAAGGTTTGCTTTTCAGTTTTGCTTTGTGTTTTTAACTTCCTAGAAACATGGTTATGAACTGAGTGTTGTATGATCTTAGGAAATTATTTTTAATTCAGTTGTTGTTGTTCAGTCCCTAAGTCAGGTCCCACTCTTTGTGAGCCTATGGACTGCAGCACACCAGGCTTCCCTGTCTTGCACTATCTCCCAGAGTTTGCTCAAACTCATGTCCATTGAGCTGGTGATACCATCCCACCATCTCATCCTCTGTCGCCCCCTGCTTCTCTTGCCCTCAATCTTTTCTGGCATCGGGATCTTTTCCAAAGCGTTTGCCCTTCACATCAGGTGGCCAAAGTATTGGAGCTTCAGCATCAGTCCTTCCAATGAATATTCAGGGTTGATCTCCTTTAGGACTGACTAGTTTGATCTCCTTGACATCCAAGGGACTCTCAAGGGTCTTCTCCAGTGCCATAATTTTATTTCAGTTAGGTGTGATCATAATGTTGGGGTTACGGCCAGGATGTCATTAATTTGGAGGACTGTGTGACACAGTGTTTCTGAGTTATTGTTTAGGTGTTACAGATCATGTCTGTAATTTACTTTTTAATGGTTCAGCAATTTTAGCTGCAGGCTTGTGTGTGTATACACACATATGGTCAAATGTTAATATTTGAGTCTTGGGGGTACGTGTGATCTGTGCCTGGCGGTTGAGTAGACTCTTAGTCTAACTTCCTATATGTTTGAGAGTACTTTTTAATAAAATGACTAGTAAAACAAGTTTTCCAGGTGATCCTGATCTTCTCTAATGGTTTGAGCCCATTGATGTGGAGCTGTGAGCCACTGACCAACGACAATGTGTGAGTGGAAAAATCTTCTTAATTCCCTGCTTGGTGTCTTGTCAAATTGGAATCACTTTTCCTCAGCAGTACTGGTGAGGTTCTATTTCCCGTGGCTGTGTGTCTCTGTCTGAGTCATCTATCCAACCAAAGCACTGGAATGTCAAACCATCTCTAATATTTCCAGGCAGATCTAGAGGTGACATTGACTCAACTTGAAGGTATTGATTAGAACAGTGGTTCCCAAACCAAGGTGCCAAGGAACGCCACCCAGAGAATTTCAGCAGGCTTAGGATGAGACACAGGCATCTGATTTAATAGCCATCAGAGGTAATCCTGACACATCTATATCTGAGAGCCATATTTTAGACTACAATGATCTTAAAGCCAAGTTCATGGGTTTGATTCCAAACTGAAGAGCTATTTAATTTTGCAGGAAGCAGAGTTGTGTTCCTTAATGATATCCTGCACATCTCACTCTATTCTATCATTTTTTAAATAGGGGTCCTGGTGGGAAAAAGTGAAAAATAAAAAGGAAACAGGACAAAGAAGGTGAATGGATCAGAGCAATATACTATTGTAAACACATACATAATTTATTCCCCCTCTTACTAGAACCTGATGCAGTCTATCATAGAGGTGGCTGCGTTTTGTTGGTGAGAAAAGAGGCTTTCTTTGTTGTTCTCTGATTACCAAGTATATTCCTACCTCAAGAATTTTGGATGAAAAGATAAAAAAATCTCTTGTTAGTATCAGTGAACTATGATCCAAATGAACCATGCTTTTAATGAAAAACATTTGATGGATACTTACATGCAAGCCTAAAAGGAGAAATTGAACCTTGGGAAACCAAAAAAAAAAAAAAAAAAAGAACACTCCCCCCTCACCCAACTACCTGTCTTATGAACACTTCCTGGGACGCCTTACGCCACCCTCAAAGAAGCCAGGAACCTCCCCGCAGCCCTGGTTTCTGCAGCAGGAACCAGCAGGGTCTTTTACAGGCATGCCACAAAGCAGCTTCCTGTGTTCTTATGTAATACGTCTTTGCAGCTTAAACCTTTAATTAACCAGAGATGTCATCGAGAAAAGTTTGCCAAGGAAGAGGATGCCTGGTTTAATTAAAAAGATCTTTAATAGTTATTAAGGAAATCAATTTGGAATTCAGGCCTCAGAGCAGTGATGGGGGAAGAAGTCACTGAAAGGAACTTTGCCATCTCTCTGGGTAATGGATTTTAACACTTTGATCTGCATTGCATCAAAATCCCTGGGACAGTGGTCCAGGGGGAGGCAGAGGGATGCTTATCACTCATCATTTTTGAATCTACCTTCCAGATCCAAGAGGCAAGTCTGCCTTATATATGGAAAACCTAACCTTTCTGTTATGCAGTTATCCCGGCAATTGAAGGAAATAGAAAACCATTATAAATTGAAAATCTCCTACCTCATAAGTATAAGCTATTTTTTTTTCCCCCAAGAGATGCATTATTTCTCCCTGAGAATTTGTGCTTGGCCTGTACATCAGGCATCTATTACTGCTCAAACCCACCTTCTTTGGATCAAGCCAGAAAAAAAAGGGATTTGGCTCTAAGGAGCACAAGGGAAATATTATTTTCACTTGTCTCATGAAAATGATGACACAAAAGGTGAGCTAGCCAGAGGATGGGCAAAATAAATTGTCTATGTTGGGGAAAACTGCAAAAGGAAAGAGTTTTTATTTTTTTTATAAACAGCATCCTGCCAACAGGGGGTTAGTTTTAATATCATCCTCTGAGGCAGCCCTGTTGAGTTCAAATGTTAAAAGCACTTTTCAAATAATCTATGTTTAATTAATATTTGTACAGAACTTAGCAAGGGTATCTGAAGACAGGTGCAGAGTATGGCTACAAAAACGATTTTCTGGTTTCAACGTTAGCTCATTCTCAGGCAGACTGAAGCACCTCTACCTGGAGTTCCTATCATTACTCAGTGGGAACTCAGTGGAAACTGAGAGGATGGACTAGATCTTTCAGCACTCAAGCCCGCATCCTAATCACCAGCTTACATTTTCTTGAGGAGATGAGAACAGGCTGGTATTTATTGGTATTCCTTACAGCAAATTGCCCAGAATCTATGTGTACAATATCTTTGTTGATTGCTTGGCTGATTACCTGAAACTTCTGGGCTTATTAGTCCCCGAAACATCTCAGCTCCCTGTTTCATTTCGTCTGTTGAACCTAATGAGGGGTGTCACTTGGGAGAATTAGGGGTTTGGGGTAGAGGTGTTATAATGCAAGCTCTACTGAAGAACTTGTCTTGCTGGAAATAGATCAGGTAGCTTCTCTAAGCTCCACTTTCCTCAATTACAAAAGAAGAAGCATTGAAGTAGATGGTCTCCAAGACCCCTTCTGGTTCTAACATAGTTTGATCCACTATTTCTCCTTTGTCTTCACTGGGTGTGTCTGTTCTAAGTTAGTGGACTGATGGTACACAGGAAATCTCAGTGCTTATTGAAACATTTCTGCCTGAGTACGGATTGTAAACTGGCAAGCAGGCAGCAGCCTGGATCCAGTCTGCAGATCTGTTTAGTTTAGCCTACCTAATATTATTTTGGAGGAAGGGTGGGAATTGAATTAGTTTACAACAGTTAAAATCCAAGATATATCCTGAAGTTGGACTTGTGTTTCTGTTGAGATGTTGGAAAATTCTGGTACTGCTTCATCTTCACGCGTAATGATCAATTAGGATTACTTTCTTGTGAGTCCTAAATAGACCCCACCACTTCCCACTGTGTCTCCAACAAGCTGAATGTCAGTCCCATTGTTTTCATTGTGTTTATGCTGTCCCCGACCTCATCCCACTTCGTTCATTCATGGCCCACAGAGGCATGTGGGTAGAGGAAGAGAGAGTTGGAGGAATAATTAGAATCCAATGTCAGGAACCTCCTGTCCTTTGAAGAGACATCCGTGCCATGATGTTTCCTGAGATGTGTGAGTTTCTAGGTGGATAAAGTGCCTTCAGTTGGGTGGATAGGATCAGACATCCACTGACTGATGTGGGTAGCACAATGATTTCCCATTTAAAGCCAGCTCAGTATGTCCACATTGTCTCTCTCCTTTGAACAAATGTTTTGAATATCATTCACTCAGGACAGTGCCCCACAGGAACACTGAGGCTACCCCAAGCTCAGCACATACACAAAAGAATTCGAACAGCAAAGACCCTTTGGTCACCTAAAATGATCAATCCTCTTTTAGCAACATCAGTGGAATCCCCCTGTCCATTAGAGTGGCCATCTGATTTATTGCCTAAAATAGGAATTTCTTAAAAGTGAAAGGGGGCACTATTAATAATTATGCCAGGAAAATACTTCCCTAAACAAACTGGGGCGTGTGGTCACCCTGCTCAATGTCCAACACTTCCTAATGACTTGATTACAAAAAGCTGCCTTTGGCCACAGCAGGTTGTCTTGGGAGCCAGATTCGTCTCATTTCTACCCCTGGGACATGCGTGGCTCCTCTCATTGTTGAAATTCCTGCCAGATTGGAGAGGACTCATCCATCCTGTTTCCATTTCTTCCAGGAATTGATCTCTCCTATCCACTTCTACCTTTCACTGATGCTCTAAACTTAAGATGGCATCACTGACTCAATGGACATGAGTTTGAGCAAACTCAGGGAGATAGTGAAGGGCAGGGAAGCCTGATGTGCTGCAGTCCATGGGGTCGCAAAGAGTCGAACACAACTTAGCAACTAAACAACAAGATTGTCTTTGACTCTCAGAGATGATGCACGTGACTATTAGATGTGGCTCTCTGAAATTTGGGTCCTGGGGAATGAATGAAATCTCTGTTTGGATCTCTCCATTTGTTTTTCTGCTCCTGTTCCCCTCTTTCAGAGACCCTGCTAGGTAATTCAGGTTAAAGAATTTCCCTCTACTTTTCTTTAAGCTAATTGGGTCATCCATTCATGCTGTTAGAACTTTACATTTTCCATGGAGGGAGGGGTGGTCCCTGGCTCAGGTCCCTGCAGGACACCAGCTCTGAAGATCACACCACTTTCACAACCAGCAAAGGCATATCATTGCAGCAAAAGTGAGTTTTATACTTGGCATTTGGGTGAGGAACAAAGAAAGTTTGGGGGCATTTCAAATAATGAAAGAAAGGAGCAGGCTTTTGAAATGCAAAGATATAAATCCCTTTCCAGGAGGCAAATTATACAGTGGAACAGAAGGGGAATAAAAGGAAAGGAGGGGTTGAGGGGAGTAGGGTGGTGAAAGGAGGTGTTTAATGGATAGAGAAAGATCCAGAAAGGTGAGGCTCAGATCCCTCAGATAAAGCCACCCATCTACTCAGCGAAGATAAGAGGAAAAGCCGGTTGGCTTTATTCTTTTGACAAAGATTCACCAACGTGGCATAGAGAGGAAGTAAGAGGGTTGGTAACAGCTCATTCTCATTTACCACATGGCCTGAACTAGCCTATCACTCACTTTATAAAAAGGAGTTGCAGGAGACACGGGACGTACAGTTTGACAGAATCTACAGTGGCAAGGAAAAAGAAGAGGAACACAGAGAAAAAGGGAGCTGATGTATTATTTACAGGTTAGAGAACTTGAACAAAGCAGGATGCAAAAACAGGCGCAAAGACTCGTGTTTGTACGACTGTGGAATAAAGGCAGACACCTCTGAATTCTTACTGCTGTACCTTTTGCTGCTGGAGACCTCTGTCAGTGCTGGGCCGGCATACCTGTGTGTCAGCTCATCACTGTGCTCCAATCTGCCCTGCTCTCAGTTACATTTCCCTGTGGCCCAGAAGGGGTAAAGTTCTCAACAGGAAGCTGCTGGGCCTCTGTAGGTGCAGTCTCATTAGGCTGGGCACAGAGGGCATCTCGCTGGTGGTGGCAGGTCTAATAAGCATGCAGATGGAAGACACGCACGCACACACACACTCTCACTGAAGTCACGCAGTGGGCAGAGAGGAGGGGTGTGGGGAATCGGATCCGAAAGGAACAAAAGGCCGCAGTCTCTGCAGTGAGCTGAGTGAGAGTGACAGGAGGACAGCTAAAGGCAACCAGAAGCAAAGTGTGAAAACCCACAGCCAAAGGCGCTGGAGCATATGCCCTGGACTTCACAGCTTCTTCCTCTTCCCAGCTTACACTGGCTCCATATGCTGCTTCACATAGTGTTCCCGGGCCATAATGGGTTTTATTCCATAGTTTTTATACGAACGCGGATGACTCACATCTGCTCCAATACCCAATTCAGTCTCTAATGTTTTCGGCTGCTAGGAGAGAACTTGCCAATTGACAGTGGCAAAAAAAAAAAAAAAAAAAAAAAGAGCTTCAATTCAGGGATGAGGAAGGTTACCACCCCATAGGTGTGAGCTAGAAGGCCTTTGAGAGGGCAGGACCTTAGGGATGGGAAACAGACCCTGGGAAATGAGGAATTTGCTCCAGACTATCAAGACCTGAGGGTAGACCATTAAAGGGCAATAGGACAGTCCTAATTCAGAATGTACTTATTTTCCTTATTTTCCTGTCATGTTAAATCTTTTGCTAGGAGCTTTTCTTCACCATATAGACTGTGATGAGAAAAAAGTCACTTGGATTAATCACCAATGATAACTAATCCTCCACTGGGATCAGCTGTGCTCTGCATTACTTAAGCTGGTTATTAAAGTTTTAAATATTTGGGGGAATCCCTGGATAGGCTGGGAGAGACTTAAAGGGCTGGGCCCTGCATGGAGACTCAACCTGGCTTCCAGATGTTTGAAGTCCCATCTGAAATCAATTTCAACCCTAATGACAGTGACTGGCTTGATAACCCAAACTAATATGGCTTTTGGCTGGATCAGGTAATGACACTTTGCAAAACTGGATTCTCTTGACAGCTTTCATAGGCCCAGGGAATCTCCTCCACTTGAATGGAGGACAAAGTAGTAATTAAGAAGCAAGCACCTTGAAAGTTGATAACCGCACTCCCAGGTATCGCAGGCCCCGGATGGAGCTGCCATGGGAGAACCAGGACCTCAGTTTCCCCAGATGCCAGACAGCACGAAGCACCTTACATCCTCAGCAGCAGGCAGTGTGTGCTGCTGCAACCATCTCTAAAGCTTGGCGGTGGTGTTGTGTAACTGTTTGCCATCTGTTACTCAGAAGCAGCACCACAAAGCGCTGAGCAATGGACTACGGAGCTGCGGCTCCTGCCTGGAGCTGACAGCATCTCAGCGACTTGCCTGGGGGTCCCCTGCAGAGCCTGCCGCAGAACACTTTGCAGGCCCCACACCGCAGGTCCAGGGCAAGGCTGCTGGAAGGGATCCAGGAAGCTCATGATACTGCAGAGAGGGGTTCTCTTGCTGCTGCCCCCAGCCTTCCCAGACCGTGATCTACCTGGACCTTTGCCCAGCCAAAGCAGTGGCTGGGGGGCCTACCCCCACCTTTCAGAGTACAGAGTTCTGATACAGGCAAATGGTTCTGTGTGATGGTCTGAGAGCTCAGCTGAATCTTGAGATGGGCTGGCAAGAGTGCTCAGCTTTTCTGGGCTGTTTTATTTTCTATCTTTGTTCCCACCCATAACTTCTTACCTACAGCCTAGCCAAGATGGGGCTAGGAGGAAAGACTGTTCTGTGACTGAAAGACAATGTACCAAATACAGGGGCAGATGCCTCCATTTTTGACTCCACTTTTTGCTGGCTTTGTCTTCCTGAAGAGTGAATTCTGGAGCCCTACTTTACACCTGGCCTGCCTCCTATGCTGGGCCCTGTGGGGAGAGGCAAAGAGGATGATGGCCACAGTATTAGGTGCATCACTTTCACCTCACTAACAACTTGATGAGATAAGCATTCTTCCAAGTCAGGCTCACACATAAGATGGCACTGTTCCCCAGGGAGAGCAAGGTGTCGTTCTCCCCCTCTTTCAGGGATCAGATGATCAAGTAACACCAGCACCTTGCACTTAGCTTTCACAACTATTCATTCACTTGTAAATCGTCCCCATTTTACAGATGAGGAATCTAAGCCTCCTGGGGTCTCCATGATTCACACAGCTATTGCGGCTGACTGGGGCCAGGAACCCCTCATCCAGTGTTATCAGCATCATTCCAGCCTAGCTGAGGCCCATGTAGGAATCCAGTTCAGACTGTGCTCTGCCTCTGGACCCAAGTAGTTTTAATCTTCAAGAGGAAGAAGGGTGCACTTCCAAAAGGCATTTGGGGAAAAGGGCTTTTGAAAGATAGCCCTCTGCACCCACTACCCGCCTCCCCCCAAGTCACTTTGCAGTGTTGACTTTGCAGTGTCAACCACATGGTTGACCCAACTTTGGACCCCACCCCCACTCCCTTTCTGCAAACACAGAGCCCTGATCCTTAGGGAGAGAAAACTCTTAAGGGAGGTAATTGCACCTTAATTTTTAAAAGGATTTCTTTAAAGTTAAATTTAGACCAACTCAGTGTTCCCATTAAGCAGAAAAAGTTGCCAGGCAGCTGCAGGCAGGCAGAGAAACACCCTGGGGAGTTGGCTGAACTCGGCCTTGGCCCTGAACAGCCAGGAGAGTGACCCCCGGGTGAGGCAGCAGGCCTGCCAGTGTCCTAAGGTCCCAGAGCCAGCTCCCCTAGGGCGGGTGCACAGAGAGCGGGACCAGGCTACGAGCGCCACGGGCAGACCCCCGCGGCGAGCGGGAAAGTCCTCCCAAGAACCGCTCCTTCCGGCACAGGCTGGCCTTTGGGTCCCGGCGTGCAGCTGGGGGCGGCGGGTCTCGCGGACGCACCGTTCCAGCCCCGCCCCGCCCCATCCCAGGATGGCCCCCGAGCTGCGCGCGGGGCTCGGCGCGGGCGGCCCCAGAACAGCACGCGGCGGTGTCTCGGTGGGCGGGCGGCGGTAGCGCCCGCTCTCAGAGCCCAGCTCACTCCCGCCCGGATTCCCCTTCGGAGTCGGTCTGTCTGTCGGTCCTCCCTCCCCCATCTCTCCCTCCCTCCACTCCCCGCTGGAGCTCCTCGCGGGGTGCCGGGCACAGCCTCGGATTCCTCCCTCCCCGCAGCTCGAGTCAGTTTCCCTCGCGGCGGCGGCGGCGGCGCGGGGAGCATCTCGGCGGGCACCGCGCTTCTCCGGCTGGAGCGGTTGTCCAGCTTGGCGGCCCCTCGGCCCTCGCCTGCCGCGCCTCGGGGCACCGCGTGGTCCCCCCTTCTGCTCGCTCCTCTCCCGAGCGGGTGCGGCGCCTGGCAGGCTCCCGCCGGACCTCCTCCGCTCCGGATCCCGGGGCTAGCGCTCGCGGGAGCAGGGTACTCTCCAGGACACCTGCCCCGCCGACCCTGACCGCCAGGGGGTGCCCCCGGGGCGCAGTGACGCCAAGAGGAAGGCAAGCGGGACCATGCGGCGCCTGAGTCGCCGCCTGGTGCTGCCGATCTTCGGGGTGCTCTGGATCACCGTGTTGCTGTTCTTCTGGGTAACCAAAAAGAAGTTGGAGGTTCCGACCGGACCCGAAGTGCAGACCCCCAAGGTACGGGGTTTGGCTGCGCGCCAAGCGCGGGGCAGTGGCTGGCAGGAGGGCGCGCAGCTCGCGCGCGGGGTTTGCGGGCTCCCGGGAAGCCAGGGCGGGGGTCTGGGTGCTGCGAGCAGGTAACCCGGCGCCGGATGCGGCTACAGTGTGATATTTCTGGATTTTACAAAAGCCCAGGGGGCATCCCCGGCCCTGCGCTGTGTGGAAGTGGGAGTGGGTGTGGGTGGCGGGCGCGCGCTGGCTTGCGGAGCGGGGCTCTTAACTTGGGTACAGCTCGCCTGGGTCCCGGGGCGGCGGGGGCGCAGCGGTCGAGCCGCCCGGGGGTTGGTGGTCCGTGGACGCTGCGAGATAGTAGGTGGTGGCGGTCGGGTGGCAGGGCCGGCCGGCGCTTGGCGCCCGAGAGAAGTCTGGCGGCCGCGCTGACCTCCTTGCTTCCCGCAGCTGCCAGGCCGGAGCAGGGGAGGCCGGAGGCCCGGGGGTGCTCCGCGCGCGCGTGTGCGGCGCGGGCGAGCGCCCTGCAGCGTCCCGGGCGGCTGCCGCCCGGGCCCACCCAGCCTGTCGCAACCCTTGCTTTATAATTGTCCTCGATCTCTTCAGCTGCATTGGAAGTTGAAATGAATGTGCCCTGAACATCACTAAAGAGCCTGTAAAAACAGACGCCTTGGTATTGGTGGGGAGTTGGGAAAATGAGAGTCTAAGTGGCTTTTCCAACTCCTGCCCAGGCGGTTCATCTGAGCGGAGCCACTGGGCTGTCCCTGCAGGCTCAGTCTTAACCTTTACTCAGAGCCCCCATTCCTCGGTCTCTTCTTCCACAGACCTGGCCGTGGGACAACAGAAGGGAGCCTCAGGGGGGTTTCCTGACCAGCCAGGCAACATTTATGAACAGGGTCCAGAGAGGTCGTCCAGTAACTGTGAAAGAGCCCTTGGAGAAGCTTATGGTCCCAAGCAGGAGACTGAAAATAATGGGGAGAAAGGGGAGTAAGTACAGTGCAGAGGACTGACTAGGTGCCAGGTACATGTGGGTGCTTCATAAATAGTTGTAGGAGTTGGGTGGGATTCTCCTTATTCCATAGATTAGGAAACTGATTCAGTCTTGCCTTAGGAGCTACTGATTTGAACTCAGACCTCCGATATTCAGAATCTTTCCACTATATCAAGTTGCCTCTGAGATTGCCTTTTAACTGTCTTTGGGCACTTACATTCTGAAATCTTGCCAATGCTCGATTGAATTCCCCAAGCATTTATTGATGATCTGCTGTGTGCCAGGCAGTGTGCTAGCTGCTGTGGGTACAGAGATGCAGAACCTATTCTCTGTGGGCAGGGGATTTGCTCAGGAATGGACCAGGACCATACAGTGTGCACTAGGTGTCATGGGGGCCTGGGGACTTAATGGAGGAGGAGGAGGAGGGCACAGGGAACTGAGTAGAGAGGGAAGAACAGTAGGTTTGGCACTAGGTAGGGACGGCATTCCTGGTAGAGGTTAATTGCACCAAACAGGCCGAGAGGAATGACACAGCATGCTGGGTGAGTTTGGCACAATTCGATCGTCAAAGCATGTGGCTGATGGCGGGGATGAAGTTGGGGGTAATGTGTAAGAGTCCTGTTGGGTAGCACCTTGAGGGTTCCCAGGGGCCTTGAGGCTGCACTAAGCAGGGGAGTGACAAGGTCAGATGGATGCCTTCCAATAGCCTTCATCACACTGGATCGATTTTCTCACTCACTTCAGACCCGCCCATAGATATGGGGAGCTTTTCCTCTTTTTCCCTGGGTGGTTCTGCTCCTTGTGATGCAATTAATGATGCCTGCGGGGACATGAACTCTGTTTTGCGTTGAACTTCATTACCTTAAGCTTGCTTATTCTAGTTTACTCCAGGGAGCTGAGACCAGAGATCTGTTTCTTCCTTTGTGGGCTTTGTTGTTCTTCCTTACCTGCTTCTTTTCATCCCGCCGTGCGTTGAGCGCACATTTATCCAGTGCAGCCACAGGCCAGGCTCTGTGCTGGGTTTGGGCATTGCTATGAGGAGCGCACTCTGCCTCTGCCGTCTGGGGGTGGCTCTCACAACTTCCTGGCTGAGGCAGAATTGCAAACAAATGAGTAGTGGGATGGGGTGGGGGCAGTGGTCTAATGTCAGATATAGTGCTGTGCAGTCATGGAACAGGGGTCTCCTAGTTTTGACCACTTGCTCTTTGTCTTAACATCTCCCCGCCCCATTTTCTGTCTCCTTTATAACCATGAATTCTTTAGACTTTAACAATCTTGATACTTCTTATTGTTGGTCACCCTTTCTTGTTAGTCTATTTCTTCTTTCTCTCTTTCACCTGTACTACGACTTTGTGTGTCTGCTTATATATGTTGTGTATATTCGTGGGTGTATTTTGTGTCTAGTGGATGAGCACCCCTCTGTATCTTGGTGCGTATGTATCTGAGGGGAGGGATGGAGAGACAGAGAGAGGTCCTTCTCAGGGCCACAACAGTTGTTCCCATCACTGATCTATCAGGAAATTTGCATGTTGGGTCCCAAGGAGTGCAGTAGGATTCCAAACCTGACTCCATGTCGGAACCACCTAAGAGAGCTCGTTTAATATACACATTTTTATATTTACTGCAGAGATTATGATTCTGTGGGTTTTGGTAGAAGGTCCTAGAATCAGTATATATATATATTTTTTTACAAGGGCCCCACGTGAATCTGAAGTAGCCTACTGATGGATGGTTTTGGAAGCTAGATGAAGAATAGCAAGTCTATGGGTTTTTTTTTTTTTTTTTTGTGGTTCAGTGGGCCCCGTGTAAATATGGCCGAATAATTTCATTCTTCTTGAGTTCCTGGTGGTCCAAGCTTGTGTGAGCATGTGCATTCATGTGAAATAACAATAGCTAGCATTTACATTGGATTTTACAAATTCACAAAGTCCGTTTCACATGTATTAGCTCATTTAAGCTTCACAATGACCACAAACAATAAGGCAGATCATACTTTAATGCACATGAGATTGAGTAATGAGGTTAAACAATTGGCCCAAGATAGCAGGGCTATAATTAAGTGGCAGCATCAGCACAAGAATGGAATTGGATCATCCTGGCAACCACCCACACCCTGTGCTCCTTCCTTGCCACAAGCCACTTGGATGCCTGGGTCTTTGCTAGTGGATGATGGGATGAGGTCAGGGATGTTTATAGCTGCACGGTGCCCACCTACTTTCCAAGCACTTCATGACTCATCTCGAGGTGCTGGTCTTTGTGGAGCTCCAGGGAGGTTGGTGCAATCTGTGGGGAAACCATCTCAGAGGGAATCCTGCCCTGCCCATGGAGGAAGCCATCTGGGGCTGAGGAAGCGCTTCTGGCTGTACAGAGTGAACCCTGCTGGCAGGCTGCAGCGTCATTGGGTGGTTGCAGCACCCTTGGTCTAGAAATCGTTTGCCAGGGCAGAGATTGTTTCCTCAACAGTAAGAGTTATCCAAGGACAGTTGTCTATTGTAGGGCAAAAAATTTGGTTGTTGGGTGAGTTCAGTATCCCAGGTTTCTCTAGTCGATGCTTCTGCCCAGTCCTGGGGAGAGAGCTCTTGCCTTGGATGTGTCTGAAGCCATGGGGACTCTGCCTAGGGCTCTTCCCAGTGTGGTAGAGGGGTCAGTTTATTTTCCAAAGCAAGAGCAGTGGGCTCCCTTCCCTCTGAAATATTTAGAGAAGTTGAAATGGTGGAGGGATTGGACAGGAGAGGGCTGCAGCCCGGGCTCCTTGGCTGGGGACTTCCCAGCTTGTCCATT
This sequence comes from Ovis aries, assembly GCF_016772045.2. Classification (NCBI taxonomy): domain Eukaryota; kingdom Metazoa; phylum Chordata; class Mammalia; order Artiodactyla; family Bovidae; genus Ovis; species Ovis aries. Next base: position 37,939,320 of record NC_056056.1, on the reverse strand, counting down.
CCATGCAGCCAGTTGCCTTTGCTGGGGACTAGGCCCTGACTGTCTTCCTCACTGTTAGGACATATCCTCACTCACCTGGCAGTGGGCTCTCCAAAGTGGGCCTGATAATAAAATAAAACCTATGCCCCGTCACAATCCAAGTGATACGGAGAAGCCAGGCTGCATCCTTGGTTTAAGAAAATTAATTGGATTTTTTTCTTAGTTTCAAGAAGGGCTGTTCTATTAATAGCTCAAATAAAGATTTCTTTAAGTTTGACTTTTCAATGTTGATTTGATTTTTATGGGGATTCCCACCCCCAAGTTCAGCAAAGCTCTAATTCCTAATTGAAAATCATGTAACAAGCTTGATGCTTTCATTTAAACAGGATTTTAGCAATAAGTACTGTACCACTAAAAAAAAAAGACAGAAAAATGTTTCCATTTCTTCTCTCCTCTATCATTTGTTTGCCATTTGGAGAATTATACAATAACTGACAGAATTTTTTTTTTTTAAAACAGCAAATTTTTCTCTTATTTTCAAGAAACTAAATTTAGGCCAGGGGCTTGCTGCTGCTGCTGCTGCTGCTGCTAAGTCGCTTCAGTTGTGTCTGACTCTGTGCAACCCCATAGACGGCAGCCCACCAGCCTCCCCTGTCCTTGGGATTCTCCAGGCAAGAACAGTGGAGTGGGGTGCCATTGCCTTTTCCGAGGCCAGGGGCTTAGGGCTTAGTAAAAGAAGAATTTGAGACCTGAGGGTACTTTTGGAGGAAGGTATTGGAAATGTAAAGGCTTTGAGTAATGTGCCTCAGGCCATGTAAATGTATTTGTGCTGTGCTAGAAATATGGCAAACACTGTCAGAAAGGAGCTTGTTTTCTGTAATATTTGCATACTGCACACGCCTTATGTATATGGCACTGTTATTGTATTCCTCATTTATTAGATAATTTCTTCCACACACACACACAAATTCATCAGTTTTAGAGAGAGAGGCCCTAATAATCCGCTGAAGCTCCGTGGGCATATTTTGGATTCTGTTCAGGGAATTTCAACTCTGGCACAACCAGAAACAGCTCGTTTTCAGATGAACCTTCATCCTTCGTGAACATTCGTGCCTGCGTGTGCTGGTGCCCACGCTGGGCACTGTGCTGATTTCCCATCTAAGGCAATTCCTGGAGAAGGTGGCGGGGATGATGCTGCCTTCGAGGCCCAGATGTGGCTACTGTGAGAAGCTGGGAAATATGAGACTAGCAGGTTAGAACTCCAGGTATTCAAGAAATAGCATGCCTTGCTTTCTAGATATTAACAAGCTTAAAGCAAAACAAAACAAACCACTGCCCCTGCCTGCCACCTCCCAAAAGAGAAACCAAACCCTGAGCTCCCCTTGTACTCCTCTCTTGCCTTGATCAGCCCCATCACGCTGGTGGGAATTTCTCTTCCCTGGGTCATTTTTGGCCTGCCTGGGGTTGTATCCTTGTCCCAGCTGGTATTCTCCCCCAGGCCGCATCCCAGGGACCTACAGATCTATTTTAAGGGAATCTCTTTGGGTCAGTCTGGGGATATCTCTCTCCCTCTCTGTACCTAAACCCTTGTTCTCCTAAGTTGCCTGGTGCTTTTGGAAACAAAGACCAGGAATCCCTGTCTCAAGATTTCCCAGAGGCCCAGAATGATACTTGCTGCAATCAGAGAAGACACAGGGACAAAACCAGAAAGGAAGGAGAAATTAATGTCCCTGTCACAAGCTTCCCCAGCCTGTCTAGAGACTACCCTTTTCCAAGGTTGCTCATCTGTTTGTATCATTTAAAAGTGCTAATCTCCACTCATAAGAGGTCATTTATTAGCTCAACAGGGACAGAATGAGGTTGCCCTTGGCTGGTGCCTAAGGCCCAGGATCTTTACGGGGCCAGGTTCACATGCCATCTCATCTGCTTCCTCTGCCTGCACCTGTTCCCACACCTCTACCATCCCAAATTTCCAAAATAGTCTTATGCATTATCAGGCACCCAGGAACAAATTTTGAAATTGAAGAAATGTTTTTCTGTGCCTCTGTTTACTTTCTAACATTTACAGTTATGTCATTCTTCCAGAGCATTTCGAAGTCCCTGATGTATTTTTCGGAAAAGGAATCTGAATTAGAAAGTAGGGACAAACCCACAGCTCCCCTCTCTGGGGGCGTCTGTGAACCCTGCTATGACTTTTACACATTCCACTTGAGATCAGTGTTATAGACCTGCCATCTGTTTGGGGAAGTGAGTCTCTACAGCTGGCTGCTGCCTCTTCCCACTTGCCCGCAGGGACCCGGAGCTGGGTAGTTGGCCTTCCTCCTTGTCTGGACCTCAGAGACTCAAACTGTGCACCAGGGTCGGAAAATGGAGACCCCAGCCCTCTCGTGGCAGCTCCTATCATGTCATAGTCAAGTGTGGGTTTGCCTTCTGGTTTTTCTAATACACCTGGCAGCCCAGGTGTCTCTTTCTGCCATTGGTGGTGCCAGACATCACTCAGATAGTCTTTTCTGGGCTCAGTCTCATCATCTGTGAAAGGGAGCAGCATGCTACAGCCCTATCTATCCATCTCCCACTTGCCTTGCCAGCAGTCTGAGTCATTTTGCGTTACTTGTGAATAACTCTGAAGTGAAACCTCATGGCTTTAAATAATTATACCACGGATACCCTGAGTCTATTACTTATCTTTTAATTATTTTACCAGAAACGCTAGATTAACCAAACACTAAATCAGCTTCTGAGTCCTGAGATGTTGAGCTGATTAAGAAAGAACCCCTTTGGGACAGTGAAAAGCACGGGCATGCACACTCACGTGTACACTGGCACCCTGGGGAATTCTGCAGAAGCTCCTGAAATTTGCTGGCTCTGGCATTTTGGTATTTGAGGATAAATGGCCTGAAATGACCTTCTGGGGCAGCAGCCTTTCCATTCGGTAGCAGCTGCCGCCATCACAGGACCTAATGGACACTAGGAAGCTGATGGCAAGAGGAAGGAAGATACGTCTACAGTGAGAGGAAGGTATATATGCCTCCCAGGGAGTCCTCTTTCCTCCTGCTTTCCTTTCCATCACTTCTCTCCTCCCTTCATCACATTCTTTCTCCTTCTCTTACTCACGTTTTCTGGGAAGCAAGAGGGCCCTGGAGCAGAGAGGCACAGGGCACTTGGTCAGGAGTCCCAGAAAGAAGTCTGGAGGCCTGGGAGCCTAGTACCTCTTGCAGGCTCCGACCAAGGTCAGGAGCGGCTTGCCTAGCTGCTGGTCTGGACGCAAAGGCAGTTCTTTCCAAAGGAGGGACGTGGCTGCTCTGGCCACCCTGAGCCATTCTGCTCAGACGCCCTATATCAGCACAAGCCCTCTTGGCTGGAATTAAGGGGCCAGTGGACCACTGCCTCCAGACAAAGCCGATTTCAAGTACAGAGTCTCTTCTGCCTACCATTTCCCAGAAACAAGATTAGGCACTTAAAAAAATAATTAAATTCTCCTCATATCACTTGTCTTCTTAACTGTGAGCGCTACAGAGATCTTTCAAGGAAATACAGGGCCAAGCAGCACAGGCACTTGTTCCTGCCACTGGATCTGAGTGCCCAGCCAAAGACAGCCACCACCCAGCTGCCTCTTTCTAACGATCACGTTGTTTGAACCCAGTTTGCATCGCATTCACGGCCAAGAGAGCATGAGGAGCATCTCCAGGCTGGGTAGGACCGGCCCATCTTGACACGCTCTTTCCCAAGAGGCAGTCAGTCCCTTGCCTCAGTCGTCACTAAGGTTTGGAAATTAGGATGTTTTTCCCTCTAATGGCCCAGGCTGGGGATTTATGTAGTTCCCGTTGTTCCTCTGAGAGCACTCTAATCATTAAATTCCCCCCACCCCTAGCCACAGAGAAACTGAGCCGATCAATATTTATGCCCCCATCACTTGCAGCTGTAGTGTGTAGGCATCGTGGAGGCCAAACTCCCTGATGGTCATTGAGAAATTAGCTGGCATTCGTGTTTCAGGCTCACTGTTTTCTAGGATCTCTGGGAGATCAGACCACGTGGTCCACGGATTAATTAAGCCACCCAGATAATTGGCTGTTAATAGGCGGGCAGTTGATAGCTGCCAGCCGAGTGCTGAATTGACAGGTCCTGATTGTGGTGGGCTGGTGGTCTTCACCTGCAGAGGGACTGCTCAAAGTCCTGAATGATTAAAGGTGAATCAGAAACTGGAGGCTAAGAGAGACCTTCCTCCCTCCTTCTTTTCGTGTGATGTTACAGAGTTTACAGAGCATTTTTATTCACAAATGCCTCCTTTGATTCTTCCTGCAACCACGTGTGGTGGGTGTTATTGTTACCCTCGTTCTCTGAAGTAGGATGAAAACTGAGGTTACAATAGGGAGGAGACAGGCAAGCTCGCCCAACCGCTGTGTGGCCTTGAACTCACTCTTCTGACTGTAAAGCCTGTGCTGTTTCTATCATGCCTATGCTCAATGTCCGGCTAGCTTCCTTTTCCAGGGGAAGTGGCAGTTCTTTTATATGTGTACGTGCTTTGTGTATATTTTCATCTGGACAAAAAGCTCATGCTCTTGCTGAAAAATGACCTCTCCACCTCTGATAAAACACCAGCATTGCCTTTCTGCACGTAAAGGGGAATGGTGGGTCAGGTTAAGGGAACTCTACAACCTGTCTCTGAAGGGCCACCAGGACTTTGTGTTTTCTCCCAGGACAGGCCAAGTTTAACTCAGTCTCAGACCCAACAGAAACATGCTGCAGGTGATTTGGGGAGGATCCTGGGCTGGACTGGCAGACTCGTGATCCTGGGAGAAGTGGAGAGAGGCTTTCGTGCCCCTTCAGTCCTGTTGTCGGTACTGGCTCTGTCTTTCTATTAGTGACCACCCCCCACCCCAAACCCCCACCCAAGATTGGCAAGGTTTGACAGCAGGAAATGAAGCTCTGCTGTCATTCAGGAGGCTGCTCAACTCAGAAGTCAATGGGATCCTGCAATTAAGACGGAAACTGTTGATCTGTATCCGTTTCGTGATGAATGTGGTTCTTAAACAATCAGAAGCAATTCTCCTCTAAGAGGAAAAATGTCATTTGAAAGAATCTAAGACATACATCCTATTTGAAATGTGAGGCATGTAAATGGGGGAGTGACTCCAGGGAAGTGACTTTGGAAGGTACCCAGCATCACCGGAGAGAGCCTCACGGCTCAAAGATAGAGGGCGCCCTGCCTGCGTCCTGCTCTTCGGCCTTGAAGGGCCACGGTTCAGCCATTTGGTGGCTGCTTTGGGGATTGGGTGTGAGTAAGGGATTTGCTGCCCATGTATATGCTTAAAGTTATGACATCCTGGTATTTTTGTCTGCAATTCTGGTGAGCTACTAGAGAGCTCATGGTAATGCTTTTGTGATGTGGCCTGAATGTCACAGTCTGTATTGCAGGATCCTGAGCAGAAACATGACTTTTCCACTCTTGTGCATTTCTGCAGCGCATGGCAACATTAACGGGGACAATATTTTTTAAGGATATTCTTGGAGTAAGAATGAAAGGAAACATAAACCTAGAGAACTCTGGTATTTTCCCTCTCTGCTCAAAAGTCCTGATGGTTTTCTAATCATTTGTTTAATTCTGGATCAGATAAACTCTCTGTAATTTTCCCTGCCTCTCTTAACACTGAGATTATGGCTTTCGCTTCAGGTTTTAGCTTTTCTGCTAAAACGAACGCCTTGCATTCCAATTAAAGTCAGCACTTTTTTCTGTAAAGGGTCAGATACAGTAAGTCCCCTATATGCAAACAAGTTCCATTCTGAGAGCACATCCCTAAGTCCAGTTTGATTGCTAAGTCCAACAAAGTTGGCCTAGGTACCCAACTAACATAATCAGCTATATAGTATTGTACTATAATAGGTTTATAATGGTTTTCACATAAATAATACATAAAAAACAAAAAAATAAAACATTTTTAATTTGGAGAAGGAAATGACAACCCACTCCACTATTCTTGCCTGGAGGATCCCGTGGATAGAGGAGCCTGGCAGGGGTCCTCTGGGGTCACAGGAATCAGACACAACTTAGCGACCAAAGAGACAGAGAATCTTACAGTACAGTACTTTGAAAAGCACAGTATACAACAACTGGCATACAGGGGCTGGCATCGAGTGAACAGGCAAGAAGATTTACTGGCTGGAGGAGGGAGAGGAGGTGAGAGAAGGTAGAGCTGAAGGACCGTCAGCAAAAGGAGACAGGGCAAGCTGTCATTTCGCTCATGCCTGACATTGATGGAATGCACGTTTGCATCTTTGAAAGTTTGCGATTTGAAGGTTCATATGTTGGAGGTGTACTCAATCTTTTTTTTTTTTTTTTTTAGACTGTATGGTTTCTGTTGTAACTATTCGACTCTGATATTGTGGAGTGAAAGACATTATGTAAATGAAATGAGTGTGGCTGTGTTCCAGTAAAACTTTATTTATGGGCCCTGAAACTTGAGTTTCATGTAGTTTTCCCATCTCATGAAATACATCTCTTTTGGTGTGATTGTCAAAGATTTACAAATGTAAAAGCCATTCTTAGTTTGCAGGGTGTCCTAAGACAGGTGGCAGGCCAGATTTGGCCTTCAGGCTGTGGAAAGAAAGTGAAAGTGCTCAGTTGTGTCCAACTCTTTGTGGCCCCATGGACTGTACAGTCCATGGAATTCTCCAGGCCAGAATACTGGAGATGGCAGCCTTTCCCTTCTCCAGGGGATCTTCCCAACCCAGGGATTGAACCCAGGTCTCCCGCACTGGAGGAGGATTTTTTACCAGCTGAGCCACCAGGGAAGCCCAAGAATACTGGAGTGGGTAGCCTCTCCCTTCCCCAGTGGATCTTCCCGACTGATGAATTGGCTGTGGAATTCTACTTAGAGCACAAGAACAGGCCAAACTAATCTGTGGTGTTTGAAGTCAGCTTCATGGTGACCCTTGGTTGGCCTCAGTGACCAGAAGGGAATCTGTGGGGCGGGGGAGCGGGGAGGGCGCGTTTGGGGAATTGGTACCCTGTTAGTTTCTTGATCTGGGTGCTTGTAGCTTGAGTATGTTCGCTTTGTGGAAATTCGCTGAATGCTTGCTCTTTTCTGTTTGCATATGCCACCTCAATAAGACCTTCGAAAAGAGAAGAATGGACTGAGTGGGTGGCTTCTGACTCTGCGTATTAGCACCTCCTTTGAGGTCAGGGTGCAGAAGTTTTCATTCTTCTTGTAGCCACTGGCTTCTGTTTCTGAACAGAGAACTGTCTTGATAGATCTTCCCAATATCCCAATTCCTACTCCCTTTTACGTACAGGGAGATGTTTCACAGCTAGTGTGGTACAGGTACCAGTCACCCGAAATACCATACCTGGAAGAGTTAACCTTTTAGTTGCTGAATCATAGGAAGATGGATCAGGGAGGGGAATTCTAAAGGAGACCCAGGCAATGGGGACTGCCAGTAGGAATTCGGCTGTTGGAGCTGCTCCATAGTGAATCTGGGCTGAAATCTACCTTCTTATGGTTAAGATGTGGAGGCTTAGTTATATTTGTTGTTGGTTAGTTGCTCAGTCCTGTCCAACTCTTTGCGACCCCATGGACAGCCTAGCAGCCCGCTGGGCTTCTCTGTCCGTGTGATTTCCCAGGCAAGAATACGGGAGTGGCCAGGATCTTCCTGACCCAGGGATCGAACCCGTTGTCTCCTGCATTGGGAGGTGGATTCTATACCATCGAACCACCAGGGAAGCCCTACTTACAGTGATGGAATTATATGGCATAAGCTACTGGCCTGTAGAAAACTAGCTTTCCCCACCACCCCCCACCCAGCAAAAGAGCAGAGTGCTAAGAACTCGAGCTCCTGTGCGTGCCAGGTGCTTCCTGTGTCAGACATCTGTCCTCCTGACAGCCCTATACAGTAGGTGTCGGTAGTTTTGTTCTTCAGGTGAGCAACATCAAGGCTTAGGGAAGTTAAGTGACTTTCCCAAGGTCATGCCACTTACCAGTGGAGGAAGTGGATTCCAACCCAGATCTGTCTGGCTCCAGAACCACCTCTTCCCACTTCACCATGCTCACCCCGGCCTCTTTCTCTCCCCTCATAGTCACACCAAATCTGGTCTCCTAAAAGAGATGCTGAATGTATTTTCCCCTTAGCAACCTGTCATTATAGCTGGGCTTTGTTCTGCTTCCTAGAATTACACACATCTTGTTGCGACCAGAAGCTATTGAATGAAATAGTGTATATCAGAAGCTATCTTTTCCAGGACAAGTCATTTTAAAACAACAGGCAAGGAGGAACTTTACAACACTTTCAAAGAGAAATATACTGTGCTTTGTTTGCTATCCCCTGTGAACATGTCCAACCTATAGAGGACTGGAGATGTTTCTGGTCCAAGGGTTAAACTTTAAAAAAGGATGTCTTCAAGCTGTCACATTCTTGAGAGTGTGAAGGAGCTTTTGGTATGCCTCCAGACTGATTAAATAGGGGATGGCTTGGACTTAATCAACAGATGCTGAAAATGCAAAGGCTGTCTTGAACGGAAAACAACCCCTCCCCCACAGCACCCCTCAGAGAGGAATAGTCCTGTGTTCAGCATAATAGCACCAATTATTTGGTTGTTTGTATTGAGGAGTTGAAAGCTATCATGTGCCGGGAAAATACTCAGCATGGAGCAGTAATTATGGATCAGCTGATAATAAAGGATACTCTGGATTGACTACTAATTAGATTATTAGCACCAAAAACAAATACCTGCTATTAACCATGAATAAGCCGCATTTATGATATTTCCTACTTTTAAATATATATTCCTTTTTATAATGTGCAATTTCCTTTCTTCCCTTTCTGTGCCAAGACTTCCCATTTTCCTCAGTCATAATAAGCATCGTTGTCTGCTCAGCTGTGACCAAGTGGTTTTCTTGTTTCTTTCCGGTCTCAAAAGGGGTTGAGAATGCTGACAAATTGAGTGTCACATATCAGACCCTATGTGAGACATGTTAGGTGTTTTCAGGGGAGAAGTCAGGGTTATTCCAGAGCAGGATCCAGGTCTTTCCCAAGGGGCACAACGTCTTAATAAGGGGTAAGGGGATGTATGGGCTTCCCTAGTGGCTCAGATGGTAAAGAATCCGCCTGCAATGTGGGAGACCTGAGCTCGATCCCTGGGTTGAGAAGATCCCTGGAGAAAGGAATGGCTACACACTCCAGTATTCTTGCCTGAAGAACTCCATGGACAGAGAGCCTGGTGGGCTACAGTCCATGGGGTCACAAAGAGTCAGACACGACTGAGCGACTTTACTTTCACACTTTCTTTTCATAAGAGATTGTATGTTTTTCCCTGTCAAATATGTGCTGGAGTTAATTTTGGCACTTTGAGGTTTGGTCCTTGTCTTCCCGATCTGAGGAGATGGAATGGGCATTTGGGTGCTTCGAGTGTCTGCTCCCACCCTCCCCAGCAAGTAAGCCATCTTCCTACAAGTAGGTTGACAATGCATTCCCAGTAGAATGAGATTCTAGCTATCTTGTGCCCAGGGCAGATGTGTGTTCTGTGGGTAGGACCATGTGGGAGGAGCCCTTGGGAGCGCCCTGGGATGTCTGCAGGGAGCAGCTGGCTATGGTAGGAGTCAGAGGGCAGCTCTGGCCACGCCCTCAATAAGTGGTGAAAGTGACTGTCAGGGGTCCTGCAGGAAGTGCTGGTGATGGAACTTGTTTGTGACCACCATTACAAGCTAGGAGGGAGAAGCTTCCTTGGGGAGAGGGTGAACAGCTGCCTGTCAGGAGAAATGCAAGTTGCTCTATCTGTGTTAAGTGTTTGTTCTTTCCAAGGCCTACCGCAAGACAGGCAGGCGAGATTTAGCTGGTACTTCCCAGTGCAGTCATACTTGATGTTTAAGACTGGCACTTTTCTGATTAAACAGTGTCTGAGCCATAGAGATTGTTCAGATGTTCTGTTTTGAATAGTTTCTCTGGATGATGTATTGATTACTCTTATTTTACCAATGAAGAACTTGAGGTTTTATAGCATCCAGTGGGAACTTGCCTAAGTCTACAGAGCTCGTAAGTGTTGGAGCCAAGACAGGTCTGGTTGACGCAGGGGTGCCAGTGAAGGAGTCAGCAAGTGAGAAAGACAATGATCTCCTTGAAGGAGTATCTCCCTTTGAGCACCCATTCATCATGGGGAGAGAGGCTTGTCAAACAGGGGGAGACAGAGTGGGCCAGTTCCCCTATACCAGGCCATGGGGTCAAGCTCATCTGTTCATCCAGCAAACCTATATGGGCATAGCTGGGTGTGAAGTGCTGTGCAGGGTGTGGGAGATAACTGAGCCTGGTTCTGCCTGCCTTGCCCTGGATGAATTCTTAGAGAAGAGTAGAGTGCGGCCCAGTGGCCCCCAGCTGGTGCCTGGCTATTTCTGTCTCTTGAGCCCTGACTCCTTCTTGGACTTTAAGGAGTGTTGCTTTATTCCTGGAAAGATAGAACTGTGGCCCTGGGATGGCTGTTTAATGGTGAAAGGGGCTGCAAGATGGCTGGAAGTCTTTTCTGTCTTTTGAGTTAAAATGGGATGTAAGGCCGAGGGAAATGGAGAGAATCTTTACACGGGTTCGCCAGACAGAAGTTTGAGACAATTGCTTTTGAATTTACTAGCAGTTGTTCTGCAAGGTTGAATTTCTTCCCCTGATCATGTCAGTCTGCTGTTAGCTCAGAAAACTGTGGTTGAAGTTTAATCTCCTCCTTAAAGCTCTTTCACTAAAACAGGAACCTGTTATTCCACAGGGCCTCTTATTAGAAGTAGAAGGATTTAGGGCGGCCTTTTAAAGTCAGGTCAGTGAGTTTTGAAGAAGTCCATTTGCCAGGACCCACTTGTCCCCAAAGTGTCTGGTTTTTGAAAAGCACAGCACTAGTGGAAGGATAATGGAAAAGGAAAACCAGTCTCGGGATAGAAAAATAGGCTAACTGAGCAACCCACTTTAATTTAGTCAAGGATGCCTATTGTGGCTTTTATACTGTTTTGGATACTGTAGACCAGGGTTGGCCCATGGGCCAAATTCAGACCCCACCTCCTCCTCTGCTTAGTCTGTGGGCTAAGAATGTTTTTTAAAAAATATTTTTAGTGGTTGGAAAAAAAAACTAGAAAGAAAAATATTTTGTGACACATGAACATTATCTGAAATTCAAATTTCAGTGTCCATAAATATAGTCTTATGGGAACCATCACCCTCAATTATGTGTTGTCTGTGGCTGTTCTCACCCGCCTGTGGGTGGCAGAGATGATAGCTGAGATGGAGACTAGGTGGGCCATGAAGCTGAAATTTTTACTGTCTTTTTAGGAGAAGTTTGCTAATCCCTGCCTTAGACCTTTGCTTCTCAAAGTGTGTTTTGGTGGTAGTTTGGTAGAAATGCAGTTTCTCGGGCCACTCCACAGCTACTGATTGAAAATCTGCATCTTAACAAGATGCTTAGGTGGTATCTGGGCGATTAGCCTTTGAGGAGCCCTGTATCAGATGACAGCACTCTTGCTCACAAAAAGCTAGTGTGAATCATACTTCACGGACTGGGGTCTGGAGTCGGTGCCACATTTCCCTATTTATTGAATTCAGCCTGATTCTGACCTCCCATTCCCCTGGGTTGAAGTGGGGATTCCACATCTATCACAGGTTCACAAGGGTCGAGAAGGCTTCCTCATTGCCTGGTGACATGGGGAGAGCCTGGACCCTTTTAGCATCCTAGTCATGTCTGTAACATCATCATTTTAATGCTTTCGGGCTGGTGGGTTCCTTGTGATGTGGGGAGCCTGGAACCCCAGGCCCAGCCTCCCTTGGGGCATCACACAGCCATTCCTCTTGGACCTTGCTGTCCCTGGGGTACCCACCACTTTCAGGACTGGCTACCTTTGTTATCTTGCCAAGCTGGAGGAATCCCCTTTCTCCATCACCTTCTGGGCTACTCATTCTTTCAACATACCTAAGCTTTTATGTACCATTTCCCTGGGAGGGAGGGAGTGTCCTGTCCGGGTTATATGCTGAGGTTGGGGGCTGGTAGGGGCTGGGGTGAGAGTGAGCGGGTGGAATGCAGTGAGGACGGATGCAAATGAGGATCCTGGTACATTACTCCACTACCGTAGTGTATTAGGGTGCAGGTGGGGGACATGGCCAGTACAACGCAGAGGCAAACCTAGGATATCTTCCTGTGGAACAAGAAGAAATTCTGAAGGAATTTAGAGAAAGGGCGATTGTGTGGGTGGCAGGAGTGGAGAAGTTCTTCCTAAGTTAGTGGGACTCAGCAAGAGTGGCCAGAGGTCCACGCAAACCAGGAGCAGCCCAGATGGCGGAGGAGTCTGAAAATAAAGCCATTTGCTTATTTTTGTTCTCAGATGTGAATGTGTATGAAAGGAAATGGATCTCTTCAGTTGGGAATGTTATAGTCTACTCACTGGGGACTTTGTTCAAGAAATGTTTTTAATTTAAGAATTTTTAACTGCTTGGAGTACATCAATTGATCTTAAAGGGGCAATTCCGTGAAACTTGAACATGGCATTCCCTTTCTCTTACTCCCTGGCCTAAATGAGAGCTGCTGTGTTCTGTATTTCTCGTCAAGGCTGATTCTGGTTTTTCTTGACCACCTATTTTCATCTTTAGTTCATGTAGCTGCTCTTAAAGTAACGCCTCATGGAACCGTCATCTTTTCCATCTTGAATGAGGTCTTGGCAGGGCCATGGCCAAAAGTTGCCTAGAATAGTGACGTCTTCTGAGTTCAGAAGACCTGAGTCTATATGTATTCATTGATGGATCAAGGAGTGAAGACGTCCTAGCTGGTGTTACCAGGAGGATGGATTGAGATCAAGGCCAGGGAGATTTCATTCTTCTTATATATACCAGATAACCCAAAGGCTGATGCCTTCCCTGCTGGCATTTGATGAAATGTATGGCTAGTCCACTGTATCTCTCTCCAGATTATCTTCTTGGGAAACTAGACTAGGGGAGGACCTACCCAGTGGACATGTGATGTGCCAAATTTAAAAAAAAGGATTCAAACTTTTCTCCATAGTACCATCCTATTTTGTTAAAAGCAAGGTCAGTTCAGTCCGGCAACTCAGTCGTGTCCAACTCTTTGTGACCCCATGGACTGCAGCATGCCAGGCTTCCCTGACCATCACCAACCCCCAGAGCTTGCTCAAACTCATGTCCATCGAGTCGGTGATGCCATCCAACCATCTCACCCTTTGTTGTCCCCTTCTCCTCCTGCCCTCAATCTTTCCCAGCATCAGGGTCTTTTCCAGTGAGTCAGTTCTCATCAGGTGGCCAAACAATTGGAGTTTCAGCTTCAGCATCAGTCCTTCCAATGAATATTCAGGACTGATTTCCTTTGTATAGACTGGTTTGATCTCCTTGCAGTCCAAGGCGCTCTCAAGAGTCTTCTCCAACAGCACAGTTCAAAAGCAAGAAATCTATTTAAAAAATTTTAAAACATCAAAGTGGGTGATTTACATAAGTGGGTATTGTCTATGTTGTATTTCTCATTGTGAAAGTGTTAGTTACTCAGTCATGTCCAACTCTTTGTGACCCCATGGACTGTAGCCTGCCAGGCTCCTCTGTCCTTGGTTCTCCAGGCAAGAATGCTGGAGTGGGTTGCTGTTTCCTTCCCCAGGGGACCTTCCCACCCAGGGACTGAACCCGGGTCTCCTGTGTTGCAGGTGAATTCTTTACCATCTGAGCCACCAGGGGGGCCCACGTATTTCTCATTGCTGTCTATTAATTGATTGATTAATTTAGGTTTATCTTCTCCCTAATGCCCTCCACTCATCTCCCGTCCACTTTAAAATAAGCAAACGAACAACTTGGATACAAGAGAGTTCCAGAAAAACATCTATTTCTGCTTTATTGACATGCCAAAGCCTTTGACTGTGTGGATCACAATAAACTGTGGAAAATTCTGAGAGATGGGAATATCAATCAGATCACCTGACCTGCCTCTTAGAGAGAGAAACCTGTATGCAGTTCAGGAAGCAACAGTTAGAACTGGACAGACTGGTTCCACATAGGAAAAGGAGTACATCAAGGTTGTATATTCTCACCCTGTTTATTTAACTTATATGCAGAGTATATCATGAGAAATGCTGGGCTGGAGGAAGCACAAGCTGGAATCAAGATTGCCGGGAGAAATATCAATAACCTCAGATATGCAGATGACACCACCCTTATGGCAGAAAGTGAAGAAGAACTAAAGAGCCTCTTGATGAAAGTGAAAGAGGAGAGTGAAAAGGTTGGCTTAAGGTTCAACCTTCAGAAAACTAAGATCATGGCATCCGGTCCTATCACTTCCTGACAGATAGATGGGGAAACAGTGGAAACAGTGGCTGACTTTGTTTTTCTGGGCTCCAAAATCACTGTAGATTGTGATTGCAGCCATGAAATTAAAAGATGGTGACCAACCTAGACAGCATATTAAAAAGCAGAGACATTACTTTGCCAACAAAGGTCCATCTAGTCAAGGCTATGGTTTTCCAGTAGTCGTGTATGGATGTGAGGGTTGGACGATAAAGAAAGCTGAGTGCCAAAGAACTGATGCTTTTGAACTGTGGTGTTGGAGAAGACTCTTGAGAGTCCCTTGGACTGCAAGGAGATCAGTCCTGGGTGTTCATTGGAAGGACTGATGTTGAAGCTGAAGCTCCAATACTTTGGCCACCTGATGTGAAGAGCTGACTCATTTGAAAAGACCCTGATGCTGGGAAAGATTGAGGGCAGGAGAAGAAGGGGATGACAGAGGATAAGATAGTTGGATGGCATCACCGACTCAATGGACATGGGTTTGGGTGAATTCTGGGAGTTGGTGATGGACAGGGAGGCCTAGTGTGCTGTGGTTCATGGGGTCGCAAAGAGTCAGACACAACTGAGCAACTGAACGGAACTGAACAACCTGGATGTATAAACTTCCATATCTTTCTCTGTGCACCTTCTAGTCAGTATGTAAACATATATAAACATTTATTGATCTATTTTGATCATTATTAAGGAGAGAAAGAGAGTGATCATATTATACATACTTCTTAGTATCTTATCCTTCATTGACCATGTATCTTAGAAATCCTCAGGTCATTATTTTTAATAACTGAATAGTCTTCTGTGGTATGGTAGTGGCTTATTCCAGTCAACCCTTCCATGTAATGGCTATCTGTCTTGTCTGTTATCTCTTGTCACGACACAGTGCTGCAGTAAATATCTATGCGTACTTATTCTTACATACTGGTGCTTTTACTTCTATGGGATAGCTTTGGAAGAGTGGGAATTCTGAGTCAAAGGGAATCTAATTTTTATATTAATAGATATATTAAGATTGCTTTTAAAAACAGTGTAATAATTCACTTTTCCACTAGCAAAGTGAGTATTCTTTCCCCAGTAGCCCCTTTAGCATGAATGTTTTCATTTTCCTTTTGCCCATTTTGGGTGTAAGATTGAATCCTATTGTAATTTTATATTCCTCTGACTACTAGAGAGGTTGAGTACATTCTCACATGTTTATTGCTCTTAAGGATATGTTATTCTGTGAAGTGTTTTTTCATATCCTCTGCCCATTTTCCACTGAGCTGTTTATCTTTTGTTGTCAGTAATGAGTTCTTTGTAAGTTACTGCTGCTGCTGCTAAGTTGCTTCAGTTATGTCCGACTCTGTGCGACCCCATAGACAGCAGCTCACCAGGCTCCCCTGTCCCTGAGATTCTCCAGGCAATATAATAATTTTTCTGTTTTATTGATGCAGTGAATTGTTTTGACTTCTTTATTTTTGAACCATCCTTGCTTTCCTGGAATAAACCCTTCATAGTTATAGTTTATTTTTATTTATGCTACTGGATTTTATTTGTTGGCATTTATTTGGAAGTTTAACAGCTATGTTCATGAATTCGATTGATTTATAGTTTTTTTGGTACTCTATCAGGTTTCAAATTTAAGAGAATACTGCTTCCATAAAGTTGATTAGAGAGATTTGTGTCTTTTTAAATGTTAAATAGTTAACATAATAGTTTAAATAACTTTGACATATCTGTACTTTAATGGATACATAAAAACTCAGCTCTGAAGCTGTTAACTTCTTAAGTGGTAGCCCTTGATTCCCTTGAATACCTATTTTCATTTTTCAATCCAATCTGAAAATGTTAGTATCTTAATAGGAATATTCAACATGTCATAATCAGTGAAATAATTGATATATTGAATATTTACTTCTTATTTTTCTTTCTCCTTTTTATTATTGTCACTATTCTAGCCAGTTGTTATTTCAATTTCTGTTTCCTTTTTGAATCTAGACATCTTACTTTACCATCGACACTGACTGTTACCTTCTTTTTCAGGACATTCAAATAAGTACTTCTATAAAAACAAGATACAGACGAGTTTTCCCCACAAAAAATGTTTCACTCATTTATTATCAATCTAATACATCAAGCCTTGTAAGAGTACTTGTACTGCTTTACTCTGTCTTACACTTAAATAGGGGGGACCTTTACAAGACTTTTACTCACCCCCTCCCCACCGCCACTAATTTCTAGGTTTTGCTAAGATAATTTAACATTTCTAGAACTAAATGCCAATTTTCTCTTTGCAGAGTGTCTCTTTTTCAAGTATTCTGTCAGTTTTGTTACTTTATATTATCTGTTTAGAGTCAACTGTGCAAATTACACAGTTCATCATTCACCACTGTTTTCTCTTCATCTCATTCATCTTGAGATTTCTGTTTGAACTCATTCATTTTCTGACCTGAGTATCGTCCTGAGATGGGGTATGTCAGTTATATTTTCTACGAGTGCTTGCATATCCACAAACATCCTCCCAGTCAGACAGGCGGGATAACCTCTGGCTTAGCTGTCTGGCCGTCTGTGGATGGTTTCCCACTGTCTTCTAGGTTCCCATTTGCAGATGGCAGGTAATTAATAGCTAATTTCATTTCCTTTGTAAGTTACTTATTCCTTCTGTCTGGCAGCCTGTAAGATTTCCTTCTTACCTTCAGAACTTAACATACTTTGGGTTAAGTCTTTTCCCAAGACTCCTGCAAGAAGCTCAGTTCCATTTGCAGACATCAAGGGAAACCCTGTTCTTTCATTTGTTTAATTCTTGTCTGTTCTTTTATTTGTTCCTTTTTCTCCTTCTGGGATTACTCTTATTCACAGATTAGGTCTTCAGAGTAGATCTGCTATCCAAATTTTTCTTTTCCCTAATTATTATTTCTTTGTATGTTTCTCTTATTTATTTTTTAATTTTTTCTATTTGATCTTCTGAGCCCCCAATTCTGGTCAGTACTGTAACCATTCCCTTACGCATTCATCTGATGAGATTTTTACTTTGAAAATCATGATTTTTTGTTCTAAAAAGTCTTCTCTTTTTGGTGCCGTTGGAACATCAGTAAGTGCTGTTATTTTTGTTTGTGTTGTTCTTGGCTTTGGTGGCTCAGTTGGTAAAGAATCTGCCTGTGATGCAGGAGGCCTGAGTTTGATCCCTGGGTTGGGAAGATCCCCTGGAGAAGGGAACGGCTACCAACTCTAGTATTCTTGCCTGGAGAACTCCATGGACAGAAGAGTCTGGCAGGCTACAGTCCATGGGGTTGCAAAGAGTCAGACACAACGGAGCAACTTTCACTTGCCTTCTCCAGCATCTCTGTTTCATCAGCAGACTTCCCCTTCTGTGTTCTGCTCATTCATCTCTCTGGCTTCAGGTCCCCTCTGTGGGCAACTCTTTGCCTTTGTCTGTTGGATGAGACGCTGCCTTCAGGTGAGAGCGGCAGACAGCGGTGATGGGATTACAGTCTTGGCTCCTGTACTTTGGAGCGGTTCCACCTGACAGATAGCCAGTTCCCCGAGACACCAGAAGGAACTCCTGAGCTGCTCTGGCTCCAGGCTAGAGGGGACTTAGCAGGACTGTTCAGCTTAGAGCCCTTCCTCTGGGCCACAGAGCAGGAGGTCCTCTCTGAACACTCACACCAACTGAGCTGCCTTGCTCCTGGGGTCCATCCTGCTCTGGGCTAGGCTGCCCACAGGATCTTGGGAGCTCTGAGCTCACTCTGGCCTCTCTTCTGCTGCTCTCCAGGCTCTCTTTCAACCCTGCATCACTTTTTCCATCCAGCTCTGCAGGACCTGAGGTCTCTCTCGTCATAGACTCCAGACCACACCTGTGTGCTGGCCTCAGCGACTGGCAGGCTCACGACGGCAGCCTGCAGTTATTCGGATTGGCATTGAGAGAGACAACTCCAGCTGTCAGCGGGGGCAGGTTCAAGACCATCGTCTAAAATTGCTTCATCAACTCCTGAATTTTCAGCAGTGAGTTTTCAGAAACTTTCTAGCACATTGTTTTGAAATTTAGGTCTTTTTGTGAAGCAGTTGAGTTCTAGGAGGAAGATGAGAAGACAGAGTCTTTGTCTCGACTTTTGTATCTTGCTATCTTCAAGGAGGGGCTTCCCTGGTGGCTCAGGGGTAAAGAATTTGCTTGCCAATGCAAAAGACTCAGGTTCGATCTCTGGGTTGGAAAGATCCCCTCAAGAAGGAAATGGCAACCCTGCTCCCGTATTCTTGCCTGGAAAATTCCATGGACAGAGGTGCCTACAGTCCATAGGGTCACAGAGAGTTGGACATGACTGAACACTGCCCCTGCCCCACACCCACACCTTCAAGGAGACGGGGTTTTACTTTAGTTTTGAAAGAATTTCTATGCATTGGAAAATGTTACTGTGTTTTACAGTAGCTGCATATAATACCACTGGATTGGCTGAATTTATCTAGACCAAAATTGCTTCCTTAAGGGGTCCTTTAGTCTACCACAAAGTAAGAGTTCCAGAAGCATGTGGAGTTGGGATTCTCAGAGGAAGGAGGACTTGGTGTAACCTGAGGATCAAAGAGGAGTAATTGGGGCTCGCAGGAAGTAGGAGGTTTGAAGTAGAATCAGGGCCAGACTCAATGGTGTTGTAGATAATGAAAATGACATGGGATCTTGCTCCATAGAGTGGACAGGATGCCAAGTGGACCCTGGATCACTGGAAAATTCTTTGGTCAAGATGTTATCAGATGTCCTTTTAGGTTTGGAGAACTGGAATATGACCTAGGTCATGAATGTTGGCCATTTTCCCTTGAAGACCATGACCTGTCACAAAGCCTACCTTACGAAGAATTCAAGAGATCCTCGTGTTTTTCAGAATTTATTAAACGTTGGTTCCATACAAAAAAGTGTGCCTAGTGCCCTCCCACTCATCTGGTTTACTCTTCACCCAATGATCTATGTTAAGCAGTGTTTCCCCAGTTTACCTAAAGAGCAAGAATGAAAAGTGAAGTGACTAGTTCAAGGTCACAGGTCAATAAATGCCCAGCAGGATTTATTTGCTGGGCAGGAGGCCCAACTCCCATGTGATAGTGTGGTTGAAAAGCATAGGTTTTGCCCAGAATTTACTCAAATGGTGGTCGGAATAAGAAAGCAACTGGGTACATTGGTTACCCTGTGCCCTGTGCTGGCCCTCTGTGAGGAATGCTTCAAGGACCTTCTGCTGAATGGGCAGGAGTGTGACCACTGGTGGTCTCCCCAAGGACAGCCTTTTACAGAATTGGCTCGAAATAGTAGCTCAGGTCCCCAGTGGAACAAGGAGGCATACAAAGAAGAAAAGATGAAGAAAACACACAGAGCTGTAAAGAGAGAAGGTGCCCAGCTTCATTGGTAGAGGCAACAGCTGTGTGGGGGACTGTCCTGTTGCTAATGGTGCTTCTGGTGGCCTAGTTTAAAAATAAAAAGCAAATAAGATAGAAGAAAGAAGCAAAACAGATGTAGTCAAAGGAAGAGAAAATCAAATTGAAACTCTCTCTTAAAGCAAATATCAACTTATCTGCCTCAACTCACCTCATTTTAAAAAGAAACAGAAGCTCTCAAGGTACACTTCAGGAGTCTCCAGAGGGCTAGGTTTAAGGGTGAGCTTTGGGTAGTCTATGATAGTTTATTTTCAGTGTGATGGGCTGTGATTTGAAGTCCTGGATGAAAACCACACAGGGGGTGGACAGGAAAGCTGTCCCAGTCAAACTAGCCTGGAAGCCAGCAGAGAGGGACTTTCTTGCCATTGATTTAGTGAACAGATTAAATTCTACAAACGTTTAGATGAACATCTGCTGTGTGTCCAGGGAGGAACTCAGCCTTGTGGGAATAAAAATTTAGCCCTGATCCTTATCCCTGGAGATTTGTGAAGTCTTGCAGGGTAGCCACCCTGGGAGGACCGCATGTCCTTAGGGGTCGCTTCTGCAGAGTCCTGGGGTCTGCCTTCTGGGCAGCTCAGTGATAGCATTTCCACATCTGCAGCCTAGATGGTTCCCTGGGGCTTCAGAAAGGAAGCAGGGGGCCTGCTTGTGTTTTCTGCCTCACCCCAGCTTGTTCCTTTGAGACTTTGGAGCACCCACGGGTTTCAGTTCTCTTGCTTTACTGGGCGAGGGGATGGTTTGTCTAGCTGTGTCCTACAAATGGCCTGCATACACCAGGGAGGACTAAAGTCCTTGACTCCAAGCTATTCAGGGGTTTGGAGTTACAGTCCAAGTTCCCTTAACCCACATGAGTCGGGTTGAGTCACATCTTTGAAAATCTGACTTGGAGATTTTTTTTCCCCTTATGAATCGAGTGCCTACGGGAGAGTTGATGTGAGTCAGTTTTCTCATTCAGAGAAAAAGACCAATCAGCTTGACATTAATCCCCCCAGATTTTCAAGCAGATGGCTTTCTGAACACTTAAGAAAAAAAATGTGATGGTTGCCAGGGCTAACATGGCTCTTCTCAAGACAGAGCATGTCTTCCTTCCATGGCCGTTCTGCAGGGGGTCGAGGCAAAGACACAGCGAGGGAGGGCCAGCATCTAGCCCCTGTGCAGTCACTCCTTCCCAGCACTCAGCCCAGGGGAGACAGTGCTAACGGTCCCCTCTGCCAGCACACAGCCACAGTATTCATGGAAGCCAGCACCAGGCTTGGTATCTCCCGTTCTGCTTTTGTTTTGCTCATTAAAGACTACCTTCTGGGTAAGAAGCAGGGTTCTTTCTTTCTTTGCGTGACTTTTTAAATCCTTGGCCTGTTTAGGAAGGCGTGTTCTTTGGGGTCAGTGCAGGTAGACAGCCTTTGACCTGATGAATGGAGTATCTGAAAATGGGGGCCAGGAGGAGATATTTGTGTGCTTCTTTGTGTCTATAGTGAATAAAGAGATTGAGGAAGTAAGAAGGGGAGAAAGAAAGATTGAGTCTGGCAATTCAGACACCTGGATTATTGTTTCAAAGACAGGCAGTGCAGAAATTAAACCTTTTTTTTTTTTTTTTTTAAAGAGATGGGGCTCAAAGACAAGGAAAGAATGGATTTGTTTTTAACGATTTCAAGTAGAATTGAGGCTGTTCCTGCAATTGTTGGAAATAAAATTGGTTAGAAAATGATGTCAGCAAAGAGTGGGGACTGTGAACCAGGAAAATAAATGAGCTCTGAAATCACCTTCTATTTTATAAATATTGTTTCTGGAGCTGAGAAAATTGAGACAGATTATTCCTTCTTCTCTCTCCCCAGCTATGGGTGGAAGAAACCCTGAGTATCCCATTTGGACCTTGTGAGGAGCGTCCCATCTTGTCCTGGTGTGCTAAGTAGCTTTGTCTGCATTTAGACACACTCCATTTCCCTCTCAAGGACCGCTATCAGCAGTAGCCAATTACAAACACACCTCATAACACATTATTGAGACACACTGCACACAAATAAGCTGGAGAGATGTTTAATGGTTGTACCGCATCATGTCCATTCCAATCTGTCCTCACTGCCAGAGGACGGAGGGGCCAGGCCAGGGCGCAAGCATCTCTGTGTACGTGTACTTATGTGTATTTCATTTTCACTGTGCCCTAATTGGACATAATTCGGGCCAAACCAGTTTACACTTTCAAGGAGGGAGAAAGGGCATCATTTCACATTCTGACAGGCTCCTTTTAAGCCTGAGATTCCTTGTCTTCGGTTTTCTAAAAGTATGGCGCTATTAGCTGCCTGAATTCATCTGAGAACAAGGGGTGATGTGTTTTCTGGCTCCATGGGTGGTTTTCTTCTGTTGTCTGTTTCTCATGGTGAAGCAAAAGGTGGGCAATTTAGAGAAATGCTACTTAGGCAGTCACTTCCTCCACTCTTTCATCTGTGGGTTTGGTTTTGCAGTAAGAGTTTGCTGAATTTTATTTTCTCTGCCATTTGCCATCTCTGTCGGTTTTGAAGTAATGACTGCATATTGCCACGGCGACAGCTGCATTCCAGGCCTGGGAGAAGTCGTGGCTGGTTCAGAAAGCATAAGGCCTTCCCTTGCAGTGTGGGGTTAGGGGGATCAGAGCTGGGAATGACATAACAGACAGGCTCTGGGGAGTAAACTGGAATTCTCACATGTTGAAGCAGGGAGCCTTTGGGTTTATCAGACCTAGTTGCTCATCTTACATCTGAAGGTGTCGGGACTAGGGAAATGGTACCCTCGCAATAGTACTCGGGGCTTCCCTGGTAACTCAGTTGGTAAGAATCCACCTGCAATGCAGGAGACCTGGATTTGATTCCTGGGTTGGGAAGATCCCCTGGAGAAGGGATTGGCTATCCACTCCAGTGTTCTTGGGCTTCCCTGGTGGCTCCGCTGGTAAAGAATCCACCTGCAATGTGGGAGACCTGGGTTCGATCCCTGGGTTGGGAAGTTCCCCTGAAGGAGGGCAGGGCAACCCGCTCCAGTATTCTTGCCTGGAGAATCCCCAGGGACAGAGGAGCCTGGCGGGCTATAGTCAGTGGGGTCACAAAGAGTCAGACATGACTGAGCAGCTAAGCACAGCACAAGAGTACTCACTAGTTGGTGGTGGAACTTACCTGGAACCTGGCCTCTTGGCACTGAGTCCAAGTTCTTTGCATGCTGCCTGTTTGAAGCTGGGTACATTGGCCTTCATCCAGTGTAGAGCTCAGGGGGGAGGTGGGAGCAGCTGAGGGAGATGTTGGGGGGCCCGCTGCACCCTCCAGCCATGAAAACCGTCATGGAGCATGCAGACAGTGAACACTTGTATAGTTCTCGTTCCCCAAGGAAGCTCTTCCCATTCCACAGAGCCTTCTGAATGAGGGCATATGATTTCAAAGGATTGTTTTATCAAAGGGTTGTTTTTATCCTCCTTCTTTTGGAGAAATGGTATGCCCAGTGTTCCTCCCCATGTTGCCTTGCTTTCGTTTCATGCTTGTAGTTCTGAGCCTTCCTTGAAGGGGAGCAGAAAGAAGAGAGAACAAACCTTTATATCTGCCTTGAAATCAGTGAGGAAGATTTTCAGCTGGACGGAAAACTGGGTCGGGTCTTCTAGAGCCTGTTTGTATAGCTGAGCGGGTGACGTGTCCAGCCTCCCAACTTGAAAAAATTTACTGTTCACACTTCATTCATATGTTCTCTAGTCCTTGGCAAGCAAATTGCTTTTGAAGAATTTATGTTCCCATCTGCCACTTCTATTACTAAGGGTGATGTTTGTGACTGATACGGTGACGGCAGAGTCCTGGGGCCTTGGTGATTTGACATTGCTCATCTGTAGTTGAAACTTTGGGGTTCATGTGGGGTCATAAGTTTGGTATTTCTTGAATCACACCACCTGGCTGAGGGAGCCCGTGTTTGCTCACAGCCAGGAGGATGGTGCCAAGTAGTGGCACATTCCTACTGCTCCTTTTGCAGCCAGCCAGGGAGATGAGACAGGGCAGCCAGCAAATTGGTATTTTGAAGAACCTGCTATGTCTGTGGGTGTGAGTGTGGGTGGTGTTGGGGAGGTGGTGAGAGTCTGGAGTCTAAAGAACCAGCTATTCCCTGCCTGGTGGTCTACAGAAGAGCTGGTGCTGAAAGGGAGGTAGGATGGGAGGTAAGATGATCAGCACCATGGAGAGCACCCTTCCTAACCGCAGGGAAACTTGCCTCACATTTGCAACTCCCATGCTCTGCTTTCATCATCTTCGGAAGGAGCTGGGAGGACAGCTGTTCCTTCTGCCCATTCTGCTGACGGGGACACTGAGGCTCACGGGGTGACAGGTTTGAGATGTTGTGGTGACCCAGTAGAACAGGCAAGTGGAACTTCCAGCATATGATTGTGCAAGACACCCTCTTTTGCTTTCCATTCTTGGATATTGTACAAAAGCAACATAGAGAATAACTTAAAAATGCTAAGTGTCATTTCAGGTGGAATTAGAGAATAGGGATAGTCTGAAATCTGTGAAATCTGAAATATGTGCAAGGGCTACCCAGGCAGCTGGGTTCAAGAGAGGCCACTGGCAGATCTGAAGGGGTTTAGAAGAGCAACGGGAGGGCCTCAGAGCAGCAGATGGCAGAGAGTGTCAGCAAGATATGTGTCCTGGAGGTGCAAGGGCATCCCAAAGAGCCCCAGCTGTATCCCTTATTTGCAAATATTGGGCAGGGACTGGCATGAGCCGAACTGAAGGAAGGTGACTCTTGGTCCTCTGTTTTGCTTTAGAAAAGCAGAGGAGGTGGATTGATACAAAGGATCCTCCAGAAAGACCTATTTGCAGAAAATAATATCTGTTGCAGCAGAAAAACATCATTTTTCCCTCCCTCTCTTCCTCCCTCCCTTCCTTTTTACCTACATTTTTCTTGAGATCTAACATACATGCACTAAAGCATGGAACCATTTTTTAGCTTGATGAAATTCTATATATGTGTACACTGTGTGACCATCTCCCAGTTCACGATCTAGGCATTTTCAGCACCTGAGAAATCTCCTTGTATTTCTCCCCAGTCATCCAGTCATTATCCCTTCCCACAAAGAGCTGTTTGTTTGTTTGTTTTTTAAAAATAGTGAAGGGTTACCCTGGTTCTTCTGTCTGTCCCTCAAGAACTTCCTGCAAAAAAGCTGGTCAGAGAAAGTCCACTCATACAACAGTAAGTAGTAAAAGAGAAATAAGAAATTGAGAGTATTGTAGAATAGAAGCAAAGGTTCTACAGTGAAAAAATATCAACAGTAGCCGTAAAAAGTACCCCAAATAAGGAACATTCCCAGGTAAATGTAAGGAGGAGATGAAAATAATTGCAGTGAAGTCTTTCACCATGAATTTATTTTATTTTATTTTTTTTTATGTTTTTTTTTTTTAGTTTTTTATTTTTTAAATTTTAAAATCTTTAATTCTTACATGCGTTCCCAAACATGGACCCCCCTCCCACCTCCCTCCCCATAACATCTCTCTGGGTCATCCCCATGCACCAGCCCCAAGCATGCTGTATCCTGCGTCAGACATAGACTGGCGATTCAATTCTTACATGATAGTATACATGTTAGAATGCCATTCTCCCAAATCATCCCACCTTCTCCCTCTCCCTCTGAGTCCAAAAGTCTGTTATACACATCTGTGTCTTTTTTCCTGTCTTGCATACAGGGTCGTCATTGCCATCTTCCTAAATTCCATATATATGTGTTAGTATACTGTATTGGTGTTTTTCTTTCTGGCTTACTTCACTCTGTATAATCGGCTCCAGTTTCATCCATCTCATCAGAACTGATTCAAATGAATTCTTTTTAACGGCTGAGTAATACTCCATTGTGTATATGTACCACAGCTTTCTTATCCATTCATCTGCTGATGGACATCTAGGTTGTTTCCATGTCCTGGCTATTATAAACAGTGCTGCGATGAACATTGGGGTACATGTGTCTCTTTCCATTCTGGTTTCCTTGGTGTGTATGCCCAGCAGTGGGATTGCTGGGTCATTCTATTTGCAATTTTTTAAGGAATCTCCACACTGTTCTCCATAGTGGCTCTACTAGTTTGCATTCCCACCAACAGTGTAGGAGGGTTCCCTTTTCTCCACACCCTCTCCAGCATTTATTGCTTGCAGATTTTTGGATCGCAGACATTCTGACTGGTGTTTCACCATGAATTTAAAGAACCCAGTGAAGCAATCATTTCTATGAAAAAAAAAAAAACACCAAACTACAAAGCAGAAACAAGAATTCTAGAAAGGATGACAAGATGGCAAGAGGTGGTGAAACATGAGCTGTCAGAACTCAAGGAGGAAATAGGAGAAAAAAGGCAAATCTATCTCAGAAATGAAGATAAAGTGGGAAGGACCTCAAGGGAAAATAGACACTAGAAAATTCAGTGCAGAACACAGATAATAGAAATGAGGACAGTGAATAATGCAATTGAAATAAGGGAAGTGCTCATAAAGATTCGGAAAAAAAAATGGTTAAAGTAGAAGACATGTAGGAAATCCAACAGAAGCATCATTTAAGTTCCTAAAGGAAAACACAAACAACTGAATAGAATACATATTTAAAATATAGATTAAGAAAGCTTTCATGATATACAAGACGATTTAATATCTAAATGTTGAAAGAACACAAATTTGGGCTTTGGGGGGAAAATTACCCAGAAAAGTTAACACCAAGATATAGCCTTTGAAAGTTATAGGCATTAAAGAAAGGAGACCAGTCCCTTCTTTCCTTCTTTCTCTCCTCCCTCTCTTCTTCCGTGTCCTCTCCTCCCCCTCTTCTTCCGTGTCCTCTCCTCCCCTTCACAGCAGAGTAGAGAGTAGGTGTGGAGCTGGCAGGCACAGAAGCTGGCCAGATGATTGGGAGATTAGTTATGGGGCAAGTGAATTAATTTATTGAGCAAGTGAATATATATAGAGAGGCTAATTGGACCCATGTTTTTCACTGTTTGGGAGAAGATTTATAAACAAGTAATGAGGGAGAGCTAGAAAGAACCTGGGGTGCTGGGATGGAATTAGAAGTATCCATGTGTGTGTGTATACCTGTGCGTACATACATACATATATTTCCGAGCTCATTCTGCTGAGATGGTCTGGAGGCAGTAGAACTGCAGCAGCAGTGACTGCACGCTGAACACTTGGATCCTGGTCTCTAAGTACTATTTCCCACTAGGAGTTACTGGAGCTCCTCAGAGAAATGGCTGATTTAAGGGATGGGGCAGAGAAAGTGTAAAATGAACCTGAAATATTGTTTTTCAGAAAGTCTGGAAAAGATTGTAACATGTCAGAAGGACACAGAAACCTGTTTGGAGCATCTATGGGCCAAATTGAGGACAGTATGAGCATCAAAGTAAATAATGAGTATCAGATTACAACCTAGTATATAAAATAGGAATCCATGTTATAAATGAATGAATAGATGGATGGATGGATGAATCAGTCAATATATAGATAAAGAGATAAGTAGGGGGGGAGGGGGAAAATTTTCCTTATAGCAGAATGCCAACTGAGAAACATAGAAGGAATGACGGAAATAGATATTCATCACTTGACAGCTATCATAATGATAGTTTAAACAGGCAGGAGTTGTCAATGGATGCTAAGTCTTGTGGATGGAGATTTCATAAGACTCAGTGTTTCTGGCAAATGGAAATAGCTTCCCCCCAAACTGTAATCAAATACAGTGGAAACATGGTAAATTGTCAGTGGCAAAACCTGGCAGACACTGCCTAGGCCAGATAATCAAAGTTAGTGTTACTAGTGGTGGAGTGGGTTGGCCTAGGGCACCCTGGATGTGATGCGCTGAGAACACGGCATCATTTCTCTTGTATTCCTGCCAAGAATGCATGGTCATGGGGAAGCACTGACTGTACCATCGCCCTTCAGAATGAAAGGTCTGAAACTGAAGCTTTGAAGGACTTGAGAAACAAAGAAAGACTGAGGGATTGTTCCAGCTTGGAGGAAACTGATAAGACTTGACAGCTAAGTAGAATACATGTTGATGGATGGAATCCTAGACTGGGAAGGGAAAGGAGGCTTTGTTAGGACAGCTGGAGAAATTTGATTGGGCCTGTGGATCAGGCTGTTCCATATCAGTGTTGAATTTTTGACTGGAAGGGTTTGTATGGTGGTTATACTTAGGAGAAGGATCCTTATCTTTGGGATGCATACATGTATTTAGAGGTGATAGACACCATGTCAAAAGAAAAATATCTTTCCACAGATGGGAAAAGTACAATAAAATGTCCTCATTTAGATAATTTGTGTGGGGAGGGTCTAAGAGTTTGTATTGTTCTTGTAGTTTTCTTTTTTTTTTTTAAGTTTGAAAAAGTGAAAAGTGAAAATGCCAGTCACTCAGTTGGGTCTTTATGATCCCATGGACTATAGCTTGCCAGACTCCTCTGTCCATGGAATTCTCTAGGCAAGAATACTGGAGTGGGCAGCCATTCCCATCTCCAGGGGATCTTCCTGACCCCCAGGAACCTGGGTCTCCTGCATTGCAGGCAGATTCTTTACTATCTGAGACACCAGGAATGCCCAAGGTTTGAGATTACTTCAAAATTACTAAAAGGACCATGAAAAAGACAGTTGCAAAGAAGGAAGGAGAGAAGAAAGGAAGAAATAAAAGAAAAGAAAGGTAGAAAGGAAAGAAAGACAAGGGAAAAAAGATAGGAAAAAGGAATTCATGGAGAATCTGGGCAAAGAAATCAAGTCACTTAAGAGGAGACAAATAGCAGATTGGCCCCAGCTTCCTCTGCAGAAGCATTAAACTCCTGGAAGTCAGTGAAACGTCTACAAGATAAGCAAGGGAAAAGGATATGAGCCAAAATTTACATCCATCCTAGCTGTCTTTTACGTATAAAGACAGTTTTGAGCATGTGATAACTCAGGGAATATTGTTCCCATGAGCGCTTCCTGAGCAAACTAGTGGAGGATGAACTTCAGCCAACAAAGAGAAGACAGAGGGTGAACAATGAGTAGTTCCAACCGTCAATCTAAAACTAAAACAAATATAAGGATTAGAGCGACAGAGGAGAATGTAAATGTTCTGTGCCCTGATAATGCAGAAATAATACAGCCAACAAATACTGGAAGGGGAAGGGGTGAAAGTTAGTTGTCTGCCTCATTCAATACTAGCAGGGAGTCAAATAATAAAATTTAGAGCTGACAAATGAAGTAATATAAGCATAATTATATTTAACAATAAATGGCAAACATTACGAGCGATAATATTACTGACTAAAATCAGGTGATGGAAGAGAAACACAGCCTAGCCAGAGCAAATGGTGCCCAAGGGGCTCTGTAACGTGTTTGTCATCTCCCTCCCTGTGTGCAGCTGCCACTGTGTTAAATCCCAGTGAATTTTTATAACCGACATCCAGGGATATGTGTCTTTTTCTCTTCCCACCCCAACCATGTCTTTGCTATTCTGCCTCTGTGGAAAGGGAAGTGAAAGGGAAAGGAGGAAATACACCAATTTTATCTTTGCTTGTACTATAGGACTCATAAATCACATCTAAAGACAAAGATTAAGATTATTGTATAATGTTATAGTTATGAAATGTAACCACTAGAATAAAAACATGAACCTTCCCAGAAGAATCCTACAGGATAAACAGTCACAGAAAGACTAAAAATAATGCCAAGAAGCCAAGAAACATGATATAAAATGAGAATGAGGAACAAACCCATTTGTCATATTGCTAAATATAAATGAATTTAACTCACATTTTAAAAAAGATTTTCAGATAGGAAAACAAATCACAACCCAACTCTGTGTTGTTTAGCGCAATACCCCTAAGGAATGTGATATAGAAAGGCTGAAACTACAGGAAGAATGTATAAAGGAGCACCAGGAAAATAAAGTGGTTAATAAAAAGCAAGCATAAAACTAAAGTAATAATCACAGGCTTACATCAGAAAAAGTGTGTGCTGTGCTTAGTTGCTCAGTTGTGTCCGACTCTTTGTGACCCTATGGACTGTAGCCTGCCAGGCTCCTCTGTCCATGGAATTCTCCAGGCAAGATACTGGAAGGGGTTGCCATGCCCTCCTCTGGGGATCTTCCCAACCCAGGGATCATATCCAGGTCTCCCGCATTGCAGGCAGATTCTTTACCAGCTGAGCCACCAGGGAAGCCTAAGAATACTGGAGTGAGTAACCTATCTCTTCTCCAGGGGATCTTCCCAACCTAGGAATCGAACCAGGGTCTCCTGCATTGCAGGCAGATTCTTTACTGCCTGAGCCATCAGGGAAGCCCAAGTTAAAATGCATTAAATGAAATAAAGGAATTTCATTATGCTAAACTGTGCATTTCACAATAAAAAAACAGCATTATAGAGAAAAAAGAAATGTCAGGAGATGTAAGGAGAAATAGACCAATGCACAGTAGTAACAGATCACTTTAATTTGCATGCTTTAGTCTCCAGATAGCTGGACAAGAATGAAAATCAATATTGAAGACCTGCTTAACATAAGCAATAAAGCAGATCTGATTGATAAATAGCAGACCCAGGAGATTAAGTGAAGAGAACGCACCTTTAAAGGGCCCATGAAACACTCACAGATATTGACCATATATTAGCAGGCAAAGTTAACCTCAATAAATCCCCCCAGTTAAAGAAAAAATGCAAATGGTATTCTCTGATTAAGCAGAATTAAGCTAGAAACTAATGCTAACTCAGAAAATGAAAAGGCCATTCCATTAAAAGTAAAATCAAATCAGAACAAAAAGACAGCTTCAATGTATGGCTCAAAGAGGAAAATGGAAACGGAAATTTCAGATTTTCTAGAAAACAGCAACTGATATAAACACTAAAAATCAGGACAGATGTGATAAAGCTAAAGCAGTACTCAGAGGGAAAATAATGACTTTAAATATTTATACAAAAGAATGAAAACACATGAATTAAGTCATCTAAGTCAAGGAGTTAA
The DNA here is from genome assembly GCF_016772045.2 of Ovis aries. Classification (NCBI taxonomy): domain Eukaryota; kingdom Metazoa; phylum Chordata; class Mammalia; order Artiodactyla; family Bovidae; genus Ovis; species Ovis aries. The sequence goes on along the minus strand of NC_056056.1, from coordinate 37,908,723 downwards.
AACAGAATAAAAAGATTATAGTAGAGAGAAAGCAGAAGGAAGAAGTAGATAAAAGTAAAAATTAAGGAGTTAGAAAACAAAGCAGTTGGAATAAATTTCATACCTGGTTTTGGGGAAAAAACCATGAAATAGATAAATTGCTAGTTTCTGGGAACAAGTGCAGAGATATGTGGGAGAAATGATATGTGGGAAATAGTGACAAAAAGAGAAAGTTAAAGGAACCACAAATGCTTCTTTGCTCAGATTTATGTAGATGTATCTGAAAGTCTGAGTGTACTGTATTATTTTCCAAGAAAATAAAATTCACCAAACTGACCTCAGAGAAGAATCCAAAATGTCTAAGGCAGAACACAAAAAACAAACAAAAATTCCTTTTCAAATGGGGATACTCCACCCCAAAGAAAAAAACAATGCAGATGGTTTTACAGAGGAAATTTTATCAAACCTTGAAGAAACAGGCAATTCCAGTACATCCCAGAGCATAAGCAAGCAAGATAAATAGTTACCAAAATCTAACAAAGAAGGCACAAATAGAAGGACAAAGACTAATCCCACTTATGATATCAATTCAAAAATCCTGGGAAAAATGGCAAAGCAATTTCAGCAATACAGTTGAAGACTAATAAATCATAATCAAGCGAATTTTAGTCTTGGAATGAAGATATAGTTTTACACGAGTGAACATTAGCAGAAAAATGATATGGTTATCTTGAGAGAGTAGCATTGACATACCTATATACATTCAGTTCAGTTCAGTTCAGTTCAGTCACTCAGTCGTGTCTGACTCTTTGCGACCCCATGAATTGCAGCACGCCAGGCCTCCCTGTCCATCACCGACTCCCGGAGTTCACTCAGACTCATGTCCATCGAGTTGGTAATGCCATCCAGCCATCTCATTCCCTGTCATCCCCTTCTCCTCCTGCCCCCAATCCCTCCCAGCATCAGAGTCTTTTCCAATGAGTCAACTCTTGGCATGAGGTGGCCAAAGTACTGGAGTTTTAGCTTTAGCGTCATTCCTTCCAAAGAACACCCAGGGTTGATCTCCTTTAGAATGGACTGGTTGGATCTCCTTGCAGTCCAAGGGACTCTCAAGGGTCTTCTCCAACACCACAGTTCAAAAGCATCAATTCTTCGGCGCTCAGCTTTCTTCCCAGTCCAACTCTCCCATCCATATATGACTACTGGAAAAACCATAACCTTGACTAGATGGACCTTTGTTGGCAAAGTAATATCTCTGCTTTTGAATATGCTATCTAGGTTGGTCATAACTTTCCTTCCATATATACATTACCATGTGTAAAATAGATAGCTGGTGGGAAGCTGCTGTATAGCTTAGGGAGCTCAGCTCTGTGCTCTGTGATGACCTGGATGGGGTGGAAGTGGTGGGAGGGAGGCTGTAGAGGGAGGGATGATATGAATACATATAGCTGATTCACATTGTACAGCAGAAACTAACACAACTTTGTAAAGCATTATATTCCAATAAAAAAGATATGGTTATCTTCATAGATGTTGAAAAGCCTTTGAGAAAGCTCATTCATCATGTTTTATAAAAAATGCATATATAAGAAAACAGGAACAACTGGGTACTTTCTTAACATGATAAAAATACTTTTATTTCGGACTAAATGCCAGCCTCATTCTTAATGGGGAAATGCTACAGGAATTCTTACGAAAGAAAAGAACAAGATCTCTACTATTAGTACTGTTATTCATCACTGAGCTGGTGATACTTTCCTGGGCAACTAGATAAGAGAAAATTAGAAGAGAGAAATGGGGAGGAGGCAATAGTCACTATGTGAGATAACGTGGCTGCATGACTGGAGAACATGCAAGAAATCACCGTAAAACTATTTCAGACAGTAAAAGAATCCCATGAAATGGCAACATACAGAAACCGGTAAATAGAAATCAATACCTTGCATATATACAGATGTCAAACAGAATGTACATTGGAAAAGCCCTCAGTTATAATAACAACAAAAGACATAAAATGGTAATAAAACTTAGCAAGAAGATACACAGGGTATATAAAAAGATTTTAAAGTATTACAGAAGGTTACAAAAGGAACCTTGAGCAAATGGAGAGATAGCTCATGTTCACTGATGGGAAAACAGTAGATGTCATTCTCCTTATAAATTTAATACAATCTAAATAAAAGTACCAGTAGATCCCTTTTTTAAAAAAATAGGTGAGTTTATTTTAAAATTCACATAAAAAATGAATAAGAACAGTCAGGAAAATTCTGAAAAAGAAAAACAGTGTGGGAAGACTGGCTCTACCGGATATTAGGATTTATCACAATGCCTCATTTATTGAGGGACTTCCCTGGTGCCTCAGTCGTAAAGAATCTGCCTGACAACGCAGGAGACTCAGGAGATGAAGTTTCGATCCCTGGGTCGGGAATATCCCCTGAAAGAGGAAATGGCAACCCACTCCAGTATTCTTGCCTGGAAGATCCCATGGACTGAGGAGCCTGGCGGGCTACAGCCTGGTGAGTCTCAAAGGGTTGGACACAACCAAGCGCACACTGCACACCTGCACTCATTCATGGAACAGTGTCGTAGGCACGTGCACAGATAGTGAAACAGAATAAAAGTGTTTGATAAAGGTAGCATATCAAGTCACTGGAGAAAAGTTTAAAAGTTTAAAGAGATCCCTATGGGAGAAGAATAAAATTGGAACACCATAGATATGCCAGGATAAAATTCAAAGCAAAAATAAGATTTAAATGTAAAAACAAAACTATAACGACGTCAAAAGAAAACACAGAGAAGGCTTTTCTAACCAAGATTTAAACCCAGAAGCTGTAGAAGAAAAATCTGATATAACTCGATATGTATTTACATTTGCTTCTATATGCATGGAAAATTCTGGGAGGATATGTAACAGGCTAACAGTGGTTTGCATTTAGGGATGCTGATGTGAACTAAGGGTGGACAGGGGTGGAGGGAAACTTTTCATTGTGTGCCTTTTTCCCCCCAACATGTAAATGCATTCATTTTTAAAGGGATTATTTTACTAATAGGATTATGACATATTCACTGATAGATTTATATCACAAAATGCACATCCTCTTATCCCCCACCTACAGAACAGTTACATCTGCTTCTACTCCAACAAGATGTAATTTGCCTAAACATTTCCCCCCTTAATAAGTCGTGAAGGTAGAGGCAGAGCTCTGAGTCCACTGTGAGTTTTTCAGGTAACGTCAGCATCATCTCGAGTCACTGCCTTTTATGAGGCACTGGAGTGTTTGTTTGCAGAAGGCAGTGCAGTTGCTGAGTGTGCGGTTTGCATCTCCCTTGACGGTTTGGTGTGGATGTGGATCAAGTGTTAGATGCTTGTTTTGCAGCTTTTTAATAGAGATGTACAATGATGACTAATACCAGTCTTGACCATAAGGCAGCCTAGGATGTAAACTGGCAGGTGTGGAATGGATCATTGAATTCACTGGTCCTCGTGGAAGTCACTCGGCTAGTCAGTGCTGAGCTCGAACAAAGGCCTTGAGGTTCTGAGCTGGAACCTGCCAGTTCTGGGTTCTTTCCTATCTTCCCCTTCCCCATGATCACAAAGGTCTTGGCTGGGTATTATCTGGACTTTGAGCTTCAGTTCAGTTCAGTTCAGTCGCTCAGTCGTGTCCGACTCTGCGACCCCATGAATTGCAGCACACCAGGCCTCCCTGTCCATCACCAACTCCCAGAGTTCACTCAAACTCACGTCCATCGAGTCGGCGCTTAATTCTTCTGTTTCCTGTTGTCCACGTGCCAAGTGTCCTAACACAGGGGCATTCATCCTCCAGTACTAGGCCTCCTTCATCCTGTCCACAGAGACACACTGTACTGACCCTTGATCTCTCTCTGTAACAAAACCCCTATTTTATTTTCTCATAGCCCATAACACTCTCAGAAAGATCTTGCTGGATTGTTGTTATTGTTGTTGTTCATTTGTTTATTTTTTAGTTCTGTGACTGAAGAGCCCTCATCCGGCTTGTCTACTCCTGCACCTCTGATGCCAAGAACAAATCCCAGGTGCTCAATAGTTACTCATGGGAGGAGTTAGTTCTCTGCCCTTGGAGTAGAGGATGGGGGATGGAGCAAACATGTGGTCTAAGTGTGCGGAGAGGAATGGTCCCCAAAACACATTGAGAGGTGACAAATAGATGCCAAAATATAATAAATTTTGGCATGAGGCCAAAATATAACAAATGTCCACTGAAACATAACAAATGTCCACCGTGCCTCAAAGACTTTCAGGTAATCTTTAGTTCTCTTCTCCTTCCTTGTGCCCTAAAAAATGTCTTCTTAGGGCACAAGGAAAACATGTTTTCCCTTTTGCTGGATTTGACTCAAGAGGTTGGGGAGAAGCTTCCATATTGTGATAGGCACCTTGCATACCTCGCACCCACACTGCACAGTGGGACTCTCCCCAGTCCTTCCCCAGCTAGAGGATCCTGACTGCTTCTCCTTGATCTTAGACCCAGGACTAACTTGATGGTGTGGAGTCTAACAGCAAGAAAAGAGGAGTATGGTTTTAGGAGGAAACTTCCAGTGGGACACAGCCAGGCAGAAGACTGAAATCCAAAGACGTCTTGATTCCTAGAAGCTGTGAGTATGTTAGGTTACATACTAATATGTGTATTAGGTTACAAAGGGGAGTTAAATTGCTGATCAGTTGACCTTAAAATAAGGAGATTATCCTGGGTTTTCTCGGTGAAAGTGAAAGTGAAGTTGCTCAGTCCTGTCTCACTCTTTGCAAGAAAAACCATGGACTGTAGCCTACCAGAATCCTCAGTCCATGGGATTTTTCAGGCAAGAATACTGGAGTGGGGTGCCATTTCCTTCTCTAGGGGGTCTTCCCGACCCAGGGATCGAACCTGGGTCTCCCACATTGGAGGCAGACGCTTTACCTTCTGAGCTACCAGGGAAGCTATCTAGGTGAGTCCAATGTAAATATCAATACAAGAGTCCTTAAAGGGGACGGAGGGGGCAGGAGAGGTCAGAGTGACGGTGTGAGAAGGACTAATCCAGTGTGGCTGGCTTTGGCAGGGGTCCCCAACCTCCAGGCTGCAGACCAGTACCTCCTGTCAGATCAGCAGTGGCATTCGCTTAGAAAGCAAGTGCACAATAAATGTAATGCCCTTGAATCATCCTGAAACCACCCCTCACCCCCCAGTCCATGGAACAATTGTCTTCTACAAAATTGGTCCCTGGTGTCAAAAAGGTTGGGGACGGCTGAGATAGAAGACAAAGTTAAGAAATACAGGTGGTCTCTGTAACCTGCAGAAGAGAAGGGAACCCATTCTCCCCTAGGGGCATCTGGAGGGACCACACCATTGCAGACACCTTGATTTTAGCTCACTGACTTGTGTTAGCTTTCTAACCTGGAGAACTGCAGGAGAATAAATTAAACATTGTTTTAAGCCACTAATTTTTGGCAATTTGTTACGGCAGCCATAGAGAAGGAATACAGGTCCCATCCCTCACATTTAACTAGGCACAGAAAGGAAGAGGGACTTTTTCTAGGTCATAAGTGTCAGCTACTTTGGGAACTTGTTTTAGATAAAGGAGTTGCCATGCTGAAAATATTCCATAAATACTATGGAAGATAGCCTGGGAAAGATTAGGATATTAAATAACTAGTCTCAGAAATAAAATTTCCTCTCTTTTTAGCTAGCTTGCATTCCCTCTATGGAGGGTCAAGAGCTGTAAAATTTGTCAGTGACCTGATGTAATCATTGCTTGTCCTGATGAGCTGGCAGGTTGACCTTCTCAGGACCAAAGAACATCTTGGTGAAAGGTAAAACGTAGGAAGTTGAGGCAGAAACCATTTTCCTATAAGTGGAAGTGGGGACTTTGGCATATGTATTTTTTTTTTTTTTAGGATGATTTACCCTGTGTTCAGTTAGCCTAGGTAGGAAAGGAGTGGGCTTCCCAGGTGGCGCTCGTGGTAAAGAACCTGCCTGCCAATGCAGGAGAGGTAGGATATGCGGGTTCAATCCCTGGGTCGGGAAGATCCCCTGGAGGAGGGCATGACAACCCATTCCAGTGTTCTTGCCTGGAGAATCCCCATGGACAGAGGAGCCAGGTGGGCTACAGTCCATGGGGTCACAAAGAGTCGGACACGACTGAAGCCACTGAGCATGCATGCAGGAAAGGAGTAGCTTAATGCAGGGCCCGTGCTGTGGCAGATACTCAGCTTGTGGCTGTTCTGTTGTCCAAGCTGAGGCATCTTTGTTAGCACACCTGGAACAAGGACACTGAGTTCTGGGTGGGATCCAAGTGGTTACCCTGCCTTGTTTTGTGTTGATGACGTTAAGCTATTGCAGTGAGAGATGTCTGCCAAGATGCAGTCATCTCTGGTTTTGCCACCTTTCTTTTTCCACTCCCAGTTGTTTCCATGATTGTTCTTTTTTCTTTTGTAGTAGTTTTCTTGGTTTATTCAAACATTTTATGACAGCTTGATTTATAATAATATAATTAAACTTATTTTCAAATACTTTCTGAGCTAAAAAAAATTATTTATTTAAATTGGAGGATAAATACATTATTGTGATGGGTTTTGCCATATGTCAACATGACTTGGCCATAGGCATACATGTTCCCTCTCTCCTGAACCGCCCCTCCCCACCTCCCTCCCCAGCCATGACTGTTCTGCTGTTCATCCCTCTTTAGCTCAGCACATTATTTGTACGCTCAGTGACTCAGCCAGAATATGCTCATTGATTCTACCTGAGACTTGATGTTTACCTGGTGGTTCTTTTGTATCAGTGTCCAACCCTCTTTCTCATTTTGACCTTGATACTCCTCCCCCGTGCCTCTAACCTGACTTCTGGTCCAATCCATTCCTTGGTCAGATGAGCTACTAAGGGCAGAGAGGAGAAATGACCCACGTGGGGTCCCGTGTTATTGGGGCAGAGGAACCAGAGCCCACTTGCCTCTACTCCAGTCTTTGCTCCTCACCAGCACGTTGCCCACAGTGTCTGTGGGGACATCATTGCTGGATCAGAGGCAGCCTGTGCCTTCCAGTCTCAATACCAGCCTCATGTTCTATGGGAAAATTACTTAATCATAAACCTCCATTCTCCATAAGCAAAATGGAGAGAGCAGAGAAGCTGAGAGATACCTGAGGAGTGGTAAAGTCTGGCATGTGCAATGAAAATGAATCAAGGGAAGTTCAAGGACATCCTATTGCAAAGAGAGTGATCAAGTGCTTCTGGCCACATGTTGCCCACGGCCACTTTCACAAATAGCTTCGGTCTCTGAAGGGACCAGGTTAAAGCTTGCAGCCGGGGTAGATCTTATTACACCATAAACAAATGTGAATGACCTGAATTCAGTGGGCTTCCATCCCATCAACATGCTTGGGAGGGAATTCTCAAGTCCTGCTCAGCATAGGTCTTGGAATAACCTGGCAGCCTTACTGTTATGTTCCTGGCTGTTTTTCTTTATAAGAGGTTGCAAGTCTGCAAAAGGGTTTTTCAGTCCATTTGCATTCAACACCTGCTGGATGCTACAGAAATAAAGTGATGTATACATGATAGATAATAATAAGAAATGTAGCACTTGTCATTTGTTAACACTGCTATTCATTATTCTTTGCAGCAGTGTGGTATGATAGATTCGCGTTATCTTCCTCCTAAAGAGGAGAGACAGAGGCCTGGTGTGTGGAATCAACATACCATGTCTTTGGGCCCTGCTCAGGATGTGCAGGCCGGAGTTCCCAGGCACTGCTTCCAGAAGTGGCATGGCCTTCTCTGTTGTACAAACATGGCCTCTGGGAATATTCTACCCTGCGGATGCTTGTGGTGTAATTAAGAAAGCCTCTGTAAGATGAGTAGTCTTCTAAAAGATGAACAGGTGCTGGTCACTGATCACTGCATTTTATATTCACGACATTGTATATTCACTACTTGGAGAATATGTCATGATGGGGAACTCATTGCTTGAGGCAGCACCGATAGCCAGGATGCTTCTTTAGGTTGAGCTGAAATAGGTCTTCAGTCTTTCACTTACTTCTTACAGCCATGGAGAAAGATCCTTATCTTCCTTCTTCCTAATAGCGCGTTGGATAATTGAAGCTTCCCCTTTATTTATGTCTCTAGCCATTTTTCCTGTGACATGTGTCTGAGTCCCAGGACATTCCCTGTTGACTGCCTGAATGTGATCCATTTTGCCCATACCTCTATTAAAGTAGAATTTTCAGAGTCAAATTGAGACTCATTCTAGATCTTTTTCTGGAGTAGCCTTGGGGTAAGTAGAAAGCAGTCTATATCAGAAGTTGGCAGACTTTTCCACTGAAGAACGAGTTAGTAAATAATTTGGCTTTACAGGCCATATGGTCTCTGTTGCAGCTACTCTGCTCTGCTGGTGTAGCTTGAAGGCAGCCGCAGATAATATATAAACAAGAGAGCATGGCTGTGTTTCAATAAACCTTTATTTTATGGACACTAACTTGAATTTCATATACAAAATGCTCTTCTTTTGACTTGTTTTTCCAACTGTTTAAAAATGTAAAAACTGTTTTTAGCTCATCTTTCATACAAAAATAGGTGGTGGGTCAGATTCGGGCAGTGGGCCATAGCTTGCTGACCTCTGGTCTATGTCTGTATTTAAGATCTGAGGATCTCCTTCAGTCAAAAAAAAAAAAATACAATTCATGGTATTTCATCCATGCTGGAAATATCACCATTGATGAAGATGGAAATATTGCCCTCCATGCAAAATGGAAGGGAGGTCAGAGGGTCTGTTTAAAAGGGAAAATATTTTGGGGTGAGGGAATCTAATCTTTACAGTCTTTAGTATGAATCACTATTAATGACTTACCTTGTAAAATGCTTAGCCAGTTCATGAACACACATTATTTAATTCTATCCTCGCGGAACCTGTGAGGTGTATATTAAAATATCTAGCTTCACAGTAGAGGCGGAAGTCCCTTAAAGATGAAGTGACTGCCTCCGGCTCCATGGTTCAGGCAGAGCTGAGGTTTAGTCCAGGCAGGTTGAATTCTCTGCTGCTTCCACTCTTAGGCTATAGCAAAACATTTATTCAGCACCTACCTGTGCCTAGCACACTGCTAGAGAGGGAAATACAGGTGGGTAAGACCCAGCCCCAGCCCCAGAGAGATTAGAGCCTTAAATACTCAGGCTCAGGTATCTTAGGTCTTTAGATACCTAATGTTATTGTCATTGTTTGGCTAGAAGGTAAGAGTAGGGTGCTTCTGGAATCTCAGGAGAGGGGACCTTCACCCAGCCCAGCCATAGACTGGAGGGCTTCTTGAGGGACATGCATGTGTTCATGCTAAGTCGCTTCAGTCGTGTCTGACTCTGCGACCCCATGAACTGTAACCCGCCAGGCTCCTCTGTCCATGGAATTCTCCAGGCGAGAACACTGGAGTGGGCTGCCACTTCCTCCTCCGGAGGATCTTCCTGACCCAGGGCTCAAGCCACATCTCTTCTGTCTGCTGCCCCGCAGGTGGATTCTTCACTACTAGAGAGAGCCATCTGGGAAGCCTTCTTGAGGGATGCTTTGCTCCAGTAGAGAAAGGAAGGTGGGCGGGTTTGATGATTCTGGCATCTGGAAACGAGGGGAACTTGGGAGGGTAGATTGAGTCCCTCCAGGGGATGGAAGGTGAGCGGCCTCCCCAGCTTTACATGTTTGCTGTGGTAGCCCTGCAGCCTGGGGTGTTCTCTGGACCAGTCCTGTTTCCTCCACACATAACTGGTGGATGCCGAAGGACCTTGTGAAACTGTCAGCTTCCTTGAACCGAGACTTCAAGGCACACTCGGCTGCCCTGGCTCAGGCTGGGAAGGCCCTCGAGAGCTAGCTCCCTCTGATCTCTCCCAGGTATAAATAAGATCTGCATAACTGGGATGCAGGAAGCAGTCCGGCTGCTTGTTATTTCTGGGACCCCTTGTATGAAATACAGGCTCCCGAGCATCACCTGTCAGACCTGCTGCCTTTTGTTTCATTAAAAATAAAACAGAAAGCCCTCTAAGCAATGGCATTAAAGCACATCTGGAAAATAACCCTTCTGCTTTCCCAGGGAAGATGTCATTACGTCCGAGGCAGGATTGATGAAGGAATTTTTGAAGCAGTCCAGGAAAAAAAAAAAAAAAAAAAAGACGGATCAGGCTTCAGGGAAGTTGGCATAAGAAGTGAGAAATAAAATAACCCCAAACCAGAAAATGTGTCTGTCTCCAAAAACAATAGTTCTAGTGGCTAACTCTTGAACAGCTAGTCTTGCCTGATTTGTTTTGGTCCAAGTCAGCTATTCTAGAAGATGAAACAGTGACAGACAAATACTTTCTCTTCTTAAGCCAGTTAACATGTAATTATTAAGCCTCCTCAGCATGACCATCACTATGTCATTGGTAAGCAGACGGCATGGCCCACATATCTTATCAGGCTCAGGTCCAGCAGAGCAAAGGGGAGGCATTAGTCCTGCAGGAAACATTGAGAAAGCTAATCGGTATTGGACGGGGGTTGAGATTATAGATGCTGTAGGACAAGTGAGGCGTCATGGTAATCTAGGGTAGTTGGGAAAATGTTTCAAGGGGAGAGCAGGGCTTATTAGAATCTAAATCAGTGGCAAAAATTAGACATTTAAGGAAAGGCATATAGCAGGCAAAAAGGCCCCCCTCACCACCACCAAGGACACGTCCTACAAATGACCTTGCATCTTTATTCCTTGAGAAGTTCGAGTCCATCCAATCTGAGCTCCTCATCATCCCTTGACCAGACTTTTAAATCTTCTGATGTCTGTACGCATTTTTTCTCTATTATTATAATGGAGGCTATATCACCCTCCACTTACCTTAGGCCAATACCCCCACTTGTCCTCAGGACCTCCTTCCTTCTTGCTTTCTCATGGATGATGCCCTTCCAAAGCTGTCTCACATCTCCCAGGCAGCAAAATCCTCTTTCATGTCAGTAGACCATTTTCCCATTAGTATACAAACATACTGTAGTATCACCTATCTTAAAAAAAAAATAAAGCTATTGGAACACATACTTCCCCTTGTGTCAGTCAGTCATATCCGTAATCATGTGCATAACAAATAAATACAGTATCTCAGGCATTCATATAAGAAGTGTTTGTCTTTTGCTCGTTGGCCTTTGTGTTGACTAGGAGTCCACAGATCTAAGCTGGGTTTCAAGCTGTGGGTTGTGTCCTAGCCTGTTCCACATGTCCTTCACCCTCCTTCATCCAGAAGCTGCCCAAGGTGTGTTCTTCTTCTTGTCGAGAAAGGCGGGAGCCGCAGAGAGTGGGCCCAATCAGGCAAGCGCATTTCAAGCCCTTGTTCAGGGCATGTCTGCACATCTCATTGGCCAGATCAGGTCAGGTGTCCACGTCCAACGTTAGTGGGGTGGGAAACACCTCCTCTCCTGTGGGTGGTGGGAGAGGGAGCGAGTGCTTGATGAGCGATAATCTACCGTGCTCTTTCATCGTCAGTGCCTTTGTTCTGTTCCTACTGATAGCCAGACCTCCGGAAGGGGTTTGCCTGCACATGGGTGTCCCCAGTTCCTCACCTCCTGTTCTGCCTCCATCTCTTCCAGTGGCTCCTGCCGCAACCACTCCACTCTGGTCAAGGGCCCTCTGGTCAAGGTCACCAACACCGTCCACATTGTCAAAAGTCAGTGATGTTTTCCATTCTCATCTTACTTTCTCCATTGCTCAGCAGCATTCCACCCAGGAAGCTGCTCCCTCCTTCCAGAATTCCTTTCTCTTTGGGATTTCATGGCTCCACTGGGTCCTGGTTTTACTCTTCCTCCAGACTGCCCCTCCTCATCTCGCTCTTCTCTCCACCAGCTCAGTGGTGGTGTTTCTCAGGATTGATCTGAAGCCACTCTTGTTTTCTTTCTCTAAACTCCACCACTGTTCACAGAGTTTGAGGTGCTATCTCTGTGCTGACGACTCCTGGATTGGGTGTTCGCCTCCTCTGTATTCAGCTGTCTTGATGGTGCTGTTGGGATGCCATGCACAACCCTTGAAGTCAGTTCATCCAGATGGAATTGTTTTTTCCTATAATGTGCCCCTTTAATGTCCCCATCTGCAGCCATAAAGATCCTAAACAGACTGCATTGGCACCTGCCTCAGAGCCTTGGGAAGGGCTGTTTCTTCTTCCTGGAAAGCCTTCTACTCTCCTTCTCCCCACCCCACCCCTTCCCCTGGCTGGTGTCTTGCCATTGTCCAGACCATATGGTCCAGTGTTACTACCTCCAAGAAGCCTTCCGTAACTGTTCTCTCTAAAGGAGGCCACTCCCCTCACACTGCTCATTCTTTATGTCCTGTGTTTCCTACCAGTTACCATAATTTAGTCATTCTTTCAAACTCATTTGTTCTCTTGGATTTTTTTCTGTCACTCTAACTAGAATGTACACTTCCTGGCAGGCACTCAGTAAGTATCTGTTGAATTAATGACCTTGAAAGGCCCTCGGAGATTATCTAGTCCTCTGTTTGCCAACCTACAGGCTGTGGACCCCCGGGGGATTGTGGAATTATTACCCTGGGTCCAGGAAGCCACAGTGTGCCAGTAATAATAGACCTCACTCATCTATGTACTACTGTTTTTCAAACGATGGTATTGTAATGAATAAGGCACAAATTCATTTGAAGGTATTACTACATTCACAGGGTCTTTTTATCTTACCTTCTAACATAATTCATAAAACTCTGTCCTTAGAGCTGCAAACCTAGCTCCAGAGGGTTGAAGTTACTTTCTCAAGGTCACATTCTGCAGCAGCAGGAAGGTCTGGAGGGGGATGGGAAGTAAAGGTCAGGGGCCTGGGGAGCCATGCAGCCTGCTGATTAAGAGCATGCTGTGAGCAGATGCTCTGGAGGGATCCGCTTCTGCAGGCAGGCAGGCCCGTAAGCCTGAGCTGACATATGAGACTAAAAGGCAATGACTTGGAGGGTAGTAGCAAGTGAAAGGGTTGAAGAGGTGACAGCTCTATGTGCCTAGAAATCACACTTTAGCCTGGAATCGTGTGGTGTGTCCAGAGGTCTCGGAACATAGTGAAGGCCTGATGGCCAGGGTGGGATGTGACAGAGCGAGTGTCGCCCACGGGCAGGAACTGAGCATTTCAGTGAGAAGCGATGAGAAGGCACAAGCGAGCCAAGGGGCCACAGCGGTGCACAGAGAGGAAGTGGAGTGACTTCCAATGATCCCATTAGAAGGCGGTGGGGGAGCAATGACAGGGAGATGGAGAAAGTGTGACGGAGGTGGCGGAAGTCAGGGTGCAGCTTGGGTTTTCCTGGTGGGGCCACCAGTGCTCAGGCCCGGGACTGCAGAGGCAGACTCTGTGGCTGTGCTTGGGAGCATCTTTTAGGGACTCTGAAGTTTATGTCTGAGCACTGGCTCCCTTCTCTCTCTCTGGAAGCCCTTCTTGTTGTTCTGATCCTGGTTTGCCTTTTGGGATGACTGCAAGACCAGGAGTGAGGAATGGAGGCTTCAAGTCAGGCTCCTAGCTAGACAGGTCAGTCTGGCATGGTTAAAAGCTGTTAATAGGGGGACGCCCGTTGACTCTGTTTGGCTTAATGGCCTGGCACCTGGGTGGGTTAGCAAATGTTGCTCAAAATAATCTTCCCTATGTATGGAGGGCTACTCTGTACCACTTGCAGTGCTAAGCATGTCAAATGTGCTATTTTTTAATAGTCACACCAGCTATGGGTGAGCCAGGTTATAGATGAAGAGACTGAGGTTCAGGGAGGTTAAATGACTTGCTGAAGGCTGCATAGTTACCAAGGGGCAGAGCCATGATTCCAGGCCTAGCCTGTGGGGTGTACGAAGCCATGCTTCTCCTTCAGTAGGTACCACAGCAGTGTTTCCAAAGAGGAGCCCCCTGTCCATCCCACCCCCCAGGACCCAGTCAAGCTGAGCATCAGGTCAGGGTGTCAAAGAGCTTAATAAACATAGAGGAGCTGGATACATCAACCAGGCTTCAAATACCACATGGGATGGCTGGCCCAGGGAAGACTTCCTCTGGCCCCAGGTCCCTGGGTCCTCACATCAGCCACCATCAGTTGGGAGCATGTTCCTAATCCCCATTCCCACCCACATCTTTAAAGTTCCAGAATCAACTGGTTTTGCTTCAGCCAGCACACCCAGCTCCTCAGTAGCTTTGTTGCATGAACAGCTCACTTCTCTTAGCCTCAAATTCCACCTCGCTGAGATTGCTTCCTCATCCAAAAAAAAAGAGACATAGTAATGCTTATTTTGGAGTCTTATGCTGAGAATTAAATGAGGGTAAAATTTGCAAAATAGCCTTGTGCGGTGGCTGCTCTCAGTGCTTGTCTGGCGTGTGTTAGCTCAGGCTGAATTTGGAGGGTGATAAACATGCAGTTCGGGCTTCCCAGGTGGCACAGTGGCAAAGAAACTGCCTGCCAATGCTGGAGACGCAAGAGATGTGGGTTCGATTCCTGGCTCAGGAAGATCTCCTAGAGAATTAAGTGGAACCCAGTCCAGTATTCTTGCCTGGAGAATTCTATGGACAGAGCAGCCTGGCAGGCTACGGTCCATGGGGTCACAAAGAGTCAGACATGGCAGAGCACAGCAGCAAACGTGCAGTTCTGTCGGTCAAGGGTGCTTTCTCCGAATTTACTATATAGCAGCAGCCTCTAATCATGTTCCTAAGCCCATCCCTAAAACCTCAGGGAACCGAGGGGTCCCTGGCAGCTTCTCCCACCAACAACCTCTCACCAAGCGTCCTCCAGGCGAGACTTGTTTCCCTTGTGGGATTCGCCAGCGGCAGGACAGGGAATAGAACTCCGTTGCTCAGTCATGTCCTACGCTTTGCCACCCCATGGACTGCAGCCCACCAGGCTCCTCTGTCCATGGAATTCTCCAGGCAAGAATACTAGAGTAGGTAGCCATTCTGTTCTCCAGGGCATCTTCTTGACCCAAGGATCAAAGTTGTGTCCCCTGCATTGCAAGGAGATTCTTTACTGTTTGAACCACCAGGGAAGCCTCTGAGGTTGTATAACTGCCCTCTTGTTGGGTTGCATTTAGGATCTGGTGATGGATTATAGGGAAGGCCTTAGGCCTTGGACCCTGACTCAGGAGACCAGGGCCTGCATGCTGAACCAGGGCTCCCTGATAGTAACCCCAGCCGAGAGCCTAGGCCTCTCTGCAGAGACATATCCCAGGAGGCAGCAGATCAGAACTCTGGGCTCGTCACACCACTTACTCGGATGCCATGCACGAGGCTGAGTGCCCACCACCCTCCAGGTTCCTGCAGTGAGTGAGGCTCTGTAGGTACCCAGTGAAGGGCGGGGAGACCCAGCTGAAACTCGATGATCCCAGGAGCAGCCAGACCCGGCTTCCTACCATTCCCTCCCGTCCTCTTGTTCTGTTTTCTTTAACTGGAACCGACGGGAGGAAATGATTAGACTGGGCAGCTCGTTAACGATCATTGATTCACCACGTTCACTTCACCAGGTACTGTGACGGGAAAGGCCAGACCATGATCCGCAAATAAGAAAACTCAGTTTTCCCCCCAGGAAGATGCAGTACCTGGCTCCCTGACCCTGGTGGCCTCTGATGGCCACAGCTGAAGGCATTTAAGCCCACCTGCAGCTTCTGCTCCACCCCAGGCTCTGTGATCAGTTTGAAGGGCGAGAAGGACCAGCCATCCTGGTTTGCCTGGTTTAGTACTGGATGAACCGCATCTTGGGAAATGATCAGTTCTGGGCAAACTGGACAGTTGGTTACACTAGCAGGGACTATTTCATCCGTCTCCTCATCAGCAATTACTAACGCTGAGCACTTCCCATGTACCAAGTTGACCTGCGCCACACATTCTAAATCTTTAGAAAGTCGATAATCCCCTTCAGGAAGCGGAGACAGAGGTGACAGTTAATTTACCTGGTCAGTTTCTGCATGACTGTTTTTCCCCGAACCCCTAATTCATGTTCTTAGCAGCAGGTCAGCCTCCTGCAGGGGCTTCTCTAATCCTCTGGTTCCCCCTAAAATCCTGCCTGGTCCCGGTCTCTGGCTCTCAGCCCCTGCTATGGCTGACATCTGCTGAATACTGCAGTCCCCCAGGACCAAGGTCAGCCTTGTTCCTGACTTCCATCCTGGAATTGAACAAAAGCCTGAATTGTCACACTTGAACTTCTACCCCTGAGGCTTGGCCTTTATACCTGCACTCGGATCCCATGTGGCTGCCTGCTCGTCACTTAGTGATTATCGTTGGTGCTTGGTTGGCCTTCCTGGAATTATCTGCAACTGGTCTGGGCTTGCAGAAGGCTGCGCTATTGCTGTGTTGGCAAGGCGTGGGGAGCACAGCCCTTTTCATATCACTCTGAACATCCTATAACTAGAGAGACAAATAGACCACTGGAAATAACATCATGCACTCCAAAGGCATGTATAAATGACTTTTGGAAAGGGTGGGCTTGATTAAAATCAAATTGATTCAAATCATGATTTGAATCACTAGTCAGGAAGAGTCGATTAAATCAATATTTTCCCTTCAAAAATGCATTCGTTTTTGATATAATTTTAATGCACAGCCTTCACAACTCTGACAGAGATAGATGTGGTTTTCATTTTTAGAAGTTACATACCATGCATTTTTAAGCTGTGATTTATTTTGACATTTCGTTGAATCAATTTTGCAGCCACGTCTGAGTCTTGAGTGATGACTTGGTTATTTTATTTACCAAAGCTAATCAAACAAATGTGTATAATTTTCCCAACAAAATAAGCATGTGCACTTTTGAATGTTTATTTTTTTCTGTAAATGTAAAAATGTGTCTTTGCTGAGATGAAATTAGGCTGTTTTGGGCAAATCCAACCCCAAAACACTTTTTATAGTTGGAGTTAACTCAGTCTTTACCTTTCCTTTCTGCTTACGTGCATATTAGGAAAGAAAGGGTAAGTTTTTCTACTTTTGTAGTTCCCAAGTGATTTTAAAGTTTAGACTGAATTTGTCTTCTTTGGGAGACCCTCTTGAACCTATCAGTCCTAAAGGAAATCAGTCCTGAATGTTCATTGGAAGGACTGATGCTGAAGCTGAAGCTCCGATATTTTGGCCACCTGATTCGAAGAACTGACTCACTGGAAAAGACCCTGATGCTGGGAAAGATTTGAAGGCAGCAGGGGAAGGGGATGACAGAGGATGAAATGGTTGGATGGCATCACTGACTTGATAAACATGAGTTTGAGCAAGCTCTGGGAGTTGGTTATGGACAGGGAAGCCTGGCGTGCTATACTCCATGGGGTCGTAAAGAGTCAGACATGACTGAGCGACTGAACTGAACTTGAACCTGTAGAGAAGAAATAGCTGTGATCACACAAACTTGATATTTGTCCTAATCGTTGTTGAGAATCCAGTGCTTGACTTCTGCCAGCCTTTGGTACGACCTTCATGAAGCTTTGTCAGCATCTTTCGTGATTAATTGAGCTTTACCCTGTCTGAAACAAATTGTCGTCCTGAGGATCAGTGGATTTTATTTTCAGAAAGTATTTTCACAACAACAAAACCTTTTAAGACATACCTTTGGAATTGGATACAGTCTTAATAGGGCTGTTTATGGAAGGGCTATTCTCTTTCCTTTTATCAGCCTGGGAAGGTTTTGGGATGGACCCCCATACAGTAGTAGAGGTCCAGGTAACTTCCTTGGGTTCATCTTTTCTGATCCTATTTCTGTCCTCAACTCATGACATTTTCTCTTAGGGCAGGACCTCATGAATTCTGTGCCTGCTGGGAAATCAAGTGTCTACCAGTAGATGAATGGATAAAGAAAATGTGGCTTATATATGCAATGGAATGTTATTCAACCATAAGAAAGTTGGAAATCCTATCATCTGTGAGAACGTGGATGAACCTGGAGGACATTATGCTAAGTGAAATAAGCCAGACACAGAAAGAGCAACACAGCATGATCTTATTTATATGTGGAGTCTAAAACAGTTACATACTCATAGGAGCAGAGAGTGGAATGGTGGTTACGGAAGGGTGGGAATGGGGAGATGTTGGACAAAGGGTACAAAGTTTTAATTATGAAAGCTGAAATTCTGGAGATCTGATATATAGCATGATGACTAGTTAATTAGATTATATACTTGGAATTTACTAAGAGGGTAAACTTAATTGTTCTTGCTGCTGCTGCTGCTGCTAAGTCGCTTCAGTCGTGTCTGACTCTGTGTGATCCCATAGATGGCAGCCCACCAGGCTCCCCTGTCCCTGGGATTCTCCAGGCAAGAACACTGGAGTGGGTTGCCATTTCCTTTTCCAATGCATGAAAGTGAAAAGTGAAGGTGAAGTTGCTCAGTCGTGTCCGACTCTTACGACCCCACGGACTGCAGCCTTCCAGGCTCCCCCATCCATGGGATTTTCCAGGCAAGAGTACTGGAGTGGGGTGCCATTGCCTTCTCCCCCCAAAGTAACTATGTGAGGTGATGGATATGTTCAAAAAGAAAGAAGAGACCTGCAAAGAAAGAACCCACATCTTTTAAGCTGAAACGGGTGCCCTCTAAGTTTTGTTTTTCTAGGACTTGGAACATAAATACATTTGTTTCACCTTGTTCATATACTTCTAATTGAATTGAATCATAACATTTTAGGATTGGAAAGAAAATACATATTTCCTGCTGCTGCTGCTAAGTCATTTCAGTAGTGTCCGACTGAGCCCACCAGGCTCCCGCATCCCTGGGATCCTCCAGGCAAGAACACTGGAGTGGGTTGCCATTTCCTAGTCCATCCTCAAACTAATTCTTTAATGTAAAATTATTGTATGTGGCTTGCGTAGGTCACAAGCCTGGGACGAGAAACGGTGTCCTCTGAGTCTCTTAGCATGGTGTTTCTTATAATAATTCATGCTTGGGTTTGAGTAATTTCTCCTCTTAGTCTCCCTCTTCTGGAAAGTAATGGTTTTTAAAAACTAATTTCCATATACAAACATCTAACGTTTGTTTATTTATAGCTGTCCTTTGCTGGACTTTCACAGAAGTGCACTTAGAGTCTAGGTATAGAATGGATATTACATGGTTTTCTGGATGCCAGATTTAGCAAATGAAGCTAGGGGATGCCCAGTTAAATTTGGAGTTCAGATAAACAATGAATACTTTTTTAGTGTAAGTATGTCCCAGATATTGCATAGGGCAATATAAGTTTTACTTATACCAAAACTTAACTGGGCTCCTTCCTGTATTTTACCTGGCAATCCTATTCTCCCTATTATTCAGGGTAATATATTTTATTTGGTTTCCCATGCTATTTCTAAGCACAAGCACGAGCACGTGTGACTGTTTGCAGGAGCAGCTCTTCCTGGCCATCATCTTCCCTCTGGATGTGGCGCCTGGGCTATGGCTCTTGGTTCAGACAAGCTGGTTTCCCAAAGATGTGGTCACTTGAGCCAAATATCAAAGCATGCATTTCTGTTTCTTGTTTCTTGATGTTTTTGTGAATTAAAAATGGCCTACAGCTGAGGATCTGGGCCCCTCATCTCTGAATCCAACCCTGGGCCCGCTGTGAAGCTCCCTTGCTCTCCCTCCAAGGGCCGGGGATGGGCGTGCACAGTGGAAGACCTGCCCATGCAGCTTCCTGCTCCAGTGGACCTGAAGTGCCTGCGTCCGCAGCCCTGTGCTCTTCTGATCTATGCACTAACCCTGCTTTGCCCTGCTCTCTGGCACCCGCTTTCTCCCAGCCTGTATCTTGTCCCGTGCCTTGACCTCACTTACCTGTCTCTTCTCTGTTGATCGTCTTGGTGGCCTCACCAGGCTGCCCAGCTTCTGAATCTTTGCCATGAGTGAACACTGTCCAGAGTGGGCAGGAGCCAGAGCCTGGGGGCTCCCTGGTCCTGGCACTGCAGCAAGGCTGGCTCCAAGACAGCTCATGTCAGCAGGGTAAGTGGGCCGGTTTGACCCGGGTCCAGGGAATGGAAAGAGAAAACTTTAGTAGGCCAAATCCTCCCAGGATTGCTTTGATGAGAAATTCCAATCTTGACCCTTTCTTCCAAAGTCATTTAGTTGGCTTTAACTCTGGATGCAATTTTCTGGTAACCTTTAAAACAATAGGGTTTTCTTATCAATCTGTGTTCCTTTAATAAGGGAAGGGCTGATTAAGACAGGAATGGAGGGGCAAACCTGGTGAACTTATGTATCTAATGTTATCAAACCTAATTACCATCTTCAAAGCCTGGCTGAAACGCGCAAGTTGTTGAGCAGGATCATTACCATTCAAGTTTTCTCCTCCTTAACAAGCCTGAACTTTTCTGCCGTAGCAGAACCTGATACTTTTGATGGTTGTCCCTACTGACTAATGAATATAATTGGTCATGGCCTTTTTTCCAGCCTACTCATTTCAGACCTAGCACAGTCTCTGCTGGAGCCAGTCTTTTCTTAAGATTGCCTGTATCTCTGCACTTTTGCTCCTGCGCTATCACTTCTGGCATGACATAGCAATGTCCTTAGCTCCCAACCTGAGCCTTGTGGCCTCCCCTGGTTGCTCTTGTCCCCAGGGTGGTACTGAACCAACTCCATCTGTGACCCGGTACACACTTCCCCGTGGATACAACACGATGAATCTTACATTCCTCGGCCCGTCCACCATAGCCTTTCAGTGTAGACCTACACTGAAATGCGATGCATGTGCAATGGAAAATAGGCAGTGCTGTGGCTGCCCAGCTCATCAGGGGATGAAACCCAAAGGTGATGAAACTGAGTGAGAAATGAATATATTTTGCTGGTACCTAGGGAAAAGTCAGTTTAATTAAAGACAGATGAAGAGGTAAATAGAGATTTCTGGGAATTGTACAAGGAAACTTCTGGGCACTTTCAGTGCCATTATTGGATGATATAACTGTTTATTATTTTAAATTTTATTTTACAACTTAGACTTTCATTTGCCTTCATGAAGGAACTCAGGCTTATCAAACAAGATTAGTGAGCATCTTTGGAGATTTGTAACAGGAATGGAAATGGAGAAAGTGATATTTAGAGAGAAGGAAAAAGTATTATTTCCTGAGATAACTGAAGGGAAAGCAAGGACAGATGTTAAGTAGGGAAACAGATGTTATAATGGAGAGAAGAAAACTGCCTGAAATGGCAGGAGCTGAGCTGTGGGTGGTGAAAGATGGATGTGTGTATTGGATTTCATAACCTCCTTGAGGAATACAGGTCAGAACCTACAGTTTGTAATTAAGACAATGCCCTTTATATTCAGGCAGTGCTAGAGTACTCACTGTTGTGGCCACTGGACATGTCACTTAACCAAAACTCTTTGTTCCCTGTTTTACTATCTGTAAAATGGGTCTAAATAATGCTTCTCTCTTATCGTGAGAATCAAACAAACTGATGTCTAGTGGCTTAGCACAGTGTCAGGCATATCTAATCAGCAAAACTGCATTTATTAAAAGGATTGTTACTATAATACTATAAATAATAACAGAGGATTCAGTGCTGTTGTCACAGGGACAAGGCTGTGATGGGGTGGTACTGTGCAGAACTCAGCACTTGTATAGGACCCTTGCAAGTGCAGTCTGTGTAGGTCTGGCTGGGGTTTATGACCATCTAGCTACCTGAGGTGACCTTGCATCCTGGTTCACCTTGGCCAGTTCTATTTATATCTTTTCCCCAGTGCAATTATTAGCAGCATCGCCTTTCATTCTTGAGAGCATTCCAGTGTAGATGACAAGTCATACAGTTATCCTACATGTGGTTCTTACTCTCTAAATCAGTTAGACAGTGTTATTATATTATTCATTGGTTCCTCTTTTCTTAAATGGATTATGAGTTTCTTGAGGCCACTCTCTATATGCGTACGTGTAAGTCTGTGTGTGTATATCCACACAGGTACACGCACACACGATCTAGTACTTCTTCTGTATTTGCATCAGTGCTTCAACAGTGCTCATCAGACAGAGAGGCAGCACCCTCATTCTAAGTGGTCGTCTCTCTAAGACCCTCCCCTCCCACTGTTACTGCTTTATGAGCCCCTCCCTCATTGCTCAGACGGAGTCCTCAGAGGACATCGGGTATGAGGAGACATGGAGAGAGTGTTCACAGGAGCAGGATTAGTTGTTCAGTCATGTCCAACTCTTTGCAACCCCATGGTCTGTCCATGGAATTCTCTAAGCAAGAATACTGTAGTGGGTTGCCATTCCCTTCTCTAGGGGATCTTCCCGACCCAGGGATAGAACCCAGGTCTCCTGCCTTGTAGGATTCTTTGCCATCTGAGCTACAAGGGAAGCAGCTGCTGCTGCTGCTAAGTCGCTTCAGTTGTGTCCGACTCTGTGCAACCCCACAGACAGCAGCCCACCAGGCTCCCCCGTCCCTGGGATTCTCCAGGCAAGAACACTGGAGTGGGTTGCCATTTCCTTCTCCAATGCATGAAAGTGAAAAGTGAAAGTGAAGTCACTCAGTCGTGTCTGACTCTTGGCGACCCCATGGACTGCAACCTACTAGGCTCCTCCATCCATGGGATTTTCCAGGCAAGAGTACTGGAGTGGAGTGCCATTGCCTTCTCCAACAAGGGAAGCAGAGTTGGTTCTAAATGAACTGTGGACTGACCGTGGGTTTGCACTCTCAACTTCTCCTGGGTCAGTCACTGAACTTCTTCAAGTCTCCATTTGCTCATATAGAAGAGTGAGTAGCCTGGAAGGTTTATTGGAAGGACTGCATTGCGTGGTGCCTGACCGTAGTGGATGCTCAATAAATGGGAACCCTGAGCAGGACAGCCCTCTAAATACACATGGGCAGCATCATGTCCCTGCCTGCTACTTCCCAGTCTTTCCTCCACTTCTCCCAGCTGTTCCTTCTATATTGTGGTTTGGTCCATGGGTGACCTGGGTCTGCTTGTGAGAAGACCGTTTCTGGCCAGATTGACAAACAGGTCAGTTCACATGGCTGTCGGAGTTCTGGGGTACTTTAGAGAGTTCTCTCCCAGATTCATGAACCCATGTGTAGAACCCGCCAGAGTCTCAGAGCCCAGTGTTGGGGAGATATCTTCCTACCATGGGCTTGGTACTTCCTGCTTGCCTTGAAGTTCATTCATGTTATGCAAACGGGATATTTGTGATTCAATAATCAATTCAACAGTGAAAGGCAAAGGAGCAGCCTGCCAGCCCCAGTGGAGTAAATCACCCCGTAAGCATACGAAGAGCAGCAGCCCCTAATAGCTCTTGTAAACATGCTGTCACTCTTGGGCTTGGGTGCAGTCCAGCCAGACCTCTCTCTGATGTTCGTCTCTATTTCTCGGAAACGCTGTGAGAACCAGCTGTGACATGCATCCTGTACCAGTCAAGAAACACTTTTCCAACCTGTGTCTCTACCACCCTGATATTGTTTCCGATTGTCTGCAGGATCAGTCAAGTGGTCTTTTTGGAGCCACTTCTTGGCAGGGGCCGGGGGAGGTGGGGGGAGGCTCAAGGATGCTTGAGCCAGATTTGCATGTGAAAGATGCATGGGGATGGTGGAAGCCTTGTTCTGAATCACACTCTGCATAGAATAGTTACATCTTTTGTCCGAGATCCTAGAGCTGCTGAGTGTTGGGTCCAGGCTGTTGGACTCCAGTTAGAGCCCCTAAGTTGCTATTCCCAGGTGATCGCTAGCTCCATTACCAAGAAGAGGTGATTTTCCCAGCAGAGATTGCCTGGTCTCTTTGATTCCTGGTGTTTCCTCTGAATCTGGGTATTTTCCTTACCCACATCTTCTTCCATGTATCCAGCACTCAGGTGTTTAAGTGCACAAGACAGTTTATCATCATATGTTGAGAAAGTAGGGCTTAAGATACACAGACAGTTAGCAAGGCCAGCGCAAGGCGCAGGAGCACAAGGTTGGAGTCTGGTGGCCAGGCCACCCCATTCGGCACACTTCTGCCTGGGGTTCTAGTGTGAATGGCTTCCCTCACCCTCTGGCTCCATCTGCAAGGGGAGGGGAAGTCTGCTGGTCCCCACACACTGTGAAGAGTCCTGTAGGGACATCGTCTGTTGTGGGACAGGATGTCCTCCAGGTCTCCTTCAACTGCAGGAGTCTCTGGGTCACTGGGTCCACTAAGGGGGAAGCCGAGGAAGGCAGAACTGTCCAGGCAAACTAGAGCAGGGGAGGGGAGTGAGCACCCCTGAGCCAGGGCCACCCTAGGCTCCCTCCACCCCCCGTCCACCCAGCACAAGGTGATCATGCCCTCCATTCCGTCCTCCCATCCTGCTTCTCTTTCCCCAGGTTTGTCTCTTCTTCCGCGTGTCTCTGTCACCTCCCTTTCTGCTCCTCCCAATTCCCTCTTTGCTCACACATAATGAAGTCTATACCCCACAGTCCACACTGTTCCAGGGTGACAGCTCCTCTTCTGGGGGTGCTCAGCACCTCCAGTCCAGATGTCTGATTCAGGGCAGCTCCCAGAACATGGCCAGCTTTCTGGGCTGTGGTTCATGCAGCCGCACATGGCTCTGTGCTTGGCTTCAAGTCTGCTTTTGAAATTCTTAATGATTTTTTGAACAAGGAGCAGAACAAACTGCACTTTTGTTTGCACTGGGACCTACCAGTGATGAAGCCAGTCCAGCCTCAGAGACTAGAAGCCCACCGAGGGATCTGAAGGATGGGAGAGACACCAGAACTGAGAGGAAGATAGAGGTGTGAGCAAGGGAGGCCCAGACACACCAGGCCAGGTGAGGAGGTGGGCCTGGGAGCAGCTCAGAAGCTGTGGGGCAAGTTCCTGGGGCCAGGTGAGCCCAGCAATTCTGTACGAACAGACAGACCAGTAGGGACACTCAGAGTCAGAAGCTCCTGGGCCCTGACTCTGTGTGGCTGGGCAATGAAAGAACCTGGAACAGCTGCGATGAGGAAGAAGATGTCACTCTTCACCAGTTTCTGAATGAAGCTTCTCCGTCCACCTTTGGTTTTAGATCCAAGTGACTGTCCTTGAAGCCTCTGGCTCTCGGTTATGCTCCGCTGTCCTTTGGACATTGTTCAAGAAACAGCTGCGGAAGCACAAGTCCAAGAAGGACTCAGGTTCATGATAAGCATCCTTGATTGACCCTGGTTCTACTTTTCTCCAGGTTCAAGGAAGGCCTTGGCATCTCTCTACCAGTAAAGACGGCCCTTACTGCTCCTGCAAGCATGTGCCCAAGCCCAGGTAGGGCCGC
Organism: Ovis aries; assembly: GCF_016772045.2. Taxonomy (NCBI): domain Eukaryota; kingdom Metazoa; phylum Chordata; class Mammalia; order Artiodactyla; family Bovidae; genus Ovis; species Ovis aries. Next base: position 37,883,636 of record NC_056056.1, on the reverse strand, counting down.
CTCCCTCTGTCCTGCAAACATTGAACCCATACTTCCAAACCTGCAGTTTTGCAATTGGCCAAAGGATCTTGGATTATTCCACCCACTCAGTGGTTTCGGCATTTGCTACACACTGGAATTTGGATGCACCTGAAAAAAATTCAAGCTCCAGGATATAGGATTTCAAATTAAAATTAGAAGCGTGGTTCACAGCATTGCTTGTTTCGGCTGCACCGGCTCATGGCTGTCAGCTGCCTCCCCTTGGGCACACTGATAAATTGCTGCTGAGCAGTTTTTGGGCTGGTAGAAAATAGATGAATCCCAGGGCTTGTGGAGCCTAACTGCAAGCTTGTGTAAGTTCAGTGTGAAATGGCAGGTGGGAGTAGACAGCCTATGAGTCAGGGCCCCAACAAGGGGACAGAAACACCTCTATGTCTGAGGACAGGACCTCCTGGGCAAGATTTCTACAATCCTTTTGTGTTTAGAAGAATGTTAGGACCTAGAGTGTCCCCTTTATAGCCCTCAAGCTGACATCCTAGGTTTGTTTCTGGGCTCCTTTTGGGATGGTAGACAAACACTGGCTGGATTTCCAACTGGTACTTGGCAAGTGGGTGAGAACACGGGAAGCAGGCTTAAATGCACGATTGCGTTGAACGTCCTGGGACTCCGCTCAGGTGGTTTGTCTCTTTCCTCCCAGAGGCTCTTGGAGGATGCTTTGTGGAACTCCGGGGAGAGGTGTAGGTGGATGGAGGAGAGTGTGGCTTGGCTGTGGGCTGAGTGATTAAGCTGTTTGTTCCTTCTCCGGGTCTGGGCCAGTGTTGATGGATCTCTCTCCTCCCTGTCACAGTGCCGGCTTCTCACCGAGCAAGGCTGTTCATCAGGCCATCGGGGTGGGGGAGACAAATGACAGCAGTAACGTGAGCTGAGGAGGATTAGATAAAACCAAGGAGCTATCACACACAACAGTGGACAGTCATTTAAAAGGAGATCCATCTCGTTGTTGCCCGAGGCCTCTCGGGAAGAAAAAGACATCTTCCTTTCGCAAGTTTGGTTTTTATTGTGGGGGGGCCAGCTCCTGTGGCGAGCTCTCCCAGGGTTAGGGGGAAGAGGGAGGGCTCTGGAGATGCACCTCCCGGTTCACATTGGGTCTGCCTGTCCTCGGGCAAGACAGCACATTTAACCTCTCGGAAGTCCATTTCCTCGTTTGTCCAGTGTGGGTAATAAAAGCATTTCCTTTACAGGGCAATCGTGAAGGATAAATGAGGGGATACAAGCAGAGTGCTTAGGATGGAACCAGGATGCAGGCAGTGATAAGCATGATGATTGTAGGGTAGGTGCCAGCATCTAACCTGTCCATGGACAAATACACTCCAATGAACACAGACCCTCTGGCCTTCCTGATGTGGCCTGGTGGTAAATAATCGTGAGGATGTTTGATGCTATTTCTGAGATACTGATTTGCTCCCTACCCCTCTCCAGAAAGGAAGATAAAGGGCATGACCCAGCATCTTCTTATTTTTTAATAGCTTTCTTGAGATATAGTTTATACACCATAAAGCTCACTCATAGAAAGTATATGTTCAGTATTTTAGTGTATCCACAGGGCGTACAGCCATCACTGTCCGTACAACCATCGTATTCTTTTTTTTTTTTTGAACCCCCCTCCCTCCTCCCTCCCCACAACATCTCTCTGGGTCATCCCCATGCACCAGCCCCAAGCATGCTGCACCCTGCGTCAGACATAGACTGGCGATTCAATTCTTACATGATAGTATACATGTTAGAATGCCATTCTCCCAAATCATCCCACCCTCTCCCTCTCCCTCTGAGTCCAAAAGTCCGTTATACACATCTGTGTCTTTTTTCCTGTCTTGCATACAGGGTTGTCATTGCCATCTTCCTAAATTCCATATATATGTGTTAGTATACAGTATTGGTGTTTTTCTTTCTGGCTTACTTCACTCTGTATAATTGGCTCCAGTTTCATCCATCTCATCAGAACTGATTCAAATGAATTCTTTTTAACGGCTGAGTAATACTCCGTTGTGTATATGTACCACAGCTTTCTTATCCATTCATCTGCTGATGGACATCTAGGTTGTTTCCATGTCCTGGCTATTATAAACAGTGCTGCGATGAACATTGGGGTACATGTGTCTCTTAGAGCATCTTTATCCCACCACCCCCGCCCCGCCAGCCCCTGATGCACACTAGTCTACTTTCTGTCTGTATGGATTTGCCTGTTCTGGACCGTGGATACAAATGAGCGCATACAATGTGTGGTCCTTTGGGACTGGCTTCTTTCACTTGTTTTCAAGGTTCATCCACATGGTAGCATAAATAATTGGGAAATAGTATTTCCTCCTATAGATGTATCTCATTTTATTCACCCGTTCCTCAGTCGGTGGGCACCTGGGTTGTTTCCATTGTATTGTGAATAACCCAGCATCCTCTTAAACACCCAAGGGCTCCACTGCTGTCCTGGGATACCAGGGGCTGGTGGTGAGTGGCCGTGTGCTACCCCCAGGGTGACTCAGTATCTGGTTTGGATCCCCTGGGGTTGGGAGGAGAAGGGGGCTCGCTTAAAGTGAGTATCCTGTTAGTTAGGGGCCTTTCTTGGGGTGCAGCCCTTTATTCTCCTTCAAAGTCAGCCAGAACCCAGGTACCTGCAGGGCTGGGCCCCACAGTCATGACCAGAGGCTCCAGTTTGGGGAATGACTTGGATCCCCTTTCTGGGTAGAGCTGGGGGTGGGATGGGGAGTGGAGGCTCCTAAAGTTTGTTGCTGTCTAGACGGGGAGAATCTACACCTGCAGGAAGGCAGAGCAGACTCAGGGACGAGGTGCCATGGCCCCAGCCTTTCTGCTCGCATCTCCTCCAGAATGTGACTCATGGGAACATTACTGCTGAATGTGTCCAGATTGCCTGGAGGTGGCTCAGCCACAGGGGGCATTGAGCTGGTCACTGAGCACCTCCGAGCCCCAGTCCTTGTCTAAAAAGTGGAGTGAGTCACATCCACTTTCTAAAATGTAGATGAAAATTCAGTGAGCTGATGAGAGAGGAAGGTGAATGCGGCGTCTGTAACAGAGGGTCATTTTTACTGCACGAGTGGGATCTGCACCTGTATCCTCGCTTTGCAATAGGACAGGCTCCCCTACCCTTGATGCTGGGTAAACTGTGGCATGGGAGGCGACCTCAGTCTTAGTGCACCTCGGGGCTGAGCTAGGGATCCTGCCCCGATTCACAACAGATCCACTCACCTGCATATGCCCCACTTTCCTGAGCAAATGTATCTGCCTGTCACAGGACTCTCGGGGAGAAGCTCGGTGTTCTGTTAAGTCCTCAGGATGCGGTGGAGACACCCCAGGCCTCAGTGATTCTGCACCTCTGCGCTCACCAGCTCATGGGCCTCTGACCCTTATCCTTGGCTCAGAGAGGGGGCTGCTGCTCCAGTCTCTGGACTCCCTATCTGGGTGCCAGGCTGGGCCCCCAGTTCTCTTCCTCATCTTTGCTTGGATCATCCGGGCTGGAGGGGATCTTCCTGCTAGCTTACCTTGCCCTTGTCCACAAGTAGCCATGTATGGATGTGAGAGTTGGACCAGAAAGAATGCTTAAGCACTGAAGAATTGATGCTTTTGAACTGTAGTGTTGGAGAAGACTCTGGAGAGTCCCTTGGACTGCAAGGAGATCCAACCAGGCCATCCTAAAGGAAATCAGTCCTAAATATTCACTGAATGCTGAAGCTGACATTCACTGATGCTGAAGCTGAAGCTCATACTTTGGCCACCTGGTGCAAAGAACTGACTCATTGGAAAAGACCCTGATGCTGGGAAAGATTGAAGGTAGGAGGAGAAGGGGACGACAGAGGATGAGATGGTTGGATGGCATCACTGACTCAATGGACATGAGTTTGAGCAAGCTCCAGGAGTTGGTGATGGACAGGGAAGCCTGGCGAGCTGCAGTCCATGGGGCTGCAAAGAGTCTGACATGACTGAGCGACTGAACTGAGAACTGATCGCCAGGGAGGTCTAGTGGCTGGGTGAGAAAGGACAGGGTGCCTCTGCTCCCCCGGAACCGGAGGGAGAGAGTCTGAGTGGATAAAGTAGTCCCTGAGGGAAGGATGATGCCGTGGCTGCTGGAGGCAGAAAGAAGTTCTTGGCTGAGCTGGAAGTGGGCACCATCCAGCGGCATCACTGGTGTTGGTGGGTGTGGGCGCCCCTTGCTGGAGGGGGTTGGGGTGGGAGTCCTGAGCATCCCCGCACGTGGGTGAGGTGGGCCTGCAGCCAGTGCCTTCCCAGCCTCCCCCTTCTTGGCCTTTCTGCTCAGCACAGAAACCAGTATCTGCAGCTGATTTTATCTTTACAGTGAGATCTTTAGGATGAGGATGTTTTGGCCGAGAGGTAGTTCCTGTCCAGCCCGTGTCAGCATTTCTGAGGGGAAGAGCTCTAATTAAAGCCTTCCCTGCACAGATCCTTCCCTGCTTGCTCAGCTCGAGGACATAAAGAAGTCCCTTATTTCTCTTGCACCAGCAAAACGAGACCCTTAACAGGTGGCTGGATGCCCTCTCCCCCAGCTCCACCCCCTGGTGGCCACTGGGAGTCCTGGTCAGAGTCTGTGAGTAACTGGGCCACTGGCCCAGCCTCAGCCTCACTCTTCTAGCTTCTGACAGGCTCTTGAGTGCTTTACAGCAGGGAAGGTGTTACAAATGCTTCCCTCTGCTTCTGACAGTGATGCACTGGCCCCTGGGGTGGCCTAAGGGTGGTGCAGCTGAGGAGTCTGTTGGTGAAAAGCATCTTACAGAGGGCACACAGAGTGGAACATTTGGGTTGTTGGGAAGGGGGGAGTCGGGGTCCCAGGAAGGGGGCATCTGCCATGTGATGTCCTGCTCTGGGGGAGGTACCTTACCTAGGATCTCATCTCTCTCACATAGCAGTCCTGGGAGCAAGCTGAGGAACAGGAGGCTCAGAGAAGTTGAGCCACTTGCTCTAAGTCACACAGCTAGGGAGAGGCTGGGCAGGGATTTGAATCCTGAGCTGAAGGCATGCGCTCTGGGCATCGCAGTCTACTGCCTTTTGGGGCAGTTGGTGGGGCTATTTGGCACGAGTGTATCAAAGCTAGAACCCAGACCCAGGCCTACCTCCTCCCTCCGCTCTGCTGTCCTGCTCCCCTTAGGCGCCCAGGGCAAATTTGTTGGACACCTAGGATTTTTTGGGCACCTGGGGAGGATGTCTGAAATGACTGATTGTGGTCTTTCTCAGAGCAGAAGGTTCCCATGCAATTTGAATGTGAGTCCTTTCACAATGCTTCGACTCACACATCATTTTTTAAATCTGATGATGGTGAGCGGAACCTAGAAACCTATGAGACTCAGGAGGGGCCATTACCAAGTTGATGGTCTGAAAGGTGCATGGCAGCATCGGGCCATCCCAGGCCTTCCTCCTGGCCTCTTACTGGTGGGATGTTGGTGACCCCACCCAGCACCCTGCCAGTCTTGTCCACTGAGATTTATCAGACATTGAACTAGACTTGGCCTTAATTCTAACCACTCTTGAGAATTATTCTCCTACTTTTCCTGTGCAGAAAATGGAGCCAGAGAGAGTCAGTGGACTTGCCTAAGTTCCCACAACCTTGTAATAGAAGGGAGGCATCGGGACTAACTCATAGCAACACTCTTCCCAGGTCATCTCAGCCTTTTGTGGAGCGAGGGGAGAGGAAGGGGGAGGCTTAGAGACAGAAGTGTAAAACAGATGAACTTACTGACAAAGCAGAAATAGAGACACCAATATACAGAACAAACTGACCTTACCAAGAGGGGAAGGGAGGGTGGGGTGAGTCGGGAGATTGACGTATATAAAATAGATATGTGTATAACTGTGTACAACTAATGAGAACCTACTGTATAGCACAGGGAATTCTACTCAGTGCTCTGTGGTGACCTAAATAGAAGGAAATCCACAAAAGGGGACACACACACACACACACACATGATTCACTTTGCTGTAAAGAAAAAAATTAATACAACATTGTAAAGCAACTATGCTCCAATATAAAGTAACACAAACATAGAAAGCAAACAAAAATCAGGCCTTGTCTCTGCCCTCCAGGCAGACTTCAAGCATCCATATAATAGTTAAAAAAAGAGTGAGTGATAAAGTATGTAGATGGATGCACAGATTTCTAACTCAGTGGGAGCCCAGAGGGGGTCTTCAGGGCTGATCTGGAGAGGAGGAATTTGGTTTGGGGCTTGCTTCCAGCTGTTCCTCCATTGCCCCCACTTTTTCGTCCCCTAGGAGAAGCACGGCCAGCCTGAGACTGTGAGCGCTTAATCTGCCGGGAATGAAGGAGGAGATGAATCTCTTTAACCGTGCTAACAGTTTTTCACCGCTCTCTTCCTTCTCCTCTCTGTTTATTCTGGAGATCAATACAGACAAAGGAAAAGTTATTCCCCGGAGAGGACCTGGCTGTGTAGTTTTCAAAAATATCCTCAGTCCTTCTTTCCTTGGTCCTGCTTGCCTTCCCCCACCGCGTTTATTCAGAGCAGAGCCATTTCTGAGAAGCAGCACTGGGTACGGTGCGGAACCTGAGAGCTCTGACTGCTGCGGCCTGGGCCTTGCAGGGCCAGCGGAGGACCCAGGAGCCTAGGTCTGAGGGATACCCAGCACAGGGAGCACAGCTCTTCCTTAAGACAGAGACGTTCACTTCCTGAGCCAGAGCCTTGGTGGGAAAGCGCTGCAAAGGCAGAGGACCCATGCTGGATGGGGAGTGAGACATAAGTACCCTCTTGGCTTCAGATCTGAAGGGGCAGAGGTGTCTGACAAGATCCAACTGGATGATCTGAAATCTGCCAGTCCAATAGAAATCAGTTTCCCCTGAGCCATGTATTCTGACATGTAAACATACACTCTTGACTACTCTATAAGCTAATTGAATGATCTAGGGAATTAGAATAGATGTTAATTTTCACGTTACCCTTGGTGAATCCTTTTCATCTCATTGATGTCTGCCATGTCACAGATAGGAACCAGATTAAAGTGTAGCTTTGGTTTTAGGGGACCAGGGTTTGGGACAGACTCTACAGCCCCAGTTTTCCCTCCATGCTCCTATAGAATCCGGGTCTCTGAGGGCAGTAGGGGAAAGCACTGGAGGAGTTGGCCCCGAAGGTTGTCTCCAGCTCTGATAATCTAGAAATTAACTTACATTATCCTACTCGCTTGGTTGTGTCTTGGTTGGCTCCATGGAGCCTGAAAGTCATGCGGGCAGACACTATCTTCCATTTGATTTGTATACACAGTAGGAGCACAAAAACAGATTTGTGCCCACTGGAGTCTCAATCTCTGTTGCCACTGGAATCAAGGGTTTGCAGCAGGTTCTTCAGAGGAGAGAGCCACTGTGCACCAGTGTAGATATGACATCCGTTCCATGTTCTGGTGGACCTGGCTAGGAAACTTGCCGTTTTCCTCTCTTGCCATCTGTGAAAGAGGACTCTGCCCAATAGGTTTGAAACAAGAATGAAATTCTCATCTTGGAAGTCCCCTCCTGTCTTTTCAAATCTTTTGCTTCCAGGCAAGAGTATTCTCAAGTGCTACCGGGGAGGAATTCAGTTCATTTTTAAGATTTTATTGAACCTGTTTGGTTCAGGCACTGTATGAAATGTTAGGAGTAGGAATGAACTTAAACTTAGATCTTTCTTCAAGGACTGTTCAGTGTGAGTGGGGACAGTAGGTACATGGGGGCAGGTTTATAAGATGTAGTGATGAATACTCAGAAAAGAAGCAGGTTTAGAGTCGGTTGTAAGACTTTATTCTGAAAGGGCCAGGAAACTGGACTGAAAGTATGAGCGATGAAGGAAAGAACAGTCCAGGCAGGGGAAATAGCGTGAGTGAACCCTTCATTTATCATGATGCTGGAGCTCTCAAGGTTGCACAGTACTCTGGAGTAAGTGGGAAGGGTCTTTGGAGGTGAGACTGGCCAGAGGGTTTGGGTGCCAAGGGGGAAAGTTTGAAGAGTTTGTTTCCAGAAGGGGAAATTTATGGTCATTCCTTAGTTTTGGGGAAACCACCCTGGTGACATTTTTGAGGAAGAGAATTGAAGTGAGGAGCAAGAGGCACTCAGCTGTCCTAAGGAGGGATGATGGGAGTCCAGACTTGGATGGGATGATTTTATTTGAAATGAGAGCGAGGAAGGAGGCAGATGCTGGACATCTTTGGAAGTAGAATTAATAAACCTGCTTGTGAGGGTTGAGGAAGAGAAATTAAGGAAGAGACCAAACGTCTGGTGTGAGAAACTGAATGGAGGAAAGAACTTGCAGCTGAGTTTGGAGCTGGGTGGAGAAAGAACACGATGGGCTTGGGAGGTGGAGATAAGGCTGGAACCAGGCTGGGTTTGCAGGGTTGACGGGATGTCCAAGCGGGACCCCGGGTAGGGAGTCTGCAGCTCAGGAAAGAGCCCTGGTGGTGTTTGGCATTTGTGTGATGGCTGACTGCTTGAGTGTGGATGGCCACTGGAGGGGGGCATTCACTTGAAAGCTGGGAAGAGAAACATCAACACTTAAGGAAATGGAAAGGAAGATGAGAAGAAATGCAGGACGAAGAGCCAGGAGAAGACCTGTCTGCTCTTAAAAGCCTACTGGGAAGAAATCTGTGATTCCTGCAGCCTGTTCGTGGCAGATCTGTCCTGGGGCCCGTCGTGTCCTGGGCTTCCCCGTGGGAGTCCTGGCTGGGGAGGTGGGGTGCAATCAGACTCTGGGAAGAGTTAGCTGGTTCTGCAGAACTGAGTGTCTCCTGGGCCATACCGGCTTCCCTTGGAGAGAGGTGACCCCACTGGGCCCCAATGCCGAGACTCACTGTGAGAGCTCTTTAACTTAGACGCATCACCCAACCCCGGCCGTGGGATGTGCAGCTGGGCCCCAGGAACCACGCTGACAGCCGTGGGCCTGTTAAAGGTGCATTGAGACTGGGGAGGCACCCCTCTGAGGCGCTGCTATGAACAGCGTTTAATAGCCAGACTGTAGTTAATGGTTAGCAAATGTTTTATGAACAGATTCCTTGTGCTCTGTGAAGGCGGATTCAATTTATTCAGAATGGATTTGCTTTCCCCAGTTAAGCTCCAGAGTCTGTAGTCAGCTCCTTCCCTCCACTGAAGGGCTTTCTCCCTTGCAGAGATGGGGCCTCTTTAGCCCTGAAGTGAAGTGAAGTAAAATCGCCCAGTCGTGTCCAACTCTTTGCGACCCCGTGGACTGTAGCCTACCAGGCTCCTCCATCCATGGGATTCTCCAGACAAGAATACTGGAGTGGGTTGCCATTTCCTTCTCCAGGGGATCTTCCTGACCCAGGGATGGAACCCAGGTCTCCCGCATTGCAGGCAGACGCTTTAGTCTCTGAGCCACCAGGGAAGCCTCTGTAGCACTGGTCCTGTCCAAGTTCAGTAGGAGGCCCTGGGTGGGAGGCAGGTGTTTCTGCAGGTCTCATGTGGATTGTTGGCAAAGCAGAGGCTCGAGGGACTGATTGATGCTGGGCAGAGAGGGGCTGCTGGAACAACTGCACGATCATAACAGCATCTCCCCAGCCTGATAGAAAAACCCCTGACCTGGGCCCTTCCTGCTTCCAGTCCCAGCTGCAAGACTAGTTTCCTCATCACTCTTGGTGGAGCCATTTAGCTTCTCTCTGCCTCTGCTCTCCTCATCTGTGAAGTACAGCTAATAACACCTCTCGCCCTCTCAGGTGTGCTGTAGGGATTAATGACCATGAAGCATCTCAAGCACTGGGGAGGGGAGAAGGCTGGGGGTGGCGTCCTTGCTAAGTGTTCAAGGAGTGCTGGGAATTCCTGTTGAAAGCCAGGGGTGGGGGTGAGGGGGTGGAATATAATTTGGCATCGCCAATACATCATACATTAAATTGAATTTCTGGCAATATTTATTCAGGCCAAGTCACATTTTAGGAGAGGTACAGAAAGCACTGGATTGTTTCTATTCAGGAAGGAGTGGGCTGCAATGTCTGCTTTTAACCCAAGAAAACTACCACTGTTTTCTCCTTAGTGCTGGGTGGGTGAGGAAGAAGGGAGAGACTCCAGGCAGGCTCACTTGCCCTTAAAACAAAGGTTAAGAAAATGTTGTCCCTTGTGAAATGAAAAAAAAAAAAAATTAGGGCTTTAAACTCTCCAACTTTTACTTAAACATAAGATACTTCCTTTGAGGACTTTCCTGGTGGCTCAGTCAGTAGAGACTGCCTGCAATGCAGGAGACCCAGCTTCAATCCCTGGGTCAGGAAGATCCCCTGGAGAAGGGAATGGCAACTTACTCCAGTACAGAGGAACCTGGTGGGCTACAGTCCACAGGGTCTCAAAGAGTTGAACCCGATTGAGTGACTAAACCATCCTACCACCAAGATGCTTCTTTTATCTCTCTGCTTTTTCCTGACATTATTTTCACTAAATTACACAATCAAACCATAAACACTCAATGACTAGTAGACAGACAGCCTTGTCTCTTTGATGCATTTATGTTTCTCAGTGCAAGCGGCTGTTTTTCCAGCCCAAAGACTTACTGAGGGTGGGGGTTTTGTTGAGTCTATCTGAGCTCTTTCTGCTGGGAAAGCAATTGAGACATTGGTAAAGAAAGTCTAAGGATGAGGTCTGGTTTTGGTTCTCAGGAGGATGTATGATGCTGGACAAGTCTTCCATATCCCTGACCTTTGTCTCAACTCCCAAATATGTAGGGTAGTAAGGTTCACTTTATAATATTGTAAAGATCCAATGGGCATCATCTCTGAAAGCTCCGTGCACCTGTCAGGTGTGGGGATGTATTACTGAAGTGGGAAGAAGAGGGGAAATGAAGGGGAAATCTAGTGGTGTCACCCCCTAAGCCAGATGGCTCCCCGGCACCCAGCCTGCCCTCCTCCTCTTCCTCCCACGGGGAATGGTCCCCTGGTTGCTGAGTGCTCTGAGGAGCAAGAGGCCTCTGAGCTCTGTGTGTCTCCAGGAGACCTCTCCCAGAGTGCTTCTGACCATTCTGGACTGGAGATCCTGTAGGTCTGTTTACCTGGAACAAGCAGCAGGGTCACCTCTCCTTGGAGCACCTTGCTGGCTCTAATATGAAGATGACTTGCCAGGAGCTTCTCCAGCCAGCACCCTGCTAGACCCTCCATACACACCATCCTGCTTCACCCACACAGCCCCCCGTAGGAGTGGGTGCTGCAGTTCCCCTTCCATGGATTAAGAGGCTCATATTGATTGGGTGCCTTGTTTAAGGTCATGGAGCAGGGCAGGGATGTACCAGCTGGCAAGAAACAGCTGGCACACACTGTGGCTCAGGGGATCTTAGTGAAGAGGTTTTAAAAAACTTTTTAAAGTTTTTAACTGGAGGATAATTGCTTTACGATGTTGTGTTGGTTTCTGCCATACAACAACATGAATCAGCTATAGGTATGTATATATCCCCTTCCTCTTGATCTTCTCCGCTAGCTATCTATTTTACAACTTCCAGATGTTCAAGCTGGTTTTAGAAAAGGCAGAGGAGCCAGAGATTAAATTGCCAACATCTGCTGAATCATCGAAAAGGCAAGAAAGTTCCAGAAAAAACATCTATTTCTCCTTTATTGACTATGCCAAAGCCTTTGACTGTGTGGATCACAATAAACTGTGGAAAATTCTGAAAGAGATGGGAATATCAGACCACCTGACCTGCCTCTTGAGAAATCTGTATGCAGGTCAGGAAGCAACAGTTAGAACTGGACATGGAACAACAGACTGGTTCCAAATAGGAAAAGGAGTACGTCAAGGCTGTATATTGTCACCCTGCTTATTTAACTTCTATGCAGAGTACATCATGAGAAATGCTGGACTGGAAGAAGCACAAGCTGGAATCAAGATTGCTGGGAGAACTATCAATAACCTCAGATATGCAGATGACACTGCCCTTATGGCAGAAAGTGAAGAAGAACTAAAGAGCCTCTTGATGAAAGTGAAAGAGGAGAGCGGAAATGTTGGCTTCAAGCTTAACATTTAGAAAACGAAGATCATGGCATCTGGTCCTATCACTTCATGGCAAATAGATGTGGAAACAGTGGCTGACTTTATTTTTTGGGGCTCCAAAACACTTCAGATGGTGATTGCAGCCATGAAATTAAAAGATGCTTGCTCCTTGGAAGAAAAGCTATGACCAACCTAGACAGCATATTAAAAGGCAGAGATATTACTTTGTCAACAAAGGTCCATCTAGTAAAGGCTATGGTTTTCCAGTAGTCATGTATGGATGCGAGAGTTGGACTATAAAGAAAGCTGAGCGCCGAAGAATTGATGCTTTTGAACTGTGGTGTTGGAGAAGACTCTTGAGAGTCCCTAGGACTGCAAGGAGATCAGTACTGGGCGTTCATTGGAAGGAATGATACTGAAGCTGAAACTCCAATACTTTGGCCACCTCATGCGAAGAGTTGACTCATTGGAAAAGACTCTGATGCTGGGAGGGATTGGGGGCAGGAGGAGAAGGGGATGACAGAGGATGAGATGGTTGGATGGCATCACCGACTCAATGGACATGAGTTTGAGTAAACTCCGGGAGTTGGTGATAGACAAGGAGGCCTGGCGTGCTGCAGTTCATGGGGTCGCAAAGAGTCGGACACAACTGAGTGACTGAACTGAACTTCCCCCACTGTGTTCACAAGTCGATTCTCTTCTCTAAGTCTGAGTCTCTATTCCTGCCCTGCAAATAGGTTCATCAGTACCATCTTTCTGCATTCCATATTTATGTGTTACTATATGATATTTGTTTTTTGTTTCTGACTTAATTCACTCTGTATTACAGGCTCTAGGTTCATTCATCTCAGTTCAACTGACTCAAATTTGTTCTTTTTTGACTGAGTACTGTTTCATTGTAAAGAGCTGTAGGCAAGGGTAAAGAAGCCAGCAGGGGACAGAGAACCCCCCAGGGGCCAGCACCAGCAGGAAGCAGTTACTCTCTAGGGCTGGAGGGGCAGGAGATGGTGGTATTACTGTAGCAGGTGCCCAGCTACAGGATGGGTCTGCAGGGGTCAGCTCCTATGGTGCAGAGCAGGGTGGGAATGGTCAGAGAGTATTTATCTGAGGGCAGATGGAGAATAACAGGATGCCAACCTGATTCCCAGGCATCAAAATCGGGCCTCGTTACCATGTCAGTCAGCTCAGCTAAGTGTTACATGTGCTCTCAGGTAGCCTGTAGTTGTCATGCGATGACACAAAAGTGAAGCTCCTGGTGACTATCCTTCCTGACAATTGTAAAGAGGGCTGTTACCTGTCCTTTGCTCCTGGAGCCAGACCTGGTGCCTCAGTGCCTGAACGGGGCTTCTTAACTTGGCCCTAGCTTTACACTTACACGATGCAGCTGCTACAGCTCTTTTGAACTTTTTTTCCATCTTGTTGAAAGATTAGTTGCTCAGTTGTGTCCGACTCTGCAACCCCATGGACTATAGCCCACCAGTCTCCATGGAATTTTCCAGGCAAGGATACTGGAGTGCATTGCTGTTCCCTTCTCCAGGTGCTCTTCCCATCCCAGGGATTGAACCCAGGTCTCCTGCATTGCAGGTGGATTCTTTACCGTCTGAGCCACCTGGGAAGCCCTTTTCCATCTTGTTACTGCCTTGAAATTATAATAGTTCTTAAACCACTGCTAGGTTTTATTGAATGCATTAATAAAGAAACACATATATGCTATATCAACTTAAGATTTGTTGAAAAACCATATTTGAATAGAATGTTTCCTCTGTAACACTATGCATTTAATTTTGTGCATGTATAAGCCTTTTTCTGAGAAGGGCTCCCCACAGCACGTAGCCCCAGCCAAAGGCTCAGAACCTCTGGATGGTCTGGACCCTACATAAGTTGTTGCAGCCATAGGTCTTGCAACTGGATTGTGATGATGCTTCTAAGGTTTAGGTCATAGGACCCAGCAAGGGGCTCCCCAGGTCCAGAGGCTGAGAGCCCTGGGCCAAGAATCAGGAGTGTTCTGAGATGGTTCTGGCTCTTTCTGCCTCTGGATTTACTGATGCAAACACCGACCCTTTCTCAGGATCACAATTCTGAGACAAGTGTCCTGAGGAGGGAAAGTGGGAATGGATAAGCCTTAACCTACCAAGTAGGCAAGGGTAAACCAGCTCATCACCTTCAACTCAAGAGTTTCCTCAGTGTGTGGTCTGTTCATCCCCTGCCTTCCTCAGGATCACTTGGGAAGCTTATTAACATGTAGATTCCCACTCCAGACCTCCTGAATCAGAATTTCGGGAGCGGAACCTGGGAATCTACATTTCTTGGGGTTTTTAATGTGGTTTGAAGGCATGCTGATATTTGAGACCCAGAACTGCGGCTTTGATTGGCTGTGCCCTGGGGCTTTTAATTTGACCTAAAGTTCAAGGTTTTAGCTGGGTCTTCAAGAACGCATCTAACTTCTAAATGAAGTTCCAGTCTAGTTGGAAGGAAGTGTGCATGGGAAGAGATTCATGGCTTCTCATATTGTGCTGGTCTGTCTGGCTCCTGTCCAGCGTAGTCTTCTTACCAGGTTCAACTGTGGCTCCAGCTCCTCTCTGGCTGGACCACTTTTCATAAGAGAAATAAGGCAGCCAGTGACTGCACTAACAGGGTCTCATCTCCTCTGCTCTGGAAGCCACAAGAAGAAACAGATCCATTGGACCGTCCTTCAGGTAGAGACCTTCAAGTCCTTTAGGCCATCGTAGTCAGGGACTGGCCAGTAGGGAGTATCTGCCCTTTGCAGTGAGCCTATTCAAAGCTTCTCATTACAACAGGAGGTCACTCACAGCACCCAGTACACTGCAGGTGGGTGGAACAGACATTAGGGTGTCAGGGGCACGTCAGAGAGCAGGTGATGGTCTAATGGCCCCTTTGGCTCCAACAGCTGGAATCGCAGCTGACCTGGGCTGTTCTCTTTCTACTCTTAAAAGTTTTGCATTGCAATGGCCAGTCAGTGGATCAAGTGAAATGACAAGGCAGTGGTTTATCCAGCATCTTTAATCCCAGCATTTAAAGAGCTGTTCAAAGGTCAGCTTCCGAGGAGTTAGTGCCCATGTCATTTAGGCTTTTTAAAATATTAGGGAAAATGAAAAGCAGTTTACTGGCACCTTGCTAATGGGTGCATACTTTCCAAATTTTCATTAGCCCTTCTGAGGATTGCCAGTGTTATATGGATGAGCCGCTTGACAACAGGAAGCCTGAAGATTCATAGTATCTGTGCTGCAAATAATTTCAGCTTTCATGTAAATTACTCTTTTTTCTAGAACGGGATTTCTTTTATGTGCATTATTTTCATGGCCAAGTCTCAGCCTCTTTTGCTCTGATGGTTTACTGGGCAGACCTCTGGCCCAGGTTTCTTGCTCTCAGTAAGGCTTGGGCCTCAGTCTTGCCATCCAGAAAATGGACAGCTATTCCTAGTCTCTCTTCCACTGCAAGAATCTTTTCATACTTTGAGGTTTCCTGTCTTGAAAGATGTTTTCCACTTAATAAACAGCTTTGATGTTATAATGCTTTTGTTTTCCCACCTTTAATAGTCAAAACATATTCACTAATTAGAGTGTCTGATTAGCAAGGGAGCCAGTAATACTAACCAAGTTGAGATCCTTGTAGTCAAAGGCAAAGAAAAGGTGACATCTTATTTCTCTTGTGGGGCTTTATCAAGGGTAAGCAAACAGATGAAGCCTGTTAGGCTTTGGAATATAGGAAATTAACTCACAGGAGTCCTGGAGGTTGGAAACTTCTGGGTGGTTGTTCTTTCTGTTCGTTTATTTGTTCTTTGTTTGGGCACTACACTTCACTGGAGGCAGCACTTGCTGGGTGCTGAGGGTGTAGCTTCAAAGGGGACAGGCAAGGATGCAGGAGGAACCAGTGAATAGGGAGGCCAGGCCCTGAGAAATGCCATCATAATGACAGGACAGGAGGCTGGGAGGGAGAGTGATGGGGCCACTTTAGATCAGGCAGTTGGGGGTGGTCTCTGAGGGAGGAGACATTTAAGGTGAGACAAGAAGGACAAGAAGGAGCCAGCCACGCCAAGGTTACCTTTGGCCACGTTGACAGAGTGGCCTGGTAAGTCTACACATGTGTAAATATGACTTCAGTCTTATTGCCAAGCATTTTTTTTTTTTTCCAAAAAGTCCGAACAGCGATAAAGTAGACAGCTCACCCCAGGGGCTTGAAGCACTTGTCACATTTCTGTGAAGTGTCTGTCTCCTTGTCTCCCTCCCTAAATAATGTGTGACCCCTTTGAAGATGGGGACCCTGACTTGCTCTTCCCTGTAGCCACAGAGCCTGATGCTGTGCCTAACTCAGGGGAGGCCTGCAGTAAATTCAGCGGGTTGGGGAAGGAAGGGAGGGAGGGAGGCAGTGTTGATTTTCACTCTGCTCAGGCTTTGTGATGGCACATTCTTGCCAAGTAGTGAAAGAGGCTCAAAGATGGGTGGGGACTGTTAAGTGGAGTCAGGAAGGGTCTTCCCAGCCTTCTTCAAGGGACTGATTTGCTAGTCCCTTGAAGAGTGTGGTCTGAAGACTGCAGGCAAATGAAAGGTCTTTAGTGAAATCTTAATGCCCCTTGTTAAGAAAGCATGGGTGCCAGCTAAGAAGCCAATCTGATCAGACTTTTGAGCTGCCTGGAAGCAGCCGTGTCTATAGGGAAGGCTGGAATGGGAGCAGAGGACAGTCCTGGGCTTCAGGCTGCAAGTGTAGCAGGGGCCTCAGGGGATGCGACAAGATGTCTGGGTTTTGTGATTCCTGGGGCATTTTTGTGGGTCCTACTGTCAAAGGCAGTCTTGCTCGGCACCACACCTGGTTAAGATCTGATCTGCGGGCATCAGAGCTGGAGATGGGCCGGAGGGGAGGGCAGGGCAGGTGGGGAGAACAGGCTGAGAAGAGTTCCCCTCACCTTGCATAGGGAGCTCACCCCGCTGCAGGTACAGTGGGTGAGTGTACACCTGCAGGCAGCGTAGGGTGTGGGGGCTGTAGCTGTCTTCAGTCAGGGAGGATGGGGAACCCAAGAGGAAGTGGCCTTCCACACAGTATGCCGGCGTTAGGCCCTCGATCCAAGCTCAGGCAAAGGGCCTGTGTTTTAGGCAGGTCCCCATGATAGCTCAGTTGGTGAAGAATCTGCCTGCAGTGCAGGAGACCCAGGTTCAATTCCTGGGTCGGAAAGATCTGCTGGAGAAGGGAAAGGCTACCCACTCCAGTATTTTGGCCTGGAGAATTCCATGGACTGTATAGTCTATGGGGTCGCAAAGAGTCGGACACAACCGAGAGACTTTCACTTCACCAGACCTCAAAGAGGGGCTGAACTGGACCTCAACACAGGCTTAAGAAGGGGATCACAAGACTAAGGCCTGGGGCCAAGGGAAGATCTGTTGGGACCACTGGGGCTATGCTTTGCTGTGTCTGGACCTATTTAAACCCTTTCTGTCTCAGCTGAGGGGTGGGCCCAGCTGTGAGGAAATGGGATGAGAGGCATGGAGGCTGGGGCCCAGCAGGGCCTGACGCTGTCAGCCCCCTCCCCACCCCACCACTGGCCCCGGCTCTCCTGTGCTGGAAGTGGGGCTGTCAGATAAGATACAGAACGCCCAGTTATATTTGAATTTCAGAGAAACAACAAATAATTTTTTCATTAGAAGTGTATCCCAGATGTCACACGAAGTGTATTTGTAGTTGATCTGAAACTCACATTTAACTGGGCATCCTGTATTTTTATTTGCTCAATCTGGCAACCCTGATTTGAAGGCAAAAGACAGACACTCCCAAAGAAACCGCCGATTTCTGGCACATCGGCTGCCTGGCTGTCAAGGCTGCTGGAGCCTGTGCCTCTCTAGCTCCTGAGCACGCGTGCCCCTGGGTCAGCTGCTGGCCTGAAGAAAGCGCCCGAGTGGCCTAGCTGAGGCCGAGGGAAAGAGTGTCCGGGCTGAGTGGAGGAGAATGCCCGGCGGGCCCCAGGCTGCTGCTCCTTGCTCTCCTTCCTAAAAAACTGTCCAAAGTGAAAACGTCCCACTTTGTCCTTGAGTGTGTCCTCCAGTGACACCTAGGATGTGACCTCAAGGATGTCATCCACCCAACTACGTGGGTGGGGAGGGCCGGGCTCGCGGGAGATGAGTGACTGTGCGCCGTGTGGGGTGCTGAGGACATCATCACCCTGACCTGCGACTCCCGGCAGCTCCGTGGAGGTTACTGGTTTCCTTGATGCTGAGAGAAGGAAAGCAGCCCGCCCCAGTGGCTGGTTCCGCTCTGTGCCACGCTAACTGGTGCCCCAGTGAGGGTATCTCCTTGGCAGCCGGCATGTTTGTTCTCCTCCCCGGGGGAGTTCCGTCAGCCCAGGCGCACATGGCTGTGGGTAGCTGAGTGATGGGCTATTATTTTTGAGTTGAAAACGAGAGGCGGGTGGGATATCCACTAAGCTATGTCTGAAATGTTTGCCACTTTCTGTCCCTTTTGAGTGTGGGGAAAGGCATTCTCTTAAGGAGACCAATATGAGCTGTTTATTTCAGTGAGGGAATGATGAAGCTGGGGAGCACCAGTGAAGGGGTGTCACCATCTCCAGACTCGCAGAGGGGTGTCACTGGGACCTGGGGTGAGGTCACACACAGGGAAGGCCCCTTCACTGTGGGCTGCTCCCAAATCGCACCCACCACCCATGATGGAGACTCCTCACCTCCAGGAAGGTAGCACATTCAGTTTTTTTTTTTTTAATTAAACTTTTAGTTTAGAATAATTTTCAATTCATAGGAAAGTTGCAGAGATAGGACAGCATTCCTGCGTACCTTCACCCAGTTCCCCACAAATGTTATCCTCTGACATCACGTGGAACCTTCGTCAGCATAAGAAACCACATGGGTGCATTAACTCGGGGCTTTGTGTGGGCGTCACTGGTTCTGTTCAGGAGCCCGTCCAGGGGCCCCGTTGTGCTCAGCGCTCCCCCACTTTCCAGGCGGGTTGGGTCTGTCGGCGTCTAGCTTCTCACCACACCTTTTCCAGGTCTCCCCCGCTCCCCCGGCAGATGCGTGCCACTGACCAGAGCTCGTGGCCATGTCTGTTGATCTTTCTGCAGAGGCCTAACCTTTCCTGGAGCTTTCTTTCCTCGTTCACGCTGGGAGGAAGGAAGCCACTCTGGCCACTTGGTAAATATTTTACAACATCTAATGGAATCAAGTTGTTTACTCTGCAGGAAATAGAAAGGCATTCGTTAAAGACAGTAACAAGCTGGCTGGTTGCTGACGCTTCAGGTTTAGCGAGAGACCTGGGAGCTTGAATGATTTTTACTTTAAGAAGCTTTAGTGCCGGCCTGCCGCTCGAGCGTCCCCAAAGTGACTGGCTTCTGCTGCGTCTTGGGGCAGGGCTCTGATTGCCGCAGGACCTAGGAGCCAGGGTCCCCACAGCCTCAGACTCACTAGGGACCTCGCCAAGTTCCTGCTCAATTCTGTCCCAGAATGTCTCCCCTGCCCCAAACCTCATTCCTCCAAAGTTCTCCCTGTGGCCTCCTCCTCCCCAGCCCGACTCCCAGCCTGTACCCTTGGGGGTGTCATCCCGAGCCTATTGTGTCTGAGCCCTACAGGGACCCCGACGAGCTGTCCCATCAACATGGCTCCTTCCCTGCGGACCTGGCTTTCTTGTCTGGAACGAGAAGGACAGCTCTTAACATGCAGCCCAGAGACAGAGTGGAAAGGGCTTCTCCTCTGGCCGGGTCTGGGAGTCCCTCGTTGCCCAAAACTGCCGTATTTCTTGCTCCTGTCCCCCACCCCTACCTCCTCTCCCACCTCTATTTTTCTGTACTTGGCCCCCTAGGAGTTTCATTTCACAGACGAGTGAAATAAAACTATTTATTATTTAAACCAGGGCACATAAAGGCTGTAGTAAATTGTTTTGATGCCGTTTACAAGCTGTGCCTTATAGTAAAGTTTAATGTGAAGTCACAAGGGAATCAGTGAAGGAGGTCTGAGCGGAATCGCGAATGAAGGAGAAACGGAGCTTACAGATCCTCAGGTTTGCAGTTTCGTCCCCTGCTGGCTTGTCACTCTAAGGAGAGCGCTGGCCTCCTGGTCCACCCTGCTCTGCCCCGTGGCTTCTGCTTCCTTTACTCAGCTGGCGCCCCATTGCGCACCCCTCCTGTACCCCCATTTGTCCTCCTGACCCCGGCATGTGTACACCCAGTTCCGGGTCCTCCATGGCTGAGGGCGTCAGCCACCTGCTGGTTCCTCGGCGCCTCGTTCCGGCACCGGCCCACTGTCCCTGGGGATCTTTGATCAGCGCGGCTCTGGCTTGGAGCACTCAGAAGCCTCCGACTGGATTTGGGGATTTACGAGGACCCTGGGCCCTCTTTCTTAGTTGTCTGGAGTGATAGTCATTCCCGCTCTGAGCAGTTCACCAGTACACATTTGCATGTGGTGTCTGAGAGCAAGCTGAGAGCCTAAGAAGTGGGGACCCACGACAGAC
The DNA here is from genome assembly GCF_016772045.2 of Ovis aries. Classification (NCBI taxonomy): domain Eukaryota; kingdom Metazoa; phylum Chordata; class Mammalia; order Artiodactyla; family Bovidae; genus Ovis; species Ovis aries. The sequence goes on along the minus strand of NC_056056.1, from coordinate 37,863,229 downwards.
GGCGCTGAAGCGGACAGACGGACAGCTGCACCCCGACTACAGCAAACAAGTGAGCCAGGGAACGGGTCTGTTACAGTGCAGAGAAGTAGCTGCATGAAATACATATTGCGGGAACCTGCAGGGTGTTTGAGGATAGCAGAGGAGACTTGTCATGGCTCGGATGCTCCCTCCTCATTCGTGCAGGAAGACTGGCCAGGCAGGGTGAGGGAAAGGGAGGAAAAGGAAGGAAGAGGGGTCTGTGGGCTGGACGGGGCATCAGTCCAGTGTAGGGGTCCTGGTAGGAATGAGCAGGTCAGGGGAAGGGCCCTGGATCCTGGTCGTGGGGGAGTTCAGTCCTCATCACAGGGACCGAGGGGCTTGTCTGGGGTCTCGGGGAGAGAGCTGACCTGGCCCAAGGTCAAGAGAGTGATATTCTTGTTGTTTAGTCGCTGAGTCATATCCGACTCTTTTGCAACCCCATGGACTGTAGCCCACCAGGCTCCTGTGTCCATGAAGTTTTCTAGGCAAGAATACCGAAGTCGGCTGCCATTCCTTCTCCAGGGGATCTTCCCGACCCAGGGATCGAACCCACCCACATCTGCTGCCTTGGCAGGCAGGTTCTTTACTGCTGAGCCACCAGGGAAGCCTGCAAGAGAGTGGTAGCAGCAGCATAAAGTGAAGGAGTCAGCACAGAGCTCTCGGCACATCAAGGGAGAGAGGGTGAGACCGTGGCTCACACTGGGGGCTCAGCATGGGGGAGCAATGTGGGGAGGCAGGTGAGACAGGTGTCAGGGTGGGGAGGCTGTCCCCAGGCCTGGTCATCTCTAGCATTCTGTCTCCCTCTCTTTCACGTTTTCTGCTAAGAACCTGGCCATTCATTGCTTTAGCCTTCAGAGGCTGGCAAGTGGTGAGTTTGAAAACTGGATGAAGGTGGGGTAAGGCCCTCTCCAGGCTGGAGCTCCCAGTCTGGGCCTTGCAGTCCAGCTTCCATGAGGACTGTCAGCTAATCAGCAAATGAAGTCAAGCCCTCTCCTCCCTCTGCCATTCTCTCTCATCAGAGTCTCCAGGGGGAGAAGGGGCTGGTCCAAGGTATATCTGGGCATTCCTATACCCCTTAGCCAAAAGCCATTGAGCCAGCAATGCATCAAGCCTGTAGTTCCTAACAGAAAGCAGGAAGAAAGATGAGTGCAGGTGAGTATCCCTGACTCTGAAGATCACCCCATCTGGGCCCACACCCACTGGGTTCATGGTCTTTGCATCTGGGCCATCTCTCCCAGAGAGCTGGGAGCTGGCTCTCCGGCATTTGGAGTCATCCCACATGCTCAGCAGCTTTGGATTAAAATGTTCTAAATCCGCCTATTATGGACCATAAGCTGGAGCCCCAAGGGGCTGGCACTTGGCTGCGAGCCAGCGCTCCTCCAAATAGGTTAGACATTGGCACTGGAAATGAGCATGGAGACAAAGCTGGGTGGGTCCTCTTTCTGGTCCTGACTGCTGAGAAGACTGCACCCCAGCTTTGTCCTCTTAGGGAGGGAGTCCCATCTGCAGAAGGTTGACATGCGGAGTCCAGGGACTTCTTGCCAAGTTTGTGTTTCAGTGTGTCTGGGGTATGGCCTGCATTTTGACAAAGATCTCCTGGGTGGTCCTGACATGCCTGCCACCAGATTTGGGAAACCGTGCTAGAGGCCACCCTCCTAGAAAGACTCCCTTCAAGGTCAGTAGCCCAGGCTGTCATAGATTTGGATGTGGGAAAGAGACTGGGAAACACCCTGGGGCCTTCCACCAATTTGATTTTAGTTATACAGAGGGAGGAAATGTTACTGTAGTGCCCACTAGACTTCAGAATATAGAGTCCTTGGGAAGACCTGATTCTGAAGCTATTCAGAGCCCCAGGAAGTAGCATGAATGGAGCCTGGGCCCCAGAGACACCCTGTCTCATAGTGAAGGGATGAGGTAGGGAGCAACATAAAGAGGATGACTGGCTCTTGCCAGTGGTGGGGGAGGAAGGGCTGCTGGGAGGTCTCCTCGCTGCTTCTCTCAGCTACGTGCGGCCCATTCTCAGCCTCCTGCCGGATGGACTCTGCTCTGTGCTCTCCTGGAGGGGTGCTCCAGCCCGGTTGGTGGCTGGTGCTGTGCTCCCTCTGCGCTTTGGGGTTCCACTGGGGAGGGCAGTCTGTCCTGGGAGATTTAGCTCCTCAAAAGGAAGCAGGAGGCCTAGATGGAGTCTATTTCCAGTCTCATCACTTCCTAGCATCTATGCCCAGGTGAGGGCTCAGCCTCCCTGAGCCTTAGTTTCTCCACTGGCAGAAGAGGGGCGGGGGTTTGATTTCTGTCTTGCCTCCTCTATAGAAACATTTCAAAGACCACATGAGTTGAGAGATGGGAGAATATCTTGAAATTCCTGAAGCAAGTCCATGAACTTACTATATGGGACTAAATGAGTGAGCTGGGCAGTGAGGAATGGCGGGAGCTGCAGGGAACTGGGCAACAAAACTGGATTCAATTAGACAAAGTCAATACTATGGGCTCTGAATAGCTCATAGATGGGACCTAAATTTGGTTTTGCAGGCCAGCAGTTCACCTTTACTGTCAAGTGTTATTCAAAAGTCAGGCAGCTGTCATAGATTTCCATACCATGTCCATCAGCTATGATATAGTAGCATTGCAAACAATGCCCTGCAAAGTATTTTATGCCTGGACTTATATATATATATAACGTGCTGTGCTGAGCTCAGTTGCTCAGTTGTGTCCAACTGTTTGCAGCCCTGTGGACTGTAGCCCGCCAGGCTCCTCTGCCCATGGAATTTTCCAGGCAAGAATACTGGAGTAGGGTGCCATTTCCTACTCCAGGGGATCTTCCTGACCCAGAGATCGAACCCAGATCTCCTGCGTCTCCACTAGCACCATCTGGGAAACCCCATATGTTTATATGTGTGTGTGTGTGTGTGTGTGTGTGTGTGTGTGTGTGTGTGTGTGTGTGTGTAGAGGCTCTAAGAGATGAGCTCCAGAGTCAGCCTGTTTAGACTCAGATCTGGTCTCTGGTGCTTCAGTTCAGTTCAGTTCAGTTTAGTTTGCTCAGTCGTGTCCGACTCTTTGTGACCCCATGGACTTCAGCATGTCAGGGTTCCCTGTCCTTCACCACCTCCCAGAACTCGCTCAAACTCATGTTCATTGGGTCAGTGATGCCATCCAACCATCTCATCCTCTGTCGTCCCCTTCTCCTCCTGCCTTCAATCTTTCCCAGCATCAGGGTCTTTTCCAGTGAGTCAGTTCTTTGCATCAGATGGCCAAAGTATTGAAGCTTCAGTTTCAGCATCAGTCCTTCCAATGAATATTCAGGACTCATTTCCTTTAGGTTGAATGGTTGGATCTCCTTGCAGTCCAAGGGACTCTCAAGAGTCTTCTCCAACACCACAATTCAAAAGCATCAGTTCTTTGGTGCTCAGCTTTCTTTATGGTCCAACTCTCACATTCATACATGACTACTGGAAAAACCATAGCTTTGACTGGATGGACCTTTGTTGGCAAAGTGATACCTCTGCTTTTTACTATGCTCTCTAGGTTTGTCATAGCTTTTTTTCCAAGGAGCAAGAGTCTTTTAATCTCATGGCTGCAGTCACCATTTGCAGTGATTTTGGAGCCCAAGAAAATAAAGTCTGTCCATTGTTTCCCCATCTATTTGCCATTGAAGTGATGAGATGGGATGAAACAGCTGCATCTCTCCTCGTGAGAACTACCCTGAACCCAGGGCAAGAAAGCCATCTCACCTCTGGTGCTTAGACATGTCATTATGGTGTTTCTATTTTTCCTACTCTCATTTGTGTGTATGTGTGTGTGTGCAAAATGTGGATAATAACAGCACCTATATCATTAGAATCCTGTGTGGATTAAATGAGACAATCCATAAAAAGCTTAGCCTAGTGAGTGCCCATAACTTTCTAAGTAAAAATCCAGTATGATGGTTGTTGTTGTGTTATTGTTATTTTTTTCTGCTTTGTTGCACAAAGGATTGGAGGGCCATACGCAGTAGTAACAATGGTAACACAGGATAAGAGATAGTAGTAAAGAAGAGTCAGAACTTAAGAGCAGACAAGGGTAATCCCAGAGGTCTCATGTGGTTCCTTTGGAAAGTTTGTATTTTACTTTGAGCTTCCTGTTAACCAGAGAGCCCAGGGAGAAAAGGCCAGTTATAAGCTTCTTATCAAAATGGAAGAGGGATCATGGAAGCTCCTTCTGGATCCACCCTTAGCTTTTGTTCAAGAAAAAAAGTGGAAAACACTTTCGTCCTTGGTTGAAATGACTGTGAATGTGCCTGAATAATAGGCGTGTGGAGTTTGGAGACTAGTTTTTCCTCATTGGCAGGTCTGAGCCCAGTGTGATACCTTGGTTGTTTTTAAACCTCAGTGGTCCCCAGACGCTGGGACCTGGAAATTGTCCCCTCATGGCTAGTGCCTCAAAGTTTAGGATTTGGGCCAGTGTTCTTATCTTCCTGAATGTGCCGGATCACGGGCGCTGCTCAGATATTTCAGTGGGTCTATCCTCGTCTGCACCTTGGACCTAACCCTCTCCCGCAGCAAAGTGGTCATTCTTCTCTTGCCGACATACCAACAGCTCTGACATCTGCCTTCTCTCCTCCCATCTTGAAGCCCTTTATTTCTTTTTTAAAAATAAGTTGAAATTTTTAAGTTAATGAAGTTATGTATTAGTTTGGGCCACGCTGGGTCTCTGATGCTGCGCGGGCTTCTCTCTGGTTGTGGTGCGCGGGGGTCCCTCTCTGGTTGCGGTGCGCGGGCTTCTCCTTACACTGGCTTCTCTTGTCGAGGAGCATGGGCTCCAGGGTGCACAGGCTTCAGCAGTTGTGGCTCCTGGGCTCCAGGGCACAGGATCAGTAGTTGTGGTGCGTGGCCTTAGTTGTCCCTTGGCATGTGGAATCTTCCCGGATCAGAGATCGAAACCATCTCTCTTGTGCTGGCAGGTGGATTCTTTACCACTGAGCCACCAGGGAAGCCTTTGAGGCCTTTTCTGAAGGTTTTCTGGGTGGTGACTTCCTGTGAGCATACTGACTTGGGTTCCCAATGCCTTTGTTAGCTCTGACACCCCATACTTCTGACTACCCAAACGTTCCTAGGAGAGAATGTCACTAGTATGTAATTTCTAGAAGACTCCTTTCTGGTTTGTGCACTGTTAATATGGAACTTTGAAGTACAGCTTTCTAGAGTACACAGACCACACATCTGTTTCTCTTACTCTGATTTATATTCTGTGCACAGAAGGATACTTAAAGCAATGTCCTGATGAAGATGGGGGTAGTGTCAGTAAATGATAATAATTGGGGCAGCACAAGAAGAAAATAATACCTGATTTAAATGCAAACCACGAGTTTTCAGAGGAAAGCAAGCTCTATGCAATGTATTTATTTTAAGAGGGCAGTGTGTTGACTTTGCAAACCACTGCTGGATGAAATGAGCAGTGCATTATTCTATTGCTGAGTCCTTCCAAATGTTTTTGGGAACTCTGATGTGTCAGGACAAAAGGCCTTCTTTTTACAACAATGCATGTCCTTAAAAGTCTTACTAATGGAACATGAAGAAACAATTATTGAAAAAAATTGATTTTTGAATGATTAAAGTGAAGTAAAAGTGTTAGTCACTCAGCAGTGTCTGACTCTTTGCAGCCTCATGGACTGTAGCCCACCAGGCTCCTCTGTCCATGGGATTCTCCAGACAAGAATACTGGAGTGGGTTGCCATACCCTTCTCCAGGGGATCTTCCCAATCCAGGGATCGAACCTGGGTCTCCTGCGTTGCAGGCAGATTCTTTGCCATCTGAACCAAAGGACCTTGTAAAAGGTTGTCGGTCCTTTGCTATGCTTACTTTAGGGTCCAGTACATGAAATGGGCAGTCAGGAAACTCAACACTGTTCCCAGATGGTGGGTCGTTCTGGTACTGATGTCTGCGATGCAGGAAGGCACCCAGTAGCCTGGCTGGCCCTTTCGCTGGTCATCCTTTACCCTTGTCCACTCCAGTACCAGTTTCACCGGTTGCACCTGTGATTCGTATAGATGTCAATATTGTATTGCATTATAATTCTTTGTTTACATGTTGATCTCTCTGGAATGTGCAGAGGGACCAGTGTGGTGTGATATTGTATTAATCTTCACATGCACAAGACCTAGCATGAGGAGGCCCTCAGTATACATTTGTTGAATACATTAATTTTGGAGAAACAGTAAAAAATAACCACCTGGTCCATCCCTTCTGGTAAGGCGAAGGATCCCAGAGAGTTTTAAAACCTTGTCCAAAGCCCTAGATCCAGAATGTGGCCCATACAGACTGGGTCTTTAGCTTTGTGTTCAACTGCAGCATTTTTGGCTGGAATTGTCAAGTTGTAGTTTTTCCGCTTCTTGTTTGATTATACTGTTTTTTCTTCTTTATACTTTCGTTCATTGATTCATTCTTATGTTGTTTATTGGACAGCTACAGTGGGCTAGGTACAGAACAGACAAAGAATGCTAATGGAGCTTCTGTTTTAGCAGAGGAAGATAGCCAATAAATAATAAGCATAATTAATAAGGAAAGTATATTGTATGTCAGAAGGAAGTCATGCTATGCAAAAAAGAAACAGGAGAGGGATTTCCCTGGCAGTGCCCTGGTTGGGATGCTGTGCTTCTCATGCAGGGGGTACAGGTTCGAGCCCTGATCGAGGAACTAAGATCCCATATGCCACACAGCACCCCCCAAAAATGTGTAAGCACTTTCCCCAGTGCCTGTTCAATACTAGGTAGTCAATAAATGTGAGGAGTTTTTTTTTTTTTTTTTTTTTTTTTTAAGAAAGAAACAGGAGAACAAGAAGGGGGCTTGGAAATACTGAGGTGGAAGCTGGCAATAGATTACAGCGTTTCATGGGGTAAAAGTGAGAAAGTGAGGTTTGAGCAAAGATTTAAAGGAGGTGAGGGAGTGCATCTGCTGCTCTCTGGAGAACTGTGTTTCTGGTTGAGAAAAGAACTACAGCAAAGGCTGTAAGGTAAGAGTGTGGTTGGAGTAGTCAAAGCCAGGAGCTGGCCGAGAGGAGTGGACTGGATGAGTGTAGCAGGAGGTGCAGGAGATGGGATAACCAGAGCCATATCAAGCTGTAAATAGGAGTTTGGCTTAGATTTGGAAGGAAATGGAGAGATGTCAGGGGCTTACCTGGTGGGTCAGATGGTAAAGACTCCACCTGCAATGTGGGAGACCTGGGTTCAATCCCCTGGGAAGATCCCCTGGAGGAGGGCATGGCAACCCACTCCAGTATTCTTGCCTAGAGAATCCCCGTGGACAGAGGAGCCTGGCGGGCTACAGTCCGTGGGGTCACAAAGAGTTGGACACGACTGAGCAATGAAGCATGCAGGGAGAGACTTCAAAGGGTTTCAAAGAAAGGAATGACATGATCTGACTTGTTTTTTAAAGGGAACTGACTATTGTGCTGAAAACAGACATTAGGAGGGCAAGAATGCAAGCTGTCCCCGACCCACTGGGGAAGCCTGAGACCTTTTAGGAGACTATTGAATGATCCAGGCCCGAGATGCTGGTGGCTTGGATCAAGATGGTAGCCACAGTAGAGGTGGAGAGAAGAGTCAGATACTGAGTGTGTTTCAGAGGGAGGGCCAGGAGGGCTTCGTGATGGACTGGTTACTGGGGAACCCAAGGTTTTCCCCTTAGCAGGTGGAGGGATGGAATTGCCATCTAGGTGATGGAAGGGCTGTGGGTGGAGCTGGGTGCCCCTCCCCCACCCACTGCACTGGTTCCCTTCCTGGGAAGGAGGAGGAGTGGGGAGAATGTGGAAGACCACCCATCCTGGTGAGATGACAGTCCTCCCTTCTGTTTTGAACCCTCAATCTTTTGTCTTCACCAGTTCAAATGCTGCCTGTTCAGTACCCTCTTCAAGATTCATCCCCTCCTTTATGACGTCTACCTTGATTAATTTTAACTGGCTGAAGTCTCCCAGTTCACTCCATATTCATACAGATATATGTTTTACTTAACAGTAGAGTTTTTAAAAAGAGAGGTGTAAGTCACCTTTAAAAAAAACATTAAAGCCTGTCTTATGTTCACCAGGGGAATGAACTACTTAAAGTGCTCTATTATTAATGCTTTTGTAAGGTGGAGAATCCTCTTGTTGGATGACTATGGATCGCCAGTAATTTATCAGTTTTGAAAGATCAGGTTGAAGATGTATAATACTGATTGCACACTTATATGATATGTCTCCATACATGAGGCACCTGCTAGGCATATGTTTCAGGGCTCACTGGGACCTCAGACTCAGTGCATTCTCACCTGAGCGCATCATTCTCTTCCTCAAGCCTTGTCCCTCTGCACTCCCTGCTTCACTCAGGCCTGAAACCTCAGAGTCATCTCTTGATGTCTGTCCTTGCCCTTCTGTCTGTCCCTCGTCGCCCGGCTTGTCACTTCATGCCTGTGAACTCCCTTGCGTCTCCTGCATTCTCTCCTTGACCCTCTGCCTCTATTATAGTTCAGGTACATGGACTTCTTAACTCTTCTCCCTATAACAATTCTAGCTTGTTCTCTAATGCATCATTTCCCATTCAGCCATGTGAGTGAACTGCCAAAAGCATCACTCTTATCATGATCCTTCTCTGCTCAAAGATCTGTAATCTCCCCATCACCTTGCCTCTAGCTTGCAACTAAATACCTGAGTGTGTCATCCAAACCCCTGCCTTTACCAGCCTGAATGCACCTTCATCACCCCTGGCCTGGAGTGCCCCTTGGCCTGCCTTATTCTGCTCAAATCCTTTCCATTTTCAGAGACCTCCCAAGCGTCCTTTCCTACTGGAAGAAGTCTGTTATTCAGACAGAAATGACCTCTCTTTCCACAACACTTTATGCAAATTATTTTCATAGCCAGTATCCTCCTAGTGTGTCCTTACTCTGCTTCTCCTAATCTTCCTCCCCAACCTGTATGCTTGCTGCCTGCTGGGAGCTGTCTTCATCCTCACCTTTCTCTTTCATGTCTTATGTGAAGTGAGTGCTTAATGAAGATGTGCTATAGGACTGTACAGCTGTCCTTTTCCTTTTTCTGATTCATGTTTTACTGTTGGCCTGTGCTGCCCCCATTAAATTATAAGTTTTGTAAAGTCTGTAACTGCCTTTGGCTTTTTACGTCCATCCTTACTGTACAATCCCCTTTGCATGCATGCTCAGTTACTAAGTTGTGTCTAGTTCTTTGTGACCCCATGGACTATAGCCCCACCAGTTCATCTGTTCATGGGATTTCCCAGGCAAGAATACCAGAGTGGGTAGCCATTCCCTTCTCCAGAGGATCTTCCTGACCTAGGGATCAAACCTGCGTCTCTTGCATTGACAGGCAGGTTCTTTACCACTGAGCCACCAGGGAAGCCTATAGTCCTCATCTCTCTCACTCTCTCTCTTTAGTTGCTAAGTCGTGTCCAATGCTTGCGACCCCATGGACTGTAGCCTGCCAGGCTCCTCTGTCCATGGGATTCTCCAGGCTAGAATACTGGAGTGCATTGCCATTTCCTTCTCCAGGGGATCTTCCTGACCCAGGAATCGAACCCAGGTCTCCTGCATTGCAGGCAGATTCTTTACCAACAGAGCTATGAGGGACAGTCCCCAGAGATGGTGTTTATTATGCTAAGTGCTGAATTTTCCATTAGCCCTTCTGTTTCAAGGTTGTACAGCCCTAATGGTAGAAATACAGCAAATTGGCAATTCATCCCAGGCACTCTGGTCCCTGGTTTGTTTATTCATTCATTCATTTATTTATATCCCACGTGGAAGGTACAAATTTCAGGCCACAACAGTAGGGTGCAAGAAATGTCACATTTCTTTATTTCTCTAAATCAAATTTAATCAGTGCCAAGCTTCCACCTGCTGAGCTGGCAGGAAATTCAATCTGTCTTTTGAGAGGCTCCGCTCCCACCCTCCCTTTGAGGATTGTATAAAAGCCTCAGGGTTCTCACTAGTTCCAAGGAGCTGAGGAAGGACCCTTTTGTTTGGGGTCTATACTGGTCACATCCTAGCTCACATGATCTGCAGGGAAGGGCTCAGGCTGGAAGCGTCAGGTACTCCCAGCACTATGAGGAGCCGAACCCTAGCCTCTACCACTCAAGATTTCTCCAGAAACCAGGCTCTATCATTCTGGGGGATATTCTCAAAAACTCCTCCACGTGAGAGAGCAAAAATACCTCTTGTTCTTTTTAGCCTATTTCAGTATTACCTTCCTAAAATCGATGCCAGAGTGATTTTTCTGTCATACATATCAATAAACTGACTTATGCTCAGCACACATGTTATAACTTTGTGACAGTATAGACACAGAAATAACAAATTTGGACCAGGAAAAGAACTCAAAGTTCCAGTAGCTCTAATTGCTATAGTTAAGCTTCACAGTTGACTCTAAACTTTCTGTTGTTCAAGTGAAAAGCGAGATGTGGCTTCATAGCATTGTTATCAGAAAGGAAGAATCATAACTCTGTTATTAGAAAGGGAGAAACAATCAGTCTCTCAAGAGATGCAAAGATTTTTCTGTTACTTGATTCTAAACTAAATTTCTCTTGCGATTAGAGGGGACATGGAGCTAAGCCTCTGGGACCTCCCATGCAGGTCCCATTACTGTCACTTACACCTGTTGTTAACCACCTGTGAGTGCAAGTGTGCCCAGCACCCTACACATGGGAGCATTGAGCACTGACGTTGGCTCCTTCTTTTGCTACCTTTATCTTCCATTCACATGTCTAAGTATGGCCAGATATTATTGATATCATCACCACACCACAGTCTAAGTGGAACAAAGGTGGAAATAAACATCTACGAAAGATCATGATGAACTATGGGCTGAGGTTCATGACATTGTACAGGAGACAGGGATCAAGACCATCCCCATGGAAAAGAAATGCAAAAAGGCAAAATGGCTGTCTGGGGAGGCCTTACAAATAGCTGTGAAAAGAAGAGAGGCAAAAAGCAAAGGAGAAAAGGAAAGATATAAGCATCTGAATGCAGAGTTCCAAAGAATAGCAAGAAGAGATAAGAAAGCCTTCTTCAGCAATCAATGCAAAGAAATAGAGGAAAACAACAGAATGGGAAAGACTAGAGATCTCTTCAAGAAAATTAGAGATACCAAGGGAACATCTCATGCAAAGATGGGCTCGATAAAGGATAGAAATGGTATGGACCTAACAGAAGCAGAATATATTAAGAAGAGGTGGCAAGAATACACAGAAGAACTGTACAAAAAAGATCTTCAAGACTAAGATAATTACAATGGTGTGATCACTCACCTAGAGCCAGACATCCTGGAACGTGAAGTCAAGTGGGCCTTAGAAAGCATCACTACAAACAAAGCTAGTGGAGGTAATGGAATTCCAGTGGAGCTCTTTCAAATCCTAAAAGATGATGCTGTGAAAGTACTGCACTCAATATGCCAGCAAATTGGGAAAACTTAGCAGTGGCCACAGGACTGGAAAAGGTCAGTTTTCATTCCAATCCCAAAGAAAGGCAATGCCAAAGAATGCTCAAACGACCGCACAATTGCACTCATCTCACACGCTAGTAAAGTAATGCTCAACATTCTCCGAGCCAGGCTTCAGCAATACGTGAACCGTGAACTTCCAGATGTTCAAGCTGGTTTTAGAAAAGGCAGAGGAGCGAGAGATCAAATTGCCAACATCCGCTGGATCATGGAAAAAGCAAGAGAGTTCCAGAGAAACATCTATTTCTGCTTTATTGACTATGCCAAAGCCTTTGACTGTGTGGGTCACAATAAACTGTGGAAAATTCTGAAAGAGATGGGAATCCCAGACCACCTGACCTGCCTCTTGAGAAACCTATCTACAGGTCAGGAAGCAACAGTTAGAACTGGACATGGAACAACAGACTGGTTCCAAATAGGAAAAGGAGTACGTCAAGGCTGTATATTGTCACCCTGCTTATTTAACTTCTATGCAGAGTACATCATGAGAAACACTGGGCTGGAAGAAGTACAAGCTGGAATCAAGATTGCTGGGAGAAATATCAATAACCTCGGATATGCAGATGACACCACCCTTATGGCAGAAAGTGAAGAGGAACTAAAAAGCCTCTTGATGCAAGTGAAAGAGGAGAGTGGAAAAGTTGGCTTCAAGCTCAACATTCAGAAAACGAAGATCATGGCATCTGGCCCCATCACTTCATAGGAAATAGATGGGGAAACAGGGGAAACAGTGGAAACAGTGTCAGACTTTATTTTTGGGGGCTCCAAAATCACTGCAGATGGTGACTGCAGCCATGAAATTAAAAGACGCTTACTCCTTGGAAGAAAATTTATGACCAACCGAGACAGTATATTGAAAAGCAGAGACATTGCTTTGCCAACAAAGGTCCGTCTAGTCAAGGCTATGGTTTTTCCAGTGGTCATGTATGGATGTGAGAGTTGGACTGTGAAGAAAGCTAAGCACTGAAGAATTGATGCTTTTGAACTGTGGTGTTGGAGAAGACTCTTGAGAGTCCCTTGGACTGCAAGGAGATCCAACCAGTCCATTCTGAAGGAGATCAGCCCTGGGATTTCTTTGGAAGGACTGATCCTAAAGCTGAAACTCTAATACTTTGGCCACCTCATGCCAAGAGTTGACTCATTGGAAAAGACTCTGATGCTGGGAGGGATTGGGGGCAGTAGGAGAAGGGGACGACAGAGGATGAGATGGCTGGATGGCATCACTGACTCGATGGACGTGAGTCTGAGTGAACTCCAGGAGTTGGTGATGGACAGGGAGGCCTGGCCTGCTGCGATTCATGGGGTCGCAAAGAGTCGGACACGACTGAGCGATTGAACTGAACTGAAAGATCATGACCTAAGTTAACCCAAATCTATGTCTAGTCTGCACAGGCAGATTCTGCTCCTGATATTGCCTTTGGTTATTGATCGCTCTTGGCCAGTTTTTTCTCCTGCTGAAATCTCTTTGAGCATCAGAGATGGGACTCTTACCTTCATCATTGAATCACCCGTGTCTCTCATGATGCCTGGTTTTGAACAGGTGCTGATGGAATCACTGTGAATTCATACGCTTTGTTTTTTTTTCCCTCTATTTCATATCTGTAGCATCATCTTTTAAGTTACCCTCCAGGGTTTCAGAAATAATGTGGAGATAAATGAGAAAACAGTTCCTCCAAGGTGGACCTTTTTCCACCTCATACTTGACAGGTCTAATGAAATAGGTCTGAGGATCTGTCATGGATTTAAGAGACATAGGAGAATTAAATGAAAGTATAGGAACATTGTCTCATTAAATAGAGAATATGAGTAAAAGGATATTTTATATATATATAGTGATACATATATCACTATATATGTACACACACACACACACACACACACACACACACACACACACATATATATATGAGAACCAAATAGCCATTTTGGAGCTAAAAAGTATAATAAGTAAAATGAAAAGTTCACTGGAGAAATTCAGCAGTGTAGTTGAGTTGGCAGAAGAAAGAATCAGTGAACTTAAAAATAAGTCAATTGAGATTATCCAGTCTGAGGAACAGAATGAAAAAAGAATGACGAAGAATAGACAAAATATAAGAGACTTGTGGGATGCCATAAAGCATACCAGCATGTGGGTAATGGGGTCCCAGAAGAAGAGGAGAGAAAGTGACATGAAGAATATTTGAAGAAATAATATGCAAAAGCTTCTCAAACTTATGAAATACATTCATCAACACATCCTAGAAGCTCAATGAATTATAAGTAGAGTAAGTCAACGAAATCCACACTTAGGTACACCGCAAAACATAGGAAGTCAAAGACAGAGAGAGAATTTTTAAAGCAGCAGGAGAGATGTGTCATGTACGAGGGATATCAATAAGATTTACAGTTGACTTCTCATCAGAAAGCTTGGAGGCCAGAAGTCAGTGGTTTGGAATATTCAAAATGCTGAAAGAGAAGGATTGTCAGCCAAGCACTTTATATTCATTACAAAATAAGTAAAGGAGAAATTAAGACATTCTCAGATAAACAAAACAGAGAATTTGTCATTAGAAGACCTGCTGTATAAGAAATACTAAGGAGAGTCTTTCAGGCAAAAGTAAAAAAGCACGAGCTGTAACTCGAATCCATGCAAAGAAATAAAGAGCAGTAGGAAAAGTTACTTTACAGTGTAAATGTATTTTTTATTTGTTATTCTTTTATTTTCCTATCTGATTTAAAAGACAACTGTACAAAGCAATAATTATAAAGCTGTGTTGATAGGCTTATAATGCATAGATATATGATTTGTTTGGCAGTAATAGCATGAAGTAGGGGAGAGAATGAAGCTATATTGGAGCAAAGTTTTTATATACTATTGAAAATAACTTGGTATTAATCCAAACTAGATTGTTATAAATTAAGATGTTAATTATAATTTCCAGGGAACTCACTAAAAAAAATAGTTCCAAAAAAAGAAGAAGAAGAAATAGTGGGTAATAAAATGGTACACCAGAAAGCATCCATATAATGTAAAGAAGTCAGTAATGAGAAATAAAGGAAATAGAGACATCCATATAGAAAACAAATGGAAAAATGGCAGACATAAATCCTACCTTATCACTAATTACATTGTATTTAAATAGACTCGACACTTTAATCAAAAGGCAGACATTGGCAAAATGGATTTAAAAAAACACACGATCCTGTCTACAAGAGATATATTTTCTATTCAAAGACACAAATCATTTAGAAGTGAAAGGAGAGTTAAAGCTATAACAGGCAAGCAGTAACCAAATGGAGCTATACTAATATCAGACAGAATAGAAATAGAAAAATTTGATTTCAGATTTTTACTGGAGACCAAGAACATTTTATAATGATAAAAGGGTCAATTGATTAGGGAGACATAACAAATATAATATAAGCATAATCACTTAACAGCAGAACCCCAAAATATATGAATTAACAGAACTGAAAACTCAGCAGATGGCCGACAAGAAAAATGGCTTGGGCACTAGAGACCAGCTAGGCTTAACAGATATCTATGGAACACTTCACCCAACGATAACAGAATAGACATTCTTCTCAAGGGCACGTGGGACATTCTCCAGGGTAAACCATGTATCAGGCCATGCAACAACTCAATAAATTTAAAAAGATTGAAATCACGCAAAATATTTCCCCAACCATGGTGGAGACAAATTGGAAAGCAATTACGGAAGGAAATTTGGAAAATGAGCAAATATGTTGGAATTTAAGCTACATACTTCTAAATAACCAATGAATTAAAGCAGAAATCACAGAGAAATTAGAAAATACTTGGAGAAGCGTGAAAATGAAAACACAACATACCAAAACCTGTGGGATGCTGATAAATCAGTGTGCTTAGAGGGAAATTGATGGCTGCAAATGCCTATATTTAAAAAGAAGAAAGATCTCAAATCAATAACCTACACTTCCACCTTGAGAAATTAGAAAAAAGCAGATCAAAGAGATGGAAGGAAATGAATAAGGATTAAAAAAGAAATAAGTCAAATAGAGAATAGACAAGCAATCAAAAGACTAGAAAAAGATCTCAAGTCAGTGACTGGAGTACCCAGCCTTAAAAGGCTCAGGGGAACACTCCAGGCAGGGCTGCTAAGGATGGGTACCATTTTGTGGAAGGTCCTGGTGCTGGACTAAGCACCCTGTTTTGAAGTGTGGGCTGGAAAAAGTCCTTGAAACTTTTTTCCTGGAAGAGTAACAAAAATGAGATAAGTATGCTAAAGGATTATCTGGAGTCAGTGTTCATTATTTGGGGAGTTCAGTGCATTTTAAAGGCCAAGGAATGAAATCAGTAACGTGAAGCTAGAGACTACTGCAGTAGTCCAGGCAGCAGGGACAGAAGTCCAGGGTCAAGCCACGGCAGTGGAAGGACAGATTTGCTATAAAACGGATTCGTACAGAAGGAAGACTTCATAGGATCTGATGGCTGTCTGGATCTTTGCTTCTAGAAGTAAAGAAACGAGCAAGACTGAGTTCAGTCTTGGCTCCATCATGGACTTGCTATTTGATTTTAGGCAATTCTTCTGAGCCCCTAGGCCCCTCATCTATGAAACGAGACTAGCAGTGCCCACCTGGCCTACATTCTAGGATTTTTTGTGTGATTGAAATGGAATAATGGACATAAAAGAGGTGTAACAGCCACTTGTGAACGTTCAAACTCTTGACCAGTATGAGGGTTTGTTTGCAGTTATCATGAGTTCTGTTTCTGATGTGTGTTTTCAGTAGTGAGACCATCCAAGTGGCTGAGCTAATGGCTGGAAATGTGAGAGGAATTCTGGAGAGAAGTTGGTGTCAGAACCAACGTTTGTGTCTGACTTGCCTATTGCCTATCTCAGGGAGAGGAGTTGGGTGGTGGTGGGGTGGACAAGGACTCTGCCACCTGGGAGATGGATCTCCTTAGGGCCAGAGGTAGCTCAGGGTGGGAAGGGAGTGGGAACTCACTTGGGGACAGGATTTCCCAGAGCCTCAGCTCTGAGTTGGGAGAGGGAGAAGGTAACAAGTTTGGGGATGATGGGGTATCTGAACTACACACAGGAGTTTCTGTGGAAAGCGATGGAAGCAAAGGCAGCCTTATCTGATTTTAGCTGGAGCAGCAAGGGTAAGGAAAGATAGATCACGGGAGAGAGTGTTTGTTTAAATGACTGGCTTTGGATGAGAGAATTGGGACAGTCTCAGAGTCTTGCATTGAGGTGTCATTGCTCTTTATTTTGAAACAGAAACTCTGTTGTGGTTCTGCTGTGTGAAGTGTTGGGGTCATGAGGGAGCCACCAGCTTGGACAAGTGCATGCGGGTTTGCAAGAGGAGCCATGCCACACATCACATAGAGGTGGGGACCCCCATCCACAGGTGCAGGAGGGAAACGCTCACAAATTAGAGACACCCTAAAGCCAAGTTTCAGGGCCTGTCTGAGCACCTGGAGAAGCAGCCCCCCACCCACCCACCCTCACTGCAAGCCAGCAGTGCTCATTTTGGTGACTTGATGCCTTGACTGCCATCTGTCCCCTCCCCTGCTGCCAGTCCATTCCCCAAGCTAACTGTTGCTGACCACAGTATAGAGCTAACCATGGGGTGGGTGTGACTCCATGTCCCTCCCAGCTCAGGGCCTCTTTGGGAGCTAACTGATTCAGTGATGCCCTTAGGGTGTGGGAGGCGGCCTTTCCTGGCTCCGTCTCTCCCAGAGCCTGGCAGAGCCCAGCTGTTTTTCCAGCATGAAGCAGTGCTGCCCGAGGCAGGGCTTCCTGGCTCTGAAGTGCAGGACTCATCTTCTGCTCTTCAAGGCAGATCCGTGGGAGGTTGATCTGACCTTAATGGCTCAGCGCTGCTGCTGGCCTGTGCTGAGCAGGGGCTTCCTGGGCCAGAAAGAGTTGGAGGGTGGAGTGGGGATGCAGGGAGGAACATTCTCAACAGCTGCCCTGGCTGGAAGATGGCAGAAGCAAGTTGTGACTGTGCTTCTGTGGACCTCTGGGCTGCTTCTGTAATTTCACAGTCCCAGGATGCTTTTTTTTAAAAAAAATAATTTTGCATCTCTTTGTTTCTATATGGGAGGAGCTTGAATTGTCTCTGCTTTTTGGGAAAAAAAAAAAAAAAAAGCAGAGACATTACTTTGCCAACAAAGGTCCATCTAGTCAAAGCTATGGTTTTCCCAGTAGTCATGTATGGACGTGAGAGTTGGACTATAAAGAAAACTGAGCACCGAAGAATTGATGCTTTTGAACTGTGGTGTTGGAGAAGACTTTTGAGAGTCCCTTGGACTGCAAGGAGATCCAACCAGTCCATTCTGAAGGAGATCAGTCCTCAATATTCATTGGAAGGATTGATGCTAAAGCTGAAGCTCCAATACTTTGGCCACCTGATGCAAAGAACTGACTCACTGTAAAAGAGCCTGATGCTGGGAAAGATGGAAGGTGGGAGGAGAAGGGGAGGACAGAGAATGAGATGGTTAGATGGCATCACTGACTCAATGGAAAGGAGTTTGAGCAAGCTCCAACAGATGGTGAACGACAGGGAAGGCTGGCGTGCTGCAGTCCATGGGGTCACAGAGAGTCGGACACGACTGAGCGACTGAACAACAACAATCTACTTATTTACTTTTTAACTTATTTATTCTACTTATTTGCTTACTAGATGACAATTCAAGTTCAGTCCAGTTCAGTTCAGTCGCTCAGTCGTGTCCGACTCCCTGCGACCCCATGGACTGCAGCATGCCAGCCTTCCCTGTCCTTCACCATCTGCTGGAGCTTGCTCAAACTCATGTTGCTTGAGTCGGTGATGCCATCCAACCATCTCATTCTCTGTCGTCCCCTTCTCCTCCTGCCCTCAGTCTTTGCCAGCACCGGAGTCTTTTCCAATGAGCTGGCTCTTCACATCAGGTGCAAAGATAAGTAGACATGAAATAAGTAGATAGTGAATATTATTTGCTATCTGTTAGAAAGATTTAAAATATTTTTCAAAATTGAGTCAGCTCCCAGGATGAAGAAGTTGTTTATTCCTGTGTATCAGGATGCCTTTTTTTTTTTTAAACTCTTTATTTTGTATTGAAAGTGGAGTGAAAGTTTAGTCTCTCAGTCCTGTCCAACTCTCTGGGACCCCATGGACTGTGTAGCCTGTCAGGCTCTTCTGTCTGTGGAATTCTTCAGGCAAGAATACGGGAATGGGTTGCCATACCCTTCTCCAGGGGATCTTCCTAACTCAGGGATAGAACCCAGGTCTCCTGCATTGTAGGCAGATTCTTAATCATCTGAGCCACCAGGGAAGCCCTATTTTGTATTGGGGTATAGCTGATTAACAATGTTGTGATGGTTTCAAGTGAACAGTGAAGAGACTCAGCCACACATGGATATGTCTCCATTTTCCTCCAAACTCCCCTCCCATCTCAGGATGCTTCTTAATATGCTGGACCTCAGAAGGCACCAGAAAAGTAAAAGCAGCAAAAGTCAAGCTCAGCTACCCTGAACTGCCGGCATCATCTATTTCTTGAAGCCTGGAAATGAACACTGCCTCTCCTTTGGTTGCTGTTCAAGACATCCTGGAAGCCAGCATGGTAGTCTCCCTACCTGATCCCCACACCCTGACTCCCTCTTCCCCAACCTGCGCTCAGGTAGAAATGAAAGTTCTGGGGTGTCAGTGGCTGGAGGCATCTCGAGTGGGTGAACCCCCAACAAGCCAGCCAACAAGTTCCCCAGGGACTGTGGGTACAGAAGACTTTCTGAGAAGGGCTCTGGGCCTGAGCCCTTGACTAGTCACCCACTTTAGGGAGCTGGTCTCAACATCATAGACCTGAAGGGTTTCTTTGTATTCATGAGTCTGGCCCTGAGCATCCATCCGTCTCTAAGCCCATCATGGCTTCAGCATGGCCTTCCTGAAGGACTAAGAAGACTCCTTCTAAAGGCAGGATGTTCCCCAGCAGATAGTATGGCAGCTCCAAGGAGTTCCTCTCAGGAGGCAGAGGGGGCAGGGCACAGCTGGACAATGCCAGGGACAGCAGGTCCCAACCGGAGGACACTTACTGGAGCCAGAACACGTTACCCAGGGTATGTCCCACCCCTACACTGCTCCTTCCCCTGGTGGGGAGAGGAAGGGAGCCTCTGCCCCTTCTTACAAGTCAGGATATACAGCCAAGATCCTGCACCCAAAGCCCCATTTCCTTATGAGACTCGAAGGGTGGCAGCTCTTTTCAAGGCTCAGGCAGGGCATGTGAAGACTTCCTTTTACTACATACCACCATGTTTGGATGCATTGTGATTTCAAGAGGTGTGCCAAAAAGCTGGGACGGTTTGAGAATGAAGAGGACACAGCCATGTGCTCCAGCTGCTCACTGTTTGGAAGATGCAAATGTTACAGTCTGTATGATGCGCCCTTATAGAGTGCTTGTCAGAGAGTGGGTGCGCTGTGGCTGCCCCGAGCAGAGAAGGACTCTCTTCCAGGAAGAACAGTAAGTGTATCTATTAGGATATGGGCTGAGCTGCTGTAATAAAGACACCAAAAGTGATAGTGGTTCCATCGAGATAGACGCTGCTTCTTCTCTCTCTGAACAGTCCAGAGGTGGTCCAAGGTGGGCCCTGATCCACAGTGTGCTCACATGGAGAGCTCAGCTGTTGTGTTGCTTCTCCACGTCTTAGTATGTCGTCCTTGTCCCCACGGCTGAGACTGGCCACCACCATCCCATCCATGTCCCAGTGCAGGGGAAGAGGGAAGGAGAGGAGCAGGGACAGCCCATCTCCTTTATAAAGAGTGTGATCTGTACATTATACACATAATATCCACTCATCTTCTATTCATTAGGTTGTTCCATCTAACTCTAAGGCAGGCTGGGAAATATAGTCGTTAGCTGGGTGAGCATGACCAGCTGAAAGTCAGAGGTTCTGTTCCTTTGTAGCTCAGCTGGTAAAGAATCAGCCTGCAGTGCAGGAGAACCTGGTTCGATTCCTGGGTCAGGAAGATCTGCTGGAGAAGGGATAGGCTACCTACCCACTCTAGCATTCTCTGGCATCCCTAGTGGCTCAGATGGTAAAGAATCTGCCTGCAATGCAGGAGACCTGGGTTTGATCCCTGGATTGGGAAGATCCCAGGAGAAGAGAACTGCTATCCACTCCAGTATTCTTGCCTTGAGAATTCCATGGATAGAGGAGCCTGGTGGGCTACAGTCCATGGGGTTGCAAAGAGTCGGACACGGCTGAGGGACTTTCACTTTCACTTTGTGTTTCCAAATGAATGAAGTGGAGAGAGACTCAAGAAGACAAAGACCAGTCTTTGCCCAAATGACTTCACTGCCAGAGGACGCAGGTGCTACTGGAAGACCGGGTGGTCGGATGCTGGTGGCCACGAGGAGGCATTTGGGGATGATGGTGGTGGAGGCACTGGGGGTGATGGAGGTGGCAGAGGCACCTGTGGCAGTGAATATGGTGGGGGGCACGGGGCAGAATATGTGTGAACAGGCAGCCTGGCTGTTCCTGACTTTGGTTCTTTGTGTGAGAGTCACGGAGCTTATCCAACACTTCATTTTGCAAATGAGAAAACAGATCCAGAGAGTTGAAGTGACTTGCTCAAGGTCACACCACTCTTGAGTTGCTGAAGAGAAACTCAGAGCAGGGCCATTGCTCTTCTGGGCCAGTATTCTTCCCTTCACGTAGGTTAGAGTTTTCTCGGGTGGGACAATTTGATGCGTGGGCGCACAGGGAGCGCCCGGGACGCTGAGGGTTGTAGGAACACATGAGACTTGCCGCAGACACCCTCATTCCTGGTTCCCCACCTGCCTCCTGAAAAGCAGTGCTTTTGGTTTTTTTTTTTTCCCCTAACACAGCTGATCCCTCAACTGTAAGCTCCTCTCCACCCACTGCTACTTAGCATGTGAGCTGTCCTTTCCCACTCCTCACCTTCCTTTCCCCGCTAGACATCGTGGCAATGAAATACCACCTTGGCAGAGTCGGGGAATTTGTCATTTTTACATCTCCACATCCTAGTGTCTTCTGCTCCCAGTGACAAATAAATCCCCGGGCTGATGGCTGGCCCTGGCCATTCATTAAGCAAATAAAGCCCCAGCGTTTGAGCCAGAGGCTCGTAAATAATCCCTAGTGTTTTATCCCCGTCGCCTGCTGCCTCCCAAGCTTTGCATATTTATAATACAGGAGCAGTATTTCTGACACAGCCTATTATGTGTGGGAGACGTCGGGGAGAAGGGCAGACAGTGGAGGCCCAGTCACCGGGCCTGGCTACGGGCAGCGGTCCTACAGCCTTGGGGTGTTGACATCACCCTCCAGCACGGCTGGGTGAAGGGCTGTGTCACGTTGGGCCCCGGAGCCAGACCCGCTCTGGCTCCAGCTGATGGCAGAGGAGGACAGAGACCTGGGCCGAATGGCAGCTTCAGCCTGTCCTGTCCTGGGGTTAGAGGACCAGCATCTTGGAGAAGGAAGTGACTGTAGTGTGGGGGAGCCCGTGGCAGCTAAGTGCTGGTCATGAAGGCTCCTCACAGAGGCCAGGCACCCTCATGCCTATCTCCCTCGGCAGTCTCATGGGTGAGGAGGTCAGACTTCCACAGTGGGGAGCAGGAGGAAGGTGAGAAAAAGTTTACGCAGGTAACAGTGAGGATGAGAATAGACACTGAAGAGGATCTGGCTCATAGGCATGTTCATGTGGGTTCCATGCCTCACTGCATACGTTTGAGTGATGGACTAAGCAGACCTCTGTTGTCTGAGAAGGGTGTCACCATGCAACACCCTACTCCCATGTACACCCACACATTCACACACACACGTGCACATGCACACACGCACACCGTAACTCTCTTAGCATTTGTTGCCTACAGCCTTCTAGAGGCAAAGACGATTGTTTATGGAGGTGTGCAGTGTACACAGGTATGCAACGGTGGGTGTGAATTTCATTTCGGTTCCTATTTTAACCACAAAGTGCGGGCACATGAAGTTGTGGTGAGAAAGAGACACACAGGTAATGGGCAATAGATACTCTATACCAGTCCCACAAGGAAGGCTGGGGACACACTGTTAAGCCACCGTTATCCATGTACCAGGTTTCTTCTTAAAGTAGCCACGGTCGGCTGATCTCACCCAGGACCCCTTTGGTCTAGACTCCTTGTGCACTGGCCTAGGACCACTGAGTTTTCAGGTTTGCTCTCTTGACTGGGCCCTGTGATGCCTCAGGGTAGGAGAATGCTGAGAGCAGAGCTTGTCTCTAGGTCTTGGTGAGAGCGTGTGGGTGTCCCGTTTAGTGGGAGGTGGCCCAGAGAGTTGGTTTAACATGGATTTTGACACATCCCTGAACTGTATTTTTTCTCTTTTAAACGCGTGGAGGATTGAATAAGAAAGCAGTACAGGCAGAAAGGGAGAGTTGCATTCATAAAATGTTAGCTTTTGCTGTGTTTGCAGGTATGTGTGCTGTGTGGGTGAACTGGCCGCAGCGTGTCGTGGGCCCGGCTCCCCACTCCAGTATTCTTGCCTGGAGAATCCCATAGACAGAGGAGCCTGGTGGGCTATAGTCCATAGGGTTGCACAGAGTCGGACACAACTGAAGCAACTTAGCATGTACCACAGGTGGAAACTCAAGGCCAGAGATTGGGAAAGGCTGGTCCACCGTCATCTGACACATTAGTGACCAAGGCAGGACTGGAACCCTCTGTGATTCTTGCCCAGCCCCCGTTCTGAGAAGCCATAGACACAGGGCATTAGGAATCTTCTTAGAAGCAAACGTCTCCATGGAACGGCCAGGATAACCCCGAGTCACCCCATCCTCGGCCTCATTCATCTCTGAGCCAAGGCAGGGCGGCCTCTTATACCATTATAGTCCACACTCCAGAGTCTGTCTGGGAAGAGGAGACAAGATATTCTGCATCCAATTAAAAGCAACAGGAGAGTGTAAGGGAGACAGAAGTAATTCTCCTTCTTGGAAGCCAGCCAGGGCATCCTTGTGCCAAGATTAAGAAGGATAATAACAGCAGCCGTAATAGTGGGAAAGAAGAAGCTTCTACAAGGCCTCAGGGACCTGGCAAACTAAGAGGAGAGGGGGAATCAAGATGGACAGTCTGACCTTTGCAAATCTGGAGAAAAGCCAGTGTCCCAGCCCCTCACCACTGGGGAGAAATGACCTCCTGGAGGTGCCCTTGGATCTCCGGCTGGCTCTGTACCCTTGGCATGTCTGAGAACAAGCCCACTGCCATGGTTAAATGCCAGGTGTCAGCTGGGCAAGGCTATGGGGTCCAGTTGTTTGGAAGCAACTGGTCTAGATATTGCTGTGAAGGTATTATAGACATATGATAATCATTTAAATCAGTAGACTTGGAGTCAAGCCGCTGACCCTTTGGAGTGTGGGTGGGCCCCATCCAATCTTTAGAAAACTTCAAGTGAGGTTTCCTGAAGAAGAAGGAATTCTCCTCGAGATGCTATCCTAGAAAGCCTGCCAAAGTCTCCAGGCTTTAGACTCGAGCATCCACTCTTGTCTGAGCCAATTACTTAACATTCCTCCCTCTCTCCTGTTGGATCTGTTTCTCTGGAGAAGCCTGACGATTACTTTCCTCGGCTTATCGCCAGATCTTCTCCTGTCCCAGGTCCCTGCACCCTCCTCCCCACCCAGGTTAGAGCTGTCAGAGCTGACCTCGTCTCTGGCCTCCTCTTCTCTCCACCCACATCCAGTGGCCCACAAGTCCGTGATGTTTTCCCACAACTGGGACTGTCGTTTGGTACTGCCCGTCTCACATCCAGCCCTGCCTTAGCTGGTTGGTCCTGTTTAGCTTCGCACATCAGGGCGATTGCGGTAGCCTCTGTAGCTGTCTCGTGCACTCTTTCTCCACCTCTCCATATCAGAGACTATTAGTGGTGGGAGGGTGGCTTGCCGATCATGAGATCCAGCTCATCGGTTCTGGAATCAGACCTCCTGCGTTGGGATCCAGGCTTGTCAACTCCCTCACAATACCAAAAGTCTTTTTGTCTCAGTTTTTCCATCTCTGAAGTAGGTACAATAGTAACACCTACATCTTGGAGTTATAAGAAGGATTAAGTTAGGTGAGCCACTTGAAGTGTTTAACCCAGTATAAATACTCAGATCAATGTTAGTTTCATTGTTATCACAGGAAAAATAAAAACAGAAAAAAGAAAAACCTGACCCGAATGGGGATGAAGTGACTGGCCTGCTGAAGAGTCTGTGGTGTAGCGGAGACATCTGTCAGATATTCTGACTTCTAGTTGCGGGCTCTTTCTCTCCTGTTCCAACAGCTCACTACCACTGCCGGGAAGGCTGTCCTGGAGCCAGCTGTGTGGAATTGCTCTCCTCCAAAGTTTTCAGTGGCTCCCCACTGCTTCTCCAAATAAAATCGATACTTTGGGACCTGACACTTATTTGGCAAATATTTGTTGAGTAGGATTATATGCTAAGGCTTGCACTGGGTATTAAGGATACCCACTGAGTTCCTGTCCTCATGGGGGTTATATTCTAGTGAGAGGAGAGAGACGGCAAATAGGTGTATAAAAATCTCCATGGTGCTAATGAATGCTGTGAAGAGAAATAGACGAGAATAAAGAGAAGGGTAGCCCAGAGAAGTCCTCTGAAGGCGAGCTGAGGTGTAAGCAGGAGGAGGTGAGACATGTAGCTATCTCAGGGAAAGACTTTCAGGTGGAATGTGCAAAGGCCCCATGGCGTGCTTGGCCGGGGTGCTGGAGGAATAACCAGGACCCCAGTATGATTGGAGTGGGGTGACTGAGGAGGAGGAGCGGGAGATGAGAATGTGTGGGGTCTTTGAGCCATTGTAAGGTCTTTGGTACTGAGAGAGCTGTTCAGCCAGGAGATGGTTTGGTGAAGAAGTGTGTCACGACTTGACTTACATGTTTGAAGGATAAGTACTGATGACTTATGTGTGGAGAATAACCTTTAGGGAGAAAGGGGAGAAACAGGGAGGCCAGTGAAGAGTTCAGATGAGGGGGACTTTGGCTCGGGCTCTGGTGATAGTGGGGTTGCTGAGAGGTCACCTGGGAGGTACTTCAAGTTTCCTGTCAGTGAGCGGAGTCAAGAATGACAGATACATTGAAGGCTGGAGAATCGAGGAGGATGGGTTTGCCTCATACTGAGACGGGGAAGGCTTAGAGGACAATGTTCAGAGAGGAAATCAGGTCTTGGGCCGGGGACGTATGTTCAGGATATATTTCAGACCTTAGAGTGGAGATGCTGGGTAAGCAGTTGGAAATGAAGAGGGAGAGAGGTTGGAGGTAAAGATATAAATTCAGGAGTCATTTCTATATTGAAATCCTGGGACTTGATGAGATCATGCGGGGAGTGTGTGTGGATGCAGAAGAGAGGGTGACTGGCTACAGAATGGGGCACTTCAGTGCTTGGCTGGGAGGATGAGGCTGAGAAGCGGTGGTCAGAGAGGTGGGAGGGGACCTGGAAAGAGTGGTGTTGCAGAGGTGAAGGAGGAAGGCACCCCAATGGGAGGGCTGGAGCTGCTGTGCAGTGATGCTGTTGAATGAAGCATGCTGACAATTAGGACTTGTCTATAGGATTTAACCTCTGTGGAAGGATGACCTCCATATATGAGTGATGACCTCACTCATAAATCATAGCTGACCTCCATAAGGGCCATTTCAGTAGAGAGCAGAGCTGAGAGCCTGATGAGGTGGGGCTCAAGAGAAAAGGGAAGGAGACTGTAAATATGGGATCTTTTTTCATACAAGGGGATTATTGCTGGAGAGTGATCTAGGGGTCAAGGGAGTGTTTTTAAAATGGCAAATATGTTACTAGGTGTGTGTGCTAGTGAGCTGATCCAGGGGAGAGGGAAACTGTGATGATGTAAGATAAGACCGAGAGGTTGCAATTACAGGAAGGAACTCCTTGGGGAGGCAAGAGGGCAGGCAAGTAGCATTCCCACAAGGCCTGTCCCGGAAGTGGTCCCTCTTGGCCATCTGTGCTGTCTGCCTGGGCTTTCCGAGCACTTTTATCATCAGTGCTGACTTCACTAAGCAGATGAAGTTCATGCTGAGGGCAAGAGCTTAGCAGGACCACTGTGGGTGGGGAGTGAGGGGGGGAATTCAGCTCCCATCAGCTTACCCAGCATTTTGGTATTGGAAGAGCCACAAAGCTACTGTCCATTTCAATATCCTTGTAAACATACTTGTAAGCTTTACTGTGGCATGTTGTATTTAGAATTATACATGGGAGGCGTCATGATTTCTTCTGGCCTTAGGACCCCTAAAGATCCTCATCAGATCACCCTCACACCCCCTTCCTCCCTCAGGAGGCTGTGAGTGCCTTGAGGATGCATTGCAGCCCACCTGTCCGGGGGCCCTGAGGCATCTCCTTAGCTCCTAAAGATACATTTGCTCAGTGTGAAAACACTGTTTAGCAGAAGTGTTAACATGGCAACTGGAGACCCCGTGTGGGATGGTATTCTGACTTTGAGAAGGGTAGGGTGGTGGTGACGAATGGTCATACTGCAGAACTTGGGGAGAGCAGGACTGCAGGAATGAGACTGGGGTCATGATCCATAGACTCAGCCCAAGGGGAGGCTGACCAAAGCCAGGTGTTACGATGGACCCCACATCCCAGCATCTGCCTCCGAGGAGACCCTCTGGGGGCTTTGTGGCCATATTTCGAGTGTGCCGGTGTCCACATTAAACGAGAAAAAGGGCTTTGATTAGAGTGCTCATCCATATTTCTCCTGAGAAAATCAAGTGGATGTCAAAGAACAGCTCTCCTCTCTCCCTTCTCTTCCTTTCCTTTCTGCCCCACACCTGTCATCCAACCATATACATATTCACAAAACACAGTCAGGGTCTCTGAAAATATTCTAGCCCACGGAGAATAGTCTGCAGAGGTATATTTCAGAGCCACAGAGAAAGAAAGGTTCATCTCTTCTACTGATGCATCTGCCTTCCAGGCTTCACTGTGCACACAGATTATCCCATTTTTACGAATTAGGACAACGCCCTTTAAAGTGGATGTTACATCCCCATTCTATAGATGAGAAAAACCGATCCATAGAGAAGTGAAGAGACCTATGCAGGGCGCTCAGCCAGAACAGGACAGAGCGCACGCTAACCTCCAGTCTCCTGGCTTCCAGGATCCAGGCCAGTGCTCTTTCTACTACACCAGGGGTCGGAAATGTTTCCTATAAAGGCCCAGATAGTAGATATTTTAAGCGTTGCAGGCCATATGGCCTCAGCTCTGCTGCTATAGTGAGAAGGCTGCTGCTGCTGCTAAGTCACTTCAGTCGTGTCCGACTCTGTGTGACCCCATAGACGGCAGCCCACCAGGCTCCCCCATCCCGCAGCACATGGTATAAATGAGTGGGTGTGACTGGGTTTCCATAAAACTTTATCAGTGGAGGTGGCAGCTGGATTTGGTCCAAAGGGCTGAGAGAGAGGACCCCAGCCCAGACCTCCTTCAAAGTGTCTCCTCCCTTCATGCCCTTCTGTGACCCCAGCTTCACAAGGCCCTTGCGGGGTTCCTTCCTTGTCTACAAATGGGCCCATGCCTGCAGCGCCTACTGGCTTTTCCAGCTCCTGCATGCGTCTCTCTTAGCTCCAGTATGGGCATTTTCCACTCCTGCCTTCCCTCTAGGCCCATTGGCAGGTGATTAAGAGCCCAACTCTACATTTCTGACAGCAGTGGCTGGCAGGAGGGACCGCATGGCTGAGATAAGCGAGCGTGTGCTGGGGAAGGGGGCCGGCCACAGGGGACGAGGGTTTCGTTCCTGGAGAGGAGTAATAAGCATGTAATTGGCTTTTCAGAATCATGCAGGCTACTGGAGAAGCCTGTCTGTCCCACACCATGTTCTCTTCTGAGCGGCGGGGCTGGCTCACCCAGAGGAGGGATGAGCTAGATGAATTCTGGGTCAGCAGGTGGGGGCTACTTTGTCCTCATCTTGTAGGCTGTATGATGCTTGGGAGCCGAGAGGCAGGTTAGGAAAAGGCAGAAGGTAAGTTGTTCATAGCAGCAACATCCCCCCAGCATGGGGCAGGAGAAGTGGGTCTGGGAGGACCATCCCCAGATCCAGCATGACTGTTGAGGAGAAGAGAATTAAGTAGCTCCCCCAGGGTGCTGAGTCCCTTGGGGGTCTGTAAAATAGACCATCTTTGCCTGACCCCCAAGGCCACCTTGAACTCCAGGCAAAGGTAGGAATTCTATATGCTGCCCAGGGGGTGGATCTCTGACAATATTTGATGGTGGGGAGGGCAAGGGATGTAGGAGGTCCCCTGCTTCTCTCTAAGCCTCTCTGTTTTCTGGGTATCACTGACCCACATGAAGGTACTAACAACTGCAGCCATTTTTTTTTTTTTTTAATGAAACTGCTTTTACAAAAAACAGCTTTCACTGTAGGTTGTCTTTAGTTTAATCCCCCTTTAACGAACACAATTAAAATGTAACATCTATAGCATGAATCTGTGTTCACATCCCGGCTAATGATCCTGCACTGCTTTGTGTGTTTTAGCAATGAAACATGTCTGTCTAGCGTGTTTGTTTCCCAGTCCCTGATCAATCAGCGCTGGCCCCTCCAGCAGGGATGCTGTTTGTAGGGTAGATGGTTTGAGGACCTCTCACTTGTATTCTAGTACAACTCTATGCTAGATTCTGGCACAGTAATACTCTCTTACCCTTGTAGAGAGCTCTTAGGTTGTCAAGGCACTTGAATATGCACCTTTTGACTTTGTTCCCACAGTGACCCTGTGGCTTAGGTAGCTCCGGTATCATGATTTCTACAGAAGGGCTAATGGAGGCTCCAAGCTTGGACTTTTGAGGTCACACAGGGACCAAGTGCTGGCCTCTGGGAAGGGACAAAGCTGGTTAATATCGAGGAGAAATGCTTGTATCTGCCAGGCCAGCCCTGTCATAACCTTCATGACCTTTCGTGCGGCCTACTGTCTCCTGACTCAGATGGTGTGTTTGTGTGTGTGTGTGGCCTGCTGCCTAGCCCAGGCCCTGCAGAGCACAGATAGATTCTCAATGAGTGGTCATTAAATGGGTGAATGGACAAGTGACCCTGGGTTCTTCCTAAGTGACACATCAGATGTCAAACTGTAATTCCAGAAGGAAGAATTCTTTACAAATGAAAATTAAAGCAACATCCACTCAAAGTAAGCTCTGATGTCAACAAATTCTCAACCTGTCTGATTCTAAATTAAGTCTGCATTGATTTGTGTTGACCTAGAGTTTCTGTAGCCGTGAAATTAAAAGATGCTTGGTCCTTGGAAGGAATGCTATGACAAACCTAGACAGCATATTAAAAAGCAGAGACATTGCTTTGCCGACAAAGGTCTGTCTAGTCAAAGCTATGTTTTTTCCACTAGTCATGTATGGATGTGAAAGTTGGACTATAAAGAAAGTTGAGTGCTGAAGAATTGATGCTTTTGAATTGTGCTGCTAAAGAAGACTGTTGAAAGTCCCTGGACTACAAGGAGATCAATTAGTTAATCCTAAAGAAAACCAATCCTAAATATTCATTGGAAGGACTTATGCTGAAGCAGAAGCTCCAATACTTTGGCCATGTGATGCGAACAGTTGACACATTGGAAAAGACCCTGATGCTGGGAAAGACTAACGGCGAAAGGAGAAGGGGACAGCAGAGGGTGAGATGGTTAGATAGCATCACTGACTCCGTCAACATGAAGTTGAGCAAACTCCACTGTCTGGGAGATTTTGGAGGACAGAGGAGCCTGGAGTGCTGCAGTCCATGGGGTCACAAAGGGTCAGACACGACTTAGCGGACTGAACAACAATAACAACGGAGTTTTAGTTGGGGGGCCCAGTGGAGGCATGGCCGCCTCCACCCTGAGAAGGTCCCATCCTTGGGGCTTCCATCCCTCCCACCCTGGAGGCACATAGGGTGGTGATTTAGAATGTCTGACTGCCTTCTGCCAGCTTGTGGCCTTGGGTCCGTGACTTAATCTTTCCTACCTCATGGCATTGTTCTGAGGATGATATAAGATGATGCCCAAGAAAGCACTAAGTGTCATGCCTGCAGACGCCTAGCTCGTCCATCACCAGTCCTGTCACACGATTACTTGTGGGGCCCAGGGTCACTGTTCATTCACCCGTTTAATGACCAGTTGCTTTGAATCCATCTGCCCTGCCAGGCCTGGGCCAGGCAGACGGCCGAGGGGTCCACACACAACCTTGGGCCTGCAGGCCATGGTGAAAGGCCATGTGGTCCTGAGGGTGACATGCTGAGTAAAATTGTGTGTTTTATCATCACCACCCCTGACCTCATGCTCTCACATCCCCAAGAACCTGCACACGTTTCCTTACTCCTCACTCTGTCCCTCTCCGAAAGCCTTCACTGTTCCAGATATCATTTGTCTCCAATGAAAGTGAAAAGTGAAAGAGAAAGTCACTGAGTTGTGTCCAACTCTTTGCGACCCCACAGGCTATACAGCCCATGGAATTCTCCAGGCCAGAATACTGGAGTGGATAGCCTTTCCCTTCTCCAGGGGATCATCCCAACCCAGGGATCGGACCCCGGTCTCCCACATTGTAGGCTGATTCTTTACCAGCTGAGCCACAAGGGAAGCCCAATACCTTCCCAATACCACAAGGGAAGCCCAATATTGGAGATCACTTGTCTCCAATACCTTAAAAAAAAAAAGGAAGAATGAAAATAGTCCACTCCTCTAGACTGTTCAGCAGAAATGAATGATAAGTGGCGATTATTCCTCCAAAGCCCTTCGAAGCTGATGCTGCGGGGTGTCTGAGATGAGTGACCTCCTTCCATCATCCAGGCCTGCCCAGAGGCCTTGCTGCCCTGCTGGAGTGAAGCCCCAGAGCTCTAGCCTGCCCTCCTGCTCTTTAAGAGTTTCTCCCTTTCACACATCCCCAGGCACCTTTCTTCTCAGGAAAATTGCTTTTCCTGGAGCTGGGAGGCCGCTGAATTGTTGGTCCTGACCTGAGTCAGGATGCAAGCAGAGAGCCACCCCCAGGGTCCAGGGCCTGCGGGAGGGTAATTTCACCCTTGTCGCTATAACTACAGATGCCCTTATTACTCACACACACGTCTCACCCTTGTTTAACAACATATTAAACCATTAGTCTCCGTGCCAGTGGGTTCAGTTAGTTCACAGTGGCAAAAGCTGATCATTAAATCCCCTTTTCCCTGCTTAATCTCTTTTAAATTGGTTGCCTTTTAATTTCATCAAGTGCCCTCTCTCTCAACCGTTTCATCACCCGGGCTGCCATGTCCCTAGGTGAGAGGGGCTGCTGGGCTTTCTGGGTCTTCCCCCAGTGGGCTCTGTGGACTGCAAGGCCATGGGGCAGAGGCTAGCCGGCTCCCTTTCCCCGCAGAATGGTCCCCGTGAAAACTGGGTACCGTGAAAGGGTTATGAGCTTTACTCTCCTCTCACCCATATCTGACTCAGTACCTGAGGCATATGATTTCAGTCTTTAGACCTTCATCAGTCTGTCTAAGAACCTGGATCCCCTGTAGGTAAAAGTTAAAATCTTGTGTTTTTTTTTTAGGAGGAAATTTAGGTAGTCATAAAAATGGACAGTATATATATATATGTCTGCGTGCAAAGTTGCTTTAGTCATGTCCAACTCTGCAACCCCATGGACTGTAGCCCGCCAGGTTCCTCTGTCCATGGGATTCTCCAGGCAAGAATACTGGAGTGGGTTGCCGTGCCCTCCTCCAGGGGCTCTTCCCAACTCAGGAATGGAACCTGTCTCTTACGTCTTCTTCATTGGCAGGCAGGTTCTTTACCACTAGTGCCACCTGGGAAGCCCCATATATGTGCATGTATATATATATATATATATATATATATATATATATATATAACTTGCAGTAAATTCGAATGTCATTAAAGATGTAATGGCCTTCCCTGGTGGCTGAGATGGTAAAGAATATGCCTGCAAAGCGGGAGACCTGGGTTCGATCCCTGGGTTGGGAAGACCCCCTCCTGGAGAAGGGAATGGCTACCCACTCCAGTATTCTGGCCTGGAAAATTCCATAGACAGAGGAGCCTGGTAGCCTACAGCCATGGGGTCGCAAAGAGTTGGACACGACTGAGAGACTAAGCAAAGATGTAATAGAAAGAGACATGTTTGTATTGTTAGGACCCTGTAAGTCAGTGGTTGTACCCTGTACAGTTATGGCTGAGCACCTGGGTACCAGGAGATGCTCCAGGGAGTCACCCTGCATGCCAAGCCTATTCCTCCCCTCCCCTGCTATGTAGCTGCTCCGTCCCGTCACCTTACCTCAGTGACCCTTCTGGTCAGATTATTTAACTATTTTCTGTGCCTGATGGTCTCTTGATAAGAGGAATGGAACCTGAAGGGGTGGCAGCCATAGCTCTAAGTGTAAGGAGCTCTGTTCACTTAGGTGGGACTGAAGGGTGGAAGCATCCATTGGCACACAGGTGCTCAGCCATAACTGTACGGAGTGGTGCACATGTGGGCCCACTCCTGCTTCTCGGTTTCCAGATCCATCCGTGAACTCTGAGTGTTGGCTATAGAGCTGTATTCTGGCCACAGGTGCACGGCGGCACCCTGAGGACTGGCGTCCTGTCTTCTCAGGGCACCATGACCATGCTGGTGCCTCAGCTATGCTCTCGAGGGCTCATGACTTTTCGATGGCATAGTATGTTTTAGGATCCGTGGATCTGTAGTCTTGTATACACTGCTTTTCCCCTTTGAGATAAAGCAAGTCCCTTGGTATAGGATGATATCACTGTGGGGAATCCGCTGCTGGTAGGTCAGATTTTCTGTGAGCCTCAGCAGTGGTACTAGTCAAGGCTCTGTGGACAGGAGATTCAAACACATACCTGGAATGTGTGTTCCTCTGGAAAAGATGAATCTCTGGCTGCCTTTTCCATTGCGGAAGGGTGCAGTGTACACCCTTGAACAACACAGGGGATGATCTGAATATAACTTATGGTTGGCCTTCCGTATCCCCAAAGATCCCACCCACAGATCATATAGTACTATTTTATTTACTACTGAAAAATACCCATGTATGAGTGGACCTCTACAGTTCAAATGCACATTGTTTAAGGATCAACTGTAATTAACTTGCACCCAGTGGTTGGTTGGTCTCCAGCAGCCAATGAATGGTGCTATACTGGGCTCAGCATTGGGCCCCCATTGTCAGCAGGTTGACTATGCAGCTGTGGCTGTGGCTGGCTCAGACTTGGTGAGAGAGAGCCCAAGCTGCTAAACCCACACATAGCCTCTGTCTTTGCCCCCATGACTACTGCTTCATTCCTGAGCCAGTTGGGAACGCACTAGGGTGGCTGAGGACAGAGGCTGGCTGGCTTCTGAGGAGTTGTCAGGGCCACTGCCTGTTCTGCCATGGATGTTCTTGGTAGACATGAGCATGTGAGAGTTCCTCACACGTGCCAGCGTCTATAAGGCCATCACATGCTTCTACCCCAGACCTCCTTGTCTCCAGTCTTTTAATCTTGCTCCTTCCAAGCCCTTGACCAACCAGCTCAGCCGTTCACCACTGCTCATCAGGCCATGGATGTCCTTTCCTTGGGCCACTCCACACAGGTGCAGAACTGGGCGCCTCGTCTGCAGCTTTACCCACTGGGAGGATTTCCCTTGGCATCGTTCCAAGGCCACATCAGGGTGTGGCTAATGCAACCACAATCTGTTTGTGGTTTGCATCCATCTATGGATCCAACTAACCTGTGAATAAGACTGAAAGTTTCCCTCTTATCTGTGGTGGGAATGCTGACCCTTTCCCCATGAGGCCAGATTGGCGAGCTGAATGAGCAGTGTGGGTGGAGTCATTGTAAGTGATGACAAGGAGGAGGGGTCTGGGCCACTTGCTTGTGCAGGCTTGTTTCTGGATATGCTTTAGCCTAGTTCTGGGTGTTCCAGCTCCATTTTGTGATGGCCTCTCTGGGGCCTACTTAACCTTGTCACTTGCTAGGTCTCACACTCTCCAGTTCACTGTGAGTAGTTTGGGCTCTGTGGCTGCTTCATGTCTCATGGTTAGATTTTTCTACGCTTTTCCCAGGGTTAGGGGTGTGTGTGTGTGTGTGTGTGTGTGTGTGTGTGTTTTAATATTCTGTTTCTGCTAGACCCCAGAATTGTCTCCTGGCATGTAGCTCCATGCCTCAAAGGTGTATGTAACATTGCTACCAAGTCCTATGGTTCTATGTTGCAGCTCCCCTTTTGGTTCCTTCCAGAAGCTAATGCAGTGTTTTTCTCTACGCCAATACCTCTCGTACCATGGGCTCTTCCAGGTTATACGCCCTGAGTGTCAGAACTGCTTGACATGTAGCTTTGATCTTCTGTGGAGCCTGCTTTTGTTCTAGGTCTTTTTTAAAACCAGTAAACTTTGAAGTTGCCCCGAAAAATGTGTAGGAACAATATACCCAAGTATGGAATACACTGATTGCAAACCTGTAGACACCTAGCAAGTGCTGTGCTTCTGTTTCAGTGGGAAGGTGCAAGGTGTGAGCCTGTGTCTTTCACTTTGGAGGGGATGTCCTGACAGTCCCCAGGTCCTGGGAGCCCTAGAACCTTAGCCATTGGTCAAGGCATTGCATCTTTGTAGGGTATATCTCCCACACTGTGCAGCACATGTGTTTCACCAAGACTGCCAAGATCCTGGCTAATTCTCCTCTTCTAGCTTAATTAACACGATGCCCTTAGTGCAATGGACCAATGTGATGTTCTGAAGTGTGTCCAGATAGTCTGGGGTCCTTTGGATGATATTGTGACAGAGAATTAACATGGCCCTGGAGCTACCTGTCAATGTATGGCTGTTGTCCTTTCCATATGAAAATAAACTTCTGGTCTTCCTTCTAGAAAAGGGAAAGTGAAGTTGCTGAGTCTCCAGACTCTTTGCGAACCCATGGATTGTAGCCTACCAGGCTCCTCGGTCCATGAGTACTGCAGTGGGTTGCCATTTCCTTCTCCAGGGGATCTTCCTGACCAAGGGACTGAACCCAGGTCTCCCGTATTTTAGGCAGACGCTTTCCCGTCTGAGCCACCAGGGAAGTCCTTCTTGAAGGGTGTGAATAAAAGCATCACCAGATCAGTAGCCGTGACCCAAGGCTGTGTCAGTCTGTTCTGGTGAAGATACCACCTCTGGCATAGCTCTTTCTCTTGTGTCCACTATCCGGTTAGATCTGTGGTTGTTTATTATCATCTGCCATAATCCATCTGGTTTTAGCCTTGGCCAGGGTAAGATGGTGATTTAAATAAGCATTGATAGGCATCAGACTTCCCTGGTGGCTCAGATGGTAAAGTGTGTGTCTACAATGTGGGAGACCTGGGTTCGAGCCCTGGGTTGGGAAGATCCCCTGGAGAAGGAAATGGCAATCCACTCCAGTACTGTTGCCTGGAAAATCCCATGGACAGAGGAGCCTGGTATGCTACAGTCTATGGGGTCGTCGCAAAGAGTTGAACACGACTGAGCGACTTCACTTCAGATAGGCATCACTGCCTTGTCATTTTTAAAGCTTTGTGAGTAGTGCTTATTTCCCAGGGGAAACAGGATTTCGGAGTCTTCCACTTGTCCTTTGCCATCACAGTGGCTCTTAGACTATAGGTCCGAGAAGCAATGTGGTGTTTCTGCTATCTGTTGTACATATGTCCTTTCCAGTTTTATATTGAAGAATCAGAGAAACAACCACCAGGTAGGCCTGTGGATTGGGTCAGGCCTCCATTTCTTAGCTGACCCCTCTCTGCCCCTAGTCCAGCAGAGGGACGTGATGGCACTTTGGGTCACAAGGTGTCAGTAACAAATTAGACCCTGAAATTTATAGTTCTCAAAAGACCTGGCTATGGTTACCTTTTTGAAAGAGGAATAACTTTTTTCTCCACCTAATTCCCTGGCAGCCACCTGATTCCACCTGCTGGGACACACCTTTTCACCTCTGTCCTGTCTCGTCTACCACACAGATGCTAGAAATAACACAGTTTCTTCCGTCTGCAGTCAGTGTTGGGGTCCTGTTGCTATCTAGCCAGTATGTTATCCATCTCCTTAGAGTCTGACCCTGGAAGCAGAGCCTGAGACAGGAGCCCTTGTGAAAGTGATGTGCTTGGGATGGGCTTCCTGGGGGAGGGGCCTCGGGGAAGCAGGACAGGGCAGGGATGTACTCCCTGGAAACCTCGCTTCAGCCTGGTCCTGCAGGGAGCTCTGGATTAGGAGTTGCTTCAGAGTTGGTCCCACTTTCATGCAAGAGGACTGGCCTGGGGTGCCCTGTGCCTGTCGGTCACTGACTTCTGGGTTCCTCCCAGAAAAGGACCCTGCCAGACTCCTACTCACTGGGGTGAATTCTATGGAGAAGGAGACAGCTTTGAGTCATTAGGCTATCAGCAGCCAAGAGCCAGCTGAAGGATGAGCATCCTGTAGCCCAGGAAGAGGCTCAGGGTGGGACACTAATGCATCTAAAGGCACCTGGGATCCTCTCTATGGACCTGCTGTTCAGATCTCATTTTACCAGTGAGGAAACTGGGGCACAAAGAGATGGGGTAGTATTTCAGGGGTCATCTAGCAAGTAAGTGTCCAGGCTGGGCTTTGAACCCACACTCTCCATTCTTTGAATTTGGGACTATGTACATCATTGTCATGCTTCACTGCCTTCCAGGCTGCCAGACCAAGGCCTGCATCTCTCTCTCTCTCTCTCTCTCTCACACACACACACACACACACACACACACTGGGCACAGCAGGGGCAGGAGTGTCTGGCATTAGTAGAGTGGACTTAAGTAACGAGGTAGGAAGACTATTAATTTCAGAGTTCAGTGGCCCATGGATTTGGACAGATGAAGGCTTTTTAAAAAACAACTTTTTATTTTGAAATGATTTTAGATTTATAGAAAAGTTGCAAAATAGTAAAAGAATCTTCCTATACCCTTCACTCAGCTTCTCCTAATATTAGCGTCTTATATAACCATAGTATAATTATCAAAACCAGGGAATTAACACTGGTATAATACAGTTAGCCAAGCTACAGACCTAGTATAAACTAGGCTGCAGTTTAAAAGCTTCCCCCGTTTTTGCACTAATGTCCTTTGTCTCTTCTGGGATCTGATTCCAGATCCCACTTTGCCTTTGAT
The DNA here is from genome assembly GCF_016772045.2 of Ovis aries. Lineage (NCBI taxonomy): Eukaryota > Metazoa > Chordata > Mammalia > Artiodactyla > Bovidae > Ovis > Ovis aries. The sequence goes on along the minus strand of NC_056056.1, from coordinate 37,825,738 downwards.
TGTCCTGTCTCCTTGGTCCCCTCCAGTCTGTGACAGTTTCTCTCTTTCTGTGTCTTCAGTGCCCATGACAACTTTGAAGAGTATCAGTCAGTAATTTTGTAGAATGTCTCAATTGAGTTTGTCTGATGTTTTCTCCTGACTGGATTGAGGTTCTGTGCTTTGGGTGAGGATGCTACAGAGGCCACTCTTGGTGCATCATTTCAGGGGTACCTGCTGTCAATGTGTCTTATTAGTGTGGTGTTAACCTTGTCCCCTTGGCTAAGGTGGTACCTGCCCATTTTCTCCATTGTGAAATTAACCATTTTCCCCTTTTGTAATTAATAAAAATCTTAAAGGGATATACTTTCAGTATATATATATTGAGTCAAATATCCTGATTTGACTCTAGTTTTAGGATAGACGGATGCAGTTTTTATGCCATTTCTTGGACTCTTTTAACAAGGTAGAGTTGACTTCTTTCAGCAGTTCTGTGATCAGGAGTGGAATTTAGGGGGCTCTGTGCAGGTTGAAGGCAGTGCCTCCCAGTCCTCCCTGCAGGCAGCCAGCTGACAGCCCTTTCTGGCTGTTAGTCATGGTTGGTTCTGTCACGGGAACATTATTAGCCTTTCCTGCTTCCTTTCCTCATCCCCTCCCCTGCTCATTTATGCTCCAGTCCCCGTGTTTCCTGGCCTTTCCCCCTCCTTCCTTTGGTTTGCTTGTTGAATCAATTGTGGCCACAAAGACTCTCTGTGGGGCCTGCAGTCTGCTCAGAACTCTGCAGACTACGCTTACAGTAAACCAGAGAAGGTCAAGATCACCTGCTCCCACCCTCATCCTTCACGGGTGAGGAAAGACACAGAGAGGTGTGGAGAGGAATAAGTGAATGCCACAGCTGGGTCTAGAACTGAGCTTCCTGATCTCCGTTCTATCTGTTCCCCAGGGTGCCCCCTCCCTCGGGGCTGATCCTGCAGAGATCAGGAGGAGGTCCCTGCTGACTGGCTGCCTGGAACCTCATCACCTCTTACCCTGCTCCTCACCTGTGGGGAAGTCTGGCTTCCTGTCCTGGCTTCTCGTCCTCAGTCCTGAGAAAGGGGACTGCTGTCTCTGCCTGGTTGTAAACTAGGGGCTCCACGTCTGGCTGTGGGGACGGCTTCCCTCTGCTGTGTCTTGGGGTACCGGACATAAAATGCAGAGTCTCCTGCCAGTATCCAGACCAAGAGTGGTGGTTCCTCCTCTTGCCTCTTGAGGACTGGACTGGGGTGGGAGTGCTCACCGTCATTCCCAGCTTCGACCTCATCTTTGGTCTCCTTCACCTCTTCAGTTCAGTTCAGTTCAGTTCAGTTCAGTCGCTCAGTCATGTCCGACTCTTTGCAACCCCATAAACTGCAGCACGCCAGGCCTCCCTGTCCATCACCAACTCCCGGAGTTCACTCAAACTCACGTCCATCAAGTCGGTGATGCCATCCAGCCATCTCATCCTCTGTCATCCCCTTTTCCTCCTGCCTCCAATCCCTCCCAGCATCAGAGTCTTTTCCAATGAGTCAGCTCTTCGCATGAGGCGGCCAAAGTACTGGAGGTTCAGCTTCAACATCAGTCCTTCCAAAGAACACCTAGGACTGATCTCCTTTAGGATGGACTGGTTGGATCTCCTTGCAGTCCAAGGACTCTCAAGAGTCTTCTCCAACACCACACTTCAAAAGCATCAATTCTTCAGCGCTCAGCTTTCTTCACAGTCCAACTCTCATATCCATACATGACCATAGGAAAAACCATAGCCTTGACTAGACGGACCTTTGTTGGCAAAGTAATGTCTCTGCTTTTTAATAATTTGGAAAACTCAGCAGTGGCCACAGGGCTGGAAAAGGTCAGTTTTTATTCCAATCCCAAAGAAAGGCAATGCCAAAGAATGCTCAAACTACCGTACAATTGCACTCCTCTCACATGCTAGCAAAGTAATGCTCAAAATTCTCCAAGCCAGGCTTCAGCAATACGTGAACCATGAACTTCCAGATATTCAAGCTGGTTTTAGAAAAGACAGAGGAGCAAGAGATCAAATTGCTAATATCTGCTGGATCATCAAAAAAGCAAGCGCATTCCAGAAAAACATCTATTTCTGCTTTATTGACTATGCCAAAGCCTTTGACTGTGTGGATCACAATAAACTGTGGAAAATTCTGGAAGAGATGGGAATACCAGACCGCCTGACCTGCCTCTTGAGAAACCTATATGCAGGTCAGGAAGCAACAGTTAAAACTGGACATGGAACAACAGACTGGTTCCAAACAGGAAAAGGAGTACGTCAAGGCTGTATATTGTCACCCTTCTTATTTAACTTCTATGCAGAATACATCATGAGAAACGCTGGGCTGGAAGAAGCACTAGCTGGAATCAAGATTGCTGGAAGAAATATTAATAACCTCAGATATGCAGATGACACCACCCTTATGGCAGAAAGGGAAGAGGAACTAAAAAGCCTGTTGATGCAAGTGAAAGAGGAGAGTGAAAAGTTGGCTTCAAGCTCAACATTCAGAAAATGAAGATCATGGCATCTGGTCCTTCACCTCTTAGGGAACAGTTATTATGTGCAAGTCACTGCTTTTTATGCATTTTCATTGAATCCTTAAACTCTGTGAGATAGACATGAGTCTCCCCATTTGGCAGGTAAAGGAACTGAGGCTCAAATAAGTTAAGCAGATTCCTTCAAACTGCACAGATAGTGAGTGTCTGAGCTAGCATCAGAGTCCAGGTCTTGAAAAAATGTAGGTCTATTTTTGTTCCTTATTAGCAGCTTTTATGATCGCTTATAGAGATAGAAGCCTAAAGCCATTATCCACATTATTATTATTTTCAGATTGTCAGAGTCTATAACATTTTCACAGTTTTATATGACCATTCCCATAGCTGTTTCTTTTTAATTTCATTGTTAAATAGATTCAGTGTGATCCTGGTTCTTATGCACCATTCCTGGGCTTTTCATTCTGAACCGTCTCTTCATTGGCTAGATGTTATCATTTAGTACAGTCCCCAGGCTTTTGGGCACCAGGGGCCATTTTTATGGAAGTCAGTCTTTCCATGGACCTGGGTGGGGGGTGTGGTGAGGGAGAATGCTTTAAGTTTCTCCCGCCGCTCACCTCCTGCTGTGCAGCCCAGCTCCCAACAGCCCACAGGCCGTTACCGGTCCAGGGTTGGGGACCCCTGATTCAGTAGATTGTTCAAAATGGACTCAGAGGTGCTGTGATCCCCTAGGTCCTTGATGGTGGGAATGTCAGTCTCACCTTCCGTGCTTGAACAGGTGGAGATGCTGTCAGTCACACCTGGAGTCAGCCTCTGCGTCTGTTCCTTCACTGTCGATGAATGTTGCTCTGGGGAGGCTTGAGGTCAGCAAGTGCTTTCCCTTTTGTAGATGGGAAGATGACTTAGTTCTGCCTGGGTTCTGGCTGATTTCTGTCTCGATCGACTATGTTCAATCCCTAAACCAAGAAGCATCTCTGGGGCAGCTGTTCGGCATCAGTTTTTCGTGGAACATGGTGTACTCTTGGGTTGTACACATTCCATTCTTTACTCTTCAGTTCAGTTCAGTTCAGTCACTCAGTCGCATCTGACTCTTTGAGACCCCATGAACGGCAGCACGCCAGGCCTCCCTTTATTCTTATCAGGGGCTTAAAAAAAAAAAAAAAAACAAGAATGAATACCCTTTTGTGTGTTCCCCCGGCTTCAGGTTCGCTGATTTTCTGATGTTGGGTTACCTTTGCTGTTTGAGGGTATTTTATTTTCTCTCTTCTAGTTGCTTCAGTAAGTTGAGCGTTCCTCCTCTGTACTCTGTGACTCACCCAAAGGTGCTAAGTTGCTTCAGTCATGTTCGACTCTTTGCTACCCTGTAGACTGTAGCCCGCCAGGCTCCTCTCTTCACGGGACTCTCCAGGCAAGAATACTGAAGTGGGTTGCCATATCCTCCTCCAGGGGGGTCTTCCCTACCCAGGGATTGAATCTGAATCGCTAATGTCTCCTGCATTGGCAGGCAGATTCTTTACCACTAGCGCCATTTGGGAAGCCCCAGTCTGGCATTAGGATCCAACTATATTTTAGAAAAGTCTCTCCAGCAGCGGTGTGAAAATTAAACACATCTCTAAAGCGTATCTGTTGGTCAGCTCTGCAAAGAGGCCATGTTGTTGTTTAGTCACTAAGTCACGTCCAACTCTTTGTGACCCTGTGAACTGCAGCAAAAAGGCCAGGGGAATATCTTTTGTACTCATAGCTGGGGCGCTGTGCAGTAGAGCAGTTTCTGAAACAGGCTGACACCCGCTCCCCTTCCTTATCCCTGCCCCACTGCAGACACCCTTAGCTTCTGAGGGCAGCTGAAGAACACCCAGCTTCTCCTCCCACTGCTGTTCTCTTGTGGACTTCTGGAGATGGTTTCTAGAGCTGTCCAGATGGCAGGCAGGGCCAGAGGCTACACATCTCGATAATAGATCTCAAGGTTGTTGTGTTTTCCCAGCACAGCACAGAGCAGGGACCAATTATGGGGTTCCTCTGCACAGCAGGCCTCATTACTGTGCTCAGCATGGATAGGCAGAGGCAGGCAGAGCTGGGGAATTTAGCTGGTTTGGTGCGGGGAGGAGAAAATCATTGATTCCTCCTCTGCCACGCAGGTCTGCCCATGTGAGCTCATCTTCAGGGAGGTGCTCACACCTCTGTACTAGTCTTGAGAGCCAGCTGCCTCCTGGGGCTCCAGGGTGGCCCTGGGTCCTTGATACTATAAGCAGAAGTTTGTATCTATGTCTGTAAAGACATTTCTCTGGGGAAAAGGGCTTCCATCGCATTGAAAAGGGGGCTGTGTATCCTCAGAATAGTTAGGAATGCCTGCTCTATCTAACTCCTACTACACTTGACAGGTGAGGAAAACTCACCAGAGACCCAGGGAGTAGAAGCAGTTTACGTAAGGATGCAAGGGAGTGGCCAAGGCAGATCTAAAAGCCAGATCTCCAGGCTCCTTCCAGGAGTTCTCGATGCCTCTCTGGTCAGTCACTTCCTGCTGCACAGGTCACCATATTTTCTTCACTTTACTAACAAATGGAGTTGTAACTTCCATTTACTGAGTGCTCGTGTGTACACAGCACAGTGCCCAGTGCTTTACTTAGTCTATTTGTTCACAAAACAGAATCATGATTTTACAGACTAGGCAGCCAAGGCTCTCCCAGTGGAGAGGGAAAGGATAATCGCTTGCCGGAGGTCAGAGACAGTAACTGGAGGACAGAGAGGGCACACTCAACCCTTTGGGGCATCCATTCTACCCACCCCCACCTCCCCTCTCTTTGGACTCCTGTCTCAGTCTGCTCTTTCTCTCTGGGCCAAACCAGAGCTTCGCCCTCTCTGCAGCGTTCTCTGATGGCCCCAGCCCTTGCTGGTCTTCCTCGTCTCTGGGAAGACAGGACCACTGCAGGTTCTTCGTAGGTAAATGATTTTGGTTCAGCTCTTGGTCCTGCTACTTCCTTGGTGACTGCCCTTGGGCATATTTACTTCTCTCCTAGCTCTGCTTGTGTGTGACATGGAAATAGTAATATCCAAATATTGGGGATTTTAAGAGGATTGAATGAGATAATTAACATCCATTGAGTCATTTATTCAACAAATATTGGAGAACCTACCATGTATCGGGTTTCCCAGGTGGCACAGTGGTAGAGAATCCACCTGCCAATGCAGGAGATGCAAGAGCTGTGGGTTTGATCTCTGGGTCCAGAAGACACCCTGGAAGAAGAAATGGCAACCCACTCCAGTATTCTTGCCTGGAAAATTCCGTGGACAAGAGGAGCCTGGCGGGCTACAGTCCATGGCGTCACAGAGTCAGACGGGACTGAGCACGCACGTGCACCGTGTACCATGCACTATGCCAACAGTGGTGAACAGAACAGAAACAGTTCCTGCTCAAAGAAGGGCATGGCCAAGTCGGAGAGACAGGCATGAGATATATATTATAATGAGACAATTTTGCCTAATATAGGCTGTGACTTCCGAATTCTATGAAAGAGATGTATAAGGTTTTAGGAGAATATAGGCGGGACTTTTTTTCAACCTCAAGATTCATAGAAGCCCTCTTTAAAAATATAACACTTGCTTTGAGAGCCAATGGATGAAGAGGAATTGATGAGATGAAGAATATCCCAGGCAGAGAGCATGGCAGGTATGGAGGTCTGAGATGATGTATTTTTTGCAAGAACTGCCATAACAAATTGGGAGGCAGATTGCATAAGACTGGGAGGCTTAAATTGCAGAAGTTTGTTTTCTCAAACTTCTGGAGGCCTGAGGTCTAAGATCAAGGGGTTGACAATGCTGGCTTTTCCTGAGGCCTCTCTCCTTGGCTTGTAGACGGCTGCCTTCTCATTGTGGTCTTTTCTCTGTAGGAGGGCAGATTTACCTGGCATTTCTAACTCTTTTTTTTTTTTTAAGAATTATTTTTTATTTAATTTTTTGGCTGTGGTGGGTCTTCACTGTTGCGCATGGGCGTTCCCTAGTTGCGGTGGCGGACGGCGTACTCTCTGTGGTGGTGCACAGGCTTCTCGCTGCGGTGGCTTCCCTTGCTAGAGCACAGGCTCCAGGGCACGCGGGCTTCAGTAGTTGTGGCTCACAGGCTCAATTGCTCCACAGCATGTGCGATCTTCTGGACGAGGGATCAAACCAGTGTCCCCTGCACTGCAAGGCAGATGCTTAACCATTGGACCACCAAGGAATCCCTCTACCTCCTTTTATAAGGACACAAGTCATATGGGATTAGGGCTCCACTCTGATGGCCTTTTAGAACCTAATCATCTCTTTGAAGGACCTATCTCCAAATGCAGTCACATGGAGCAGAGCACACCCAAATAACCTCATCTAACCACAATTACCTCTAAAGGCCCTGTATGTGTGTTCAGCTGCTCAGTCTTATCTGACCCTTTGCAAACCCATGGACTGCAGCACGCCAGGCTTCCCTATCTTTCACCATCTCTTGGAGTTAGCTCAAATTCATGTCTATTGAGTCAGTGATGCTATCTAACTGCCTCATCTTCTGCTCCCCTCTTCTCCTTTGCCTTCAATCTTTCCCAGCATAAGGGTCTTTTCCAGTGAGTCACTCTTTGCATCAGGTAGCCAAAATATTGGAGCTTCAGCATCAGTCCTTCCAATGAATATTTGGGGTTGATTTCCTTTCAGTCACTCAGTTCAGTCGCTCAGTTGTGTCTGACTATTTGCGACCCCATGAATCGCAGCACGCCAGGCCTCCCTGTCCATCACCAACTCCCACAGTTCACTCAGACTCACGTCCATCGAGTCGGTGATGCCATCCAAACATCTCATCCTCTGTCATCCCCTTCTCCTCCTGCCCCCAATCCCTCCCAGCATCAGAGTCTTTTCCAATGAGTCAACTCTTCGCATGAGGTGGCCAAAGTACTGGAGTTTCAGCTTTAGCATCATTCCTTCCAAAGAAATCCCAGGGCTGATCTCCTTCAGAATGGACTGGTTGGATCTCCTTGCAGTCCAAGGGACTCTCAAGAGTCTTCTCCAACACCACAGTTCAAAAGCATCAATTCTTCGGCGCTCAGCTTTCTTCACAGTCCAACTCTCACATCCATACATGACCACAGGAAAAACCATAGCCTTGACTAGACGGACCTTTGTTGGCAAAGTAATGTCTCTGCTTTTGAATATGCTATCTAGGTTGGTCATAACTTTTCTTCCAAGGAGTAAGCGTCTTTTAATTTCATGGCTGCAGTCACCATCTGCAGTGATTTTGGAGCCCCAAAACATAAAGTCAGCCACTGTTTCCACTGTTTCCCCATCTATTTCCCATGAAGTAATGGGACCAGATGCCATGATCTTCGTTTTCTGAATGTTGAGCTTGCAGCCAACTTTTTCACTCTCCACTTTCACTTGCATCAAGAGGCTTTTTAGTTTCTCTTCACTTTCTGCCATAAGGGTGGTGTCACCTGCATACCTGAGGTTATTGGTATTTCTTCCAGCAATCTTGATTCCAGCCTGTGCTTCTTCCAGTCCAGCGTTTCTCATGATGTACTCTGCATAGAAGTTAAATAAGCAGGGTGACAATATACAGCCTTGACGTACTCCTTTTCCTATTTGGAACCAGTCTGTTGTTCCATGTCCAGTTCTAACTGTTGCTTCCTGACCTGCATATAGGTTTCTCAAGAGGCAGGTCAGGTGGTCTGGGATTCCCATCTCTTCCAGAATTTTCCACAGTTTATTGTGATCCACACAGTCAAAGGCTTTGGCATAGTCAATAAAGCAGAAATAGATGTTTTTCTGGAATGTGCTTGCTTTTTTGATGATCCAGCAGATGTTGGCAATTTGATCTCTGGTTCCTCTGCCTTTTCTAAAACCAGCTTGAACGTCAGGGAGTTCACGGTTCATGTATTGCTGAAGCCTGGCTTGGAGAATTTTGAGCATTACTTTACTAGCGTGTGAGATGAGTGTAATTGTGTGGTAGTTTGAGCATTCTCTGGCATTGCCTTTCTTTGGGACTGGAATAAAAACTGACCTTTTCCAGTCCTGTGGTCACTGCTGAGTTTTCCAAATTTGCTGGCATATTGAGTGCAGCACTTTCACAGCATCATCTTTCAGGATTTGAAATAGCTCAACTGGAATTCCATCACCTCCACTAGCTTTGTTTGTAGTGATGCTTTCTAAGGCCTGCTTGACTTCACATTCCAGGATGTCTGGCTCTAGGTGAGTGATCACACCATTGTGATTATCTTGGTCTTAAAGATCTTTTTTGTACAGTTCTGTGTATTCTTGCCACCTCTTCTTAATATCTTCTGCTTCTGTTAGGTCCATTCCATTTCTGTCCTTTATCGAACCCATCTTTGCATGAAATGTTCCCTTGGTATCTCTAATTTTCTTGAAGAGATCTCTAGTCTTTCCCATTCTGTTCTTTTACTCTATTTCTTTGCATTGATCGCTGAGAAAGGCGATTTCCTTTAGGATTGATTGATTTGGTCTCCTTGCTGTTCAGTTCAGTTCAGTTCACTTGCTCAGTCATGTCTGACTGTTTGCGACCCCATGAACCACAGCATGCCAGGCCTCCCTGTCCATCACCAACTGCCAGAGTCTACCGAAACCCATGTCCACTGAGTCGGTGATGCCATCCAACCATCTCATCCTCTGTCGTCCCCTTCTCCTCCTGCCCTCAATCTTTCTCAGCATCAGGGTCTTTTCAAATGAGTCAGCTCTTTGCATCAGGTAGCCAAATTACTGGAGTTTCAGCTTCAACATCAGTCCTTCCAATGAACACCCAGGACTGATCTCCTTTAGGATGGACTGGTTGGATCTCCTTGTGATCCTAGGGGCTCTCAAGAGTCTTCTTCAACACCACAGTTCAAAAGCATCAATTCTTCTGTGCTCAGCTTTCTTTATAGTCCAACTCTCACATCCATACATAACTACTGGAAAAACCATAGCCTTGATTAGATGGACCTTTGTTGACAAAGTAATGTCTCTGCTTTTGAATATGCTATCTAGGTTGGTCATAACTTTCCTTCCAAGGAGGGCTCTCAAAAGTCTTCTCCAGCACCACAGTTTGAAAGCATCGATTCTTCAGTGCTTAACCTTCTTTACAGTCCAATTCCCACATCTGTACATGACTACTGGAAAAACTATAGCTTTGACTAGACAGACCTTTGTCAGCAAAGTAATGTCTCTGCTTTTTAATGTGCTGTCTAGGTTTGTCTCCAAACATAGTTATGCTCTGAGGTATTGAAGACTTCAACAGATGAATCCGGGAGAGCCAGAATTCAGATGGGGAAGAGCTTGACTTGTTTTATAAGCTGAAGACAGGCCAGTGTGCCTGAAGTGTAATAAAGAGGGGAAGGGAGAAGTGGGTGAGGCTGGAGAATTTGCAGGGCCAAATCAGGAAGGGCTTGGAGGGCCATGGTGCAGATTGCAGATGGTGTTCTGAGTGTAGCGGGAGTCCCTGGAGGGATTTTGAGCCAGAATGGGAGAGAGGGGATCGAGTGTCATTTTATAAAGGTGACTCTTAAAAATGAATTGTCGGAGCTGGAAGTAGAATATGGAGTTGGGGCCTATTGCAGTCAGTATTTCACAAAGGAGTCAGTGGTGGTGAGCATTGTTGTAGAGACGGAGATGGTGAGGGGAAGGATGGAGAAGGTAGGATCCATAGTACATGGTGATGGGTTAGCTCTGTGTTGGGGAGGGGGAACAAGTGATCAGAGTAAAGATGATGTTGAGAGAGGAGTGTGAAGGGTGACTCAGATTCCTGGCTGAGCAGCTTTACAGATGGTGGTGCTGTTTCCTTAGTGGGGACAGGCTGGAGGAGGCACCGGTTGTGATGGGAAGAGCGGGAGTTCCATATGGGACCTACTCAGGGTGAGACACTTGTGAGACATCAAGTGGGCATGGCAAGTAGGCATCTGTTTAATCTAGATGTGAACTCAGAAGAGATCTGGGCTGGAAAGATGTAGTGAGAATTATCCACCTGTAGAAGGCTTGAAAGACATAGGAATGGAAAAAGTCGCCTGTGAGGAGCATATAATGAAGGTGGGAGGGGGAAGCAGGATTAAATCCACAGGCAGATCCAATGTTTAGAAACGAGGGAGAAGGAGAAGCCAGCAAAGAAGATGGGGAAGAGGGCAGAGGATGAGGAAAAGCCCAAGAGAAAGGGCTCCTGGGAGCCAAGAGGTAATAGCACCAGAAGGGGATGCCTTTGGTTGGGGCAGATGCAGCTGAGGATTCAAGGAAGAGGAAGGAGTCAAATCCTGGCTCCATGGTGGGCGCCCAGTGGGTACCCGATTGACATGGGCTTCTTTTCCTTACCCCCTCTCTATCTTGATTGGTTTTTAGAAGTCTGAATATCTATCCCCTTTTACCTCAGAGGACAGTAAGAGCCCAAGAAATAATGACTAAATGAATGAAGAAGTGAATGACAAGGGCAGTGAGATGGGTGGTCCCCAGGGTGAGGCGTAACTCCCCTCGTCTCCTCTCCTGCATCCCTGGGCATCGATTTTGTCCAAGGGCGAGGCTGGGCGCAAGTCTCCTAGATACCGATGGCTCCTGTCCAGCAGAGGACCCTCCAGGGAGCCACTTGCCATGCTCGTCAGGCATCCTGGCCTGAGCAGGACTGAGACAGTCCCCCTGGCTGCGGGCGCAGGGAGCCGCCTCCCCCAGCAGGTCGCCGGAGTCCCGGTTGCCTTTCCTCCCTGAGCGGTGTCGACTGCACTGTAATCACACAATTATGATGCCATTAAAATGTCACATTTGGAGAAATCCATATAAACAAAGCATTAACAACCACTTGAAAATTGTAGTCTTTACCACTAATGACCTACTTTCTCTACATACCCTGCTCTCCCACCACCCCGACTCAGCTGCCGCTTCCCCCAGCCTCACTTTCAGACGCAGACCAGAAGGTACAGTCCTGTCTGCTGCCTGGTAAGCCTTAATGTTTAATGTGCTTGGAGAGGCTCTTTGATGGGTCCAAAGATGGCAGGCCAGGAGGAACCTGGCGCTGAGCAGCTTAGCAAATGAGATAAGAGGATCCCAACAACCAACCCCACCCTCTCACCTTTCCCACCTTCCCCACCCCTGCTCACCCCCCCCACCCCTCCCCACCCCCGCCCCATGTAAGATCCTGATGATGGAAGAACCTGCTGAGAGGATCTGTGTGCTGTGCTAAGTTGCTTCAGTCATGTCGGACTCTTTGTGACCCCATGGGCTGTAGCCCGCCAGGCTGCTTTGTCCATGGGAGTCTCCAGGCAAGAATACTGAAGTGGGTTGCCATGCCCTCCTCCAGGGGATCTTCCTGACCCAGGGATTGAACTCGCATCTCCTGTAGCTCCTGCGTCGCGGGTGGATTCTTTACTGCTGAGCCACTGCAGAGAGAATCTGGTCCCTGGAAAACTGAGGGTGGTGTTGAAAGACGGGAGAGTCAGATCTGTGCCATTGGCTTTGACTCCTTCTTTTGGGGAAGAGATTGAATGAGACTTAGCGAAAGGCATGTAGGAGGAAAGCGTCCTGCCCAGGGCCTTGGGCCAGAGTGAGTCCACGCTGAGAATGCAAGGGAGTGGAGGGGCACAGGGCAATAGGGCTTTAATGGTTTTTACCTCATTCCCAGAATAGTGCTCTGGAGAAGTTGAGATACTGACTTTTGTCACTGGAGTCTAATTTTCATGCACCGAGGAAATGGATTACTTAAAGGAATCTTGTAGTGAGTGCTCTTATGCAGTAAAACATAAACCAAAGCAGCTCTGGCCAAGTGATTAATCTCTTCGTGATGTATCTGAATTGCAAATCTGGATTCCCAGAGAGTCCCATTTGTAGTTAAAGTCAGAGTAAGCTTTATTCCGAAGAAGCGAAAGAGAAGACCACTTTTTTTATTGAAGTATAGTTGATTTATAATGTTGTGTTAATTACTGCTGTGCAGCAAAGTGATTCAGTGATGCGCAGGTATATCTATTCTCTTAAAATATGTATATTCTCTTCCTTTATAGTTTATCATGTGATATTGAATATAGTTCTCTTTGCTATACAGGAGGACCTTGTTTATCCTTTCTATATATAAAAGCTTGTATATGCTAACCCTACCCTCCCGCTCCATCCCTCCCCCAACCACATCCCCCTTGGCAACCACTCGTCTGCTTTCTGGGTCTGTTAGTCTATTTCTGTTCGTTTGTATCACAACTATAATTCAAAAACGTACGTGCACCCCAGTGTTCATGGCAGCACTGTTCACGACAGCCAACACGTGGAAGCAGCGTAAGTGTCCACTGGTGGAGGAACTGATGAAGAAGACGTGGCACAAATCTGCAGTGGAACTCTGCTCAGCCAGGAAAACAGAATGCAGTCATGCCACTTGCAGCAACGTGGCTGCAGCTAGAGATTATCCTACCGCGCGAAGCAAATCGGAAAGAGAAAGACACCACATACGACGTCACTTGCACGTGGAATCTAAAATATGACGCGTGAGGGTAGAAGATGTTTCAAATGTCACTCTGGCACTTGACATCCCTCTCAGCTCAGGATTAACCTGCAGAAAGGACTGTGCCACAGGCGCTTGAATGAATGGACAAGAATGGTCAGTGACAAGCATGTTGTTGAGGGAGTGATTATTTGTGCTTCCTGGGGTGGGAGAAATGCCCCCGTGGGTCTTATTTATATAAGCAAGTGCTTTATAAACCCCTTCTTTATAGTTTCATGTAAGATATCATAGATGAGGTTCCTGCCAGGCTGTAAAGATGGTCAGTATTTAGGTCAGGCTTGGAAGGATTTCTCCCAGTTTTTCAGTCCACCACCATCATCACTCCCTGTGTTGCCTGCAGCACTAAATTTGTCCTTGGCGGAGGCGGGCATCCTGCCCCCACCTAGTTCAGTGGGCATGACATCGGGTAATCTGGGTCTGCTTTTGACATAAAAGAGCCTCTTTCATTGAAAGTCAGCCTGCAGCCCCCATGGAGTCCTGGGAGATAAAAGTCCTTTAAAGTTATTTACTCCAACCCTATACCTACATATTCAGCAGCTGACCTAGTTTTGAGAGAGCTGGAGGGTATCTGGGTATCACCTTATTTATAGAGAGGATAGAAAATGCGCTAAGCTCTGGGGCCTGCCTGCACACAGTATCTGGGGAGATCTAGCCGGCACCTCGGAGGCAACGAGAGAGGACCAAATTCTTCTCCGCCGAGCGCTCGAGGCTTCTTGCTAGTGTCACCTTTGGGGAATGAATGACAGGGCTTAATGGACGCAACTCTGAAACTATTTCTAGCCAGAAAATCCAGCTTAGCACCTTTTGACCTGTTCATTAGGGGAGGTGTCTGTAGGATAGCCTTGGTGGAAAGTGTATGACAGGCCTCTGGCAGGCGCCTCCTCCCCTCTCCTTCCTCCATCCTTCTCTAGACAGAGCTGGGTTTTGAAGCTTCATTCCACGAACGACCCTCTGCCATTGTAGGTCCTGGTGAAGGACACGACAGAGCCTACCCGCCCTGGTTTCAATCACCTTGACTGAGTCCCTTTAGTTCCTCGAACCTCAGTTTCACCTTCAGTTAAAATAGGTTGGTGGTATCACCTGCTTCAGGTTGTCCTGAGTGCTCAGTGAGTGGCGTTTTTAGGACAGAGCCTGGCACGGTAAATGCTACACAGCTGTTGGCTGTGGCTGCTGTTCTGAGCGGCTCTGTCCAGTGTGCGAATTGGTCACCTCTTCAAGCCGGTCCCTTTCCCCAGCTTCCCACAGCCATTTCCATCTTGGCTCCCCCAAGGTCACCTTGGCCTGAGAAGAATCCAGAGGGAGATTTGGGGGAGCTGCAAACCCTGGTGAACACACTCCTTGCGAGGGTGACTGTAGGGCTGGCCATCCCAGCTCTTGGAAGCCAAGTCCCAGGAGGCACCGAGGAGACGCTCCAGGGCCGCTGCGTCGGAGAGGGAGAGGGGCCAGCCCTCGAGCAGGGAGCCCTGACGCCCAGGCTCCTCGGCCTGATGGGAGCCTCGGCGTCTCAAGCAGGTCCTGGTCTCTGACCTCACCTCTGAGATCCCGGGATCTCTACCCAGAATCGCCCAGCTTGGCTTCCTTGCCTGCCCCAGGTCCCACCTCCAGCCACGTAATAGAGGGAGTTTGCACGGAGGCCTCGCAGAGCTAGATTTCTAGCCTTCCAAGCTGGTGATGCCTTGATTAAAAGTCGTTTCCTGGCTGTGTTGTTTGCATGGTTCTGTGTTCAGACCCATGTCTGAGATGGGGCTTTTGGGTGGATGAGCCCTCCCAAGCCCCAGGCAACATCAGCAACCTGTCTGTTTCATCACAGGCAGACAGGAAGGAGGTGTAGTCAGAGACCCCATTTCTGCCACAGGGAAGGAAGAAGCTGAACGTAAATTAGCTGAGTGTAAATTGTAAAAGTGTGAATTTTCTCATTAGCATTCTGTCTCCAAAAGGAATAATAGTAACCACAGCAATGCTGACAATAATAATGGGTTACTTTCGCCTTACATTTTGCCCAGCAATTTTCCCTGTCCTATTCCTGAGACTTAACTCAGATCTGTAAATCATGTGGGGTAAAGGTTCATCTTGCCCCTGGGGTGGAGGGAGAAACCTACTATAAGAGGTTGAAGGGACGTGGTAGCAGAGCCAGGCTCGGGGCCAGCTCGCCTGACTCCTGCTCTCTTCTGGCATCTTCGGGACCATTGAGGGGAATTGCAGGATCTTCTCTGGTGCTGTGCATCCCTTTCTTTGCCCACTTCCACCTTCCCGCACCTTAGAACTCTGCTGCATTTCGGTCTGGGTGAAATTGGGTTGAAATGTACAAGGGGCCCCTTGAAGGAGAGAGATGTCACGAAAGCCTAACATGTAGAGTGAGCACCTTTCCCTTTATTTCATTCTTCCCTCCTTTATCTTTCTTTACCCTCTTCCTTTTATTCCATGATTGTCCCTGGGTCACAATTTGGTAACCTGTAAACTCAACCCATGGGCATATATTGTCACCAACAATGGAGGATGGCTCCTCCATCCATAGGATTTTCCAGGCAAGAATATGGGAGTAGGTTGCCATTTCCTTCTCCAGGGATCTTCCTGACTCAGGGATCGAACCTGGGTCTCCCTCATTGCAGACAGGCTCTTTACCGTCTGAGCCACCAGGGAAGCCCTGTTTCACCCAAAGGGGAGATTTAAGGCAGCATCACTAGGCGGGTGTTGTGTGGCTCCTGGAAAGTCTTTGCTCATATTTCTGTTTCCTGTGTCCCTGAAGGCATGTTCACATGTGATCCTTGCCACACACTGTGGTTCAGTCCAGCCCCTTGAAAACTGCTTGCTTCCAAAGCTACTCCTTGAGGCTAATGAACCTTCTGATGGTGCCTCAAGATATTTCCCGGCCCTGTACATGTGAAGAGGGAGACCTCTTCTGTCACTGGGGAAATGCAAATCTTGTTTTTTAACATTTTGGTTTTTTTCCTGCTTCTAGTGACCATGAGGCTCTATCTCTGTCCTGCTATGGCCATGCTGTTGGGCTCCCCCAGGAGAAGTGGCCTCCTCTTCCCTCGCACCCCTGCCCTGGGACATGGCTGCAGTGTCAGTCACCTGTCAGACCTCAGTCTTTTGAGATCCCACGACGACTCAGCTGTCCACTCCAGAGACAATGAGTTTTGTCGTCTGGTTCTGTTCTGCTGGGGGCCTCCCTGCCTGAGCCTACTTCCGGTCCTCTCTCCCAGGTGTAGGCCCTCTCCTTGGTCCCTCCTGAACACATCTCTTCATGCCTGCTTTCCTCCAGTGCCAGCTTCCTGGTGATGGGGCACAACCACCTGCTTTGCACCACTATGCAGTCCACCAAATCCTCTTCCTCCCGAGCCGCGGGTGGTTACTTGGCTCCCTCTGCACTTGATCTCTTGCTCCCTGGGTTCCAGAGCTGGAAGGGACCGAGGCTTCTTGTGTTCCCGTGTCTGTTTACTGTTCCACCTTAGAACTCAAAGAAGACGCAGGAATCAACGCTGCGGTTAAGACCAGCTCTCTCTCTGTCTTCCTGCCGACCAGCAACTGGGAGGTGTTCTTCAAGCAAACAACAAGTGACCTGAGATACCCGTATCCATAAAGGAGCTCTGGGTTTGGTCTTTGGCAGTAGGTGCATAGTAAGATATGGGGTAGCAAGCAGACACATAGCATTAGAGCTCACCCACCCTGGCATGTGCAGGGGGACCAGACCTTCTTGCCCAGTCACGCTGATTTATACTTCCCTGGCATCTCCCTTTCACGCTAATTAGCAAGCAAGTGAATCTCCATATAAGGCTCAAATTGCATGAGATTCTTTTTTTTCCTATTCCAGAAACAAAAGTTGGGCTTCTGTCCATTCTGTTAATCACATTATATTTCACAGTTGGAGTTTTCAGGCAATTATAATAATTATCAGAACTTGTCTTCTTCCAGAAGGCTCATAGCACCTCCCAAAGCTGTGATGTGGTGAGTGTGTATTTTGGGGCAGTGGTGGGGAGGAGAGATCTAGGCGCTGGTGGCTCTGGTCAGAGACCAAATGAGACTGAATCCAGCAATAGAGAGGGGTCTTGATGTGGGGCCAGGCCATCAGACCTCCCAGCAGCTCATAGAAGCCACAGCAGACCCCATTCCTTGGCACCTGGCTCTTGAGGGAGTGGGGGTAAGAAAGAAAGTGGGGAGAAGAGACAGAAGGCAGTAGAATAGAAAAGTAAACTCCTCCTACTGAATGATCTGCTACCTCATTTGGTCTGAGAAATTGCCCTTTCCTCCTCTATTATATGTCCATTCCATCTACCAAATTCTCTAAGAGTGACTTTCATATAATTAATACTAACCATTAAACTACAACATTGAAGGAGCAATTGCCTAATTCTGAGGAAAATTTAAATTTATTACCAGCACCCGAGATAAAATGAATTCTAAAGAGAAGAGAAAACCGTGCAGAAGATAAATAGAAAGCCAAGTGGGATATTGACTTGATCCTTCTCCAGTGCAGGGTAATTTGGCTTCTAAAGTGAGTTAGATCATAATAAATTAAATTTAGATTTCTGCACATCAGTTAAATAACTCCCCAGACAGAATTCCAGTGAGAGGGAGAGGTGATAATACATGGTGGAAATATTAAAATGGAGATCTTATCTAATAATCCATAATTGATGTGCTGTCCCCAGATGAAGGGGAAGGATTTTGCAGCTCCTCCCTGTGTCGTGAACCCAGGTGGGGTGAACGAGGGCTGGCTTGTCCCTCCCTCTTTGTTTGAGCTGATCCTGCTCACTGTGGGGCATCTGTTACTACTGGCAGTCACTCCTCTCACAGACCACCCTTGCTAAGTAGGACTTACCTAGCAGTGTTGGTCTGATGTGGGATCATGCTGTCCTCTCTTGACCGACCCTCTGGAAAAACAAGGTCACTCCCTGAATAACTGACAGCAGAATAGTACAGAGGTGGACAGATTCTCCTGTATTCTTGTGACTGCCTAGCAGGGGGAGCAAAATGGCTCCGTGAATGTGAGGCACATCTGGTGATGGGGAAGGAACACCGGTTTTGAGGTCAGCAGTCTTGGGTTAGAGTCTCAGTTGTGAGCTCTCTATCTATGTGGTCTCAAGAAAGTTCTTTTGCTATGGTGAGTCTCAGTTTTCCAATCTGCAAAATGGGAACAAACCTAACTGGCCTGCTGACTAAGTAGGGATAATATAAATGAGACGTTCTTGTGAAAATGCTATGAAGATTGTAAGCATTTGTTTGACTTTCAATCATTAATATATATATATATGTATATATGTTTGTTTCTAGAAAGTCTGTTTGATTCTTTTTCCAAGAACTTTTGCTCTTCACTAGTTTTTCACTCCACATTTCAAGCCGCATATGCTTTATTCTGTTACTGTGATTTCTGTGTCTGAATTTCTTGGCGGATCAGAATATGTTCTTTATAGTTTCCGCTGACTGTCCCTTCTAGTGACTTGTTTCCTTGTGTGTATGATCATTTTTTACTGTGAATTCATCTTTTGGTGAGCTACGTGGGAATCCTGGGAGCCTGCCTTGGGACTGCTTTCCTCCAGATAAGGTTTATGTTTGTCTTTGCTGCGAGCCAGCTCACAGCTGACCTGGGACCATTTAGTTCCTGTTCTTGTCCTTAACTGGGCTTCCCTGATGGCTCATCAGGTAGAGAATCTGCCCGCAGTGCAGGAGACACAGAAGATGCAGATTTGATCCCTGGCTCAGGAAAATCCCCTGGAAGAGGAAGTGGCAACCCACTCAGTATTCTTGCCTAAAATTCCACAGAGTAGCCTGGTGGGATCACAGAGTCAGACGTGACTGAACGACTAAGCCTTAATTTTGGAAGACTCCGGTTCAGTGTCTCCATCTTTTAGGAGGTGGGCTTTACTTTCTCAGTGACCATTACCCCTGGGGCAGCCTCACATGTTATCTTTGCTTACCATCATCTATCCCACCTCTGGCTTCACCACCCTATATTATCCCTGGCCTTATCCCTCATCTCATGGTGAAGATTTTCCTTCTAGAAAGTCCAGTGATGCGTTAAAAACCACATTTGTTTTTAATTATGCAAGATGCGGCTGTAGTTTAGCATGGAAGTCCTGGCATCCGATCTGCCATGGTGCTGGAAGCAGACAGCTCCAGTGGGTGAAAGGCAGGGGCAGTGCCCGGGGTGGTGCTAGGAAGCAGAGGCTGCAGTTCTGGAAGTAGCCCTGGGTACAGGGAGGTACGGGAACTCCAGACTGCATGGCTGGCCGAGAAGCTGGGTCTGTGGGCTTTGAGACACGGCTCTCAGTTGTGTCACCTTGAGCAACTTCCTCATCTTCCCTGTGCCTGTTTCCTCACTGGGAGACTGGGGATGCAATTTTCTGTTGAATATTGGGCTTGTAAGGATTAGACCTCATTTGGGGGACCCCTCCCTCTAGGGTTCTGACAGGGGAGCTGGGATGGGTAGTTTTATGTGTCCAGTAAGTAGTGGGCATTATCAGAGTAACAGCACTTTAACAGAGCAGCTTCCATCTGCATATGAAAGTTAGACTCTGCAGTGAGCAATGCCTCTCTCCTTGTTCCACACATATGGAAGGCTTTCCAGGATATTTGAATTCCGTGATGAATCCCACCCGACTTCACTTAGTCGTGTTCTCTTGATCCTTTGGTAGATCTTTGCACTCCTCTGGGTCATTTTTTCTGAGATACAAGTCACATAATGGGGGCCTGGACACAATAGTTGCCATTCAGTATCTCAAGGACATGAGAAAGGAAGGTCAGATTTGCGTCAAATATCCCTAGGGATAAAAACCAGCTCCCAAAGGGAGATAGTACAAGGAGACAAATTCTGGTTCAAAATTAGAAGAAAACTTCTAGAAGCTATATATAGTCCTTTGAAGCTTGGAGTGGGCATCGTGGAGCCTCTGTGTTCCTAACTGGATGAATGTGCATTGGATCCAGCGGAATGTTACCCTGGAGTTTCACACGTTGGTTGGATAGATGAATTATGTCTTTATTTTTTTTAAGATTTTTTTTTAATGTAGACCATTTTTAAAGGCTTTATTGAGTTTGCTACACTATTGCTTCTGTTTTATGTTTTGGATT
Source organism: Ovis aries (assembly GCF_016772045.2). NCBI lineage: Eukaryota > Metazoa > Chordata > Mammalia > Artiodactyla > Bovidae > Ovis > Ovis aries. The sequence goes on along the minus strand of NC_056056.1, from coordinate 37,805,715 downwards.
TTGGGCCATGAGGTACATGGGATCTTAGTGTCTGGACCAGGGATCAACCCACACCCCTTGACTGGAGCATGAACCCTTAACCACTGGACCACTAGGGAAGTGCCTGTACTGTCTTTAAATGATCAGTTCTATCATTTTTTTCAATGATGACCTTCTCTGTGCTGCTCTATCACATTCCCATCTTCCCAGGAATCTGCCTGCAGCCCTCCCCCTTTTCTTGCCCTGGGCTGTCAGGACCAAGGCCACTGCTGGGAGGAGAACAGCTGCCCAGATCGGGGAGTGAAGAGCAGGCAGGGGGAATGTTAAGAAGGGTGTGCAGATGTCTTTGCTTGGAGGAAGATCTCTAAGAAAATAAAGAACTGGACCTAGGAAAAGAGTGGGAAACACATAGACTGTCTTTGAAGAGCCAAGAAAATGGCAGTGAAGATGAAGCCAGGCACAGTCACCTAATGGCTGAACACATGGAACTGAAGCCAGGCTTCCTGGGGTTCAGTCTTGGCTCTAACACTTCCTATCTGTGTGACACTGGGTAAGGTACTCAATCTCTCTGTGCCTCAGTTTTCCCAGGTACAAGATGGGGACAGTCCTATTGATATCCATTGTAGTAAGGATTGTGGACTTCCCGGGTGACGTAGTGGTAAAGAACCTGCCTGCCAGTACAGGAGACTTAAGAGACATGGATTCAATCCCTGGGTCAGGGATACTCCTGGAGAAGGGCATGGCAAGCCAATCCAGTATCCTTGCCTGGAGAATCCCATGGACAGAGGAGCCTGGCGGCTACAGTCCATGGGGTCGCAGAGTCGGGCAGGACTAAAACAATGCACACAACACAGTGAGGGTCAAATGTAAATGTTTAGGACAGGTGGGGGATGCCCCTCAAGGTGTCAGCTGTTACAGGGTGACTCTGAGATGTTCCTTGAGGATCAGGTACAGTTCAGAGTAGGATGGAAGCCTTAGCAAGGGCTAGAGATTTTCCCATTTGAAGAAGAAGAGAATTAGAGCAATAAGAGAAAATTAGCAGTGCCAAGCTGGGGGAACAAGGGAAGGAGACAAAACCATTTGTGGAACATAGAGGCAGCCTCAGAACTTAACAGAAGGGAAGGCTACCCCCATGATTCCTGAGCCAGATAATCAGCTGGAAAGCAGAGCAAGAGAAAATAGGCCAGGGAAGGATGGAGGGAAGGGGTTCCAGATTTCTCACAGAAGCCTGGTGGGAGGAAAGACATGAAGCAGCTTAACAGATGTGCTTTTGAGCTTTTGATTTTGGTGCGAAGTTATTTAAGCACTGGTCTTGGCCAGGGGGTTGGCTGGCTTAGTCAGAAATTTTCTGTTTAAAAGATGATCTTTGTTTCTGTTTGTGGCTTTATACCCCTCTTTGGAAACACGCCCACTCTGGACTGAATAAATTTTGGTCCGAAAGTCGAGTGAGGGCAGCCTCGGGGGAGCCACGTGGGAGGGGGTGCAGTTCTGGGGTGGGCCCTCTGGGGGCTCCTGTGTCCTTGTTTGGAGCAGCAGCATTCTACTTCCTGGGCTGGGAAGGCTTGTTAGGGTGAAAATGCATGTTTGGAAGCTTTCTGGGCATTCACATGCGCCCAGGAAGCAAGGAGCCCAATGCATGGGTACAATGTACATGCTCTGGGCCCTTAGACACCAGATGTGGAACTTATGGATTGAAGAGCTTGGAGATCAGCCCCAAAACCGGCCTATGAAGTCACTGCCCCTTCAGAAGTCCTTGGAGGATGGTGGTCACTCTATTCTGAGGACAAGTAGGGCAAGAGGGGCTGGGGTCCTTCCTCTGGGCATGTCCTCCACCCCACTCCTCAGAGGGGGTCTTTTTCTGCTCACTCACCCTCAGTAGAGAGGACCGCCTTTGTTCTGTCCATGGTCCTGGGACGCTCTGAGGAGACTCTGTCGGGGGTCCCTTCACTTATCAGCTGTCAAGCATGGATGAGCCACCTTACCTCTCTAAGCTGACCCCTCCTCATCCAAATGGGGGATTCTGCCATGCACCTGCAAGGTGCTTTGTAAAACAGAAATTGCTACTCAACTGGTAGCATTGTCTTAAACACAGCCTCACCATTACTTAATGCATCCAGGCTTCATTATAGGAATACCAAGCTCCCAGGACAGGGAGATCCCCACAGTGGATCCAGTGTGGGGAAGTGTGAACCTGCTCCATGCCCGTGACTATCTGAGGGAGTGGTCCCCTGCAAGGTCACCTCGACTGACTGTTCAGTTTCTCTTGCCAGCCTGGCTGCTGCTCTGGTTCTAGGATTTCTGGAAGCCAGCTTAGTTCTCGTGGCGCCATCTCCAAGGATGCCAAGGGTGCTTAGCTGCCCTAGGGTGGCAATTGCTGAGCAACACCCCCGGCCTTGTGCCCTCTTGGCCTTGAGCCTGTTCTGGTGTGAGTAGAGAGTGGGGGTGGGGATGAAGCCAAGGTCGGTCGAGTGCTGTCTCTACAGGTCGAGTGTCATCTCTCCAGCCCCCGTGCCTCCCCAGAGAGCCTGCCCCACCAACAGCTTCTCCAGCCAATGGGTGGAACCATCCACCTGGGCCCCAGCAGGCTTCCCTTCCCACCAGGCTCAAGGGCTAAGGTCACCTCTCAGCTGGTCTCCTTGCGGAGCTCTCTCCACCCCCCACCCTCCTAAACATGTAGCCAGACACTTTCCCCCGACCTGCTTCATACAGGACCATCTATGTCCCAGAATGTTCTTTCACTCATGCTCTCTTTGCATTCTCAGCTCTGGCTTCCCCAGTCCTGAACTAGCCATTCCCTGATGGCTCTAAGCCGTCGTATCTCTCATCTGGATTTTCACTGCACACACTTCCCTTCCCATCTCCCCATCAGCAAAGCAAAATCTCAGCTCATCCTTCAAGCCCTAACTCATCTGATGTTTCTTCTGGGAGGCTGTTCCTATTCCTATCCCTCCTCTGTTATAGACATCTTCATGCAACGTTGCAACCCGCTGGAGGGCAGGGGACCGCCGTCTCCGCTTCTCCTCCTCCCTGGCACACTGCACTGTCAGTTCAGTTCAGTCGCTAGTCGTGTCCGACTCCTTGCGACCCCATGAACCGCAGCACACCAGGCCTCCCTGTCCATCACCAACTCCCGGAGTTCACTCAGACTCACGTCCATCGAGTCAGTGATGCCATCCAGCCGTCTCATCCTCTGTCGTCCCCTTCTCCTCCTGCCCCCAATCCCTCCCAGCATCAGAGTCTTTTCCAATGAGTCAACTCTTCGCATGAGGTGGCCAGAGTACTGGAGTTTCAGCTTTAGCATCAGTCCTTCCAATGAACACCCAGGGCTGATCTCCTTCAGAATGGACTGGTTGGATCTCCTTGCAGTCCAAGGGACTCTCAAGAGTCTTCTCCAACACCACAGTTCAAAAGCATCAATTCTTCGGCGCTCAGCCTTCTTCACAGTCCAACTCTCACATCCATACATGACCACAGGAAAAACCATAGCCTTGACTAGATGGACCTTTGTTGGCAAAGTAATGTCTCTGCTTTTGAATATGCTATCTAGGTTGGTCATAACTTTTCTTCCAAGGAGTAAGCGTCTTTTGATTTCATGGCTGCAGTCACCATCCGTAGTGATTTTGGAGCCCCCCCCAAATAAAGTCAGCCACTGTTTCCACTGTTTCCCCATCTATTTCCCATGAAGTGATGGGACCAGATGCCATGATCTTCGTTTTCTGAATGTTGAGTTTTAAGCCAACTTTTTCACTCTCCTCTTTCACTTTCATCAAGAGGCTTTTTAGTTCCTCTTCACTTTCTGCACTGTAGGGGCCCACAAATTATTTTGAGATTTGCAGTAAATTCAGTTGGGCATAAGCCAGCTGCATGGCCCTTCCTGCAAGAGTGGGATGTCAGGGTAGCCCTGAGGTCATGTTCCAAGCACAGATGACAGCTGTCAGGCTATGGCACGGCACAGCCCAGGCTGGGGTTTCAAACCCCCTTCCTCATTGTCTCCATGTAGCAGCAATATCACAGGACATTAATAAAATCAATTATTGGATAAAAATCACTGGTTTCCAATGCTTCATTTTGTGCTATTAGCAGGAGAATGCTGTTTCAAAAGAAGATAACAGAGAGCATGTGAAATGGAGAGATCAGTTACCTGATAAGCTGGAGGAGTGCCTGAGATGAATGTGCACATGGGCACGAGTGGCCCCCCTTACCTGCCAAGTGCGGGCCAAGCGCCTGCACTGCTGTCTGCGGTGCCTGCCCTGGGCTCTCCTGTTAGGTGCCTGGAGGACAGAAGGGCATCCTGGTAGTGATGGGATGGGTGGTACCCAGGCAGCTTCAGATACCTGCACAGGGTCAAGGGTCAGTAACACATGAATGAACATCTCATCCTTAGTGACTATGCCAGCCCCGGGGCTCCGGCCCTCACAGTCCAGGTCAGGGCCTGGTCAATAGGTTTTTCCAGATGCAGTATTCTTTTGGCTTTGATGAACCTAAAAGGTCTGAGCTTTGCTGATACAGACTGCCTCTCCCCTAGCGGGGGCAGTGCTAGCATCCACTGGGCAGTGACTATCAAGGGAAGCACCCAACTTGCAGAGGCCTTGAAGCCCACACCCCCTACTGGCTGTGAGGAATCTCTGGTGGCTGCAGAGCTGGGTGGGCAGGGCAGAGGCGGCAGCCCGGGGTCTGGGCAGGAACCGGCCTCCCCCTGTGTGAATCCCCTTGCCTCCTCTGCACTGGAGGGTCCAAGAGACAGAGTTCTGCTTGGGCTTGCTCTGCCACTGTCCACCTGGGACCTCAGATAAGCCAGTAACCTTTCTGAAACTGTCTTCCCTACCCTGCAGAGGGTCTTCGTGAGAATGAATCGAGATGATGAATGCAGAAATCGCTTTACACAGTCTAAAGTGCTGTCTCCTCATATGATGAGGGTTGTTACTTGCTCCCCCTTGGAGGTTTCTTAAAAATAACTATAGATTCCTGGGTTGGAGAAGGAAATGGCAACCCACTTCAGTATTCTTGCCTGGAGAATCCCAGGGACGGGGGAGCCTGGTGGGCTGCCGTCTATGGGGTCGCACAGAGTCGGACACGACTGAAGCGACTTAGCAGCAGCAGCAGCAGCAGCAGCCTGGGTTGGAGGAAGGAAGGAACACACAAGGTGTCTCTCCAGCAGGTAGCTCCTCCGTTATAGATGGATTGCTTGCTTTCCATTGCTGCCCTCCTTTGGCAGAGCAGGGAATGGCAGTCATTGTGTACCTACTATGTGTTAGCTATTGTGCCGGCACCTTCCAGCACGTGTCTCAAATTACCCCAGAGAGGTGGCCTCTGGGGTTAGTATTCTAGAATCCAAGTCCCAGCCCTGTTGCTTCCTAATTGTGGTATCTTGAGCAAGGTGCTTGGGCTGTTGAGACGGCTTCCTTGTCTGCGTAGTGGGGATACAAGCAACATCCATTGCCTAAAATTATGAGAATCACACGAGAAAAGTGTGTATAGGTCCTAACCCAGTGCCTGGTATATAAGTACAGCACTCATTAAATGGTAGCTGCCATTGTCGTCATCATCATTTATTATTACTGCTGATGGTTTTATTAATGTCCTACATCTGCCCCATCTTTGCACTGAACCTTGCCGGCACATGCTTGGTCTCTGGGCACTGATAGACAGAGGGAGCTGAGAGGGCCTGGGGCCATCCTCACCAACTTCCCCTTTATGTCCCATAGATTTCGGATGGTGACTGGGATGACCTATGGGACCAGTTTGATGAGCGGCGGTATCTGAATGCCAAGAAGTGGCGTGTCGGCGACGATCCTTATAAGCTGTATGCTTTCAACCAGCGGGAGAGTGAGCGGATTGCCAGCAACCGGGTGGTCCCAGACACTCGTCTTTTCAGGTACTTCCTCCCGACCCCTCCCCACAATCATGAGGGGCAAGTTCATGCTGGAAAAATGGGTTTGGAGTGTTAGTCATGAGTGGGAGTCCCAGCGGTTCTCAATGCAGGCATCTCCTAAGAATTACTTGGGGAACTTTAAAAAAAATGCGGATCCCAGCCTCCAACCAGCTGAAGCGTCTCTTTTCTGAGCTCCCCAAGTGATCCTATTAAGCAGCCAGGATTGAGAATTGCCACCACAGGTGTTTCTTGAACTTAAATCATCTGAGGTTCTTGTCACACTGATTCAGCAGGTCTGCAATGGGGCCTGAGAGTCTGCATTCCTGTCAAACTCCCAGGTTCTGCTGATGGATGGTCCAGGGCTCACATCGAATAGCAAAGGCTTAGAACGATAGTTCTCAAAGTGTGGTTTCCCAGACCAGGAGACCAGTATCGGCATCACCAGTTAGAACTGGAGATTCTAAGCTTCCCCACAGAACTACTGATTGAGGTGCTCCAGGAGACCAGGATCAACATCACCAGTTAGAACTGCAGATTCTAAGCTTTCCCCCCGAACTATGAGTGAGGTGCTCTGGGGTGGGGCCTGGTGACCTGTGTCTCAACATGGACCACCAGTGATTCTGATGCCTGCTTAAATTTGTAAACCACAGAGCATCAGCTGGTGCTGTGGCTTCCTTTTGTGGATCAGATAAAGTCCATGGGTGGTGGGTGGGTCCAGCTTAGAGGCCCTGGGTTTGAGTAGACAGTAGGCCCTGGAATAAAGATGCCTACCTGCCTACACGCTGCAGCCCTCTGCCTCTGCCCAGGAGACAGGCTGTGTCTCAGTTCCTTTGGAGACCTCTGGCTTCTCTGGTTCCTTCCTGCCCCCTCCTCTCAGTTTCTTCAACCACAAGGGTCAATATGCTGCCATCCTGTTGGCAACTGGCATCACCTTTACCAAGAAGCTCCTACTATAGCTCTTGGCCCACCCTGGGGACCCGACTCCATAGACACAGGTTAACCTCTCCCTTTTCCCATCATGCCTTGCAGCTAAGGTTCAACTATCTATGACACCAGTTGCCCTCTAGGGGGAGAAATCTGTGATGTGTGATAGGAATTCAATAAATGTTAGCTGAGCAGATGAAAGGGAGAGTAAGCCTGGAAAGACAACTGACTGCTCTCTTCCCATCTGCCATTCGAGTAAACAGGACAAAAGGAGCTAGAGGAAGTCCCCTTCTCCATACCCTCCCATCCTCATGGGCTTCAGATAAGGAATCAGGAGAATAGCCTCTGTTAAAGGGAAAAAGGCCTTTTCCCTTAAAGACTTCTCATTACTGAAAAGAGAAGAGTGAAGAAACAGCATGTGGGAGGGGGCTGAGCTTATTAAATTTGCTGCCAATTTCCCTACCACGGTAATTGCATTGTGAGTTATAGGATGCATTAGGACAGTGCCTGAGACCCAGAACTATTAGCTGAGCTTTAGAGCAGGTGCTGCTGAGAGGGCGGGCACTGGGGGGCATGGCCTAGGAATCCACAGTTGCACAGGTGGAGTGAGGAGGGGAGAAAGGAGGAAGGCTGTGAGGGTTTCACCAACAACCCGCTGTGCTGGTTGAAAAGCCAGTGCACTGGGGGCATGGAACCCCTGACAGACCAGTCATATTGGGGCATCATGTGATAGACGCCTCGGAGGGGCGGGGGGCTTGATCCTCTGTGTGAAACTGAACAGGCTCACCGTCTTTCTCCTGGGCCTTTTTCCCATGGAGTCCATGGTATTTTATGGGAGGCAGTGGGGTTTACCTGTAGCCTGGAATGACTGAGTTGAAGAGTAAGAGATAGGCTGGGGCAGGTTTTGAACTCCCCATCCCAGGGTTTATGGGAGTCTTAGGGTCCCTGGGGTAGGTGGTGAGGATAGTTTAGAAATGAGTGACTACAGCTTCCAGTGAATCTGTTCATTCACCCTATGAGGTTATTAACCTTTCCCTGCCCACCCCACTCCTTATGTAACACTTGACATTTTCACAGTCTTGAGACAGAAAGCTGCTGTCTTGGGTCTTCAGTCATGTCTTTGCTGCCGCTCCATCTCCCCATCCCCAATTCAAGCCCAGTGAGAGGAGTTGAGCAAGGTGCCCAGCAATGGCCTTTCACCCGTCCCTGCCCCTGTCTTAGGTTTGTCTTCTCATCTGTGCTTGAACTAGGTAATCTTGAAGCTTTCTCACTCCCCGAGTGCCGCACAATTGTGATGGGTTCCTTCTTCCACGGTTGACTTTCTCTTTTTCAGATATAAATACATACATACACTCTGCTCTCTCACCCGCCTTGGTCTCATGTGAAGACTACATGGGTGCTTCATCAGAGCATCAAAAATTTCCCCTAAGGCCCATAGTTCTGTTAATGTGGATGAGAGCCTTAATTTCTAGTGGTCACAAGGATGAATAGATGTGGCTGCCTGTGTTGGGGGTAGGGTGGGGGTGGGAGCACCATTAATATTTCAACGTGAGGAAGAGACAGTGTCTAACCGGAGTGAGTCTGAGAAGATTTCCCAGGGGAGTTCCACTATTTATAAAGCATTGACTGGTCCAGCAAATAGTCCCTGTTTCCCAGGCCTGCTGCCCCCACCCGTCAGCACATTCTGGTGACAACAGCTGGATTTGCCATCATCCAAGTAGCACATAAAACGTCTGGCAGACAGGAAGCCATTAAGTGAAGGCACACCCCTTGAGAAGGAGAGAAATATTTTGATAAAGCACATGTATATTTTTGCTGTTGCCTGGCAATGCTTATTATGGGGTTGCTTTGATTGCAGGGGAGCAGGTGGCAGGGTGGATGCACCCAGAAGCTATGGGCTGGTGGGGGGTGTTGTTGGTGAGAGCTGGGAAGCCTTGTTAGTTCACCTCCCCCTGGCCAGGCTGGGTCTGAGTGTTCTGCTCAGCATATCCTCCTGGGCTCTGTCCGGTGTGGTGCTAAATGGTTCAAACAGTGGGATGCCCATCACTTGCCTGGAGAGAAAATTCCATACTTCGACACATCTCACCGGGAAGACATTTTTCCTTTGCTCTTTTCCATCCTGGGAAATGAAGGGGCTGTGGCCCCGTGTAGGATTGCATTTCTCCTTCCTTGTATTTACTCGGTTGGAATGGCTGTCGAAGATGATCATCATTTCTCTCCTTGTACTCGTCACTTAGTGGTAATAGGATAAAAATTTTTATGGTTGGAATGGCTAAGCATAAAAAATGTTCATATTCCCTCAGAGTCAAGGCGATTCCACTAGCTCAGCACAGAGTTGGTGATTCTGTATCAAGGTGGAGGGAGGGGAGGGGAAACCCATTACAGACACTTAGCTTTGCAAATAGGCCTGCCCATCCACTGCATTCTGGTCGCTCCTGTGCATCATTTTTCAGCACAGGAGTTTGTGAGCCTAGTGACAGTAGTTCTGAGAGCGCTTCACTCCAGAGCACTTCAGAGGTTCAAAGAGCTTTGAAGGAAATAGTGGGAGGAGTTTCCCAACAGCCTGGAATCTCAGCAGGAGAACCGTGTCTGCTGCCCTGAGGATCACCTACAGGGTCGGGAAGGGGTTCTCGCCAGGATCCGGGGGAAGAAAGACCACAGAGGCTGAGACAGCAGGCGTCTCTGGGCCAGGATTCCTTCCACTCTGGTCCCACGTCTCTTGCCTGCTGCCCCTGCAGGCTCTTCCCTCACCCTCTACCCCCAATCCTGGCCTGCTCTGTGAGTTTCATACAGATTTCCCTTAATTCAGTTGATTTAGTTAATTCCCTTAATTTAGTTGATTCAGTAAACATTGGTCCACTTTTACTATCACACTGGCCCTACCTTATCATTGTAGCAACCCTGAGAGATTCCCTAGGCAACATATCCCTGGGCAGCACAATATTCTGAGAGCCTCTGCTGGTGGGGGGACCAAGCTCAGTCTGAATCGGAAGCGCGCCCAAGGGGGTGGAGTGCAGTGTGGGATCTTGGCTCTGAGGCTCTGACATCCTCAGGGTAGGGTGTTGGGTCTTAGACCTGGGAGTTTACTCGGAGGTGAGGTGGAAGAGATGTGTGAATTCCAGTCACATTTTGCAAGACAGTTTGTTCATTCTCATTGCTGTATAGTATTCCTTTGGAGGAAAGTGTTACAATTTATATATCTGGTCTACTGATAATGTTTATTTAGAATTTTCCAGTGTGAGATTCTGATAGAGCGCCTATGAGTAACCTTGTATTTATCTCCTGGCAAACAGGCATATAGGTTCCTGTAGGGTGTGTCCCTGGCAGCTTTTCTAGATATTGTCAAACATCTAAGGAAGCGTTCATGTTAGCCTTTCTAGAGCCTGAGCAGTGGTATATCACTGTGGTTTAAGTCTGCCTTTCCCTGCTAATCAGTGAAGTGGAGTACCTTTTCCTAGGCATATTAGCTACTTGCATACTTGATCAAGGGTCTTGCCCCTCCCCTGTTCATCTTGCTATGCTCTTTGCCCAGGAACCAAACATGAAGCCTGACTCTTAGTCCTTCCTTAGTCATCTCCTCCTCTTCTGATGAGTTTCTGGCATTTTGTCCTGTATCTGGGCAGCGTGATAAAATGGGGGAAACAGCTGGACTGAGCATGAGAAGAGCTGAGTTTTGTCTAAGTTACTTCCCAACTCCTCAGCTCTCTGGGTATGTTTCTTCACCTGTAAGAAGTAAGAGAGCTTCCCAGGTGATGCAGTGTGAATCTGCCTGTCGATGTAGGAGACATGGGTTTGATCCCTGGATCAGGAAGATCCCCTGGAGAAGGAAATGGCAACCCACTCCAGTATTCTTGCCTGGGAAATCCCATGGACAGAGGAGCCTGGCGGCTACAGTCCATGGGGTTGCAAAGAGTTGAACACGACTGAACAACCGAGTGCAAACACACACACACACACACACACACACACACACACACACACACAAGAAGTGAGAAGTAGCTCAGAGATTATGAATAAGGTGACCTCTAGTTCTGCTGCTGGTGGAATACACTCTGCCAGTACAAGCCAGCAGTGACCCAGAAGTGGCTCAGGTTGGAGGCAATTTCCAGATGCAGGGCTCCCTCTGACTCCGCAGCACCTCCCTGCTCCTCAAAGCCCTGGATTAATCCTTCTTCTCACACGCAGGAGGCAAGGGTCCCACAGAATCCGCAGAACTGTCCTTTTTGCTTGCTGCCGTGGCCATTTCCTTGCATGGCCTCCCCCTCCCTCTCATGCCTTCCCCCCAGTGGAGGTGACCAGACTCCCTTCCATCTGGAGATCCACATGTAAGCTGGTTTAACACCTTCTTTGCACTTATCTGAACATCTCAGGATCTCTTAAACACAAAGACAACAAAACTGTTTGCCCCTGGAGTTGACATGTCACATGGATGGCAACTTGACTGCAAACTGCAAACTGTCCTGCCCACGTTTTTCAGTCTAAGTATAGGAAGTTGGAACATGTGGCTTCTTTCCCTTTAAGACCCAGGATGCTGGCATGTGCAGTTACCATTACCCACTAATACTCTGAAGAACACTTGTGGTGTGATGCCCCTAATGCAGAGAGAAACAAGGCTGGCAGGACTGGCTCGATGAGGCCCAGGGGCTCTCAGGACACCTGCCGCAATTTCTCAGTGATCGGCTGAACCTTGTGGTGAGTCCCTCAGATAAGGAAAATCACATCTTATAGTTATAGGAGACTTTCCTAAGCCCTCTCACATCTCCTGCCCTTGATGTCCTCAGTACCCTCTGGGTGAAGGGTCCATTGTCATTTCTCAGTGGATGAAACAGAGGCCTGGGAAAGGCTACTGGTTGGCTAAGTGGCAGGTAGGTTTCCTCACCATGTGAACTTACAGAAAGAGCATCTTTGCCACTTACCAGCTGATCCTGGTGTGAGTTACTCAACTCCTAAGCCTCAGTTTCCTCATCTTTAAAATGGGAATAATAATGGTACCCAGGGTTGCTGTGGGGGTAAGCAAATCCATCCATGTCAAACGCAGAGCCTGGTCTTTAACTCCTTGTAAGCATGCAGTGACTGTTAGCTGTGGTCATGAGCAGTCAAAGTGGTATTAGTCTGAGGACCAGCATTAGCACTCAGACCCTGGGGTCTTTTCACTGCTCCACAGCTGTAGGCAAAAGCAGGCCCAGGAGGTGGGTGTAGAGACGGTGACTGAAACCAGGAGAACAGGGTGACTGAAACCAGGAGAACGGGGTGACGTGGGTAAGTTTGGAGAGGTCCTGGCTTGGCACCTGCCCCCCATGGTGTTCTCCGAGAGCTAGGTAGGCAGGGGTGGAGGGGACGGGGGCAGGGAAGTTGTGCAGAGAGCGTCCTGCCTCAGCCTTGGCTCTCAGCGCCCAACACTTCACTTGCCTGAATGCCAGACTTACTTTGAAAATGAGAACGTGAGACAAGCCATGAGGCAATCGCAATGCCGCGTCTGATAAAATTTGCGCTCTTCAGATCCCAGGGATAGATGCCAAGGCCAGCAGAGGGAGTGATTTCAGGGCTGGGGGCCAGGAAGTACAAAATGTGTTTGACAAGAGCTGAAAAGAGCAGAGAGGAGATGACAGCTGTGGGTGGGAGAAGCTGTGGGAAGGAGGCCACGCGTGTGGTCCTGGTGACAGACAGTGGGATGAAGTGACATGAGCCCCGGGCCCCAGGGTGCCAGGAAAACTCACTGAGGAATGTGTGATATGATGGAGGAAGGGCTCTGCTGGGGGACCTGTGGAATCATGTAGCAGCCGGGCTTCCATCTGGGCTGGCGAGGGGCACAGTCAGCAGAGGCCCCTTGCGGAGTCCTGGGTGTCCTGGACGCAGTAAGAGGAGCCACTTACGTTGGGTTGAAGCGGATTATATCCAACAGCTCTCACCTCCTGCGCTCACCTCACCTTCCCAGTGACCCTGAAGCCAGCCCCATCAGGCCTCCTTACCTCTGTTCTCTGGTTTTCCCACTTCTCACTGTCCCTCCTTGATTGATTACGTAGACACTTCCTTTTTTCCCCTTGCTGCAAGCCTTGTTGAGCCTGCCTCTCAAGACATCAAGTACCCAGCCTGCTTTCATGTCTCAGGGCAAGCCCACTGCCCACCCTGTGACTCAAGCCAAATCCTTTGGTGTCTGCCCTCCTCGCCCACCCTTGATTTGTTGAGTCTGCCTCCTGGATACCTCTTGGCTTCTGACTTTGCTCCCTGCTCACTGCTGCCCCCTCTACCTGGGTGACAGCAGCAGCCCCCAGCCGCCCTCCCACTGGGCTGTGGTCCCACATCCGTCCATGCCTCCTCCACTGACAGCTTCCCAGAGGCGGATGCATCCAGCCCCATGCAAAGCCCTGCCCTGCTGCCAGCTCACTCCGCCCCTGAAGCCACGCCCACCACAGCCAGGCCCAGGCTTGCAGCTGCCTGACTGTGCAGGAGGGTTCATGCCTTCTCACCTTCTCATCTTCACAGCCCTCTCTGCTCGGGATGCTCTCTCACCTTTCAGGAACCCGGGTGGGTGGGGTCCCCTCTCCAGGGAGACATTGTGCCCCCTCAGGCCAAGTAGGACAGCACCTCCCACTCCCGTGCTCACCTCTGAGCAGCACCCGTTACCCCAGTTTCTCCCCTCCTTGAACGACCTGGGCAGGCATGCTGGCTTATCTTTGCACCCCGCTCCAGAGCCCCAGAGTACCTGGCACTCAGATGCTTCATCAGTCTCAACTGATGACTGATGGATTCAAAGAACACCCCACTGGATTCATTCTCAAACGATCTGAAAACATCAGGGTTTGCAAGTGCAGGCGTGGGAATGAATCCTCAGAGCAGAGGGAGAAAATCAAATCACAGGAAATTTAAAACCACCTTCACTCAACAAAGAATTCTCCGTGTTAGCACATAAATCCAGGACCATAATCAGCCAACATTTATTGATCAAACTATTCCCCTGACACGTGGTAGGCACCTTATATATGTCCTTTCAGTTAAGCCTCACAACAACTTTGCTATGATCCGGGGTTTAGAGAGGAGGAAAGTGACTGCAGTCAGTTGACTATCTGGCCCATGGGAACATCAAGCAGTAGAAACGTGGCCACTACCCATGGAGAAGATGGCACAGCTGTGCAGAAGTGGGAGGGAGGCCAGGGAGTCCATGAAAAGTGCAATGGAGGCGCTAACCTAGGGTGAGCATTGCACAAATGTTATACTGAGGCAGCTGTAGAAAGGATGATGGCTGGATGGGGAGGCATGTGGAGATCATGGTGCAGTTATGACCAAGAAGGAGTGGACTGGGTTATCGGGCTAGAAGGCTCAGGTGAGGGAGCTATTGGGCAGGGCTAACACAATGGTGGGGGCTTTGGGATGCAGCCAAGGTTTAGCTTAGGTAACTACCAAAGGTAAGGAGACTTAGATATGTGAAGCAGAATGTTAGGAAGATTAATGCGGAAGGTTGGGGGGAAGGGATGAGATGAGGTGCAGTCAGAAGGCTGTTTCAGTCCCACAGACCATGAGGGTGGGCCAGGCTCAGGCAGATGGAAGTGAGAATAAAGGGATGGAAGTAAAATTTGGTGCATGACTAACTTGGGGTTGGACCAACCATCTAGAAGGGTGTGGGCAGGCATGAGAAGTCTTGGCTTTTTACCTCCTCAGCTCAGACCTTCCACAAGGCCACCGCTGTGAGTTCCTGGAGAATAAGAGATGTTGGATGCTTGGCCTTCAAGCAGATCATTCCAGATCTCTGTGTGCTGGGTCTTCGCTAGGCTATCTTACCTCAGCTGCTTCAGTTAGAGGAACATTTCCCCCTTCAGGTAAAGGGAAGGAATGACTCTTCTCTGATCCTTTAGCTGGAAGGTCTGATAAATACCAGGAAATAGCTCAGAGAAGATCAAGGGGGGACATCCTTCCTTCTGGACAGCCAGACTTGTGATTTTCCATCTTTTCAGTACCTTCCAGCATGCAGACTTCAAGAGCAAAGACAGAGAGAAAGGTCATTATGAACCAAAGGTTTTCAAGTGAGTGAGCTGGCTGGCCATCAAGGGGCATTCTAGTGGAGCGTGAGCGCTCAGAGCTGGGAGCCAGGCCATCTGGTGTGACATTGAGATGTGGCTGCTTACTGACTCTGACCTCACAGTCTTCTCCATGATGGTCTCAGAGCACTTCCTCAGGGAATGATTGTGCAGATTTAAAGCTCTTGGAAGAATACCTGAGACACAGGGTTCCGTCACTGTTATCTATTATTACTACTGTGTAATGTGATTCAAACAGGACTAAAATAAGACTTGGAGAAGCCCTAGTCTCAGACACTGAGGAATCTTTTTCAGGAAACATTTCAAAAATAAGCCTTGGCCCACCTCCACACTTCCGGGTCCTGGCTAGACTCTGCATTTGTCTTTTGAGAACATGCTCCCCTGCACACACACATGCACATATGCGGGCACCCGGTTACCATCTGGGTGGTGCTTGGTACCAACTGACATGGGGCCTGGCAGCATCCCAAGAGAAGCCTCTTTGCAGCTTCCTGAGAACAGCCGATCTTCTTGGAAAAAAGGCGCAGCTACTTCCCTGTGGTTTCCACCAGACCTCAGTGTTCCACTCCCTTCAAAGGGGCTGTTCAACAAAAGACCAAAATTAGTTATCTAGGAAAACACAGTGGTGCAGAGTGGAGCCGTGGTCATTTCTAGGAGGTCTAAATGCGACCAGAGGTGTCTGCATTCTGCAGCTCAGGTGTGTGTCCCAAGCCCAGGTAGCACGTGATTGCTGGGGTGGCAGCAGTGCATGAGGAGATAAAGTGCGGCTGTGCTGTGCTGTGCTCAGTCATTCAGTCATGTCCCACTCTTTGCAACCCCATGGGCTGTAGCCAGCCAGGCTCTTTTGTCCATGGGGATTCTCCAGGCAAGAATACTGGAGTGGGTTACCATGCCCTCCTCCAGGGAATCTTCCCAACTCAGGGATTGAACCCAGGTCTCCCGCATTGCAGGTGGATTCTTTACCATCTGAGCCATCAGGGAAGCCCAAGAATACTGGTGTGCTTAGCCTATCCCATCTCCAAGGGATCTTCTGGACTCAGGAATTGAACCAGGATTTCCTGCATTGCAGGCAGATTCTTTACCAGCTGAGCTACCAGGGAAGCCCAAATTGGGGCTAGTGATTGGAAAAACCATACCAACTCATTCATATCAGCAGCGCCAAAAACGGAGCTGGGGCTGTTGGTTCCAGAGCAAGTGTGGTGATGTCGTGTCTCCTGTGTTTAGTGTCCACACTGTCTGTGGAGGGTGGACATAGGTGCATTGTTGTTTAGTGGGACAAATACTTGAACTATGCTTTCAGATGCCATTTGATATATCTCTGCAGATCTGATCTGTAGAGTTGGGGAAAGGAGGAGATGCTGAGGAAGATTTTCTCAAAATTTAATTTTACAGTTTATAGTGCTTTAAATTATTCTGAGGTTGTGGCCTTTTGAGTATTTAAACTCCCTTTCTTTGATGAAATAACAATGATGCTAGATGATGAGAGTTTTAAAATATATTTTTGCTGCAAAAGAAAATGGTGCAAACCTAATAATGCCCTTGATAATTTTTAAAAATTTTATTTTGCTCACATGAAAGAACCCAGTATCTAGAAACTATTGTCTGACACTAATGTTGAAATTTTAACTTGCGTTATGTACAAGCTTTAGTAATGACCTAGGACAATGTTGTCTAATAGAAATATGTGTAAGCCATGTAGGTAATTTAAAATTTTCTAATAGTCACATTTTAAAAAGTAAAATTTTAAGTGAAATTAGTTTTAATAATATATATTATTTTAACCTGATCACCTGGAGAAGAAAATTGCAACCCTCTCCAGTGTTCTTGCCTGGAAAATCCCATGGACAGAGGAGCCTGAAGGTCTACAGTCCATGAGGTTGCAAAGAGTCAGATACGATAGCCACTAAACCACCAGCATTACCACCATTCATGGGTATCATTTTGACATATAATCAATGTCAAAAAATTACTGATGAAATATCTTATGTTCTGTATCAGCATTGGAAATCTTGTGTGTATTGCACACTTACAGTATATCTCCATTCTGATTTATCTCAAGTGCTCAATAGCCACATGTGGCTGGTGGCTACCATATTGGACAGTGCAGGTCTGGGAGAAGAGAGCATCCGAGCTAACGTCTGGCAGCCCTACTGGATAGGATTTGGTCTCTTCCCTCCCATGTAAGGAAGCATTGTTCATCCCCAGGACTCATTGAACAAGGAGAACATTCCAGCATTTTAAACACAGCTGAGTATTTTCACTGCAACAGAGAATGCCTCAGAACCTCCGCAGACACAAGATGACTATCCCAGAGGTCTTCCTGGACAGCCTGAGCCAGAGGCTCCCTGTTTTCCCCACATGGTACCATTCTCAGTTTGGGTGACTTGTTTGGTCTCCTCTGCAGGACTCACCTTGGCACTTCACCCAACTTTCAGTTCTGCAACTTCCTTGAGCTGGTGTAACCTGTCACTTGGCAAGGGACATTTTTTCCTCTGGCTTTGACCCCATGAAAGCTTCACCTGCTTCCTCCCCCACTCATCCACCCACTCATTATTCAGACGTTTATTATATATGTCTACTGTGTTTAGTCACCGTGCCAGGTACTGAAGTTAGAACTACAAATGAGCCCTGGGTTTCGCTGCAGCTAACCATCAGCAATGGAGACAGAGAAGTAGTTCCCAATGCCTGATCATAAACTGCACCGATGGGGGGAGTGCAGAGTCCTAGGGGAGCACATTAGAAAAGCCTTAGATGTCAAGAAAGGCTTCCGGGGGAAGTACCTTCCAAGCCAGGATTAGAAGAGGAGAAAATAGCCAGGCCTGGGAAAAGAGCAGAATGCATTCCAGACATATGGGAGGGAGGGCAGCACCTTCAGAGGTCCAGAGGGAGAAAGAGCAGGTCAGACAGAACGTGGCTGAAAATTGGAGGATGTGATGGGAGGAGTCATAGGTGGTACCAGGTCACCAAGGATGGTAAGCGGTGATTTGGAGTTTCAACTTTATTTTGTGAGCACTTGGGCAGTGTTGAAACATGTTAAAGATGTACAGTTTGGAATGATCATTCTAGCTGCAGCATGCAGGAGAGATTGGATAGGGATAAAGTCAGCTAGGAAGTGGCTGCAATAATCCAGCAAAGACATGAGGGGAATAGAGAGAAACCGCCAGGTCAGGAGATAAGTAAGAAGGATTGATAGGACTAGGTTTAGTGAGATTGGATGTCGGGGAGATGGAGGCAGGATTTGAGAATATCTCTTGGATTTGGGCACATGGTAGGTGGTGAGTTGGGAAACATGGAAGGGTCAGCAGACTTGGACAAGGTGAGAGAGGCAGAGGGCAGCTGAAAAGGTCATCACATGGGAACATTCAAAAGATGTTCATCAGGTTAAGGTTAGGGTTGGGATCATTAGCAAACAGATAGGAAACTGAAGGCTTAGAAACAAGTGAAATAATCTAAAGAAAAGGAAGATTGAGAAGAGGATGGCTTAAGAGAGAATTTTGGAGGGGAACACCAGGATTTCAGAGGGGAGAAAGAAAAGGAAAACCAAACCAAGAAATAGTTTAAGGAGGGGAGAGCCATGCTAGGGTGATTTCACCAAAGCCAAGGGCAAAGAACCAAACATTTAATGATATGTGTGACCTTCAATATTAACTACTACAGAGTTGACAAGCAAGATAAAGACTGAAAAGTTTCTGTTAGATTTTGCAACATGGATGGCTTCTTGGCCTTTTGGCTAAGATCAAGTGTAGATTGAGTGACACAGAGAAATAATAGGGAGTTTGGTGGGAATGTTTTGAGGGGAGAGGCTGATAAAGGGCACTGGAATTCAGTGGCCAGTAACCCTGTATGGACTGGGGCTGCTGTAAACCATCTGAAAGCACGCCTGTGACCCGCCCCCCTTCCCCCACCCCCAACCAAGCCTAAGTGCTTTAAGGAAACAGTGAGTTCAATAGACAAGAACTAGGAGATCTTAGCTTGGCCACTACCTAGTAGTGTGATCTTGGTGGGTCACTCACTGTTCCGGGCCTCAGTTTACACATCTTAGAAAAAGAGAGCTGGAAGCAGTGTGTTTTAAAATCTGTGTCCTACAAAATTCTGTGTGGTAGGATGTTAGGTGGTTCAGTATATCCCTTAAATATGGAGTTCCCATTATATGTGAAGGATTACAGGGCAAGGGCAAAGCTTGGTAAACAGGGCCTAGTGGAAGTCTCAGTGTACAAGGATGGATCACCAAAAGGGTATTTGAGAATAGTTTTCCAGTATTTCTCACGCAACAAACTTATCTGACTCTTGTAGACTTTCTAAAAATATATATATTTATTTATTTGGCTGTGTCGGGTTTTATTTGCGGAGTGTGGGCTCCAGAGTGCACAGGTTCAGTAGTTGTGGCTTGCAGGCTTAGTTGCCCAAAGACATGTGGGATCTTGGTTCCCTGACCAGGGATAGAACCTGCATCCCTGCATGGAAGACAGATTCTTAACCGCTGGACCACCAGAGAAGGCCCAACTCTTACAGACTTTATTCACAGAGCAGGAATAGACTTCTCTTAGAAATACAGTCCAGAAGCTGACAGTGTAGGAACTGACCACCAGAGGAGCTCTGTGGTCCTTTCCCATCCAGTACGGCAGCGGTCCAGAGGTTATATGGAGCCAAAGAAGGAAAGATCTTCCATCTACTCTGGGCTGCAAAATGGAGGCAGAGACCGAGCCTTTGGGGGCCTCCAGACAACGTGGCCCTTTATATCCTGGTGACTCTCTCCTCCAGTTAGCTTCCCAGTTTGTCAGCAAAGACCCTTTTGGGCATTCTTATAGTACATCACCAGGAAAATGCAGAACTGACTTAGGAGATCACCAGTTGATTTACAGCCTGCAGTTAATAATGATAGTGGAAGTGCTCTAGAATTGTCAGATGTAGGTTTTTCTTATAAACCTGATGCTAATGGAAGTAGGTGGCTAAGAAATCTAGAGGGTCCTCTGAGGAGCGGGAATTGAACTGCAGACCTCGAACTGGCCTGAGAGATAGATTCAACCAAGAACAAGGTGATGGTTGGTACAAGGGAATGTTTTTATTGGCCTAAATAGGCCCACCCTGAGTACAAGTGCTCTGCCAAATGGCCTTGTGTTCTTGGAATGGAGGGATGTCTGTGATGCCATCTAGGTCAATCTTTCTTAACTGAACTTCTGCAAGTGAATCAGGCCTTTAAGCCCTCTGACATCATTGTAGGAAATGCATTAACTTCTCTGTGCATGGAAGGGTACTTACTAGTTATGCACCATCCATGGGAGAAGTGAGAAGAGAGACACTGCAACAATTTTTGCATGGATTGTGATTCATATTAAGAAGTCCTCAAGAGCTGAAATTAGACTGCAGCCATGAAATTAAAAGATGCTTGCTCCTTGGAAGAAAAGCTATGACAAACCTAGAGAGTGTATTTAAAAGCAGAGACATTACTTTGCTGACAAAGGTCTGTATAGTCAAAGCTATAGTTTTTCCAATAGCCATGTATGGATGTGAGAGTTGGACCACAAAGAAAGCTGAGCAGTGAAGAATCAATGCTTTTGAACTGTGGTGCTGGAGAAGACTCTTAAGAGTCCTTTGGTCTGCAAGGAGATCAAACCAATCAATCCTAAAGGAAATCAATCCTAAATATTCATTGGGAGGACTGATGCTGAAGCTGCAATACATTGGCCAACTAAAGCCAAGAGCCGACTCATTAGAAAAGACCCTGATGCTGGGAAATATCGAAGGCAGGACGAGAAGGGGACGATAGAGGAGGAGAAGGGGACGATAGAGGATGAGATGGCTGGATGGCATAACTGACTCAATGGACATCAGCTTGAGCAAGCTCCAGGAGATGGTAAAGGACAGGGAAGCCTGGTGTGCTTCAGTGCGTGGGGTCGCAAAGAGTCAGACATGACTGACCGACTGAACAACAGCAAAAGAACTATGAATATTGGAACAGCCCCGCAGGTTCCCCTTAAGAACGTCCCTCTCTATACGGGGGCCCTAGGAATCCGTACCTAACAACATCCTGATGCCAGCAGAGCATGAATGAAGGGTCCAGTGGAGGTTCTGGAGTTCCATGCTGGGAGAATTGTGATGCCTTTGCATAGCTCTTCCACTAAGTACCCTAGGGGATTTACCTTTGACTCCTCAGGGAGTGAGAAACCCTGGTGAAGTTGGTTTTTCAGGAGCTAAGGGTAATAGGAAAAGGAGTACGTCAAGGCTGTATATTGTCACCCTGCTTATTTAACTTATATGCAGAGTACATCATGAGAAACGCTGGACTGGAAGAAACACAAGCTGGAAACAAGATTGCCGGGAGAAATATCAATAACCTCAGATATGCAGATGACACCACCCTTATGGCAGAAAGTGAAGAGGAGCTAAAAAGCCTCTTGATGAAAGTGAAAGAGGAGAGTGAAAAAGTTGGCTTCAAGCTCAACATTCAGAAAACGAAGATCATGGCATCTGGTCCCATCACTTCATGGGAAATAGATGGGGAAACAGTGGAAACAGTGTCAGACTTTATTTTTTTGGGCTCCAAAATCACTGCAGATGGTGACTGCAGCCATGAAATTAAAAGACGTTTACTCCTTGGAAGAAAAGTTATGACCAATCTAGATAGCATATTCAAAAGCAGAGACATTACTTTGCCAGCTAAGGTCCGTCTAGTCAAGGCTATGGTTTTTCCTGTGGTCATGTATGGATGTGAGAGTTGGACTGTGAAGAAGGCTGAGCGCCGAAGAATTGATGCTTTTGAACTGTGGTGTTGGAGAAGACTCTTGAGAGTCCCTTGGACTGCAAGGAGATCCAACCAGTCCATTCTGAAGGAGATCAGCCCTGGGATTTCTTTGGAAGGAATGATGCTAAAGCTAAAACTCCAGTACTTTGGCCACCTCATGTGAAGAGTTGACTCATTGGAAAAGACTCTGATGCTGGGAGGGATTGGGGGCAGGAGGAGAAGGGGACGACCGAGGATGAGATGGCTGGATGGCATCACCGACTCTATGGACGTGAGTCTGAGTGAACTCCGGGAGTTGGTGATGGACAGGGAGGCCTGGCGTGCTGCAATTCATGGGGTCGCAAAGAGTCAGACACGACTGAGCAACTGAACTGAACTGAACTGAACTGAAGGGTACCCGTATTAATTGTCTGTTGCTACATAACAAATTACCACACAATTTAGTGCCTTAAAATAATGTTTATTGGGATTTCCCTGGTGATCCAATGGTTAAGACTCTGCACTTCCAATGCAGGGGACGTGGGTTCGATCCCTGGTCAGGAAACTAAGGTCCCACATGCCACCAAAAAAATAAGGTGCAGCCAAAAAAAAAAAAAAAGTAATAATAATGCTTATCATTTCAGAGTTTCTGTGGCTCAGGAATTCAGGCATGGCCAAGGTGGGTCTCTCAATAGGCAGTGTTCAAGGTGTCATCTGGGGCTGCAGGTATCTCAAAGCACATCTCAGGGCACGTTTCGGGTTGCAGGGCCCTTTTCCAAGTTCACTGACATGGTTATTGGCAGAATTCATTTCATCACAGGCTATGGACCAGAAGCCCACTCTCAGTTCCTTGCCGCTTGAGGGTCCTCATCATGGCAGCGTGCTTCAGCAAAGCATACTAGCCCAAAAGAGGGAAGTCACCATCTTTTGAAACCTAATCACAAAAGTGACATCCCATCACTTTAACTGTAGTCTGTCTCTTAAAAGCAAGACACCAGGTTCCATCCACAAGGAGGTAGGGGCTGGGGGCCTTCAGCTGCCCAGCCCAGAGCCCAGCCCAGTTCCTAAGCAGTTCACTTCCCGCCCTGGCCCATTTACCTCCTTCCCAGGACACTGCTGCTGCTGCTGCTTCTAAGTCGCTTCAGTCGTGTCCGACTCTGTGCAACCCCATAGACAGCAACCCACCAGGCTTCCCCATCCCTGGGATTCTCCAGGCAAGAACACTGGAGTGGGTTGCCATTTCCTTCCAATGCATGAAAGTGAAAAGTGAAAGTGAAGTCGCTCAGTTGCATCTGACTCTTAGCAACCCCATGGACTGCAGCCTACCAGGCTCCTCCGTCCGTGGGATTTTCCAGGCAAGAGTACTGGAGTGGGGTGCCATTGCCTGCTCCTCCTAGGACATTAGAATTTAATTATGTGCTCAGCAATTCAAAACATGGCAGGGTCAGGGAATTGCAGATCTCACTGTTATCTTAAGCGTCTTTTATGAGATGCAGGATTTCTGTAACACTAAGTGAGAGTGGCTGTGGAGGCAAGGAGTCAGAGCAGTATATGTTTATGTGGATGAACAAATTAATCTGCATGTGAAATCCCAGTGAAATTGACATGAAATAAAAATTTCATGCCTTACAGTGTATCAGTGTTGCCCATGAAATGAGATTAGAAGGAATTTCTGGTTTTACAGCTGTCGTACTTTTTAGACTGCTTGTGTTTTTCGCTTCCGAAGAGTCAAGTTGGAACCTAGAGGCCAGTCACAGATTTGGCATTTCATAGGTTTAGGTCATCTTCCTTTTCCTCCTAGCTGAGAGTGGACTTTCTTGCATAGAACTGAGCTGGGGATGGAGAAGGTGTTCTTGGTCTCCGTGCAGAGGAAGCTGACTTTCTGGGAGAGTCATTGGGCCAAAAGCTCTTCCCCTTTGTCCTTGCTTTGTCACACACATCAGTTTTGGGGAAATGTTGGAGGCAGGGGAATGGGGAGGAGATGTGGTCCCCGTGGGGCCTCTTCTGGGCTCATGTGGAGGACACGGGGGACAGAGATGAAAGTGGGGAGCAAGGGAAGGCTGTGCTGCAACCAGCTGCATGGGAATCTAGGTCATCACTCGCTTGGGGACCGGAAACTAGCCCCACCCCCGCTTTCCATCTTATGCCTGGTTCCCTTGGCCTTTGTGACCTTAGAGTTCAGGCAAGTGGCCCATGTGGAGATGAGAACCTAGCTGTTTTATATGCCTGATCTGGTCTGTGGAGTGAGTGCTAGACCTTCAGAAACTGGAGGGACAAACCATAGCTTTTTTTTTTTTTTTAGTAATTTTTATTTTTTATTTTATTTTATTTTAATTTTAATTTTTTTTTTTAACTTTACAATACTGTATTGGTTTTGCCATACATTGACATGAATCCGCCACGGGTGTACATGAGTTTCAGGTTCACATGCCTCCCAGGGCCTCATTGAAGTCTCCCTGCCCCTGCCTTTTCAGGCTCCATCTGGGTGTTAGGGAGCCTCTGTTAGGATGTTCCTGTGGCAGCTCAGTTGGCAGCGTCCCGGTCTTCCTGTGGCTACCCAGAAATGGCAGGCAACCTGGCCCTCCCTGCGGGGTTCTAGAGCTCGGTCGAAAGTGCACCTTGGGGTGGTGATGGCATGTGGGCCCAGCAGTCCACACAGTGCGCAGGGCACAGAGTACACTGCAGGGACAGCTGGCGGCCAGCGGCACGGAGAGGTGGTGGCTTGGCAACGTGGACGTGCGGCAGGCCTGGGCTCACCAGCTGCAGTGAGTTACCTGATCTCTCTGCGTCTCAGTCTCCTCCTGAGCGAATCCATACAGTGCCTCTCCACGCCACCCCCCCTCCACCCTGGTAGGGCTGTTGCGAGCATTAAACATGCAGGTGCTCAGGACAGCACCTGAGCAGGGATCACTAAATGGTCATTTGAAGACCTTCCCTGAGGCGGATCATTTCTTCACAGCAGTGGCTTTCCAGCTCCCAAGTGATGAGGGCTTGGCCCAGTGTGTCCCACCCCAGGCCTGTTTGATTTCCACTGCGTCACACTGCGTCTTTGCGTGACCTTTCCCCTCTCTCTAACTGCTCTCAGCCTCCCCTCTGGGACACTAGATTTTGCCTTCTGGACACAGAGGATTGTCAGTTCTGGACATATCAGTAACAGTAATTACGCTGTCCTCTCTGCTTCAGAGTTAGAGTCTGCCTCTCCGTCAGTCCCTCCTGCTTTTACACTCGAGAATGAAATCCTGAATGTTTATAATTGATGACCACTTCTTTTCTTCCATAAGGGTGGCATCCTGCAGGGGAAGACTGTGTGTCCAAGAAGCAGAGGACCACGGTTGTAGCCCTGGCAGGCACACCATGGGCAGGCCTGGCAGGAGCCCTCCTGCCTGATGATAAAATGGGGATGAAGATCATCAGAACACTCTGTTTACGGGCCACTGTCAGTTTAATGAGCTTGTGCAATAAAATAAAAGGCATGTGCACACATTACATTTCTGGGTTAACTGACAGCCATCCTCGCTTGGTGTGTTTCTAACATCCCCCCTTTGGCACCTGTTCAGGTGCAGAGACGAGGCGGGGTAGGCAGCAGAGCAGTGATTGGCTGGTGGAGAGGTGGAAAGAGTTGGAAGAAGCTCTGACCCCGTGCCAGGGGTTAGCATCTCAGAGCACCTCTCTGGAAGCATCCTCAGTGGATAACTGATGGTGAACACTCAAGAAATGGATGGTTAGGATGCACTGGGAGACCCACCTGAGCTTGCAGAAATGAAGTCAGTTGACTCTTTAAAAAAAAAAAAAAAAGAAACTACCCATGGAAAATCAGCTCAGAGAAGTGTGCATTATTCAGGAGCTGCTGTGGCAGTCAGGACGGCAGCTCTGGGCTGGCATCTGTCTGCACACACAGCGGTGGTGCCACCCTTCCTCTCCCGATTCCACCCCACCCCCAATCTTTTCTGCTCACAGCTCTTCTCTCCAGCAAAACCCCTGAATCTTTAATAAATTATAAACATGCTTCCTCGTCCGTCTGTCGGCACCAGATCTCAGTGTTGGCAGTTGTCTCCATTCCCCTGGTGCCCCTAATAGATCTCGCTGTTTGATTAATCTTTTAGATCCTCTCACAGAAAGCCCAGCGCCATCTGACTCTCCTCACAGCAACCAGTTTTAAGGACTTTTCCAGGCACCTCAGCCGTGTTGCTGCCAGTGCCTGGGGCCCACCCCTAAGTGGTTCTGCAGCTCCTCCTGGACATTGGAGGGCAGGCAGGTGGCTTGTGCACAGGGCTTGGGAAAGGGGGCCCTGCCCAGCATCAGCTCCTCGGGCTCCTGTGCCTTTACCTGGGTGAGGTCACAGAGGGATGCTAGGGACACATATCACGTTAGAAGTCTTGGAACCTGGGTGCAGCCCATCTCGGCCACTCACCAGACGCAGGACTTTGAGCGAGATCCCGAGCCTCAGTTGTCCTCTGTGGAGTGGAGGTTCTCAGAGGCTGTTGTGAGGGTCAGAGATGAAGGATGAGTCCAGGCACTTGAGCTGTGAGCAGGGGTGGGAGGAAGATACTACCCTGTGCCAGGAGCTGTAAGGCACCTCCCTCCTAGAGCTCACCTTCCCTGGGCCTGTGCACACAGGAGGCTCGCATGGGGCTTCTGCCCTGCCTCCAGGAAGAGCCTCTGTCCTTTATCCTGGAGACACAGGAGGCTGGAGGGGGCTGAGGCCCGGGAGCACAGTGGCACAGGTGCCCACGGAGGCCTGTTACGCTACCAAGTTCAGCCCAGCTTAGGAGGCTGGACTAGGTTGTCTCCAAGCCCCTTCCTTGGCTGAACTCTTGAGTTTGTAGTTCTAGTCCATAAGCATGGAACGTAGCCTGGAGGGACAGTTCAGCCACTGTGTAGTCATAACAGTAATAGTTCTCACCACCATTTATTCAGCAGCTGTGAAATACCACATGTTTTGCCTGTATTCTCTGCAGTCTTCACCTCTTCTCACAGGTGATAACATTGAAGGTCAGAGAAGAGAAAGGACATGTCCAAGGGCACATAGCCAGTTTTTCAGCAGATCCAGGCTTTGCATCAGTGTCACAGCCCAGGTTTCTTTCTCTAACACAGATGCTACGTTCTTTGCTCTCTTCTCCGCCTCTTGCCTCCCAGTGCCCCCACCCACTGCGGGACAGGGCAGAGCCACTGACCGAAGGTGCCTTTCCAGCCCATGCAAGACTTGGCTCCACCCGACGGGAGGAGGAGACTGCAGGCTTCAGTGTGATGTTCAACATCATGATAGTTATTATTTGTCGAGCTAAGTACCTAACATTGTCACAATCTAGGGGGGAAAATCTACAACTTAAAAATTATTTCCAAGTTCCAGATGAGTCTTAGAAAAGTATTAATAAATGTGAACTTCCAGCCACACAGTGGAGCCTCAGCTGCCGAATGATTTTTGCAGCATTTCATTCGAATCAACCACACTTATTGAATGTCAGCTACAATCAAAGCTTCTGATTACTGATGCTTGGAGAAATTTGAGCAGAAGAGCTGTGGGCCCAAGCCCTGTTTTACAGATGAGCAGACAGCAGTCTGGAGAGGTGAGTGGTTGACCCACCATCTCACAGCTGCTCAGTGGTATCCAGACCTCTGGGGCCAGTATTCTGTGAGCTGCTTCCCTGGGCATCTGGCATGCAGGTCCAAAAACTGTGCTGTGATGGGGATGCTGTACCCCATATCTCTCCATCCATCCCTATGTCGCCCTGAGACACAGCACCTCCTCCTCTATGAAGCCTTCTTTACTCCCCATTCGGGGGCCTGCCTCCCTCTGCTCCCCCAGCACCTGTGGGGCCACACTCTCTCCCAGCTGGATGCCTCCAAGGCAGGAAAAGGGGCCCGTCCAGCCTTGCTTAGAGCCTCTGTGTTCAGGGTTTGCTCTTACAGGAAAAAATGTTCAGAATTATCAGGGAGGCCAAATGGGTGTCAGGCCCATTGTCCTAGGATTGAGGTTCTTAAGTGTTTCAGTGCACAGGCTTCTTTGAGAATCTGCAGAATGCTATGGACCATCTTCCCAGGGAAAAAACAAACACATATTCATATACAAGTTTGCAGACTATTTCAGAGGGCTCACAGTCCCCTTGAAGTCCATCCTTGGGTCTCTGGACCCCAAAAGCCCCACACTTGGAAAGAAATGGAAAAACAGGCAGAGGGCATGTTTGACTCGCCAAACATCTCTTATTTACATCCTCATTTACCACCCCTGGAACAGTGAGAAAAGAGAGGCGGCATTACCCAGGGATTGCCCCTGGTGGCTCCGGCCTCACTATGTGTGTTTATTTCCATTATTATAGTAATTTTCAGGCTGCGGGCTACAATTTTCACTTGCAGTGAGGTATTAAATTGAAATTATCCTAGATATAATTGTCATACAAAACCATCCTGGACACAGGGAAATGAATGTCTTTTCAAGACACAGGTTTATTGCATATGCCGAGTTTTAGGGCTCAGCCTCTTTAAACATGCCAGATTTTGGTGTAGGTACTGGGGCAGCAGTAGGTCGGGAATCAGCACGGTGTGGTGGGCTGGAGCTGCTTGCCCAGAACATGGTGAGATCTCGATCGGCACAGACTGGGCTGCGGAGCCTGAGTTTGAGCGTGGACTTGTGCGGCTGCCAGAAACCACTGTGCAATGCCTCAGGGAAGCGGGAGGTCCCACACTGATGTTCTGTTGTTGTTCAGTTGCTCAGTCATATCTGACTGTTTGCGACCCCGGGGGCTGCAGTGTGCCAGACTTCCCTGTCCTTCAGTATCTCCTGGAGTTTGCTCAAAGTCATGTCCATTGAGTCAGCCATCCAACCATCTCATCCTCTGTCACCCCCTTCTCCTCCTGCCCTCCATCTTTCCCCACATCAGGTTTTTTTCTACTGAGTCAGCTGTTTGCATCAGGTGGCCAAAGTATTGGAACTTCAGCTGCAGCATCAGTCCTCCCAGTGAATATTCAGAACTGATTTCCTTTAGGATTGACTGGTTTGATCTCCTTGCTGTCCAAGGAACTCTCAACAGTCTTCTCTAGCACCACAGTTGGAAAAAGCATCCATTCTTCGGGGCTCAGCCTTCTTTAGGGTCTGTGTGTTAGTCGCCCAGTTGTCTCTGACTCTTTGCATTCCCATTGAATATAGCCCGCCAGGCTCCTCGATCCATGGAGTTCTTCAGGCAAGGATACTGGAATGGGTAGCCATTCCCTTCTCCAGAGGATCTTCCCAGCTCAAGGATCGAACCTGGATTTCCTGCATTGCAGGCGGATTCTTTACCATATGAGCCACCAGGGAAGCCCCAGAATGGCCTGTATATCCACTTAATTTGACCCAAGTTCCCCGAGGTTGGTAGGAGATCCTGCTGTAATCATTCTCAGAGCTTCCTTTCCATGCAGTAGGACCAGGTGAGGCTCTGGGGTCTTATGTGGTGCTGTGCAGCTGCGGTGGCCCCACCAGACACCAGGCATCTGTCCACTCCAGTGATGCCCACGGTTCCAGCCCTTTATGTCTGCTCTGTCTCTAAGGTCCTTCCTGCCCTGCTGTCTTTCCTTCTCCAGATGCACCCTGCTGGTGTACTGTGCAGACCTCCCTCCCACCAGCATCATCATCGCCTTCCACAACGAGGCCCGCTCCACCCTGCTCAGAACCATCCGCAGGTAAGAGCCTTCCTGTCTGTCGGCCTCCGGGTCGGCCCTCGGTAAGGGTGTGTCTGCTTACTGGGGACTGGTTCAAGTGTTTCCAAGCACCCGCCAGGCGCTGCTCAGCGCACTCCACGTGTGTCCACTAGGGTGGTCACTCCTCACACTCCTATGAGGGTGGCCTTTATCCTGTTATATGGGAGGAAAGACAGAGGCCGAGGCATTAGGCTACTTATGGAAGGTCACTGACAGTCAGAGGACTTGACCCCAAGGCACTTGTCCTTAACCACTGCACAGGTTGCCTCTAGGACGGAAGTTCACATTTTCACAGCCAGCGAGGAAGCTGGGGCCCTGAGAGGCTGAGTACATCCTCCACCCCCAGCATTCAGCTGGGGTTAGAACTCTGGTCTGCGAGGTGTGCCCAGCCCAGCCCCTGCCCCTCCACTGCCTCCCGCATCCCCACCAGGGACCGTGGTGCAGGTCAGATCAGCCTGAAGGGAACAGCTGATGTCCGCTTTCTTGCCCGTCACCTTGTATTCCAGCCCCGGTCCCCCTCAGGCCTCTCCGTCCACCCTCGGCTCCTCATCAGGGCCAGGCCCTTGCTCTGATTGGTGTTTTCTCGCTGTGTGTGGCCCGCGTGGATTTTCAGTATGCAGCGCCCGCCCTCAGCAGAACTCCCCTTAGAACGCAGTGGGGCCCTGGAGACTTGGCCAGGAAAGCCTCACCTCTCTGCCTCTCAGAAGACCCGGGTCGTGCCAGCTCCCCTTCCCCATGCTGCACCCCGTCCTCTCCTCTGGAGCCCCTCCCATGGCCGCCCTCCCTCCAGCATCACCTGGCCCGCCCCCCTCACTCAGGTCCTCAGCATCACTGGCCCCTTAGGTGGCACCACTGTCACTGAGTCCCCTGGAAGACAGACGCGCCTGAGCTCGTGCTCTCAGGGACTGGCCACTGCGGAGGACACTGAGACTCAGAGACACTAAATTAAGGCCTGCTGCTGCTCAGCTGACGACAGTGAGGCAGAGTTTCGACCCTTGCACTCTGACCTCAGAGTTCTCAGCAGCCTGACAGGGCAAGGCTAGTCCCAGAGGTGGCATTCAGCTTCTATGGGGGAGGAGTTGGCACCGGGATGCCCCCAGTCACACTTCCTGCAGAGCAGGGGGCTGGCCCTGGGGTAAAGTGCCCCACGTCCCTGGGACACAGCCCCTTACAGCCCGTCCCGATCTGCTAGCCCATCACATGGTCAGCTGATCCCAGAGAGAAGGAGGTGAGATTAAATGTGGGCCAAGAGTACGATCAAGCACAGCCAAACTCTTGCCACTTCCATCACCAAGCCACACCTTCTGCTCTCCTTCCCGTACGGGCATGGCTGTGGGCAGGCAGGGCGGTCTGGGTGTTGGGAGGGTGTTGGTAACAGGCTGACTCTGATGGTGGGCAGTGTCTTCAGCACCACCTGTCACTCATGATGCATGTCCACCATGCAGGGCCGCAGTGTCCCTTGGAAACTCAAGAGCGCACAGACCAAATGAGCTGTCTTCAACCTGGCACGTCCCACATCTCTGGGGGCAGCTGTCCGTGCCCAGCTATCCTTGGCCACAGACTGACTGGTTCCTCCTGCCAGCTGCTTGTCCCATCTGCCCTGGTTTCTGCATTCACCCCACAAGCCACTGCCTGATTCAAATTTGATTTCCCATCAAGGCTTCAGCTTTTGACAAGAAAATGTCCCAAGTCACTGTCAGGTGTCACCGTGAGTCTGGACGTAGATTAATAAACTGCCTTTGTGATCTGTGAGCTGGTGCAGTTGTGTGGGGGCACAGGGCTCAGCGGTGGTTCAATTGATGATTTACCTAGTCTCTTCTGCTGAAGGGAGAAGGCGATGGCACCCCACTCCAGTACTCTTGCCTGGAAAATCCCATGGATGGAGGAGCCTGGTAGGCTGCAGTCCATGGGGTCTCGAAGAGTTGGACACGACTGAGCAACTTCACTTTCACTTTTCACCTTCATGCATTGGAGAAGGAAATGGTAACCCACTCCAGTGTTCTTGCCTGGAGAATCCCAGGGACGCGGGAGCCTGGTGGGCTGCCGTCTATGGGGTTGCACAGAGTCAGACGCAACTGAAGCAACTTAGCAGCAGCTTCTGCTGAAGGGAGAATGGAGTTTCTGAACCTTGCAGACAAACCAGGTCCATGGGGGGCAGAGGGAAGTGATTCCACAGTGCCAGACCACAGCCTGCCCCACCATGCAAGGTCGCATCTGGGCATGTCTGCTGGATGTTTCCATGAGGACACCAGAACATCCGAGAGAGGCTCCCTACCTTCTAGGCTGGCCATGCACCCCCATCCCGCTAAGTACACACACACACACACACACTCCCTCAGGGATCTCTTCTGGGCTCCTTCTCTGCATATCTCAACTCTTACTCTTAATGCATTTTCCCAGACGTAATCCTCAGTGAACTGTTGCTGAAGGCCTGTATCCTATTCATGTCTTACCTACCCTCCCTGTTGCATCTGGATCAGTCCTACAGCTTAGAGCTGCCCTGATTAATTGGGATAAAAGACTGAGAACTGTGCTGGCCGAGAGCAGCCATTCCTGGGTCTGTATGGCTCTGGAGCACTTTTAAAGGGGCACACCACCTGGGATCTGAAGACCTGTGTCCAGCCCCCACCCTACCATTTCCTAGCTTTGTGATCTTGGGCATGTTGTTAGCCACACTGGTATTGATGATGATAAAAATACTGTTCATGTTTCAAGTTCTGTCACATTTCCCACATGAAGACATTACCCTGGAATATTTGGAGGCTGTTATAATGTGAGGACCCCGACCCCCCATGTTCCCTTACGCTGTGTTTAAGTTCTCGGGGGCACTTCAGGCACTGCCCCCAGACTCATCCCTTTCAGCTCTAAGACGTATTTCTCTTTTTCTTCCTGCTGTTCCTCCAGCTCTTTATAATAGTAATAATGATACTTTATGATAACAATATTAATATATTAATATTAATGCTGAGTTTTATGGTCCACAGAACACATTCCATCTCGCACTTCATTTGGAGCCCCATCAGGGTCTGTGAAGTCAGGGTGCACATAGTGAATGGAGGCCAAGGCCACAGAGCTGGGAAGTGAAAGAGCCAGGACTCAGGTTTCTGGCTTCCTGGGGGGAATCCAGGGCAGTAGGGGTCTGCCCCAGTGTCTCTGTCCACCAGCTTGAAGGAGGGCCTCCCCAGAGGCCCTGGTGCCCTGCACTCTGGATGGGGAGGGCATACTTTCCAGAAGGCCCCATCACCTGCCAGACACTACACCACACTCTGCTGGGTGCCTTGCTGGCCAAGCCCAGGACCTCTTTTCTGCCTCTCCGGAACTTCAGTGTGAGCCAGCCTCCCCCTTCAGACCCTGTGGTCCATGAAAACTGCAAAATGGGGGCCCAAGAGCCAGGTGTGAACAGATGGTCTTAACATCATCAGTGGGCAGAGTGGAAGTGACTTTTAGGGGTGGAGGCGAGGAAGATTACTTCTGGGAACTTCCACGGCCAGGTGTCACTTGCCTTGGGAATCCAAACTTCCCTTGTAGTCCCTGTTCTGTCGCACAGATAAATCACTAGCCACTGGGAGGGAATTGAATGAAGAGCACTTCTTGTCTGACTTTTGTCATTGATGGAAGAATCTTTTCTAAGGTGTTTTTCATCTTCGAGTGAGTGAGTTGCTCAGTCATGCAACTCCGTGGACTGTAACCCACCAGGTTCCTCTGTCCCTGGAATTCTCCAGGCAAGAACCTGGTATAGGTATGCATTCCCTTCTCCAGGAGATCTTCCAAATCCCAGGGATCGAACCTGGGTCTCCCGCATTGCAGGCAGATTCTTTACCATCCGAGCCACCAGGGAAGACCATTTTTCATCTTTAGTTCTCTAGAATGTGGATGGCTTTGCTGCCAGGCTCTGGCAAGGGAAAGATGCTTGAGGAACTGGGTGGGGAGGACTGAGTTGCCCTCTGGTTCCTCCCACCCAGCACCTGGCCAGGCCTTGGTCCCTCTGCCCATCCCTGCCCAAGTTCCTGCATTAGCCAGGGGAGGGGGCTGGGAAGGTGCTCACGGGGCCACTCAGAGCCAGGCAGAGGCACGATGGGGTGGGCGGTGGGGGGAGGGAGAGAGTCACGGTCTTGATGAGTGAGGGCACTTTTCTCACTTAAGGACAGAGAAAAGCCCTGAACAGCAGTTTCTCTTGACTGCTGCTGCCACGAGTCCTTGTGTATATTTGAGACTTAGGGCCTCCTCTTTCCTTCTGGAGCATCCTCCTGCCCCCTGCCTCCCATGGGAGCTCTGGAACATGGCCAGTTTATATCTTGATTCTCCTCGCTGTGGCTTTTCGTAATAATCTAGATTTAGAGGAGCAGTCTCTCAGATTAAAGTGGTGAAGAAATTGGATGCTGGGGCCAGATATTCCTACTCTGTCCTTACCAGCTGTGTGACATCTGGGCACCTCTTCACCTCTCTGCCTCAGTTTCCTTTTCTGCACAACAGGAATACTGTTAATAACAGCCTCAGAGGATTGTGGCGAGGAGTGAAGGAGTGCAGGTGGTTAAAGGCCGTGGAACAATGCCTGGCACAGAGTGAGCCTGGACGGGCTACAGCGTGTGTCATGAGGCACCTCCAGCCCAGGGAGACAGTAGGGTTCCAATGCCATGGCTCCCAAGCTTGAGTGGACATCAGAATCCCCTGGAGGGCTTGTCAAAATGCAGTTTCCTGGGCCCCACCCCCAGATATTCCAACTGAATACGTCTA
Source organism: Ovis aries (assembly GCF_016772045.2). NCBI lineage: Eukaryota > Metazoa > Chordata > Mammalia > Artiodactyla > Bovidae > Ovis > Ovis aries. Next base: position 37,771,778 of record NC_056056.1, on the reverse strand, counting down.
GAGTAGGAATTTGCGTTTCTAACAAGTCCCCAGGTGACACTGGGGCTGTGGTAGCTCCAGGATCACACGCTGAGAACCAGAAGTGAAGTGTGAAGTTTTGGTTGCTCAGCTGTGTCTGACTTTTTGCGACCCTACGAACTGTAGCCCGCCAGGCTCCTCTGTCCATTGGGATTCTCCAGGCAAGAATACTGGGGTGGGTTACTATTTCCTACTCCAGAGGATCTTCCTGACCCAGGGATTGGACTTGGATCTCCTGCACTGCAGGGAGATTCTTTACCATCTGAGCCACCAGGGAGACAGTATCATCACAATTATCAAGCCCCAGATTCCAAGAGCGGCTGCTGCGTGCCAGGCAGGGTGCTAAGTTCGTTTCCTGTGTTTCCTGCTGCTGAGGCGCTTATGCTGGTGGTTCCATATTTCCTGAAGGTCTCCAGCTAGTGAATGGCAAATACATAGACACTGCACTTGAACCCAGACACAGCACTTGAACCCAAGATGGCCTGACTCCAGAATGACTAAACTCAACTGTCAACCAGCCTCAGGTCTTCATTCAGCTGGCATTTATGGAGCGTCTGATAAACGCTGCCTGCATAGAGCCCCGTGCAGTTCAGAAAGCAATTTCAAATACATTTCCTCATTTCATACACACAAAAGCCTGTGAAGTAGGTCAAGTATTAATATCGCCTGCCTTTACAAGGAAAATGTAATTACAGATGGAAATGAAGGCTGGGAGCTGCCTGGCGTCCCGCTCAGGATCACACAGTCGTAGATAGTGGAGGCCCCATGGCCTCCCACGCTGCTGTAACCAGCCGCCTCTTGGGGGGCTAGGGCGGGGGAAGCTGTGGTTAGGGTGCAGTGGGCAGAGGTGTAGACCCTGCAGGCAGCTACCTTCTGGCAGAGAGTGAGCTGTGGATAGGAAACTCATTTCCTGGATAATTCCCAGGCTCCAGCGTGACCGGGATGTGCCCGTGAGACGAGCACCCACTTCCCTGTGAGATTGTGAAAGGAAGGGGCACAGAACAGCCAGAGTGGGGTTGAAGCAAGGGAAAAACTGGGCCCTGGAGAGAAGGGAGGGCTGGCTTGGCTGCAGAGGGGCTGGTGAGGTGTCCTGTCAGAGAACTGGTGAGACCAAAGGAGGGAGGGAGGTGTAAGCCCCCAGGGTCTGGGTGGCAGGGATGAGGGTAGGGTGTGCAGAAGAGAGGACCCAGGGGGACCATCTGGGGACCCAAGCCAGGTCCCCTGGCCTGGATTTGACCTTTCTCCTTCTCCAGCCACCCCAGGCGCTCAAAGCCCCTGCCCATCTCAGTTCCTCCCAGCCCTAAGCCACTTTTTTGGTAACCACCCCCCGCCCCCCCCCCCCATCACTCCAATTGCTCTGTTTAGAGGAGCAAAAACCAGCCAGGTGTTACCAGGAAATAGTCTAATTAGCACTTACTGCTGACGATTTCGTTCTTTTATTTTTTTTTCCTTTTTTACACTCTGGACATTTTTTATTCGCTAATCATCTCTCAGTTCAACCAGCGCAGAGCTGCACGCGATTTACCTTTTGATGTTCACAGAAGAGAACTCTTGAATTTCAAAGAGTGGGCAGGGATTCAGGGGGAGGGGGACGCAAATCGCATGAGAAGCTACAGCCGTAATCAAACCTCATTAGAGGGTATTCTTCCGGCAAGTTTTCCTTCTCTCTCTGCCTCCCTCTCCCCTTACCCTCTGATTGGAGGGCTGGTTGTTGAGTTTGGCATGTTTGCTTTCGATGATGGTGGTGAGGTTCCCCTCGCACCACCTCCTGCTCTCCGGGTGTTCACCTCCCAGCAGCAGTGGGCTCAGGGGCTGGGGCTGGGGTTCCTCTCTCCACCTCACTCTAGTTGCCATGGTGAGAATTAAGGCTCCATAAATAAAGGTAGCTCCAGGGGAAGTTCTCCTCCTGGGAAGTCTCTGCATCTTGCTTTGAAAGGACGGCTCACCAGAAACAGGGCTTGGTGAGCGCTTCTGCCAGGCCTGTCTGAACCCCTCCCCACTACACATGGGGCTCTGGGTGCCCTGTGGTAGGTGGCATGGCCCAGGAGTGTTTCTGAGGAACCGCATGGTTTGGTGTGTTTAGAGAAGCAGGATGCAGCCATCTCAGTCAGGACTGAGACTCGGAATAAACACGGAAAACTAGTCTTGCCTGGAGGCAACAGATTCCCAGCTCAGGAAGGGAGATGAAGTCAGTTCAAAAATCACCGCTGATCCAGAAAACAGTAATAACTGTTACAGCTTTTTATCACTGTTATCAGCATAGGCTGTGCTGAATGCTTTAGAAACGTTCCCTTTAATTCTTCCTACAGCCCTATGAATGATGGATACTACTCTTATTATCCCCGTTTCACGGATAGGAATACTTTACTGCACAGAGCAGGAGAGTAACCTGGCCAAGTTCACACAGCTTGTAGTAAGTAGCTCCTAGACCACAGCTGCTGAGGGCCGGGTTCACGTCTCCCTTGATCCGTATCACGTACGCAGTGCCTAGCACAAAGTAGGTGTGCACGAAACATCCTTGGAGGGAACGGTCATGGGCTAAGGTGCAGCTGCACTCTGGCAATACAGAGAGTAGCTTGACGAGGCCACTGCCCCTGGGAGGTGACCATCTGGAGGGGCCAGGAAACCAGCCCTCAGAGTCAGGCTGCCGTGAGAGATGCAGGAAGCTTCAGATACAAACGGCTGAGGGATCCTGGAGGAGGAAGCAATTCATTCTCACTAAGTGGACTGGAAAGCTGTTAGAGAGGAAGTGACATCTGAATGGGTCCTTGTGACAGACGAGGGGCATCTCACGCTGTGACAGCAGTAGGGGAACGGGCCTCAGTTGTAAGATGCAGGATGTCTCCAGACAAAGGCACTGGGCGTGAGAAGGCTGGAAGGGGGGCTGGCTCCAGACTGGGAAAGGCCTTGAAGAGCGTGCTGAGGGTTTGGGGTGTAGTTCGTGGGGAGCCTTTTTGCCAACTTCTCTATTTGCGTTAGTGAGGGAAGTCGCATGATTGAAGATCTGTGCTTCAGACAGCTCACTCTGAAGGTCGCAGGAGGATGGCCTGGCAGCAGGTCAGGCTACTGCAGAATAAACAGGCAGTGTTCTGTTCCCTGGTGGTCCAGTGGTTAAGAATCCGGCTGCCAGTGCAGAGGACGCAGGTTCGAATTCCTGGTCCAGGAGAATCCCACATGCTACTGAGCAACTAAGCCCACGCGCTGCAACTACTGAGCCTGCTGCACTCTAGAGCTCATGTTCCACAAGAGGAGCCACCATAACGTGAGGCTGTGCACCACAAGGAAAAGTAGTCCCTGATCCTCACAACTAGAGAATGCCTGCCTGCAGCAAAGGAGACCCAGCACAGCCAAAAATCAAGAAATAAATTTTTGTTTTTAAATATGTGTTTTAAAAAAACAGGCAAAAGAGGCTGAACCAGAATGGAGGCATAAGAGGTGAAGGTGATCTGAGTGATATTTTCAAGGAGAACCAGCACATTCTTGGTCATTGGTGTGATTCAGGATTTCGGGGAGAGGGAGGGTTACTGAGGGTGGCTCTGGAGCTCTGGGTGCTAGGTGGGTGCTGGTGATATTCACCAAGACAACGCAGTTATATCCCGGTGGCTCAAAGGTGAGCATGTGACTAGACAAGTTTTGGGGTTGCTTGGAGTCTTTATTCTTCAGATACAATGGCGTCTACTTAAAGCTCAGGTTGATACGTAGATTTGACTCTAGAAGTCACAGTGATCTTTCCTCTTTCCATCTCACAGCATATTAAACCGCACCCCTATGAATCTCATCCAGGAAATCATATTAGTGGATGACTTCAGCAATGACCGTAAGTACCACTGTTGTCCTGGACTATGGACGCAAGTGTCTGTTCCCAGGCTCTGTGTCATGGGCGAAGGTGAACCTGCAGGTTCCCTGGGGATGGAGGAAAGCCTGGGTTTGTAGTAGATGTGGAGGACATTGAGCGTCCCTGCGGGTCAAGGAGTCCATGACCTTATGTTTGGGAAACAGTGTCTCAGGTCCTCTGCTATGAGTCTTTGAGGACCTAACCAGATCTGAATTGTATGTTCTTAATGGGGTCGGTGGGCTTCCCAGGTGGCACTAGTGATAAAGAACCCGCCTGCCAATGCAGGAGACATAAAAGATGTGTGTTCGATCCCTGGGTTGGGAAGATCCCCTGGAGGAAGGTACGGCAATCCACTCCAACATTCTTGCTTGGCGAATCCCATGGACAGAGGAGATTGGTGGGCTACAGTTCATACGGTCGCAAAGAGTCAGACACAACTGAAGCGACTTATACACACTTGGTTGTGTATAAGGGATTGGTATGTGTATGCATGTGTCTCACTGCCCCCAACCTGTTGATGCATTCCTGGACTTGAAGAGACACTGCACCTTCAGAGAGCCCCCAAGCCCTAAAGCAATACCCGTGAATAGAGGTTCCCAACTCCTGTGCTCTGATAATCCACCAGCATGAGCAAGGTCACCTACCCTCTTCCTCTCATTCTCATGGCAGGACTTGTGGGGTAGAGGGGGCTCTGTCTTTGGGACATCCCATCACTTGGCCATGACACAGTGAGCAGCTGCCTTCCAACTTTCCGACCGCTGGTCATTACCCACCTCCTAGCTATCCTGCCCAAGCACCTGGGTCCCACCCAAGTTCACAGTCCAAGTCCACTTTCCCCAAGAAAAGCGTGCGGGAGTTTTCAGATGCCTGTGTGTTCAGTTTGACAGGTACAACCATTGCAGAAGTGTGACACTTCAGGTATGTAGTGCTTAGGTGTGTAGGAATCAGGTAGTGCTGATTCCTGCCCAAGAGCTGGCGTCACAGCCTGGGTGCCACTGCAGGCAGTCAGCCACATCCAGGCAGAACTGCCTCTTAGTGATGAACCAGGGGAAGCAGGTGATGGCCTCTTGGGACAGCTCTGAGTCCCAAGGGAGTGGAGTCTTTCCGCACCAGCCCTGAGGCTGAAAGTTTGAGTAGGAGCCACTACCACACAGGGGTCTACTGTCGGAAGGCTGGAAACCCATGCACCTAACATAGCCTTAGGAGCTTGGGAGTTCTGCACAAGTGGCTCGTGCACCAGATTCAGGGCGATCATATCGGACTTGAGTTCTGAAACTTGGTGATCTGATCTCCCTTCCCCAGTGTGGAAGGGGTTGGAGGCAGGGAACCACTCACCGTGTCTGGAGGTAGCTGGTACTCAGGCTGGAGATTGGGAACACTGCTGAATTTACTTAGAAGCAGAACAGCTTCAGTAGTTAGAGCATCACCTCTGGAGCCAGCTGCCTGGCTTCAAATTCTAGACCTGTCACTGGCTCACTTACTAGCTATGTTCCTTGGGCAACTTATTGGCCTCTACGTGCATCGGTTTCCATATAAAATGGAGATAACAATAACATGTGTATGGTTTATATGAGGATATAAATGTGTTGATACATGTAAGTGCTTAGACCAGTACCTGCCTCTGAGGAAGCCCCTGTAAGTCTTTGTGGTCACTCTGTAGAGTCCAGAACCAAGCAGAGACGCTAAAGGTTGGTAAAACCAGCGACGCAAAACCACAACTTATGATAACGGAGTTCAGAGCCAAGAACTGGTAAGGCAAAAGAGTGCTGGGGTAGGCAGGCAAGCCAGGACAACCCAGGCTGAGTGCCCAGGATGGGTCTCTTGCTCAGCCCCACACATTTCCCCCACGTGGAGAGTTGACCCAGCTCTGCGTGATGGATATACTGGAGAGATACTCTGATAAATAGGGTCTCCTGTAATGAGTCCGTGAGCTGAAAGGAAACGCCATAGTTTGTCTCATCCATTCTCCGGGAGCTCAGCATCTTTTTCCTAAACCCTACCAAAGTGAACAAGACTCCCACCTCATGCTTCACATAAGCTATAGAAAAGGAGAACTGTCCCCAGGTGACCATCCGGCAGTGTTCTAGCAAGTACGCAAGTGCCAATGTGTGACTACCTTCTCCAGAGGTCCCTTACAGCCACTTTGCAGAGACTGGGCCATACTGTATGTGGTTAGCCGTGGTAAGTCAGCACCTTCCAAAGCCCACAGCACCCTGGAGTCAGGACAGGGCAGTGTGGTTGGGGGTGAGGACGAGAGGCAGGGTGCCTCACCTACCCTGCTGGTTCACCCCTAGCCCCGGGCGCTCAGTCACATGACCTCTTGTCTTTGTAGCCGAGGACTGCAAACAGCTCATCAAACTGCCCAAGGTGAAGTGCTTACGCAATAATGAGCGGCAAGGTAGGTCTGCACTGTTGAGTGGGCCCGGGGCAGGGAGTGGGGACATGTTTGGATATGTGTTCAGGTGGTCTCCTTGGATGATGGAGCGACGGGGGTACTCCCTTGGCCGACTGTCCCTCCTGCAGGTTTGGTGCGGTCCCGGATCCGAGGTGCTGACATCGCCCAGGGCACCACCCTGACTTTCCTCGACAGCCACTGTGAAGTGAACAGGGACTGGCTCCAGCCCCTGCTGCACAGGGTCAAAGAGGTGAGCGAGGCGTGCTCCGTGTCCCCCTTTCTCCAGCTCAGTGCTTCATATGTACCCACAGTCCCTTGGGAAGTGGAGCGGGGAGCAGATTGCAGTGCCCATTTTATAGATGAAGAGATTGAGGGAGAGCGGCCTGCCTGGGGTCATGCAGCAGACAGTGATGGAACAAAGCCCAGGATGTCTTCTTTACCTCACAGTGTCACCTACCGCAGGCCTGCAGGTGGGGCACCAACAGCTGGAAAATGATGCACACAGCTTCCTGGGCAAGAGAATGGCCCGAATCAATTTTTCCCAGATGTTAGAAGGTTCCAGGAAGGGAGCCCTGATGCGTGCCGTTTGTGAAAAGGAGGCAGAAGAATTAACAGGGCCTTGTTACCCAGTTCCTGAGGCCCCCATTGTACCTCCAGCCATGTCACTTTCACCCAAAGACCAAGACACAGAGGGCTAGATGCCAAGAGACCTGAATTCCTTGCCTCTGTCTGCTGTTATGTTATTCTAGAATTCTGTCTGCTTCCTCTCTCTGTGTCTCTTATTCCTCTTGAAAGTGAAAAAAAATTTTTTTAATTCTCCCATCAATATTTTATATCCCCCGAAATCTATCCACCCTCCACCCCTATCTACAGAAGGCCCTGCATTTTTAGATGCCAGTGTCTGTGACTGGCATTCATGCTGCTCATTTTCCCCCTGAGTTACTGACTCTGCAGCTGCTCTGTGAAGTGGGAGGCCAGGTATTTTTTAACATATACGTTTCACAGATGAGGGTGCGGCTTCAGGGACAATGATATAACTTGGACTGATATTCCCTAGCTGGTACCACCAGCCCTGAGACCTTCAGTGTCGCCTCAACAGCATCTCCTTTGTGCTTTGTGCTGTGGTTATTTCCCTTCTCGCTCTTCGAGGTGACCCCTTTACTCCTACCTGCAAAGTGACAGTGTCAGGCAATGGAAGAATTGAGACACGTGAACTACTCAGATTACTAAGAAATCCTTTCCAACTTTGTTCATCCGATGAGAGAACCTAGCTGGATGTACAGAGTTCTCACACATGAGCCTCGATGTTACAACCCATCCCACGGCCACTTTCCCTAAAGTTGGGAGGGCTCATACACGTGTGTGATGGTGAAGAGGTCTGGATGGAGACACGGTAGGTTATGAGCAGACCAATCTATCGAGGGGCCTAGCAGGCACTGGAGGCCCTTCCGAGCTTTCCCTCCCTTGTGCTCCATCTGTAAATGCAGCCAGCCTCCTGGGCCTAATACTCTTCCAAAGTTGGGCTGTTCTCTCCTGCTGACTGTGCCCCGACATTCCCAGTGCTTCATCTCCCACCAAGTCCTTCCTGTCCCGGATGCCCTTCCCTTCCTCTTCACCGCCCCTTGCTCTCCAGGGCCTCATCCATGTCTCCTCTCCTCCAGGAAGCCTTTTCTGACTGTGTGGCTAGCTAGGATCACTCCCAGAAAGAATTGTCCATTTGGCCCCACAATTTCCTTTTCTGGGTTTAGCACTCTGTCTCTTCTAACAGATTGCAAACCCAAAGAGGGCACCAGTCACCTCCTGGTGGTCCTAGAGTAAGGTGCTCAGTGTTTGGAATGATAACAAGAAACTAGATGCAGTGGGAAGTGATACACTTGGAATAGGAGGAAAATGTGCTTGCTTCCTGACTGTAAATTAATGAACGGGTATTTACTGAACACTTGTTTTGGGCAGGGTTTTGAGGAAGAATTGGGGATGGAGCACTTAAAAGGAATCCACATCCTGCTTAAGTTCCCCAATCCAGAAGCTCTTCAAACCATGTTGTTTAGGGTTGTTATAGAGACTTCTTTATGTAGTTGAGCTCAGTCTCTCCTCTCCTTGGGGGTGGAAAGAAGGGAGGTCAATGGGAAAAGAAATGTGAGAGGGCTGGGGGTGGGGCTGAAGTTTCCAGCCCTTTAATCACAGGGCTGGTTCCTCTAGAAACCAGCCTCCGTCTTCAGAGAGTCACCTCATTAGTATAAACTTAGATATAATGAAAGAGGCTCATTATGAGAAGAAAAGATGTTCCTGTCACCCCAAGTGAAAGTGAATGTGTTAGCTGCTCAGTCCGACTGTTTGCGACCCCATGAACTATAGCTTCTGTCTGGATTTCTGTAGCTTGCTGAAATTCTTCAGGCAAGAATACTGAGGGGGTTGCCATTCCCTTCTCCAGGGGATATTCCCAACCCAAGGATCAAATCCAGGTCTCCTGCAGGCAGATTCTTTAACTTCTGAGTCACCAGGGAAGTCCCTCCCGTCACCCCAATTAGTTAAGAACTTCCGAGAGTTTTAAGAGGAACAAAGGCCAAATATATTTCTTATTATATCACAGCACAGTGTATATTGCATTTTATTCATCCACGTATCTACTAATGGACATTTGGGTTGTTTCTGCCTTCTCACTATTGTGGATAATGCTGCTGCAAACATTCATGTGCAAGGTTTCCCCTGAGCACCTGCTTTCAGTTCTTTAGGGGACATACCAAGGAGTGGAATTCCTGGGTTGGTGGTGATTCAGCGTGGGATCTGTAGGGCCCTCCAAGCTGATGTGTCCCTGCAGGATGCCATCCTCAGGCAGCCTTAATGAACCTGGAGGCCGTTCCCTTCCCTGTGGCTCTGAGTCCACCTCAGAAACCCTCTTTGAAAAACGTCCTCTTGTGCATCCCTGGCCAGCTTCACCTGCACAGCCGTCCTCCTGTAGAGGTCATACAGCCCAGGAGTGAGCTCAGCTCCCAGGGCCAAGCTCCCAGTCCCCATCGCTGTCTGACCTAACACTTCCATAGTGGAGGACTGCTCAGACAAACCCTGACTGTGGTCCCGCCCTGCCCCTGCAGACCCCGACTCTTGATGATGAAACGGTTCTGCTGAGACACCCCTTTCCGGATGGGGAGTGTGGGTGTGTGTCAGCCTCTGTTTCCATGTCTTTGGATGTGTCTCATCTCAGAGTAAGACATGATTTGATCTTGTGAGTGCAAGTGGAAATTTTCAGCTGTAATTGGAGTTTGGGATTTTCGAAAATAGAGATAAGAGAGAGGCTGGGCTTGAGCTGTCAGAAGCTGTCCTCAGCTGGTGTTTTCCACATGGAAAATCTCCTTGATTTCCCTTCCTTCTCTTCAATTACTTGATGATACTTGAAGCAAGCACCACGTTGTTGGGTTTCTTTAAACAGAGTCTTCTTTCCTCTTCTCCTTATCTACATATTCCTTTAGTAGGAAAAAAAAGCTTTTAAGAAATTTCCATCCCAATAGCATTTGGCAAGTTGATATAAATAATGGCTTACATAAGCTTCAAAGCCCTTTCCCATGCTTTCCTCTCTTGTTTTCTTCCAAAAGCCCTGTGAGGATGGCAGGATAGTTTTGCACATTATAGATTGTTTTTGCTTCATAGATGAAGAAGCAGAGCTCCTCAGAGTTGCTGCTTTGCTTTAAGGTCAAATGTATTCTGCATGGCAGAACCAGAATAGGAACCCAGGTCTCTGGCCCTGCTCCTGCTCCCGCATCCCTCCCTCCAGACTAACAGAGACCCCACACTGTCATCCTCTGCTCTCCTATGCACCACCTTCCCCAGACAGCAGAGTCTTAATCATCTTTGTGCCAACCACAGTCCCTAACCCATAGGTGCTCTAGTAATGCTGGTGGATGCAATGAGTGAACGGTCATCTCTGGAAGTCTCTTGACTGCCCATTCACAATGTGGTTTTAATTATGGTGGAGAAAGAAGATACATAACTGTAGGGGTGATTGATGGCCATCGGCTCTCAGTGGGGGTGGGAGGTGGGCTTGGATTTGTGTGGGGGAGAGGGCAGGGCCCTGTTCTGGATCTATCAGGCATTCCACCAGATGCTACTGGAGCTTACCTGTGGACCTAGCCTTGAAGATACAGCCACCTAGGCGCACAGGCGGGAGCCTGCGAGGATCTGGGCATCTTTATGGAGAGTACATCCATCTCTGGAGAAGGCAATGGCACCCCACTCCAGTACTCTTCCCTGGAATATCCCATGGACAGAGGAGCCTGGTAGGCTACAGTCCATGGGGTCGCGAAGAGTTGGACACGACTGAGCGACTTTACTTTCACTTTTCACTTTCATGCATTGGAGAAGGAAATGGCAATCCACTCCAGTGTTCTTACCTGGAGAATCTCAGGGGCGGGGGAGCCCGATGGGCTGCTGTCTATGGGGTCGCACAGTGTGGGACATGACTGAAGTGACTTGGCAGCAGCAGCAGCATCCATCTCTGAGCCTACAGAAGGCGAGGCCATGTTGCTCAGCCATAATTGGCCCACCTGCTCTGTCTCCAGCCACTGACAGTGTCCTCAGAGGGAGTTCATAGCTGCCCTCTTTCACCCAGTGCCAACTGAACACCTGCTGCCCAGCAGGCTCTGGACTGGGGGGTGGGCAGGGGCTGCTGAGGAATGCAAAAATGGAGCAGATGAGACCCCTGAGGTCATTCAAGAAGCTTGTGTCCTGGCTTTAAGAGGTCACGTCTAACATCCCCTGCAGCCCCCTCTTAAGGTCTTGGCTCCACACATCACTTAGCCCCAAACATCCCTCTCTGCCTAACTGGCCCTCCATTGTGTCTGAACCAAGAAGTTGCCACAGCTAAGTTGTGATGGGAATAATGGATAGAAATGCTCTGAGAGAGCTTCCCAGGTGGCGCTAGTGGTGAAGAGCCTGCCTGCCAGTGCAGGAGATGTAAGAGACGCAAGTTTGGTCCCTGGGTCCGAAGATCCCCTGAAGGTAGGCCTGGCGGCTTACTCCAGTCTTCTTGCCTGGAGAACCCCGTGGACAGAGGAACCTGACAGGTTACAGTTCATAGGGTCACAAAGAGTCGGACATGACTGAAGCGACTTGGCACGCACGCAAGCAGAAACCCTCAGAACTCAAAGGAGAGTACCCAAGAGCCTGTCGTAGCCCCAGAGGCTGTGCCCGTGGGTGGCTTCTGGGGAAGTCTGTGGCTGGAGCATATAAAACCAGCATTTTATTTTGCATTTCACTTTCCAAATATTGAGGAGAAAGTTTTAAAAAAAACAAAACAGGATTTCAGTTTGGGGTTTCTAAGACCGCCCTCACGTTCAGTAATCCACTAGACACGCATGGTTGCTGTGTGTTACCGCAGAAGGGTATGGGTTAAAAGCAGCAGCAGGAAAAGGTACATAGGGACAGTTCCAGGCGTGATCATCCTAGAGCTGGTGTGTGGCCAGCACTTGCTTCCTGCCGCCAGCACGTGTGTCAACGCGCATGGAGAACTGCCACACAGGGAAGCCCACCTCAGCCTTGGTGTCCAGGGTTTTTATTGGAGGTCAGTCGTGTAGACATGACTGATCACTGCCACGGTCTCCATGCCCCTCCAGAGGTTAAATTGAGTTGGTACCACATGGCCCAAGGCTCTCACCACAAATCTCCTTGTCAGCAGAGTCTGATATAGCCCAGGGCTCCCAGGTAAACAGAGACTCTTATAAGCAGAACAAGTCAAGGGCTTAGAAGATACCTCTCAGGGGTTGGGTAAGGGCTAAGGCAAGGGCTAAGCATATCTCTAGGTCAGTCCATTGCTACACCAGGGCCTACCTAAGGATTCGGTGAAGCTGCAGAGGCCAAACCCAGCAGACAAAGGCAAAAAGAGGACTTTGTCAGACCCACAGAAGAAAGTCAGTCTCTGAACTTCTGAGAACATTTCAGATTTCAAGTCGGGAGTGGGTTGTGTCTCTGTGTAGACAGTGGTGTGAGTGGGGGTGGCTGTTTGTGCACGCAGTGTGTGTACACACCTGGACACACCATGGCAGTGGCTCCAGAGCAGTGTGGCAGCCAGTCAGATACGGCATTGACTGTACTGGAAGCATCTGTGCGCAGAGGGGGAAGCGATGCACCGAAAATGAGCATTTCCTTCCACGGGAGCCAGTTGGCTTCAAAGGCACCTTGTCACCATCGGAATGAGTCCTGTATAGAGACCGAGGCTAGATTAAGTCTGTGAACATCAAGGCAGGTACTCAGTGATTCTGAGCTTAAAATAAGAAGACAGCCTCATTTAGGGGAGAGATTGAACCAGGAAATTAAATCGCTGCAAGAGAAACAGAAGTGCCTGCCCATGCTGACCAGGACAGGGAGAGGCAGGGGACTGGAAAAGTGGTACTGCCTGGCTGGTCCAGGCCTGTTGGCTCCTCCCAGCTCCTGGACTCTCATTCATCCTGCCCTTGGGGCCCAGTTTCCCCTCCTCCACATCAGTATTGGAGTGTTCACCCAGCAGTAAGGAGCCTTTTAAAACTACAGGTAATGCCTTGATGGCCCCTGAGAACCAATAGATTTGTCTTGCAGATTTTGAAACTATCCCCTTGATGACTTTGATGCTTATCAGCAGGGTAGCCTGGGGGAAAGAGCAAGTGCTAAGGCTTGAAAGCTAGATTGTTTAGTTGCTAAATTGTGGTAGACTCTTTTGTAACCCCAGGGACTGTAGCCCGCCAAGCTCCTCTGTCCGTGGGATTTCCCAGGCAAGAATACTGGAGTGCGTTGCCATTTCCTTCTGCAGGGGATCTTCGAGACCCAGAGATTGAACCCGTATCTCCTACAGTGTAGCAGGTGGATTCTTTACCACTGAGCCACCTGGGAAACCCAGCAGAAACTAGATTCGGCCTATTATTGACGGTCTTGGATGCTGGGCTAAGGAGTTTGAACCTTATTTTCAAGGCAGTTCAGGTTTTTAGCTGTTGAGCTGCAGAATGAGATTTGAAAGTCAAGTGTGTCAGCCACCTGTAGAATGACAGGGGAAGGGGTGAGAAGGGGGAGGGGGAGGGCCAGGAGTTCATTGCCATTGCCTGTACTCCAGGGGTGAGGGGATAAGAGAGAGGTTCCATTCAGAAGAGCAGTTTTAGAGTTACAGTCAGCAGGGTTGATCCAGTTGATGGGCAGAGGTGGGGCTTCTTAAGTTAGTGCTGGAGAGGAAGGGGGACGTGTTGACAGAAGTAGGCAACCAAGGGAGGGAACGTGTCCGGGAGGCGGGTGAAGGCGCCCCTGCGGTGCTTTGTGAATCTGCACGGAGGGGCGGCTGGTGTACTAGATGTGCTGAGTCGGGAAGTGAGGAGCTATATCGGGGCTGAAGTTACAGATTCGAGTATCATAGGTGACAAGTGAAGTTAAGAATCTCTGGAGACGCTATTCTCAACTTGCCCATGAACCATAGGCATAGAAAGTTAAGTACTGGGAAATTCTCACTGTGAGGGGAGCTGTTGAGGTCACCTTCCCAGCTGACTGTGTCCACTGCCTCCTGAGAGCCCCGTGACACTGAAGGGCCCCCTTCTTCCCTGACATCCCTTTCCTCAGTGAGCAGCGCACTCCAGCCAGCCTCCCCGTGTCCCCACCATGCCTACATGGCCACGAGAAGGCGCTCAGGAGTAAAGGAAAGTGTCTGGTGGCCCACTTTATACAAGAGAAATGTTGAAATGCAGAGAGGGAAGTGCTTGGTCAAGGCCCTGAAACCAGTCTCCGGCTCTCCCCAACCCTACCCACCCCCCCATCCCAGGCCTGCCTCCCTGATGCCACCATCTGAGTGAAGGCCTTCTGTTTTCCAGGACTACACGCGGGTGGTGTGCCCCGTGATTGACATTATTCACCTGGACACCTTCAACTACATTGAGTCGGCCTCAGAGCTCAGAGGGGGTGAGTGGGACTAGCCAATGCCCTCGTCCAGAGGGACTTTTTTCTCCTAGTCATTGCTGCCAAGGGAGAGAGAGGAAAGGTCTCCTAGTGGTTTTTCTGGAGCCTCCAGTCCTGCATCCTGTAATGTCAGTAGCTGCAGGGTGGCCCTGATCACGGGGACTGTGCATGGAAGGATTGGAGAAGGGGCAGGTCACCCCAGGGCCTGAGGATGGGAGGGAAGCAGGGCCCTCCTCTGCGCCACCTTGTAGGGCCTGCATTGTTCTGACACCTCAGCACTGGGTGCCTCTCTCTCCTTGAGGCCCACCACAGTTGTGCCCAGGGCTGACAGCTGGCTCCCAAAGACCGATCGGGGGTGATTCAACCCCTCACAGACCTCCTGCTTACACCTCCACTCCCAAGACTCATGGCCAAGGGCCACACTCTGGAACTGTCCATCATGTCCCCCTTGGGTACCACTCTTGGGGTCTCTCAACTCCCACTCTGTAGCCTCTGCCCTTCTTCCCTAAGTCCACCCAGCAGAGAAGGCTCAGAGAGGCAGGAGGGGCTAGAGAAAGAGAAGAAGCCATGGAAGGGAAATCAGGCAGCTCTGTTGCCAACCGGCCTGGGTGAGACCTCTTATCCCAGGACCACCTCGGAAACTGGATATGTTCATGAGCCTGAATGAGCAAGCTTTGCAGGTGCATCAGAGAGACTGAGTCAACCACGTGGATGCTGTGTTTCAGGGTTTGACTGGAGCCTGCACTTCCAGTGGGAGCAGCTCACACCAGAGCAGAAGGCTCGACGCCTGGACCCCACTGAGCCCATTAGGTGAGTCAGGGCAAGGGTGGGGTGGGAAGATTCATTACCACTTGGCCCTTCCCTCAGTCGCATGCTATAGGGAAGCTGTCCAGAGGAGAGGCTCATAAGATTGGCCGGAAACCAAGAGGACCTTTTGCCAGGCCAGCGCCACTTTTGCCCTTATTTTAGGAGGTTTCTGTCCTCGTGGAGATTTCTGCTGGAGGGATGGGGGCCGGTAGAGACTTGTGCTGAGGACTGGCTCAGCATCGTTCACATCTGCCATGGTGTGCTTACATGCATGTGCGCTAAGTTGCTTCAGTCGTGTCCGACTCTTTGCAACACTATGGACCATAACCCGTCAGACTTCTCTGTCCATGGGATTCTCCAGGCAAGAATACTGGAGTGGGTTACCATGCCCTCCTCCAGGGGATCTTTCCAACCCAGGGATCAAACCCATGTTCCTTATGTCTCTTATGAACTCCTAAGGTGGGCTCTTTACCACTGGCGCCACCTGGCAAGCCTTGATGTACTTACACTTGCTGCTAAATGTTGGAGTGTTCCACGTGGTCCCATTTGAGCCTCTGGCAAGGGGAAAGAAGGTTCCTCAGCCTCCAGGTCCTGGATGTCAGGATTCAGCCCAGGAGGGTCGATGGGTCGTCAGCCATTGCTGTGGGTAGGGGCTGCTGTCACGGCGTGGCCACTGCTGCGTGCTCACACACATGACTGCTGTGTCCCATGGGAGAACACCACAGGGGCATCAGCTCTGGGCTGCTTGTGTGGTGCTGTAGATGGCCCTGTCCTGACCTACATTCTCACCTCCAGCCCCCACTGTGACCCACAGCACAGTGGTCGGATGGCTGCCTGGGGTTCGGGCTCATCTGAGGGCTTGGCCGCCCATGTAATGGTCTCAGCATCATGTGTGTGGCCTTGATATTCCTAAGACTGGAGGGTACACGTGTCCTAGGCCTGTTGGGAACCTCCAAGCCAAAACTTATCTATCTCCAGTGGGGCCTCAGGAGGCCAGCAAGTGCTTGAGGATGTGGCGAGAAGACCAGGGAACTAGAATTGCTCCTTCTGGAGAAATGCAGAGATGCCCTGGGCTCCTCGGGGACACCTCTGCATCTCGGGGCCTGCATTGAATAAATGTCTGATCATTCTCACTGAACTGTGTGTGTGTAAGTTGCTCAGTCGTGTCCGACTCTATGCCACCCCATGGACTGTAGCCTGCTAGACTTTTCTGTCCAAGGAATTCTCCAGGCAAAAATACTGGAGTGGGTTGTCATTCCCTTCTCCAGGGTATCTTTCCAACCCAAGGATCGAACCTGGGTCATCCGCATTGCAGGTGGATTGTTTACCATCTGAGCCACCAGGGAAGCCCTCTCAATGAACTAACTAAAGTCAAATAGAGACCTAAAGGGCTGTGAAGAACTGAGTGGTGACAGACGGACAGTGGAGATTGGGAGAACCCTGCAGTGGAACCTCTGTCGCAAGCACCAGCCGGACCCTCCTCCCTCCTCCAGCCTTCACTATCTGGAGTGATGCTGAGAGGGAGATGGGAGCTACGTGGCACAGCAGGTAGAGCCCTTGTTCCTCGAGGGAGAGCAGAGCCTTCTGATCATCCTGAGGGCCATGCAGCGCAGTGGTGCCCCGGGGACTCACCACACTCCCAGAGTCACCTGATGTACAGTAGGCCGAGGCAAGGACAGGGTGGCCCTGGTTTCCCTTCTCTGTCCCCGGGGTGGGGTTCTCGGGGCCGGTTCTCTTCCTGTGGGAATGCCTCTGCTCATCAGAGGACAAGTGTTTCCAGTCGTCAGAGGACAGTAGGATGTCATGGCATCGGGAGGCCGAGCTTCTGACCTGCTCCGTATCAACTGACTGTTTGACATGAAGCTCCCTTCTCTGTCTGGACCCGCTGAATGAGGGACCTAGTCCCAGGGGCTCACCCTCCACCCCCAGCCCAGATACCCGTCCTTGTGCTCATTGGGTTGTTTGACTGGATTCTGTAGCCCTTTCCTTTCCAAGTAGCTTCTTTGGAATCTCTCTCAGCAGTCAAGGAAAGGGGAGGTGGGAGGGGCCCCCAAGGAAAGAGAATGAAGATGAAGGCTGCTACAGCAGGGCGCCACAGGCTGCATGACTTAAACCATCGAAATGTGCTGTCTTGAGTTCTGGAGACCAGAAGTCCAAGTTTGAGGTGTCAGCAGGGTGACATCCTCCTGAGGGCTGTGCCGGACCCCATCCTGGCCTTGCAGAGGGCCACTTTCTCTCTGTCTCCTCACCTCATCTTCTCTCTGTGCATGTCTGTCTCTGCAGCTGAGTATCTCCTTTTTTAAGGACACCAGTCCTATTGGATTGGGACCAGCCCCATGACCTCATTTTAGCTTTATCACCTCTGTGAAGACCTTTTCTCCAAATAAGGTCACATTCTGAGGTATTGGGGGTTGCATCCACGCTAAGTCGCTCCAGGCGTGTCTGACTCTTTGCGACCCTGTGGACTGTATAGCCCACCAGGTTCCTCTGTCCATGGGATTCTCCAGGCAAGAATACTGGAGTGGGTTGCCATGCTTTCCTCCTGGGGTCCAGGGGGATCTTCCTGACCCAGGGATTGAACCCGCATCTCCTGCATTGGCAGGCGAGTTCTTTACCACTTTCGCTACCTGGGAAGCCCACTGGGGGTTAACATCCCAACACATTTTTCAGGGCACATAATTCAACCTGTAGCAGAAGGGGAAAGGGGAGGGAGGGGAGAGAGACCAGTCTCAAGAAACAGATGTGCCGTTCACACTGCTGCCCCAGCCCGTCTTCTGTGCCCAGTCAGTGGCCCACAGTCCCTGCCCTCCGTTGTGGGGCTCCCAGGAGATCCCCGCTGGGCAGGGCCTGTGAGAGAGGCAGGGAAGGCTGGACTGAGCAAATTCGGAAACCCCCCACAGGAGGTGTGCAGATGACCGAATTAGCCTGTCTGCAGGGTCAATAGATTTACAGTCAATGGGAAAAGTCCCAGAGCGTGTTCTTGTTTGGGCTAAGTGAACCATGTGTGGGTCTTTCTGAAGAGGAGCAGAAACAGGAAGAATATGGCCTCAGCGTCAGGACCGAAAGGGCAGAAGAACATGACCGTGGTCCCCCTCCCTTGACTGACCCTCTCTCTTTTCCTTCCGACTGCATAGGACTCCCATCATAGCTGGAGGGCTCTTTGTGATGGACAAATCCTGGTTCTACTACCTGGGGAAATACGACACAGACATGGACATCTGGGGCGGGGAGAACTTCGGTGAGTCTCTGGTTCTGCATCTTGGGGCCTGCTCAGGGGTCTCCATGTCCTTGGATCACCTGGGCCTGTGATAAGGGCCAGGGAGAGGGGCAGCAGGTCACTCCTTTGGGGGAAGACCAGGTGGGGCATCAGAGGAGTGGTTGCTGGAAGTGGGGAGGAAAGGAGATTGTTTTTCCATGGGGCCACATGGATGCTGAGGACCAGGGAAACATGCCCAGGGGACCCTTAGGGAGAAGTTGAGACGCAAACGCCAGAAGGACCAAGGAAGAGCGCCAAGTCCGAGGGTGGGCTGGGGGCAGACCTGAGCTAGGAGTGCTGAACTTTGGAAATTTAGAGTTGGAAGGAGACTGGGGATAAAGTATGAGGAAGATTGAAAGCACTGCCACTAACATCTGGATCACATCTGTTGGCTGCTCTAGGGGTATAGCCTGGGTTAATGAGGAGGGTCTGAATATTCATTGGACGGACTGATGCAGAAGCTGAAGCTCCAATACTTTGGCCATCTGATGCGAAGAGCCAACACATTGGAAAAGACCCAGATGCTGGGAAAGATTGAGGGCGAGAAGGCGACAGAGGATGAGATGGTTGGCATCACTTACTCAATGGACATGAGTTTGAGCAAGTTCCAGGGGATAGTGAAGGACAGGGAAGCCTAACGTGCTGCAATCCATGGGGTCACAAAACATCAGACAGGACTGAGCGACTGAACAATCAGAACTGGGTGACTGCTACAGAAGCTCTGGAGGCAACTTGCCCTTACCTTTTCTTGCAAAGTGATGCAAAGTGAAGGGGATGGAAGAGCGGGGTTCCAGGCTCTAGAACTGTGCAAACGGATGGCCAGTTGTGGCCACAGTGGCATAGGGCTGCCATATACAGATACAGGAGAAAGTAGTCAGAGGTCCATTCCGTCTTGCTGATGACACTGACTGACCCTCCAGTTTCCTCATGTGTTAGAAGTGTAACACACGGGTGCGTGGGGGTTGTTGTGGAAATCCATGCAGGTACGTCTGTAAAAGCTCTGGGCACCGTATGGACACAGTCCGTGTTAGTTACTGTTCCTTCCCTCCGGCAGGTGGGACCTAAGAGATGACCAGTATGTAAGCTGTACAAGGCAGGGACTTGGTCTGTTTGTTCTTGGCAAGCTCCGTACGGTGCCTTCTGCGAAGGAGGTTTCAGTAACTATTTGATGCATAAACCAGAGGAGAGGAAGAGGAAGAGTCTGGGATATCAGGGCCGCTTTCCCCTCTCTGGACACCAGGGAGCGTGTTTGGCACAGTCACCCCCCGGCCAGTGGTGCGAGCCAGGAGGATGACCCATGGGGCTCGTCCTGGCATTCAGTGGTAATGCCAGACATTGTCCTCTGCCATTGTTTTCTCCCGTCCCTGCCTCCAGGCTGCTTTATGGCTTTCTTCCTCAGTCACCAAGAGTCATTTCCCGGAAATCTATGGCTGTTGGCCTGACCAGCCACATCTGTTCTCCCAAACCGGGCCGTGTAGAGAAATCCATCAGAAAAATCCGTCTTATGCCATATGGGGGCCAGATTGGAAACTCCGCAAACAAAGAAGAAAATCCCAGCTCCTACAAACCAAATATCCTGCCTGGGACTCAGTCCTGGGATCCCATGAGGGTCTTTGGAGTAGAGTTTGAGGTGGGATCTCCCTGCATCAGCCCAGGAGAACTTGGAGCCAGGTACACCCTTGGTGTTCTCAAAGGGGACGAGATCTCTCTCTCTCTGAACAGAGCCCATCAGATGTCCTGATGTTCACAGTACCTCTCATGATTCTTCGTGGTGTGCTCTAGCCTTTCTTCCCATTCACAGAATCCTTTCTACAGCTCTTTTGATAGATAGCAGTCATCCAGTGTCCACTCCAATGCTACTTACGATGTGTTTGCTGCTTCATAATCTGGCAAGTTCTGTCATTGAGAATGTTTGTGTTGAATTGTTAGTAAATCTTCTAGGTCAAACCAAAGCCCCGCTTCCATCTGTTGGGCCTTGTTCTGCCCTGTGGACCCTCACAAAGTGTGTGTGGTCCTTCCTTACCACGGCAGCCGTGTGTAGATGCAGGCAGCATGTTATTTTCAATGATGTCACATTCTGGTCCAACCTACCAGTGCGTCTGCGCTAAGTCACTTCAGCCATGTCTGACCCTGTGTGACGCTATGGACTGTAGCCCACCAGACTCTTCTGTCCATGGGAATCTCCAGGCAAGAATTCTGGAGTGGATTGCCATGCCCTCCTCCAGGGGATCTTCTCAACCCAAGGATGGAACCCGCATCCCTTATGTCTCCTGCCCTCGCAGACAGATTCCTTACTACTAGTGCCACCTGGGAAGCCCCAGCCACCAGTACCATCTCTTTATAGCAGTGTTGGCACACATCTACTCACATCCAGGGTGATCCCCTCTAGTTGGCTTCCCAGTGGCCTGGCATTAACAAGTGTTGATTGGAACAGGAAAGTAGAGAGAGACTTCAGGGGAGATGTGGGAGAGACATTTTATAATCATCACAAAATGTTTTAAACCACAAAAAAAAAAAAAAAAAAAAGAACCCTGCAGACAGCTATCACAGGAAATACTGTTTTCTCCAATTCCAACATTCCATTTGTTAGAGCCAGCTCCTAGCACTTTAAAAGTCATTTCTGGACAATTTTTTTTTTATAGCATTTTACATGCCAGAAAAAGCAATGCTTTTTTTTTTTTTTTCAAGAAAAATTGAAGTATAGTTCATTTACAATACTGTGTTAGTTTTAGGTATACAGCAAAGTGGTTCAGTTATACGTATACCTATAGATTCTTTTTCAGATTCTTTTCCAGTATAGCTTACTGTAAGATATTGAATATAGTTCCCTATGGTATATGGTAGGTCCTTTTTGGCTATCTATTTCATATATGGTCATGTATAGATATTAATCTCAAATTCCTAATTTATCCTTCCCCCACCCTCCACTTTCCCCATTGTTAACCATAAGTTTGTTTTCTATGTTTGTGAATCAGTTTCTGTTTTGTAAATAAGTTCATTTGTATAATCTTCTTAGATTCCACATCTGTGATATGTGGTCATTGATATTTGTCTTTTGCTGTCTGACATTTCATTTAGTATGTTAATCAGTAGATCCATTCATGCTGCAAAAATGGCATTATTTCATTCGATTTTTATGGCTTAGTAATATTCCATTATGTGTGTATATATATCTATATACATATCTCTCTATCTATGTATAGATGTATATACATATATGCGCCACGTCTTCTTTATCCATTTGTCTATTGATGGCATTTACGTTGTTTTCATGTCTTGAATATTGTGAATAGTGCTGCTGTGAACATGGAGTGCATGGATCTTTTCAAATTAGAGTCTTCCATCTTTTCTGGATATATGTCCAGAAGTGGGATTGCCAGATCATATAGTAGCTCTATTATTAGTTTTTTGAGAAGTCTCCGCACTGTTTTCCGTAGTGGCTACACCTACTTGCAATCCTACCAGCAGTGTAGGAGGGCTCCTTTTTCCCACACCTTCCTCAGCATTTTTATTTATAGACTTTTTGATGATAACCTTTCTGACCAGTGTGAGGTGGTACCTCACTGTAGTTTTGATTTGCATTTCTCTAATTATTAGTGATATTGAGCATCTTTTCATGTGCCTGTTGGCCATCTGTATGCCTTCTTTGGAGAAATGTCTGTTTAGGTCTTCTGCCCCTTTTTTGATCGAGTTTTTTTTTTTTTTTTAATATATCAAGTTATATGAGCTTTTTGTATATTTTGGAAACTAAGCCCTTGTTGGTTACATTGTTTGTAAATACTTTTTCTCAGTTCACAGGTTGTGTTTTCATTTTGTTTGTGATTTCCTTTGCTGTGCAAAAGTTTATAAGTTTGCTTAGGTTCCATTTGTTTATATTTGCTTTTATTTCTTTTGCCTTGGGAGACTGACCTAAGAAAACATTGGTACTATTTATAGCAGAGAATGTTTTGCCTATGTTCTCTTCTAGTTTTATGGAGCTATGTGTTATACTTAAGTCCTTAAGCCATTTTGAGTTTATTTTTGTGTATGATGTGTTCTAACTTCATTGATCTGCATGCAGCTATCCAGCTTTCCCAACACCACTTACTGAAGAAACTATCTTTTCTCCATTGTATATTCTTGCCTCCTTTGTTGAGGATTAATTGACCATAGGTGTGTGGGTTTATTTCTGGGCTCTCCATTCTGTTCCTTTGATCCATATATCTCATTTTGTGGGGAATAACAGCAGGAAGAGATATCTCTTCTTTCCCAAGACATGAAATTTCTGTGTTCCAGGTGTGGTTGCTTTTGTTGCATTGATTTGATTTCACAGCACAAAGGCCCATGAGATCACTGGACAAGGCTCCGGCCACGGTGACTGGGACCATCCTCAGTGGCGTGCTGCCTCACCCGCCCATCTCACTTTCATCGTTTGGGAGCGACCTCAGCAGCCACTTGAATGCCAGCCCTGCTATGCACTCAAGCAGCCCGACCCTGGTGCCATTATTCCCACAAAGCGTTTCTAAGAGGAACTGAAGAGTGTTGATAATTACATCTGCAGTTCAACATAGAAGCAGGCTTTAGGGAAATGTGGCTTTTAGCCTTTTTTCCCCCAGAAGTTGTTTTGCATTAATATTGTGTGTTTAAACTCTAATTTGCATAACACAGGATGCATGAAAAATATCTAATACATCTACTCACTGTAGCTTTTGGTCTTTAGAGATGAAAGGAACCTATTGCCCAGTAGAAATGTGTGTGTGTGTGTGTGTGTGTGCACATGCATGTGTGTATACATGTGTCTCTGTGCGTATGTGTGTGTGTGTGTGCGTGCATGGTGGGAAGAGGTGTACATTTCCAAAGTGGAGGCCTTGGTACATATATGAGGGGAGAATATGGGATTTCTGGATTTAAAATGGAAGTGGGTGGCTTCCAAAGCGTAGCAGATACAACAGACAATACCGAGGAAAGAGAGACAAGGTGGGTCCCAGAGAGGAGCCGCTGCCACCACCTCCCCCATCCCCAGAATGTAGTCAGGGACGTTAGGCTGTGTCAGGCTTGGAGGGTCACGTGTGTGTCAACGTGGGCTGTGCAGTCAGACAGGCCTACTTGTGAATCCTGTGGTCATCTCTGGCTGTGTGTCCCTGGGAAAGTTACTTTCCCTCACTGAGTTTGCAGATGTCTACTGCGTCCTAAGCTAGGATAGCAGCCCGGATTATCCGGGGGCACCCAGTCTAATCAGGTGGGCCATTTAACGCAGAGAACTTTCTTTGCCTGGAGAGAGAGGAGATGGAGCAGAAGCAGTTGAGAGATTCACAGCCTGGGAAGGATTGTCCAGGTATGACGAGGAAGGGACTGCGTGGAAGGAAGAAGGGGGCTCCTGACCTATAGCCAGGGAGGAAGAGAGGACCTCAGTCCTACAACTGTGAGCAGCGGGGTTCTGCAAACAAGCTGAGTGAACTGGAAAGCCTCAGAGCCCCCAGACAGGAGCCCGATCCTGCTGATTTTGGCCTTGAGAGACCCTCAGCAGAGGGCCCGCCCAACCCCTGCCCTCCCCGCCACCCCAGGCTAGTATGGTAATTTGTTAGGGCAGCAGTGGAAACCATTAAGCTCCCAGGGCCGCCTGCCTCCTCTCTGGGCTGCGTGAGCAGGCTTGTCAGAGGAGCGCCCTGTCAGACCCGCAGCGACAGCGGATCCCTCCCGCTTTCTCTTCAGCCTCACCCTTTCCAGGTTCAGGGGCTCAAGAGAAGAGAAGTGGCCTCACCTGAGACGAGCATCCAGGTCTGATGAAAAGTCATCTTTCCCTCCAGGTGGGGCTGCTTGCCAAGCCCCAGACCCAGGTGCGGTCCCTTAAGACCACCCATTTCCAGAGGCATGGTGGAGAGGCAAAGGGTGTGTGCCGTGACATTCGCTGAATGGCCCGTGGTGACCGCAGTGAGCCTGTGCTTACACCTCAGAAGTTGGGAGCCTGGCTGCAGCCCTGGCTGTCCCCGGTGATGTGAAGCACAGTTTCACTCTCAGGTTCAAGCCTATCCTTTGTGGCTCAATAAGATTGCTTCTACTCAAGTCTGTGAACTCATTAAAAAATAAAAACAGAGGTTTCTGGCCAAGTGGCCCAAAGAACGTAAAGATTTTTTGAAAGGAAAATCTTTGTCATCGCATTTGTCTCTGTGGACTTATGAGCGACTGTCTCCTTCTGCTCATCACTATCCACCCCAATCCCTTTGTCCTCACAAGATTTCACCTTGTCCAGTGCCAAGTGGCTGATGCTGTTAGATTAAAAGATATCTGTGTACAGTCCGTGAGGCTCCACTCAATATAGGCTTATGCCTCAAGTAGAGCCGGGTCTAATGCTCCCTTGGCCTTTGTCCAGAAACCAGGCTATCAGAGGAAATTCCAGCCTTGACCTGTATGGCTGACAAGTGGCAGAGGATTTGGTGTGATTCTGGGGAAGGGAGCTGTCTCCTCTCGCCTGAACTCCTGTCCACCATCACGGCTTGTCAGGTGGACGTTGGTTCTGGCAAAGGGTTGGGGTTCTATGAGTACTGATAAAGCTACTGATCGGTCGATGTGGAGATAGAAGGGAAGAGCTGAGAACAGAGAGAGGGTGAGGAGGGCAGTTTCTTCCCAAATATTAATCTGAAGTTTAAAGAAAATAAGGTAACAGCACCCCCAGTGTGGATGGAATAACTACACATCTCCCCGCCTGGAATTCAGAGCGGATTTAGGTCTGCATGACATTTGTCATTGGGGTATGCGGGTGCTGACTCAGTAAGAACCACCTCCTCCCCCAAACTCCCTACATTGTCTTTTTGCTCCTTCACATGAGAAAGTGATGACTTTGCAGGAGCTGATGACAAGTAGAGGATCAGGGCTGTACCTGGGGAGCCTGCTGCTTTATGTCTCGGTCTATGGCCCCCACTGCCTGGGGCTTTGGAATTACAAGGCTTTCCCAGAGGCTTCGGCATAAACCTGGGAGTCACTGGGCCTGGCTCCCAGTCCTGGGAGGATGCACAGCGTTATCCTGCAGTTGTGGTGTAGATATTCATAGGATAACTAGAGGGATGTCCTAGGTCTTAAATACTTCACATTGTGGTACCCAAACATCCTCACACCTCTCTGAACACTTCAAGCTTCCTCACTCAGACTGCCTTGACTCTGGCCGCAGTACAGCAAGGCACGCTGCTCAGGTCATCTTGGTTACGACATTCTGGACTCCAGAGCAGAAACGATCTTACTGCATCTCAGGCTGCAGGCTCTGGGGACATCAGTTAACCAGAAGGAGAGGTGAGACAGGCAACTGTCAGGAGTGGATGAAGGAGTAGATGAGGTAGAAATGGGACAGCTGGTTATAGATTGGCCTCTCTCGTTCATCCGTGAGTGCCCTGAAGTCAGTATCTTTGTGCCTGCAGCAATATTGGCTGATGGTGGGTGTTCACACTGAGGGAGGTGGGATCAGGGCAGGGGCAGGAGTTTTGGACCTGGGGAGATGCGCTTTGAATGCTAGCTGCCCATCAGGACTGCTTCTGCTTTGAAAAATAACATCCACAACCATGAGTGGGCTTGTTGGGACAGCTCATAAGTTACTACCTGGAAGAGGACCCAGCAAAGCCCAGCCCAGGAGTAAATGAAGGGGTCCTTTCCTCCTGAGGCTTGTGTCTGCAGAACTGAGATGTTTCCAAGCACAGACACAGGAAAACAAGCAGGGATGATGGGTTTTAGAGGTGGAGGAGAGGAGGCAGGCTGCAGGGGGCTATGGGAGGAAGCTGATGGGTAGAAGATGTACTGCATCTCAGGGCATCCGGTGCATCTGGACAGAGCCACAGGCAGCCATGGGAGTTGGTCCTGGAGGCCGGAGGAGAGCTGGGCTGGCAGAATGGGAATGAGTCCTCAGCATCAAG
The DNA here is from genome assembly GCF_016772045.2 of Ovis aries. NCBI lineage: Eukaryota > Metazoa > Chordata > Mammalia > Artiodactyla > Bovidae > Ovis > Ovis aries. The sequence continues at coordinate 37,745,691 of NC_056056.1, read as the reverse complement.
GGAAGGTTGGGCCAGATGAGGAAGCAGGGACAGCAAGGCACTCAGACCCAGAGCCTTGAGGTGGAGAATGCCAGGAGCCCAGATGGAAGGTAGAGAAGGACCAGGGTCAGGGGTCAGTACTTTCTGAGATGGGGATTTCTGCATGATGGTGGCAGAGGAGAAGGGGGGGCAATCGATTCAGAGCAAAGCAAAATGGTGGGTGAAGGAAGCACAGGGAAACAGGTTTAGTGGGAGCTGAGGGTGTGGAGACTGCATAGGTTGGAGGGATTCATTTTGCAAATGAGGAGGGACATATGTTTCATTTGAATGCAAGTAAGGAAGCGACCACAGAAACGTATGCATATTTTTGGAAGAAAGCTTGCAAAAAATTCACAGGTTATATCCATAAGCAAGGCCTCTATCTCAACTTCTGAGGGGTGTGAGAGTTTTCCTTTCTGGGAGCTAGAGCGAACCCTGTCTTGAGATCCTGGAGAGGAGTTGATTGGAGTCCAGTAGATCTTAGCCCTGGGGACTAAATTCACACACATACCATCATAGTTGGCTGCACTGAGCCCTCCCACCCATCCGAGCATCACTACAAGGTGGAGAGCTGGATGTTGGCCATCAGCTAAGCTCACTCATCATCTCCCGCAAACACTAGGTTGGGGCCCACGATTCCACCAGTGCCCCAGCCAAACGCCAGGTTACCATATATCATTGACTTCTGTGGGGAGTCAAAATCTCCAGTGTTAGGCCCACAGATTTCAAGCGTCTCCTGTGGCAGAAGCAGAAAGCTGTAAACTGTCTAGGAAGTTGATAGTGGACACAGGCAGGTGATGTCATTGGCATCCATGTCTTAAAGAGACTTAAAGAGGAGTGTTTTGTGTCACTGAGCTTTCCATTGCACTTAAGAGTTTTCACATTTACTCTTGAAGTTCTACTTTAATGATACTAACAGCAACCCTGTGGTGTACTTTTATGATCTTCATTTGACAGGTGAAGAAGCCCAGCCTCAACTAGGTCAGGTAGGTTTCCCCAGGGACGGGGCTAGTGGATTTCTGCAGACTCAGGGCCAAGTTATTCCTGTCTCTCCCCACCATATGTTCTTGCCATCATTTGTCAGCAGTCTTGAGAAGTCCCTTCCTCACCCTCGTGTCCATGTTGCCCCCGCTCTGAGGGAAATCTGAGCAAGCTGGGAATGAGCTCTATCCTGCTGGGCAGGTAGAGACAGGTATCGAGGAAGCGTGGCCTGCAACTTTCCCAGGGACACAAGACAGGAGTCAGGAGGGGACAGGGAGAGGGTGAGAGAGCAGGTGAGGATCAGGATGAAGAGTTTGTATCCAAGCCCTTGCTTGCAGGGTTGAAAAGAAGGGAGAAAGACAGTAGGACATGGGAGGGACAGAGGCTGAGGGAGAGGACCCCATGGTAAGGAAATCCAGGAAGGTGGGGCTCAAGGTGCGGAGCGGCAGGGCCCATCAGATGTGGTGGGCAGTGGTAGAATACCCACATCCTTGGTCCCTGCTCGTGGACACCAGTCTGTTTCCAGAGGCAGTCGCCCACCAGCCTGAGTGCTTCCAGAAGCAAACTCCTCTTTCTTCAGCTTGACTGTAGAAGCGTGGCCCAGGCAGGCATTCCAGATGTGAAACTGGCTCTTCCCACTCGTGGCATATCCAGCGGGGTGCAGGGGGCAGCTGCACTGGCTGCAGTCAGTAAAGGGGTGCCCCACCTGTAGAAAAGTTACAAGCAGTAATGGAACGCCCTCACAGCATTCGAACAATGGCAGTGAGGGGGTCCGCCCCCACCACCCTGGTATAGCACCGCTTCCTTCTCGGGCAGGACCGCTGCCCTAAGCCTGCGGGAAGCAGCTTGGAGGGAGAAGGGCACCGGCCAGCATGGTCTCAGCCCACCCACCTCTGCTGACTCTACCTCACCGCCCTCCCCGAGGTCCCTGCCTCAGCAGCCAACCGGGGAAATGGGTTTGTGTGCAAACCCCTACCCAGGCGAGCACCCCAGCAACAGCTTCGAGGCTTCCAGCACTTTCTATGGTTGTTCACAGCTCTTGGCTATGGCTCAGACTTCCTTCTCCGGGCTATGATTCAGATGTCCTTGCAGGAGATAGAATGGCCTCTCGGCATTGACACCTTGTCCAGGTGCCTCCTGGGAACTGGTCTTGTCTGTCCCATCCTGGCCATGTGGCTTGCCAGCCTGTCAGAGTGGGAAATGCACTAACTCCATGACAACCCCTTCTATCTGCACCTTGACCAGCAGAAAATTCTCCCAGAGTCTCTAGTGGAAAAGTCTTTCTCCTTGGTCCTGGTTCTGACCTTCTAGGGTCATAGGAGCTCGTCTAATCAATCCATCTTCCACCCTGAAACCTTCCATATACTCAAAAGCAGTTCTCTCAGTCCCTGAGCTCCTCTGTTCCAGGCCAAAGCATCACACAGAGGCCCCCACGCCGCTGGCCCCTGAGAGTGTTCCAAAGGCGCAGGCACAGCCCTCCATGTGTTCCCCTGTGTCTGCCAGTTTCCTTGTTAAGGCAAACCACCCTCCCAGGTGTGAGTTATTAGCATCCTCGTGGTGGGCAGGGAAACCGAGGTAGCAGGCCCGTGGAGCACACAGTCTGGCTGTGGAGTCGGCGCCCCAGGCAGGCTGCTGGCAGCCCTCCCCTCGCCCTGGGACCTGGGATTCCCTGGCGCCTGGTGTCTCGGTGCTGCCAGCCTGTGCTGCTCAGTCTAGGAGGCAGAGCAGTGAAGGGGGCGTCGCTGTCTTGCAGAAATCTCCTTCAGGGTGTGGATGTGCGGGGGCAGCCTGGAGATCATCCCCTGCAGCCGAGTGGGCCATGTCTTCCGGAAGAAGCACCCGTATGTTTTCCCAGATGGCAACGCCAACACGTATATAAAGTGAGTGTGTGTTGCGGGGGTTCGGATTCCCCGGGGGTGGCATGGCCATGGGCTTTTCTGGTGATAGGCTGTTGCTCTCCCAGGTTCTCTGGTAGGTTCGGCTGCCCGGGTGTCGTGAATGGACAGGGGTTGCGTGTTATGCTTGCTGGGCCACAGCCTGGGCGAGAGAGGTCAGGCCTGCCCATCCAGGTCCAGGCTGGAGGCCTTGAGGCCTTTCTCCACCCTTGACTTCTCCCAGGCTTGGCAAGGCCCTGCCTGTGGCCTCGGGGCTTCGAGTCACTGGGCAGCACCCTCCTGCAGGGCTCAGGGCTCTGGGTATTTTGTGTTCTTTGGGGCAGGGGGAGGGCAGCCACTTTTGCCCCTGAGTTCTAGAAGATCCCCTGCAGGGATCACCTTCAGGCTGGGTCACCAGGGGAAAGGCGCTTGGGGAAGATTCGGGAATGGGGAAGCACAAGTAGATACAGCCCAGATGACCGCTCCAGGGCCTCGCGGGTGCACAGAAACGGCCAGACTGGCGTAGTCCCTGAGGCCCTGGGCTCCTTTCTTGGGGCTCGCCACTTGCTGCCCAGGGACAGGACGAAGGTCATAGGGTCTCAGTGACCCAGCGACTCCCACTTGCCTATTCTTGCTTCCTCGCTCCCTCCATACACCCGCCTCCTTTTCATGATTTCTTCAGCTTGTTTTCTCTTCTTTAGAAATGCCTCTGTCCTTCTTTTCTCTTGCTGCTCGTCTTCTCCTCCAGCTTCTTCTCCTCTCCTCTCCAGTCCTCTTGTCACTTGACCCCCTCACTCCCCATTTATTCCTCCTTCGCCCTTTGCCCCTCATTTGGTCCAGGGAGGGGGAGCAGAGCGCCTCTTTGAGGGTTTTTCTTCCCCTGCAGTGTTTTCTTCTGGGTTCTCTCCTCCTCAGTTACTCGCACGTGTGGACAGGTGTGGGTGTGGACAGGTGTAGGGGAGCTGTAGGCTTGACCAGTGACCTTATGCTGGGCAGGTTAGGGTCATGAGAACCCCCTTAGCAGGGACTGGAGCAAAGGCAGGGCTGCCTGGGGTCTTGACAGGGAAAGATGAGCTGGGATGCCTGGTGCAGGAAAGTCAAGGGGCTATGATGTGGAGTGGGGGCCAGCCGGGGAGTACGGGGCAAAGCCTCGAGCTCTAGAAAGTTCTTTGCATTTGAGACTGGGCCCTGCTTGCCACCAGTGGAGTTGAGGGGAAACTTGAGGCAGTGTGGTCTCGGCAGCATCCAGTGTGCTGATGGTTAGGCCAGTGGAGGGAGTTGGCAAGGAGCTGTCTTCAGTGCACCAAAAGCTGGACTGCATGTGCAAAACTCCTTCAGGTCCACGGGCTTGAAGGGCAGGCCATGCCCTCTTGGTGACACCCCCGAGTCCATGCACTCAAGCCTTGGGAGGTGCTGCTCGGGCTTCTGATTGTTTTCCCGTGTCTTTTCTTCCTGGTACCCTGGTGTCCCGGATAGCTGAGTGACAACATCCTCCATGTCTGTCTCTTTTTCTGTGACCTTTGGGGTCAGACTCACTGCAGATAGCTAATTAAAAAATAAATAAATAAAACTTCAGAGTCCTGGCAAACATTTGACCAAGATGGCTTGGTTACTTCATTCTTTACACCTGCGCCAAGCTAATCAGATGCCTGTGCAAATCTCGTGCGTGACTGGCTTCCCCCTTGGAGAGCTGCGCCCTTTGCTGATAGGGAGAGTTCTAGAACAGGAGCCCACAGATGACCAGAGATGAGATGGTCAACACTCTCCCCTCTTGTATTGGCACCAAAGGAGCACACGAGATTCCTCCTGGCTTTTTTTCTCTTTTTCTGAGAGCCATGGGAAGTTCAATTTCTGGTATAATTTCTCTGGTCTATGCCTTTTGGGAGGAGGGTATGTCATGACTACTAAAATCCTGTGTCTTGGGGGAGAGGCCCCTTTGGAGACTGGTGGGCTCAGCACCCTGGGGAGAATAAAGTTACTGGACCGTGGTGGCTCCCATGGGGGTGACACTGCCCACTTGTCACATGTGTGTATTTTACCTAGATATGTCCCCGGTCCTCTCAAATAGCCTGTCCCTGACACTCTTTGTCTCCCCAGGAACACCAAGCGGACAGCTGAAGTGTGGATGGATGAATACAAGCAGTACTATTATGCTTCCCGGCCATTCGCCCTGGAGAGGCCCTTTGGCAAGTAAGTGTCTCCCCTAGTTGGTTTGTGCAGACAGCCCAGAGCCCCAGCTCACTGGCCCGAGGCGAGAGGGTCTCCCAGGCCGCCAAGCCCCTCCAGACCCAGGGCTGGGCCTGTTCTCCCCTCCTATGTCTTTCTTCTTGCTCCTGCCTAGTCCTGGGCACAGGGCCCCAGGCCACGCCTGTGGGAGACCCTGGCAGCCTGGACCATCCACTCAGTGGGTAGAGCATGCCCTGCACAGTGGACTGGTGTTTCCAGGTTTCACAGAAAGGTGGGATGCTGGGCTAAGCAGCTCTGCTCCCTCTAGATTAGAGTTCCCTCCTCCTCCTCCTCAGCTACTGAAGCCTTAATCCTCCTATTTTTAGGAGGAATAGTACTGTGTAGATCTCTAGAGCAGGGCTCCAGCTTCATGGGGGTGGAAGAGGACAGGGAGAGGAGTTAAGGGCCAGATGCCATTTCATGAGATGCCTCATTAGTCCTCTGCAAACTGAGAAATGGGTATAATAACCCCTGTTTTACAGATAAGGAGTCTGAGGCTTCTACAGCTTCAGGTACTTGCCATGGATCACACCATTATAGGAGAAGCTCAAATCACACCTGTCTGATCCCCAAACTTTGTGATGTTGCATTCCCCAACTCAAGGCTGGTTTGAGTAGAGAAAAATGGCAACTTGATTGATGTTATATTCATCTTTTTTGAGAGGGGGCAACTGGTGGCTTTTGTCATCTGATGTCCCTCAGTCGTACTAAGGCTGTGGAACAGATGGCATGTTTGCAGCCTACATGCCATCGATCGAGCCCATCACTCCCAGGTAGATTAAATCACGAGCCTGCCAAAGTGTTTGCATTTCTGAAACTGAACACCCACGCTGGTCTCCGCTTCTCCTCAGAGCCTCCCACAGTGTTTATTCTGAGTCCTCAGCTTACCTCTGGTTCATTGGCCATGTCCGTCCACCCCTCCTTTCTTCACTGCCTTCCCTCTCCAGCTTGGGTTCTACTTTCTTGCATAAGCAGAGTGCTTAAAAGATGTTGTCCTTGAATCTCTTGCCATGTTGGGCATCTACCTGCCCTCCCAGGCCTCCCTCTTGACCTTGGGTGAACCTGACTTTGTGCCGTTTCCCACTGTGGGCAGGCTGCTGAACAGCTCTGGGAGTATTGGCTGGTGCTGCTAAACCTCTGTGGCCATCCGGCTCAGGGAGGCCCTCCGCGGGGCTCTTAATCCTGCCCCCTTGCCTGCCGACATTCTCCCTCAACCTCCATTTGTACCTTTTCCATTTTCCCCAGCTGCGGAGTCCGCCCTGCTCCCACTCAGCACGTGACACCTCTGTTCTATAGATGAAATAGACAGCACCAGCTTCCTGAGCCTGACCACCCTGTGCCTGCGCTATCCTCCTGTCTCTTTTATCTGGAAGAATAAGGGGTGCCTCCCGCTGTGGCAGGCCAGCCCTCTACCTGTTCCCCAGATGCACCCTTCTCTCCTGCATTCATTCATAAATCAGTACTGATCAAGTTCCCACTGCCTGGATTCATCTCCTCCTGCCTCTCAGCTTCTCAAACTTTCATGTGCACACAGATCTCCCGGGGATCTTGTTACAGTGTGGATGTTGGTTCAGTAGGCGTGCATTTCTGCAAGCCCCAGGTGGTGCTGTGCTGCTGGTCTGAGGACCTCAACTCAAGGAGCAGAATTCCAGGGTGATGGTTTCCAGACTCTCTGCATGTCTCAGTCACCCGGGGAGCTTCAAAAACTGCTGCTGCCTCTGTTTCAGCCTCAGAGAGTAGACTGAGTCTGGACTGTGTCCTGGGCTGTAGAATTTGTAAAAGATGCACCCCCCCCCAACTAGGTTACTCTAACCTGCAGACAGTGTGGGAGCCTCTGTTCCAGGGGACTTCACCCACCCTGTGCCTTCACGCTCCCTGATCACCCCACTCTTGTCTCTATTGCATGGCTCCCATTAGTATTTAAATTTATTCTGTATCTTACATATGTTTTAAAAAATGAAACAGAGAAGGAAAGAAAACAAACTATAAGAACTCTCCCTCAATCCAACGCTGCTCATCACCTACCTTGTCTTCTGCTCCTTCAGAGCCAAGCTTCATGAAAGAGCTGCCACATTGCTGTCTGTGGCTCCCATTTCCCTGCTTCTGACTGTGAGCTGAGGCCATGGCCTCCATCCCCTACGATCACTCCCACCTGGCCCACCCATGGCCCCCTGGGACCCTTACCTTCCTCGATTACTCCATTGATAATGAGTCTTCTCCCACCCAAACCTCTTCAGGCACCCCTCTGATCTCAGTTTCTAGAACTGAAGTCTTGGCTCTCATCCTGAGATGCAAGCTGCACCCTCTCTGCCCACCCTTGTATGTTGGTCTTCTCTGAGGACCTGTCATAAACCCTTGTTTTACTCCAGGTTTTCCCTGCCATCGGCCACCTCTGTGCTGCTGATAAGCACGTTTCTATCCCTCTCCTGCACCTTTCCTCTGAGCTCCAGCCCTTAGAGAAGGAAATGGCAATCCAACCAGTATTCTTGCCCAAAAAAATCCCATGGACAGAGGAGCCTGGTGGGCTACAGTCCATGAGATTGCAGAGTTGGACACAACAGAGCGATTAAACACATCCTGCACCTCTCCTGAGCTCCAGTCCTTATGTCCAAATAGCAACTGGACATCTCTGCCTGGATGCCCCCCAGGCTCCTCTGACTCAACAAGTTCTAACTGAACTCTTCCTGTTTGCTCCTAAACTCGCTCCTTTCCCCATATTCCCCACCTTAGCTCTTCCATGAATCCTGTTGTCAAACCAGAAATCTTGAGTGTCAACCTTGACTTCTCCCTCCCTGTCCTCCGACACCTAAACAATTACCAAGTCCCAGAGATCCTGCCTCACTCGTAAACTGATCATCTGGATTATTGCAAATACTAAACATTTAGCCTTTTTCAAATGATGTCATTCCTATTCTCATGTTGCTTAGCATCTGGTGAGGAGATGCGGTTAATGCTGTATAAGAAGTTCCAGTATCATGAGGGCGCCCAGTCCAGTCTTTGGGGTGGAAGGAGGTGAGGCTTGAGAAAGCAGGGCTGGTTCTGTGTGGCTGCCAAGGAAGAACAGGGTGTATGTGGAAATCAGGTGTACTGGTGGAAGAGTAGAGAGAATGAAACCTGTCCCTTCTCTCCCATCCCCATCCTACTCCCCTGCCAGAAAGCATGGTCAGCTCTGGGTTTCGACAGTGATCTCCTAACTGCTCTCCCAGCTTTGGGCACCAAACTCATTAACCTTCAGTTGCTATTGTTGTTCAGTCGCTCAGTCATGTCTAACTCTTTGAGACCCCACAGACCCAGATTCCCTGTCCTTCACTATCTCCCAGAGTTCACTCAAACTCATGTCTGTTGAGTTGGTGATACCATCCAACCATCTCATCCTTCTCCTCGTCCCCTTCTCCTCCTGCCCTCAATCTTTCCCAGCACCAGGGTCTTCAGTGAGTCATTTCTTCACATCAGGTAGCCAAAGTATTGGAGCTTCAGCATCAGTCCTTCCAATGAACATGCAGGGCTGATTTCCTTTAGGATTGGCTGGTTTGATCTCCTTGCAGTCCAAGGGACTCTCAAGGGTCTTTTTCAGCACTACAGTTTGAAAACATCAATTCTTTGGCACCATCAGTAGATGCTCTTAAAGGAATAATACTACCACATTATACTCTGTTTCAAACCCATCTGTGGCAGCCCATTGCCCTGAATATAAAGGCCAAGCTCCTTCTTGGTATTTCACAGGACCTTTATGACTGCACGTTCACCTCTCTTCTTGCTCACCTCCCCTCTCGCACCCGCCCCCCAACACACACACACATTCTAACCTGCACCACTGCTACCGCCAATAGACCCCTTCCCCCTTCACATGCACTAATCTCTCTTTGCTGTTCCCCTGCCACTACCAGGGGCCCCCACTTTACCCTCTTTCTGGTTTGTCTAGACAATGTCCACTTTCCTTCCAGCTTCCACATCACCACCCAACCACCACCAACCTGATAAGCAAGGGGCCACCCCTGAGGTGCTCCCACAGCCCCTGCACACCCACCCCACATCCACCCTGGGCTGTGAGCACCTGGTTCATTACCTGTCTCTCATGCTTGAAAGCTCACCATCAGGTCCCTCTTGGGCACAATGCCTGGCACATACTAGGTACTCAGTAAGTGACAGAGGATGGGATGGCTGGATGGCATCACCAACTTGATGGACGTGAGTTTGAGTGAACTCTGGGAGTTGGTGATGAACAGGGAGGCCTGGCGTGCTGCAATTCATGGGGTCGCAGAGTCAGACACAATTGAGCAACTGAACTGAACTAAAATGAAATATGTGATGGCCAAAACCCAGAACCAGCTAAAGAGAATTCTTTGAGGCTGGCTTGGCCAGGATGGGGTTTAGCAGGTGGGGGAATAAGGGTGGTATTTTAAGAGCAGAATCCAAAGAGGGATTTGTGAGTAAGTAGACCCAGAGCCCTGACAGTGAATTATTAACAACACGCCAAATATTCTTATAGCTTTATTTTTAATGAAAAGTAAAAATAGCCCCAAATTCTATTTCCAAGTAAAAGCACAAATCTTTGGTGTCTTCACTGCTCCACTGTGAGGTATTGCCAAGTGTTTCCATAGCTCTCTCTGGGGCTCCCAACATCTCTCTTAGTTAATTTCTCCAGCACCCTCCAGAGATTCGTGGGTGCAGAGAGTGGGCACGGGCTGCACGGGGCACCTCCCAGCCTGTCTCCAACCAGCTGTGTTTTGTCTCTGTGTCTCCCCGCCTCTGCCACCCCAGCATCGAGAGCAGACTGAACCTGAGGAAGAACCTGCAATGCCAGAGCTTCAAGTGGTACCTGGAGAATGTCTACCCAGAACTCAGGTATCCGCCCTGTGCTTTGAGCCTTTGCTGCCTGCAGAGAGAGACACTCAGCTAACTTGGTTTGGAGAAGGGACTGCCCGTGGCCATCTGTATGAGGGGTTTTAACTAGGTGGAGTTCTGAAATGACCAGTTGGCTCCGCTTATCCCGGAAACCAGAGAGAGAATTTTATTCATTGGTGGCATGAGGGATTGAGGTTGGCTTCTGGTAGCATTTCTCAGCTGCTGGGATTTGAGCTCTGGAGTGTGACCTCAGGGCATGGACTCACTGATTCCAGGCTCCAGACTCCTGAGTCATTCCTTGCTGCCTCATTCCTAGTGGCACCTCTCCCATCCTCAGGCCCTGTTACAAGTCACTGTAACACAGCCAGGGCGACATGCCCCTGCCATTTTCCAGACACTGCCCAACCTCTCCAACAGCTGGTGTTACTGTTAATCCTAAGAACCGCGGATTCTCATCCCTCCATGGCCTTCCTCTAGGGTGCCCAAGGACTCTTCCATCCATAAGGGCAGTATCCGACAGAGGCAGAAGTGCCTGGAGGCTCAGAAGCAGAAAGACCAAGAGATCTCCAGCCTCAAGTTAAGCCCCTGTGTCAAGACCGAAGGCAAGGATGCCAAGTCCCAGGTAAAGTAACCTGGGACTACTTGAATGGCTGGGGATACTTGAACATATGAATGTGCTTGGCCTCTGCTTCCTGCTTTTGCATGACCCAGGTGTCTAGCTATACCTGGAGCTCTGCATCAGAACAGGAGAAGCACAGTGCCCCTCACTCTGGGACTGGGTTCACTCCGCTAGGTTTCCAAATGCATGGGCTTTCTCTTAACGATGCCTCCCCGGACAACTTAGCACCTCTAGGAATTAACCATTAAATTAGCAGGAGTTGAATGAAGATGTCCAAGCTGCTGCTGGTAAACCTGGGCTGGATCAGGCAGGGTGGGCAGCACAGCCACCAGAAAGGCCACTGCCTCCAGGATGGAATACCTGCTCTATGAGTCTCCCTGCTGATCTCACCCTGTCTTACAGGCAGTCACATCAGTGGCAGTACGGCCTTCCCCATCGTCCACCATTCCCGTCTCTGGGCAGGTCCCTTGATCATCGCTCTTCTGCCCTCTGCAGGCCTGTGGCTCCACCGCTGCTCTCTCCTGCATCCCCCAGGTCCAGAGGGACCTCGGTCGCCCCTTCTCAGAAAGGTTTCCTTGTGCCTTAGCTGATTCATCAACACTCTGTGAGTGTTCTGCCCTCTGAGGATCGAGCTCTTTTAAAAGTCACTGGCCCATTCACAGCCTGTCTCAACCTCTGTAACACTTGGCCTGCTGGATGCATTAGAGCTTGTCCATCTTGTAACTTCCCTCCTGGCTCTGGGGACACTGGATGATCCCGATTGTCCTGCATTTCTGTTCTTTCTGCCGCTTGTCTTTACTGCTGGCTCCTCTCCCCAGCTCTCAGACCCTTATGGTGAATATTCACCAAGGTTCTCAATTCACTGTTCTTTTCTCTGCGAGTGGTTTCTTGGAAATTTTATTCATGCTTTCAGCTTTAGTAACCTCCTCTGTCTTACTGATTCACAAATTCAGTGTCTTCACCCATCCGTGAATTTACTCATTCATTCATTCACTCAACAAACATGTACATTCTCTGCTGATTGTGGGGATGGACAGACAAAAGGCCATGTTATGGGCATCAGTGGCCCCTCGAGGGATCTAACACAGAAAGGAACAAGTCAGCAGCCGCTGTGATCTAATCTCTGCCCTGGAGAGAGATTGGTCCGTGATGCTGTAGAAGTGCAGAGCGAGGGTGTCCAACCTCTGCATGAGGGTTGGGAAGTCTTCCCAGAGGACCTGAGCAGGAGTGGTGTCCTCAGAGATGAGTAGAAACACGCGAGTCAGGAAGGGGAGAAAGGGCAGGCGGGGAAGTCCAGTGTGTACCACGCCCTCGGCCTGGGAGGCAGAGTGCCTTTCAAGACATAGTCAGAGGGGTGGAATGTGAGGGAGCTATGAAGGTGAGGCCGGAGAGGAAGAGGCACATCATCACAGCCTCTTTTCCCAGCTGAAGAGGTTGAGTTTTATCCTCAGGAGTAGGAGCTGTGCAAGCCTAGGAGATGGATGGAGGCTGGCAGGTTTACACTTAGCTGACCCTCCCAGACTCTCCCTCTCAAACACTGGGCGATCGAGTCAGTCCACGGCCATGACAAACCCCTCTGAAACTCAAGCCAACAGATGGCTCCAAGCACCTATCAGGCTCCCCAGCCATTGCACCGTCCCCTAATTCTCTCTGAGTGGTCACCTTTCCCAGGCTCTGAGCTCCCAGTCCTGTGCATCATCTCCTGTGGCTCCTGTTTCTCCTACATCCCCCATTCCTGCAAGACCCAGCCCTCCTCCCCTCAGAATAGCTGTTCTTGGCCCAGGCATTCACTTCTTCATGCCAGATCAGCAGCCCTCAGGCACTGTTGACAGCTGGGGCTGGGTCAGTCTGTGGTGGGGACCATCCTGTGTGCTGTAGGCTGTCTAGCGGCTCCCCTGGTCCCTGCGCACTGGATGTCAGTAGCATCCCCACCCCACACACTCACCAGTCATGCCAATCAAAGCTGTCTCCAGGCTTTACCAAAGGCCCCTGGGAGACAAGACCACTCTGCTTGGGAACCACTGTGTTAGATTATGGCCACTGCCTCAAGTAACCTGTAGTCACCACACCATAGTTCCCCATCCCCATGCAGCCTTCAGTGGCTCCCCAGTGTCTGCCACAAAAACCCACGGCCTCGGCCTGGCACTTGAGGCATCACACCCCCACCCCCAGCCTCCAGATTGCCGAGATTTTTCCAAAAATCATCTCTGCTCCAGCAGGACATGGGAGGGGGCTGCCTGAGTCAGACAGGAAAGGGGGAAGGAGACAGAGGTGTCAACTGTGCTTGAAGTGTGGCAGCATGGCTGAGAATGATACCGCTTGTCAGTGGCATTTTATAAAATGTGTGAGGAGATAACACACATCGCTCTCTTCTGATTCTGTGTGTGGGCCCTGCTTGTGGGGGATTGCAAACAGCCAGAATGTCATTGCCCCCCTTTCCCTGGAACAGAAGTTTGCCTTGTCTGTTTGTAGCAGAGTAGGGGTTCTTCCGTCTTTGGTTGCATAAGAAGTGGCAGCGGGTAGCCACTGGCTCTCTGGGTCTCGGGAAGGAGTCCCCCCAACCCCTGTAACCTGGCCAAGGAAGATGCTGCCAGGCCTTCATTTAACTGGAAAGGAAAGGTCCCTCTTCTGGCTGACATTATGGTGGAGTGAGGAAGGGGAGAGGAAAGAGCTGTCATTGTTGGAAACTACGGCTTATCATGGAAACAGTCTTCAAGTGAGCAAAGAGTTCTTTTCTAGAGGATCTCGCCACGCTGTCACTCCTCTCTGCTTCAGAGAGAACAGCTGGGTGTGTGTGGCAGCAGTTCGAATTCAGGAAATGGAAAGAATACACGAGTTAGGAAGATGTTCAGTTTTCATCAACTGATAACACCTGCCGAGTGTGTGTGGTGCCCTGGGCACCAGGCTGTGTGCTGGGGTACAAGGTGGGACTAAGCGCAGGTTAGACACAGCTCTCTCCTAGCAGGGCCCACAGCCAACAGCAGGCCTGGGGTGCCTGTCCAAGTATTCTGAAGGTGTTGAACCCATGAAGAGAAATCCACATAGTTATTTCAGCCAGACGGGTCCCCCAGGCGTGTGCCTGGGGGTGCATGCATGTGTTTCTGGGTGTGTGCGTGTTCGAGCCCGAGTGTGCATGGAGGGTACACCCTTGTGGGATTGACTTAGGTTACCTTTCTCTTCCTTTCAGTGTCTGCTCCTCCTTCCTGCGTAGACTCCCTGAGCTGTCCTCCCGTTTCCCGACCCCTCCTGCTAATGCCCTTGCCCTCCTTTCCTCCTCCCCCTTCCCACGTCTCTGGCTTCTCCTATCCCTTGGCCGTTCAGAGATGTCGCATTGCCCCTCAGACCCGGACTCTCTCACCTTCCCTCCTGCCTCTGAGAGACCACGTCAAGGAAGCGATATAAAAACCCAGTTATGTAGATATTATCCTCATTTTACGGATAATGAGACTGAGGTCTGGAGAGATGATCCTAGGTCAGATGCTAGGAAGTAAGGAAGGCAGGATTTGAAAATCTGGCCACCACACTACATCTGCTGTTGCTGCTACTGCGGCTCGAGTCATAACTGGTTCCAGGGCCCTTTTATTCCACTGAATCTCTGGAGAAGATGTCCGTCTCTGAGGCCCCTCCTCCCAGTTGTAAATATTAAAACTAGAGATCAGCTCCTCCTTGACAGGAGATAGCCAGCATGAGGTTCTTCCTCTTGGCTGGTTTCCAGTGGCAGCCCCTATGAGAAGGAAACCAAGGTCACACCCCACGTCAGGGACCTGGGAGCGCGCAGACCCGATATCGACGGGAACTGAGCAAGAATGTGAATGGAGGCCCGCTCTCTGCAGACTCCACACTAGCCCAGGGGACGCACACGGCTCTGCCTTCCAGCCTGGGCTGCCCCCTTTTCTTCCCACCTCACCTCTGTCCCCACTGTGAACTCCCAGCCTGCATCTCACCATGTGGTCACTCTCCTCCAAACAGTCCCCTTAGGGCCTGGGTGTGGGTACTAGGAACTCAGTCAATCCTCTGGAATGGACCCAGGGAGAGAGATCCACGCACGTCCTGAATTGGGCTCGGGTCATTTGGGTGGTGGGTTCTGGGGTCCTTGACTTGTGAGCAGAGCATGGGGGTCTGGGGCCTTGAACTCTGCTTCCAGTTGGCCACTCACTCTGCAGGTGGCGTGTCCCCGGGCACGTGGGTGTCCGTGATGTTGAGAGAAGTCCATGTGACCATGGCTATCTTCTGGCTCCAACAGCGGCTTACCACCCTGCTCTACCCCCAGCCCCATCCATCCCTCACCCTGCCTTACCTTCCTTTCTTCGCTTGTTTGTCAACCTTGGGAACAAAATAGCTAACCTGAGTGTGTTTTCAAGATGGTGGCAGCCTGGTACCTTGGGTAGAGAGTGAGAGAAATACACCATCAGTTTGTAAATATGTGAAGCCCCAGGAGCCTCCTGGGTAATAAGTTTCGCGTCAATTTTATTGGATTCCCTAGGAAAATATTTGTGAAGGATAGGAAACGACAGATGTACCAATCTAGTCATATCTCAATTTAAAGAAATGGGGAAAACATAAAACTTGGCAGTGTGTCCTTCTACCTGGAAGCCCAACAGTTCAGGCTACCGGCTTGTGAAGGATTCAGGCAGGCAGCTGGGGGGCCTGGAGATGAAGATCAGAGCCCTTCCCCGCAAGCCCACACTCGCACTGGCGCCTCTCCATGAGTCTACACATGGGACAGGCTGCCAGCAGTCACTTCCCCACCTGACACCACCCTTCCTCCCCAGCTTTCTCAGCACACCCTTGTGCGTGGCCCCTGCATGACTGCCTCTCAAATGTCACTCCTGGGAGGTAAAGCAAAGGCAGTTTTCCAAAGGGAGCCCTCCAGGGCCGTCTCTCCTGTCGGGGTCCTGCACCAGCACAGCCAACAGGCAGTAACTGAGCTCTTGGTCCGTGGCCAGCACCATCTGGACATGTCTGTGCACCACCCTCCATGTAAGGGGCTGCTGTTACCTTCATGTCACAGATGAGACTAAGGCGCAGAGTTAAGTAGCTCATCCAGGTTTGGGGGTTCATAAACAGGCGAGCCAGGATCCCTGCCCCGGCAGTCACTCCAGGACCCAACACAGTATGTCCTGGGTGTATTCTCACAGCGAGGGAGGAAAGGACAGGATGGATCGGAAACGAAGACTCCAGAGTAAGTCTAGTGAAGATCCCAACTTCACTAAAGGAGGGGAGCGTGTCCCAGAGCCTCCCCTGGTCAGAGGGCCCCAACCTGGGTGTGGCTGAGCTCTGTCCTTGCGGGTGGTGGAGAGTCCCAGCACGGCTGATCAGTGCATTTGGGGGATCCCGCAGCTATACAGGTGTATCAAGAGGTCAGCTAAACTGAATGTTCACTTGAATCCACCCGTTCATGCCCAACATCTTGTCTGAAGTGGGCTTCCAGGGCATGTTTGATGGACCAGTATGATGCCTGGTGTGGCCTAAGAGGTTCAAGGCCAGCCCATGGCCCCAGGTGTGCTGGGTTTGGATCCCATCTCACTGAGGGGGTCCCCTGGCATTGCCCAGAGCAACCGTTGACCTCAGTCCCCCTCCCATCAAATCGTACCTGCCTCCCAGAGTGGCTGTGAGGGTCTTGTAGACAATGAAAGTGGAAGACCTAGAACAGGAGCACCCCTCGGCATTACGTAATTGTGGCTGCCGAACCACAGAATGGCCAGCAAGGCTGGCTCCCATCCTCTGTTTCTTCTCCATTGTTTATTCTTCCCCACATGGGGGAATTTTTGAAATGGAAACTTACCACCAGCAGAAAATGAGGTGCACTTCTGCCTAAAGGAAAACACAGCCCCCTAACTTCTGTCAACTTGGGAATCTTTTTCTGTCCTCACCCAACCACTCCTCCTTCCCACGTGTCGGGAAAATATTGTTTGCAGAGATTCTGCTCCAGGGGCCAGGCCCGTAGCTCGGTATTCCACGTGCGTCTTCTTACATCACCTGCACAGCAACCGTCTGAACCATGTCAGTACCCCCATTTCACAGATGGTGTAAGCAAGGCTTAGATAGACTGACCAAGGCTACCCAGGTCATATGAGAGTCTTGCTAAAGCAGGACATGGGCCACCTGCCTCCAGAGACCAAGCTCTTAGACCAGGCTAGGGTTTCTCAACCACGGCACTATTGGCATTGGTATTAGATGATTCTTCATTGTAGGGACTATCTGTGCATTGTAGAATGTTTAACAGCATTCCTGGCCCCACCTACTAGCCAGTAATATCCCCAACCTAGTCGTAGTAGTAAAAAAATGCCTTCAGACACAGCCCAATGTTTCCTGGGTAGGTGGCTGGGGGCAAAAGCACCTGAGCTGAGAAATACTACCCTAGACTTATTGCTTCTTACCTGCTAGAGGTGACTCTGGACCATTCTAGAGTCAAACCCTGCGCTGAGCCCCTGACTTAGCTTCTTGCCTGCTTCCTTCAGAACTTTGCTCCTTCAGGTATCTCCTCATGAGAACTTCTTCCCTCTCTGCTTCTCCATCCAGTGCAGGATGGTGAGCCCCAGGCTGAGCGCTGTGGCCAGATGGGCATTTACTAGAGAGAGGTCTGCTCCCCACTGACAGGCACTACCATCTCCACTCACACTGGCAGCTCCAGCGATGTCCTCTGAGCATGGAAGGCCGGCAGGTGGTCCAACCTGGACCATACCCTTACCATCATCAGTCCCCATCTTTCAGGGCAGGAGCAAAGCAGGTCAATGGCCAGGAGGAGATGCCGTCCTCCAGCTCCTCATCAGTCTGTCCTGGAGTGGGGCAAGGTGGCCCACACCGCCTCCAGGATGGCCCCTGGGGTCTTCCCATGGATACGGCTGTCTGTGTGCACTGGGTTAGGGGCTGGGACTTCTCCAGTCCCCCAGAAGGAGCTGTCAGTGCTTGGCGATCAAGGCCAGGCCAGCCTGAGCCACCAGTGCTGCCTTCTCGAATTCATTTCTGACTCTGAGATTCATTTAATAAGCCCATTCATCACCGGCCATTCTGGGAAGCTAGACAGGCTGCAGAATGGGAATTGGAAACCCTCTCCTCACTTCCTGCCCTGCCTGCTCCTGTGTTGTGCTTCCCGTTAAGCGTTCTCCTCTTCTCTGCGCTCCTCTGGGAAAATGCAAGAATGGATTATTCTGATGCCAGTAAAGCACCAGCTAATGGAAAGTCCACGTGGTGTGAGGGCTTCGATCCTTGTCTGACCTCCCTGGGGGTTGGTCGGCTCAGCCCCCAGCCCCACAGTGTACCATGTGTGTTCCTTCCCAAAAGGCATTTGTGGATGGGAGGTGTCTCGGGGCACAAGGACCACCTCTCCCCACCCTCCCGCCTGCCATCCCCAGCATTTCTGGGTTTTGAAGCCCCTAAGATACTTAAAAAGAAATGCCAAAATGGGTTTCCAGAAATTGTGGTATGTGTTAAGTTTTTGTGTTTAATCAGTTAACTTTTTTAATATAAAAAAACACAAAGCCGGTGTATTATAGTAATCATAAGATAATTACAGGGTTTATTTTTTAAATGCTAATTCACGGTTCACTGCAAGCTGTGTGGTCGGGTAACAGGACAGAGCGATGAGCTTCATCTTTCTGCATCGCTAACTGTGTGTTTAGCCTCATTTCCCGACAATGCGGAAGTCTAACACTGAGGCCAGTTGTACCGTGGACCTAGGCAAATGGCCCCTGGGCAGCCCTGCCCATAAACAACGGCCCTTCTCTCCCCTCTCCACTGGCCAGGGGATTGTCTGGGCTCACACCCAGGACCTGTGTCCACTTTCTTCATTACTCTCCCCAAATGTTTCGCACCCTAGAGCCCACTGCTGAGCCTGATTCAGGACCCATGTGGATCTCTCTCCCTGGGTCCTTTGCAGAGGATGGACTGTGTCCTTAGTACCCACATCCAGGCCCAAGGGGACCCCTTAGAGGGGAGTGACCATGTGAAGAGGTGCAGGCTGGGAGTTCATGGTGGGGACAGAGGCAAGGTAGGAAGTAAAAGTGGGCAGCCCAGGCTGGGAGCCAGAGCTGCGTAGGTTCCCTGGTCTGTTGTTGGGTCTGCGGAGAGGAGGCCTCCACTCATATTCTTGCTCAATTCCCATCAATGTCAGGTCTCCCCGCTCCCCAGCCCCCAACATGGGGTGTGACCTTGGTTTCCCTTCTCATATGGGCCACTGTTGGAAGCTGGCCAAGAGGAAGAACCAGCTGTCTCCTTTCAAGGAGGAACTGATCTCTAGTTGCAATATTTACAACCTGGAGGAGGGACTCTCAGAGACAGACATCTTCTCCAGAGATTGAGTTGAATAAAAGAGCCCTGGAACCAGACATGATTCCAGCAACAGCGGCAACAACAGCAGAGAGGTTGGGGAGAGTGGATGCAGGGCCACTTCCTGTAACTGACTTAGGGTGACCTCTCTGACTTTACCTTCCTCGTCTATAAAAGGGGGATGGTAACAGTACCTACCTAACTGGAGTCGCCGATTAAGTTAATATGTGTAAAGCTCCCAGAACAGCGCCTGGTACACACTAAGTGCTCAAGAAATGCGAGCTGGTATTAGCCGTATCGTCATGGTTCTGGTCACCTCCGTGCATGTGGGTGCCTTCGCCTTTCAGCTAACCCTGGAGGAAGGCAAATGGTACGCATAAGATGGTGATTTCACAAGGCCAGAGGAGTATTATGCATTTCCTAATGTTTTTAGTATAAAACAGTTTTGAATAGATATAGGACTCGTTGGAGGAGTATGAAGAACCCCCGTGGACCCATGCCAGGCTTCAGGAATTTTCAGTTCACAGCCAGTCTTCATCCGTCTCTATGTCCATCCTACTCCCCAGGAGGACTTTCTGGGCTAGGTCTTTTCCTGGCACCGGTGGCCTGCTATGGCAACAGAGCATCGGCTGGACAGTGGGGGTGTCATGGAAGAGGAGGGGTACAGCGCTTACTGGGGTCCTCTCTGCAGCTCCCCTCAGGGCATCCAATTCACAAATCTCTATCCTGTGATGAAGGCAAAGGACAGATGCTATCCCTGTTTTACAACCTGGGGAAAAACCTCTTGAAGGTTCGAGTTTGACAACTATTATGCCAGCATTCCTGCCCCTGATTTAAGAGCTAGGTAGTGGCCCGAGCTGCTGGTTGCTGTCTGGTCTGTGGCACCTGGAACTCTCTTCTCATAATGAGCCTCACTGAATGCCCCTTCCCATTTGCCACCAGATCTCTGCTCGTCCTTCCAGTTCCTCAGCTCCTCCAGCTGCAGGAGCCCCAGGGCTGAGTGCTGGGTTCCCCTGGAGCACTGGTGTGCGTGCGCCCTCTTGGAACAGTTTTATTTCTTGTGACTCCCTTCTTTCCATCCTGCTCTTCTCCCACCCCTCCGTCGGAACACCTCCTCGTTCCCTTTGTCCCTCTGTCTTCCTGTTGTCAGAGATCTCATGTTCTCAGGGCACCAATTTGGACATCTTTTCAAAGAAGAGATGTTCTAAACACAACTGCAGGGGGTGGGGGGATCCCTGGTCACCTGCCAGGTGGCTGCTTTAAATGTCAAGTGTGGGGAAGGGACACGCGTCGAAACAGAGAAACTGGAGGCTGTGACGCTTAGCTGGGGTGTTGCTCAGTTTCCTGCCCAAGCCCAGAATTGTCCCTTGCCTCCCAGAGGTGACCTGCCTGCCCTAGGCTGGTCCCCTTCATTGGAGTAGGGTCGAGGACTTCCCTGGAGGTGTGACCTGAGAGTCTCTGACTCTTGAGTGGCATTTTCTCAGGTGATCTGTTGACAGTGGGGTCCTCCTAGGACCCCCACCCCCGTGCTTTGTACCAAGCTGTGCTAATTGTCACACATGGGCACAGTAGTGTCCCACCAGGGTGGCTTCCAAGCACCTTGAGCTGACCCTGCCTGGCCTCTTCTCTCCAGATCTGGGCCTTCACCTACACCCAGCAGATCCTGCAGGAGGAGCTGTGCCTGTCAGTTATCACCTTGTTCCCTGGTGCCCCAGTGGTTCTTGTCCTTTGCAAGAATGGAGATAAAAGACAGGTAAGTGCTCAGTGCATCCACCCTGGAAGGTGGCCACCTGTGTAGGTCTGAGTCTGTGTGCAGGAAAGAAAGAGGCCAGAGAGGAGGGAGAGTTGATAAAGAAGACATCCTTCTGGCTAGGAGAGAGGAGGGGAACTCTGGTCCCATCTGTGGTGCCCAGGCAGCCATCAGCTGCCATGTGAAAGCCTGTTGACCGCATCGGACCTCTGCTTGCACGTGTGTCCTGTACTGCCCAGTCCTGCTCAAACGCCCACCAGGATCCCAGAGCATGCAGGGACAGAGGCTGCAGGGCCACTAGGATGAGCAAGACTCGAAACTCTGCCTTCAGGGGCCTTGCTAGGGCTCTGGCAGAACGTCCCACAAATTTCATAGCACTCTGGGTGCATGGCATGCCTGGTTCCTGTGGGGGCAAAGTCGTTGGCATCACCCAGTTCCCACCAACTGGGTCTTGTTAGGTAGGAATGCCCATTTTTATGGCTCACCAGCTTTGTGAGCCTTGGCAGCTTCGTGGACGTCTCTGAGCCTCAGTTTCCTCCTCTGTGCAATGAGGCTGGTGATGTATATCATACAGGGCTGCCATTTAAAGCAGCTCACCAAGTCATCCATCCATGACACCCAGTCAGCGGTAGTTCCCCCGTACCTGTCCATCCCCTCCCTCCTTGTCTCGTGTGGTGAGGTGTGGGATGCAGCCACACAAGACCTTCTCTCTGCTTGGGCCCTTGTGTGCTGAAGCTCTTTGGAGGAGCAGAGATTCAGGCACAGGGAGCTGCCCTTCCATCCCTCCTGCTTCACCAGCTGCCCCTCTCCCCCCAGTCACTCTCTCCCACTTCTTCATGATAGTGTGGATAGCGAGTGTGGATCATTTCTTTCATTGCTTCTGTGACTAATTTGCTTCACATTTTCTGGCCTAGTGCTTGGAAAGTTATTGCCTTCTAATGAGTTTTCCTAGCAAACATATTGATTTTGCTTTTACTTTTTCTAATTCATTTTTTTAAAAAGCCAGCAACAATACCTGGGAAGGCAATTAGTTGCAGCTTTCTTCCTCCTTGAGACCGTGAAGTCAAGTCTCTGGATGACACTAGCCCTGTGGTGTCAACATTTTTGATAACACTGGAACTCGTGATACTGTTGCTAGGACCTAGGGCCTTAGTCAGAGAATCCCACTTAATCCTCTCCCCTCTCCAATTCTCCAGCAATGGACCAAGACTGGCTCCCGCATCGAGCACATGGCATCCCACCTCTGCCTGGACACAGACATGTTTGGCGATGGCACTGAAACTAGCAGGGAAGTCGTCATCAATCCGTGTGAGTCCTCACTCATGAGCCAGCACTGGGACCTGGTGAGCTCTTGAGGAAGCGTTTGGAATGAGCAGGGGCCATGGGGTGGTGCTTCCCTGGGTAAGACACAGACTGGAGACCAGGCTGCACGTGGCCGTATGCTTAGCAGAAGCCCTGAATGGGGAGATGGACGCAGAACTCCCCCCCACCCCCCAGGATGGGAGCGGTTGTCTCAGGGAGGATGCAGGCAAAGATGCAAGCCAGGAGGAACTTAGAGACAGATCCCCGTGTTCTCAATGCCATTAAGTTCCAGTCCTGGCCAGGTGAGCCCCGGAATGGTGTCTGGAGACAGAGATCTGATGGCAAGTGTTGATGTTTATCCCCTGTCTTACAAAAGAGGCCAGAGAAGAACAGCTTTCCTTGTCACTAGGCCAGGACTCCAGTGAAAGATGAAGAGTGGAGGTTGTTTTCAAAACAAATAAAGAACCTTTTAGAAGTTTTGTCTGTGTGTCTCTTATTTTGTTTCCACTTACGTTAGCTCGGAGCTAGGTTAAGTTCTCCTTTGAATTGGGACGTGGGGCTGATGGGGACTCGTGGCTGAAGAGGAGGACAGGGAGATGGAACCCTGCACCACCGACAGCCTGTGCAACCTTGAAAAGAGATAGAACTTCTCTGACCCTTCATTTCCTATGATGTCAAGTAGGGGAGTTGCAGTGTTTCCTCCCAGGGGAGGCACAGTCTCTCTCACCCAGGGGTGCTGCAACTATTTAGGGACCCCAGGCTTTGCCTGGGGAGACCCTGCTGCAGTGGATCCAGGGCAGGATCCAGGCTCCTCCCTGGCTGGAATCACTGCCCTAGGCATCTCTGTGGGCTCTGATGACTTTATAGTCTGTAGCCATTGGTTCAGGAGTTTCTTCCGCTAACAAACCCCCAGTGTGGTCTGGGAATTGGTTCTGTGGTTATCCATTCTTAGTAACTGGGGTTTAAGAAAAGAAACTCAGTCAAGGTAACTTCACTGCATGTCAATTTGTAATGGTCTTAGCTGTCTATCACCAAGTAACAAACGACCCCGAAACTTAGCAGCTTAAAGCAAAGCGCATCTCTGATCAGACAGTTTCTATGAGGTGCGGCCTCACTGGGTCTCCTGCTTCAGGCTGACTTCAAAGGTTGCAATCAAGGTGTCGCAGTGGTTGTTGGTTCCTCACTGTTGGCCCAAAGCTGCCCTCGGTTCCCTGCCATATAGGCCTCTCCAGCCCAGCAATGGAGGCAGGCAAGCCAGGAAGGCAAGGGTGCCGGCAAGACGGAAGAGACTACCCTTTCCAGCCTCATCTCACAAGTTACCTTCCATCACTTGTGCCACATTCTGTTTGAGAGAAGCAAGTCATAGGCCCAGCCACAGTCAAGGGGAGAGGATTTCACAAGAGAGCTGGTGCCAGGAGGTGGGGGTCACTGGGATCTGTTTTAGAATCCATCTTCCATCTTATACACTAAACAGGTGTCTGTCTCCCCTTCATCCAGAAAGCCTCCGGTGATGCTGTTCAAGCTGCTCATTATAAAATCTGTTACTGTGGAAAGTCAAGGGCTGAAAGTGCACACCCAGCATCTCCGCTGGTGACTGGATTTGTTTACGCTTTGTCGCCTGTTGCCATGTTTAGTTACAGTTTGGCTCTTTTATGGGGCTGTGTCACTTCCCACTGTGGAAAGGAGACAAGCCCACAGTAAAGACACCTATAGAAGACGTGTTCTCTTGGCTCCTTAAGCTATGTGTCCATGGGGTTTAAACCAGGCTTGCAGAGAAGAACAGATAGTTTCACCAGTGCCCTCTCCCCTAAGTCAGGGGAGCAGATTCTACACTAGCATAGCTAAGGGAGCTGCTGCTGTCCTCATCTGAGTCCTTGTCTCCCTCCATATCTGTACCTATCTGGGACTTCCCTGGTGCCAGGAAGGCTGACCCGTGCCTTGCTTCAGCTCCAGCGCTGGGCCTGACACATGACACTCTCTGTGAAGGTCTTCCTAAATGGTGACTGGAAACATTATTTCCTGTCCAAGATAAAGTGGCATTACTTTTTTACTCGCCCTGTGAAGTCACAGTGTAGGTGACCATAGGTCTTTCTCAAACACCCAAGGATGTAGGGAAACAAATGGAGGCCTCTATCCCAGAGGATTGCCAACATCCATTGGATCATCGAAAAGCAAGAGAGTTCCAGAAAAACATCTGCTTTATTGACTATGCCAAAGCCTTTGACTGTGTAGATCACGAAAAACTGTGGAAAATTCTTCAAGAGGTGGGAATATCAGACCACCTGACCTGCCTCCTGAGAAATCTGTATAAGGGTCAAGAAGCAACAGTTAGAACTGGACATGGAACAACTGACTGGTTCCAAATCGGGAGAGGAGTACATTAAGGCTGTATATTGTCACCCTGCTTATTGAACTTATATGCAGAGTACATCATGAGAAATGCGGGGCTGGATGAAGCACAAGCTGGAATCAAGATTGTCAGAAATATCAATAACCTCAGATATGCAGATGACACCACACTTATGGCAGAAAATGAAGAACTAAAGAGCTACTTGATGAAAGTGAAAGAGGAGAGTGAAAAAGTTGACTTAAAACTCAACATTCAGTAAACGAAGATCATGGCATCTGGTCCCATCACTTCATGGCAAATAGATGGGGAAACAGTGGAAACAGGGACAGATTTTATTTTGGGGGGCTCCAAAATCACTGCAGATGGTGACTGCAGCCATGAAATTAAAAGATACTTTCTTCTTGGAAGAAAAGTTTTGACCAACCTAGACAGCATATTAAAAAGCAGAGACATTACTTTGTCAACAAAGGTCCATCTAGTCAAAGCTATGGTTTTTCCAGTGGTCATGTATGGATGTGAGAGTTGGACTATAAAGAAGGCTGAGCACTGAAGAATTGATGCTTTTGAACTGTGGTGTTGGAGAAGACTCTTGAGAGTCCCTTGGACTGCAAGGAGATCCAGCCAGGCCATCCTAAGGAAAAACAGTCCTGGCTGCAGCTCCAATACTTTGGCTACCTGATGCGAAGAGCTGACTCATTGGAAAAGATCCTGATGCTGGAAAAGACTGAAGGCGGAAGGAGACAGGGATGACAGAGGCTGAGATGGTTGGATGGCATCACCGATTCAATGGACATGAGTTTGAGTAAGCTCCGGGAATTAGTGATGGACAGGGAAGCCAGGTGTGCTGCAGTCCATGGAGTCGCAAAGAGTCGGACATGACTGAGTGGCTGAACTGAACTGAACTGAATCCCAGAGGAGCAAACATTTTTTTCAAATCGCAGCTGCTTTGATGTAGCAGAAAAGCTTAGTCTCTGGGTTACCTTCCTCTTCCTAGTGAAAGACTCCAGGATGATAACAAAGACTGTGAAGGAGCTGGGCAGTTTCTGCTAATGGAGATACCAAAGGTTCACATTTGAGCTGCAGGGTGTGCATCATAAGGCCTCCTTAGTGGAAAGCAGAATTTAAAAACTGATGCAAATAGCTGCTTATAAATAGCTATATCACTGTGACTGTGTAGGGTTATCCAAACAGCCTCTCTTCACTAAGTTGATACTGATGAAGCCAAAGTAAGAGTAATTTGTGATTTAAAAGCAAGAATAGCAGCAGTTCCAAAGCTCCACCAATTCAAGGCAAAGCTGATGAAACCCGGATAGGACAGCAACCTGCCCCAGTCTGAGATGCCTGCATCCTACAATTATACGGCAGAGCATGTGTGGCCAAGCTTTACCCAGAGGCCAGGTCTTTAGGTAGGCGCTGAGTTAGAGGCCTCGGTCAACCCGATTATTGAGCTTGAATGTCAGATTTCAGGAACCTGGAGAGTTCACTTTGTGGGTCACTGGTGGTTGTGGGTGAATATTCGTTAATGATACAAGTGTATGAAAACAGAAGAGACCCCTACTCTTCACATTTTCCAGGCTTGCAAGATTGAGACCTGAAACTGAGCTTGAAGAGTCACTGTTCTGGAACAGTCTCATTACGCTGCCAGGTGAGGAGGTGACTGGGTGTGGCAGAAACCCCTCACCAGGGATCACATCTGGCTAATGCAGACAGATGTGAGCAGTATGGGCTGCTAAGTAAATGGTGTGGTGTGTGAACTGAATGAAAGGAAATTCATGCATGCATTTTACACGCTGATGAACCTGAGAGAGGCAGGCCCTTCAGGAACTCTCTAGTACCTGGTTTAGAGTTGGAGGGATGACGGTGTTGAGTAGATGGGCGGAAATGGAAGTTTTTCAGTAGTCCTGGGGTCAGCATAGGTGGCCAAGCTGGGTGCCATATTGAATCTGAGGCTCACTCTCTTGGCAGTTTCTTTTCTTATGTGCTGTGTGACTGCTCTGTGTAAGCTCATCTCAGCGGGCGTCGTTTCCTCTGGGCTGTGGAAGTACACCTCGGGGAAGGGTCAAGTTTGCCTCTGTTGGTTTCCATTGAATTCAAACCAGTTTGTACACTTATTTTTCCTGTTGTGGTTTCCACTGAAAGATGTGGAACCCCACATCTAAGCTTGTCACAGGCTTGGATTTTGATTCTTTGCAGATTATCTTTACCCAGATTGTTGTCTTGCTTCCCTGCCAACTAGTAGGTAGGTGGGGTTTGTTTAGCTCTTCTAAAGCTTCCCTGGTGGCTCAGATGGTAAAGAATCTGCCTGCAATGCAGGAGACCTGGCTTTAATCCCTGGGTCAGGAAGATCCCTTGCAGAAGGAAATGGCAACCCACTCCAGCATTCTTGCCTGGGAAATCCCATGGACCCAGGAGCCTGGCAGGCTACAGTCCATAGGGTCGCAAAGAGTCAGACATGACTAAGTGACTAACACTTTTACTTTCTAAAGCAGGTACCTAAGTCTCGTCTCTGGCCCCAGCCACTCATGAAGCTTCCTATGTGCCTGCTCTTGGGTGTTGAAACCCCAGCCCTGGTTATAACAGATATCTGGCTTCAATTCCCTTTTAGCTCTCATTCACCACGCTGACTTTGAATTCCCACTCATTTTCAGAATCTGGAATTTCTCCTTTCTTCCTCTCAAATGCAGCTGTGATTTCAAATTGTTTTATTGTATTTTATCCAATATTTATATGTGTTTGTGGCAGGGAGCTTCCTGTGTCAGCTCAGACCAAAATTCCTTAGTGCTGTAATTAGCCGTCAACACTGTCTTTCCCACTGGCTCTGGGACCATATCTTAGTGTAGACACTCCATAAATTTCTGTGAGTGAGTGAAAGAATAAGCCAGTGATTCTTTAGTACCACTTCCCAATTACCTCCTGGCTATAGCTACCAGACATTAGAGTTTTAAAAAGACAGCAAAGGCAGAGATGGAGGACTGCGAAGACAAATTTATAACAATGAAATCTCGTTATAATACACATAGATTTAGGGATCGTGCATATTTTACTTCATAATGACAGAGTTTAATACTGAAAGTCCTAACTGGAAAGAACTATCAGTAATGGAAATCTTTAATACTGCGGTAGAGCCTGGCATGAGAGACGCTGTTCTCATACACTCTGGGGGATGGCGGTGGGAGGGTAAGCGGGGTGCAATCGCATCTCCCCTGCAAGCATCTCAGGTATATTCACCTGGCATCTGGTAACCTGGGTCCCACTGGCCTTCAAGGAGAGGCTCCCCTTTAACCTGCACTCCACCCTAGTCTACCTGCGTGGGAGATAAGCCTCTTCCCTTTCCCCACCCCCTACATTGCTCCTGGAGACAGGGCCATGACTTATCTGTTCCCTTGGCACATGATGGCACCTGGGCAGCGCCTGGCACACAGAGGAGCACAGAGAAGTGCTGCAGGAGAGGTCTGTCAGCCGCGCACACGTGGCGGCCTCTGGGACACCCCCAGCGGTGGGCGGGAGCCTCCACCCCCGAGCACACAGAGCCAACCTCCTGAGCTCCCCGGTGGTCTAAGGTCTCAGGCAGCCTGGCTCAGATTAGCAAAATCCCCAGCTCCGAGCGCTTTTCCATTTGCCATGGAGCTGACTAATTTAATGAAGCCGTCACAGAGCAAACCTCAGGGCTTATTGGAAAAGGACTCGAGCACGACATTATTTCACAGCGGTAGATTGCATCATTTTCATTTCACAGCTTTCCAATGGGAAATAATAAAACAAAATTACAAACATAATGAAGAAAGAAAGGAGAAAGGAAAAGGAAAAAAACCTTGGGTGAGAGCTGCACCCTTTGTGCTATGAAAGGGCTGGTTACCTTATTCATTGGAGGCAGTAGATATTACCTGGCTTTGCTCGCAGGAAGGAGCACAGCCCAGGATGTTCCACCTGCTGCTGAAGATAACAGGCTGCAATAAGTCACTGCCCAGCTCAGCGAGGAGCCTGGAGCACCCCTGCAAAAGGCTCGCTTGATGGCCTGAGAAATTCCAGCCTCCAAGAGCACAGCCCTCCCAGGCCAGCTACAGCGCTGGGGTGAAGGGCTGCTGCTGGTGATGGCCAGGCAAGGTGTTGAGGCGTTGGCATGCCCTGTACCTCCCTTCCTTCTGGAAGAGAAAGTGGCAGCACCAATGAGGGGCTTCAGTCGTCTCCAGTATGGAGGAAAGAATAGGCCCCTCCCTTCCCTGTATGAGCTGAAAGCCAGGGGCTAAACAGGCATCACTGGAGAGACCAAGCTCTTGCCAAAGCTGTGCTTGTTTACCACCCTTGAGGGGTAAGAGCAGGGGAGGCAGCTGGCTCCTCTGGGCCTTTTATTCCATCCTGCAGACCTGGCCCGGGCTTGAGGCAGTGCCTGGCCCCACAGCCAAGAGACTGAATCCATCCATCCAGGGCGGAGTTCCTGCCCTGCCTTGCACTTTTCAGTTGCTTTTCAAAACTTTCTCCTCAGCTAGTGGAGGGGTTTGAGGTCCCCCTCTTTCCCCCAGGGCTCACCGCCTCCTCTTGCTTCTCCTCCCCCTCGTCTTTGTCGACCCCTCATTGTGCCTTGACCCTCCTCTCTTCTCACTCCTACAAGTAAGACTTCACCTCTGCCACCTGCTCCCCATTCACTGAATAGTGTCCTGGTTTCTCCTACCCTGATATAAAGAAAAAAGCCTTCCCTTGACCCTGGTCTCCCCTTTTTCTTTGTCCAACATGCCCCTCTAAAACACAGTAGCTGGTTCCTTGGACTTGGGTTCAGATCCTGGTTCTTCCAGTTCCCAGCTGTGTGACTAGAGGCAAATGACTTAACTTCTCTGAACTCAATTTTCTCCTCTCTACATCAGGCTAATAGTTGGGTCTATCGTACATGTTTATTGTGAGATTAGATGAAGTCACTCATGGGATGCTCTCAGCATGGTGTCAGGCACATGTTATATCAAAAAGTGTCGGTCATCGTCATAGGTCTAATTGTGAGAACTAGCTTCCAGAGCAGAGCCTGGGAGTGGGGAGGGCTGACTCTCAGTCTTCGAGAGGTCACTTAGAAGTCAAACTGGGGCCTGAGACCCGCTATGGGGTTGTCAGGAGAACCCTTTGACAACCTTGCTCTTTGGTGCCGAATTGGTGATGGGCCAGGAGGGGAGGAAGCCGAGAGGAGCGGCCAGGACAGTGAGGGAATGGCAGTCCCCGCCCCGCTTCCCCCACCCTCGCTGGTCTCGGCCGTTCGTTGCCTGCAGTTCACCATTTGCCTTTCCCGGTACTGCCTCAGCCTGTGTGTTCACTGTTCACACGTGCACACTGATGACTCTGTCACCCGTGTGCTAGGCCCCACGTGTGCCATGGCTTCCGCGGGAGGCCAGGCTGTGCAGAGCACCCGTAGTGTCACAGACAAGGACAGGGGACAGGCATGTGAGTCAGGTGTGGTAGAAGAAGCCCAGCCTGGCCCACACCCCCTGAAGCCCCCTCCACCCCCGCGGGGTGGTCATGCCACACCCCCAACACCGAGGAATGTCTCCAGCTTGGCTTCCAAGCCTCTGTTTGAATCTTCATTCTACCCTAAGAGTTCAGCTGTCATGCCTGAACGCTGCCCCTGTTCCCTTGTCTGCGTGGCCCTGGCGTGACCTTCGGTTTTAGTGTTACCCCAGATGCTGTTGGACGCTGTGACCAGAGTGGCTGCCGGTGCTCACTCCCCCAGGCTTCCACCTGCCTTCCGGTGGGGTCCCCTGCTCCAGGAGTGGGGTCTGATCTATCTCACCCCACCGGCTTCGTGGGACACTCAGTTTTGAGCAAGGAGGCAGGATGTCAAGGGCCCAAAGCAGTTCAGACAGAACGTCGCATCTGAGAAAAGGTTCCAGTAAAGAGCCATGAGGTTCAAAGGAAGAGAAGAGCCCATGTGATAAGAACTTGAAACATACCTGAGACTTCAAAATGGTGGACTCGAGGGGTGGTAAGAACAGCCTGAACGAAGCGCAGGAGCAGGAAAGGATGGGGCTTTTTTTCAGAGAGTGTGGGGCAGGTCAGCTAGCTGCTGGTATAGAAGACATGGAAGAGAGCAGAGAGCCAGGGGAGGGGGGCGTCAGTTAAGGCCAGAGAGGGGGCTTCCAGTGCCAGGCAGAAGATGCTAAACTTAACTGGGTAAGTACTTGTGAGCTACTGAAGGTGTTGGAGCAAGGAAGTAACATTGGCCAGGGTGGAAGAGGAGGAGGAAGCCGGATGGCAGAGCTGGGGTAAGATGGTTTGGGGATGAGATTCTGTGAAGAGGAGCCTGATGGAGATTCCAGAAGTAGCCTCTAGAGAGTATGAGTCCTGAGCTATGTCACTCTCGGTCAGAGAGGAAAACAGACAACAGTTATGGGAGATTCTAGCAGTGGGAGTGGGAGGGGAGGAGAAGGAGGAAGAGGAGACGGAGCAAGGCGGGAGAAGGGCCTTCATGTCAGATGGATTCTGCTCTGCCTGCTGAGCAAGTGCCTTCGTGGGCCCACGTTTAATTGAGTATCTGATAACCAGGCTTAATTATTTAATTATAAAACATTGCAGATACAGAAGACTGGTAGCATAGCAACAGCTTACACAGCGATTTCCTCTGTGCTTGGCATTGTTCTAAGAGCTTTAAAGAATTTAACTTAGTTAATCCTCCTAATAGCAGTGACATAATATAATAACAGCTATTACTATCTCCATCTTACAAGTGAGTGACTTGAGAGCCAAGAAGGTTAATAAGCAGGGGAAGTGAGATTCAAGTCCAAGAAATCCACTCCAGGGTTTGGGGTTTCCAACCACAGGGCTATGCTGCTTCTCACTAAAGGGACAGAATAGCAGGCGTTCCTTTCCTCACCAGAAAGAACGGGCTACAAATGCAGGGAAGTCCCTCGTGCGCGACTCCCTAGTGGGCTCACTTGTTTTCAAACTAAGTAGTTCTACATCTTTAACACCTGGTGAGCCATGTTGACCCTCGGATTCATGCAGCCATCAGTCATCCTCCGTGAGGTAGGATGGGTGAAGGGAATTAGTGTTAAGGGAGTTATAATTATTTTTTATTTATTTATTTGACTACCCCAGGTCTTAGTTACAGCATGCAGGATTTTTTATCTTTGTTGTGGCATGGGTGATCTTTTTTTAGCTGCGGCATGTGGGAGCTAGCTCCCTGACCAAGGATCAAACCCAGGCCCCCTGAACTGAAAGCACAGAGTCTTAGCTACTGACTACCAGGGAAGTCCTTAAGAAGCTATAGTTATGTGCCAACTATATGCTTATGGGCTCTGTAGTCACTATTTTGTGGAATGCTGACGGCATCCCATGAAGTAGGTTATTCTTCGATTTTACAGATGGGGAACTTGAGTCTCAGAAATGAAATAACAAGTGAAGGTTGCCCAACCGTTACGTGGCAAAGCTGTCTGCCTCTTCTCAGTGACCATGCTGTCTTCAAAGCACAGCAATTCAGCCCCCAAATGCATGTGATAATCACTAAGCAATAAATATTTACTGGGCACCTGTCATAAGACAGGTGCTATGCCAGGAGCTGGCCACTGACCTTGCCCTCAAGGACAACAAGTGAAGGATAGAACAGAGCTTTATTTCAGAGAGAGTGAAGGCTGCAGGGGTAGAGAGTCGGGGGAGGGTCGGGAAGGGTGTACGGCTCAGTGTGACTATGGCTGTAAGAGATCCCTTGAAGGCAAGGGGCACAGAGGAAGGGATGGGAAGGCTTCAGAGGCTGGGATGGCTGAGCTGTGAGGCCAGTGGGACTAGAGGAAGAGAAGCGGGATTGTAGACCCAGGAACCCAAGTTTGCATCTCTGCACCAAGTTTGTCTCAGAGCCCCTGGCTCAGCCCCAGCAGTCATGGAAGATGGGGCATTATCCTTATGAACTTCATTGAGAAGTTGGAAGACAACATGGGATGGCAGGAAGGCTGAGGCATCTCCTAGGAACCCCTTTGTGGGCCATCCAGCAGGAAGAACTCGGGGAGACTAGATATCCCCTCTGCATCCCCATGATACCTTTTGTCCCCATGGAAGGCTTTGTCTCCAGGTCCTCCTGTGGGAACAGCACCCTCTGCACAGCTGATGCAACACTTACTCCATGGCCTGCACGGGTACCTGGCCCCTCACTCCCATTTGTTCGGATGTTCCTCCCAGGGTATGTGTTGAATTGAACCACCTGCATGGACCAAACTAGACCTTCCAGGTGAAGCTGCTCCCTGGGTTAGTCCCATATCCACCAGTCAGGCCAGCATCACAGACATGTTTCTGTCCAGAACAGGCCCTTGCAACATCAGCAGCACTGACAGGCCCTAGTTGGATCATAAGGCAAATGAAAACCTCTGAGGGATAGTCGGGGGCCTCTGCACTGAGGCCCTGCGGACTGACAATACAGACTCAGCAGGGGCTTTGGAACATTCAGAACTGTCTCGAGGAGCTCCGAGGTCTTCGAGGACTATTCAGCCTTGAGCAGGACTGGCCCTTCTAGAATGGCAGGGCAGTCGGCCAAGAGCCTAGAGGGGTGACTACTGACCTCCCTCCCCCAGGCAGGTGGCTTTAGGACATCCAGACTGACTCAGCTTCAGGGTAATGGCTGACTGTGAAGTGTTGCCTGAGAAGGGGAACCTGTAGGAACACCAAGGTGGGCACCAGCAGTCATGTTCCAACCACAGGACATAGTTCAGATTCTAGAACCAGAAACTCCCATGTGGAAGCATCGGCTGGGAATTGGTGAGGCCGAACCTGAATTCTCCAGTATGAAACCAAGTCACTTGTGGAGAAATAGGTACAATTACTGGTGCCTCTTCTCTACCCAGTCTAATTGCAACTGCATTGCCTTGCATTGTGTATTCTCATGGCAGAAGGAAAGAAAATTCTAGCATAGTGGGCACAAAAGAACTTTGAAAGAGCATTTCTAATCCAACTCCAGCTTCTTGGCAGGCCTGTCCCCAAATCATAGCAGCCATTTACTTCTATTTTTAAATGCCTTCAGAAACCACTCTTAATTTGCTCAAATCAAATCAGTACTCAGTGGTGCCTACTTTTTGCAAGAAGTCAGGGTTTGCTGAGGCTAGGGTGAAGTGAAATGTTCTTCCCCACCTGTAACCAGGCTTCCCAGGTGGCGCTAGTGGTAAAGAACCCACCTGACAGTGCAGAAGACATGAGACGCGGGTTCGATCCCTGGGTCGGGAAGATCCCCTGGAGGAGAGCATGGCAACCCACTGCAGTATTCTTGCCTGGAGAATCCCCATGGACATGGTAGCCTAGGGGGCTATGGTCCGTAGTGTTGCACAGAGTCGGACACAACTGAAGCGACTTAGTACTTACCTAGGCCCGCCTGTAACCACCTTGTGAGGAGGGCGATGTTTGCCTCTGCTTGCAGAGCAGGAAAATATGTTTCAGAGCAGTGCAGTACCTTCCCCAAGGACACACAGCAAGTAAGGAGGGTGGGGTGGACAGGCAAGGCTGGATCTTTTAACTCCAGATCCCAGGCCCCTGTTCTCTTTCCTTTTTTTTCTCCAAGAAAGTCTGACTTTAAAATCTAATCAAGAAAAACATGAAACTGATATTGTATATGGGCTTCCCTTGAGGCTCAGCTGGTAAAGAATCTGCCTACAATGCAGGAGACCTGGGTTCGATCCCTGGGGTGGGAAGATCCCCTGGAGAAGGGAAAGTATTCTGCCCTGGAGAATTCCATGCACTGTACTGTCCATGAAGTCTCAAAGAGTTGGACACAACATGATATTGTATATAGTGTAACTAAGGAGTTCAAAATATAGCACATTTTAAAAATTGTCATTTTTGTTCATGATGAAGAAAGCTGAGATGTGATGACTAGTTGGGCTGAAAAAAGATCCAGCCCACTGAAAGGCTGGGCCAGCTGTCTATGTCATTTTGTAAAACTCAAATTTATATTTGTTAATTTTTATCAAAGTAATACTTTAAGTAATGTTTACATAAAGAAACTCCCCATTCTATACACACTTCCTCCCCTCAGAGAAACCATTCCTCATATTTCCAGGGGTTCCCCCTGGCATTTACCTCTGTCATTTGAAATCATCCTGCTACTTCTTGAAATACCAGTTTTAGACATTATCTATTGCCTGATGAACT
Source organism: Ovis aries (assembly GCF_016772045.2). Taxonomy (NCBI): domain Eukaryota; kingdom Metazoa; phylum Chordata; class Mammalia; order Artiodactyla; family Bovidae; genus Ovis; species Ovis aries. The sequence goes on along the minus strand of NC_056056.1, from coordinate 37,711,358 downwards.
ATGGAAGGAGGTTCGGAGGTTCGTGACATTGTACAGGAGACAGGGATCAAGACCATCCCCATGGAAAAGAAAAGCAAAATGGCTGTCTGGGGAGGCCTTACAAATAGCTGTGAAAAGAAGAGAGGCGAAAAGCAAAGGAGAAAAGGAAAGATATAAGCATCTGAATGCAGAGTTCCAGAGAATAGCAAGAAGAGATAAGAAAGCCTTCCTCAGCAATCAATGCAAAGAAATAGAGGAAAACAACAGAATGGGAAAGACTAGAGATCTCTTCAAGAAAATTAGAGATACCAAGCGAATATTTCATGCAAAGATGGGCTCGATAAAGGACAGAGATGTTATGGACTTAACAGAAGCAGAAGATATTAAGAAGAGGTGGCAAGAATACACAGAAAAACTGTACAAAAAAGATCTTCAAGACCAAGATAATCACGATGGTGCGATCACTCACCTAGAGCCAGACATCCTGGAATGTGAAGTCAAGTGGGCCTTAGAAAGCATCACTATGAGCAAAGCTAGTGGAGGTGATGCAATTACAGTTGAACTGTTTCAAATCCTAAAAGATGATGCTGTGAAAGTGCTGCACTCAATATGCCAGCAAATTTGGAAAACTCAGCAGTGGCCACAGGACTGGAAAAGGTCAGTTTTCATTCCAATCCCAAAGAAAAGCACTGCCAAAGAATGCTCAAAATACCGCACAATTGCACTCATCTCACATGCTAGTAAAGTAATGCTCAAAATTCTCCAAGCCAGGCTTCAGCAATATGTGAACCGTGAACTCCCTGATGTTCAAGCTGGTTTTAGAAAAGGCAGAGGAACCAGAGATCAAATTGCCAACATCCGCTGGATCATGGAAAAAGCAAGAGAGTTCTAGAAAAACATCTATTTCTGCTTTATTGACTATGCCAAAGCCTTTGACTGTGTGGACCACAATAAACTGTGGAAAATCCTGAGAGATGGGAATCCCAGACCACCTGACCTGCCTCTTGAGAAACCTATATGCAGGTTAGGAAGCAACAGTTAGAACTGGACATGGAACAACAGACTGGTTCCAAATAGGAAAAGGAGTACGTCAAGGCTGTGTATTGTCACCCTGCTTATTTAACTCCTATGGAGAGTACATCATGAGAAATGCTGGTCTGGAAGAAGCACAAGCTGGAATTAAGATTGCCAGAAGAAATACCAATAACCTCAGATATGCAGATATGTGCAGATAATAACCTCAGATATGGCAGAAAGTGAAGAGGAACTAAAAAGCCTCTTGCTGAAAGTGAAAGAGGAGAGTGAAAAAGTTGGCTTAAATCTCAACATTCAGAAAACAAAGATCATGGCATCTGGTCCCATCACTTCATGGAAAATAGATGGGGAAACAGTGGAAACAGTGTCAGACTTTATTTTGGGGGGCTCTAAAATCACTGCAGATGGTGACTGCAGCCATGAAATTAAAAGACGCTTACTCCTTGGAAGAAAAGTTATGACCAACCTAGAGAGCATATTGAAAAGCAGAGACGTTACTTTGCCAACAAAGGTCCATCTAGTCAAGACTATGGTTTTTCCTGTGGTCATGTATGGGTGTGAGAGTTGGACTGTGAAGAAAGCTGAGCGCCGAAGAATTGACGCTTTTGAACTGTGGTGTTGGAGAAGACTCTTGAGAGTCCCCTGGACTGCAAGGAGATCCAGCCAGTTCATTCTGAAGGAGATCAGCCCTGGGTGTTCTTTGGAAGGAATGATGCTAAAGCTGAAACTCCAGTACTTTGGCCACCTCATGCGAAGAGTTGACTTGTTGGAAAAGACTCTGATGCTGGGAAAGATAGAGGGCAGGAGGAAAAGGGGATGACAGAGGATGAGATGGTTGGATGGCATCACTGACTCAATGGACGTGAGTCTGAGTGAACTCCAGGAGATGGTGATGGACAGGAAGGCCTGGCATGCTGCGATTCATGGGGTTGCACTGAGCTACTGAACTGAACTGAACTGATTGATTGGGCCATGGTAGATAAAGATTTCATTTTTCCACACCGCTGCCTACATTTCTCTCCTTTTATCCCTGTGACATATTTTATAAAATAATTTTTGGCAAAGATCAATAATCAGCCCTGACACACTGAGCCAAATGGTGAAATGCAACCAAACTCCTTTCTCATACAATCTCGTTTGCCTACCATTAATAATTGCTTCATTTGTTGTCAATTTACCTGGTTTTCTGTGAATTTTTCACCCTTTCCTCAATTTTTTCTATATGTCATAATACTTTCCATAATTTCAAACAAATCCTCATTTCCTTGTTTGCTTTTTTGTTTGTTTTCTTTTGCTTTGTTTTCCTGAAGAGTCTTCGCTTAGACGCCCTCTGTTCAAATGTTCCAACATTGATTTCATTGCATGCTGCTTAGCGGAACTTTTTTCTCCAGCCTCTAATTTTGCTTCCCCTCTTTTCTGACTCATATATCTTCTTATTTCTTAATTTTCTCCATTTTTTTTTTTTTTTTTACTGAACAGCATCATAGAGTACATTCCTAAGAATGGGTGCATTGTATTTTTTAATTTTGAATTTGTACAGGCCTACTTTTTAGTTGTAAAAAGTCTTTATTCTACTTCACAATTGTTTTCTACTTTGGTTTTGTATGCAAACCTACGATGAAAATTATTTTCCTTCGGAATTTTGAAGGCATCGCTGTCCAGAACTGTGAAGGGTCAAGTTTTACACTCCTTGCAAGGTAGCAGCTAGCTGTCAGTTTCACCAGGACAGCATATTACTCACAGCAGTGGGAGAAGCCAGAATATCAGCAAGTTTTGCACCTATTCTCCTAACCCCAGTTCTCATAGAGGGCACAAAGAGAACCGAAAGACACCTGCACACACAGGAATGGTTGTGCTACAAGAGAGGAACCCTGAGCTTAGGGAATCCAAATCTTTCATAACGGGTGTGCCTGCCTTTTGCTCTGGACAGAAACACTATATCTTCCAAAGCTGTTCACTCTTCAAATATGCTTGGAAAGGTAGTGCATCCAAAACAGAGGGCAGCTCTCTCATCAGACACTCGGAAAGGCAAGAGACACATGGCAAAGTGTCTCCTTGCCTCCCAGCTCCCCACACTGCTCCCGAGCATCCACCAACATCCACGCAGCCATTGTCTGTAGTTTATTTCACCCTTGGAAGCCCTTGGATCATCTTCTAAAATTTCAAACATCAGCTTGGAGACTATTATATCATATGTTTCTAGAGATTTCTCTATACTATCCCTTTGATTATTAGATGGTCTCCTTCTCCTTTGTAGCCCCACAGGGAATTCTCTATTTTTCTTTGGATTTATTTGCCTTGTCATTCAAGTTGGAGGATTTTCATCGTTTCCAACGGTCTATAGATGTAACAGTCTATTTAAGAATGAGAGACTAAAACAGCTGGTAATTCTGTATCTATGGCCAGGGCATGCCACCTGCTGGGCTGAACCACAGGGTAATCAAGGGTGATTTGGCCTTTTCATTGGGGGGGGCGGGGTTTCCAGTTGTCAAAATCAGTAGGTGTTTGCTCTTGACTCTTAATATTTTCTCTAGAAAATAGTCTATTGGTTTCCTACCTGGGAGATTTATGCCAGGCTTAGCTTTCTGGAAGTAAGGCAAGGGAATAGAGCTGCCACATTTCAGAGAGCATGTTTACGAAGGAGAAGAAATAAATACGTTTGGTTACCTGTTGCACCTTGACCCTATTGTCCTCCCGGTGGTCCTGCCCTCATCCCCAGCCTCTGAGGGGCCAGGCCTTAGCTTAGAGCCTGAGCCTCCTCTTCTCACATGGAGGAAATTATAATGCCTGGAAATGGATCCAACCAACAGGATATATGATTCAGTACTTCCTGATTCATACTGTACTCTCACACAAACATGGTCATTCTTTATGGGTCTGTTTGAAGGGGGGTGTCTGATGTACTACCCTGAAGAGAGAATCTGGGATCCTGGTGGTGGTACTTCTTCCCAGAGATTTCTTCAGGAAATGACTGTTTTCCTTTTTCTCTTTATGTAATTTTACCCTGGTTTCTTGGAACCCTTCTTTTTTAAAAATGTTCTTCACTAAGTATTTGTAGGCTCATCAGGCTCACTTTCTGAGCATCTGGTCCACACGCCTTGAAGTCCTCCTGCCTTTTGGTGAACCTTCATCAAGCGTTTGAGTTTCAAGGTCATTGCTGTGAGGAGGGCTTATTTAGTCATCACCGGGTAAGCTCAGGCACTCACAGAGCAGGAGGGCCCATCGTCTCTTCCGATTTACTCTATCAGAATCTCCCCAGCTCTGGAGCCTGAAAATCTGTATTTTGAGAAAACCGCCAAAGTGATTCTGGGGCCCTCCTAGTTGACAGGGTCTGCACACCCTTGCCCTATGCAAGGAATGCCTGAATTTGGAGCTGAGGGGTCCCTGGGCCACATGTCCCTAAGTCAAACTACCTGCCTATTCCAACCTCTACCAACCCACTGCCCTGGCTGGCCAGGGCCTAAATCCCAGACCTTAAACTCTGCATCCCCCCTCAGCTGTGGTCCTCCCATCTGGCTGTTCTCCATCCTCACACTGGCCTCCTGGACTCAGGAGGGCTGATTTGCCCTTTCCAGAGCTCATTTCCTCCCTCCCTGTCATCCACCACCACTCTCTGTACACCCAAGTCCGGTATCTTGCTCACTCTGCCCTGGCCCACCCGGATCTGCCTGAGCTCTGGGTCCTGTAACTAGAAAGGATGCTACGGGGTATTATGCCATTTGGTCTAATGAACACTGCAGACAAAGAGCACTGAGGAGGAAGTGATGACCTTAGGCTGGCATCTCAGGGAGGCATCACACTGAGATGGGGTTTCAGCTGGACCTTTAGTGGAAGAATGTTTTTGCATTTCTAGAGGAGAGTGAAGTCAAGTCTTGGATATTCTTGTCAAACGTTTCCTGCTATTACAAGTACTACTACTACCACTATTCCTGCTGATAATCATATATTATCAATGAATCTCTATGATAAGCACTGCATATGTGTGTATATGTATGTATAATTTATATATATTATTTGAGACTTTTGACAACCCTACAAGAGAGGCATGGTTGTCCCTATTTCACTTATTTATTTTCAATGTTTTCATTTATTTATTTATTTGGCTGGGCTGTGCTGGGTCTTAGTTGCGGCCTGTGGGATTTAGTTTCCCAACCAGGGATCAAATCTGACCCCTCTGCATTGGGAACGTGGAGTCTTCGCCCCTGGACCACGAGGAAAGACCCCATCCCCATTTTAGAAATGTAGGAAATGAGGCACAGAGGAGAATTGTTCTTCCAGACCCCAAGAATACCAAGTGCTAAGAGAAAGACTGGCAACCCAGTCTACCGACTGATTTCTTTTCTCCTTGCAGTTTGCTCCTGCTGCTTCCCTGTAATTAAAGAAAGCAGCTCTCCCCTCTGGGAACAGCAGCCTCCTCTCTGTCTTCCCAGGGAGACATTTGCAAATAAAACTCAAATCAAATCACGCTGTCTCCCCCTGCCCGCCACCCCCTCAGCGTGTAGACCTGCAGGCAGGCTCCTCCCTTGAGGGCGTCCATTATTCTGGTAGGTGAACTGTGGCTAATGGTGATCTTGGTAATTCGGCGGCCCTGAGAGTTGTCTGAAAGCCCGGTTCACTCTACACCCTTTTTCATTCCCCGTTGCTTTCTGAGACATTTACCCGGAGACTAAAAACATTCATGGTTCGATGCAGCCCCAGATCTGAATGACTTTGTGAAACTTACTAAGTGCTTTGAGAGTTAGGCAAGCAAGAAAAGATTTGACTTTAGTTCTAATGAAAGCAATTTTTATCATTTAAAATATGGGAAACAATCTCACTTTTGCACTTCAGACTCCAATATTTTTCAGCATGCGTGGCCCTATAAGTGCACAATCCATGAAGATCTAGATTTGCAGAAAAGTTAAACTAGAGGAGATTATTTATGTGTTTACCAGGATGCCTTTGTGCAGAAATTGCAGTAATTTGAAAACCTGAATCCTAGGTCAGGCCCTGCCACTTCCTGGCATAACCTCTCTGCACCTCAGTATACATCTCTGTACAATGGCAAGATGTCAGATTATGCCATTTCACCTGTCCCTTGAGGTTGTCATGAGAATCCAATGGGCCATAGACTGTAAACCGAGGCATATTTAGAAAGGGGAGGCCCCATTGATAGAAAGAAAGGGCTGGGGCGAGGGGAGAAGGCCATTCTGTCCAGGGATGTTACCCCAGGTTGTTGGGGAACCAGCCCGCCTTCCTAGTTTGATTAGCTTGTGAACAGTCTCCCACCGCAGAACAGAAGCCATTCCAAGTCCCATTATCCTGCACATTCTCACCCTGCAGCCCTGCTATTCACTTAAACACCGCAGCTCCCGAGTACATTTTAATCTCTGATCATTAGTTACAAGATTTTCTTGTTAATTCTGATTCAGCAGATTTTGCTGAGACAACGCTCTTTTTTCCCTTTTCATTTTGGTCACGCTGCACATAGCCTGTTCAGACAGACAATAAATCTGGTGGCTAACCTCCCTCCCGAGGATGAATCATCCAAAACTCTGCAAAGGACACAGCCACAGGGGTGGCCACAGGGAGGGGGCCTCCTCTCAGGCTCTTTACAGGTGACTCTGGGGGAACTTCGAGACTCTGGCCCCGGGACACAAACCTGCCTGTCGTGATTACATCAGATGTAACAAGATTACCCCAGAGCTCAATAGCAGGCAAATCAGGGAGAAAGAAAAAAAAAAAAAAAATAGAACAACCTAGGACAACTCAGCAGAATCAGTTCATGCCGCTTTTATTAGATCACAGGTATCATGCATTGAATATGCTGTGGTTTTATCTAACCTGGAGATACCGACAGAATTTTGCAACCAGCAAGATCGATTCGGGGCCCTGTACTTCATTCTCTTTTCCTTCCCTCCTTGTTTCTGGTTGCTCGCCCTGGCCTTTGGCACGAGTAGGTTTATTGTCCTCCTTGGTCTGGTAGGTAACCCCTCCTAACCTGAGACCTAGGAAAACGATGAGCTCATTCAAACTAAAATATTGTTCTAATCAGTTGGAAGAGCCTTCCCAGTGACCAGTGGTCTTTCAGACATTCTTAAGAAGAGCAGATGCTCATGGAGGATTTACCGCGAACTGGGCAGTCTTTTTTGAAATTAATATTTATTGGCATATAGTTTGCTTTACAGTGTTGTTTCTATTATACAGCAAAGTGAATCAGCTATGTGTATACGTGTATCTCGTCTTTTTTAGGTTTCCTTCCCATTTAGGTCACCATCACTCTCTGTGTTATACAGTAGGTTCTCCTTAGTTACCAATGTCATGCATGTGTGTGTGCTAAGTCGCTTCAGTTGTATCTGACTCTTTGCGACCCTATGGACTATAGCCTGCCAGGCTCCTCTGTCCATGGAATTCTCCAGGCAAAAATACTGAAGTGGTTGCCATGCCCACCTCCAGGGGATTTTCCTGACCCAGGGATTGAGCCCAGGTCTCTTACGTCTGCTAGCATTGGCAGGTGGGTTCACTAGCACCACCTGGGAAGCCCTATCTATTTTATACATAGTATCAGTAGCATATATGTGTCAATCTCAATGTCCCAATTCATTCCAGCCTTTGTTTCCCCCTTGGTATCCGTGTTCTCTACATCTGTCTCTGTTTCTGCTTTGCAGATAAGATCATCTATACCGTTTTTCTAGGTTCCACATATATGCATTAATATACCATATTTGCTTTTCTCTTTCTGACTTACTTCACTCTGTATGACAGTCTCTACGTCCATCCATATCTCCACAAATGGCCCAAATTTGTTCCTTTGTATGGTTGAGTAATTGTGGTGTTTGAGAAGACTCTTGAGAGTCCCTTGGACTGCAAGGAGATCCAACCAGTCCATCCTAAAGGAGATCAGTCCTGGGTGTTCATTGGAAGGACTGATGCTGAAGCTGAAACTCCAACACTTTGGCCTCCTCATGCAAAGAGTTGACTCACTGGAAAAGACCCTGATGCTGGGAGGGATTGGGGGCAGGAGGAGAAGGGACAGAGGATGAGATGGCTGGATGGCATCACTGACTGTATGGACACGAGCTTGGGTAAACTTCTGGAGCTGGTGGTGGAGAGGGAGACCTGGTGTGCTGCGATTCATGGGGTCGCAAAGAGTCGGACACGACTGAGCCACTGAACTGAACTAAATGTTCCATTGTATACATATGTACCACATCGTCTTTATCCATTCCTGGGCACACTCTTTTTAACACTTCCTATGTATTAACTCATTTAACTTCACATCAGCCCTGTGAGATAGATGTAATAATCTCCCCCATTTCACAGATGATGAAACTGAGGCACACAAAAGGGTAAATAACTCTCTGTAATCACCCATGTAGTCAGTGGCAGGGCTTGGAACTGATCTCTAGTTCCAGAGTCCATGCTCTTGGCAGTTGCATCGTATTGATGAACCTGACTTTGTTGCAAAAGACTGCTAGAGTGGTATGATGCAATCTCAGGATAGCTCAGTCTTAGGGAAGAGAGAGGGCCTGGGTTAGACCTATGACAGGGATGGCCAGCAGGAACACATCTAGCTGTTGGCTGAGATGAGGTCCTATCTAATGGAATCCAATCCAAGAAGTAACAGTCCAGACAAGCAATGCTTGTCATGCAAGCTGACATAGGCTGAAGGAGTGTCCCAGACCAACAGATAATTCAGGGCAAGTAACATGTAGCAGGGCAGGCATCAAGGGTAGCTGCCAGCAGGCTAGGGGACCCAGATTGCATCGCAAGATGAAGTGGGCTTGGGAGCAGGGGTTAACAGTTAGGAATACCTATCCCACATAATATACAAAAAGCAACTGAAAATGAAATGATGACCTAAATATAAGAGCTGAAACCATAAAACTCTTAGAAGGAGCCACAGGGGTGAATCTTCATGACCTCAGATTTGACAATGATTTCTTGACTATGACTCCAAAAGCACAGGCAACACAAGAAAAAAATAGATAAATAATAATTCACCAGAATTTAAAAGGTTTGTGGATCAAAGGACATTATCAAGCAGGTGAAAAGCTAGCCTATAAAATGGGAGAAAATATTTGAAAATCATATATCTAATAAGGGTGTAGTATGGGTCAGAAGTATCACCTGGAGAAGGGCGTGACAACCCACTCCAGTATTCTTGCCCAGAGAATCCCATGGACAGAGGAGCCTGGTAAGCTACAGTCCATGGGATCACAAAGAATCGGACATGACTGAAGTGACTTAGCTCACACACATCCAGGATATATAAAGAACTCTTACAACTCAACAATAAAAGGACAAACAGCCTAACTAAAAAATAAGTGAAGGAATAAAGTAGACATTTCTCCAAAGGAAACACAAATGGCACATGAAAAGACACTCAGCATCATTAGTCATTAGAAAAATGCAAATCAAAACCACAATGAGATACCACTTAATATCCACTAGGAAGGCTATAATAAGAAGAATAATACCAAAGAAAAAACACCCGGAAAACAAGTATTGACAAGGGTATGGAGAAATCAAACACTTGTACCTTGTATTACATAACACACGGGAAATGTAAATGGTTCAGCCACCATGAGAAACAGGTTGGTGGTCCTGAAAAAGTTAAGCGTAGAGTGTAATCACGTGAACTGGCCATTTTACTCCTAAATATATACCCAAGAGAAATGAAAACAGCTACTCAAACAAATACATGCATCTGCATATTCATAGCAGCACTATTCACCATAGCCAAAAGTGGAAACAATACAAATGTTCACCAACTGTCAAATGGGGAAACAAATTGTGGTGTCTACACACAATGGGATATTATTGCAGCATAAAAAGGGATGAGGTACTGACGCATGCTGCAATGGGGATGAACCTCGAAGATACTGTGCTAAGTGAAAGAAGCCGGAAACAGAAGGTCCCATATTGTGTAATTCCATTGGTGTGAAATATCAAGACAGGTAAATCCATGCTGCTGCTGCTAAGTCGCTTCAGTCGTGTCCGACTCTGTGCGACCCCACAGACCGGCAGCCCACCAGGCTCCGCCATCCCTGGGATCCTCCAGGCAATGTAAATCCATAGAGGCAGACATTTGGTGGCTTCTAGGGACTGCGGGCAGAAGGAAATGAAATGTGACTGTTTCATGGGTACGGGGTTTTGTTTTTGTTTTTCTGGAGTGATGAAAATGTTTTGGAACAACAGAGTAGTGGTTGCACAGCTTTATGAGTGCATGGATGAACAGTGCCGCGGAACAGCTCACTTTGGAATGGTGAATTTTATGTCATATGAATTTAAGCTCAAATAAAAAAGAATAAGTAAGGATCTTGAGAGTCCCTTGGACTGCAAGGAGATCAAACCAGTCAACCCTAAAGGAAATCAACCCTGAATATTCATTGGAAGGATTGATGCTGAAGCTGAAGCTCCAATACTTTGGCCACCTGATGCGAAGAATGGACTCATTGAAAAAGACCCTGATGCTGGAAAAGATTGAAGACAGGAGGAGAAGGGGGCAACAGAGGATGAGATGGTTGGATGGCATCACCGACTCGATGGACATGAGTTTGAGAAAACTCCAAGAGGTAGTGATGGACAGGGAAGCCTGGTGTGCCGCAGTCCATGGAGTCTCAAAGAGTCAGACATGACTGAGCAACTGAACAACAAAATGAAGTTAGAACAACCATGGAGCCAGGCAGAGGCCAAGGCAGACTCTCAGGTACTTGAACAGGGGTATCAGTGATGTGGGCCATGTCTTTGGTACAAGGCGGTAGCCGAGTTATCAGCCAGGGGGTCTGGTGTGAAGCCTTGGCATATAACGCAGGGCTCCTCAAGTAGGTGTAGCCCCAGGAAAGGGTCAAGGGCAGAGCCAGCAGGGGAAATGGATTGTGTTTAACGGGGCACAAAAGAGCCTAGGGTCCTCTTTCCAGGAAGGCAGTTTTCAGTGAGGAGAGGCAAAAGCAAGAAACTATGGCACATAGGTCAGCCCCTGTGATTCAGCTGTCCCTGGTCTGCCTCCCTCCCTCCGCTTGTGTGAGCCTGGAGCTTTAGATGAAAGCATTTGGCTGATAATGGATCCCAAACACAAAGGAACAGGCGGGAGGGGTAGAGATGGAGGGAATGTTCTGTTGTTGTTCAGAAAATGAACAAAACAGCTGGAGGTAAAGCTTTTGTTACAGGCTGCCATCTCTGATTCATGCGTCTTTATAATTCTGACTATGGCTTGAGGGAGCCAGGAAGAGCGATTATTACCTCGAGCGTTGCACCCACCAGCATGGGGTTTATTAGAAGCCAGCCACGAGCAGCGTCGTGGCAGGTGCGTCATTCTGCAAAACAGGTTGTGGCCTGAGTGGAGAGCCACTGGCCCTGCTCAGATGCCCAGGGCAGTGGGCTCAGAGAGCCCGAGGCCCAGGGAAGGACCTCTGGGGCTCTTCCGGGAACCCCCTGCTGCTGGCATGAAACATGCACGGAGGCCTCAGCGCAGACCGAGCAGAGTGAAGCTTTGGGTGCCTGGAGTTGAGGTCTTCCAACCTCCCTCTTAGCCATCATCTAGGAGTAGCTGGAAAGGAAAGGAATTTGTAAAAAGGAACAAGAGGCCTCTGATGACTGCACCCCTTGGTGCCCACCCTCTCTTCCCCCTCTTCCTTCCTCGGCTTCTCTTTCTCCTAAGCTCTCCAAACTTGTCCGTGTCCTCCCTACCCAAACCCTAAGGGTGAGCTGAACGGCTGCCATTCCAGAGGCGAGACTCTCGTCATCTCTTGTTGCGATGGCTTCTGCCCCATCCATGTTGGGCCCTGCCCTCCAGCCCCACCTGTTGTCCCCTTATCCCACCAGGAGGCCAGTTAACATGGTCTCCATTTCAGGGTCTTTCCTGATTGTCCACCAGATATGCCCTCCCTGCCTAAACAGACTAGGACCTTTTTATGCCTTTCTTGATGGCTTATCTTATTCTGTCACAAATCATGGTTATTTCTGGACTTGACCTCCCTTACCAGGCTGGATGGGCTCACCACTAAACCATTTCACACCAGCTCAGGGTGTTTGTACATGCAAAATGATTATATGTTTATTGAATGAATGAATGAACTTTTCTAACCTGAGTCATGTGGAAGAGAGTCTAGGACTCTGCCAGCCAGGAACCCCTGTGCACCAGCTGTGACTTAATCGCACAGAAAGCCCTTCTATCACATCTTGTTAAGAAAGTATATGAAAGGGCAGCAGGGCAGAGGCTCTGGGAAGTATGATACCTGGCCTTCTGCTCTTTCATCAAAGGAGCCAGGCCTGGAAAGCAAAAATAAGGAAAGTCTCTTTTTATCAAAACTGAACCTGACTCAGTTTTGTCCTAGGTATGCTGGGACCTCAGCAACATCAGCCACTAGGGAAGGGGAGGCTCCGTCTTCTGTCAGTTGAGAAGAAGGCCAGGCAGAACTGGTAGTTCAGGGGGCTTACAGGATGGCAGGGCCCAGCCAGGTGAGCTGGGCCTCTTGTCAGGGGGTTCCCTCTCACCCCAGGACATAAAGCAGCTGCTCAACCCCCTTGTACACTGGGCAACCCCAGCAAGCTGGAGGCAGGAGGAGGGGCTTTGGAGGGGAGAGGGAGGTGTTTGGTGGTGGGGCAGGCCCCAAACAGGTCCCAGGCATGGGATTGGCCCCGAGCCCAGGCAGATATCTGATAAGGGTGGGCTAGTTAACTCCTGACCAGGGTGGGGGCCTGGAGACCAGTGTGTGCCTGGCTGGAAATCAGGACTGTCTCACGGGTTAGGGGTGGTCCCTAACACCCACCCCCAAGACCTCTCTTCCCTTGAGCCCTTTACTCCCACTCTGAATTCCAAGAAACAAGGCAGGGAAAAAGAGAAGCAAACCAACAAGGGTGGGAGGGAGGGAATAACAGGAAAGTACCAGGGACAGAGGGCTTCCCTGTGGCTCAGCTGGTAAAGAATCCACCTGCAATGCGGGAGACCTGGGTTCGATCCCTGGGTTGGGAAGATCCTCTGGAGAAGGGAAAAGCTACCCACTCCAGTATTCTGGTATGGAGAATTCCATGGACTGTATGGTCCATGGGGTTGCAAAGAGTTGGACACGACTGAACGACTTTCACTTTCACCAGGGGCAGATACAGGTTTTCAGGGACCTAAAATTCAGTTTGGTGAGGGGGGTTCTCTCAAAACATGAAAATGCAACATTGGGTATTGGAAATTTCATCTCCCAGGGGAGTTAATCTGCCCTAGTCTTAAGCCATTGTGTACAAGGGGGAGGGCAGAAAGGAGCAGGGAGATAGAGGGCTAAAATGTCCCATAGAAGCAGAGGGGCATGCCATCTCCCCACCCTGGCTGTTTCCCTCACTCCTCTCTAGCAGACCTGGCTGGGCGGCCCAAGTTGGCTCCCTCCCTCCGTCACCCCTCTCCCAATTAAAAAATCTACTCTGTATTTCCTATGTGCAGCACCCTTAATATTAGGTCTGAAAACAATTTGCAATCAGTTGCACTAATTAATCTAATTGAATTTAATTTGCCTTTCTTGGTGTTAGGGGTGAGCGAACTCCATATGCTGACTTATGTAAAGCAATATGCAAATTTGTATCTTGAGCCCAGAGCCCTGCAAATGTTTTTGATTACAAAAAAAAAAAAAAAAAAAAGGAGCTATGCTGAGGCCCCAGGGAAGCACACCACTGCAGTTTCTGGCCTGACACTCCTCTCATCCAATGGCCTTGCTGTGTCGCCAGTGACCTGGTCACCCTTGTTCCTGCCCCTAACTATATTTACGGGTCCCTCTGAGGGATCCATAGGAAGCTGAATAGCATCTTTTCTACTTTAACTCCCCAGAATCTGAGTTCCTTCCCTTTGTTAAGCTGCTGTTCCTTCTCACTCAGCCCTTCATTAAGCTCAGGAATGGATTCTAACTTATTCTGAGAAATCAGCTGAGCACCCTGTACTGCTGGTGAGGCCTTCCGCGTGGGTAGGTGGAGAGCAGTGCTTTGCTGGCTGCTCCAGATCCCACTGGGCTTCCCTGATAGCTCAGTTGGTAAAGAATCTGCCTGCAATGCAGGAGACCCCGGTTTGATTCCTGGGTTGGGAAGATCCGCTGCAGAAGGGATAGGCTACCCACTCTAGTATCCTTGGGCTTCCCTTGTGGCTCAGCTGGTAAAGAAATCACCTGCAATGCGGGAGACCTGGGTTCAATCCCTGGGTTGGGAAGATCCCCTGCAGAAGGGAAAAGCTACCCACTCCAGTATTCTGGCCTGGAGAATTCCATGGACTGTAGAGTCCATGGGGTTGCAAAGAGTTGGACACGACTGAGCGACTTCCTCTTTCACTTTCTTTCCAGATCCCACCAGCAGAGGGCAGTGCTTGGAGGCCTTGGCAGGAACCCCCAGTGTTGGGAGTCCTGGCATGAGGGCCCAAGGACTTCTCTCAGTTTCCACATAGACTGTAAGGTGTCAACCACGGATGAGAGTGGAACAAGTGTCATGAGCCTTGATTAGCCGTGACTGCATCCCAGAGTCCCTGGTAGAGCCCTTACCTCAAGAGCTGCCACATGGGCACCAAGGCTGTGATTCACAGAGGACTCCTACCCCTGGTGCTACTGCTCTGTTAAAACACAACTTTTGGATTTGTATCCAAAGAACCCAGGCTGGACAGAGGAGGCTGGAGGACTGCAGTCCATGGGGTCACAAAGAGTCAGACACGACTGAGCACACAACCCAGGCTGAGAAGGGGGAAGGGGGTGGGGTGCAGGGAGTAGAGAAAAAACAGGATTGGCCATGAGCTAAAAATGGTTGAAGGTGGATGGTAGTTCATTGGGATTTATTATACTTTTCTATTTCCGTATATGTTGGAAATTGTCAATCTTAGTTTTCTGAAGCTGGACCTAAGAGCTGGCTTTCTGTTTCCCACTGAATGGGAGCTTACAGTGGTAATAAGTTAAAGGAGGGAATTCCCTGGTGGTCCAGTGGCTAAGACTCCGCATTCCCAATGCAGAGACTCCACATTGCCAACGCAGATTCGATCCCTGATCAGGGAGCTAGATCCCAAATGCCGCGACTAAGAGTTTGCATGCCACAGCTAAGAGTTTACATGCTGCAACAAAGACCTAGCACAGCCAAATAAATAATAAATAAATATATATATATTAAAGAAAAGCCAAAGGAGGATTTATTGTCAGCTCTTGCCATGCCAGTGTGGATGAAGGCTACATACACTCTTCTGCCACCTCCCTAGGCAGGGGAAGGGAGAGGCAATCTGTGGGTCATGGGCATGGGGAGGGGAAGCATTGTCACAGCCACCCGCCAAACCTGTGGGGCCTCAAGTTCAATCACTGGGCTGGGGAAGGACAGTGATCCCAGCAGCAGGTTCCAGACAGTGAAACAGCAGTGCAACGGACAAGGAAGTGGAGGGCAGATTGGTAAAGGAGACCAAGGAGAGGAAGACCTGTGAGGGAGTTTCGCAGTGTTTCGGCAAGAGAAAAAAAAAAAAAAAAAGTGAGCGTTTGGCTAGAGCAGGAATAATGGATATGGAGACAAAGACACAGATAAGAAACATTCCCAAGAACAACCCATAATGTTTATCTATATGTGAGATGAGCAGGCAGGAAGCTTTGAAGGTTGCTCTGCATGTCTAAATGTGTGGTGAGGTCATTAATGGAGACAAAGAATCAGGTCAGGGAGGAGGTTAGGGGAGATGCTGCTGCTGCTGCTAAGTCGCTTCAGTTGTGTCCGACTCTGTGCGACCCCATAGACGGCAGCCCACCAGACTTCCCCGTCCCTGGGATTCTCCAGGCAAGAATACTGGAGTGGGTTGCCATTTCCTCCTGCAATGCATGAAAGTGAAAAGTGAAAGTGAAGTCGCTCAGTCGTGTCCGACTCATAGCAACCCCATGGACTGCAGCCTACCAGGCTCCTCTGTCCATGGGATTTTCCAGGCAAGAGTACTGGAGTGGGGTGCCATTACCTTCTCCACAGGGAAGATGAGAGGAAAGGCAAATGGTTTTCTCTCAGACAAATTTAATTTCAGGCACAGTAAGAACCCAAGTGGTGTGATCTAAGGAGGTTGGATATTTGAACCTGGAGCCCGGGGATGAGATGGGAGCTGGAAGGAAAGATGTGGAATTGATACAGTGCATGAGGGCAGTGAGATCCTCCTGGGAGAGAATCCAGGGGATTCCAGTGTTTAAGGGGCAGGAGGAGGGAACGGAGACAGAGACAGCAAAGACTGACTGAGAGGGGCAGAGAAAGGAGATGCAGTCATGGAAACCAGGAGAGGAGAAGGTGTCAGGAAGAGCAGAGAGTAATGCCACAGTCTCAGAGAGGACTTGTAAAATCAGTGCCACAAAAATATTTCACACAACATCTTACCCACTGGATTTCCCATAAAGAGGTCAACACTGACTGTGGCAAGAGTTTGAGGAATTTGCGTAAATGCATATCTCATGCACTCAAAATTCACATCATACTTAAGAAATCATTTTTTTAAAGAAAAGCAATTTCCAAGACTAGGTCTGAAATGCATGAAACCCATATTCTTCCGTAAATCTAACCTTCCCTCCAGTATGATAAATGTACTTAAGACGTTATTCAAAGTTCTTCAAGAACAATGAAGAATTTTCCAATCTAGACTCTGATGGGAGGAAGAGTTCATTAGTAAGAATAAATCCAGTCGAGAAGGCAGAGAATAGAAGACAAGGATTGATAAGTTAAGTACAATTTAAAGGGGCCCCAGGGTGCTTTTGGCCCCTCCCTCCTTGCCATAGGACTTTGTGTCACCATTGGTAATTTTCTTTTTAAATCTTAGGCATCATTCAAAGTTTCAGTCAACCCCAAATTTATTAAGGGTGTACTGTGTGCCAGGCATATGCTGTCTGCTGCAGGTAAGATTTTTTTTTAAGTTGATTAAGACAAATCCAAGCCCTTGAGGATTCAGAGTCCAGTAGGGGATAAGGAAGACCCAACAGGAGAACCCCATAGACAGAGGAGCCTGGCAGGCTACAGTTCAGGGGGTCACAAAAGAGTTGGACACAATTTAGTGACTGAATGACAAAACAGATTTTATCACAGAGGCTTAGAGGTGTGAAACAGGAGTGGCCAAGTAGGTCACATAGAACTGAGCCCCAGTGCCCTTACCTATCCGGGGCTCCTCCCTGGATTTGAGCCTCTTAAATCCAGGCTCCGATTTCACAGGGCATCTTACTTAGCCAAGCATCAGAAAGTATGCCAGGGCTTCAGAAGAAGCCAGATAAAGGCATTCAAATCTGTGCCAGGTTCACATGCCAGTGGCTACCTGGCTTGGAGTTAAAAGCTTACCAAAGGCACTTCATTAAAATGTTTCATTTTTCTCTGCCGGTGGCCAGACCTCTGTCGGTTCCTTTATCTCTTCCAAGTAGAAAGCAAACCCCTCTTTAAGACTACTGATGGTCCCCACAAAGGACAGAGGGCACTCCAGCCAGATTCTTTGGGTCTGCAGAGTGGGGCTTGTCACCAAGTTTCTGAGAGTCTGTCTGCTTTGAAGCCTTCCTTGGTTGCCAGTTTCTGAGGATGGCTGCTGGTTTTCCAGCCTCTGCGTTCGAGAACGATTAGATGGTGGAGAAGAGCCATGCCTCTGTGCTGGCATGATAAATACGCCAGAGAAAGGTGCAGGGTGGGAGGTGTTAAAATTGCTGGCAGGAAAATAAAAGCTGAGCCAACTTCCTTCCCATTGAGCTGCTTCTGAGAAAGAGGGTGAGGGCTTAGAAAACTGAGCTAGAACTAGGGTGGTGAGAGTGAGTCACTCACCTCAGGCATAAAATCTCCAGGGGTGCCAAGAATTCAGTAATAAAGAGAAATCACATTCTAAAACAATATTATAAAAAAATCAAACAAAATGTACAAGCAAAAATGTACAAGGAATAAAAGGTCAAAACTTTAGGTCAAGGTACTATCAATGGGATCCATCAGATAGTGGAGTTGCCCTAAACTAGATGGAAAGTGCTGAGGTTGTTCCCAGGAGATGCACCTCTTGCTAACCCTAAAAGTGAAAGTTGCTCAGTTTTGTCTCTTTGCAACCCCATGAACTAAATAGTCCATGGAATTCTCAAGGCCAGAATAATGGATTGGGTAGCTTTTTCCTTCTCCAGGGGATCTTTCCAACCCAGGGATCGAACCCAGGTCTTCCATTGCAGGCAGATTCTTTACCTACTGAGCCAAAAGGGAAACCCAAGAATACTGGAGTGGGTAGCCTATCGCTTCTACAGGGAGCGACCCAGGAATCAAACTGGGGTCTTCTGCATTGCAGGAGAATTCTTTACCCTAACCCTAAAAGCAATTGAATTTTCTCCTCCTGCTTAAAAACCTCCCCAAATCCCAAAAGCAGCAAGATAACTCTTTACCCTGTGACTGCAGCCTTCCCCATTGCCCAGCACACTCTAGCCATAGCAACCTCCTTCTCTTCCCAGGATCAGTCAGTTCAGTCCCTCAGTCAGTTCAGTCACTCAGTCGTGTGTGACTCTTTGAGACTCCATGGACTGCAGCAAGCCAGGCTTCCCTGCCTATCACCAACTCCCGGAGCTTGCTCCAACTCATGTCCATCGAGTCAGTGATGCCATCCAATCATCTCATCCTCTGTTGATCCCTTCTCCTTCTGCCTTCAATCTTTCCTAGCATCAGGGTCTTTTCCAATGAGTCAGTTCTTCACATCAGGTGGCCAAGTATTGGAGCTTCAACTTCAGCATCAGTCCTTCCAATGAATATTCAGGGTTGATTTTCCTTTAGGATTGATTTGTTTGATCTCCTTCCTTGCAGTCCAAGGGACTCTCAAGAGTCTTTTCCAACAGCACAGTTCAAAAGCATCAATTCTTTGGCACTCAGCTTTCTTTATAGTCCAACTCTCACATCCATACATGACTACTGGAAAAACCATAGCTTTGACTACAGACCTTTGTTGGTAAAGTAATGTCTCTGCTTTTTAATATGGTGTCTAGGTTTGTCATGGAGAAGACAATAGCACCCCACTCCAGTACTCTTGCCTGGAAAATCCCATGGACAGAGGAGCCTGGTAGGCTGCAGTCCCTGGAGTCGCTACGAGTCGGGCATGACTAAGCGACTTCACTTTCACTTTTCACTTTCATGCATCGGAGAAGGAAATGGCAACCCACTCCAGTATTCTTGCCTGGAGAATCCCAGGGACGGGGAGCCTGGTGAGCTGCCGTCTATGGGGTCTCACAGAGTCAGACACAACTGAAGTGACTTAGCAACAGCAGCAGCAGCTAGGTTTGTCATAGCTTTTTTCCCAAGGAGCAAGCATCTTTTAATTTCATGGCTGCAGTCACCATCTGCAGTGATTTTAGAGCCTGAGAAAATAAAGTCTTCCCCTGTTTCCATTGTTTCCCCATCTATTTGCCATGAAGTGACGAGACCAGATGCCAGGATACCTGATCTCTTTCCCACCCCAGGACCTTTGCACTGGCTGATTCTCCGTCTGGAGCTTCCACCAGCTCTTCCTCTATGAGACTTACTGTCATCCTTCAAGTCTCAGCTCAAGTGCTACCTCCCAGAATACTTCCCAACTCACTGGATTTAAAATAGGTCTCTCCTACATATGGATGATCACCAGCTTCTTTTCCTCTTCCTTAGCACGTTTCACAGTCTATAATTATCTTGTTTACTTGTTCATTATCTCCATAGCTGCAGTGTAGGCTCCATGAAGGCAGGAAATCTGACTGTCATTCCGATGGTGCTGACATACCGCCTGACACAAGGAAGGGACTCACTAAATATTTGTGACCTTCATAGTTGACTGAAACTCCTTTTCAGGTATCGTCTCCTTTGTTAAGGTTCCCAGTATACATGTCCTCACCACCGCAGAAGTCACTGCTTCATTCTCTGTGTCCTCATTGCCTGTGTCCTCAGGCAATGCATTCTCTGCATTGCCTCAGAGTAATGCAGCATCTGCATTGCTGCATTCTACCTAGCTGGGCACACACCCAGCTCCTCCATGAAGCACTATCTCCTGGAGGTCAGGGACTGAGTCTTATTAACCTCAGTATTCTTGAGCACAACGCCCAGCACAGTGTCTGACATTAAATGCTCAAATAAATACAAATGAAATCTACATCAAATCAAAGTAGCCAGGGGGCACAGTAAATGTGTTCTGGAAATGTAAGGTCTAATTAAAATTTTGCAAACCAAATAATGTTTCAATGGCAGTAGAGGAGTTCACTGCTTAAAGGAACCCTATGGGGAGTCCTACTGTAGAGAGAGAATCACCCCCTTACTTATCCTTTAGTTTTTAATTTTAGATGTTCATAAATCCGATCAGGTTGGTCCTAATCCTGTGCACATTCTTCAGAACTTTCAGATGTCGTGCGTCCTCAGCCCTTCAGAGGTTATTGTTAGACCCTGAGGAACCTGGTCACTACCCCATTTGTATATTTTGGGGGATCTTCAAGATGATCTCCAGGTCCCTCTATGTTTTTTTCTTTACCTGAGGAAACACAAGCTTATGGGCAGCCCCTGTTCCATGGAGAAGCCTTACTTGATCTCTACGAGACAGGAAACGGAACTTCCCCAGTGGCTCAGCAGTAAAGAATCTGCCTGCAATTCAGGATATGCGGGTTTGATCCCTGAGTCAGAAAGAGGCCATGGAGAAGGGAATGGCAACCAACTCCAGTATTTTTGCCTGGAGAATCCCATGGACAGAGGAGCTTGGTGGGCTACAGTCCATAGGGTTGCAAAGAGTTAGACACAACTGAAGTGACTTAGCATGCATGCAGCCAGGCAGAGCTAGCATCTTGGAACAAACCAAATGCCTATGATACCTGAAACTGACTGACCCGGTGCCAGGATGCTACATGGCACACACAGTCAAAGAACGGCAGAGGGAGGAGCACCCTGAAGAAAATCACTGTTGCAGAGTCTTTACGTTCAGTGTGCAATATTTAATCTCTGTGAGCAGTTAAAGATTCCATTATAATCTCTAGAAAATTTCTGCCAAAAGGTACAAGTTAAAAATCAGTAGAGATATTAAAATGAAATAATAAGAAATATTCAATTAGCCTGAAAGTAGACGGGAAAGAAAAAACAGAAAAAAAAAATTGATCGAACCAACAGAAAATAAAATATCAAAGTGGTAGTCTTATTCAATGATATCAATTTTGACATAAGTTAAAATTATATGGTTTAACATAAAAGGAAGAGGTTGTAAGAATGGATAAAAATCAACACCCAATTATATATCATCCACCAAGGGACATATTTTAAATATTAAGAAACAGATTGAAAATAGAAGTCCAGAATGGCATGAAACTATTAATCAAAGAACTTTGAAGTCGTTCTATTAATATCATACAAAGTGAGTTCACAGTAAAACAATACTATGTTTCATAATGATAAAAGAATTAATTCTTCAAGAAAACATAGCAATAATAAATTTGTATGCACAAACACAGACCTTTATTGTGATTGCAGACCTTCAACGTATATGGAACAAAAATACAGCATATCAAAATTAAAGGGAGATCTAGACAAATCCAATATCATCCTCTCAGTAACTGGCAAAAATGGAGACAAAAATCTGCAAAGACACAGATCTGAACAACACTACAAACCATTTGATTGACATTTATAGAATAGTATCCTCAATAACAGCATACAGGGTCTGTTCAAGTGCACAGAGAACAGTCACCAAGGTAAAACATACATTGGGCCACAAAATTAATCTCAGTACATTTCAAAAGATTGAACTCTTCTGGCAGAAAACAACAAAATTCTGTAAAGCAATTATCCTTCAATAAAAAATAAATTAAAAAAAGATTGAACTCTTTTAGAGAATTAACAGAATTAAATTAGAAATCTAAGATAAGATATATATATAAAGGCTTAAATAATTAGAAATTAAACACTACATTTCTAAATCAGTGGCCCAAAACATCCTGGGCCACAAAATAAATTTCCATACATTTCAAAAGATTTAATTCTTCTAGAATATCAACAGAATTAAATCAGAAATCTAATACAAGATATATACCCAGGCTTAAATAATTAGAAATTAATACATTTCTAAATCAGTCATGAGTCAATGATGAAATCACTAGGAAAATTAGAAAATATTTCATACTAAATAGTAATAAGAATACAATGTATCAAAACTGTGTGATACAGCTAAAGCAGCAGTTAGAGGGAAATTCATTGATATAATACCCACATTGGAGAAGAAGAAAGGTTTAAAATTAATTATCTACATTTTTACCATTAAAAAATGAGCAAATTAAACCCTATGTAGATAGAAGAAAGAAAATAATAAAGATTTGAGCAGAAATTAATGAAATATAAAACAGACAATAAAGAAAACTAACCAGAGCCATAAATGTAGTCCTTTTAAAAGATTAATATAATCAATAAAACCTCTAGCTATATTGATCAAAAAAAGAGAAACACAAACTATATTAGGGGTCTGTTATCACTACAGATCCCACAAACATAAAAATTATAATAAAGATATAAACAAGTTTATGCCTGTAAATTTGATAACTTAGATGAAATGAATTCCTTAAAAAATGCAAGTTTGCTAAAACTGACACAAATTAGAGAATCTGAAAAGCCCTGTATTAAAGTCATTAGATTTGTCTAAAATCTTAAAGCTAAAATCACGATAAACTCCCTAAATCCAGGTGGTTTTATTGTTCGTTTTATCACCAGTCTTATATAAATGCTTTCAGAAAATAGAGGAGGAGCACGCCCCACTGTATTTTATGAGGTCACCATAAGCCTCGTACAAAAATCTGACAAAGCTTCTACAAAAATTACAGATGATAGCCCTCTTGAACACAGGGACAAAAATCATAAACAAAATATAGCAAGTCACATCCAGAAAAACAGGTAATCCATCTTGACTAAGTGGAGTTTGTCCCAAGAATGCAAGGTTATTTCAACATTTGAAAATCAATATATTTCATCACATTAACTGAACAGAGGAGAAAAATAATATGATCATCTCAGCAGATGTTGAAAAAGAATTTGAGAAAATGAAATAATACCCAGGGAAAGGAATTTCTTTTGGATTAAAACTTTATGGGTAAAAACTTTATGGTTTACATTATACTTGGTTGTAAATGTTGGATGCTTATTAAGCATTAGAATCTGCTGCCAAACAGGGAGCTTTTCTAGTAGGAACCTAATGGGTCATGGGGCATTTATTGGTTAGTTATCTGAGACTGCAGGGAAGATGTTCTAAACATATGTTCTCAGGCTAAAGTGTTTGCCTCCCCTTCAAACTGAAGAGAGAAGTGTGTGGAAAAATTCCCCATGAATGGTGAGTTTGGACAGAAACTTTGTTCACTGGTCCAAGTGCTTCAGTGGTTCACTAATAAGAGAATAAGACTCTTAACCAAAATTTAAAATATGCCTGTACTTCAGTCTAGAATATCTTCTTCTAGGTTTCTAGCCCACAAAAATAGTAATATGTACAAGGATGAGCAGCATTATCTGTAATGGGGAAAAACTGGAGAAAAACTAAATTCTATCAATAGATTGGTTAAGATTGTGGAATACTACACAGTCAGTAAAAAGGATGAACTCAATCTGAATGCAAAGATAGGAAAAATATCTGTAATATAGTTTTTTAAGAGCAAGTTGATACATGATATTTATAGTACAGAACACACTTTTATTAATATTAATTTTATTTATACATATATAAAACAAATGCCTGAAGGGTACATACTAAAATGTTGATCCTACTTGCTTTGGGTGGTAGTTGTTGGGAGATTTCAATTTTCTTTATGTTCATTTTCAAATGTTTCAACAAGAAACATTTTTTAAAATGTGAGCCACCAATTGTGAAAAATAGATATAATTATTCCCCTTACTGGGAGCTAGGGAGTGGGGAGTGGTTCCATTAGAACCCCAACTGTGTAACTTTGACAAAATGAGGCTCTTGTCTCATCTCCAGTGAGAATTATTATAATATTACATTGTGCAGAGAGTCATTGTGAGCATTTGTAAGACCTTCTGTGCTGATATACAGATGAGTCCCCGGAAGTCTTGTGTGTTGATCCATGAAGCAGGCAGAGTTTAAAGCACCACACACAGCACATCCACACCCCTTGCATGCACATTTAATACTAATGATGACAGATCATAGCCTGGGGACAGTCCTGTGCTGTGTGTTTTATACCTGTTATTTCTGGTCCTCTACAAAGCCCAGAAAAACATGCATAATTCAACACTCACTTTATTTAACACATATTCACTGATCATCTGCTGCATGCCAAGCACTTCTCTAGATGCTGCGGATACAGCACTGAATAAAAATGACAAAATCCCAGCACCTTCTGTAGTAAAATGTTCTTAGAAGAGACAAGCAATAAACCTAATGAATATCTGTAACTTACGGAGTTAACAGTAAGTATCTAGTGTGGTTGAAGGTAGCAGATACTACAGAAAAATACAGTGAGATAAGGTGAATTGGGAAAGTCAGAAGGGGTTGAGCTTGAAGGATGCAGGGGATTGAGCACAAAAGGTTGATGAGAGTGGGTGTTTTTATAAAGCAAACTTTTGAGCAAACACTTGAGGAAGATGAGGGAGTGAGTCAGACAAATATCTGGGCAAGGGTTTTCCAGGTAGTGGGAACAACCAGTGCAAAGGTGCTGAGCTGCAGTGAGGAGCTATGGAAGCTGCACGGAATGAGTGAAAGGAGGGAAGGTCAGAGAGGGAACATGGGACCCAATCCCAGGAGGCCTTTTAGGTCGGCGTGAAGACTGAGTTTTATTCTCTATGGAACAGAAGCTGTAATCACAGGGGGCATGAAGTACACAGGTGTAGGATCTGATCAGAGTTTTAAAAAACTGATTTAAGACAGGTGCCGCAGAAACCAGGACACCGGTTAGGAGGCTACTACAATAATCCAGTCTTGGGCAGGGTCATATTCCCATTTTAAAATCAGGATATTGAAAGTCAACAGGACTGTCTGGCTCATAGTCACACAGTTAATGAATGGAATCCAGGACCATCTGACTCCAAATCTTCTTTTTATCCAGAAACGAAAACTGGGCTTTGTGTTGTCCTGGGAGTTACTTTATTGCCAGTATCCTCACACTTGCTTGAGAGGGGGTATCACCTCTCAACCCCATTTTAAGCCTCTCTCCCACCCCATCATCTCTCCTTCCAACCCTCCTGCCCCTGCTACCTGCCAGCTGTGAAAACGGAGCTGATGTAGGTGCTTCACCAGTGCTGGGAATGCCATTTGACAGTCTAATGTTGGTTTCAAGTGTTTCTCGAACACCTGAAACAGCCTGGGGTGGCAAGTAACAACCATGGTAGTCCAGGCTGGAGAAACTGAGGCACTGTCAGATCAGCAAAGCACCCCACAGTCACACAGCAGTTTGGAGCTGGAGCCTCTTTCCCTCCCCGTTGCCCGTTTAGCACCTCCAGTCTCCTGGTCTGGGCTGCTGCTGCTGCTGCTGCTAAGATGCTTCAGTCGTGTCTGACTCTGTGCGACCCCATAGGCGGCAGCCCACCAGGCTCCCCCATCCCTGGGATTCTCCAGGCAAGAACACTGGAGTGGGTTGCCATTTCCTTCTCCAATGCATGAAAGTGAAAAGTGAAAGTGAAGTCTCTCAGTCGTGTCCGACTCTTCGCGACCCCATGGACTGCAGCCTACCAGGCACCTCTGTCCACGGGATTTTCCAGGCAAGAGTACTGGAGTGGGGTGCCATTGCCTTCTCCATGGTCTGGGCTACTGGGTATCAAACAGGCTGTTCTTGGTCCCCAGCGGCTCAGTCCCCATAGGGTGCCTATGCCCCTTGGCAAGGGTGAGCCCGCAGCAATCCAACAAAGCTAGGGTGAGTGATTATTATTTCCTCACACAGCATCCATCAGGAGACAAGCCCTGGCATTTATCTAGCTGCGGTGATTGTTATCTGGTGGCGATGTTCATCCCTCTGACAGTATCTTTTAAATAAGGTTCAGCTATCCAGGGGTCTGTCTGCTGCCGATTTCTTCCTGAGGGTTGAACCACAATCAGACCCAAGGCAGCAGGGGCACTGGGTGGGGTGGGGAGAGAGAAGGTGATTAAGGGGGAGGTCATTCTCACAGCTGAGCCAGAGAAACCGCCCTGAGCTTTGATTCTGACAAATGTTTGGGAGGATACAGAACCCTCATTGCCACTTTAGCAAACTTCTATACATAAATGGAACAGATCATCCAGGAAACTCCCTGGATAATGAAGTTCTGGGTGTGAGGAAGGTGAAAGCCTCTTGATCTCTATTGCTTGCCTTCCTGTCATCAGACTGGAATCTGAAATGGGTTTTGATTGAGGAGCTCAGAATGAACTATCATCAGCTGGTCCTGGCCCCCTGCATGAGAAGACCCCACCGACTCCAGGATCCTGGACCTCAGGAAAGTCTCTAAACTTCTCTGAACTTTGATTGGTTCCCCTGCCTAATGAGAATGGGAATGACCCCTTTCTCAGGGGCTGCTGTGAGGCTTAGGGGAGATTATAATACCGTGTCTTAGAGACGCCGTGGCGACGATGCAGTGCTCTTCACACGTGAGCTACTGCTGTTCCTCTTCAGGTCTAGGGTTTGGTTGATGTCAAGTTGCTTGCCCTGCACTGTCCCCCATACCCGTCCTGTTGACTTAGAGGCTAGCCTTCTTTCTATTGTTGTTGCTGTTTTTCAGTCTCTCCCATGTCCGACTCTTTGCGACCCCATAGACTGTAGCCCATTAGGCTCCTCTGTCCTTGCAGTTTCCCAGGCAAGAAGACTGGAGTGCGTTCCGTTTCCTTCTCCAGGGGGTCTTCTCGACCCAGGGATCAAACTCATGTCTCCTGCCTTGGCAGGCAGGTTTGTTACCACTGAGCCACCAGGGAAGACCCTTCTTTCTATTACTTTGCCTCTTTTGGTCTTAGATTGAAAGCCATGGTACAAGTAACGAGTCTTGGCAACCAACTGAGAGTCCTATATAGCTGAGGCTGTACTAGCCTGTGGGATTTGAGAGGAATGTGTGATTCAGTCTGTGCCCTCGTGGGATTTACTAAGGTTCACTTTTGGACAGATTGAGCCCAGAAGTCAAGGTACAATCATGAACTGCTCTGTAGGTGGATTCTATTTATTGAGGGCCTTACATGTGCTAAATGGTGCCAGGCGCTTCCATATCATTATGTTGTTTAACACTCTACAACCAATCTGAGAGGAAGATGTCCACATTTTACAGATGAAAAACTGCTATTTGGAGAGGTTGAATGACCAACCCAAGACCACTCTGATGACAGGACTGTGCTGAGGGCCATGTCTGGTTATTCTCAAGTCTGGGGCTCTCTCCCCTATTCCAATTAGAGTATCAGTTCAGTTCAGTCGCTCAGTCATGTCCGACTCTTTGAAA
The DNA here is from genome assembly GCF_016772045.2 of Ovis aries. Taxonomy (NCBI): domain Eukaryota; kingdom Metazoa; phylum Chordata; class Mammalia; order Artiodactyla; family Bovidae; genus Ovis; species Ovis aries. The sequence goes on along the minus strand of NC_056056.1, from coordinate 37,684,028 downwards.
CCCCATGAATTGCAATATGCCAGGCCTCCCTGTCCATCACCAACTCCCAGAGTTCACCCAAACTCATGTGCATCGAGTCGGTGATGCCATCCAGCCATCTCATCCTCTATCATCCCTTTCTTCTCCTAACCCCCAATCCCTCCCAGCATCAGAGTCTTTTCCAATGAGTCAACTCTTCGCATGAGGTGGCCAAAGTACTGGAATTTCAGCTTTAGCATCAGTCCTTCCAAAGAACACCCAGGACTGATCTCCTTTAGAATGGACTGGTTGGATCTCCTTTCTGTCCAAGCGACTCTCAAGAGTCTTTTCCAACACCACAGTTCAAAAGCATCAGTTCTTAGTGTGGTGCTTTAACCTGTCTATTACAGAGACGTGAAAATTCCTGGCTTGCATCCCAGGCAGCTGAGGCTCTGGGAGGCTCCTATGCATTGATTCTAGTTGCGCCCAATTCTGAGGCCTTGCTGCCATTGGGTACTATCACCTGTAAGCTCCTTTTGAGGGACTTGGAGATTGAAAACCCAGAGGAGAATTGCAAATCAAAACCACATGAGACTACACTTCATACCCACTAGGATGATTATTGTTTTAAAAAATGGAAAATAAAATGTGTTGGTGAGAGTGTGGACAAATTAGAGCTTTTGTGCATTGCTGATAGGAATGCAAAATGGTGTAGTGACTGTGGAAAACCATATGGCAGTTTCTCAGAAAGTTAAACATAGAATTATATGATCTAGCAATCCCCCTTCTGGATACATACCCCCCAAAATTAAAAGCAGAGACTAAAACACATTTGTATACCATGTTCATAGTAGTATTATTCACAATAGCCAAAAAAGTAGAAGCAACCCCTGTGTCCACTGATGGATGAATGGATAAACAAAAGCTGGTGTATACCCACAGTGGAATATTATGCAGCCCCCAAAGGAAGGAAATCGGAACACATGCTACAACATGAATAAATTTTGATGACATTATGCTAAGTGAAAGAAGCCAGACACAAACGGACAAATACCATAGATTCCACTTCTGTGATGTACCTAGAACATCAAATTCATAAGGACAAGAAGTAGAATGCAGGTCACCAAGGAGTAAGGGGAAGGCAAAATGGGAATTAATATTTTACAGATAGAGTTTCTGATTGGGATGATAAAAAATTTCTGGAATTGATCATAGTGCCATTTCCACAACACTGTGAATATACTTAATGCCTTTGAATTGTACACTTAAAATGATTAAAATGGTAAATCCTATGTTATGTATATTTTCAGTTCAGTTCAGTCACTCAGTTGTGTCCAACTCTTTGCTACCCCATGGATTGCAGCACACCAGGCCTCCCTATAGTAGTAAATGTATATTTACTACTATAAATGTATAGTAATAAAATGTATATTTTATGACAATAACAAAAAGCCCTCAGGGAGAAATGCTTCACTTGAAGAAAAGGAATTTATGCTACCAGTTCCTTTCACTAGTGAGTCTAGGTGATGATAATATTTGTTTCAGTTCAGTTGCTCAGTCATGTCCAATTCTTTATGACCCCATGGACCACAGCATGCCAGGCTTCCCTATCCATCACCAACTCCTGGAGCTTGCTCAAACTCATGTACACTGAGTCGGTGACACCATCCAACCATCTCATCCTTTGTCATCCCCTTCTCCTGCCTTCAGTCTTTCCCAGCATCAGGGTCTTTTCCAATGAGTCAGTTCTGCATATCAAGTGGCCAGAGTACTGGAGCTTCAGCTTCAGCATGAGTCCTTCCAATGAATATTCAGGACTGATTTCCTTTAGGATTGACTGGTTTGATCTCCTTGCTGTCCAAGGGACTCTCAAGAGTCTTCTCTACCCCCGCAATTCAAAGGCATCAATTCCTCGGTGCTCAGCTTTCTTTGTAACTCTCACATTCATACACGCCTACTGGAAAAACCATAGCTTTGACTAGATGGACCTTTGTCGGTAACGTCTCTGCTTTTTAATATGCTGTCTAGGTTTATCAGCATGTTTGTTTAGAAATCATTAACTGCTCATCAAAGAAGGGGCAGCCAAGACACTCAAGGGATGACAGGGCAAGTGAAACAGCTTTGCAATGTTAATGTAGGAAATGATTTGATTTCGTAAAACTCACTTTCACTTTTTATGCAACTTTCTTCTGAGCCCATCTATTGTCCAAAGCAAACAAACCTGCATCAGTATTCAGAGGAGCTACAAGAAAAACCACAGGTCCCTTTAAGTCACTCAACAATGCACATTTATGCCACATGTTTCTCGGGCTTTTAAAAGGCAATGTTCTGTGCCGATGGTCCCCCTGGCTGTATAGATAATTGTAAAACAAACTCCATATTCCGCTGACACCCTTTCTAATTACATCTTACCTTCATTAGGCTATTAAAGTGATAGATGGTAGCAATTACATTGAACCCCATTGAAAACTCTCTATCTGTGACGCGCAGTGACGAGAACATGAGTTATTTACCCAGAAGCCAGGAAGAACTTGGCTGCCTTAGCCAAGCCAAGCAAAGAGAAACCCCATGTGACCACTAGCAGCGCACAGGTTCCTGGGGCTGCGGTAGGCGGCAGTGGCAGAGTATACAGCTGGTGCTCACTTTTCTACTGGCCTCACAGATGCCTAGGCATGGAAAACAGAAACTAGTATCAGGTGTTACATTAATGTGTACAGTGAGCTCAGTCGTGTCTGACTCTTTGCAACCCCATGGGCTGTAGCCCTCCAGGCTCCTCTGTCCGTGGGATTTCCCAGGCAAGAATACTGGAGTGGATTGCCATTCCCTTCTCCAGTGGAACTTCCCTAGCCAGGGATCGAACCCCAGTCTCCTGCCTCATCTCCTGCCTTGCAGGCAGATTCTTTACCACTGGCACCACCAGGGAAGAATTACTTAAAATAATATGAATGTACTCAGAAGAGAGTCTCCAAAATGCTGAAATATTCTCAGTCATTCCATATGAAATGGCAACCCACTCCAGTATTTTTGCCTGGAGAATTGCATGGACAAAGGAGCCTGGCAGGCTACAGTCTATGGGTTTGTAGAGTTGGACATGACTGAGTATCACTCTCTCATTCATTCCATGTGAGGAGTGGATGAAGAACTAAAGAAGCTGAACCTGGAAAAAAGATGGGAGCAGAGAGGCCATTGCTGGACATTCCAAGATGAACTTGATGTGTTACGTCTACATGGCCCAAGGGAGATGAATTTGGTGCGAGCAACAGAACACCCAACTCTAACAGGTTCCCATAGCTAGGGCATACAGTAGTTTGCATCACTGGAGGTGCAGAGATAGATGGCCTTTGAGGGCGGGTGATTCATGGGCTCAGTGACATAATCTAGGCCTCAGGTTCTTTCCATTGCTCCACTCCACTCTTTAGCAGCCTTACCCTGAATTGGTGACTCCAGAATGTTTATGACGGATGCCAGTAGCATTATGGGCTGTATGCTCTCTTATTCTCTTCCGATAGGAAAGCAAGAGCTGACTTCCTCTAACTCTCATGAAAATAAGGAAAGCTTTTAGAAGCCTCCAGTGAATATCTCTGATCTCATTGCTGGAACTGGGCCACGTGCTCATTTGTAAACTACTTATTGTGTAGGGAGGATGGGATTACTCTGGTTAGGTAAGGCGAATCATGGTCTACCTGGAGCTGCTGAGAGGTCAGCTTCTTCCGAGATACTGGGGAGAAAGTCATGGCAGGACAGGGAAGGAAGGAAGGGGATTGACATTTGGCAAAGCCACAGACAGTAAGGAATCCACCTGCCAATGCAGGAGACTCGGGTTCAATCCCACAGTCAGGAAGATCCCCTGGAGAAGAAATGGCAAGCCACTCCAGTATCCTTGCCTGGAGAATCCCATGGACAGAGAAGCCTGGAGGGCTATAGTCCATGGGGTTGCAAAAGAGTTGGACATGCATTAGCAACCAAACAACAACAAAACTAAAGACCACAGACATTGTTTGTTATGGAGAAAAACAAGGACCAATAGTAGAGGCAGAAATGACTCATAGAAAGAAGAGCTTTTAGGACTGGGGGCAGATGTGTTGCATCCATTCCATAGCTGCCCTCTTGGATACCCATGGCAGACAAGGTTAATTAACCACACTACCACCAAACCTGGACAGCCTCAGCATCCTCCTTTACTTGACTTGTCCAGGAAGTCACTAACAATAAATTAGAGACTGCTCTCAAAAAGAACCCCTTTTGTCCTGCTATTTTATCAGCTAGGACTGCCCAGAGTTGAAATGGGCAGACTTGTAAGGCAGTGAGCTCTCAGTCACTGGTGGTATCCAAGCACAGGCTATGCGATCTGCAGAGATGCTATCTGGGATATTCAACCACAGGTGAAGGTTGGGATCCAACTGTCCCCAAGATTCCATGACCACAGAGGGCTCTGGAAGAAAGCTGGGGCACTCACGCAAGCTGCAGATTAGTGACAGGGGAAAGGTTTGAGAACCTTATCCTAGCTTTTGGCTTTCTCTCCGTGGTCCTGAAGCTGCAGATTCCTTACTTGGGATCTTACTCCAGGCATCCCCAGTCCTTCTCCAGTGTACCCATCCTACACACAAAGTATCTATACCTTTGCCCAAGGCTTTAATTTGTGCACAGTCTTTCCTTTTAGCTTCAAAAGTCTGATTCTCATTAAAACACACAAGTGAGACGGGCATCATCATTTTACTGATACACATACCTGAGAGGTTGGTTGACTTACCCAAGATCACACAGTTAGGGTGACGGTAGGACTGAGATGGGACTTTGGGTCTCCTGTCTTGCAGCCCAGAATGTTCCTCTGGAAGCACAGGGCTGTGGGGTGCAGGTGTCCTCATCTGGGCATACATGTGATGGAGACAGTACTGAGATGGGCATGAGGGTCAGACACCTGAACCACTATCCTCATCCCGGGTACCATAGGAGGCTTGAGTGCCAGCGATTCCAAGGACTCTGAGTGTTGTTGGTCATCTCTCCTGCCTGGGTTTCACTTCTTCCATCCACCTCCTACGGCATGCAAACAGGAGATGCTGGAATGGCTAGGATGCTGTTGGGCCAAGATGAAAAGTGAAGACACTTCCTCCAGCTTCTCCCTCTATATCAGATACTCTAGTGGGAGCCTGAATGACTGCTTCTTACCATGGGCTCCTGGAGCCTGTAACCTGACTAGATGGGGGTGGGAAGGTGGGGAGGTAGTCTGAGATTAAAGCCACACCTTGACCAGACACACAGCTTCTGTAGCCCTGCTCTGTCTCTTCTCTTAAGCCTTTTTCAGCTTGTAAAGTGTGTGAGAAGACCAGCACAATGTGAAGCAGGGAGCTGAAAAGCTCTCTCTGAAAAGACCACTTGGTTTCAGTGGTTTCTGGCGGCACAGCCAGCACTCTGAGCCCTCCTCTGTGCTAGGCCAGGGGAAGGCACTTGACGCGCTTTATCTGGGCGGTTCTCACTCGCAGAGCTGTAACACAGCAGTATTTCAATCAGCTGCTAGAAATCCAACAGATAGGTATCATAGGGCCTCATCTTAGTAGATGCTAAACGAATAATTCACTGACGGACTCAATGAGTGCTTAAACCCATTTTATAGATGAGTAAACCAAGTTAGGTGATCCCTAGTTGAAGACCAAGACTACCTATGAGTTAACAGCAGAGCTTGCACTGGAACTCTGTCTTCTGCCTCCTAGTCTGGTCTGGGGGCAGGACTGGACCATCTCTACCAGCCCTCTGGGCTCCCCAGTAGCCAGACACTTGGATTCTGGACCAGCAAACTAGTCTATGGGGCAGCGCTAGGCAGCAGGACATTCTGCAATGGTGGAAATGCTCTATACCCGCTCTGCAATATACAATAGCCACTAGCCACATGTGGCCACGTGCTAGTGTGACTGAGGAGCAGAAGTTTTAATTCACATGGCTAGTGGCAACCATGTCAGACAGCACAGCTCTGGCATGTTCTCTTCCCCAGGGTACAGCATCACAGCCTCTGCCAAATAGGGATGCAGTGGAAGTTTGCTGTTGGTGATGCTCAGAGAAACTTTCTTATAATCTTGGCAAAACATACCAGGTACCCCCAGATGCATCAGTTATTCTTCAGTGGCTATGCTTCTTTTTACAGAAGGGAGATGAAAACAAAATTGGAAGACTTGAAGCAGAAAGCCTATTGATTTTTAATCCTTTTTTTTTTTTTTTATCATCTAAGTAGTTCAAGGTGTATTCCTCATGTCATGGCATTCCTCTCCTGGAAACTGTGAGAACTGACCTGTAAGGCCTGGATGGCATCAAGTGATATGACCTAAACACACTTTAAAGAAAACCTCTCTAGTCAACATTAGTTTTTCCTCAGTGAAATGTTTGGACCTTTACTAACTATTCTTTCTCTTTAGGTTCTTGCCAGGAGAGGATTTTTTTAAAAATAGATTAAAGCATGAATCCATTAACCAGTAATTTAACTTCTAAGCTCTTATTCTTTTAAATTATTTTCTCATCACATAATAGAACCAAGGCACATCTGACCTAGAAAACAGCTTAGGCAACCTCCAGTCCATAAAACTGACAGGATGAAAGAGTTACTACTTATCCAGGTTTATGCAACCACTGGTCTGTGTTCTCTCCACCATAATTGTATGGATATATAAAATTCTCCCCATTTTACAGATGGGTAAGGAGCTGAGCTAGCATTTCTATCCAGGTCTACCTGGCTCTGAGACTGGGACTCTTCCTCTGTACCTTAACCTTTCCAATCATTTCTTGGACAAGGACACGGAGACCCAGAGAGTTGTCAGAACTCCAGCAGTAAGGGCCTGACCCTTTGTTTTTGTGCTCCATTCAGTTCCACCCTCTGACCTCAGATGTACAGTCCCATCCCCACTCAGCTTGCACGTGTCACCCCTTCTCCCATAAAAAGTAACAATGCCTTCATTTGCCATCCAAGCCCCACTGACCCAGTTTGGTACCAACCTTCTGTGCACCATCCCTCATCTCCACTCAGTCAAAGGAGGTGTCTGAGCAAGTTCAGTGCTTGCATTCCTTCTCTACTCTCAGAATTGAGCTGTTTTTTCTTGCCACAGTGAATATATACATATACGCGCACACACAAATTGCATACCTGTATACTGACAAAGGTGTTTTGGCATTAAACACAAAGATGCTTATTACAGCAATATACATTACAGTAAAAAGTAAAAACAACATACATGGTCATCATAACAGAAATGTTAAGAATAAAGTATTTCTACTCTGTAGATTAATATAAAGCCACTGAAAGGCAAATAAGAGCCCGTGACAGGGGAGTATGCGGCTTCCCGCAAAGGGCACAACTGAAAGAGGAGAGAGTCTATCTCCCTGAGGTGTCGTGGGCATATACAGCATTGAGCAAAACCAGAAATGGCTGAAATGGACCCCAGGATAATAATAACAACAAAAGCAGTGAAAATGTGAGCTAATCAAGCTTTGCATTCATTTTTAAGTTCAAGTTTCCAGTACTTGCCAGCTTCTCCTTGAAGCGGTCCCTCAGGGTAGCTGGGAGAATAAAAAAGCACAATGGGCTTAGAGTCAGAAACCATTAGTTCAAGGCCCTGCTGGGTCACTGAGACTTCCGGGTGCCCATCTGTTAAATGGGGGGGGGATTCCATCTACTGAGGAGCTGCCTTGAGCAAAACGGGTAGCTATTAGCATTCCCTGGAGTGTGTCTCCCTGCTGTTCCATTGTTCAGGGCTTTCTCCAAGCACAGCGAGAGTTAGGGCAGCTTCCACATGGCAGCCAGGCAGAAAAGGGGGCCAACCACTACCGCTTGGATTTGCCCACCCACCCACCAGGTTCGGCCTTAACCTGAGGAATCAAGTTGTTATGTAGCAGTTTTTCCACAAGGTGGCAGGCTTGGGGAGGCAGGAACCCGCCATGGCTCCCCCTGGAGTCCTGCTGTATATGTGGGTTCTGCTGAACCAGAATATTAAAACTGGGCTTAGCAACGATGTTAATAGCTGCACATACCTTCGGGGCTTCTCATGCCTTAGCAACCATTTAGAGGACAATTTCCAGACCCTGGTCAGTGCACAAGGCAATTACTACTGTGTATTTCCATAGAAGATTATTGTCCCCGAATGTTCTTACAAATTGTTTAGTTCAGCCCGGTGTGCTAGTGGAAGCCTTGGCGGAATGACTTCAGCCCTGGACTGTTACACTTCAGCACTGACCTGGGGTCTGTCCTCCAAGGCCACGGAGGCTGGGAGCTTACTCACCTGATTTGCTTTTCAAGCCTCTAACTCAGAATCATGTGAGATGGAGAAGAACAGGGATTTCAAAATTTCTAAGCAGCAGAGGATTTTTTTTCCCCCAAATGAAATCACATCTGGAACGTATGTGTTTACTTTATAATTTATAATTAATAATACTTTTTTTCGAAGTCAATCAGTGACAACACTGAGACTGTTTTGATTAACAAATAAGATTAAATCAGGAACCATGGATGACAGTTGCATTTTTATATCAACTTCAGTATCTGATTTATATCTGTATTTTATTCGAGTTGTATTAATAATGCATAACAACTAATACTTCAGCACAGCTCTGAGTACTTCAAGTATTTTAACTCATTTAAGCCTCGGAACCCTTAACAGATTATATTATCATTCCCAGGGGAGGAAATAGAGACCCAGACATTTGGTTAACACTTGGTTAAGTGGCCCAAGATCACATAGCTGGGGAATGGCCAGAGCTGGGTTTCGAATCCAGACAATCTAGATCCATAATCCAGGATTGGAGTAACTAGTTTCTTCTGCAGCTCCCAATGAAAAGCCTTGTGTGTGTGTGTGTGTGTGTGTGTGTGTATTTATTTATTTATTCTCTACAACTACATATATATATGTAGTTGTAGAGAATAAATTTTAATTGCCTGCCCTGCAAACTTGGGCTATTCCTTAATTAAACTGGGAGGGCAGAAAAGTCTTATTCCAGGTTCTAACAAAAAATAATAAATAACCAAGCCCCTAAAGCACTCCCATTAGGATTTGGGGAATAGTTTGAAATTCCTGACCCAGAGCACCAGGGACATATTGAAGGAGCAATCAGTCTGTCAAGCACATGTGGAGAGGACCCTCAGGGTAGAGCAGAGGCAAAGACATTGGCTGGCATTTCACCAAATGGAAATCTCTAGTCTCTGGCACTACCCATAGTCCCCATTACAAATCTTTCCAGCTGGTAAACAGAATGATGCCACTGACATTTAATTGAAATGTCAGCACATTTAGAAACAGCCCTGATGAAACTGCCAAGTTAAAGTTATCGCTGATGACTTAAGCTAAATGGAAACAGAAAATCACCACTAACACCCACCACCCCCACACATACACATACCCGCACTGTAATATCAGACAGAGAGAAAGCAGAGAGCTTCAGCTGTCCAAGAAAAATTTACAGATAGTTTTTAAATGGAGTTTTATTCTAGCTACGAAAACTATGAGGCAATTGGAAAAACTTGTGGAAGTAATCAGGTCTGAGACAGGCCAATGGCCATATAAATCAATTCAACAAGCACACACTGATTAAATTGTGTTTGGATAGTAATATTACCTTACATTTATTTGCATAGCTTATGGTTTATAGAGGCCATAGTAGATGGCAAGAAATGGCCACAATTCTTCACTACTTCCTGAATCTTCACCTTATGCCTTCGTACTTTGCATGTTGGGCTTAACCATGTGATTTGCTTTGGCTAATGAGTTGTCAGAAGACGTGACATAAGCAGAGGCTCATTTCCATTCATCCAGCCCTACCCTCTGCCATCGAATATACCTGTGGAACAGAGCCAAGTTGTCCTAAGACCATCATAGGTCAGCAGTGGCTAGCCAATTCCCAGGAATATGAATGAGCTCATTCATATCAGCAGAGCCATTTAGCTGTGACCTGAAGGCCATTTAGCATATGACCACAGTCATATGACCAAGCACAGTGGGAGTAGCCAAGCCCAAATCAGCTGAAAGCCACATGCTTCTGAGCTAATTCAGTGTTTACCAGTGTACGCCGCTGTGGTTTCTGAGGGTTTTGTTCAACATCGCTAATGTGGCAACAGATAAGTGATGGGGAGACTCGCCTTGTATGACCTTCTGTGTCCCCTCCTTGGGAAGGAGTGTGGGACAGGGGTTATATCTCCCATTTTATAGATGAGAACGCTGTGATTCATAGAGTTTAAGTGGATTGCCTTTACTCCACAGCTGCTTCTTCTGATGCCTAGTTCTCTGTTTGTGCTTAAGTCATATAGCCTCTCTGAAGTACTTACCCAACAGCATTAACCTAGAGGCTGAATCCATTTTTTCCTTTTAGATCAAAGGGGCAGTTTTTATAGGTTGAAAATGCAGAGAGAGAGCAGAGGTTTCAGAAGTTCTTGGGCCCGAAAGGCAGAAACTGTGCAAGCATTGGCTTTGTGGGCCACTGTACCCACCCCCACCCCCCACAACCTGGAATACCTCCCACCTTCTCTGGGTTCCACTCTGCTTTGGAGAGATATGTGATTCAGCCCATGTCAGATGTGTGTTTCTCTTGCCGTCACTCTGTGGCTGATTCACGCACAGACATTCTTCAAATGCTTCACACAAATCCCTGCCAAGTAAGGAAACCACCAGGGACTTATGAAGAAATGAGCAAGAATAATCTTTTTGCCCTTGCAGTGCTCACCTTAAAAATCTACTCTAGCTCCCAGCTAAGGCCTAGACTCATGTAAGATCCTTTACAGTCTGGACCAACCTACAGTTTGAGCATCACTACTTCCTCCACATCCTCCCCACAAATACCTCTCTGTTTCAGAATCAGAAACATCCTTCTCTTCCTGAATAAGTGGCCCAAGACCACACAGCTAAGGAATGGCAGAGGTGGGGTTCACAGTCAGGCAGGCTAGCTCCAGAGTCTGTCATCTGTGACTCTGAAAGCATTCCGAACTTTTGCCTCCACTTACACTCCTCTCCTGTTCAGAATTCTCATCTCTTCTTTTCCTTCACCTGGTGAACCCCTATTCTTTCCTATAAGATCACTCTCACTGCATAAATACCTTAAAGACCCACCCACTTTATGTGTGTGTTCATACATTGATTCTGTCTGCCCAAGCCTGGGAAGCATCCTAAGACCTTGTTGTCAAAACATCATGGCATCCTGGTTCATGCAGAGCCCTCGAAAGTCATGGGAAACGGCAGGCTTTGTTCTACCAGGCAGCTGCCCTGTTTTGTTCATCTTTCTATTTCTGTATCTCTCCTGGAACTCCTTCTATAATGCTTGACATATATTAGAAACTCAACAATTGTTTGCAAAAAAGTGAAAACCCAAACAAGCTATTGGGCATTAGGTTCCCAAGAGTTCCTCTGAGAAGTAAAGGTACCTCCTCAGAGCCTTTGATGAATTCCCCTAAAAAGCTAGGAGTGCGCTAGAATAGTATGTGCTATTACTACCAAGGAAGGTGTTAGGAAGATCACTTACCCTCATTGTCTGTAAAATGAAAACAGCAGATGGTAGCATCTTAATACTATCACTTAAAAAAGAAAAGCTCATTTTTCAAGAACCTATGACACATGGGGGAGGGAAGCAGAGTGGTGAGTGGTAGGCATGTCTTTTGAAAATCTTTCCACGAGATTCTGACATTCTCACCCACCCCCAACATGAGACTCTTTAGTCTAGGTCTGCACACGAGAGAGTGTGGAGAATGGAGGAGTGTATGGTGTTCCAGGAGAACTCAGAAGTTCTAGATAATTTTTTAAAGAAGGAGTGAAGCTGGAAAAGGAGTGAAGGTGACTCCCAGGAGAATGAAGACAGAAAACATTCAGAGGGCAGGGAAGAGGTAAAGGAAAGTCACCACTGGATGTTTTATTATCCACATAGACTGAGGATAAATGCAGAGAAAAGTCCAAGGCTATGATCCTGGATGTCTTATTGATGACCCTGTGTGTTTTGGGGGAATTCCATGGTCCAAATTCATGGAGTGCGTTAGAAGTATGTGAGGGCATGCTCAGGACCATGAGGGTGCAGGATGTGGGGGAGGGAGAAGCTAGGAAGATGCTTTCATTCCTGCTGGCCTTGTGGAAAAAAGAAAATCTAAGATGGAGTAGGTGGTGGCTGCAGAGCAGGAACCAAGAAGGGTTGTTACATGATCTGCAGGAGAAAAGGCCAGCAGGGCCTACAATATCCAAAAGACAGCCCCAGAGAGGATGTTCCAGCAGAGCTTTTGAGATGTGCTCTGTAACTCTGGGCTCTGACCTTGATTTAGTCAAGGCCTTTCCACTCCAGTATTCTTGCCTGGAGAATCCCATGGACAGAGGAAGCCCACAGGCTACAGTCTGTGGGGTCGCAAGAGCTGGACACAGCTTAGCGACTAAACGACTGAACTGCTTCATCACGTGGCTCCTGGACTATTGCAGGAGCCTCCCAACGAGTCTCCGTAACATCTACTTCAAGTTCCCCACTAGTACCACCAAAGTGATCTCTTCCCCTCTGCATTATAGGTATGTTAAAAGTAGAATCATATATAGATTTATGTATTTACTATATGCATATGTATATATATATTGTTCTTTGTAATTATTTTATTAAAAGGGGATTGATTACATTATACACATCCTTCTGTATCTTTCCTTTCTCATTCAGCCAAACACATGGAATTTCCCCTAAGTTTTCTAGTAGTTCTGCAATTCATAATTTTTGTTACATAATCATCCACAGTATAGCTGTATCAGCCTATTCAGCTTGGGATCACTGTAAACATCAGTAACCAATTCAGTAAACACACGTGTGTGTGTATATATATACAATATATATATTCCTCCTATGTCTGTGTCCTTAGAAACTTTTCTTTTTATTTATATAATCTAGATTCACAGAAGTTAGACTGCTAGGTCAAAGAATATATGTACTTTGTATACTAATGACTGTTGCTTTCTAGCTTCCAAAAAGCTGTAAATTTATCACTATCCTACCCAGCAGTGTCTGAGGACACTCTTTATTCTCTGTACCGCTGCCAGCAATAGATATGATAGTTCCTTTTAATTTCCACTGGTCTGGTGGGTACAAGAAGATACCTCATTGTTATTTTAATTTATGACTATCAGTGAACTGAGTACATGTTGTGCCATCTGCATATGCCCTTCTATGAACTGCATTTTGATACAATTTTTCTGTTTATTGTGATTTAGTTTTTTGTGAATTTATAATTTCTCTTTGGTAGAAGAACTGGCACTTTACCATCTGAAGTACAAAAACTGTATTGTCTTCTTATTATCTTTGCTCTGTCTTTTTTTGGTCAGAATGCATAAACTAAATTTTTATTGAGGTAAAATTTGTGTGTCATAAAATATACCTTTTAAAGTGTACAATTCATTGGTTTTCAGTGTATTCACAAGTTGTACAAGCATTAGTCCTATCTAATTCTGGGACATATTCATCCCCGGAAGAGGCCCTGTATCCATTAGCGGTCACTCCTCATTTCCCTCTTTCCCAAGTCCCCGACAACCACAGATCTGATTTTTGTCTTTATGAATTTGCCTATTCTTGACATTTTCTATAAATTGCATGGAATCATGCATATGTGGCCTCTTGGGTCTGCTTCATTCTCTTAGCATAATGTTCTCAAGGTCCGTCCACGTCGTAGCATGCATCAGAACTTCATTTCTTGTCATGGTTCAATATTCCCTTGTATGCTGCTGCTGCTGCCAAGTCGCTTCAGTCATGTCCGACTCTGTGCAACCCCACAGACGGCAGCCCACCAGGCTCCCCCGTCCCTGGGGTTCTCCAGGCAAGAACACTGGAGTGGGTTGCCATTTCCTTCTCCAATATTCCCTGGTATGTATACACCGTATTTTGTTTAACCATTCATCAGCTGATGGACATTTGGGTTGCTTCTACCTGTGGCCTATTGTGAACAGTGCTGCTATGAACATTCATAGACGAGTTTTTGTACAAAGATGTTTTCATTTCTCTTCATTCTATACTGAAGGGTATAACTGCAGAGTCACATGGTGACTCAATGTTTAACCTCTGAGAAACTGCCAGACTAGTTATTTTCCCAAGAAGCTGCATCATTTTACATTTCTACGAGTAATGTATGAAGCTTCCAGTTTCCCCTCCTATTATGTGGAAGAACTTATAAAAGGCTTAGTGCTGATTCTTCTCTCAAAATTTTTAGAATTCAGCAGTGAAACCACTTGCTTCTAGGCTTTTCTTTGTGGGAATTGTTTTTGTTATTAACTCAGTCTGTTTACTCATTATAAGTCATTCCGATTTTCTATTTCTCCTAAATTAATGTGTCTCTTTCTAGAAACATGTTCATTTTTTCTGTCTTTTAGTTTGTTGGCCCACACGTATTCATAGTATTCTCTTATAATTCTCTTTATTATAAGATCAATAGCAATGCCTCCTAATTTTAGTATTTTGAGTCTTCTTTCCTTTTTACCAGTCTGGTTAAAAATTAATCAATTTGTTGATTTTCTTTCAAATAATCAAATTTTTATTGTATTGACTTTCTGTAGTATTTTCTAGTCTGTATTTTATTTGTTTCCATTCTAATCTTTATTATTTCCTTCCTTCTCCTTTCTTGAAGTTTAGTTTATTCTTATTTGTCTAGTTTCTTAATTAGGGTAGCCGGTTAGGATTTTGTTTTGAAATCTTCTTTTTCCGTATAGTGCTTCACAGCTATACATTTTCTATCAAGCATCCCTTTTGCTGTATCACATAGGCTTTAGAAAATTATATCTTCATTTTCCTTCTTCCCAGTTTTCCAATTTTCCTCATGACTTCTTAGACTCATTGGTTATTTAGGAGTTTGTTGTTTAATTTTCATGCATCTGTTAATTTAGTAAATTTCCTTTTGTATTGATTTCTAATTTCATTCTGCATGGATGAAGAACAAACTCTGTGTGATTTTAATCCTTTTAAATTTATTAAGGCTTGTATTGTGGCCTAACATATGGTCTATCCTGGAGAATGTCTATATGTCTGGAGAATGTCTATTCAGCTCTTGTTGGGTAGAAAGTTCTGTAGATGTCTGTTGGGTCTAGTTGGCGTGTAGTGCTGTTCTGTGTAGGGAAGTATTCTATTTTTTAATTGATTTTCTGTCTAGTTGTTCTATCCATTATTAAAAGTAGGATATTGAAGACTCCAACTGTTATTATTAAAATGTCTATTTTCCCCTTCAATTTGTCATATATTTTGCTTCATGCATTTGGGAACTCTGTTGTTAGGTGCGTAAGTGTTTATATTTCAATGTCCTTCATTGTCTCTTGTAACCATGTTTGTTTTAAAGTCTATTTTCTGATAATGGTACAGACATAACTCAGACTTCCCTTGGGGCCTAGTGGTTAGAATTTGGGGCTTTCACTGTGGTGGCCCGGGTTAAATCCCTGGTCAGGAAAGATGCCACAGGCTGCGTGGTGTGGCCAAAAAGAATATAATAAAATTAAGTTTTAAGGGAAGCCTGGCATGCTGTGGTCCATGAAGTTGCAAAGAGTCGGACATGACTGAACAGCTGAACTGACTAACTGAAGTTTAAAAAAAATTAAAAGGTATAGGTACACCTCAGAGATATTTCAGGATTGGTTCCGGACTACCACAATAAAGCAAATATCCCAGTAACAGGAGTCACGCAATTTTTTTGGTTTTCCACTGCATATGAAAGTTATTTTTATAGTATACTGTAGCCTATTAAGTGTGTGACAGATTTATGTCTAAAAATGTACATAACTTAACTTAAAAATACTTTATTACTAAAAATGCTAAACATCATCTGAGCCTTCAGTAAATCATAATCTTTTTGCTGATGGAAGGTCTTGCTTCAGTGTTGATGGCTACTGGCTGATCAGGGTGGTGGTTGCTAAATGTTGGGTGACTGTGGCAATTTCTTAAAATACTGATAAGACAACCGTGAGGTGTGCTGTATTGATTGACTTTTGCTTTCATGAATACCTTCTCCTTTCATGAATGATTACTCTGTAGCATGTAATGCTGTTTAACTGCATTTTACTTGCAGTAGGACTTCTTTCAAAATTGGAGTCAATCCTCTGAAACCCTGCTGCTGCTTTATCAACTAAGTTTGTGTAATATTCTAAATCCTTTGCTGTCATTTCAGCCATCAGTTAAGTTTGCCATCTTACATGGGAACAGTTCATGGCACCCGAAAACAATTACGATGGTAACATCAAAGATCACTGATCACAGGTCACCATGACAAATATAGCAATAGAAGTTTGAAGTGCTACAAGAATTACCAAAATGGAAAACATACTCAAAGTGAGCAAATGCTATTGGAAAAATGATGCCAATAGACACACTCAATGCAGGGTGGCCGCTAACCTTTGATTTGTAAAAAACGCAGCATCTGCAAAGTGCAATAAAGTGAAGCACAATAAGACAGGTATAACTGTATAGCTATTCCAGCTCTCTTTTGATTACTGTTTGTGTGATTATATGTCTTTTCCATCCTTACACTTTCAACCTATGTATGTCTTTGAATCTAAAGTGAGTCTGTTGTAGGCAGCATATGGTGGGATTATATTTTATGGATTCTGCCAATCTCTGCCCTTTGATTGGAGTTTACTAATTATATTTAATGCTAAATCTGTTTGCATTTAATGCAATTACTAAAGAGGTATTATTTACATTTGCCTTTTGCTATTTGTTTTTACATATCTTTTTTGTTACTCCAGTCCTCCATTACTGCGTCATTTGTGTTAAATATTTCCTAATAGTATACCTTAATTAAGTCCTTTGTCACTTCTTTTACTATCTATATTTTTTAGTTATTTTCAAAGTAGCTGCCCTGGTGGCTACCAGGCTGCTGGTTTTCACAGAGACTGTGAGCTATTGCTCTTCAGGACTACTGCAGAGCTGGTGAGAGGGAGATGAAAATAGGACAAACTGAAAAGTCATATGTCCACTGTTCTTATCAAAATTCAGCCACTTTTCTTGTATAAATGCTCTTTGGATTTCTTCAACCCTTTGGTTAATTTTCAGAGTTCTGAAAGAGTTGATTCCAAACATTTTTGCTAGTGTTATTATTGCCTTTATGGAGGAGTGAATTTTTGAAGGTTCTTACTCTGTCATTTTCGCTGATGTCTTTGTAATATCTTTTTTCCCCATAAAAAGTCATTTTAATTTGTATTTTCTGTAAAGGTTTGCTTTTTAAATTTGCATGCAGTTAAATGTTTATACTTTATTTTATTTATTCTAGGTGTCCACTGTTCATTAGCAAAGTCTCCTCAACCTTAGATTGTAGTCTTCTAGGTTAATGTATGGGGCTTCCCTGGTGGCTCAGATGGTAAAGAATCTGCCTGCAAGCCAGGAGACCTGAAGATAAATAAATACCATATATAATATAAATGTGTATATATTATGCATGTACATAATACATTCAAAGATATGCATCATGGTTTTGTGCAAACAACATACATATTCAATTTATTTATATAATTGTATATATCGATATAATGATGTAATGAATTGTTTTAATAGATACTCTCATACTGGACTACCTTTAGTATAGAATTTGCTTAATCACAATATATTTTTCTTTAGATCATTGCCAGATTATATTAGCTAATATTTCCATTTGAATTTTGTACCATACTTATAAGCAATATTGGGATATAGTTTGTATTCCTTGTTGTCTTTATCAAGTTTCTTTTTATCATCTGAAAGAGTTAAATGGAAATTAGCTTTCTTAAGTTACATGAAATCTCAGTGTATAGGCCTAGTGATTTTTTAAAATATAATTCACTAATCAGTTTGTCTATTTCTTCTCTAGTAATTGGTCAAATCAAGATTTTCATTTCCTCTTAAATCAGTTCTAATGGGAAATGTTTTACCTAGAATTAATACATTTACTCTGGTTTAAATATTGCTGATATAAAGTTCAAGAATGTAGCAGTGCCTTGTCTCCTTTTTATTTCCAATCTTGTCTATGTTTATGCTCTGTTTTCCCCGTTAATGAGACTTGCAAGAGGTATATCTGTTTTATTGTTTTTCTTTTTAAAAAATCAGATTTTGGATTTATTTATCCTTTCCATTTTAAAATTTCCATTTCACTGATTTCAAAGAGGAAATTTAAAAAGAAATCACTTCCTAGCTATATACCAGTGAAAAATATAACACTTCATACAAAATAATACAAGACGCTATAAAAGCAGTACTTAGTTATTAAAGAACACTGAAAAATAAAGGAACCAAGGGCTCGCTTTAAACTGTAACAGCAAGCAATCAGGAAAAAAAGAATCAATAAAGAGAAAAGTTAAAATCAAAGAGATCTTTCAATTCTGGTTCTTCCTTGCTTATATGTTTTATCTCTGCCTACAAGGGGTAAAAGATAAGACTAGCTTCTTAGCACAAAACATGGCACCTAAAGTCACTTATCATCTAGTACCTACTTACCTCTTAGCCCCATCAGTTGACACTCTCTAACACAATTCATGCTTCAACAATACCTAGTTGTTTGAATTCCCAAAATACATTCTCTTCCTTGCCTTTATTTTATTGCATTTTATCCCAGTTCTGTGGAATGAACTTCCTATCTTCTTCCACCTGGCAAGCTCCTTTTAATCTTTCAAAATCCAGCTTTATGGCATCTCGGTAGGAAGTATACCCCACTTCTCTACCAGATAGAAAAAAATTTTTCTTCTTCTGAGCCACACCTCTACCTGTATATATCTTCACTGCTAATTTTGTACAGTGGTTGCATCTGCCTCTCTTATAAGACTATGAGCACCTTGAAGGCCGTAATTATATTTTTCTGGGTTCTCTAATGACTCCCAGTTCAGTACCTGGAATGTATTATCAGATTGAAAACTATTTATTGAATGAGTCAATGAAAGCCATGACTGTAATATCCAATCATTCAAAGTCCTTGTTTGCTGGAATACTCTATCACAGTGTTTTACATATTTGCTTTTTCTACTTTCTGTATGTTTGATTCCTCATAATCTTTTACATAATACATTCTGCTCCCATCATTTCAATGAAATGGATTAACCCAAAATCTCCAACAGCCTTCTTGCTACTGAATTATTCAGTGACCCTCATTTTCCCCAGGTTTTGTTTGGCCTTCAAGTAGCATTTCTCCTGTAAAACCCCTTCATCTTTTTGCTTCCCTCCTTTGATTGTGGGGCAGCATTCTCCCTAAGCATATATTTTAAATTGCTTCACTTAGCTGCTTCTAAACAAGTTTCGTCTGTGTAGCTTAGTCGTCGTCTTCATTCTTTTCTGAATGGCTTCATGTATTCCTATGGGGACAGATGGCAAATTTGTTGAGGCTCATCCATGCTGTTTTCCACGTGGCTGTACCAGTTTACAATCCCACCCACAGAGCACAAGAGTTTCCTTTACTCCACATCCTTGCTAGCATTTGTTATCCCTTGTCTTTCCTGATGATAGCTATTCTAACAGGCGTGAGGTTATAAATGATACAGAATCTTGTCCCCCATTCACACAGGGCTCCTCCTCTGTGGAGCACTTCTTCTGTCTGTCTCTTTAGTTCACCTGCCATTCCTTTTTATTGAGGTATAAAGCCACAGAATGTCAGAACTGAAAGGGGAAACTGAGGCCCCACAGTTGGAGTGACTTGTCTAAGGCCATATGGCAAGAGCCAAGGCCAGGGCCAGATCCACTTTCTTAAGGACAGTATCTTTCCCACTTGACTTCTGTCTGCTCTCTCTTTATACCACCTTCTTTCTGATGCCTCCCTAATGGGAGACGGTGTAAGGGAAAGTGTCAGGGAGTGAAAGGAAATGCATAGGCCATGGGGCCCATCGTGTGTGTGTGTGTGTGTGTGTGTGTGTGTGTGTGTGTGTTTCCCTCCTTTATGCTCTATGTATAGCCCTCTGTGCGGCTGCATCAGGCTCCTGGAAATGAGCAGAGAAGTCTCTGATCTTGACAGGATCTGTGAGGAAAGAAGTCATCACTCCTGGCTCTTCCCAAATCACTCACCTTCTAGAAGATACCCAAAGCCCACCCAGCCTGGGCTCTGGCACTCTCTACCACGGCAGGCTCAGAGGTGAGCCCTGAATGGCTCACACAGCCACACAGCCTTGACATGTCACTGTCTCTCAGAACCCAGATCCCTAGACATTATGGACACTGGCAAGTCTATGACCCATCTCACTCCATTGCCTCGGCAGACAGCAACCCAGCAACAGCCTCTGACCTCTGTCCTGCTCTGACCCTCATGGCTCAAACACAGAGCAAGGAATAGCTCAAAGGGATGTCAAGCTCCAGCATCCTCCAATATCAAATTTTTAAAAGTGCATTACCATCAATAGATGTGGTTTTATTGTAACTGCTTGGAATTTGAATAGCATGCTATAACCATCCCCATAAATTGGACTTCTTTAGATTTATTAAGCTATTTATTGAATGGTAGGTAATAAACATTCGGGATTAACAGCTCTGCAACTTCTCTGAGACAGTTACACAAGAGAGTTGCTAAAATCCCATAAAATAATTACGAATCAGTCACCGTGCTGACAAACCATAATTGTCAAAAGTTCAATGCAGACTCAGGGCCTTATTTAAAAGTTTGTTCTTGTTTGCAGATCTGATGTTCCTCTTCCTTTCCCCTGGCATTTCCTTTCTTTTCTCTCTTTTCCCCTACTTTCTTCTTATTCCCCATGTCCTCATCTCCTCTCCCACCGTTCCTTATGGTTTCTTTCACTTATAATATATGTAAGAAGTAGCATGGTGTAAAGAAAAAGGTGAGATGTAGACAGCTGAGCTCAAGGCAGGGATCTGCCACCTGCTGCCTTTGAGACCCTGGGTGAATCTCTCTTGGCCTGTCTCTCTTTAGATCAGTGCGGAGGCCTATGCAGAGCATCCAGAACGTGAGGCTTTGGATGACTTTTGGCTTTTACTTCTCTCCTCCTCCTCCTCCCCCCACTTAGTTCATCCTGAGCGTGACTGCCAGACTGGCTCTCCTGCAGTCCCGTACTCTCCGTGTCTCTTTTCCACGACTCCTCTGACATCACAGCTCAGCTGGGATATCGAGGCCCATGTGGCCCACTGCCTGCCAACTTTATCACCAACTTTATCACTTTATCTAGGACCTGGCATTATCTGGATTTTAATTCAAGTCAGATGAAAATACACTTTTAAAAACTGTGGTTAAAAAATATATATATAAATATGTCAAATATATATATATATATATAACATGGGGGCTTCCCTGGTGGCTCAGTAGTAAAGAATCTGCCTGCCAATGTAGGAGACACAGTTTAGATCCCTGGGTCGAGAAGATCTCCTGGAGATGGAAACGGCAACCCACTCTAGTACTCTTGCCTGGGAAATCCCATGGACAGAAGAGCCTAGTGGGCTACAACCCATGGGGTTGCAAAAGAGTCAGACACGACTTAGCGACTAACCAACAAAATATAAACTGAAATTTACCATTTTAACTTTGAGTATGCAATTCAGTGATGTTGCATACGTTCACGTGACTATGCAACCATCGCCACCATCCAGCTCCAGAGCTCTTTTCATCTTGCAAAACTGCAACTCTGTGCCCATTAGAGCAATTCCCCATAGCCCTCTCCCCTAGTTCTAGGTAACCAGCATTTTGCTTTCTGTTTCTGTGAATTTCACTAGTCAAGTTTCCGCATATCCGTGGAAATGTACAGTATTTGTCCTCCTGTGACTGGCTTATTTCACTTAACACAATGTCCTTAAGGTTCATTCATGTTGTAACAAGTGACAGATTTCCTTCCTTTTAAGGATGAATACTATTCAGTTGTTTATACTACATTCTGTTTATCCATTCTTCCATCAGTAGATACTTGGGTTGCTTCCACTTTTGACTGTTGTCAAATAATGCTGTGAATATGGGTGTGTTAACTTCTGCTTGAGGCCTTGCTTTCAATTCTTTTGGGCATGTACCAAGAATGAAATTACTGGATCATATGGTAATTTTATATTTAAATTTTTGAGGATCTACCATATTGTTTTTCATAGTGGCAAAAATGGTTTTAAAATATCTTCCTTAATTTTAAGACTAATATACATGCTTTATGAATGATTTAGAAATGACTGTAAAAGAAAATGAAAATTATTCATAACACCACCATTCAGAGATAATCTATGTTTACATTTTAATGCTGGCCTTATAAATGAGTTTGGAAATGTTCCCTTTTCTTCTGCTTTTTTTTTTTTTTTTTTTGTGAGAAGGATTCAGTTCAGTTCAGTCGCTCAGTCGTGTCCGACTCTCTGTGACCCCATGAATCGCAGCATGCCAGGCCTCCCTGTCCATCACCATCTCCCGGAGTTCACTCAAACTCATGTCCATTGAGACGGTGATGCCATCCAGCCATCTCATCCTCTATTGTCCCCTTCTCCTCCTGCCCCCAATCCCTCCCAGCATCAGAGTCTTTTCCAATGAGTCAACTCTTCGCATGAGGTGGCCAAAGTACTGGAGTTTCAGCTTTAGCATCATTCCTTCCAAAGAACACCAAGGGCTGATCTCCTTCAGAATGGACTGGTTGGATCTCCTTGCAGTCCAAGGGACTCTCAAGAGTCTTCTCCAACACTACAGTTTAAAAGCATCAATTCTTCGGTGCTCAGCTTTCTTCACAGTCCAACTCTCACATCCATACATGACCACAGGAAAAACCATAGCCTTGACTAGACAGACCTTTGTTGGCAAAATAATGTCTCTGCTTTTGAATATGTTATCTAGGGTGGTCATAACTTTTCTTTCAAGGAATAAGCATCTTTTAATTTCATGGCTGTAGTCACCATCTGCAGTGATTTTGGAGCCCCCCAAAATAATGTCTGACACTGTTTCCACTGTTTCCCCATCTATTTCCCATGACATGATGGGACCGGATGCCATGATCTTCGTTTTCTGAATGTTGAGCTTTAAGCCAACTATTTCACTCTCCTCTTTCACTTTCATCAAGAGGCTTTTTAGTTCCTCTTCACTTTCTGCCATATGGGTAGTGTCATCTGCATATCTGAGGTTATTGATATTTCTCCTGGCAATCTTGATTCCAGCTTGTGATTCTTCCAGCCCAGCGTTTCTCATGATGTACTCTGTATAGAAGTTAAATAAGCAGGGTGACAATATACAGCCTTGACATACTCCTTTTCCTATTTGGAAGCAGTCTGTTGTTCCATGTCCAGTTCTAACTGTTGCTTCCTGACCTGCATACAAATTTCTCAAGAGGCAGGTCAGGTGGTCTGGGATTCCCATCTCTTTCAGAATTTTCCACTATTTGTTGTGGTCCACACAGTCAAAGGCTTTGGCATAGTCAATAAAGCAGAAATAGATGTTTTTCTGGAACTCTCTTGCTTTTTCCATGATCCAGTGGATGTTGGCAATTTGATCTCTCGCTCCTCTGCCTTTTCTAAAACCAGCTTGAACATCTGGAAGTTCACGGTTCACATATTGCTGTAGCCTGGCTTAGAGAATTTTGAGCATTTCTTTAGTATCGTGTGAGATGCGTGCAATTGTGCAGTAGTTTGAGCATTCTTCGGCATTGCTTTTCTTAGGGATTGGAATGAAAACTGATCGTTTCCAGTCCTGTGGCCACTGCTGAGTTGTTTTCCAAATTTGCTGGCATATTGAGTGCAGCACTTTCACAGCATCATCTTTCAGGATTTGAAATAGCTCAACTGGAATTCCATCACCTCCACTAGCTTTGTTCATAGTGATGCTTTCTAAGGCCCACTTGACTTCACATTCCAGGATGTCTGGCTCTAGGTGAGTGATCACACCATCGTGATTATCTTGGTCTTGAAGATCTTTTTTGTACAGTTCTTCTGTGTATTCTTGCCACCTCTTCTTAATATCTTCTGCTTCTGTTAGGTCCATACCATTTCTGTCCTTTATCGAGCCCATCTTTGCATGAAATGTTCCCTTGGTATCTCTGATTTTCTTGAAGAGATCTCTAGTCTTTCCCATTCTGTTGTTTTCCTCTATTTCTTTGCATTGATTGCTGAGGAAGGCTTTCTTATTTCTTCTTGCTATTCTTTGGAACTCTGCATTCAGATGCTTATATCTTTCTTTTTCTCCTTTGCTTTTCGCTTCTCTTCTTTTCAAAACTATTTGTAAGGCCTCCCAGACAGCCATTTTGCTTTTTTGCATTTCTTTTCCATGGGGATGGTCTTGATCCTTGTCTCCTGTACAATGTCATGAACCTCAGTCTATAGTTCATCAGGCACTCTATCTATCACATCTTGTCCCTTAAATACTTCCACTGTATAATCATAAGGATTTGATTTAGGTCATACCTGAATGGTCTAGTGGTTTTCCCTACTTTCTTCAATTTAAGTCTGAATTTGGCTATAAGGAGTTCATGATCTGATTCACAGTCAGCTCCCGGTCTTGTTTTTGCTGACTGTATAGAGCTTCTCCATCTTTGGCTGCAAAGAATATAATCAATCTGATTTCGGTGTTGACCATCTGGTGATGTCCATGTGTAGAGTCTTCTCTTGTGTTGTTGGAAGAGGGTGTTTGCTATGACCAGTGTGTTCTCTTGGCAAAACTCTATTAGCCCTTGCCCTGCCTCATTCCATATTCCTGGGCCAAATTTGCCTGTTACTCCAGGTGTTGCTTGACTTCCTACTTTTGCATTCCAGTCCCCTATAATGAAAAGGACATCTTTTTGGGGTGTTAATTCTAAAAGGTCTTGTAGGTCTTCATAGAACCATTCAACTTCAGCTTCTCCAGTGTTACTGGTTGGGGTTGGTATCCTTTAAAGGGTAGAATTCACTGGTGAAGCCATATGGCCCTGGACTTATGTTTGTTGGGGGGTTTTGATTACTGATTCAACCTCCTTACTTATAATTGATCTGTTCATATATCCTATTTGTTCATGATTAAACCTTAGAAAGTTTTATGTTTCTGGAATTTATCAATTTGTCCTAGGTTTTTCAATTTGTTGGCATATAATTATTCATAGTTGTCCTTTATACTCCTTTGTATTTCTGTAGTATCAGTTTTAATGTCTCCTCTTTCATTTAAAATTTTATTCTAGTCCTCTTTTATTTCTTGGCGAGTCTACTTAAAGTTTTGTCAATTTTGTTTATCTTTTCAAAACAATAGATTTTAGTTTCAGTGATCTTTTCTCTTGTCTTTTTACTCTCTATTTCATTTATTTCCACTCTATTTTATTTATTTCCACTCTGGTCTTTTATTCTTTTCTTCCTTTTCCTAACTTTAGGCTTAGTTTGTTCTTCCTTTTTTAATTCCTTGAGGTACAAACTTAGTTTGCTTATTTGGGATCTTTCTTCCTTCTTAATGTAGATATTTACCACTATATACTTCCCTCTTAGAACTGCTCTTGCTGTATCTCACTACTTTTGGTATGTTGGGTTTCCATTTTAATTTGTTTTACAGTGGCTTTTCTTTTTTTCCAGTTTTCTTAAAGAATAATTAACATGTATCACTGTATATGTTTAAGGCATACAGCTTGAGGATTTGTGTTATGTGTATCATGAAATGACTATCACAATAGTTTCAGCTAACACCAATATTTTTCATTTCTCTTTTGTTTTCATCCTTGATGCATTGGGTATTGAGGAGCATGTTGTTTAATCTCCACATAGTTGTGAATTTTTCAGTTTTGTTCTTATAATTGGTTTCTAGTTTCATACTATTGTGGTCAGAAAAGAGGCTTGATATGATTTCTATCTTAAATTTATCAAGCCTTTTTCATGCTCTATTATGTGATCTATACTGCAGAATGTTCCGTGTGTGCATGAGACGAATGTGCATTCTGTTGCTTTTGGATGGGATGTCCCGCAAATGTTTCTTAAGTTCATCTGATCTAACATGTTGCTTAAGTCCAATCTTTCCTTATTAATTTTCTGTCAGATGATCTACTCATTGATGAAAGTGAGGTATTGAAATTTCCTACTATTATTATATATCTGTTTCTTTGGGTCATTTAATATTCAGGTATGTAAGTGCTCCTCTGCTGAGTGCATGAATACTTACTAGTGTTCTATCTTCTTGGTGAATTAGTCCCTTTACTGTTATATGATGGTCTTCTTTATTTCTCTTTATTGTCTCTGGTTTAGAGTCTGTTTTGTCTAATATCAGTATAGCTAATTCTGCTTTCTCTTGGTCTCTATTTGCGTGGAATGCTGTTGTCATGTTCAGTCCACCGTGTCCCTTAAGCTAAAATGAGTGTCGTGTAAGCAGCATGTGTTTTGGTCTCATTATTTTCTTTGCTTGGCCACTCTGTGTTTTTTGATAGAAGAATTTAGTCTGTTTACATTTAAATTGATTATTGATATGCATTGACTTACTATTGCCACTTTGTTCATTTCTGGCATTTTGTAATCCCTTTGTTCCTTTCTTCCTCTTTTCTTTCTCTTCTTTTGTGAATTGATGACTTGCTGCTGTAGTATGCTTTGATTCCTTTCTCTTTATTTTTTTTATGCATCCAATATGAGATTTTGCTTTGTAATTACATGGAGGTTTACGTAAAACTTCTTGTATTTATAAAGTCTATTTTAAGCTGATAACAACTTAACATATGAAAGGTCTACATTTTTAGCCCTCTCCCATTCTGTGTTTTTGATGTCACAGTTGCATCTTTTAACTAGTGTGCTGCTGCTACTAAGTCGCTTCAGTCGTGTCCGACTCTGTGCGACCCCATAGACGGCAGCCCACCGGGCTCCCCCGTCCCTGGGATTCTCCAGGCAAGAACACTGGAGTGGGTTGCCATTTCCTTCTCCAATGCATGAAAGTGAAAAGTGAAAGTGAAGATGCTTAGTCGTGTCTGACTCTTCGCGACCCCATGGACTGTAGCCCACCAGGCCCCTCTGTCCATGGGATTTTCTAGGCAAGAGTACTGGAGTGGGTGCCATTTCTTTCTCCATTTATGTAGTGTATTCAATAATAAATTATTATAGTAATAGTTATTTAACACTTTTGCATTTTAGTCTTCACATTAGAGTTAGTATGATTTACCCACTCCATTACAGCACTAGCATCATTTACTCAATGAGCATGAGTCTGAGCAAACTCTGGAAGATAGTGAAGGACAGGGAAGCTTGGCATGCTGCAGTCCATGGGGTCGCAAAGTGTTGGACACGACTTAGCAACTGAACAGCAACATTAGAATATTCTAAATTTAACTATATATTTTCTCCTATCAGTGAGTTTTATACTTTCATATGTTTTCATGTTACTAACTAGTGCCCTTTTATTTCAGCTTAGCATTTCTTGCAAAATTGGTCTGGTTGTGATCAATAGCCTTAGCTTTTGATTGAGTGGAAAACTCTTTATCTTGCCTTCAATTCTGAAGGACAGTTTTGCCAGATAGAATATTCTTGGTTACTAGGGTTTTTTTTTTTTCTTTTTCTATCAGCACCTTGATTATGTTTTCCCATTATCTTCTGTTCTACAAAGCTTCTCTAAAAATCCGCTGATAGTTTTATGAGGATTCCCTAGTACATAACAAGTTGTTTTTCTCTTGCTGCTTATAAGATTCTCTTATCTTTAACTTTTGACTATATAGTGATAATGTAATGTGGTGTGAGTCTCTTTGGATTCATCTTTTTTCATACTTTATGGTATTCCTGGGTCTTAATGGCTCTTTCCCCAAATGAGAGAAGTTTGCAGTCATTATTTCTTTTAGTAAGCCTTCTGCCCCCTTCTCTTTCTCTTCTCCTTCCGGGACCTCTGTAATATATAAATTGGTCCACTTGATGACGTGTCTTACAAGTTCTTTAAGCTATCATCACTCTTTTCATTCTTTCTCTTTGCTCCTCTGATGGGATAAATTCCATTGATCTTTTTTTCCACTTGATCTAGTCTACTGTTGAACCCTCTCTATTGAATTTTTCATTTGTGTATTATATTCTTCAGCTGTGTGAATGTATGCTCTATACTTTTTTATACTCTCCCTCTTGGGCTTCCCTGGTGGTTCAGCTGGTAAGAGTCTGCCTGCAATGCGGGAGACCTGGGTTCAATCCCTGGGTTAGGAAGATCCCCTGGAGAAGGGAACGGCTACCCACTCCAGCATTCTGGCCCAGAGAATTCCATGGACTGTATAGTCCATGGGGTCACAAAGTGTTGAACACAACCGAGTGACTTTCATTTTCACACTTTTTTTTAAATTCCCACTTTGCTTCTCTGACCACAGTGAACATCTTTATGACCATTATCTTGAACTATCAGGTAAATCTCATCTCCATTTCATTAAGATCTATTTCTGGAGATTTATCTTATTTTGTTTGGAACATATCCTGTATTCTTCATTTTCTTTGCCTCTCTGTTTTGGTTTCTGCACACAGGATAAAACAGCCACCCCTCCCAGTCTTGACAGAGTGGTCTCCTGTAGGAGATAAATCCATCAGTCAGCCTGGGCTGAGCTCGTGCTTGTCCCTCAGACCTCTCTGACTGTCCAGGCCACCATCTTTGTTCTCCCAGTAGTAGAGTGGCTGTGCTAAGACCTGTCTGTGTCCCAAAGGAGAGGGCTGCGTTTAATGCCTAGATGCAGGCTGGTGAGAAGTTAGATTCTCAGGCGGCAGCTGGGAGAGTATGAACTCAAGCCCCTTCCAGGGAGAAACTGGAAGACAGGCAGTTTTGTCTGCTCCCTCTGTACCGGGCTGTGGTGCAGGTGCTCAGCTTGCCACTGCTTCTTTGATTGCTACAGCTCTATGGGGCTCATGAATGGAAGCCTCTTTGGCTATTAGAATCGTGCAATGCAGGAACCCATCCATTGGGTAGCACCTGCAAAAAGGAGAGCCTGGAGGTATGTACACACTCTTTTCAGGGAGATACTGGCAATCTGAGTCAGACCACAGGAAGACAGCAGAGGAGATGTCCACCAGCTTCCCTGATCCTTTGAGAGGATCAAAGCCAGCGCCTAGATAAGTGATAAATTAGAAGGCTGACACTTTGGCAGCAACTCGTGAGATGAGGTCTTTTCAGAAGACTGGGAAATGAACGTTTTGTCTATCTCCTCTGGGCCGAGCCCTGAGGGGACAGTCAGTTAAAATTCCTTTGATTGGTATAGTCTTATGGTATTCATGAATGGAAGCCCCATTGGGTATCAGACCTAGGCAATCTGGGGATATGCACCTTGGGGAACAGCCACAAAAGCATGGGTGCAGATGTGTGCCCAAGCTTCTTTCTGAGAGAAACTGGTGATTTGGAGCAAGTTATGAGAGACAGCGCTGGAGGTGTCTGCCTGCTATCCAGCCCCTGAAGAAGATCATAACAGCCCCAAGATGTGTTCTAAATTAGCAACCTGACCCTCAGGCAGCAGCTTTGAAACTTTTCAGATGGAAAACTTTCAAGGAAAGACTGGGATGTGGGTGATTTTCTCAGCTCCCTCTGAACTCACCCTGGGGAACTGGTCCTGGTGAATGCTTGCATGCCCATTAACAGCTGCCCCTCTGTTACAGTCTTGTGGGTCTCCTGGCTACAGCCTCCTTGGCTTTCAGAGCCAGATGTTTTGGGAGCCTATCGCTCAGGTGGAAGGTTTAAGAATTGGGACAGTAACTGTGGGGTCCCAAACCTGCACACGTCACTGAAAAGCTGGCAGATGGGAGTTCCCTCTCAATTGTATGATGTTACTCCAGGTGTAGGGTTTATGACAAGCGTGTGTCTCAGCCTTTCCTATCCATCTCAAAATAGGTATTATCTCTTTTTCCTTATGTGTAGAAGTTGCTCTGGAGAAGGCAATGGCACCCCACTCCAGTACTCTTGCCTGGAAAATCCCATGGATTGAGGAGCCTGGTAGGGTGCAGTCCATGGGGTCTCGAAGAGTCAGACATGGCTGAGCGACTTCACTTTCACTTTTCACTTTCATCCACTGGAGAAGGAAATGGCAACCCACTCCAGTGTTCTTGCCTGGAGAATCCCAGGGATGGGGGAGCCTGGTGGGCTGCCGTCTATGGGGTCGCACAGAGTCAGACACAACTGAAGCGACTTAGTAGTAGTAGAAGTTGCTCAGCTAGTTTCTAGATTTCTTTCCGAGGTAATGGCTCTGTGTGTGGCAGTACATTCAGTGTGGCAATAGGAGGAGGTGAGTCTAAGAAGTGCTATATCACCATCTTGGTTCAACTCCCAGTGATCTTGATTTTAGACAAGGCCCTTTATTCCTGCTGCATTTGGACTCTGTTCGATTCAGACAAACCAACTTTCTACTCACCACCCATGAACTTTCCGTCTTCTCTAGAAAGTTCTCCCTTTTCTTCCCTGCTGAACCATGTGACTCTCCTCCTAAAATTACAGCCCATATGTTCTGCCTCCTCCTGGAAACTTTCCCTGACTGATCCCAAATTGACATGACTCACCTAAAGACTTTCTGATCTACTTAGCACTCCAATATACACACAAACACCGAGAGCCAATGATAAACCGGGAGAAAAAAATTTCTGGATATATTTTACAGATAATACTGAGTCTACTCTTCTGAATTACAAACTCCCTTCAAATTAGTGTTCTCCAAAACAAAGTGCTTTGACTGTCTGTGTAAGGGGTTAGACACGCGGACAATCCCAAACACATGGGATGATCATAAAAACAGATAGTCTGACATTTAGAAGGAGATTGTCTGCAAGTTAACCAGGGCTATTCTTACTGTCTGCATATGATTCTCCTGAGGAACCAACTAGATTAAAAACACATTTTAAAACAAGTTTCAGAAATGAAATGTTGCCTGTCGGGAAATTTGCCTATTCTATCCCTATCATAACAGGCAGGATTCCAAACCACATCCAAATTCAGTCTAGCGAAATCTTACTTAATCCTTTCAAATAAAATAAAATAACAAAGTAAAATAAAATGTTTCCTTCAGTCCTTCAGAAGGGTTTAGATCACAACTCTTTAAAAGATCCTTGATATGAAATTTTCTAGAAGGTACGTGTGTGCATGATAAGTCACTTCAGTCACGTCCGGCTCTTTGCAATGCTTGAATTGTGGCCTGTCTGACTCCTCTGTCCGTGGGGTTCTCCAGGCAAGAATACTGGAGTGGGTTCCCAGAGGATCTTCCTGATCCAGGAATCAAAACTATGTCTCCTGGGGCTCCTGCATTGCAGGCAGATTCTTTACCACTGATCTACCAGGGAAGCCCCTAGAAGGTCTCAGTTCAGTTCAGTTCAGTCGCTCAGTCATGTCCGACTCTTTGCGACACCATAAATCACAGCACGCCAGGCCTCCCTGTCCATCACCAACTCCCAGAGTTCACTCAGACTCACGTCCATCGAGTCAGTGATGCCATCCAGCCATCTCATCCTCTGTCGTCCCCTTCTCCTCCTGCCCCCAATCCCTCCCAGCATCAGTCTTTTCCAATGAGTCAACTCTTCGCATGAAGTGGCCAAAGTACTAGAGTTTCAGCTCTAGCATCATTCCTTCCAAAGAAATCCCAGGGCTGATCTCCTTCAGAATGGACTGGTTGGATCTCCTTGCATTCCAAGGGACTCTCAAGAATCTTCTCCAACACCACAGTTCAAAAGCATCAATTCTTCAGCGCTCAGCCTTCTTCACAGTCCAACTCTCACATCCATACATGACCACAGGAAAAACCATAGCCTTGACTAGATGGACCTTAGTCGGCAAAATAATGTCTCTGCTTTTGAATATACTCTCTAGGTTGGTCATAACTTTTCTTCCAAGGAGTAAGCGTCTTTTAATTTCATGGCTGCAGTCACCATCTGCAGTGATTTTGGAGCCCCCAAAAATAAAGTCTGACATTGTTTCCACTGTTTCCCCATCTATTTCCCATGAATTGATGGTATAGTCTCACATAAAAATTTGAAACTAAGAGAAATTCTCTTGGGCCTATGTCATAGCCAATTGTATCTCAGGTTCAGCCAGGAAAAAACACACCTTCAAATTATACAAGTCCCTACAGGGTCAAGATTAAACTGCTAACAGGTGCTACTGTGATCAGTACGGTTATCTGAGAAGGGAACATTTATCTAAACAGTGAACCAGACTCACTATTTTCTATATCTGCTAATACATAAGCATTTCTCAGGAATAGGGTGTGTCTGCTTTAAAATCTTAACCCTTTGCATGAAAATGAAAGTGATAGTTGCTCAGTCATGTCTGACTCTTTGAGACCCCATGGACTGTAGCCCGCCAGTCTCCTCTGTCCATGGAATTCTCCAGGCAAGAATACGGAGTGGGTTGCCATTTCCTTCTCAGCGGATCTTCCCAACTCTCGGATCAGATCCGGGTCTCGTGCATTGCAAATAGTCTCTTTACTGTCTGAACCAAATAGCCTTGGCATAGTAAGGGTTGTCTAGTGGTGAACTTTTCCCCTTGGTAAATTTCTCAAGAATGAGGCTCTTATCTCTTTGTAATCCTTTATATTGATTTACAGCTTGAAAGATAATACTTTGTGTTTACTAGCTGGAAAAGAAGGAAGAGGAGAACAAGGTGGAGAAGAGAAGGTCCTGGTTCCAGTTTTGATGGCGCTCCTAGAGGGCAAAATACCCCAGGAGGAGAAAGCTCTTCTGAGCATTTTCAACTCCTGTGAGGTGAGTGTTGGAATGAACTTCTGGATCCTGGATCCCAGGGTTTCTAGGCTGTGCTCCTGAGTCCTCCCCAATTCCGGTGAGGCACTTCCAGGACCTTGAATCGAGCGTGGGAGACAAGGCAGGGGAATGTTATTTGGAAGCCCAGGTGCATAAAAACAGATTTAACAAATCAGTCAGAGAAGCTCTTATGTTTTAAATTGTGGTAACTCACTCCAGTATTCTTCCCTGGGATATCCTATGGACACAGGAGCCTGGCGGACTGTAGTCCATGGGGTCACAAAGAGTGAGACGTGACTGAGTGCACACAGACACAGTCACAGTTGGTGTAGTGGACGATGTGGTGTGGTGGGTAGATCCTGGTTCAGGACTGAGACATCTGGTCCTGAATGGCTTTCCCCTTCTGCTGAAAATGTTAACAATTAATGACTCTCAGTTGAGTCCCTCTCCAGGCATTTCCCTGAATTGCCCTTGGCAGAAAAGAAACACCTTATCCAAGGTCATGCTCCCTCCTCAGAAGCAGCATCACTGGTCCATGTCGGGTATATATAAAAGGCTTGCCCTCACTGGGCCATCCAGAGTCTAGACCTGCTCTCTGTGAGGTCTGCTGAGACCTTTGCTGTGATGGCCTCTATCCACTTACTTCTGTCCATAACCTCTCTCTATCCTGTCCTTTTTCCTTCATCCCCTTACCTTGAAAGCACTGATCCCAACAACACTCCTCAGTAAACCTTGTGCACGTAAATCTCAGAGTCTGTCTCTCTGGAACTTGCCCCAAGACCATTAGGCCATTAGTCATCCACACACTGTACAAAGGGGATACAGACCTGCACAACTTCCCTCTGCTGCTGCTGCTGTCGCTTCAGTCATGTCCGACTCTGTGTGACCCCATAGATGGCAGCCCACGAGGCCCCCCATGTCCCTGGGATTCTCCAGGCAAGAACACTTCTCCAATGCATGAAAGTGAAAAGTGAAAGTGAAGATATTCAGTCGTGTCTGACTCATAGCAACCCCATGGACTGCAGCCCACCAGACTCCTCCGTCCATGGGATTTTCCAGGCAACAATACTGGAATGGGGTGCCATTGCCTTCTCCCTCTAGGACTCCTGAAGGCTGGCATCCTCCCCCGGCACCACCCAGAGCAAAGAGAGGAGTATGTGTAGGAGAGGCATGGGGGCTCCAAGAAAGAGCAGGCCTGGAGGGGCAGCAGAGCTGGGGCCTCCAGGCAGCCAGACCGTGTGGTCTGAGTACTGCAATGGAAGTGCCGCCACCCAGGAGGGAGATAGGAGAGAAGGGACCCAGGAGGTGAGAAAGAAACCTGTGGTTCTCAATCGTACTAGAATCACCTGAGAATCTTTTCAAATATATTACTGCCAGGAGCACCCTTACTCAATCAAGATTCTGACTTGACTGATCAGGAGTGGGGCCCAGGGACAAACATTTTAAAAATGTTCCCAAGTAATTCTAGTTCATAGGAAGAGTGGAGAATCATTTGGCTAACAGAGGTGCAGACAGGAAAGGCTGATGACTTTCCCTGAAATCCCCTCTACAAGTTTACTCTGCCCCCTGCTGGACTGATCCTAACTTACTACTCACTGGGCCCCGGGCTGAGCTCACCGAGGGCAACCCCACCTTGACTGTGTAAAGGCTAGAGGACCCCTCTTATAGCACCAGTGTCTCGGCAGGGACCATGTGTGCATGTGGTCAGGGGATTGGCTTTCTAAGTAGTGGACCAGCCTCAACCAGGCTACTCCAGGTATTCAGTCTCAATGCCTGATTTCTTGAGATGCTTATCAAACCTGTAGATTCTCTGGCCCCACCCCAGACCTACTGAGCACAAATTTCTGGGGTGAGGCCTGAAAATCCTCATTTTCAACACACCCCTACCCCTCCAATGACTCTTGTGCACCTAAGTTTGAGAACTGCAACTGACAGTATCACTGATGGCATCACCGACTCAGTGGACATGAGTCTGAGCAAACTCCAGGACACAGTGAAGAACAGGGCAGCCTGGCACACTGCAGTCCATGGGGTTGCAAAGAGTCAGACACATCTTAGCGACTGAACAACACCAAGTGAGAGTTCACTTCCAGGAAACCCTGTTATGCCCCAGTTTGCTGATAGGAAGGCTTTGCTTTCTCTGCAGCAGAGGAGCCCTGGCCTGCTCCTAGTTCTCTAACACACACTGGAGGAGGCAGTCAGCTTCCTGGATGACCAGCTCAGCTTTCCACTGAGCATCTGAACACAGCCTGAGAATCCTCTTCAGCAAATTCTTTCTGGTTCTTCTTTTTTTTTCCCTTTTAGCCGCTCTAGTAAATATGGCTTGTAAATTGTCCCAAATACTTTTTTTTTACATTGTGCAATTGAATCAACAGTTTTGCATAATAAAAGGTTAACATGATGAGTGACTAGAAAATGAATAAAGCTTGATTGTTCAGATTAAGATTTGCCACTGAGCACTCGGTACTTCTCTCCAGACTCTGCCCATTGTTTAATGATTGCCCTCTCCAGATTAAGTGTGGCTCTGAGGTGGATAAAAATATTCACAGGTTTGGATGCCTCCCCCTCCCAGGGGCATCGTCTCATCAAGGAGGCACGACTATTGCTTTGACCTCCCACATTGGCTTTTGGGAATCATAACCGGCATATCTGAGCTTGACGGAAGTCTCATCTTTATGAGGCACCTCTGTGTATTCCTTGGACATGGTACTGAGCAGTTGGTTTGTTTGACTGTGCTGGGTCTTTACCACTGCCAGGGGGCAGGCTTTCTCTAGTCCCGGGAAGCAGGGGCTACTCTCTCCTTACAGTGCGCGGGCTTCTTACTGCAGTGGCGTCTCTTGTTGCAGAGCTCAGGCTCTAGGGCTCACAGGCTCAGTAACTGTGGCTCACGGGCTTAGCTGCCTCACTGCTTGTGGAATCTTCCCAGACCAGGGATCAAACTCATGTCCTTGCACTGGTAGACAGATTCTTTATCACTGGACCACCAGGGAAGTGCCTATTGGGCAGTCTTAACATCCTCATTTAGTTACTTTTTGAGGGTGCCAGCATCCATAATAATGAAATTACTTTGATTATCTTCCATAGTGTGTCAATGGGCAGTTAGGAGCATAGTGCAGATTTTCTGCCGGCTTATACGTAGGGTTTCCCCTTTTATCTCCAAATCTCTCCACCTTCTCTGCCTTTTGTTTTCCTGGGGATTCATTTACCTGCTCTGTTAACCTCTTCAGAACATCCCTTTCTTTCTGTACTCCCAATTGAGCATAGGCGTCCTTTAGAGGACAGATGGGGGAGCCCACAGATCCCCAGGCAGAAGCTGCACTGGCCTAACAGGGTTCTCTGAGATTGTGTTCTGAGAGGGTCCCTGGATCTCTGAAGGTCTCTGCCATCAGGACTGACAGCCTCTTTCCAGGTGAATCACTCAAAATTAAGCAATCCTGCCATACCCCCACATGAATTTGGGTTGGTGCTGCCTGTCGTGGTCTGGGTGCAGTTTGGAAAAGATTTTCCAGATGTGAGGCAGAATGAGAGGGAAAGTTTATTAGAGTGGGAGACTGTTAGACCAGTGGGCCAGCTCCAGGGAGAACTGACATTGAACAGGGGTCCTTATTCCACTTTTATACCCAGGGTACAAGGTGTGGGATAGGGGTCTTATGGGCC
Source organism: Ovis aries (assembly GCF_016772045.2). Taxonomy (NCBI): domain Eukaryota; kingdom Metazoa; phylum Chordata; class Mammalia; order Artiodactyla; family Bovidae; genus Ovis; species Ovis aries. The sequence goes on along the minus strand of NC_056056.1, from coordinate 37,647,947 downwards.
ATTTGCTGATTGGATGAGGCACATATACTGGGTGATGGGGGTGGAAAGAGTAAGGCAAACATCTTCTCCCTATGGAGTAGGAGGGGAGACAGGTTATACTGCTTAGGAGGACCTGAAATCCATTAATAGTTACAACACAGTGGAGGGAAGGACGATAAGGGTCTGGTTTTTCTGTTCCTATAGTCCAAGACCCCCCTTGGTTTTATCTGCTCTTTCGTCCTTGGGTCACCACACTGCCATCAGGCTTGGTGGATTCCTGGTCCCTACAGGAACCTGCTTGGCATCCTTTGTCCTGGCCACACTGCCTCTTCCTCTCTGAGTTCTGCTCACCTCCAAGGTCAATCACTGACTTTTCTGGGCAAGCGCAGCCTTTCCGCACCTGGTTACCAAATGCCCTTCCTCTCTCTGCAGGCCACTCTGAACCATCTTTGAATCCTTCTAATCTGTACTTGTCCCTACCCCATCCCATTTATCTCCTTTCAGAAAGAAGGGAGAATTTTCCACAGTCCCCTGGGGGAGCTCAAGAATGAAAGTTTGGGGAGTAACCTGACTCTAATCCTCCCCAAGCCACCCTCGTGTGTGTGGGCTCCTAAGCCTTCTTGCCTCCAGTTTCTGAGAACTTTTTCCTGGGGATGCAACCCAGGAAGGAAACAGCAATCACAGTCCTATATCCGTCATCTCACCCACACTGTAGCCTCAGGACAGTGCTGGTCCACACATCCTTCTCGGGCTGCAATGACAGTGATCACCCCTGGACTGTGCTTTCATGGACTTGGGTGTCCAATGATGGAGCCCTTGTCCTGAAGGATGCTGGAGTGTTGCGGGCCAGAGCAGTGCCCAGGGGCCCTGCCCCTACACATACACATGTCTCTCAGGGTGCTGGCTTCCTGCTTCTTTAGCACAAGCAGGACATGGGTCCCCCCATCCCTCTCCACCATGGTCACCGTATCAGAAGGCAGGAAAGGGGCCCATCTCCTTTCAGCCCCCTCATTATGAAGAAAGCACAGCTCCTTTCCACTTAGCCAGACGCCTCTGCATTTCTCAGGTCAGCAACATGAGGGACACCGGATAGATGCACACCATGCTGGTCTCAGTTGGCTTCTTCAGGCAATGCTTATGTAGACTTCCTTGTTATGGAAACAGAATTTTATGAAATGAATGAAGACAGGTTTCCTTTCCCTTTCTGGACTTTCTCTTCGTCAGTGTCAAGCTCTCCTTCCCTAGCCTGAGTCATCATCTTTATCCTTCCTTTATCCTTCCCCAAAGAGGCCATGGTTTCCACCTTGGAGGTCCCAACCTCTCTCCTAACAGTAGTTCTCTGAACTCCCACCAGCCAGGTACTATGTCTGGCTTCACTAAATAGCCACTATAATAGCCACTCATCGTTGCACAGTTACCGTGTGTCAGGCATGGTAGTAAGCAATTCACCTGCCTTTGCATTTTTTTTTTTTATTCTCATGATGGCTGATGAGTTAAATTCTATTATCATCTCCATTTTGGAGTTAAGGAAACAGGCTTAGCATTAAGTGTGTGTGTATGCGGGTCATTCATGTCTGATTCTCTGCAACCGCATGCACTGTAGCCTGCCAGGGTCCTCTGTCCATGGGATTCTCCAGGCAAGAATACTGGAGTGGGTTGCCATTTCCGTCTCCTAGCATTAAGTAGCTTGTCCAAAATTCCACGATAAGTAAGTGATTGTGCCAGGACATTTTGGTTTGAAAACTTGAGTTTATGATAGAGACAGAGTAAAGGCATGAAATAGGTGATTAAATAGTTTATCCCACTAGGGGATTGTAAGTACAAAAAATATGGGAAACCCCTGTAAGTTAATGATTACTCAAGAAAGCAGGGTTGCTTAACCACAAAGCCAAGCACGCTCGCTTAGCAACAAAACCATGTGGCAGAAGCATGAGACGTGCCCCCAGACAAGAAAACAGTGGTGGCAGGGGACCCATGTCCTGCCCAGTGAGATAAATAAGGTAAGGATCCCTAGGACATACTCTCTGCACACATAAAAACAATAGTTTATGGACCTAGCTTGACCATGTCCCAGGTGGTACAGTGGTAAAGAACCCACCTGCCAGTGCAGGAGACACAAGAGACACGGGTTCAATCCCTGGGTCAGGAAGATCCCCTGGAGGAGGAAATGGCAACCCACTCCAGCATTCTTGCCTGGAAAATTCCATAAATGAGCCTGGTGGGCTACAGTCCATGGGGTCACCAAGAGTCAGACATGACTGAGTACACACACATACACTTGACCGTGAAGGGACAAGAAAATTCCCCTGCTCAGCTTGGAGGAGGAGCTGATGATGGAAGCATGAGCCAAGGAAGTTCTTCCCCCAACCCCTCCATTTCTCCTTGGATTACGAAACTGTAGCCCGGTAAGTTCCCAGGGTGTGGCATCTCTCACCTGCCCGTTTGTAAACTCACAAGCATCCTATTCTAATAAGTCACTTCTTACCCGTCACTTTTCCTCTCGCTGAATTCTTTTCTACACTGAAACATAAAGAACGACGGTACCAGAGCTCTTCAGAACCTCCCCTCTCCAGGAAATACCAACTAACCAGCTTCATTTATAATGCTTCTCCTGAAGATATTGTTAGACTTGTCACCTATTGCTCGGAGTCTAAGAATATGACTTGCCTGATTCATACAGAGCACAGCCCACACCACAGCACTAAAGCTGAGTGAGCTTGCACTTTACACTTCTTACCACTAAGAAAAATCATCTCACTTTGTTGACTTTTTCCACCCACAGAGGAATGTAAAAACCCATGAAATCTGTTAGATGAGCCATTTGATTACATGGCAAATACTCTGTATACCTGTTTGCCCCACCACAATAGTCTCCTTTGTCATATTTTGTAGGAACTTTTGATTTAATCCCCTAAATCAACACTGAATTTGTTTTCTTAAAAGAGGAAGAGGATAGAGCTTATCAAAAGGCACAGGACTGGGAATAGTTTACCTTGAGGCTCTCCTGGAGGGTAGTAATGGGAAGGAGATCCCCAAGGGGGCTTTGGGCTGCTGGTAATGTCAGCCCTTAAAGTGTCTGTGGGTGATTTGGGTTTCACTTCATGCAAGTTCCTCAAGCTGTCCACTTGGGATTTGTACTTTCTCACCACGCTCACCCTTGCCTGGACCACTTCGCCACCTTTTTTCTTGGCAAACGCTCCACTACCCGTCACTCTTTAGCAGGGCCTCCCATGTCTCATCAGTAGAGACGAGTTTTCCCTCTTATATTGTGAGAGAAAAATACTGCCAGCTATGTCAGTAGACAAAGGGTGTTGCAGTCATCAGCCACTACAAAAGCCCTGGATGGATGGAGAGGAACAGGACTGCCCACTGCCAAGTACCTGGGACACTGCGGCCACCCCCAACAGTGCACCCTGAGGGGGACTCAGGCTGAGAAAGAATGGATACTGGCAATAGATAGCCGAGGTGCATATCAAAGGAATGATTCCAAGGAGCCTGAACTCACGCCTCTTCCCATAAACAGAAAAGTGCCAAATTACTTAACTTGAGATACCTGATTCTTTCATTAACGGTAACCTTTTGACGTTTCAACGACCTGGTCTTTGTTACAAAAACTCCTATAAATCCTGGTTCCTCCCTTACCTCTTTGGAGCAGTCCCTCAGAGCTATCGGAGAGGCTGCCTCTCAGGCCTGAAGTCCTAAGAATTCAACTTCTAGGCTGTGCATTTTTTTTCAATCAAGGCCTACAACATGAGTGGACCATGCTATCAGGGGTCTGGAGTCAGGAAGTGCCTGCCTTACACGCTTCATCCCTTTCTCCACCATCCATTAAGCACGAATGATACAGAGACCTTCCCCGGGTCTCTCCACGCCCAGGGTTCATCGAGTCTGCCATTTATATTTGTCAAAAGGAGATGCCCTTCCTGCACAAAGCCCATGTGGTGTGACTTACTCTGAGTGTCTGCTCTCGATGTGTGACACCTGGTGAAGGCCCTTGGGATGTGAGAAGAGGCACCAAGGAAGGGCACTTCCCTCTTCTCTCAGCTCTTCCTCTGAAGGAAAAGTCCCTGAAGCTCAAACAAAGCAACTGAATTAGCACCTGGAAACCTCAGAATTCGGCACTTACAGATCAGGCAGCCAAGAAATTGAAAGCTCGGGACTCCAGGAAGTGAAATGGGATCAGGTGGAGACTGGCTTCGGGGAAGATCTGCAGTTAAATCCAATATCTTCTCTCCAGGCCCCAGGATGGAGTCATTGTTTAACTAAGGTGGGGCGGTATCTGCTGTGCCCATATAAGGAAGAGCCCAAGGGGAAGAAGCAAGCAGACACCTGGGCAGCCAGCCATTTCTGCAAAGAAATTGCCACTGTGCCACCACCAGTATCCTCCATTATCCTCCATCCCGCAAAGCAGCTGTAGCCAAGCCTGTGGGACCCACCTAGTCCCAACTTGGCTCCCTATGGGGGAATCCTGCTGACCAGGCTGCATCAATACACCTGTCTTCGAAACAGGTAGGGTGTGAGGGGTAACCTCTCAGGGCTTTGGACCAAGAAAGCGCTCCAAACTTTAGTAAGCATATAAATGTCTCAGAGACTGTCTCAATTCTGCAGCTTTGAAATCTCCATCCCCAGAGATATGGATTCAGTAGCTCAAAAAAGTAGGTGTCTGTGATGCAAAGGGTCCAAGTACGTTTTAAGAAAAACTAGGGCAAAGGGTGAGTTGACTCCCTAAATGAAGATAACCTCAGCTTTGCCCGTTTCATACAGTGAGAGGCTCTCTTAATCAGCGAGTCACCTTCGCTTTCTGCTCATTCAGTCACAACCTGGAGGGCTACATTATCATCAGGGACACCCTGATGGCAGGAACCATGTCTTTTTTTTTTACCGTTGTATACTTTCTGACATACAGGATAAGCAAAATTACTTATCTTTTCAAAAAAAACAGCTTTTGGTTTCATTGATGCCTTCTATCATCTTTTTGATCTGTTTTATTTATTTCCTCTCTACATTTCCTTCCCTCTGCTGACTTTGGGTTTTGTTTGTGCTATTCCTAATTCTTTCAGGTGGTAAGTTAGGTTGTTTCAGATGTTCTTGTTTCTTGAGGAAGCCTGTATCAAACTTTCCTCTTAGAAGTGCTTTTGCTACATAGATTTTTTGAAGGGTTGTGCTTTCATTTTCATTTTGTCTTGACGTATATTCTGATTTCCTCTTTGATTTCTTCATTGGTAGTATTCAGTGAGTGATTCACTGGAAAGAATGCTTTAGAAGAAAAGGTGCTAGTAAGAAATATACAGATTAATGATCCCCCTACTGACCCTGGGTTTACTCTGTGTCGAGCTCTGCACTTGATCCTCCCATGTGTGATTTCTAATGCTATCATTTGGGCATGTTATATAACCTCTCTGGGTCCCAGTTTCCTCATCACTAAAATGTAACAGTAGTATATGCTTCACACAATTATTGAAAAGATTAAATGAGATAATATATGTAAAGTACTTAGCAGATAATATATGTACAGTACCTGGCACATGATAAGTGCTCAAAATATTCTAGTTATTACTGTTGATATTATTCTATCCTGGGTTCTCTACAAAACAAAGCTTGAGGCAAAGCTTGAGTGTTAATGCCTCACTGGGAGGTGCAATCCCAGGGCGGCAAAAGTGAGGGAAATAAGAAATGAGGAGAGGAGGATGGGAAGCAATACAAGGCGATGTATCAGCCATGCCTCTTCACAAAGAGACATAGTCAACTGCTTGGCTAGAGCAGAACACCTACAACCGGCCTTGCAAAAATGCTGCGTCTTGGAATAAGCTGCAGGAGAGCTGTTAGGGAGGAAATTTACATGTAGGCTCCCTTCTGTCTTCCATCTCTCATTGCTCAAAGTTTGCCCCATGGGGAATTATTGCTTCTGAGCTTCTGGCTTGTGCATCTGGCCCCTTGGCAATCACTGGGAAATCCAGATCCTACTCCTTGAGGTTTGGCACCTCACCTCAGTCCAGAAGAGGTGAGAAAAGCCTCTTTGCCCAGAGTCAAAGAAAACCCTCAAAAGAGAGATAAGGGTCCCAGAGACAGTTGAGACCAAGAGGACCTGGGACTGCACATAAGGTTCTGGCCCACTGGGAAGCGAGCCGTCTGGAGTGACCTGGGGAGGATGAGTTGGAGATAGTAACTCTTAACTTCAGATTATCATTTGATACGTGACAGGCCCCAACTTCCTAAATCCCCCTAATGTGCTTTAGAAGGAGTTTAAATTAGTAAGTGGAAAGTGTATCCTCTCTTTATACATGGGGGAAGAGCCGTGCCCAGAAATTCGAGATTATACTGAACATTACACAGGGTTTCTGGGACACGTGTAATTATAGAAGCCAGGAAGAAGGCTCTGCCATGTCCTCAGAATACATCGGCAAGCTGCTTGGGAACTTTCTAGGCCTCATCTGTATTGAGTAACACGTCAAAGCACTTGGGAGATGGGAAGGAGAAGCGGTTCATGCAAAGATGTTTGGATTTTCTGTGTTTGCACGTGATGAACTTGACTGAAAGGAAAACTGTATCCCAGTTTCACTGCCTGCCCGACAGTATCATGGAGTGTGCATAGAACATTCTCAGTTCCAGAAACACAGAACGTTACAGCTGAAAAGCACTTCAGAGAGTAAGTCCAGCTTGCTCAGTGTTCCAAACGGTGAAACGGAGGCCAGAGAAGAGGCGTGGCTCATGGACTTAATGGAGTGGCTCAGACTCCTTGCTGCCTGGCAAGGGTTCTCCTTGTTACCCCACAGAGTGCCCTGGGAGGGACCCATCAGCCATGAGTCCCCGAAGAGGCTGGGTCCACATGGCGAGGGCACCTGCTAGAGAGCACGGTGGGGTAGCCCTGTCCACAGGCCACACGAGTGGTTTCTGCTTTCTGCCACTCTTGGTGCCAGGCTGTTCATCTCCTTGGCACTCGGCCTGGCGTTGAACCCAGAGTCACTGGCAGACAATGGATAGCTCTATCCTGAGTACTCACTTCTCTGGCACCTGGTTCCCATCTGGGGTGCAGCAGTGTTCTGTAAATCTGAAGCCATGTGAAAGGCTTCTCTCATCACTCCCTCACCTGAGGCCCTTGGATTAGAGATTATCTCAGACCCCTCTCAGCCCCAACAAAACATCAAGTAAGATACCCCTCAGCAGGGCCCATGACAAGCTTTGCTTCCAGGCCAGAGCATCAGCCTTGAAGCTGGGAGCCAGACAGCCATCTACTCCCCATGCTGCCCAGACACCTCCTGTCTGATCTTAGGCCTCAGTTTCCCCTTCTGCAGAGAGAGCCCTGGGTAGTCTTCCTCTGAGGCTTGCCTTTCCAGGGGCCAGAAGCCTCCATTCACAGCTTCCGGGCCGTCAAGGCAGGGAACGCCGCTGAGACGATTCTGAAGCCAGGGAGCCACCCAGGGAAAGCCCTGGTCTAGGTGTTAAGTTCCATTTTAAAGCTCGAAATATATGTTCATTCTCACCTTCACACCGTCTCATATGCACTTTCTTTGAGAAATAGTCACGTGCCCTCCCCACTCACAGTGGATTTGACTCTGCCCCAAATCCCCTCTCCCTCCTTCTCTCTCCCCCATCTTTGTTCTTTCTCTCCAACCCTTCTCCCCACCCTCTCTCTCCCTGCAAAGCCCTGAGGTGTGCGAGGTGGCACACAGCTGAGAGTGGTTTGCACGGGGCTCTTTTCCACCGGAGAGCAGTTAAGTGCCTTATTTTCCCCACTCGGGTGGCTAAATTATTCTCGATGTGTTAAACAGTGTAATTAAACACATACACACGCGAGTGCGCCGGGCCCCTCCCCCCACCCTTCCTTGCTCCTTGTCAGCAGAGAGCACAGTCAGCCCCAGCCTTCAAGCTCTGTTAGTTTTAATTTGAGTTGTGGAATTAGTAATGGGTTTTGCCGGAACACTGTTGTGGGAAATAGATAGCTCCTCATGTGGGGTGTGGGCACCATTTCCAATGAGTATTTGTTAAGAGAAAAACCGTCCCTTGTCGTGTTCTGCTACATTACATCAGATATATTTCCACTGTTCTGGAAAAAAACACGAGCTAGGAAAGAGCTGTGTGCAGCCCTCCCTGCAGGGAACAGCTGAACGCTGCTTCCGGATTCTTAGTGGATTGAGAGCAAAATGCAAACAGCATCCCTCTTGGTGGCTGGGATGTGCTAAGCTCAGCCCAGAGGCTGGGTCACCAGGACCAGCCCTGCACCTGTCACTATGAGGTCTGTCCTGTCCTATCACTGACAGGAGGGGACTGGGTGGTTTAGTGGCAAAAATACAATGTTGAAGACAAGCAGTTGAGTGCAGAGAACCTCTGCAGGTCAAAGTGAAAGGATCTGCCCAATTCAGGGCTACTTCTGCACCCTTCTTTTATAATCATCCAACCTCATCTTGACTGTCTCCACTTAGGGGTGCTCAGGCCCTCCTGGTTCTGTGCTCATCGCTGCCATTACTCTCTTACCCTTGACTCTGTCTAATAAGACAGCTGCTAGCCATGTGTGTGGGTATTTAAATATAAATTCAGTTCAATCGCTCAGTCATGTCCGACTCTTTGTGACCCCATGGACCACGGCACACCAGGCTTCCCTGTCCATCACCAACTCCCCAAGCTTGCTCCAACTCATGTTCATCGAGTCAGTGATGCCATCCAACCATCTCATCCTCTGTCATCCCCTTCTCCTCCTGCCTTCAATCTTTCCCAGCATCAGGGTCTCCTGCAATGAGTCAGTTCTTCACATCAGGTGTTCAAAGTATTGGAGCTTCAGCTCCAGCATCAGTACTTCCAGTGAATATTCAGGACTGATTTCCTTTAATTAATTAAATTGAATTAAATTTAAAATTCAGTTGCTTAGTTGCATTTGCCATATTTTAAGTGTTCAAAAGCCACATGTATCTAGTGGCTACTCTGTTGGACTCAACTCTGGGGACCTGGGAAGGCCTACTGTTAGAAGTCCAGGAGTAACTGGCCAATACCTGAGGTGCCCCTTCCTGTCACAGGGCAGGGAAGTAGGTACCTGAGGAGATCCTGGTGGTGATGGTCACAAGATCTACTTACCTAGTTGTCGTTATGTTCCAGGCCAAGCCCTTTGCAAAAAACTTCTCATTTAATATCCATCTACTGTTAAAAGGCTGGTTTTATTGCCACCACCTCCAGTCCATTTTATATGTAAGAAAAGGAGGCTCAGAGATATTAAGGGCACTGCTTAGTCACTAAGCAATATCTGGATTCAAACCAACGTTTCAACCTGATTCCGCATGCTCTTAACCACTATTCCACGATGTCTTTTTTTTTTTTAAGAGATAGGGCAAAGCCCAGTTTTCTGAAAGGGAGTATTGGGAGTTAGAGAAGCAGCAAAGGGGATTCCACCTGTAGGACCAGAGATTGTTAAATCTGTGCTCTCTAAGACCAGGATTATTCTACAGGGCTGGGGATTAGGTCTCCAGGGCTGGATCTGACAGTCACTGTAAATCATTCAGTCTTTCTCCCAATAGGTATTCCTAGATTTCTAACTTCCCAGGAATTAATCTCTAGACTTAGCTGATGGCAAGTTTGTGCCAATTAGAAAAAGTCATCACCTTTTCTAGGTGGATATGACTGCACACTAGGAAACCATCCTTGCAAGCAGACTGCTTGCTCCCTGGCCAGGTACCCTCTGCTACTCTCTTTGGATGCCATTGAAGATGCTGATGTTTCTCTTAAAGTGTGGCCCCCCCAGAACTAAACACAGTGGGTTAGATGGTCATGTGGGGTCAAGGGCAGCTTTGATTAGGGGGCTGGAAGTGTCCTTTCCACAGCAACCCCTTACCACTGTGACAACAGTACAGACTGTGTCTAATCTTTTACCACATTGCCTCATTTAAAACAGGAAGTCAAATAAGGCACACAAAATAATTCTGAAATGAAATTTAACCGAGGCAGAGCCCACTCACTATTTACTTGCAATTAACTTTAAAATGTGAAGACAGCTTTGCAGTTTCATTGGTTAAATTCCATCTTCTCGATTTTGAGGTCCTTTAGAATTTTGTCTCTGCCATCTGCTTGGTTAATTGTAATGTTTTCTTTCTATCATTAGAAATGATGAAAGTGTTGAAAAGTATTTTCCTTTTCACTTCAACATCTTCATCCAGGACCAAGATAAAAATGTTAGTGCAAGGGACAGAGTTTTGTGACTATTACAGTATGATGATTCCAAGATAATCTGAAATCATTCATCTGTGATTTCTGGTTCACACTGTGAATTATATCTGTGCAATGCTGCACTGTGCTTCTGTGTAATACTACAGGACACATACAACCTACTCAGTCTAGCTTGATTTTTACCATCTTGTATATAAGGAATAAAGGATGATTTTTATTGAACAATTTTAAAAAATCAATATATTTTATCTATCTATATGTATATAAATCAATCATATACATATGACCGTATATATGGTATTCTTCTATTATTCTAAAGTTGGAAGTCTAATGTTAGAATTAAAAAAAAAAAAGAAAAAGAGCGAGAAAGTTAAATGATTTTTGGTAAGGCGCTATTTGCCTCTAGAAAAACATGCACCGTTTCCTAAGTACACAAAGTGTTCCTTAGCAAGTTCATTTCAGAATTTTGCTATGAATATCATAGTGCTTCTTTACAAGTTCATTTCAGAGTTTTGCTGTGAATATCATACTTCTTAAAAACGTTATTATAGGGCCATAAAAATTTATAATCAATACTTTGGGGAATGAATGCATAAATTACAAATGAACTTCCTGTTTTTAGAAAGAGAAACTCTCACAAAGTTTCTTAAATTAGGTTCCCATAAGAATTAACATATGGCTCAATTTATAAAAATTAAACTTCTAAGCAAAGATTCATAACATGTTTATATTTGTATACAATGAATATCTCTATTCATCCAAAGACATTATAAAGGAGGTAAAAAAATAAACCACCAACTGGGAGAAGACGTTTGCAACACATATAACAAACAAAATAGAAATATCCAGAGTAAATAAAGAATGCCTCCAAGTCCATAAGAAAAATATAACTTACAGACAGATAGGCATAGATGTGAATATTCATCTCATACAAGAGGGAGTACAAGAATAAACATTTTGAAAGATGCTTGGTCTACCAGTAATTTCAGGGAGACATAAATTAAGACTGCAAGGGGTTGCCATTTCGCTCCCATCATATGGATACAAATAAGAATCCTGCCAATATGCAGCATTAATGAAGAGATAGAGCAACAGGAACTCTTTTACATCACTGGTGAGATTATAAATTGTTAACAACCTTAGAAAATACTGAGGCATATGCAGTGAAGTTGAATATATGCACAAGTGAAACCCAGAAATCCCACTCAGTAGACATATCATTTCACATATGCACCAATGGTATGTTAAAGTTCCAGCCATTCCATTTTGCCTCACCAATACTTAGTAAAGTCAATATTTTTAATTTTAGTCTTTCTTCTGCATGTATGGTGGTATCTCCTTGTGGTGTTAATGTCCATTTAACTGACAAGATGTGGATCATTTTTCATTTTGGTTATTGCCCGGTTTTGTTTACTTCTTGGTAAAATGTCTGATCAAATCTTTTGATCATTTTAAATGGGTTATCTTCCTTTTATTATTTGATTTATGAGTTCTTTATATATTCAGAGGGCCTGATGAACTATATGGACAGAGATTCATGACATCATATAGGAGACAGGGATCAAAACAATCCTCAAGAAAAAGAAATGCAAAAAAGCAAAATGGCTCTCTGAAGAGGTCTTGCAAATAACTGTGAAAATAAGAGAAGTGAAAACCAATGGAGAAAAGGAAAGATATACCTATTTGAATGCAGAGTTCCAAAGAATAGCAAGAAGAGATAAGAAAGCCTTCCTCAGTGATCAATGCAAAGAAATAGAAGAAAACAATAGACTAGGAAAGATTAGAGATCTCTTAGGGAAAATTAGAGATACAAAGGGAACATTTCATGCAAAGATGGGCTCAATAAAGGACAGAAATGGTATGGACCTAACAGAAGCAGAAGATGTTAAGAAGAGGTGGCAAGAATACACAGAAGAACTGTACAAAAAAGATCTTCACGACCCGGATAATCACGATGGTGTGATCACTCATCTCGAGCCAGACATCCTGGAATGTGAAGTCAAGCGGGCCTTAGAAAGCATCACTATGAACAAAGCTAGTGGAGGTGATGGAATTCCAGTTGAACTATTTCAAATCCTGAAAGATGATGCTGTGAAAGTGTGCTGCACTCAATATGCCAGCAAATTTGGAAAACTGAGCAGTGGCCACAGGACTGGAAAAGGTCAGCTTTCATTCCAATCCCTAAGAAAGGCAATGCCGAAGAATGCTGAAACTACCACACAATTGCACGCATCTCACACGCTAGTAAAGAAATGCTCAAAATTCTCCAAGCCAGGCTTCAGCAATACGTGAACTGTGAACTTCCAGATATTCCAGCTGGTTTTAGAAAAGGCAGAGGAACCAGAGATCAAATTGCCGACATCCGCTGGATCATGGAAAAAGCAAGAGAGTTCCAGAAAAACATCTATTTCTGCTTTATTGACTATGCCAAAGCCTTTGACTGTGTGGATCACAATAAACTGTGGAAAATTCTGAAAGAGATGGGAATACCAGACCACCTGGCCTGCCTCTTGAGAAATCTGTATGCAGGTCAGGAAGCAACAGTTAGAACTGGACATGGAACAACAGACTGGTTCCAAATAGGAAAAGGAGTACGTCAAGGCTGTATATTGTCACCCTGCTTATTTAACTTCTATTCAGAGTACATCATGAGAAACGCTGGGCTGGAGGAAGCACAAGCTGGAATCAAGATTTCTGGGAGAAATCTCAATAACCTCAGATATGCAGATGACACCACCCTTATGGCAGAAAGTGAAGAGGAACTAAAGAGTCTCTTGATACAAGTGAAAGAGGAGAGTGAAAAAGTTGGCTTAAAGCTCAACATTCAGAAAACGAAGATCATGGCATCTGGTCCCATCACTTCATGGGAAATAGATGGGGAAACAGTGGAAACAGTGTCAGACTTTATTTTTGGGGGCTCCAAAATCACTGCAGATGGTGATTGCAGCCAAGAAATTAAAAGACACTTTTACTCCTTGGAAGGAAAATTATGACCAACCTAGACAGCATATTAAAAAGCAGAGACATTAATTACTTTGCCAACAAAGGTCCATCTAGTCAAGGCTATGGCTTTTCCAGTAGTCATGTATGGATGTGAGAGTTGGACTATAAAGAAAGCTGAATGCTGAAGAATTGATGCTTCTGAACTGTGGTGTTGGAGAAGACTCTTGAGAGTCCCTTGGACTACAAGGAGATCTAATCAGTCCATCCTAAAGTAAATCAGTCCTGGGTGTTCATTGGAAGGACTGATGTTGAAGCTGCAACTCCAATATTTTGGCCACCTTATGTGAAGAGCTGACTCATTTGAAAAGACCCTGATATTGGGAAAGATTGAGGGCAGGAGGAGAAGGGGACGACAGAGGATGAGATGGTTAGACGGCATCACTGACTCAATGGACATGAGTTTGGGTAAACTCCAGTAGTTGGTGATGGACAGGGAGGCCTGGCGTGCTGTGGTTCATGGGGTCGCAAAGAGTCGGACACAATTGAGCAACTGAACTGAACTGATACAAGTCCTTTGCCTAACATATGTGCTTCATATTGAATATTTTTCTCCTGGTCATGGTTTGCATTTTTGTTAATGATGTCTTTTACACTTCTGATGAAGTTTTATTTATCCATTTTTTTTCTTATAAGGCTAATACTTATGTGTATAAAAGACCCCAAGATTGCAAACATTTTTTATATTTTCTTCCAAAATATCCTTGTGATTCTTTTGATTTGGTTTCGTGTATATTGTATGAAGGAAACGTTTGTGTTTACTTTTTTTCCCTAAGTGAATATCTTGTTGCTGTAGCATCAGTTTTTGAAATACATTTCTGTCCCTGTTGAATTGCTTTGGAATCTGGACAAAAATTAATTGACCACATATGTTTTGGTCTATTTCTGGATTCTCTACTCTGCCATGTTGATCTGTTCATCTGTCTTTTTGCCAATACTGTATCTTTATAACAAGTTTTAAAGTTAAGTTGGCTAAATCCTCCAATGATTTCCTTTTAAAAAATTCTTTGGTTATTCTAGGCCTTTTGTGTTTAGATACAAATTTTAGAATAGGCTTATTAATCTCTAAAAAAAGAGCATGCTAGGATTTTGGTTGGGATTTTATTGAATCTTTTGGAAGAACTGTAATACTTAGCCATCTAATCAATGAACCTGATCTATCTTTCTGTTTATTTAGGTCTTATTTAATTTCTTGTCACAATATTTTGTAATTTTGATATGGAGAGCTTGAATGTTTTTAGTTAAAATTTTCCCCAAGCATATATAATAAAATGCTACTATTTTCCTATTGTTTGCAGCTTGTATCTTGTGACCTCAAATTCAATTATTAATTCTAATAGTTATCTTGTAGATTTTGTTTCTGAACTCCAAATATCAAGTAGGGATCATTTTTTTCTTCTTTCTGATCTTTTTTTGTTCTTTCCAATATTTTTGCTTTTTATTTTCTTATTGAACTGGCAAGGACCTCTGGTACAATGTTAACTAAAAGTGGTGACAGTGGGCATCTTTGCCTTGATTGTGATCAAAAGGGAAAAATACACTCTTCCATCATTAAGTATGATTTTAGCTGTAGGTTTTTCATAGATGTCCTTCATCAGTTTGAGGAGGTTACCTACTTTTTCTAGGTAACTTTCCTCTGAAAGTTTCTATCATAGATATATGCTGAATTTTGTGAAATAATTCTAATTCAATTATTGGTTTTCTTTTTAGCCTTTTAATATGGTTAATTGCACTGATTTTTTTAAGTGTTAATCCAACCTTACATTCCTAAAATAAATTCAACTTAGTCTTGATGTATTACCCTTTTTTCTTTTTTACGTTGTTGGATTTGGTTTGCTAAAAATTTTTAAGGATCTTTGCCCTCTCTGGTCACGAGGGATGCTGATTCATAATTTGGTGAAGGGTAAGGTGGGGATGGATTCCTTCACAGGGCTTGGTTGTCAGTGTTATGCTGTCCTGACAAAATACATTCAGCACTGTTGCCCTTCTCCTCTCATTTCTGAAGAAGCCTATAATCTTAGTGCTATTTTCCATTGACGGTAAAATAGAATTCACTAGTGAAACCACCTAAGTCTGAGAGTTTCTTTGGGGGGAAGCTTTTGATAACACATTCAGTGTCTTGATTAGATATAGGGTTATTTAGGTTCTTTTCCTGTCAACTTTGGTAAATTTATATTTTTATTTTATATTTTTCAAGAAATGTATCCTTGTCATATAACTTATAAATTTGTTGGCCTTCACTTGCTCATAGTATCTCTTCAGTTTAGTTCAGTTCAGTAGCTCAGTTGTGTCCGACTCTTTGCGACCCCATGAATCGCAGCACGCCAGGCATCCCTGTCCATCACCAACTCCCAGAGGTCACTCAGACTCATGTCCATCGAGTTGGTGATGCCATCCAGCCATCTCATCCTCTGTCATCCCCTTCTCCTCCTGCCCCCAATCCCTCCCAGCATCAGAATCTTTCCCAGTGAGTCAACTCTTTGCATGAGGTGGCCAAAGTACTGGAGTTTCAGCTTTAGCATCATTCCTTCCAAAGAACACCCAGGACTGATCTCCTTTAGAATGGACTGGTTGGATCTCCTTGCAGTCCAAGGGACTCTCAAGAGTCTTCCCCAACACCACAGTTCAAAAGCATCAATTCTTCGGCGCTCAGCTTTCTTCACAGTCCAACTCTCACATCCATACACAACCACTGGAAAAACCATAGAGATCTCTAATGTTTATAAGATCTGTGATGAGAAAGAACTCTTATCAGTGATGATATTGGTGATTTGTGTTCTCACTCTTTTGTTCTTTCCTCATTTGACTTTGGGTTTGTCAATTCTGTTCATGTTTTCAAAGAAGCAGCTTTTGCTTTGTTCATTTTCTCTACTGTTTTTCTCCTTCATTCATTTCTCCTCTTGTCTTACTGCCTTCTACTTCTCTTGAGTTTTCTTAATTCCCTTATGATATCACCTTTGACTCATGATTATTTAGAAATGTGTTTAATTCTGGATATTTGGGGTTTTCTTAAACATTGTTATTAATTTCTAATTTTAATTCTGTTGTGGTTCGAGAATACTCTATGAGATTCGATCCTTGGAAATAATAGTGTTTTATGGCTCAGCATATTGTTTATTTTGGTGATTATGTATCACATGTTTGCAAAGAAAGTATATACTACAGTTTATATGTATAAAGTAGTAAGTATGTCAGTTAGACTGAGATGATGGATTGTGTTATTCAGATATTCTGTTTCACTAATGTTTTTGTCTAGTTTGTCTACTAGATGATGAAAAATGCACGCTGAAATTTCACTGTAATTGTGGTATTGTTCCTGTCTTCCTTTACTTCTGTTAAGTTTTGATTTATATATTTTCAGTTTCTATTATTAGTTCGCATTTATGATTTTATTTCTTTCTGATGTATTTTTACCAATATTAAATGTCCCTGATAATTTTATCCCTGGTAACACTCTTTATTATGAAGTCTGACTAGTCAATCTACTAAAAACATTCCCACCAGCCTTCTTATGATTACTTTTTTCCACTTATATTTCTTTTTGTCCTTTTTTTTTTTCAAATTATTTATGGCTTTGCTTTTAAAGTATGTCTTTAATAGGCAGAAAATAGTTTAGTCTTACTGTCAATCTCTGACTTTACTGGAATTAAATTAACACTTAATTATTAATATGGTTGGATTTAGGTCTATTTTATTTGTTTTATCCATCTTCCACTTTAATTGATTTCTGTTGATTACTTGAATATGTGTTTGTATTCCATTTTAATTTGCCTATTGGATTTTGGGTATATCTCTTTTTGTTAGTGGTTGTCTGGGAATTAGGGTGCACATACTTAACCTTTCTCATTCTATTGTACCATTGCATTCTAAAATGCAGAATATTTGTAACCATATGCATCCCTTTAATTCCCTTCCACTATTCCTTATGTTATAGTTATCATATGAATTATACCTGCATAT
This sequence comes from Ovis aries, assembly GCF_016772045.2. Classification (NCBI taxonomy): domain Eukaryota; kingdom Metazoa; phylum Chordata; class Mammalia; order Artiodactyla; family Bovidae; genus Ovis; species Ovis aries. The sequence goes on along the minus strand of NC_056056.1, from coordinate 37,630,859 downwards.
ATTTAAAATCTCTCCCGATAATGTTATAATTTTTGCTTTACACACATATGTATTTTAAAGAATTTAAGAGGAAAAATAGTCTTATATATTTATTAAGATATTTACTATATACCACTTCTGAAAATTCAGTTTTCCCTATTATTACTCCCTTTTATGATTTATTACTGTTATTTATTATTTATTACTTCTTTTATTATTTCTTCTGAGACATGTCTCTGCATGATGTCTCTTCATTTTTGTTTATCTGAAATGTCTTTATTTTTATTCTTGAAGTTTTCACTGGATATGGAATTCTAGGTTGACATTTCTTTCTTTCAGCCTTTTAAAGTTACTCCTCTGATTTCTGTCCTCCATGGCTTTGGATAGGAAATTTGTCAGTGTTGTCTCCATTTTTCCTTTCTGTTTAATGTGTTATTTTTCTCTAACTTCTTTCAAGAATTTTTCTTTCTTTTCTCTAACTTCTTTCTTTATCTTTGGTTTTCAACAGCTTGATTATGATGTGTCTAGTTGTGGTTTGCTTGACTTTGCATGCTTCTCTAGTTCATAAACTTATCATCAAATTTCGGGAGTTTGGGGCCATTATTTCTTCAGGTACTTTTTCTGCCCTGATATCTTGATCCTCTCCTTCTGGGTTTTCAATTACACATAAATCAGACATTTTGATATTACATCATGTGTCTCCCTGTGGTTATATTCTACTTTTTCAATGTTTTATTCAGTCTGTTCTTGGGATGGATACTTTTTATTGATCTTTTCCCTCATTCCACGTATGCTTTCCTGTCACCTTCCTTCTGCTCTTCAGCCCATCCAGTGAATTTTTTATTTAAGATTTTATATTTTCAACTCAAAATTTAGCTTCAATTTGTTTCCTTTTTTTTAATAACTTCTGTTTCTCTATTGAGATTGCCTACCTTATCATTCATTTCTAGTGTGCTTTCCTTTATTTCATGGAGCATAGTTTAGTAGTTGCTTTAAAACCTTTTCTTTGTAATTTCCACATCTAAATCATTGCGACATTCTCATTTGTCAGCTGTGTTTTCTCTTGTAAATAAGTCAGCTTTTCTTAGTTCTTTTATTTTGAGAAGTTTGAGATTATATTCTGGACAAAGTGGATGTTATGTTGGATAGATTTTGTGTTCTGTTATAATCTTCTGGGGAATGTTGATTATTTTTAGGAGCAGGAATCAATTTTATTAAGTTCAGAGTATACATTCTAGCTCACCTTCTGTGGAAAGTGACTCAAATATCAATTTATTTCTTTAAAGCTCTGCTGTACTGATTTGGCTCTGGACCACACATCTATAATACAGATAGGTTAGGCTAAAACAAGTGCACGCTTGCTAACATAATTAGACAATCTCATTCTCTAGTGCCCTCTCTTCTCGGCTTCTTTCCCCTAGAGTCTTTCCCCCCAGGTCTGTAGGAATTCCTTTCCCAGAAAAACAGCAGGGTGTTCATCAAAGCTTCAGTTATCTGTACTGGGACACTTGATGACTGAGCCCCGTCCTCATAGCAAAAGTATGAGAGGGAAAAATCAAAGACCTGGAAATTCACCCTCCTGCTTGTTTCTTCTCCAAGTTTTGACTCCCCTGTACAATTTGCCAGCTTTTGTTTTCAGATTCCCAGTTTTTATTGTTTCCAGAGGTTATAGTTACAGTTATGATCAGGAGGACAGGTAGATTGTATAGGGGGCTTCTTACATTGCCATAAAGGAACTGGAACTCCTCTCTATAATTTTTAAAAGCTGAAAAATAAGGAAAAGTAAAATAATTCAATATAGAAATGCATAAATATGTGAGAAACCTGTTTTTCAATAAAAGCAAGAGAATGATAAATACAACATTCTGGTTTTGGCCTCCTCTTGGAGAGGAAAGCACAAGTACCTTCATAAGTATTGGTGTGTTCATAACCTTGGTGTTAGGATCATGAGTGTTCATGAGATTATGATATTTCATAGTCTACATAGCTTATGTAGGTCAAAGGCTAACAAATTGAAGCAGGTCAAAGGCTAACAAGAGTTTTGCCAAGGAAACATGCTGATCATAGCAAACACCCTCTTCCAACAACACAGGAGAAGATTCTACACATGGACATCACCAGATGGTCAACACCGAAATTAGACTGATTATATTCTTTGTAGCCAAATATGGAGAAGCTCTATACAGTCAGCAAAAACAAGACCAGGAGCTGACTGTGGCTCAGATCATGAACTCCTTATTGCCAAATTCAGACTTAAATTGAAGAAAGTAGGGAAAACAACTAGACCATTCAGGTATGACCTAAATCAAGTCCCTTACTATTATACAAGGGAAGTGATATAGATTCAAAGGATTAGATCTGATAGACGAAAGCCTAAAGAACTATGGATGGAACTTCATAATGTTGTACAGGAGGCTGTGATAAAAACCATGACCAAGGAAAAGAAATGCAAAAAGGCAAAATGGTTGTCTGAGGAGGCCTTACAAATAGCTGAAGAAAGAAGAGATGCTAAAGGCAAAGGAGAAAAGGAAATATATACCCATTTGAAGGCAGAGTTCCAAAGAATAGCAAGGAGAGATAAGAAAGACTTCCTCAGTGATAAATGCAAAGAAATAGAGGAAAACAATAGAATGGGAAAGACTAGAGATCTCTTCAAGAAAATTAGAGTTACAAAGGGAACATTTCACGCAAAGGTGGGCACAATAAAGGACAGAAATGGTATGGACCTAACAGAAGCAGAAGATAGTAAGAAGAGGTGACAAGAATAAACATAAGAAATATAAAAATAAGATCTTCATGATCCAGATAACCATGATGGTGTGATCACTCACCTAGAGCCAGACATCCTGGAGTGCAAAGTCAAGTGGGCCTTAGGAAGCATCACTGCAAACAAAGCTAGTGGAGGTGATGGAATTCCAGTTGAACTATTTCAAATTCTAAAAGAGGATGTTATGAAAATGCTGTACTCAATATGCCAGCATATTTGAAAATTCAGCAGCAGCCACAGGACTGGAAAAGGTCAGTTTTCATTCCAATCACAAAGAAAGGCAATGCCAAAGAATGCTTAAACTACTGCACAATTATACTCATCTCACATGCTAGCAAAGTAATGCTCAAAATTCTCCAAGCCAGGCATCAATACGTGAACTGAGAACTTCCAGATGTTCAAGCTGGATTTAGAAAAGGCAGAGGAATCAGAGATCAAATTGCCAACATTCATTGGATCATCAAAAAACCAAGAGAGTTCCAGAAGAACATCTACTTCACTGTATTGGCTACGCCAAAGCCTCTGACTGTGTGGATCACAACAAACTGGAAAATTCTAAAAGAGATGGGAATACCAGACCACCCGACCTGCCTCCTGAGAAATCTGTATGCAGGTCAAGAAGCAACAGTTAGAACTGGACATGGAACAACAGACTGGTTCCAAATCGAGAAAGGAGTACGTCAAGGCTGTATATTGTCACCCTGCTTATTTAACTTCTATGCAGAGTACATCATGAGAAATGCTGGGCTGGATGAAGCATAAGTTGGAATCAAGATTTCTGGGAGAAATATCAATAACCTCAGATATGCAGATAACACCATCCTTATGGCAGAAAGCGAAGAAGAACTAAAAAACCTCTTGATGAAAGTGAAAGAAGAGAGTGAAAAAGTTGTTTTAAAACTCAACATTCAGAAAACTAAGATCATGGCATCTGGTCCCATCACTTCAACTCAAATAGATGGGGAAACAATGGAAACAGTGAGAGACTTTATCTTTGGGGGCTCCAGAATCACTGCAGATGGTAACTTCAGCCATGAAATCAAAAGATGCTTGTTCCTTGGAAGAAAAGCTATGACCAACCAAGATAGCATATTAAAAAGTAGAGACATTACTTTGCCAACAAACATCCATCTAGTCAAGGCTATGGTTTTTCCAGTAGTCATGTATGGATATGAGAGTTGGACTATAAAGGAAGCTGAGAGCTGAAGAATTGATGCTTTTGAACTGTGGTGTTGGAGAAGACTCTTGAGAGTCCCTTGAACTGCAAGGAGATCCAATCAGTCAATCCTAAAGGAAATCAGTGCTGAATATTCGTTGGAAGCATTGATGTGGAAGCTGAAACTCCAATACTTTGGCCACCTGATGTGAAAAACTGACTCATTGGAAAAGACCCTGATGCTAGGAAAGATTGAAAGCGGGAGGAGGGGATGACAGAGGATGAGATGGTTGGATGGCACCACCAACTCAATGGACATGAGTTTGAGTAAGCTCCAGGAGTTGGTGATGGACAGAGAAGCCTGGTGTGCTGCAGTCCATGGGATCACAAAGAGCTGGACACGACTGAGTGACTGAGCTGAACTGACATAGCTTATCAGTTCAGTTGCTCAGTCGTGTCCGACTCTTTGCGACCCCATGAACCACAGCACGCCAGGCCTCTCTGTCCATCACCATCTCCCGGAGTTCACTCAGAGTCACGTCCATCAAGTCCATGATGCCATCCTCTGTCGTCCCCTTCTCCTCCTGCCCCCAATCCCTCCCAGCATCAGAGTTTTTTCCAATGAGTCAACTCTTCTCACGAGGTGGCCAAACTACTGGAGTTTTAGCTTTAGCATCATTCCTTCCAAAGAAATCCCAGGGCTGATCTCCTTCAGAATGGACTGGTTGGATCTCCTTGCAGTCCAAGGGACTCTCAAGAGTCTTCTCCAACACCACAGTTCAAAAGCATCAATTCTTCGGTGCTCAGCCTTCTTCACAGTCCAACTCTCACATCGGTACATGACCACAGGAAAAACCATAGCCTTGACTAGACGGACCTTAGTCGGCAAAGTAATGTCTCTGCTTTTGAATATGCTATCTAGGTTGGTCATAACTTTTCTTCCAAGGAGCAAGCGTCTTTTAATTTCATGGCTGCCGTCACCATCGGCAGTGATTTTGGAGCCCCCCAAAATAAAGTCTGACACTGTTTCCACTGTTTTCCCATCTATTTCCCATGAAGTGATGGGACCGAATGCCGTGATCTTTGTTTTCTGAATGTTGAGCTTTAGGCCAACTTTCTCACTCTCCTCTTTCACTTTCATCAAGAGGCTTTTTAGTTCCTCATCACTTTCTGCCATAAGGGTGGTGTCTTCTGCATATCTGAGGTTATTGATATTTCTCTCGGCAATCTTGATTCCAGCTTGTGATTCTTCCAGCCCGGTGTTTCTCATGATGTACTCTGCATAGGAGTTAAATAAGCAGGGTGACAATATACAGCCTTGACGTACTCTGTTTCCTATTTGGAACCAGTCTGTTGTTCCATGTCCAGTTCTAACTGTTGCTTCCTGACCTGTATACAGATTTCTTAAGAGGCAGGTCAGGTGGTCTGGTATTCCCATCTCTTTCAGAATTTTCCACAGTTTATTGTGATCCACACAGTCAAAGGCTTTGGCATAGTCAATAAAGCAGAAATAGATGTTCTTCTGGAACTGTCTTGCTTCTTCCGTGATCCAGCAGATGTTGGCAATTTGATCTCTCGTTCCTCTGCCTTTTCTAAAACCAGTTTGAATGTCAGGGAGTTCACGGTTCACGTATTGCTGAAGCCTGGCTTGGAGAATTTTGAGCATTACTTTACTAGCATGTGAGATGAGTGCAACTGTGTGGTAGTTTGAACATTCTTTGGCATTGCCTTTCTTTGGGATTGGAATGAAAACTGACCGTTTCCAGTCTTGCGGCAACTGCTGAGTTTTCCAAATTTGCTGACACATTGAGTGCAGCACTTTCACAGCATCATCTTTCAAGATTTGAAACGGCTCAATTGGAATTCCATCCCCTCCACTAGCTTTGTTCGTAGTGATGCTTTCTAAGGCCCACTTGACGTCACTTTCCAAGATGTCTGGTTCTAGATTAGTGATCACATCATCATGACTATCTGGGTTGTGAAGATCTTTTTGTACAGTTCTTCCGTGTATCTTGCCACCTCTTCTTAATATCTTCTGCTTCTGTTAGGTCCATACCATCTCTGTCCTTTATCGAGCCCATCTTTGCATGAAATGTTCCCTTGGTATCTCTGATTTTCTTGAAGAGATCTCTAGTCTTTCCCATTCTGTTGTTTTCCTCTATGTCTTCCATTGATCACTGAGGAAGGCTTTCTTATCTCTTCTTGCTATTCTCTGGAACTCTGCATTCAGATGCTTATATCTTTCCTTTTCTCCTTTCCTTTTCACCTGTCTTCTCTTCACAGCTATTTGTAAGGCCTCCCAGACAGCCATTTTGTTTTTTTGCATTTCTTTTCCATGGGGATGGTCTTGATCCCTGTCTCCTGCACAATGTCATGAACCTCATTCCATAGTTCATCAGGTACTCTATCTATCACATTTAGGCCCTTAAATCTATTTCTCACTTCTACTGTATAATCATAAGGATTTGATTTAGGTCATACCTGAATGGTCTAGCGGTTTTCCCTACTTTCTTCAATTTAAGTCTGAATTTGGTAATAAGGAGTTCATGATCTGAGCCACAGTCAGCTCCCGGTCTTGTTTTTGTTGACTGTATAGAGCTTCTCCATCTTTGGCTGCAAAGAATATAATCAATCTGATTTCGGTGTTGACCATCTGGTGATGTCCATGTGTAGAGTCTTCTCTTGTGTTGTTGGAAGAGGGTGTTTGCTATGACCAGTGCATTTTCTTGGCAAAACTCTATTAGTCTTTGCCCTACCTCATTCTGCATTCCAAGGCCAAATTTGCCTGTTACTCCAGGTGTTTCTTGACTTCCTACTTTTGCATTCCAGTCCCCTATAATGAAAAGGACATCTTTTTGGGGTGTTAGTTCTAAAAGGTCTTGTAGGTCTTCATAAACCCGTTCAACTTCAGCTTCTTCTGTCTTACTTATTGGGGCATAGACTTAGATAACTGTGATATTGAATGGTTTGCCTTGGAGACGAACAGAGATCATTCTGTCATTTTTGAGGTTGCATCCAAGTACTGCATGTCGGACTCTTTTGTTGACCATGATGGCTACTCCATTTCTTCTGAGGGATTCCTGCCCGCAGTAGTAGATATAATGGTCATCTGAGTTAAATTCACCCATTCGAGTCCATTTTAGTTCGCTGATTCCTAGAATGTCAACATTCACCCTTGCCATCTCGTTTGACCACTTCCAACTTGCCTTGATTCATGGACCTTACATTCCAGGTTCCTATGCAATATTGCTCTTTACAGCACCGGATCTTGCTTCTATCACCAGTCACATCCACAGCTGGGTATTGTTTTTGCTTTGGCTCCATCCCTTCATTCTTTCTATAGTTATTTCTCCTCTGATCTCCAGTAGCATATTGGGCACCTAATGACCTGGGGAGCTCCTCTTTTGGTATCCTATCATATTGCCTTTTCATACTGTTCATGGGGTTCTCAAGGCAAGAATACTGAAGTGGCTTGCCATTCCCTTCTCCAGTGGACCACATTCTGTCAGACCTCTCCACCATGACCCGCCCGTCTTGGGTTGCCCCATAGGCATGGCTTGGTTTCACTGAGTTATACAAGGCTGTGGTCCTAGTGTGATTAGATTGACTAGTTTTCTGTGAGTATGGTTTCAGTGTGTCTGCCCTCTGATGCCCTCTTCCAACACCCACCATCTTTCTTGGGTTTCTCTTACCTTGGAGGTGGGGGTATCTCTTCACGGCTGCTCCAACAAAGCATAGCCACTGCTCCTTACCTTGGATGAGGGGTATCTTCTTACCGCCACCGTTCCTGACCTTCAGTGTGGGATAGCTCCTCTAGGCCCTCCTGTGCCTGTGTAGCCACCGCTCCTCAGGTTGCTCCTCCCAGCTGCAGGCCCTGGCCTTGGGCATGGGTGGCTCCTTCCAGCTGCTGTCCCTAGCCTCGGGCCTGGGGTGGCTCCTCAGGGTCACCTCCCCTGGCCTTGGGCATAAGGTGGCTCCTCCCAGCTGCCGCCCCTGACCTCAGATGCGGGTGTCTCCTCTCCATCGCCACTGACCTCGAACACAGGGTAGCTCTATTCTCGTATATATCAAAATGGCCTATTTAAAAACTAACAAATGCAATTGTTTGTAAAGTTTAAAGACTTTGGCTGTGCTGTGTTGTGCTTAGTTGTTCACCTGGGTCTGACTCTGCTACTCCATGAACTGTCCATGGGCTACATGGACTGTAGGCTCCTCTGGCCATGGGATGCTCCAGGAAGGAATACTGGAGTGAGTTGCCATGCCCTCCTCCAGGGGATCTTCCCAACCCAGGGATCGAACCCACATCTCCTGCCTTGCAGGCAGATTCTTTACCATCTGAGCCACTAAAGAAGCCCATGTATTCTTACAGCTATCCATCTCTGAGTGGTAGAAATGCATGAAAGTTTAGGACAGGTTTATTGGAGTCAGAGAAATAAGAAATTAATTTCTTTGTATAATGCTTCATGATTTATATCTCATCCCACCTATCTTTTCATTTTATTTTTCAACAAAGTATCATTGTACCCATTTGACAGAAAAGAAAACTGAAGTTCTAAGTGCTTAGAAAACATCTTTGGGCTCGTATGACTAATAAGGGGCAGAATAAAAACTTGAGTTGGAATCTTCTGAAGTCATTTAACTTTGGGACATTTTTTTTCTTCTGAAGTCTTTTAATTTTCGTCCATCTTCTCTTTATGTTAGAATGGCTATCATTAAAAAGTCTACAAATAATAAATGCTAGATAGGGTGCAGAGAAAAAGAAACCCTTGTAAACTGTTAGTAGCAATGTAAATTGGTACAGTCACTATGAAAACCAGTAAAAAACTAAAAATAAAGCTACCATATGATCCAGAAATCCCACTCTTGAGCTTATATCTGGAAAAGATGAAAGTTCTAATTCAAAAATATACATGTACTCCACTGTTAATAGCAGTGCTGTTTATAATAGCCAAGAAACGGAAGCACCCAAGCACCCATCAACAGATGGTTTTAAAAGATATATAAATATACAGTAGAATAGTGCTCAGCCAGCAAAATATTGCCATTTGCAGCAATATGGATGGACCTAGAGAATATCATACTAAAAAAGTAAATAAGACAAAGAAAAATATGATATAATTTATATGTGGAATCTAAAAATTAATGCAAGTGAATACATATAAAACAGGAAAGATTCACAGACATGGAAAACAAACCTATGATTACCAGAGGGGGAAGGATAAATTAAGAGTATGGGATTAACAGATACAAACTACTATATGTAAAACAGATAAACACCAAGGATTTACTGTAGAGCACAGGGAACCATATTCAATATCTTATAATAACCTATATTGGAAAATAACCTGACATATATGTATATATATATACACATATATGTCTGAAAAAAACTTTGCTGTACACCTGAAACTAACACAGTATTGTAAATCGACTATACTTCAGTTTTAAAAAAGAACTTGATTTCAACTCTTTTTGCCATTTTTCTAGCTTCTCCTGTGCCATTTTCATTTTGAGATCCATAGGATACTGCAGCAGCAAGACGAGGTATATTCTGACTATCGGGTAGGCCTTCCATCTTTCTTTTTTTCTTTCTGCTTCTAAGATAGCTGAGTCTTCTCCTGCCTTTGTTTATTTTACAACGTGAAGCAAGTATGATATAGAAGAAAAGAAATTAGCCAAAGAGTCCTTGCCAAAGTGACAGGTGGGAATATTGTTTGCCCTTTTCTACTGCACGCAAAAGGGAGATGTTGTCAAGTTCTGTAAACCCTTCATGCCCAAGAAAGCAAGTCTACAGGCTCTTCCCTGGCAAAGCCATTACCAATTCAGAGAGCAAGAAGGTGAACCCAGTAGGTGTCATATCTGTGCCTATGGAGGCTCCCTTCCAGCCTATTCTCTCTTCCCATCAGTATTCTCCTCCCTCCCGGAGCAGCAAACCACCTCCTCCAGCAACGGGGCCAGGCAGCAATGGAACCAGGTCTGCCACCTGGCCCCCAGAGTCTTCTCCTTCCTCACTGCGCTCTTGGTTAGTGGATACAGAGCAGTGGCAAAGCCAAGGACACGGGTCTGGTGTACCACTCCTGACCCTTACCCATGCTGGCCCTTCTGGGCCTGGCCCGTCATCCATAAGAGCAAGTCCTCCTCTTACAGAGTGTATGACCTCTGCATGTTCTTTCATGGCCAAAATGATAATAATGTTAATTATGCTAATAACCACTGATCAGTGGCCAGTTTCTGTTGATCAGCCAGTGCTAAACATTCAGCAAGCATGGTTTCATCTGAGTCTCACCACAGCTCTATAGCTTGTCTATTAGTGTCATCTCCATTTCACAAAAGAGGAAAGAGAGTCTTAGAAGGGCGATTCCTAAAGCTACCCAGCCCACTGCCCAGCAGTGGGCAGTAAGGGCCCTGCAGATGAGCCTGGATCTGATCCCCAAACAGAAAGCCTTTTTTAAAGATTCTCGTGGAGAAGTCAAGCCAAACTCTTCTGACTCATTTTTAGCTGTCATTAAGAGCTGCTTAAGAATAGTCCCATAATCATAGGTCAATGGCCTGGCGGTGCTGTATTGGTTCCACCATCCCTAAGCATGTGCAGCGTTGGCAGACCCACAATTTTCACAACTCTCCCTTATCAGGTGTCGTTGCCTTGTCTTTACTTGGAAACCAAATTCTATTATTGTTTTCTTGTTCTTGAATTGTACCTGGCTGTTATTTCAGCTTTATCACTCTTACATAATTTGTTGTAGGTTTTCCTCTTAACCCTATAGTGAGTGGTGAGGTACACTGACATATTTTCACCTGTTATTTTCCAAGAACTAGAATGAAGAAATGTATATATTATATAGGACTAAACCAAATAAAATTGCCCATATTTGTTTTCATATGGTCCAACCTAGTAGTTCACATATAAGTTATTCTTACTTCATTTATTAGGCAATTGTATATATAATTCTCTCTAAATATGTGTGTGCAGTGATACTTCATTGGTGCTATTCTGTGTATTTATTTGTGTTATCTAAATAATTTGCAATATACTATTATATATTAACTGTAAGAAAATTATAAATTATTTTTTGTTTGCATATTTTTTCTGTGATCCAAAATCTTGTTTATAAGCTCATATTCTTTCTTTATGAGTTGTTCATTCATGTTCCTCTCTAGTTCTTTATCATCATTTGATTGCTTTTTCACTGTGAGGTAGGTATGGATAGGACATATGAACCTTGGGGTCTTTTGTGTCACCTTAACAGACTCTGGTCAAAGAAGCTTGAAAAGTACTAGTTTAAGAGCTAAATAGGCTTTTCAAGTCCCGCAGCTAGTAAGTGTGGATTCAGGTCCAAGCCAGCTTGTCTAGCAGATGGAGGATGTGATACACATTTTGTTAAATGGCAGCAGTTACACCCCTGTAGCTTCCTGAACAAGAAAACCCAGACTTCCTTGACTTCTCTTCAGAGAAATTAGGACGCTGGCATTTATTGGCTGCCTACTGTTGCCAGGTGGCTCAGTGGGTAAAGAATCCCTCCGCCATGCAGGAGATGCAGGCAGACATGAGTTTGATCCCCTGGTGGGGAAGATCCTCTGGAGGAGGGCGTGGCAACCCACTCCAGTATTCTTGCCTGGAGAATCCCATGGACAGAGGAGCCTGGTGGGTTACAGTCCACAGGGTCGCAAAGAGTTGGACATGACTGAAGAGTCTGAGTGAACTCTGGGAGTTGGTGATGGACTGGGAGGCCTGGCATGCTGCGATTCATGGGGTCGCAAAGAGTTGGACACAACTGAGCGACTGAACTGAAGTGACTGAGCATTATTCAGTCTGTTAGGTCCAACCTCATTTAATACAGCAATAAACACTCCAAGACTGGTATCATTAACCTGTGCAGGTGGAGAAATAGGTTCACAGGGCTGAATACTAACTCACGATTGCAGAACTGGATATGTAGGTGGTGAGAGCAGAAAGCAAACGCAAAACTTATTTGATTGTTCATCACACTGCCTTTCCTTTTTCCTATCCCACATCCCCATATTCTACCTATATCAAGCCCTATATATTCTACCTATAAAATGGCTCTGGAATCTCTCTCTCCACCATCTTCATGACCACTGCCGTAACACTGACCTTCCCAAGGACAAATGCAGCAGCCTCCCAACCTCCGTCCTGTCTCAGACCCTCTCCACTCTGCTACGTGGCCTCCAACTTGCTCTGTAATCCCACAAATGGATCTTCAATGGCCATGCAGCGCTTGAAGGGTAGAAAACAAAAACAATCTCGCTTTCCAACCTACCTTCCTGGCCTTGTCTGGCAACATTCTTTATCCCCAACTCCCACTCCATTGACCCTCCAGCCCCTCCCATTGCTTCTAACACCCATGACCTTTCCAATCCAACTCCTGGTCCTCCATGTACTTGCTACTCGGGATGCTGGAGGGACTTTAAAAAAAAAAAAAATATATATATATATATATATATATGTGTATGTATTTATTTATTTATTTTGCTGTCCTGGGTCTTAGTTGTGGTATGTAGGATCTAGTTCTCCTCAGGGATCAAACCCGTGCCCCCTGCATTGGGAACACCAAGTCTCAGCCATTGGACCACCAGGCGAGTCCTGGAACTTTTTTTTTTTTTAAATCTACCTACCAGTTCTCCACCTGGAAAATTGTTTTCCCCCAAGGCCAATTACAGGGTGAGGACTTGTGGGAGAAACATCTCTTGGCAGTTCCTAGGTCCTCCTCTTTATATCCACAGGACAGGACTTTTTACACATTTTTAAGTAGACCATTTCTGTTGAACGATAGCTAGTTGTTGAAATGTCTAATATATTTTGCCACTTGATAACGAGCCTCCAGGGGATAAATATCATGTCATATTTATCTTTGAATTCCCGGCATTCAGAAAAGTGCCTGGTACAAGGTCAGTACTTAATAAATGTTCATTAACGTGCAAATAGTCTCTCATGCATGTAAAAGCATCCTGAAAAGCTGTTCAGTAGGCAGATTGAAAACTGACCTGGAAGGAAGTTTTCTTGGATTCTAGTCTGGGTTTACCCCCCACCAACTGGCTGGGTCCACAGGGGACAGAACTTACCTGGTTCCAGTCTCACTTGTGAAGGTGGCAGACATCTGAATGCCTTCCAGGGCTCACATCCAGTGATGCAAAGTTCCTGACAGCTTATCCCTAAAAATACCTCTTTTTCTCACCCAAAAGGAAAGATCTGATACCTCTTCTAGGAAGAATCATGGCACACAACCAGCAGTTTCCAGCCAAGACCCCCATCATCAAATTCAAGGAGCAGGACTTTTACTCCTTGTGGGATCATTGCCTAAACAGAGGGCTGCTGTTTGAGGATGAGACATTCCCTGCCGAGACTTATTCCATAGGTCTGCAGCTCCTCAAGGGAAAAAACCTCTCCAACCTAAGCTGGATGCGGCCAAAGGTGAGTGAAATTCCCCACCAGGGACATGCCCATCTCCTGGGCCCTCTGACTGTCTCCCATGGTACTTCCCACTAAAAATGGATGGGCTTGAAACCTGGTTTTCAGGGCTGGCCCAAACCAAACTGGAAGGAGACTGAAATTCATCTGATCCCCTCAGCTATAGTATTGCATCCACAGTGGGATGGAAAGACTCTATACCAGGAAACAGGATCCCTGGGTTTTAACACAGTTCTAACACAGCATATCACTAGGTTACATGCCTCAGGATTCCCACATAAAAAATGGGGAAGCAAAGGTATGAGGATTGTAGTAGTAGCTGTAGGGTCTCTTCCATCTCCATAAACGAGCCCCTCTGTCAGTGTTCGTCACTCTTTATTCTGTTCAGGTATCACTGTCTTTTTCTTTTTTCTTTCCCAGTTAGAGTTTACTCAAAGGGAAGATAACATGTCAATCACTTGGACAATAGGATGAATTTCAACAATTGTCTTGCCTCTCTCACATGTATTTGTATATTTAGTCTTATAAAGGCTGATCACCTATGAAAGAGTTTTAGACATCAGTTGTAAAATTAGAGATATTTTGTGGCAATGTTCAAACCCCCTGACTCCCCAACCCCAACAGATGACCACTAACTCCACCTTGCAGCCAAGTGAGCCCTCTTGGGTTTTCTAGAACCATCTCAGTTTCAGGACATGAAGCTCCAAGGGAAATTTCTCAGTCCACTAAACATTCTCGTGCCGTCATTTTCAACGATACAAAGGACCTGGCTAAGGGCCACTTTGAGGGCACTGATGCTCAAATATCCTGTTCATGCTTCCAAAAGCAGACAGCAGAACCTAAAACAAGAGGGCAGAGTATAATGTCTAGTAAGCTAATGATTATAATATCACCAGGGTTACTGAATGTGAATGAAACGCCAAGAACTCTGTGGAACACACTCAATGAAGCCAGGTTAGGATATACAGAATAGATGTTTTCTGATGATGGAACAAGACATAAACCCTGGAGTAACCATCTCTTGTCCTAATTCAGGACCGATTTATAGCTTTGGGGAAGGCGAGGGTGAGTGGGGATCTGATGGAGTTGAGGATGCTGCTTAGTTAAGATGAGGGTGCTTCAAACTTCTAGGATCCATCTCACCAGCCAGAAGCAACAAGTCCCCAGTGACTCTCTTCTGGACTTCACTCCTAAGGAGAACTGAGCAGAGAACTCTATTTAAAGCTTGGAAAGATTATATTTTTCCTCCCTTTGTTATTTTCAGATGAGATTCTTTTAGAATGTTTTTTTTTCCACAAGGTACTGAGGAATAGATGTGAGACTATATTTGTAGTGCTGGATTTATAACATTTTTATTTAGAAAGGATTGAGTTTTTTATTATCTAATTCCAGCAACATCTCAATTTGTGATGTCTTTTGGGGTCAAGGAGAAACTGAGGCAAACAGAAATGAAATGACTCACACAGAACCATTCCAGGAACCCATAGCAGAGGCAGCCAGGGGCCAAGTACATTTTACTCCCATTTTCCATCTCACCCAAAAGCTTATCCATCCAAAAACTCTACCAGGGGATCAATTTTCATTCCCACATTTCTTTTAAAATGTATATGAGGATATTTCTTTGTATCCCTTATCGCAACTGGCAGCACTCAACACTTGTATTTTTCAGAGCTTTCCATATGTCTTCTCTCTCTCTGTTTTTTGTTCTTTCCCAGTTTTATGAGGGAACAGGTTCAGACAGGTGATGTGACTTGCACAATGTGACATAGTTAGGGAAAGAGCAGGATTTAAACTAAAATCTCTGACTTCACATACTATGTGCCTGCATCCTCAGTTGCTGTCATGCGACTCCTTGTGACCCCATGGACTGTATGTAGCCCACCAGGCTCCTCTGTGCATGGGATTCTCCAGGCAAGAATACTGGAATGCATTGCCATTTCCTTTTCCAGGCGATCTTCCCAGGGATCAAAACTGCATCTCCTGCATTGGCAGGCGGATTCTTTACCACTGAGCCAACTGGAAAGCACCCCCCCCCCTTCCCCATACTGCACTTTCCCTCATATTGTGTTTTAGGCTCCTGTTTGCTGCTAATAATATATTGTGCATCAATAGAATCTCCTGCTTTGTCTGAGTAACCAGGAATCAATCTCTGTCTGTGTTCTGCCCGTCTTTTCGTTTTTTTTTTTAGGTGAAAAGAGTGAGGATAAAAATGGTACCAATGCCTAACAAGATTATTTTAAGGAATAAATGAAGACAATACATAGAACATTGTCTAGCACATTGTAAGAACTTACTAAACACTAGTTATTGTTACTCCGATTAACTTGAGAGGGATGGCATAGTGTAGCAGCTACAGGGGCCATCCCCTAGGATTCCTTGGGCTTTCACTGTCCAGTCATCTCAGTTCCAGTCTTCAGCCAATTTCAGCAGACACTTTTAAGGAGAAATGTGGGTCAGAGGAAACCATCTGGGGAGCCCAGAGGAGGCTGGCAGGGAGTGTGCAGGGTGCTTTTCCTCTCACATTCTGCTGTCTATCTCTGTTAGAAGGGTGCCTCCCAATCTAAAGCTTGCTCAGTGCCTGGCCAGAGACCTGACTGGCATCCCCTGAACTTCAGGTATATAGCAGCTGAGGTGGCACCAAGGCTCCTTAGGCCATTTCTGCATTCTGAGTTTTCTGGACAATGGGAAAGCATCATACTCTAGGGAACTGCTAAACCAGCATGGATATCATCCTACCTCAAGTACTCACTCAGGCTTGGTAGGTTCAGCAACAGAGCGAGAGTCAGGGACATGAAACGAGGCTTGGCTTTCTACACGAAGAAGAAAGGTTGTTTCCCATGTAGCTCATGTTCGCTCTCTCGTTTTGTCTACCTCTTCCTTCTTCTTGTCTCCTCTCTCTCTAACAATTAAACCTGATCCATTTTGCTACTGTAGAAGCTCCTCCCATTGCTTCCTTCAGCTTTTCTGGGTTTAAGGAATCAGTAACCCACTCCCCAGACCCTCCCTTCCCCCGACCAGCAGGCAGTCAGGTTCCATAAATGCCTGTGACTGTGCCCAGAGCAAAAGGCGCTGAAAGGACCCAACTCCTCATCCTCCTCAACACTTCCTGCAGCCCCAGCCTCGGGAGGAGAGATGCCAAGAATTATGCCTGTACTCAGAGACTCTACATGAGATTTCCTTGAACTAAATTTGGTAGAGTCATTTTCTTCTAAAAATTTTATCTCATGAATAATATCAAATTCCATTTATCAAGCATGTCTCTATGCTAAGTATTAATCTAAGCACCTTACATACAACATTTCATTTAGTTGCCATAACAGGCCTCTGAGGAAGATGCTATTGTCTGTGTGTGTGTTAGTCGCTAGTGGTGTCTGACTCTTTGCAATCCCATGGACTGTAGCCCGCCAGGCTCTCTCCATGGGATTCTCTAGGAAAGAATACTGGAGTGGGGATCCAGGGGATCTTTCCAACCCATGGATCGAACCCAGGTCTCATGCATTGCAAGCAGATTCTTTACCATCTGAGCTACTAGGGAAGCCCAGATGATATTATCCTCATTCAATAGATCAGCACCATCCAAAAGAACTTTCTGCGAGGATGGAAATGTCCTTTCTGCAAATACAGGAGCCACTAGTCGCATGTTGGCATCAAGCAATTGAAATGTGGCCAGTGTGACTGAGGTGTTGAAGATTTAATTTCATTTAAATGTAAGTAGCTAATATAGCTTGTGGCTACCATATTGGAAAGCACAGAATTGTGGATAGAGATCTTCACAGCAGGGTCACCAATATGTCAGAGTAAGAGATTGAAATTTCATCTTTGTCTTCATTCTCTAGTGAAAAACATGTTCATTACACACCTGAAGAATGGGCTGTGGGCCCAAAACAGGTTCAGGGTTCAGCACCCAGCCCCACTGTGGATTCTGGCCTGTGGCAAGCCCAGAATGTCACTTACCCAGATGACAACATTCATCTTCCAAGTAACCAGAGCAGAGTTTCCGAAAGGACCATTTACTAGATGTGACTCATCTTGGTTCCAACATAAGTTGTCCCAGAAAGGAAGGGGTTAACAATAGGTAACAGAAGGCAACAGACAGAGAACACAGCAACAGACAATTAGCACAGCACCAAAGAACTTTGATTCCAATAAAGCAAAGTTCTCTAACAAAAAATAGAAAAGGGAGTGACGCTGCCACCTGGCCCTGCCTGAACTCTGGTCACTGGCTGAAAGGGGCTGTGTCTGAAAGCCAGCACGCTAAGCCTGGGGTTTCCCCATCCCAGAGCAGCAACCGTCTGGGGCAGGGCATGAGGAGCTCTTGAAAAGAACACAGGAATCACTGTCTAGAACATAGGAAGTGATGCCACCTTAGAAAGACCCCTCCAAAGTTGACTGCAGTGGAGTGCCTGTCACACCACTTCAGATATGGGTGTGGGTGTGGATGCAGAGAGGGGAGAGGTCGAGATCTCCTATAGGACATAAAAAATAGTAACTGCACAGATATAGCCTGTGACTTCATCTGTTATGAGGAATTGGCACACGTAGTTATGGAGGCAAGACATCCCACAGTCTGCTATCTGCAAACTGGAGACCCGGGAGATCCGATGGTATAGTGTAGCCCACACGGGAAGGCCCAAGAACCAATGGGGCTGATGATATCATCCCCAGCCCCTGGGCAGCAGTCAGGTAGAGAAGGGGTGAATTCTCCCTTCCTCTACCTTTTGTTCTGTTCAGGCCCTCCATAGCTTGGATGGCGCCCATCCACATTGGGGAGGGCAGTCTCCTTTACTGAGTCCCTTGATTCAGATGCTAATTTCATCTGGAAGCACTCCTTTGAAATAATGTATAGCCAAATATCTAGGCATCCTGTAAGCCAGTCAAATTGACACATAAAATGAACCATCACAGCTTCCTTCTGTACGGATGATGTTGCAGAGGCCTCAAAGGGCCAATCTATGTCACAGAATCAGAAAATACTGAAGACCCTGCCTGCTGGTGTGGTCCACGGCAAAGGCACTCTGTGGGTGGAGTGTCTAATGCACAGCCTGCCTCCCGTGTGACCTAGGATAAATCACTTAATCACCAGAGGAGCTATGCAGATCCTGAACTCTGCCTCCAGTGACCTACATCCAGCAGCCTGCATATCTGCAAAACTTCTGGGTGATTCTGAATCACTCCCGGGGTGGAGGCTGCCCATCACCAGTCCTGTCACACTGCCTAGCCGTCATGGTGCACCCGGCCCACGTGGTGACAGGGCACCTACCCAGAGCCAGAGGATTTTTATCTTCCAAGCATATTAACCTGTTTTCTCTGAGGGCCTGGTCTCAGAAAGCCGGCCCAGCAGACTGAAATGCTTCTGGGTATGATTTCTGTCTCCTCCTTCCTTTGCTCTTTTGGGATTGCCCAGGACCCTTCTTAACCCAGGGTGAGGAAGGAATAGGTGGCTCAGAAAAAGAGACAAAAAATGCTAGTTTTGTGCCCAACTTTGATGCACACACTTCTAGTGTTTGTCCATGAACTTGATGACTGATTTTTGGTTTGAAATAATTCCCATTTAATCTTCAGAATGTTAAAGTATCCTTCTGTTCCTACTTGGCAAAATTTGCAGTTTCTTAATTTTAATATACTGGTGAATCAGAAGAAGTTGTGCATTTATGAAATGCCTTCATGGCATTTACTGGAAAGAGAGCAATTATTTTTCTTTTGGCCTACGTAAATGTCATTTGATATCATCAGATATCCTGATAGGAATCCATCCTGGCATCCTACATTTCTATGGCAAACCCTACTTGATGATAGTGGGTTAGTTGTATAATTTATTGTTGATTCCCTTGCCAGGTATTTATTTCAGTATTTTTCCATAAGTGAAATCAGTCTGTGAGGGGGCTGTGTGTGTGTGTGTGTGTGTGTGTGTGTGTGTGTGTGTGTGTGTGTGTCTCGGGTTGGGCATCCAGGCTGTGCTGGCTTCTTAAAATAAACAATGACAGGATTCTTTTTTTTTCCCTAATGCTAAATCTACAAGCAACACAGGAGTTGTTTATTCCCTGAAAATTTGAGAGAACTCAGCAACAAAATTGTGTGTAGAAGCCTTGACAGAGATATTAGAGAGATATTCTTTAATCATTAAAAAAAAAACTATATCCAGGTTATTGATTGTCAGGTGACTTACCAACTTGGATCATTTTGGGCCATATTAATTTTTGTCCAACAATCTTCAGTATGTTTTAAACCAATTAGTATAGAATTTTACATCATGTTTTTATATTGTTAAACCAAGATTTCTAATTTTATTTGAAATAAGATTCTCTACCATATTAGCCAAAGATTGGGTCTAAGTAAACCTTCTCCCTAAATACAATGTATTTGCTGATCTTGCTGTGTTTCTGTTTTGTAATTCATCAGTTGTTCTCTTTATCATTTTCTTCCACCTATATTTGTGAGGCTCTTTTTTTCTTTCTTTTATTTATAATTTGACTGTGTAATTCATGTTTTTATTCTCTCTTGTTTAATAATGAATGCATTGGAGACACTAGGTTTATCCATGAGTGTGGTCTTTTTAATTTTGCAAATACTACAGAAGCAGGGAATCAATATTTATTGAACAGGCCCCTTGTCTGACGCTACACTAATATTTCACATCCTTCCTCATTTGTTAAATAATGAAGACTCCTGTTTGGCAAGTCCGTCAGGAGATCACTGTCAATGAAGCATCTTGTCCTCCATGAGGGTTTGGTCACAGCAGCCGGGACATCACGACTTTCTCATTTGATGCCCATTTTCTTACACATGAAGAAACAAGGCTCTAGCAAAGTAAAGGAAGTTGCTTAAGGTCGTCCCAGGAACAATGCAGACAGGATTCCACACCAGGTCCTGCTCTTCTGACCCTCAGCACACCCACCCCTGTTCTGCCCATCAGGGTGGTAAACTAGGAGTAAATGACAAAGAAGCTGCAGCGTTCTTTATGCAGTGGTCAAGAAACCTGAGCCAAAACCCAAACGCCTTCACCCTCTTCTTTAACTCCCTTGAGTGGAGGATCTCCAGCCAGCCTCCACTAAGACCTCGAGTTCCCTCTTCCAGTAGAAAGGGAGGGGACAACTAGAGCCACCGAAGCATCCCAAGTTGCTTTGACACTGGGAGAGCTGATCCCTTCAGGACCCTGTGACAGCTCTGCCCTTCCTGTTGGTGTTAAGAGAGACCCTGAGTTCTGTGCAGCCAAGGGTAGGGCAGAGGGTCAGCTCAGGGGCTCCACTGCAAGGACCTGGGCCTGAGGGCCCCCTTCATGGTCATCAGAGAGGGCCAGTTGTATGCAGAGAAGATGGTGGGAGGAGGCCTGGTGCAGTGGGCTGGCTGACTTGTTTGCAAGCACGCATAGCTTTGTGTGCCCCATGAAGGCTCCACCAGGAAACTGAAAGGCAGTTTATGAAGGGCTGACAGGTCTCACAAGCTACAGGACTTCACATGTTCATGGCTGTTGAGCAGACGAATCCATTTCCAGCCCCGTTTTCTGGGAACTCTTGTCAATGTGAAAAGAAATGACACAGGAACAATTATACCAAATCATGCAAATCCATGCAATGGAGCTACAGGACACAGAGAGGACGCTGAGGAAATCCTGTGGGCTCCTGGTTGCAGGAGAACCTAGAAGCTGCCCGGGGTCTTCCAGAATCAGTCTGGGTGTTAGCCAAGGAGTGGGCAAAGACCTGAGTAATACACAGCCTGCATCCTGTACAGCACGTGGCTGCACTTGAACCTGGAGCTCCGAATGCCTATACTGGTTTCTGAGAGATGACATTTCACAAGGACAGTGTGATTATGTTTGTAGAAGTTTCCTCTAGTAAATGCATCCTTTTCTTTCTTGGCTGTTTATAGACTCTTAATGAAACACTGCTATTGAGACCAGGATGGCTGATCATTTGATGTAAGGATCCTGGTCCTTATCTCCTCGTGCAGTCTGCCCATGCATTCATTGCCTATCTGGGCAGTTACACATATGCCCCTCTGACATCTGCCTCCCTGTTAGCAACAAAACCTGAAGAATGAGGGGAACTTTCCTAACTCAGATCCTAAACACCTCTTTACAAAGTAA
Source organism: Ovis aries (assembly GCF_016772045.2). NCBI lineage: Eukaryota > Metazoa > Chordata > Mammalia > Artiodactyla > Bovidae > Ovis > Ovis aries. The sequence continues at coordinate 37,609,447 of NC_056056.1, read as the reverse complement.
CCTCTACTCCTCAAAGACGAGGAGAGTGATATCTTGGGTACCACCCTGGGAGACAGAGGGATAAAAGATGCTCATGGCTTTCCCCTGCTCTTTTCTAAGGATTTATTGGAAGGTAAATCAGAGCCTCTCTTCATCCTGGAAGGTGCGAGCAGATTCGATATCCAACAAGGAGAGGCAGGTAAGAACTCAACCTCTTTCTTCTTGGACCTGGATGGAGGCAGGCTGCCCATAGTCCACCTCTGAGCAGCAGTGGGTGGAGAGAAGTGCCCCTACTCAGCCCCATAGAGGCCGGCACCCTCAGTGTTGCTGTGGTTGGACTACTCGTGCTCAGACCTTCAGCCTGCAAATCAGCTTAGCAGTGGGTGTGCAGAGCCCTTTAGGGAGAGAAATTGTCAGAGAAAAGGAGAAAATATGCACAGAGTTTAGTCTGAGCACTGAGTAGAGGGAAGTAAATGTTTATTGAACTTCTGCAAGGCTTTGCTAGATACTTTGCATGAAATAGTTCATTAACCCTGCAACATCCTCATTTTATATATGCGGAAGCTAGGGGTCCAAGGGACACAATAATGTCTTTCATGTCACAAAAGCAATACATGACAGAGTTGAGTTTGAATCTAGAGCTGTGTGACTCCCTCCAACCCACTGGACAGGCACAGGGAGGAGTTGTTGCTGAGACCTGAGGAGTGTGGCAGAAGAAGGGAGGCCCCTGGGCGGTAGCAGGTGTGGCCATGCAACACCCCTGAGCAAGAGCCCTAGGAGTGGGCGGCGAGACTCCTTGGGGTGGGCAAGTGGGCATGGAGCCCAGAGACATAGCAAAATAAGATACAACCCTTGGGACTCCCCTGGTGGTTCAGTGGCTGGGGCTCTTTGTTTCCAGTGCAGGGGGCCCAGGTTCGATTTCTGGTCAGCAAACTACATCCCACCTGCCAGAACTAAGACCCAGTGCAGCCAAATAAATAAATAAGACACAACCCTTCTGACAGCAGGCCTTACGCCCTTAGAATGTTACTTTCCAGTTGATGCCCTGGCACTTGGACTTCACCTGGTGAATTTGATAGAAGCCTGCCTGGCTTGCTGTCTGTGTTGGAGAAAGTCCCCTCCAGCCAGTAGCCTCCTGATGGGAGAAGGGACCTCTCCCAGGGCATCCTTGTGGCTTCTGCACCCAGCAGCATGCCTGACTTGAAAGGGCATTCAAGCCATTGTGTGAAGATGGAGAGAAGACTCAGGAGAAGAGGGTGAGCTTACTCAAAAGGGCTCACAGCGACCTTCAAGGAGAAACTCAAAGCCATGTTCCCTCAAGGGGGAAGAGGGGAGAACCTGGATATGGGCTGGAAAGGCCCCAAAACCAGGAGGGACTGAGTAAATATTAGCAAAGAAAAACAGAAATCTGTTCTCCCCAATTTTAGAGTGCACCATTGCCACCGATGCTGGCAACAAAATTTGCTGTAACTTTGGTTCTGGGCACCTTGGGCCAAAAGAGAATCAGAAGGCAAGTTGGCCCATCCGCTTGGCTGGGGCTCTCCTGACTACACTACCGTCACCATCATAGCAGCACCAACACCACCATCCCTATCACTACTCCACCCCTATCCCCACCACTGTCTCCATAACTACCACCATCACCTCTATCTTACTTGGAACTGACCCCAGTGAATCTTTCCCCCAATTCTCCTCTCTCAGACAGAAAAAAATTATTAGGAAGGAGGTACGCCAACTCTGAGCAGCGCATGGGGTGGGGCTTTCAGGTGTGTCCAAACAGCATCTCATGACTTACGTCCCCCTCCCCTCCAGGGGATTGCTGGTTCCTGGCAGCACTGGGGGCCTTGACACAGAGTCCAGGGTATCTGAAGAAGATCCTCATAGACCAAAGCTTTTCATACCAGTATGCGGGGATTTTCCATTTTCGGGTAAGTATGCTGCTGGGATGCTCCTTAAATGGGATTCTCTGTGAGCCTAGGGAGGCAGCTGTCTTGAACATTCTCTTGGTCTAGCAGCCTGAGATGCGGGAGAGACACATAAGTGTTAGTTAATGTGTGTTAGCTCCTCAAAAGGATTTGAACTCAGGATCTGGCAACACATAGGGAAGAAAACAGTTAACATGTTCATTTGCTTTTTTCCATAGCATCTTTTTTGTTTTCTTTTTCTTTTTTTCCATAGCATCTTATGGAAAGATCTGAAAGAACATTTTAGGCAACCCAATAAAAAGTATGGCAGAAACAATCAGCCAAAGAAAAGTATTATTGATCAAAGACCCCGTACACCATTGTGATTTTGTCTGTCTGGCCTGTGCCACACCCTGTTGTTTTGATTTCAGCAGCTTCACAGTGAGTTGTGACAGCTGGTGGCACGTGTTCTCCTTCATTATTCAGTGTCTTTCCCTCAAAAATATTTTATCTTGTTGATTCTTGCACATTTATTCTTCTGTGAGAATTTTTAAATCATTGCATCTAATTAAAAAGAAAAGCCACCATGAAGCAGAGTAGAGCAGCATTAAATTTATGTATTAATTTGGAAAGATCACATTTTTATTATTGTAATTATTTCTTTCCAAAAGCACAGTATATCTTTCCATTTATTCAGAACTAGTTTTATGTCCTTCAATAAAATGCTATAGTTATGTTTTGATATTCCTTCCATATCCTTCTTGATAAATGTATTCTCAGATATTTTACAATTTTGTAGCTAACATGAATGATTTTTCTAACTATATGTTGATGAAAAGAGAATGCTAGTCTTTTTTTTATGTTAAGTTGTATCTAGCTACCTTATCAAATTCTCTTATTCTAATTTTTTCTTTATTAATGTCTGGATATTTTTTAGTTATCAAATATTATCCACAAATAAAGATACTTTTGTCTCAATATTTATTTTTATAGAGTTATTTTGTTTTGCTGTATTAATTAGAAGACTGTAATTTTGAATGAGGTGACAAGAGCAAAATTCTGCCTTCTCTTGATTTTAGTGGCATACTTTCTGGTATACCATTCTTTTAATCCACTGTTGGATTCAAGTTGCTAAAAATTTATTAGAATTTCTGCATCTATATCACATGTACAATTGGATTCCAGATTTTTGTTGTTTTGCTTTGGAGTTATACTAGCTTTTTGATATGAGCAAACTGAGATTTACTTTGATCTGAAATAATTTATATAATGGTTGTTAATCATTGATTATCTGTTCTTTGCAAGTGAAATAGACAATTGTTAAATTGTCTGGACCTATCTCCTTTTAAAATATGATTTCTTTAACTCTTCCAGTGTGTTCAATAGCTATTGATCTGCTTGGGCCTCTTATTTCTTCTGGAGTTAATTCTTGAAATTTATATTTTGCTGGGAGAATCAACTATTTCTTCTATAGTTTTAAATGCATTGCCCTAAAGTTGCTTAGATAAGTCTCTGAAATTTTATTTAATTTCCTCTAATTTGTGGTTAAGTCTACTTTATCAATCTCTTTGCTATATATATATATATATATATATATATATATATAAATTATCCAGTGGTTGTAAGTTTGATATGTGCAATCAAGTTCTCTGATTTATAGATTATATGATCTGCAATTATCTCTTTTGTCTTGGCTTATCTTTTGTCTGTTTGATTTGTCATATTCTAAAAGAAGTGAATTAAAGTTCTTTCCCAAAGTTATAGTTTGGAGGGTTCCTTTTATGTTTTGACTTTATAGTTTTCTTGCTCTATTCTTTTGTACCCAAATAATTATGTTTTTGCTCTTCAGCTTTTAGAACAAAACTTACACAATATCCCTCTTTGTTGCGTATGAAGCTTCTAACCTTGACTCCCTCCTCACCTGATTTTCACATTGCTACTCTAGATTCCTGTTACTTACATTTCCCTGTTATATTTTTGCTCATCCTTTCACTATCAATTTTACTCTCACTGTGTTACAAGTATGTTTCTTGTCCAAAATATATTCAAAACTCACCATTCAAATTCACCATTGTTTCCTTCAGCCTTCATTTCCCCTTAAGATTTTTGTTCTAACTTCATTATCATTTGGTAGGAGTAATTCCTTGAATAGTTTCCTCAGATTACGTATTTTTTTCACTTGCTCTTTCTTTAAAACAGTATTTCAGTTGGATTTAGGATTTTTGGATTACATTCCTTTTTCTCAAAAATCTGTAAACATTTTTCCATTGTCTTATAGCTTCTCCAGTGTTGCAGAAGAAATATCCAATCTATTTTCTTGACCTTGTATGCAACACATTCTTTCAAACTGCAAATTTGTATGATCAAAACTGTGATCCCACTCACAGTCTCATCCGATCCCAGTCACAGTGTGAGGTGGTTCTACTCTTACCACCATTTGATAGATAAGGAAACTGAGTCACAGAGAATTAAGCATCTTATCCAATAGCTATTGCTCAGGAAAAAGCTAGGCCTGGAGCACGGTTCCACTGACTGGACACTGACTCCTACACTTTGCCATCCAATCTCTCTCCTTGGTTCGGAAATTTCTTTAGAATATGTCCAGATGTATGCCTTTTTTTATAATTAAATGTATTTATTTTTAATTGAAGGATAATTACTTTACAGTATCCTGTTGGTTTCTGCTGAACATCAACATGAATCAGCCATGGGTATACCTATGTCCCCTCCCGCTTGAACCTCCCTCCCACCTCCCTCCCCATCTCACTCCTCTAGGTTATTACAGAACCCTGGTTTAAGTTCCCTGAGTCATACAGCAAATTCCCATTGGCTGCCTATTTTCCCTGGTGGCTCAGATGGTAAAGCATCTGTCTACAATGCGGGAGACCCAGGTTCGATCCCTGGGTCGGGAAGATCCATGGGAGAAGGAAATGGCAATCCACTCCAGTACTATTGCCTGGAAAATCCCATGGACAGAGGAGCCTGGTAGGCTACAGTCCACGGGGTCGCAAAGAGTCAGACACAACTGAGCTGCTTCGCTTACTTACTTAACGTATATGTTTCCGTGTTACTCTTTCCATACATCCCACCTTCTCCTTCCTCCCCCACCCCGCTGTAAGTCTGTTCTCTATGTCTGTGTCCTTTTGAAGAATAATCTTGCCTGGAATTCAGTAAGCCCCTTCTTTCTGAAGACCTGCCTCCTTTTTCTGCTCAGCTGTTGCCTTCCATTTTTTTTCTGGGCATCCTCCTTTATCCTGTTTTCTCTTCCTGAAGTCCAATTATTTGCATGCTAGGTCTTCTAACAGATGATGCTGATATTACTGGTCCAAGGATCACACTGAAAAGTTAGCCAGAGGGGGCAGGGTTTAGCTGTGTCCAGGCTCACCTCAAAGCTACAAGTGGTGGAGAGACAGGTGGTTAGGACAAATTGAGGTCTAGGCAGGGTATGCTCTGCCCTTCTGGAAGGTGAAGAAAGTCCCACGGTTCTCCAGAAATAGCTGCAGTGTTGACCTCTGTATATCTGTTCTTTCTGAGTTTGGGCACAGTTCTCAGTAAAGAGCCTTGTATCTGGGCAACTTGGATGCTTTGCCCAAAACCCTTCTGGTTTCCTGCAGATACTTGGGTGCTGGTCAGATGGCTGCCTGTTAAAGGGTGCAGATATTATCTAGGGGCCAGCCCTCCTCATCCAGAGAAGTGAACTAGGAAACACAGATCACTGACCTCATTCTTGACAAGCCCATTTTCATCAGGCCATTTACATCCTTTCTGGGAACAGTGATTTTATCTGAGGTTCCCTTTGTATAGGGAGAGCAAGTCTGGTCAGCTCTACTGGCCTGGGAAGGTACAAGTATAGGTGGAACCAATCAGAGGGGCTCATTCAAGCCAGGACTCACTCACTCTTGGTGGCCTACTGTGTGCTGGGCACTATCCTAGGTGCTGAACAAAAAGGCTATTGAAAAAACAGTTCCTTCTTTCAAAACTGTGATCCCACTCTCACAGTCTCGTCCGATCCAGTCACAGTGTGAGGTGGTTCTTACTCTTACCACCATTTGACAGATGAGGAAACTGAGTCACAGAGAATTAAGTATCTTATCCAATAGCTATTGCTCAGGATAAAACTAGGCCTGGAGCATGGTTCCACTGACTAGACACTGGCTCCTACACTTTGCCATCCAATTAAACTCCAATCGGTCTGTGCTTCTGGTACCCTCCATCCAAAAGCCAGGGTTATCTTCCTCGGTGCTTCAGACATGTTCAATGATCTCACTAGAACAGCGTCTCTGTTGGCTCCCCACTTCAGCCGCCTGTGCATCTGACCGTAGTGGGGACGCAGACCCACAGCTCTGAGAACACCAGCTCCAGTGGACTGGTTCATTAAAGACCGCAAGAACACCTTCTTTGTTTTGTCTCCCCTGACATCTCTGTCTTGGTCTCCATCTCTGCTTCAATAATGCATCCTCATGCAGGTGCAACAATCCAACACCTGGGACATTCAGCTGTGGACAAGGCCACGGGGATGGCTCCCCCTCACCACGAGCAGGTGATGGATCACATCCACCCGGCCTTACTCTGAACCATGCTGTTGGAGGCTTGCCTGTGTCAAGACTCAGGCCTAAGGCCAGAAGCCCTGTTGCTGATCCAGAGACCAGCAAACAAACTCCAAAAAGCTGCCTTTGTTATGAATCTTCGTCATTTGGCAGCATCCCCGGGTGAACCATTAAGAGTTGAATGCTGAAGATTAAACCAGTCTGTTTTGGAGAGGAACATCTGGTTCGCTCACGCTCTTGGCGGCAGCAGTGCCAGCCTGCTTCATTGCTGCTGCTCTGATGGCAGAGCCAGCCGGACGTGAGGACAGGAGGGCCGGGGTGAGGCTCAACCTGCTCAGTCCTCCCCAGCAACCTCACGTTCGGAGGCCTCTGTGTCCTGCCCACTCTGTGGCTACCATCTGGGATGCTTTCCCACCTCCTTGCCACCTGCAGGAATCCTGCCCTTCTTCCCTTGAGCCTCCAGCTCCCCAAAGACTCTCCTTCCCCATCAGGACACTCCCAGTCAGCTATTCTCCTCTGCTATCAGCATCTGCTCTTGCTGCACCCATTTTGTACACAAGATGTACCTGGAGCCTCTTGCGTGTGTCCGAAGCTCACAAAGGCCATGCCAAAGTGAGGCAGGAATTAGTAGCAAAGTCCAGCTAGACCTGAGACGCCTTCCTCCCTGCCTGTGTTTTCCTTGATTAACTCGACCTGTGACTCACCTGTCAGTGAGATGACAGGCCCGTCCCCTGTCTGCCAACCTGGGCTTGGATTTTGATCTGCATAGACTTCTCGTCACACTGTGGTGGTCATGTGGCGATGGTGGTAATCTTTTGGCCTGGGTTGGGGGATCAGCACCTCCCTCCTGCCCCAGCTCTACTAAGGCATATATTTTGCTCTCTCTCCTCCAGTTCTGGCGGTGTGGCCAGTGGGTGGAAGTGGTCATTGACGATCGCCTACCTGTCCTGAACAACGAGTACCTCTTTGTCAAACCGCGCAACAAGCGAGAGTTTTGGCCGTGCCTGCTGGAGAAGGCCTACGCCAAGTAAGGATGGGCCTGTCCCCATGCCTGGGGTCTAGATACTAGCCCCGCCCGCCCAGCCACTAGCCCTGACAGATGCTCCCCGCCAGTCGGTCCCGAGACTTTTGGCAACTCTGCTCAATTCAAGCAGTGCCCCTGGGAGCCTCAGAGCCTTTGCCACCTCGTGGGACATCCTATATAAATAATTACATGTGCAAGGCTGTGTTAGACACAGCCATTGGGAGGGACCCAGAGGCACACAGCGAGGGGTGGGCGGGGCAGAGCTGGACAGAAGTAGGGACTGACAGTGGTACTATTTTCGGGGCTGGTGTACAGGCCCAAATAAAATACAAATATCATGGGCAAAGTCTGCTGAGAGGGCAGAGAAGAGACAGTAGTTCTGACTTTCTGACTCACAGAGAGTCAGCTGACACTGCACAGTGGAGGTGGCAGTGATTGAGGCCTTAAAGGATGGGTGAGATTTCAGAAGAGGGAGAGGGGACATGGGGGCATGGACATCCCCAACAATGGGAATGATAGGAGCAGCAACCCCGGCAGACAGTCTGGGGCCTGGTGTGGGTACCGTGAGATTGGATTTATGTGTGTGGGGCAGGGCAGGAGCTGCTTATTATCATATGGTCTAAACACCCTGTGTCAAGGACTATTTTCTGGTGTTCACAAGCTGAAGTACCTATGAACTCCTCAAGTCACGTGCTTCGCTTGCACAATTTGGGTTGATTTTATTCAACAGATGTTTATTGTGCCTTTCGTCATAGTCTAGGCACTGCACTGCATGCTGGAATAGAGATGCTCAGGCTGGCCCAGGTGGGGTATGCAAGAGTTACATGTGTGTAAGAGGTTGCTAGCATCAAGAGCCACACAAGGGAGGGACACATCACAGCTAGGAATCAATACTAGGAGACAGAAGGCCAGGGAACCCCACATTTCGGGAAAAAATGAGTAGTGGAGAGTGTTCTGGAATCAAGTTCCCCAAAGATCTTCCTAACCAATGCTTAAGCATTGGTTCATATGGGGAAGCCAAGACTCCGAATAGTGATGTGATGGCAGGTGAAAGTGATTAACCTGAGTCTGCTGAGGTCTTTGGTCATTTGATCAGGCGACATTATTTGGCAAGACTGTAGACCCCACCCCGCCCAGTCTTGGGCTCTGAAGAATGGTTCCGACCCCACAGACCACTACCAGTCCCTGTCCTGCTGAAGGGCACATAGCTAGCACTCTTTTTAAACATTGTTTCTTTTGAGTCAACTTGTTCAAAACTAAAGCTGTTACTCATTTCCAGTGTCAGGAAGAGCTGGACATTAACATTTGAGAATGAAGCCCAGAAAACAACCAAGGCGGTTGAAACAATCCATATGTTTTGGGAGCTTAATTCACTTCTAAGCTTCTTATGCAAATACTGCCATTATCTTTCTTGGGTGGATTCAGCACTCACCATTCCAGGGCTTCATTTTTTTTTTTTTTTTCCTTTATTGAAAGGGGGGAGCAAGGCGGTTCACTTGGAGAATTAGAGAGCTCGAGAGTCAAGTGATGACTTTGACCTCATTTTGTTAACAGCTGACCTAAAGCTGTCATTCAGCTTGAAAAGAAATGGGAAACTGGACTCAGAATCCACATTGAACTGCCTGAAGAAACCTAGAGCCGGAGAAAATGTTGCCAACTCCAAAGCTATTTAAAAGCTTTCCCCTCCATCAAAGAAGGGGATTGTAGAATGTGGAGGAAATCAAATAGAGCACATCAGACCTAGACGGAGCCTCTGTCAGCATCAAACCCTACCTTCTCTGAAAGATGAGGAAACCGAGGCTAGTGGGGGATGAAATGACTTGCCCAGAGTCACACAGTGTTTGAAGCCAAGCTGGGATCAGATCTGTCCTCCCCAGGCACATGCCTGTCCATCATCCCTTGACACTGCCTGTCCTAGAAGAAAAGGATTTGTCTTTTGCTTCTTTTTGCTTCAGTCTCTGGCCCACAAGAACAAGCATGGAGAACCCCACATGTCTGAGTGGAGAGGTCCTCTTTCCCTCCCAGGGTGTAGACGATACTGAGTGAACATTTGGATTCCAGACTTTGAAACACTGTTGCAGCTGGGGAGTCTGGAAATGAATTGGTTAAGTGAGTCAGATGTGGGGGGGAAAAATATATATTTGCCTGTTTTTTTTACCCCAGAGGTCACAAAACAGGAGAGTGGGGGACAAAATCTGGTAGGCTGCCTAGCATCCTTTCTGGGATCTCTGCGACTCAGAATTACAGCCTTTCGGCATCCTTCCTGGATCCGACCTGACATCTGAATTCTTCCCTCTCTCCTATCATTGTCAGGTAGAGAGACGTTTTTCTAAAATGAGGCTGAAGCTGAGGGGCGAGAACAAGGCTCTCTCAGAATTCCTGGGTCCAGGTGACAGGCGTAGTGACAGGTGTGGCAAACGCAGCGCTCTCTGTCTTTCCCTCCCTTTCTATTTCCTGTCAGCCAAGGTGGCTGAGAAGAGCTGCCATGTCCCTGAAACACAAGCAGGATCTGTGAGCTCGTGTCTGTAAAGCAGAGAGAGAGCTCTGTCTAAACACCCAGCCACTGCTGGGACAGGATACATAGGCATCAGGGAGACATAGCGAGAGGAGGCTGTGGACGACACCGAGAGAGGGGCTGCTGGCCGTGGATCCTTCCCCTTTCCTTTGGTGTCTCTGTGATGGCTGCAGAGGGTAGGGTGCTGACATCAGATACAAGAGTCATGTGTGTGTAAGAGGTTGCTAGCATCAAGAGCCACACACGGGAGGGACGCATCACAGCTAGGAATCAATACTAGGAGACAGAAGGCCAGGGGACCCGACATTTCGGGAGAAAATGAGGAGTGGAGAGTGTTCTGGAATCAAGTTCCCCAAAGATCTTCCTAACCAGTGCTTAAGCATTGGTTCATATGGGGAAGCCAAGACTCCGAATAGTGATGTGATGGCAGGTGAAAGTGATTAAGCTGAGTCTGCTGAGGTCTTTGGTCAAGTGATCAGACATTATTTGGCAAGACTGAAGACCTGGGACCATGCAGTTGTGGGCCCTAAAAAAAGGTTCCAATCCTATACACCACCACCAGTCCCTGTCCTTCTGGAGGGTGCATTGCAAGTACTGTTTTTGTACATTGTTTCTTTTGAGCCACCTTGTTCCTAACTGAAGCTGTTGCTCATTTCCAGTGTCAGGAAGAGCTGGACGTTAGCATTTGAAAATGAAGCCCAGATAACAAGACGAGGCTTGTAGACACTGAGGTCGTGGCCCTGGAGTGACGGGACAGAGCCAGCAGGGCCTCCCTGGTGTGGCTCTAGTGCAGTTCTATTTGAAGCCAGAACGGGGTGTGGCAGCAAGGGAGGTGGGTCACGCTGGTGGGCTCTGGAATAGATTCTAAAACCCTGGTCTTGGGCTTCCCCGGTAGCTCAGACGGCAAACTGTCTGCCTGCAATGCAGGAGACCTGGGTTTGATCCTTGGGTCCGGAGGATATCCTGGAGAGGGAAAGGGCAACCCACTCCAGTACTCTTGCCTGGAAAATTCCATGGATGGAGGAGACTGGTAGGTTACAGTCCATGGGATCGCTAAAAGTCAGACACAACTGAGCAACTTCACTGGTTCACTGGTCTTGGTGACCTTCTGGCACCCTCAGTGCCCTCTTAATCTATGACCCAGAGCCTGAAAACATGTTGAAAATCAAGTGAGTCAGATATACTGAGACCCACCTGGGCACAATCGTGACCAAAGGGAAGCTTTGCAGTTGACTCAGCAAACATCACAGAGATAAGAGTCTAATACCAAACATAACCCTAGTCAGAGAGAGGGAGATAAGATTTAGAACCAGTTTAATAACAAGTCGAGATCCATCTGTCATCTGTTTCTTGTAGAATGGCCGTTGGGTTCTGTGGGTCCTTTGCTTTCATTAAAACAAGGCTTTCTCAGCATCCATGGTGTTTGTACCTGGGACAGTGTCCTGCGGAGAGCGGCTGCTTATCTGTGCTTGCTGGTGTGGGTTTATGTGAATTTTGGGGGTCTCAGGGGAAGAGAACAGCAGAGTTGGAAGTATGCTGAGAGAGAGATGTCTGAGGGGCCCCAGAGCAGATCTGGGTAAAGGGCTGAGGACTGGGAGGGGTCTTATCCGAGGCCATGGGCCCCAGTAGAGGCGGCAGCAGAATGGACCCATGCCTGACCTTCATCACCAGAAAGCAAGCCAAGGCCAGGGCTTTCCCTGGGAGGGGCTTGGCTACTGCTTGCCCGTCAGGGACAGGAAAGCTGAGATCCCTGGCCAGGGCCCAAGTGACCAGGCAGTGATGGGGAACATGCCCACCAGACAGCTTTGACTATGGGTGGCAGGGTCTCCCACCCAGCCCGGCTCACCTCGTGTTGTTGTGGGTTTGCCCTGCCTGTATTTTAGGACCCCACAGTAAACTTTCCAGGTCACCTCATTGACAGGAATTTGAGTTCTCAAACCAAATATGACCTCATCCGTCCGGCCCCTGCTGTAGGCTTTCCCCGTAATCTATCAATCTTGCCTCTCCCAGGAGCACCAGTCAGTCCATCACTGGCCCCACTCCACCACACTCTTCTGGCTCCAGAGCCTCCCTGACTTGTTCTTCCTCCCCAGAGTGTCTGTCCCACTCTCCTTGTTGTCCAGTTGCTCAGTCATGTCCGACTCTTTGTGACCTCATGGACTGCAGCACGCCAGGCTTCCCTGTCCATCACCAACTCCCGGAGCTTGCTCAAACTCATGTCCGTTGAGTCAGTGATGTCAGCTAACCATCTCATCCTCTGCCGCCCACTTCTCTTACCCTCAATCTTTCCCAGCATCAAGGTCTTTCTCAATGAATCAGCTCTTTGCCTCAGGTGGTCAGAGTATTGGAGCTTCGATATCAGTCCTTCCAATGAATATTCAAGGTTGATTTCCTCTAGGATTGACTGGTTTGATTTCCTTGCAGCCCAAGGGACTCTCAAGAATCTTCAATACCACAATTTGAAGGCGTCAGTTCTTCAGTGCTCAGCCTTCTTTATGGTCCAACTCTCACATCCAGACGTGACTACTGGATAAACCATAGCCTTACTTGGATAAAACTTAGTTCAGAGTTGTGCCCCTTCTCAGAAACTTTCCCAGAACCTCCAGTCACTTCCTCTCTGTTCCAAGTTGATCCACGCACTCTCATAATTAACAGACACCCAAGGAAGGCCAAGCAACCTGACGTGTCCTTTGAAGGGGAGAGCATCTCGGTGGCGAGTGCTGCTGTTCAGGGGGGACAGTAGAAGCAGGGAAGCAGGGACTTGCTGTCCCGATTATGCCCACGGGAAGCACACCTCCGTGAGCCAGACCCGCTCCACATGCTCTCTGTGCTTTACTGGCAGCACCGCTGCAAGAGCCCGTTCCCTGGATGAGCAGAGGGGACCTTGAGAAGCTCAGCCTCCTGCCCAAGCCTGAGACATCATGACAGGGGAGGCCAGGAGGTGGCCCAAGCAGACTGGCTCTTGAGTCGAGACTGCCTCACCAGTAGGTGATTGGGGCTGCCACAGTTGGGAGAAAATTGGGAAGAAGGCAAGATAGGAGTAAGGCTGGGCTTTTCTCGGGGTGTGGGTCCCGAAGCAGAAACCCCGTGGGAAGGTGGGAGAGGCACTTTGGAGCATGGGTCTGAGAGTTTAGCTGGTATGTATGGGGGATGTGTATGGAAGCCTCGTCCTCACCTGTGTTACCTTCAGTGACATCACCTCCCTGATGATTCTTGGGGTTGGGGGAGGGTTAGTTCTGAGGATGGAAGGGGGAATTTTGCATCAAGCTTTACACAAGAGTAAGGACTAAGGCTGCTTATGGTCACAGAGGGCATCAGAGTTGTTGACTGTGGTCTCTTGGAGGGCAGAGGTCTCACTTGTCTTTGAATACAAAGTACCATGCACACAGCCAGTACTTACCACTGTTGTTAAACAGGAAACAGTGGATCCTCATTGTATTAACAGCCAGTCTTTATTAAAAGCTTTCCATGTGCCAGGCACTATGTGAAGCCCAGTCCTAGGAGGTTAAGTAACTTAGATAAGGTCAAGCAGTTAAATATCTGGGGAGATTGGGATTTGACCCTTGGCCTGTGGCCCCAGCACCTGCATTCCTAACCTCTATATAATGCTGCCACCTGTGAGACTGCCCAGGGGACCAGGAAAAAGAAGCGATAAGGGTGGCACATTGCTAGAATCTTTATCCAGGAGGACAGAAGTTGGGCGGATGGCCACAGCCAAGGGGTGGTTTGGTAAATCCTTCCCCTGGGAAATACACAGAGGTCCAGGGTGCTATCTCCCTTCCTGGAGGTACCAGAGGCACCGCTGGGGTTGATCTGCCTTCCTCTTTCTCAGGTTTCATGGGTCCTATGCCAACCTGCACTATGGCTACCTCCCCGATGCCCTGGTGGACCTCACGGGAGGGGTGGTCACCAACATCAGCCTGCACTCATCCCCGCCTGACCTGATGACGCTGGTGAAGACGGCAGCGGAGGCAGGCTCTCTGATGACCTGCGGCACCCTGGCCGGGGTGAGTGGGTCAGGGATCTTGTTACACTGTTCAAGCCTTTCCTCACCCCTGAGTGGTCAGCCACTGGCCCATTCAGTTAGTAAGGGGAATGGCCAAGTGACCACCATGGAGCACTGATGCTGTGCTTTGTTGACACTGCCTCGTTTAATCCTCGCAATAGCCCTCCATGAAACAGGGAGCACAGAATTCACTTACAGAAGAAGAAATGGGCTCAGGGAGGCTAGGTGAAACGCCCAGCATCACACAGCCGGTAAGCGGCTGAGCAGGGCTTCAGGCGCTGTCGTCTAATGCTGAAGCCTTTGCCCACTGCTCCCTGTGACCAGAAGCAGTGGGGTTCAGAGTGATCGGGGGAGGCCCTTTGATTCTCACTGGCTGTAAAGGCAGCACTGCAAAGGCAGCATCCCCCATTGTGAAAAGCTTGGCTGACCCTCCAAATTATCTGATTCTGTTCCAAGGCAGCCAGCGCCCGATCCGGGCAGATCCTTCCTTCGCTCTTTAACCACGTGGGCTTTGAGTCACACGCCCCTGGTCTGAAACACCACCTGAAACCAAAATGCACTTTAAATCCCAATTCCTCATGGCCTGGAGGTGGCAGGTCTTCCTGACTCCCACAAAATGCCCAGAAGATATGTGTTGGGATATGTCTCATTGATAACAAGCCATTAGAGAAAAGCAAGCAGCCCAGGTCCTCAGGACCCAGTGGGCTTCTGTCTGTCATAGGGTGGTCACCTGAGGTATGAAGTCCTGGAGCCTCAGACACCCTACAGCCTTCAAACTCCGCTGCTGTAGGAAAGAGATCCAGGAACACATGGCGTTCCAGCGTGAGTCAGTGGGAGGCTTGTCATCTAGCCCCAGCTCAGCTGCTGAGTGAGTTGTGCTTTTCTGGGGTTTTTTTTGAAGAACACATGAGTGTTTACTGCTTGGTCTGCTTCTCTCCTTTGAAGCCCATAAGCGAGTCCATGAGGATGGCAAATGGACTGGTGAGCCGGCATGCCTTCACAGTGACTGGCGCTGAGCAGGTAAGGCTCCCTGTGGACACGGTGCCCCAGGGTTCTTGCTCCCCTAAACAGGAATCAGAATCGCATGCCAAGGTGAGCCCAGCAAAGCTGAAACGGGTACTGATCACTCTTGCCTCTGCTTTGCCCAGGCCTGTCATGGACAACCTCATTCCCTCTATTGGTCCAAAAGTTCTGGTGTCTGGTATTACCATCCTTCAGGGACACCCACCCCCCAACCAGAGATCTACTCTCCTTAAATGTCCTCAGAGAGGCTGAGTGTCTAGCCAGGTTGGGGGATTAGCCCCAGAAGAAAGCAGAATAGCTACCCAATTGACTTTGGAGGAGAGTTTGTCCCGAAAGGGTTTTATTTGCTACATACCAACTTAACTATGACAAAGACTGTCCAAAATGTAGGGGCTCAAACAAGATCAAGTTCATGCCTCAGGTGAGCAGGTGATTCCAGAGCTGGTAGGTGGCTCTGCCATCTGTAACATGGGGCTTCTACCTGTGAGTCCAGAACAGCGGCCTCCGGTCTCCTCATCTCCCAGCCTGGGGAGGAGAAAGGCTGGGGACACTTACACACCCATCCGGAAGGCATGTGTCAATGCAGGCACACACCTCTCAGATCCCATGAGTCTGGACCTAATCGGGCCACCCCAAGGCCCAGGGGTACCTGGAAAACATACCTGGTAGGGCTGCCATATGCCCAGCTAGAACTTTATTCCCACAAAAGAGGGGAGGGTGGCTCTTAGGGGACAGTCTTTCTCCCCAGTGCAACAACCGACTTGGGTTGGACAAAATTGCATGTCACCAGTGTGTGCAGTAACATTTATTCTGGAAAACATGACTTAAGTCCAGCCTCCTTCATTCATAAATGAGAAGCCAAGGCCTGAGGGGGGGAAGGTCAGGGTTGCATAGCTGCTTGCAGGGGCTGGGCTCAGACACCACGTCTCCTCAGTTCCCATCTATGCTCATCACGCAGACATGCAGGGAACGTCCTTTCTGGTCTTGTGATGATTTCCCACAAATGCTACCCCCACCACAATCCCTGTATTTCTCACAGCTCTTGAGGTCTGATAATGTTTTCTAGGGCCTAAGAGACAGAGTTACAAACCCCAGGGTCCATTTTTCACATGTATTTATGGAGCAAGGAATGCAAAGCCTCAGTTTCTATTTCTGGCTTGTTTCTCGTATCTCCCTTCCCTGTGCCAATCTGTCTCTCTTGTCCATTGACCAAAGGCCAGTTGCTTCACTGTTTTGTGTTTGGGTGAATGGTCCAATCTGCAAAACAGAGGCAATACCTTCTGTCTCCTGCCCCCCTGCCTACCTCCCTAAGGAAATCAGGACCAAAATGCTTCCTCTGCACAGCACCTGGAGGATAGTAGGCACCTAATAGATGCTCTTGGATCAATGGATGTGGGCACTTGCCTGAGTGAATCAATGCATTTGTTCTTGGCCTGTGAAAATGACATCACGGATCCTCCATCATAGAATGTATGTGAGGAGCTCAAATATTTCTCAGAAGCAAGGAAGAGGCCCTGACAAACCCAGGCCACAGAAGATCCCAGTCCCAGCAGCTCCGATGCACTTCATCTGGAACTGGCCACGCCCTTCTCTGAATTCTCAGTGGAGACAGACAGTACTGTCATCACATCTGACCACGGATGGATGCTCTGCTCCCCCAAAGCTCCCCATCCCAGATGTGGACAAGTCTAGGCTAGGGAGAGCAAATTGGCTTTCTCGTGTGCCAGCCTTGATCCCGGCACTGCTGCCTAGATAACTGTGTTGACAAGACTTTGGCTCTGCTTCCAGACTGGGAAAAGAGAGCTGTGATCAATGAGTGACATCTGTACTGGGCCTAGAAGGAAAGAGCCGTGGTACCTGTGTGATGTGCCGGCCATTCCTGGCAAGGCCCTTAAATACATTGAGATAGCCTCTGTTTCTCCTCTGAACACCGGGGAGAAGGCACTTTGTGTATCGAGAGGTCCAGATGGCTGTGGAATGTGAGTCCTGCCAAGGCTGGGCCTGGGGATGGCAGTGACAGAGTAGCCAAGTAAACTTCTAGGGCAAGCTCAGGGAGGCAAACTGGGGAGTCCAAGTGTGGGTTTAGCTGGGGTTTGGGCTCCTGATGCTGCTGCTCATGGCCCTGATGTTTCTCCCCCACAGCACATGCTTTGAGTTGTTCTTACAATGCATTGAGCAGTCTGAACAGGACAGTCTCCTGTGACAGTAGGTGATGAAGACCGTGTGTCCTGCACGGTCCATTCCCGCCATTCCTGCTGTTCTGTGGCTACTAACACTTCCCAACATGTGCTCTCAGCAGTGCCAGCCTGGTGAGATACTCTGTGAAGGCAGTATTTGGATGTTAGCATTTAAAGGCTCTGAGAAGGCCTGTATTAACAACATAAGTGCAGCTTGGTTTTAATCTACCGTTAGCCATGAAACAATTTTCTCTAGGAGTCACTATTAACCACCTATGGAACTCACATTCAAGAGGATGCTTTCCAGGAACTATTACCCAGGAGTGATGACCTGGATCACCTCTTCCCAGTGGCTCCCTTTCTGAGAGATCTGACCAGGGTCAGGGTACAGTCAGTAGCTAGGAGAGTAACGCAAGGAAGCCCGCCTATTCTCAGAGGCAGCCGTGACCTTGGCCTTGAAGGTGACCCCTGAACCCCTTGGCCAAGGCCCATGTGGTAACAGAGCCCTGTCAGAAAGAAGTAACACAGTCAGACAAGGACCCAAGAACTTGATTAAAGATTCTTCCTCTAGGAAGAGGGGCTTACAACTCTGACCACAAGTGCTAAGATTAAACCAGCCCATAAATGCAACATGCTTTTTAATCTGCTCATCCTCCCTCTGGGCGGGACACAGACAGGAAGATAAATGAAATTGGCATTTTTTACTATGCACCTAGCTGGGTCGGTGACTCCCCGGGGCAAGGGGATGTGTGTTTCTCTGCACGCATCATTTAGTGCTGCCTCAGCCCCTTCCAGTCACTGGCTGCTCTTCTCCCATGCCTGCCTGAGCCCCTGACTATCCCTTAGGCACTGAGGGTGGCTTATTAAGCTTTTTGGACCACCAGAAGATTGTTTCTCACATCCCTGTTCCATGGGCTCCATCATATGCTGGCGGTTAGTAATATACCATGTACAAAGCCTGGGGCCCCAGGGGATGGGGCATAGAAGGGGAACCCGCATCTCATGTGGCATTAAAAGTCAGAGTACCTTCCCCTGCAGTGTCAGCCAGACAGAAGTGGACAGAAAAGAACTGTACCCAAGCTCGGTTCTTGTGACCTTCTCTGACCCCATTGCTCTCTCATGTATGTGTGTTAGTTGCTCAGTCGTGTCCGCCTCTGCAGCCCTATAGACTGTAGCCCACCAGGCTCCTCTGTCCATGGAATTCTCCAGGCAAAAATTCTGGAATGGGTTGCCATACTCTTCTCCAGGGGGTCTTCCCCACTCAGGGATTGAACTCGGGCCTCCTGCCTTGCAGGCAGATTCTTTACCATCTGAGCCACCAGGGAAGCCCCTGGCTCCTTCATGGCACCACCCTTTTGGTAATCACATGCTCGCCCAGGGTTTCCATGCAAGGTCAAAGTCTCAGCCACATCCCAGAATGAGCTGGGCCCTGGAGCAGCTGTATCCGTTCTCCACTCCCAATTTCAAAATTAAGAGCCTGGGCTTTGGAGACTGACCATGGTGAGGATCAGAATTCCTCCTGTGCCACTCACTCTGTGGCCTTGGGAAAGTTGCTTAACTTCTCCGATGCTCATTCTCCACCTCTGCAAGACGGGGTTACATGAACATTTACCTGGGAGGATTGAAGGCTACAGCACACATCACACGCTCAGTCAGGCCTGGCTCTGGGCCTGCCTCCACACACATGTTTCTTTCCCACATGGGAATATTCCACTCAGAACTTTCTCCTCTGACCTGGAATCAGTGAACAAATCCTCCCCTTCTTCACCCCTCTGTCTCTTCCGACAGCATTAACACCGATCAATATCACAGCTGCAATTCAATCATGCTTTAATTCCTCTCCCCAGGCAGAGGCCTCCTGGATCCAGGAACTTAGGTTCAAAGGGTTGTGATTGTTTTAACTTTGCAACAAACAGTCCTGCCCTCTGGCCTCAGTGGTTTGCTGACCTCGGTATCTAGGAGGGATAATGATGTGACCCCTTCCACCTCTACCCCCTACCCCCCCCCCCCCCCCCCCCCCCCATCCCCCCGCCCCCAGGAAGGTAGGAAATTTCAGAGCACTCAGATGCCCTACAGAGACAGGCTGCTGGAGCCAGGTGCAGCCCCCACTCTGCCCCCCGCCCCAACTGCAGGCTGGGGAAGGGCTCAATTCCCAGGCAGTCCTCTTCCTGCTCAGATCAGCCTTGTCTATTGGTCTTGCTCAGGACAGTGCTGTGGAGACCCCAGCACAGCTCCCAAGGGGCTGCCAGCCAGGAAGCAGCTATTTCTGTGGAATAGAGATGCTAGCTGCAACAAGATGTGGAGGAGGCTAGGATCCCATAAAGATCTCCCCCTCTGCAGCCATGGCAGCAGCATCCTCAGTGTTTGTCTGCCAGGCAGTCTCAGCTGGTGCAGGCTTTAGGATGCAGTCTTATGGGATGAGGAAGCCGCACCTGCCTTCAAGGTGCTGTGCAGGAAAAAAAAAGGACCATTTTCTTCTCGATCTCATTCCAACTCCACACGGGCAGAAGCATTGATTTTTTTTCCTTTCCATTTTTTCTTCTGGCTGCAGCCAAATGAGGTCAGAAGTTAAATTAGTCCTTGGAGGTGAAAAGCAGCTGCATTCATATCCTTTCTGCCAACTTTTGCTGGAGAACACTGACAGTTTTCCTTTTCTGTTCTTTGCAGATTGAGTACAGGAGAAGCTGGGAATATCTTATCCGCCTGTGGAACCCCTGGGGCAAGACTGAATGGAGAGGGCGCTGGAGCGACCGGTATGGCTTCTGGAAACCTCTCTCTCTCTCCTTCATGGACACCTGGTGTTCAGAGAGCACCCTGGCCCATGAGGGCAGCAGATGGAGCTCCCTGCGAGCCTATCCAGCTCACACCTGTGTGGCACTGTCCATCCATCACACACTCCCATGATGCCACTTACCAGGTATCATGTAGACACCTACTGTGTACTCTGTACTAAGTACACTGCAGGATGGGAGCTGTGGGACAAGAGACAGTGTCTGTCTTCCAGTGGGTACACCAGAGCAGTGAACTCATACACTACCTAGAAAAAGTAAAAAATTAAAAGGGGTGGGGCAGGGCAGACGCTGGGTTCTACTTGGCAGACAGAGATGGAGAGCAGGAGTCTCAGCCCATAAAAGGATCCCATGGGATTCAGGTCCTGATGGTGCTATGTCGTCAGGATGGAAGCAATGGCACCCCACTCCAGTACTCTTGCCTGGAATATCCCATGGACGGAGGAGCCTGGTAGGCTGCAGTCCATGGGGTCACTAAGAGTCGGATACGACTGAGCAACTTTACTTTCACTTTTCATTTTCATGCGTTGGAGAAGAAAATGGCAATCCACTCCAGTGTTCTTGCCTGGAGAATCCCAGGGGTGGGGGAGCCTGGTGGGCTCCCGTCTATGGGGTCGCACAGAGTCGGACACGACTGAAGTGACTTAGCAGCAGCAGAGGGGGAGTTGGCAAACTGAGGCGCAGATCTGGCTGATTTTTTGACTTGGTCCACCTGTGTCCTCTCTCCTGCCCTATCAGTCCAGATGCACCTTGCTGGTGGTGGGAGTGACAGGAGGAAGTGGGTCTTAGTTGTGGCTGTGTTCCAGGCAGCTGCTCGCTGGCCCAGCTGACCTGTGGGCCCCCTCCTGTGTGGTCTATGGTTCCTGGGGAGCTGGGCTGGCCTTTCCCAGCTGCCAGGAGGACTGACTCCTGGTCCCCACCCCTTTGCTAAGAATGACACGGCAGTCCTGAGCAGGGATGGAGGGCCAGCCACGACAGACTGGTTCCTCTTGGCTCCTCTCCTCCAGTGAGGCCCAGCCCATCCACAGGCCACTGAGGACCTGTATTAGGTCCATGGACAGAGTCCAGAGGCCAAGGCAGCTTAGCACAAGGAAGAGATGATCCAAAAGGAAATGCAAAGCATTCAGGCACACAAGAGAACAGGCCCTAACAAGCAATGAGCATCAATGTGGGGAGAAGCGTGTCCTGGAGGCAAAGGCCAGTGTTGCTCCTGTCCCCGTCCTGACCCCTGTGCTCCAGGCTGAGTGGTGTGTGATCCTGTATGGGTCCCGGGATCCTGTGTGAGCCCCAACAGCTGAGGTGCCTACACAAGTGGGGCTGGAGGGTAGTAACGTGAGAAAGGTCGAGAGAGGAAATAGGTAACCTGACTTAGAGTAAACCTGTTGTGATCTCAGATACCCTCTGAAAAAGGGGCAGCTAGTCCCCTCTCCCCCAACACAAGGGGAATGAACTTGCAAAATCATAAACCACTGGACAGCATTTTTGCTCCCTGACGCCCTCCCTCCTTTTACTGTACCTCTGTTCTTTTCTTCTTCCCCAGGGGTGTCCATGGCACTACTAAGTCCCTCCCCCCACCTTCCCAATCATCACTCCAAGCTGCCCACTGTGGCTGGGGCAATCAGATTAGCTGGGATCCCTAACTGGGGCTGGCCGCGACAGCAGAAGTAAAGGAAGGGAAGGTGTCTGCAGTACATCCTCCTTGAGTGAAAGAAGCAAGAAATTCTCACGAGCTGATGTTCTGGCCGCAGTCTCTGTGCTAGAGATCAAATGGCCAGTGAAGGCAACTAGGAACCCCAGAGATGAGGGAAGAGAAGCTTCCCACGGGCAGGTCTGTTCAGGGATGGATGGATGGCATTGAATGGAGTTCAACCAAAAAAAAAAAAAGAGTATAACTCACTTTGAAAGCGATCCCTAGGTAGGAGGGAAGTGTCAGCTGCTGTGCCTAGACACATTTATTGTGTGTAATTTAGTGTGTTAAGAGCCAGGAAGCTGGCCTGGGGCAGTGGAACGAGAGAGAAAGACGTGTCACAACCTGGAGCCAGGGAGCCTGGTGCCTGCTGAGAAGTTTAGATTTGTGCCCTAGAGTCCTGGGGTTCATGAAGGCCTTTGAACAGGGCAGAGAAGTGTGCAGAGCAGAAATGGGGGGTGGAGCCCACCACACCTTCTCTGGTGGATCATGACTGAGGGCTGAGGTTCGCAATCCCCTACCAATGACCAGGCTGGAAGGAAGTGGCATGGCTGCATCCTCACTTTCCCCATGCGCTGGTCAATTCCCTCCCTAGTTTTTAAGAACTGGAGAGTGGATGGTCTAATCTCAACCATAATGGAAATTTCAGTCACACACACTTAAAGGCAAACTTGCATGAATCAATAGCGTATTGATTTACACTACATTTATTTTCCCTTACACACTGCAGAAAATGTAATTATCACTCAATTATAA
The DNA here is from genome assembly GCF_016772045.2 of Ovis aries. Taxonomy (NCBI): domain Eukaryota; kingdom Metazoa; phylum Chordata; class Mammalia; order Artiodactyla; family Bovidae; genus Ovis; species Ovis aries. The sequence continues at coordinate 37,587,040 of NC_056056.1, read as the reverse complement.
AATTACCATTTTACAATAACACATCTGACTGGCTCAGCCTGCAGCCAGAAGCCGGAGTGGTCCCTGCCTTGCTCTCCTGGCTCAGAGGTGACCCAGCCCCACCCTGCAAGTTACTCCCAGAGAAACATCTCATTGCACTTTTGTGCCTATGGGGCTCATCTCCTATGAGCATGCCTCTGCTCTGAGGAGCAGGCTCGAAAGGAAGGGACAGCTACTCCCTTCTGCCTATAAGAGTATCCTTCGCTGTGGACCCTAGGACTAGCTTCTGGAATGCATCATCCCAATGAAGCAGACAGCTTTAATTGTTTATTAAGCCGGCATTCTACTATATAACTTTCCTGGTGGCTCAGACGGTAAAGCGTCTGCCTACAATGCGGGAGACCCGGGTTCAATCCCTGGGTCGGGAAGATCTGCTGGAGAAGGGAATGGCAGCCCACTCCAGTATTCTTTCCTCTCCCCCACTCCCTGCCCCAGCAAAAAAGGGGCTCAAAGAATATAGACAGCTTCCCTTGTGGCTCAGAGGGTAAAGCATCTGCCTACAATATGGGAGACCCGGGTTTGATCCCTGGGTCAGGAAGTTCCCCTGGAGAAGGAAATGGCAACCCACTCCAGTATCCTTGCCTGGAGAATCCCATGGACGGAGGAACCTGGTAGGCTACAGTCCATGGGGTCGCAAAGAGTCGGACACGACTGAGTGACTTCACTTCACTTCACTTCTACTATATGCCAAGGCATGTGTTCAAGCCCTATGTTGGATGATATTATGCAATGCTGAGCAATGTCACTCATCTCATGGACCTTGGAGGCTAATGAGGGACAACAAGAAATATACAGGCACTAGTATCAGAGGGTGCTAAGTGCTGGGACAGGAGTGGTACAGTGTGCTGTGCGGGCTCAAAGGAGGGGCACCACAGGGGACAAGGCAGGTTTCCCAGCAGAAGTAACTTTTAGGAGGAAAAATGAATAGAAATTATTGGGCTTCAGGACTAAAAGGAGGAGGAGTATTCCAGGCAGAGGGAGCATCATGGTGAAGGCCAAGGTGGGGTGGAGGTTGGATGCTGCCACGGCCGCCAAACAGACCAGCATTTCTAAGAAACAAAGGTATTCATTATTGTTGGAGTGTATAGTTCAAGGGCAGGGAGAACAGGTCGCTGCTCAGGTAAAGCTGGAGAGGTGGGCAGAGGTCAAGTTCTGTTTCAGAGTTTGAACTTCATCCTGAGAGAAGTGGGGCAGTGCTTCATGTGTTTATGGAACTGCCATAATCAGACTTCTGCTTTAAAAAGATCGTTTTGATTGGAGGTGTGGAGAATGAATAGGAAAGTGGGCAGGACTGAGTTCTGGGAGGCCAGTCCACAAGGGAGGTGAGGGTTCTTGAACACAGCAATCAGGATGGAAACAATTGGATGGTTTTGAGAGGGGTTTAGAAGGTAGAATCAATGCATCATTAATATTTGGTGATGGCTTGGACGTGGAGGGTACAAGAGAGAATAACCCTTCATGTTCTCCCTTGGGCAATAGGAGAAGACAGTGGGTGAGTATGGTTTGGAATAGGTTGATTTCAAGGTCATGGTGGGGCTCTGGTGGAGACAAGGGATGAAGCATAGCATGTATCCTTCTAAAGCTCAGGAAAAAGGATAAGGCTGGGGACAGTGTAGAAGCTATCAGCATAGAAAGAATTGTCAGGTAGAATAACACTGTCCACTCGCACCTGGAAACTTCTGGAGGCCTGTGCAAAGGGCCCCTGTCAGGGCACGTGTGGTTGAAATGAAACATCCTAGGAGATCTCATCCTATGGTCTGTCTCTCCATGCCCAGGTCTCCGGAGTGGCAGGAAACCCACGACCAGCGGAAAAGCCAGCTGTATGAGGATAAGGACAATGGCGAGTTTTGGTACTTTATTTTATTATTTGGCACTTCATTATTATTATTATATTTTAAATCTTTAACCACTGCCCAAAGCCTCAATCCCCACCCTTTCCCTAAACTTTTGTGAGAATGAGGATTAGCTTTGCAGAGACTTATATAGAAGGAGCTTATTTTCTCCACCAAGACACCAAAGCTTTGAAAAGGATATTGTGTGTTCTCTCTTTGCATGAAAGGCCTTTCAGCTCTGAAATATTAGAACTTGCAGCAGATGTTAACGGTGAAAAGGAATATTGGCACTAAAGCTTTGAAATCAGCAGTTTCCTGGCAACCAGAATACATGGTTATCAGGCGTGTAAATTCTTTGCCGTCTTTTTGGAACCCTGGAGTGCCACAGTCTTTCCTGGCATGAATCATAAAAGAGTGACTTGAGGTTAACCTCCCAGCCCTCTCTCTAGAGTTCTGAGTAAGATGTCAGTGTCATAACTCAGCAGCTATGTAAGACTAGATGCTTTAAAACATATCGTCAGATAAAGAAGATGTAATACATATATACAATGGAATATGGCTCAGCCATTAAAAAGAATGAAATAATGCCATTTGCAGAAACATGGATGGACCTGGAGAATGTCATACTGAGTGAAGTTAAGTCAGACAGAGAAGGAGAAATATATGACATCCCTTGTATGTGGAATCTAAAAAGAAATGATACAGTGAACTTACAAACAGAAAGAGGCTCACAGACTTAGAGAATGAACTTTATGGTTGCCAGGGGCAAGGGATAGTTAGGAAGTTTGAGAAGGTCATGTACACACTGCTGTATTCAAAATGGACAGCCAGCAAAGACCTACTGTATAGCACATGGAACTCTGCTCAGTGTTACGTGGCAGGCTGGGTGTTGGAGGGGAGTTGGGGGAGAATGGATATGTGTATATATATGGCTAAGTCCCTTTGCTGTCCACCTGAAACTATTGGAAAATTGTTAATAAGTTACACCTCAATACAGCATTAAAATTTTTTTATTTTAAAAAATTTGAAAAACATCCTCAGCCCTACACTCACATTTGTAAAGGATAAGATGGACATTTCTCTGATGAATTGTCTAGTTTTTTCAGTGACAAATTTGAATAAAATTTAGTATGTGTGAAAAAGAGACTAGGTCTAAGTAATTGAGAATCAGAGGGACAAATATAAATTAGAAGGAAAAATATTTTCAGCCTTGCAACTTTAATCAGAGGCATGATTTTAGGTGTTGAGTCCATTGTATTCTGATAAGGGCTTCCCAGATGGCTCAGTGGTAAATACTCCACCTGAGATGCAGGAGACACAGGATATGTGGGTTCCATCCCTACGTTGGGAAGATCCCCTGAAGAAGGAAATGGCAAGAATACCCTTCCGGTATTCTTGCCTGGAAAATCCCACGGACAGAGGAGCCTGGTGAGCTACAGTCCATGGGGTCACAAAGAGTTGGACATGGCAGAGAGATTGAGCACACACCAGCACAAGACTTCAATAGAGCGTTTGGCAAAGGGCCTATGGAAAAGTGACTTTATTAGCACAGTGTAGGACCCAGGACAGAAAGAGACTGACAGCCATCTTGCTGGCCAGGAAAGGGGCCTACAGAACCCGTAATTTGACTGTGTCCTTGGGCTTCCCTGGTGGCTCAGCTGGTAAAGAATCCGCCTGCAATGTGGGAGACCTGGGTTGGATCCCTGGTTTGGGAAGATCCCCTGGAGAAGGGAACAGCTACCTAGTCCAGTATTCTGGCCTGGAGAATTCCATGGAGTCGCAAAGAGTCGGACACGACTGAGTGACTTTCACTTTCACTTGTCCTCCCAGGAGAAATCAGAAGGGCATTTGCCCACAAATGAACCAGAATGGGGTTCTGGTCTTTGGGTAGGATAGTGGTAAATCAATGGACACTGTAGTTGACAGGCAAAGGGACAGTAAAGTGATGGGAACCTCCACCCAAGGAACAAACGAATGGTCACTAAAGCGATGTGTCTCTGTTTATAACAGGATGTCATGTCAAGATTTCCGAGATAACTTCTTCGGCCTGTTTATATGTAACCAAGTTCCAATCAGCCTGGACCATGGAAGCATGCTCCATGAAAGATGGTCCCAAATGACGTTTAAGGACCACCTAATTCCAGGAAACACTGAAGGTAGCTATGACAGTAATTATTCTACCAGGTGAGAAGCTGCCAGCTCTTGCCCTGTCCTGGCTTAAGCTCTCAGTGGCCCTTGATTCTAGACCGTCAGCCTAAAGAAGGGGAGGACTTTGTCAGCCCAAAGGGACAGCTGTGTTTCTCCAGGAAAAATGATTGCTGGAGGGGGTGGGTGGGAGGCTCTCAGATGTGCCTCCCCTGGCTTCTTGCTTTCCCACAGCCCTTCTGCTAACCTCCACCACCTCCCAGGACTAGAATGGGCCCACTGCACTTCAGTGATTATCCAGGACTTTGGGAGGGCTGTGAGAAGAACACTGGACATGTGTCAGGCCCTGGGTTCAACCACTGTCTTTGCCACAGTTTGGCTTTGTGGCTCTGGGCTCTCTGTCCTCAGTCTCCCTAACTGTTCCCAGTGGAATTAGTCATCTCTGACTGCCCCTGGAAGCCACAAAGCCCCATCCAGGCACCAGGGAGCATACTCCTACCCCTGTTGGTTGATGTTGACTGGTACCTGCAGGCTGCAGCACCGTACTGAGGTCCAAGAGGTGGGCGCCTCAGAGCCTGTCTTTGGGCTCCTGGAAGATGAATTTTATTGGTGAGATTTTAAGGGAGTAAGTGACATACTCTCACTTGCCTCGGCTCCCCTTTTGTGACATGGATGAGTGAAATATCACCCTCTGAAGATGAACCTGAGTGTGATTACACACCCTGGATAGTAAAGGCTATGCAAACAATGTATTTGTGTGCGTGTGTGTGTGTGTGTGTGTGTGCGCGCGCGCGCCCTTGCACCTTGACATGCGCATTCCCTCTCCTTGGCACCAGTCTGCCAAGTATAGTGTGTTTGAATGATCTCACCACCCACCCTCCCCCAGTCTTTTCACTCTGCTGGTCAGAGAAGCTAGTCACCAGGAGGCCATGGGCAGATTCTGAGAAGTCACTGAGTCACTCTTAGGCAGCAGGTTGACTGATTTAAATCTTCCTGAGCTCCACCTACCCAACTGTGGGGCTAAAGCCCTCTTCCCTAAATATAGTGCAGGTCGAGAAACTAGCCAGAATTATACATTGGTGCCATCGTTAGTAATTCCTTACAAGGGAGACAGGGCAGGGCGGCAGCCAACAGCACCGGCTCTGTGCTGCTAAGCGCACCTGGGTGCATCACCTTAGATCCTCACAAAAAAGCTGACAACTGTGACAGTCATGTATGTCTCCCTCTTTGCCTTTCAGAGCTTCCCAATTGTGCCTTAACCTTCTGATGTTTGCTAATTCATCTCTATCTTGATTTATCTTCATTCATTTTTCATATGTTATCTCCACATTGGAATCTCATGGTTTTCACATTAGTGGTCTCCCTCTGGCTTTGGTGAGGACACTCGGGTAGCAGAGTTCTATGAACTGACATCTCTCAGCCTCTCTTCCTCTGTCTCCATGTGTGCTTGGGGGTTTGACATCATTTCACGGCTCCATGGTTGTCACCAGTGCATAAGCTCATGCATACCTGAGGCCTCGGGAATCCCACTTTTACAAAAATTGTTTATGTTTAGTCACCAAGTCATGTCTGACTCTTGGCGACCCCATGGGCTATAGCCCACCTGGCTTCTCTGTCCGTGAGATTTCCTAGCTGAGAGTACTGGAGTAGATTGCCATTTCCTTCTCCAGGGAATCTTCCCAAATCCAGGGATCGAACCCACATTTCCTGCATTGACAGGTGAATTCTTTACCATGCACCAGGGAACTTTATAAAAATAGCCCTCCATTTTACAGTGGAAGAAACATTTTCACCACATAGGAACTATACTTTCCCTCCTTGTTTTTAAGAAGAGACTGCGGCTCACAAAATAAAGCAGCTTGTGCCACAACTAGTAACTATGGGGACTGGAACCCTGGTCTTGGGTCTTCAAATGCAGAGTTTCTTCCACAACTCACTGAACTGGGCTTGGCACTCTGAAGTGGTCATTGTTCCATCCCAGAACCCCAGGGACAAGCTGAGGTCCAATCACTGCTGTTCTTCATGCAGGATACCAGAGGGGCATGCAACACACCTTCTCTGTGCCAGACAGCATGGAAAACAACAATGTCATCATGTCCTTCAACATTGGGCCACAAAATATAAAGGCAAAAGATAGGACATTTCCAGTGAAGTATGAGGTGTTCAAGGTAAGGCAGTATGTTTCAAGGCTTGCCCTTTGGGGACATTTCCATACACCTTGGGTGGAGAAAGCAACTGAATAGCCTGGGAAATTTCACTCGGCAACAGACTCAGAGATAAAACCCAAAGGGCAATTGAGTTCACCGGGTTCAAGTCTATAAATTTGCAGGGAAATCCTGAGACAGAAGAGTACAATGGGACACACCTCCTGTCCTTGTCACTTGTCACAGTTTCCTGGTACACTGGTGGCTCTAATGCTTGTTCCTCAAAAAGTAATCTGGTCCAAGGCCAGCTGTTGCAACAGTGCGTATTCCCAGGACCACCCTCCAACCTGCTGAGTCCCAGTCAATCCCCCTGGACAGAGCCTGAAAGTCTGCATTGTAATGAGCTCTCTGGAGACTACGTATACCCAGGAATGTTTGAGGACCATTGGTTACACTCTGGGAGGAGTTTAAGGAAAAAAAACAGTCCTGGGTATACATCTGGGAGGTACATTTTTCTCTCATGCTGAAACTAAAGTCTGGTGAAAGTTCCATGCTTGGCTTACAAGCATCTGCTTGGCCACTCATCCAAGGCCAGGTCTTCCTCTCTACCCAACCTCCTCTCCCCTCCCCTCTCATGCCTCTCCCAGCCAGCCCTTCAGCTCTGAAGGGGTCATCTCCTCCCCTCACCTACTCATACCTGCACACACCCTAACTGTGAGTAGATGATCAGGGTATTCATTTTTTTTTTAATACCATGTAAAATAAAGGAGTTACGAAAGAAAATCTGACACCCTTGATCCCTTCTCCTTTCCCAAATAATTTAATGCATCCCAAAGATCAAGTGAAGGGTCCTCAAAGCATACACCCTGCAGCCTCTGCACAAATATGGATAGCTAAGTGCACAAACATCCAATGCAGGGATCCTCTGTCCCCATGTTAGAGGTGAAGTGGCATTGTCAGAGTTAATGGCAGATCTGGGGACTGGGCACCAGATGTCTCTCAGGCCTTCAGTACACCCATCATCTGTGTGACTGGAGCTCTGATTATGGCATCTTTAGGATGGAGCCCAGGAATGTTACCCAAGACTAAGGCAATATTCACGTCTAGGGCTTCAGCCCCCTCGTGGACAGGCAGAACTTCTGGGTCCTGAAACAGTCTTGTGTACTTGCTATGGTTCACTCTAATAGGAAGGCCTTGCTGATAGAGAACTTCAGAGTTCCAAGCATGTTCACATTCATTGTCTCAAAAACCCTAGTACACCTGCTTTTATAGATGTGGAAGTCACAGGTCAGGGAGAATGAGTGTCCTGCCCAAGGTGCAGTAAGATGGTGACAGGGGTGTGCTTGAGACAAGAACTTGTGGCCCCAGGACCAAAGCTCTCAGAAGGACTTAGGCATGTGCCTTTCTGGTGATGCTCACAGTGCAAAGAAAAACAATGCTTCTGGTTCTAGAAGGTGGAGAACCCTTTGTATCCTGCTCTCTCTGAGCACATTTTCACTTCTAGTTGCATGAAATCAAAACACCATACTTTTGAGGCACCTCAAACCAGCAGAGACTATCAAAAGAACATCTTTGGATGCTGTCATGGACAGTTGTCCTTTTCATCACCACTGGGCACATGTGAACCCTTTCCATGTGGGTAGGGACTAGGCAAGGCTTGGTCTCCCACTGCTGCAAAGAGGTCAAATATTGCCTCTCCCAGCCCTTGGATACAAAGGAGTAGACTGTTGGGCCAGGCTTGTCCGATCAGATGTTCTTGATCACTCTAGGGCTTGAGTCTTGAAAAAGTAACTAAAGGTGTGGGGTCAGCCAAGGGATTCTTTGCAGCAAATCTTTGGGCCCACAAGCAGCAATGCAGTCAGATCCGGTGGTGGTGTCCAGCTGTGTAGCTACCTCTTTTCATTCCTGCCCACCTTCCAAGTTGCATTCCTTAGATTTCCCATTGATTCTGTGACTTTCCTTCCCATAAAAGACTTTTTGCTCACTCCACCCTAGATTGCTTTCCACTGTGTTTGGCCAAGGATCCCAACTTATTCAGGTGCCCCCTAAGAGGACCCTCAACTTAAAAGTCCCCCAGCTCTCCACCTCCAAGAAAAACAAAGCAAAAGGAGTTGGGAAAGGCTGGGAAGGAATGAGGCATCTGGTATACCCAGGTAGACTTTTACAGTTCAGGACCAGACAGGACTACTAAAAATATTTCAGCCTACTCTTCCATTTCCTAATGAGAGAAGTCCAGAGAGGATATAGGGGCTGCTCTCAGTGCACAGAAGTTGGGTGTGCACTTTTTATTGTCATTTGGACAATGTAGCAGCCTTGTGTTTACTGATTTGCTCGAAGTCTTTATCGTTCAGGAGCAAGATTGTAATCATATCTGTTTTCTAAATGTTGCCAAGCCTGTTTGTCTACTTTTCAACTAGAGCTGCCTTATTTCTCTTCTGCCCACCTTGCTGAAGGGACATGCAGACCTCAGCTTCCCAGGTGGCTCAGTAGTAAAGAATCTGCCTGCCAATGCAGGAGACATGTCTTTGATCCCTGGGTCGGGAAGATCCTCTGGAGAAGGAAATGGCAACTCACTCCAGTATTCTTGGCTGGGAAATCCCATGGACAGAGGAGCCTGGTGGGCTACAGTCCACGGGGTTGAAAAAGAGTCAGACAGGACTTGGTGACTAAACAACAATAACGTGCAGACCCATGAGCTCCTCAGGCTCCCTGGAGATCCCATTGGATCTTGTAAAATCCTGATTGAGAGGGTTCTAAACACCAAAGAGCAGTCCAGACCTTGACATCTCAAGAGACACTTGTGGGGTCCTTCCATGGTTCTGCTGAGAAATAGGCCATGTTAATGCCAGCAACTAGGCTTTGAAGTCTCCGGGGCTCCAGTGGTGTTGTGAGGACAAGGCTGCCACCTTGGCACGGGCTTGTGACCCTCCAAGTGTTATGGGATCAAGGCTCTGCCTTGCATCATACCAAATATAGGTGATATGCAGATAGGCAGGGAGAAGACTGAAAGGGAAAAGGGAAGGGTGGACAAGCTTCATCCTCCCCGAGCCTGGACTTTCCACCTCCCTTCCAGCTTACCCATGAGCTCCAGAGACGTCTGAGGAAGGCAAGTCAAATGGTCTGTACACCTAAGTGGAGCTGAGGATCAGCAGTAGAATAGAACTGAAACCCATGCCAACATGAAATACAGTGCCTAGAGGTGGTGGGTATTAATTGAAAAGGAAACAACACAGCGCTCTCTATTCTCACGTCCGCTACTGAGACTGCAGAGCCTCAGTTTCCACACTCATAGAATAAGGAGCCTACCTTCTGCTTGGGATTACTGTGACAATCTAATACATTACATGGAAGTACTTTGTAAACCCTGAAGTGGCTTAAAAATGGGACTCCATCTTCAGTGCTTCCTTCTACAACATGGGCAGACTGGAACATAGACATTTCTCCATTCAGACACACACATACATCCCTACAAACACTGGGATACAGTGGGGTGGGGGACATTAGAACAAACTCCCATCATGCTTTACAGCAATCTGACAGAACACGTTTCCTTCTCATTGGAGCTCCAGAGCTGGAGAATTTGCACTTGATCCTGTCCCCTCACCATTTACCTTTTCCTCTCAATTTTATCATCATTGCTGTGAAGAGTAACCAAGCTGAGATGATAAAGGAAGACTCTCCTCTCCTCAAACACCTCCCCCACCCTTGATTTCCTTCCCCTTCAGGTCTCTACAGCAGCTGGCTTTCCTTTCTTGCAGCTTCACATGGGGAAAGAGTGATGGTCCCCATTCATCTCCCGGGTGTTCCAGGGAACAGGCTGGGCGTGCAAGAAAAAGGAACACAGCCCTGGGCTAGGCTGCTCGGATCTGCTCACCTTTGGGTTTTTGTTTGAGTTCCTGAACCTGCCTTTCTTCTCTTCCCACAGGTCGACTATCAGGTATGGCCACCGCCCTTGCCGTCTGTCATTATTGCTGTGCCTCTTCCAACACCCTTGACCTCCGTGCGTCTCTCGCTGTTCGGTGGCTGCCAGTTCAGTCTTGCTATGTCCTGCAACAGACACAAGCTTAGAACCTCCAAACAGGTCAACAACACAGGAGATACTTCAGCTGTGCTTATCTGAAGCTGGATTCCTTGGGTTGCTCTCTGGCTTGACATCCCAGAGAGGCTGCAACCATGAAACCATCCTCAACATTTGGCCCCTGATAGATAAGATTGATGCTGCTGATTCCTTCTAAGACGAGAGACAGGACTAACGGGTATCTTTAGCCTCCTGTATTCTTTTTCAGCCCCCAAACTCACCACGACTAGGATGCATGCAATGCAAATACAAGCTCAAGGCATGTCCTCCAACCCTTCTTACAACATCACCGCCACCACCCTCCTGCTAGCTGCTGCCACCACGACAACCCCACCCCCCACCCCAGTAAATATTGTGGCTTGGCATGGGTGAAAGGTGACCAAAATATGGGTAAGGATGGAGAAGGAAAGACAGAGTTTGGGAAACCTGACCTCCCAGGCACTCAGACTGCTTAAATAGATGTGAGCTCTGTGGTGCTGTTATTGCCAAAGGGAGGTGCATGTGACCAGACCAAGGATGGAAGGGAGAAGAGATGCAGCAGGATGGGGCCACAGTCAATGAGTAGTGACTGCAGCCTGCTGGCAGGTCCAGGGACCCTCCTCTAGACCTCCCAGAGGTACCCCGACAGGGAGACAGAGGCTGGGACGAGGGTCTCTGAGCAGGGGGCACACAGAAACCCAGGCAGACTGCAGACAGCAAGGAGACCTGTCTGTCACAGTGGCGGCACAGCCACAGAGCTGCATTTAGGGTCTGACTCTGGTTCTCAGCATACCAGTCATGAAATTAGAACTGCGGGAAGGACTTCAAGGGCATCACTCAAGTGCAAGAAACAGGTCAGGGTTCTAGTTCTCAGAGCTGGAGAATGAAATGAGGACTTGATTAAAGAAAAGGCATGAGCCCCTTCCCTGGAATTACAGGGTCAGGTCTTGTGATTATAGGAGACTCAAAGCCCACACACCTCTGTACACACTGCCTCCCCATCTGCACGTGCGCACACACACATCTATGTATACAGACACACACACACACAACAGTGCTGACTCTCTGGAGAACTGATCTCATCATTGCTTTTGCCAGAAAGGCCCAAGCGAGGTAGGCTCCAAACCTACTGGGGCTGCTGCTGCTGTCAGCAGAACCACTGTGGAGCCTCAGCCCAGCTCCCTGCTGCTCAGCAGCCACCATGGTCTCCTCGTGCAGCCCAGCCTGGTCCCCAGCCCCTGCAGAGAACCTCTCCCGTCTCCCTGCTTCCCCCCAAGGCAGAGCTCACAAGCAGTCATTTCACGCTGCATGCTCATTCTAAATGGAATCCCAATCTCAACCATATTGGGGAAAATTTATTTAGTAAGGGGTTTTTATTATGTAATATGTATGTGACATCCAGTAATAGGAACTGCGTTATATTTATTGTTTTGTCTCTGAGCAAATATTGAAATAAAAGGAAAATGATCAGAGCCTATTATTCTCCAGTGAGAAGGCATTTCAGGACTCCACTGGAAGGACCAGATGGAGGGAGTGAAAGGCCCCCAGCTGCTACAGGGGTCCAAGAGTGCTTTGCAAAAGAGCCCAGGGAGAAGGGACTTTAGGGGCTCCGAAGGTAATCTAGTCCTGGAAGAATCTCACTGGTTTTCATGGGATTCGTCTTTATATATAAGCAGAGCGATAAACCCAGAAGCCCAGGATGCTGTAAGGTTTAATGAGGTAAAGCCATGTGTCATATTTCCTCGCATTCATTGCAGTGTTAGCATCTATATTAAATAACAGTCTGAACTCTGTTGCATGTTGAGACTTCAGGTAAGCAACTGTCTCTCCCTTTTCAGGGCCTATAGGGCTGTTCTGAGGGATATTGAGGGGCCTGGAAGGAGGAGGGTCTCTCCCAGTGGCTGGGGCCCATAGACATAGGGGGTTTCTCACCAACATCCCATCTCCTCTAGTTCCAGCACTTCCAAGACAGATTGCCATCCACCTTCTTCTCCAAATTCAGGATTGCTGAGAAGGGCATTGTGTCTGAAACCACATGCAACCTCACAGAGTGCTTCAGTCTGAGCCCCGGGACCTACGTGGTGGTCATCTCCGAGGGCAGAGAAGCTGTTGAATTCTTGCTCCGAATCTTCCTGAAGATGCCAGACAGTGACAGGTACAGAACTTCTGGGATTCTAAACGTTTTTATCCTACTTAATTTTATAAGAACACATCACATCATTCTGTGCAGCAATGCACTGTGTCTGTGGGGGACACAGCACAGCCCTCACTCTGGAGAAACTCAATGCCAAGTCCAATGCCAAGACAAAAAAGAGGATGGGGGTGTTGCTTGTTGGAAGGCAGGGTCACATGGGAGACAGCCAGGCAGGGACCCATCTCTGGAAACAGGGCCAGAGGAAGGCTTCTTGGGGGCATGGCATGTGAGCTAGTCCTTGAGAAAAACATAACTCAGAGTTTCAAAGGGGAAGGCAGTGCTGTTGTTCAGTTGCCCAATCATGTCTGACTCTTTGCAATTCCATGGACTGCAGCACACCAGGCTTCCCTGTCCTTCCCCATCTTCCAAAGCTTGTCCTGACTCATGTCCATCGAGTTGGTGATCTCATCCAACCATCTCATCCTCTGTCGTCCCCTTCTCCTACCTTCAATCTTTCCCAGCATCAGAGTCTTTTCTGATGAGTTGGCTCTTTGCATCAAGTGGCCAATGTATTGGAGCTTCAGATTCAGCATCAGTCCTTCCAATGAATATTCAGGGTTGATTTCCTCTAGGATTGGCTGGTTTGACCTTCTTGTAGTCCAAGGGACTCTGGTGGAGGGAAAAAGCATGAGCAGAAGCAGGGAGGTGGGCAAGGATGGGGCTCATTGAAGAATCAGCAATGCTGTCCGTAACACGCAGGAAGGTGGTACACGGCATGCATGGTAGTTGTCTGAAATGTGGCCAGAATGTGGGGTCACTGCCAAGTCGGCGGTCAAGACTGGGACCAACAGCACACTCGCTGCTGGGGCACCGAGGCAGGTATCACTGCTGCCGGGGCAGTCTTCACAGCTGAGTGCAGATGAGGCTTTCTCAGTCCAGCATGCCATGCGGTCACTGTGCCACGACTCACTGTTGGAACCTAAGACAAATCTGATTTACCATCCTGGCAATGGGGGTCACTAAACACCCATATTTGGGTGTGAAAGGAACAGTTTACTAAATGATTTGAAGGCCGGGGAGGCCCACCCTGAAGACTGGACATGAGGTCACAATGTTCATCTGTCTCCTGACTGCCCACTTCACAGCCCGCTGTGCTGAGGACTCTCCATGCGTATCCTTGGCATAGATGCCCAATGCCTCCAGAGGTGCCCACTGTATGTAAGCATGAGCCTCCTTTGAATAGTGAGCTGGTCATCCTTGTCACACTGTCCCCTGGTTTTCTAGGAACCTGGATGGCAGTCTCAACCTGCTAGCCCTGCAGGTAGGTTGGCAGCCTTCAGTGGGTCACAGCCCATCCCCAAGAGCGTCTATCTCCTTCCTTCTGCCTCACCACTGACCAGTGAAGGAGAGACACCACAACGGGCTGGTGACAGCTCCAAGGGGGCAGGGACGAGGGGAGAAGCCCAGGCTTCAGAGGCCAGGCTGGACCCAACCATCTTCCTTCCACAAGCTTCCATTTTCCTATTCCCCACAAAGGTTTGATCCAGTTGCTGGATGAAGCCTCTAATTTCCAAGTGGGAGGTTCTGGGACCCTCACTGTATCAGACAGGGGATCCCTTTCCCAGAAATTTGATGTTGGCTGTTCTTCCTTATATCCAGGCAAGTCTTCCAGGAAATGGCTCCCAGCAGAGCATTTTCTACAAGTATGCTCAGCAGGTACTGTACTTAGCAACGTGGCCATGAGGGGCTCTGCCTAGGACAGGGATGAAGAGGTGAGAGGAAAGAAAGCCTCTCCCACGTCCTTACCAGGCTAGAGAGGAAGATGACCGGTCTCTCTCCCTGGATGCCTCCAGAACTGATCCGGGGAGGTGGGACACCCCAACTTGGTGACATCTGGGGTGAAGTGTAGAGTTTTGAAAGGGAGGGGCTCCTTATAGGAGGGTGGGATGTATAAATCTTTAAACAAGCCGTCGGCAATGCCCCTGAAAATCTTCCCTTCTCCCGCTCTGCTGCCTCCCACTGCCGTTGGCACCCTTCCTCCTGGGAGCTGGCCAGCTTTCAGAAGGCACCACTAGCCTTCTTCCTGCCAAGCCACCTATGTGCACAAGGGATTTTCTTAATGGTTTAATAAGCTGTTATAAAGATCCTTGACTTGTCAGGAGAAAAACAGCTGCCAAGGTCTCCACACAATGGGCCTCCTACCATTAGTCATCATGTCGGTGTGGGAAACAGAAAGCCATACGGATGACCATACACACCGAGCTGGCCTCGGAAAGACAGGTGGGAAGTTCTTGGGCCCTTGCCGTGTCAGACAGGTGGCCTCCTTCCCCAGAAATATGGGTTCCCAGAAGACCCCCAAGGAGGCTTCTTCTTCCCCCTGACCTCGTGATGCTCTGCAGAGCTGCTGCTCAAGCCCTCTCGCCAGCTCCTTCTCCCGTAGACAAGCTTTCCCAGGGTGGTGACATCTCATTATGCCCTCACTGTTACCAGGCTGGGTGTGAGAAATGCCTGCATGGGGAACAGCTCTGCTTCTCCATACAATCATCATGGAAGCCACTGCCCGTAAAGCTGGTCAGGGTCCCCAACAGAAAAGGGAAGGCAGTTAACACCTTCAGAAGTTCAAGCCAGGAAGAGCATCTCTCCCCTCAACCTCTGTTGCTTTCTGTTTTTTTATCCAAGGGAAACCATGATGTCTCCCTTTCTAGCTTCTGTGGCTGGGAAGATGAGTGCTAAGTCATGTGCTCAATTAGAGCAGCTTCTCTTAGCCTGGATTCCTGGCATGTGTGTCTCTCCTCACCACACACACACACACAACACATAGTAGCCATGTTTTCTCTCACTCCCATCTTTCTGGAAGCAGATGGGGACACATACCTGCAGGGCTGAATTGATTCATTTAACAATACTTCTCCTGAGGGGCTCCCAAGTGCCTGGTATGATGGGGAAGAGGCAAACACTGCTTTCAGCCCAATAATGAATACAGAGAGAAATGCAAGGTGACCCTCACCAGATATCAAGTGTCAGGAGTGATCAGCACTGCAGATGTTCAGGGAGGGAGTTATGGCCTGGAGCAATCAGGCAAGCCTTCATGGGAATTCCCTGAAGCCCTGGTGGTTAGGATTCCATGCTTTCATTGCTGAGGGCACGGGTTCAGTCCCTGGTGAGGTAACTGAGATCTCACAAGTCACGCCACGTGGCCAAAAAGAAAAAGAAAAGGCTTCATGACAAAGGTGAGATGGGAACTTAAGTGCTCAGAAATCCCAGTGCTTTCACAGTCAGGCAGGCATTGCCCCTCAGTTCCTGGGCACTGATGTGATTCCTGCATCCCTTCCTCGTTTGGAGCAGGGGCTGGACATTGATGCTATGCAGCTTCAGAGCCTTCTCAACCGGGAATTCCTAAGAGGTAAGGACCTGCTGGCCCAGCCCCATTCCCACAACCGCACCAGGCCAACGCGCCCTCTCAGACCTCTCAGTCCTTTCTGCTCTTCCGCTCAGGACCTCCAGGGGACGCGTTCTCCTTGGACGAGTGCCGCAGCATCGTGGCTCTGATGGATGTATCCTTTGCAGTCACCATCCACCCCCCACCGCCTCCCCAGCACTGAGAGCCTGTCTGCTCCATCAGCTAACCCCAGGGGTCTAACTGGGACAGTAGAGAATCTTTTTCCACTCTCACTGTTTTCTCTTTTTCCTTGGTTCTAAGGGCTCACCAAAGAGCCTGGGCTTCTGGGGACTCTGCACTAACTCACTAACTCTCTAGAACCACCAAGGCAACAACAACAACACTTACTATCTATCAAGTGTCTACTGCATACTCAGATGGTACTGATAGATGTTTTTTCCCTTGTAGTTCTTGCAAGAATCTCTGTAATATAAGAAGTATTGTCCCATGGTCCAATGGGAGAAACAGGGGTTCAGAAAGGTTTAGTCATTCACCCAGATCACACAGCTAGTCAGGATTTGTGCCTGGATTTGAACTTAAAGTTTTCAGTCTCCGAAGCCCATGTTCTAATAGTATTCTTCACTGCTTAGCGAAGGATAGTATCCTCACTTCTTTGCTTCTACCCCTCTCCTTACCACTATTTAAATCCCTTGCTCAACAAAACCCCAGTTCAATAAAGGTAACAACCACCAAAGTGAAAGTCGCTCAGTTGTGTCCGACTCTTTGGGACCCTGTGGCCTGTACAGTCCATCCAGCTAATGTAGGAAACCCTGGGTCCGCGTGGCAGTGACTCCCTGTTATTACTATTCTGTTGCACCGACAGATGAGGCTGGGCTGGGCTGGGCAGTGACTTGCCCTAGTTCCGTGGCCACAGGTGGCTGGACTGGGACCCAAGCCCAGGATCTCCCACCCGTCCTGACTTCCACTCCCCTGGGAGCCATTTCTCCCCTGCCACCCCATCTCCCTGCTGGTGGGCATATCCCCCAGGGGTCACCTTGTGACTCTCCCCTTGGTGTGCACTGACTCCCTGAGGGGTCACTGATCCCCCAGCTCGTTCACTCTTAACAAGGCTCTACTGGGGACCTGAAGCTGGGCATTGTCGAACAAGAGCCATCTTGATGAACTCGTCAGTCAGGCCCTGTCTCTTGACTGTTGTATAGAATCATTCAGAGACACTGCTCATCCCTGCAGATAAATCAGAATGACACTCAGGAGCCCCGCAGCCTAGGGCAGGTAACCCCACGGGAGGTCATGTCTGTTGGACCCCGGCACAGAAGACCAACCTTTTCTACCCTTCCTCCTGCTCACCCGTCATCTCCCCTCCAGTGCCAAAGAGATCCATTCTTTCCATTAGTTCTCATTAAACTCTTTGTATGGGAGGACCAGGCTTCCCTGGTGGCTCAGATGGTAAAGAATCCACCTGAAATGTGGGAGACCTTGGTTCGATCCCCAGGTTGGGAATATCGCCTGGAGAAGGGTATGGCAATCCACTCCAGTATTCTTGCCTGAAGAATCCCCACGGACAGAGGAGTCTGGCGGGCTACAGTTCATGGGGTCACAAAGAGTCGGACATGACTGAGCAGCTAAGTGCAGCACACAGCATGCAGGGACCAGGGCCGGCTTTAGTACCCAGACTGTGGTCCCTCCAAGGCCGCACACTTAGCTCATGCGCTCATCTCTCAGCCTGCCTCAGGAGTTGCAGTGACCTCCCCCCACCGCTGCTTCCCACCCCTCTACAAGGGGCCCCACCCCAACTGGTGAAGGCTGTGTTTGGGGTTCAACCTCTTTCCATGGGTGCAATGACATTGGCATCCCTCTCTCAGGACTGCCTTCTTCCAATTGCCCGTTTTCTCCTGTGAAATGAATCTAAGGCAGGTCCCTTTTAGACGGATCAGAGCCAGCTGGTGTGGGGCCACGTCCAGGTGACTCTGGACCGCCTGTGTTACTAGGTGATGGATGGAGCCTCTCCAGGCCTGAGGCCCCTCTGCTCACTGCACACAAGACTGCTTGACTCTTAACTCCCCACCAGCTGAAGGTGAATGGGCGACTTGACCAAGAGGAGTTTTCAAGGCTATGGAGCCGCATTGTCCACTGCCAGGTACCAGCATGTTCTCTTTTGACGAGTGTTCATTCCAGTTGGGTTGGCACAGATTTACTGGGTGCCCAATTCTGCCCCAGCATTGAGGGCTGTTAAAGAAGGGGAACCTCACCCCACCCTCAAGGAGAGCCCCGGTTTAGCTTGGGGAGATGTGCGTGCACCACTGGACGGCTCAAGGCCATGCTCAGTCAGGTGGCAGGCTGAGGACTGCTCTAGGAGGCCAGAGGAGACAGGGTCACAGTGGACTGCCAGCTGGCACTGCCCTCCCCGTTTCTCTGTGGGCCCACTGCAGCATCCCCCAAGCCACTAGTTCAGCTCGTTCCCTTCCCCTACCTCTGCCAGAAAACAGATCAGAGTCACAGCTGTGGTCTGTGGCCTCAGTGTGGCCTCATCATTGTTCCCAGGACAAAGTCAAAACTCACCAGCTGTACCCAAGACCCTCTGAGGGTAGAATCTTAAGATTCTACTTTGGGGTCTAGGAGAAGCCCCTACTCATCCCACCTGCTCCTTTGAACCCTAATGTGAGACTCCTCACTTTCCCCTCCCTGCAATGGGAGCCTGCCTGGTGCCCACCCAGCCTGAGAGTCCAGACCCCAAAACTCCGTGGGGGCCTTGCCTCCCCTCTCCAGATCCGGTTAGTTCCCACTCAGCTCCCAGCACTTGAACTCACAACAATAAGACGCAAACACTTCCTGTTTAATACTGTTTATTTATATCACCTGCCTCTGATTGGAGTGATTGGGTTTCCCACTGGACACGGCGATGACTGATGGCCCATCCATTAGACTGCAGGGTCTTCCCGGGCAGGGAGCCCTCATGTTCATCCTTTCCCTCAGTGTCTCCCACGGTGTCCGACACACAGCAGATGCTAAACAGTGCTGGGCAAATGAGTGAACGAGTGTGCGACACTGGGTCCCTACCTAACTGAGGACACCTGGGACTCTGAACTCACAAAAGCCAAATAAGGCCAGGAAAAGTTCTCAGGCTGCCTGTTCACCGTAATTGGCTCTCACAGTCAGCCCGGACTGAGCACCTGCTGGGGGTATTTTGCTTTGAAACATCCTGGGTTCAGTCCTCTGGTGCTTGTCTGTTTCATTAGGGCACAGGACTCACCAGCCCATGTTCTCACCTGGGAAATAGGAGGCTGAGGGTTAGAGTGAGAATTAGAGGGAGGTAGAAAAGTCCCCGGAGAAGGCAATGGCACCCCGCTCCACTACTCTTGCCTGGAAAAATCCCATGGACGGAGGAGCCTGGTGGGCTGCAGTCCGTGGGGTTGCGAAGAGTCAGACATGACTGAGCGACTTCCCTTCACTTTTCACTTTCATGCACTGGAGAAGGAAATGGCAACCCACTCCAATGTTCTTGCCTGGAGAATCCCAGGGACAGGGGAGCCTGGTGGGCTGCCGTCTATGGGGTCGCACAGAGTCGGACACTACTGAAGTAACTTAGCAGCAACAGCAGAAAAGTCCCCAGCAAATGGAGAACTGCCCTGTAAAAAAACTTAGGTGTTCTGGGGACTCCACCCTGAGGCATCGCCTGGTCCCAGAGACAATTCTCACCTGCCTTCAGTGCCGCCTACACTGCGCTCACTAGCGTGCAAGGTGTGCTTCTAAGCTCTTTATAAGATGTGCTCATTTCTTCCTCACAGCAAACCTACAAGGTAGGTAGTACATTAATTAGCCCTGTGCTGCAGAGGGGGTAGACTGAGGCCCAGAAAGATTGGGTCACTTGCCCAAGGTGACACCGCTATAAATAGTTAGGCTGGGATTTATACCCAGCAATTTGGTTGTGAAGTCTGTGCTCCTAATGCTCATCCTAGGCAAGCTCTTTAGCGAGCTCTTCACGTCCCTGAAAAGTGACAAGCCGCCCTGGGTGGATGGAGCGCAGTCTATGGGGCGTAGAAGCTAAAGGAGAGCATGTTGGGAGGGGGGAGGTGCAGACCTGAGAGAGGGGCCCGCAGCCCTGCAGTTAGCAGCCAGGAGGTCGGTGGACTTTAACAAGCGGAACCGATGCTGCCTCCCCTTCCCTCTCCCCCTCCTCCCCCACCACCATCCTCAGCTGTGCACCCTTCGACCTCTGAGCTGAGCCCATCATGTTTTAGTGAAGCAGCCTCCAGGGATGGGTACAGGATCTTCCAGGACACTCTCTTCCACTTGGGCACTGGGACTCATACGGGTTTCTTGCTTCTTTCTCCATATCAGAGTGTTTTCCAGAACTCCCCAAAGAATGCTGGCATTTTCCTCAGCTCGGATTTGTGGAAGGCCATAAAGGACACAGGTAAAGCAGACAACCCCTTGAGCTTTGATAACTGGCAGTGGCAGTGGCGTGTGTGTTTGGTGTGTGTGTGTGTGCGTGTCCGCCCTCTGTGGACCTCCTGGCTGCAGACTCCGACTCCACCCTCCCCCACCTGAGTTCTCACCTCGCAGTCAGCTCTCCTAATTGCCTTCTCTCCCCAGCACAGCGCTAACTGTGAAAAATGACCCTGAATGGTTGATACCCTACCAGAAATCTAACTTGCTTGAGGACACATCCACCTCAGCATCCAGGCCATGAGGATTAAATACCCACAGGCCAGCTGATGCCCTCTCTTCGCAGAGGGTCTGGGGTTAAGTGAAATCATCTGTTTGCTTCAAGGAGGCAAGAGCTTTCAGTCCTGGGAGAATGATAATAATACTGAAGGGCAAGGATGCATCAGAGTTCAGCCACAACTTACATGCACATCACCTCCTTTGATTGTCTAAACAGCTTTTGAACTGGGCAGGGCAAGAGTCATTGTCCCCGCTGTCCCTGCAGGGAAATGGCCCACAGAAAGGTGAAGTCGGGAAACTGCCACCTTCCCTAATGAAATGTAAAATCAGACTCCCGCAGGTCACTCCTGAAAGCGCAGCCTCAGTGGGTCTTCCTCCTGGGGCTCCTGGCCTGGATGGAGAGCAGGTAGAAACCTGAGCTCCTGCTCCCCGCCCCTCCCCCCACTTCTGCCTCTATCCTTCCTCTTCTGCTTACAAAAATATGTGTTTATTTGGCTGCACTGAGCCTTAGTTGCAGTAAATGGGCTTAGTTGCCCCACAGCATGTGGGATCCTAGTTCCTCGACCAGGGATCAAACCCGCATCCCCTGCATTGGAAGGGGAATTCTTAACCACTAGCCCACCAGGGAAGTCCCTCCCCTCCCTTAATTCTTCACAGCAGAGGGTTGTGTTTCTCACTCTTGAGGTTGAGGAAGACCCTGGGGGCTTATGGAAGCAAGGAATGTTGAGCCTCACTACCCACCCCAAGGTACTGACTCAGGAGGACTGGGGTGGGACTTGAGAACCAGCATCTCTGACAAGTTCCCAAGTGAGGCCAAAGCTCCTGGTCTGGGGATCACACTTTGAGAACTACTAAATGGCCAGTGGAAGTTGAAACCTTTAAAGGAGACCTCACCCATGACTCCAGAATAATAAAAGGGAGAAAGAAAATAGCTGGAATTCAACTGAAAAGCTTGCAGGGGCCAGCAGGTAACTGAAGAGGGCCATGGAGCTGATGTGATTTGCGGGGCAGTTTGGGAATGTACAAGCTGCAGGCATGTCCTATCTAAAGGCGTTCGAATTCACATTTGATTAATTCTGCAGGAGAAACCAACGTGTGTGGGGCCCGAAGGCCACCAGCCTCGTCCCCGTGATGGATGGTCCGGTTTATAGGGTTCTGCTTGCTCACTGGGGTGCATAGACGCCCCCCCTCCCGATTTTCAGTCTGCCCTTGTCAGTTCTGTTGTCAGTGGCTCCCTGGAGCTTATAGCTAGACACGTAAGATCACAAGACCCAAAGAGGGCAAGGCAGCTCTGTCCTGCCCACCTGAGGTCTCTGCTCTGAGATCCAGCCTCATCCCTGGATGACCAACCTAGGACTAAGCCCCTTCTCCAGGAACCACACATGAGACCACACATGGTCCAGGACTAGGCGAGGAGGGCTGTTGGAGAGGGTCACCAGCAGAGGGAGGCCTGACAAGGTGGGGCTAGGAGCAAACTTTCCAGGTGTCCTGGCAGCTCCCATCCCCCACAGGAATTATCGGATGATTGTGAAGGGTCAGAAGTGTTTTGAGTTGGCCTCTGGCCAAACTCTAAAACAGTATTGTTGGGGCCTGGAAGCTGACATTCTAAAGAGTCAAAAGTACACAGAAGAGGAGTGGGCTGGCCGCTGAGCCAGGTGGAGGAGGAGATGGTGGTGAAAGGCCACGCGGTCTCCGCACAGCTGTTTCTGATCTCCTGAGGTTGAGGCCCACCCTGTTCCTCCCTGCTCACCAGCTCCCCCACTGTGTCCCAGACTTCCTCGCAGGGATCTCCATCACCAGCGAGCTGCTGGACCTCATGAAACTCCGGTACAGCGACAGCACTGGCAGGGTCAGCTTCCCCAGCCTGGTCTGCTTCCTGATGCGGCTGGAAGCCATGGCAAGTAAGTGTCACCCGGAGACCATCACACTGACCTGAGAATGCAGGAGAGGACCAGGAATGCGCTCTGGCTCCAGGCCTGGGCAAGGCCTCAGTAGCGGGACAGGCTGGAGTCCTGCAGAGGAGCCTTCATCCTGAGGGGCAGAGCCAACATCAGCCTAGGTGACCGTGTAGCTGGCCTGAGACCCTAGCCTCCCTTCTGCAACCTTTTCTCCCCAGGACATTCCACATCCCAGATCGTTATTTCCTCTTCACCCTTCTCAGCACCTCTCTCACTCAGGAACAAGGTTAAGTCCCCATGGCCCCCCTCCAGATTGTTCACGGTTCAAACCTACTCTTTAGTCATGCAGTAAATGGTTTGATCTCTGCTGAAGGATTTCACAAATGGTGTCTTGGCAGGTGCAGGAGGTTCCCTCAAGGCCTCAGAAATCCAGCTATGTAGGCCTGAGTTTTTGACACTTTTTAGCAGCATACCCCTTTGTTTGAAATGAAATTTCATATGAAACCCCAAACCACAATAGAGCTGCAAACGGAGCTGTGGCGGCTGAGTTGAAGTGGGGTCTGGCCTCCACTGCCATCATTCCACCCCCTCCTCCCTAACCTCCTCACCCCACCACATGGTCCTTAAACCCCACAGCTCTGGCCCCACACCTCTCAGCTAGGGAGTTAACAGGACAGAGAGTGGAGCCCTGGGAGGATAAAGGAGAAGCCAGAGGCATAATCTTGCTCCAGAGAATTCGCAGCTGGGCAAGAGCACTGCCCTTGACATGCCTCCTAAGACAAGCCCTCTGCGTCTCTACGGCCAAGAATAGAGGGTCTGAAGTGCAGGGAAGCTAGAGAAGGGAGGGACGAGGTGGGCAGAGCAGTCAGGGAGCTGTTTTGAGAGCTGAGCCCTGAGCTGTCTCACGGGTATGGAGTTTAACTGGGAAGAGAAGCGGAGAGGAGGCCAAGCACAGCCTGTGGCTTCTCATGGGATCAACAGGCTGGCTTTCCTCTCATGTGGGCCCAGGCCCGTCCTGATCCCTCCCCTCCTCTCTACCCTAGAAGCTTTCCGGAACCTCTCCAAGGATGGAAAAGGACTCTACCTGACAGAAATGGAGGTGAGGTACCTTCCCCTCCCAGAGACAGGACACAACCCTGGCCACCTCTCCTCACCAGGGAGTCCAGGGAGCATTTCCTTCCCTGAAGCTATTGAACCGTCTGTCAAAGGCCAGCCAAGCTGCCGCCCCCCCTGCCTCCAATTACTGCCTTTATATATTGCTAGCTGCCAAGGCTGCTTTAGGATCTTGGCAGACAGATTTTATTTTTTTCCAATAGCTTAATAAAGCAGAGGATTATGTGGGAGTCATAAATCCAAGAGGGAAGGAAAGAACCCCTGCTGAGCTCACTGTACATTAAACTGACTCCCAGTGAGTGTTAGAGAGAGCCTCCTGGCCCAGCCAGCTGGTCGACCTCAGCTGTCCCTCTCAGTGCCCGGTTCTTCAGGGAGTAGCAGATGACAATGCTGTAATAGGGGGCTGAGACCTCCTGCTTGGGTGGGAATTAACTGGAAAGAGTTGAGGAGACTAGACTGAGATCTTTCGAGGGAAGAAGAAACCATTCGCCCCGCTCTGTGTTAAGCTAACAAGTTTAAAGACTGGTTGTAACAGGGATGTTTATTTTTCAGTGGATGAACCTGGTGATGTACAACTGAAACCAGGAAAAGAACAGGCACCAGAGCCCAGGTAAGACATAGAAGCTTTGAAATCATTTCCTCCCAAGGGCACAATGTGTCTTTCCCTCCAGGAACTACACAGAAGACTCTCTCCCTGGGGGCAGCCTCCCCAGAGGTTACAGAGCCCTCATCTGTGTGAGTCAAGGCTTACAAGCTGCTTGGCCTGTGAGTTTCAAAGCCAATACTGCAGATTTCATCCAAGTTTTATGAACATTCATAAAAGGATGTGGCCTGGAAGTTAAGAGTGAGGAATTTAGAATTTTTTTCATTTATTTTTATTGAGATATAGTTGATGTTTAACACTGTGTTCATTTTAGGCATACAACATAATCATTTGATATATGTATGTATTGTGAAATGATTACAAGTTCAGTTAATATCTGTCACCTCTCATAGTTACATTTTTTTCTTGTGATAAAAACTTCTACAATTTACGCTCTTAATAACTTTCAAATATACAACACAGTATTGCTAATGATGGCCACGATGCTGTATGTTACGTCCCCAAAACTCATAACTGGAAGTCTGCACCTTGTGACACCTCACCCATTTTGACCACTCCCTCCCCTTCCACCTGTAGTAACCACCACTCTGTTGTCCGTGTCTATTCAGTTTCGGTTTTTTTATTAGTTTCCACATGCAAATGAAGTTATACAATATGTGTCTCTCTTTGACTTACTTCACTTAGCATAATAATCCTCAAGGTTCATCCACGTTGTCACAAATGGCAGAGACACCACAACGGGCTGAATACCATTCTGTTGTATGTATATATAAATATGTATACCGCATTTTCTTTATCCATTCATTCACTGATGGACACTTAGATTATTTCTGTGTCTTGGCCTTTGTAAATAATGCTGCAGTGAATATGAGGCTGCCTATATCTTTTCAAGTTAGTGTTTTTGTTTTCTTTGGATAAATGCCTAGAAGTGGAATCATTGGATCCTGTGGTAGTTCTGGTAGTTCTATTATTAATTTTTTTCAGTTCAGTGACTATTTATAGAACAGCTCCTATATGGCTATGTGCTGGACTCCAGGCATTCAAAGATTAAGAAAATTCACATGGTTTCCACACTCAGTTGCTCACTATCTATTGGAAGAGATAGTCTTGTAAATAGGAACTAAGCTATAATATACAAGATTCAGTGAACGAGGCTTGGGTGCTGTGTGGATACTAAGAGCAGATGCTTCAGATGATTTCTGCTTTGGACAACGTGATATGCTTATGGGACACCCATATGGAGATCTCCCATAGACAGCTGAACACACAGGTCTCTAGGGAAATCAAACTCGATCCTTGCCTTGGAGGGTCTTGCTGTGAAATGAAAGAGACAGAAATGTAATAGATCAATTACAGTACTCTGTAGAGAAGGCTAACACAGAGGTTCACGCAAAGATACAACTAACTTGGCCTGCAAGTTGTCTCTAGGAGACAGCCCAGGAGCTGAGTCTTGAATGATTCAGAGTTGTTATCCAGTGTTGTGGGTAGTTGTTGAGATCAGCGTTCACATGGAATTCTTTGGATAGACTGAGCAAAGCTTCAAGGCACAAAGACATTACCAGCTGGGGAGCCAGTGGATGATATGCAGGCAGTTGGTCATGGGAGGTTCTTTTCTGAGGGCAAGACACACAGTTTACAGTCTACCTTGATGCAAGTAAAAGATGGCATGCTGTCCCCACTCAAGTGATGGGTGTTTTTTGATGGTCCTAGGAATCAGTTCAGCATCCTGTGGAGAGCAGACACCCAGAGCCTATTACTCACTTTTTAAGGAATCTCCATACTGTTTTCCATAGTGGCTGTACCAACAGTGCACAAGGGTTCCCTTTCTCCACATCCTCATCAACACTGGTCTTTTTGATAGTAGTTATGAGGTGGTCATTCTACCAGGTGTGAAGTGATATCTCATTATGGTTTTGATTTGTATTTCTCTAATAATTAGAAATGTTGAGCATCTGTTCATGTGCCTATTAGCCATCTGTATGCCTTGTTTGGAAAAATGTCTATTCAAGTCTTCTGCCCATTTTTTTATGGGACTGGGTTTTTTATATAGAGTTGTATGAACTGTTTATATACTTTGGATATTAACTCCTTATCAGTCACAGCATTTACAAATATTTTCCCCAACTCACAGGTTGTCTTTTCATTTGGTTGATGGTTTCCTTTGCTGTGCAAAAGCACTTATTATTGTTTTTATTTCCTTTGCCTTAGGAGACAGATCCAAGAAAATACTTCTATGATTTATATCAAAGAGCATTGTGCCTATGTTCTCTTCTAGGAGTTTAACATGAGGGAATGTTCAGTTCTCATTGTTTTACATGTGACTGTCCAGTTTTCCCAGTGCTACCTGTTGAAGAGTCTGTCTTCTTTCCATTGTATATTCTAGCCTCCTTTGTCATAAGTTAATTACCTGTAGTTATGTGTATTTATTTCTGGACCCTCTGTTCTGTTCCATTATCTATGTGTCTGTTTTCATGCCAGTACTATGCTCTTTTGATTATTGTAGCTTTGTATTATTGTCTACAATCTGGAAGGGTTATACTTCTGGCTTTGTTCTTTTTTCTCAGCATTGTTTCAGCAATTTAGAGTCTTTCATGGTTCCCCGGAGAAAGAAATGGCAACCCTCTTCAGTATTCTTGCCTGGAAAATCCCATGGATGGAGGAGCCTGGTAGGCTACAATCCATGGGGTCACAAAGAGTCGGACATGACTGAGCGACTTCACTTCACTTCACTTCACATGGTTCCATATAAGTTTTAGGGTTATTTGTTATGCTTCTGTGAAAAATGTTCTTGGTAGTTTGATAGGAATTGCATTAAATCTGTAGACTGTTTTGGGTGGTATGGTCATTTTAATAATGTGAATTATTTTAATACAAGAGCATGGAATATCTTTCC
Source organism: Ovis aries (assembly GCF_016772045.2). Lineage (NCBI taxonomy): Eukaryota > Metazoa > Chordata > Mammalia > Artiodactyla > Bovidae > Ovis > Ovis aries. The sequence continues at coordinate 37,560,116 of NC_056056.1, read as the reverse complement.
ATTTCTTTGAATCATCTTCAATTTCCTTCATCTCACCAACATTTTTCATTGTCTATCTTTTTTGTTTTAGCCATTCTGGAGGGTATGAAGTGATATCTCATTAAGGTTTTGACTTATAGTTTCCTGATAGCTTGTGGTATTGAGTATCTTTTTGTTGTCTGCTGGCCATTTGTATATCTTCTTTTGAGAAATATCTATTCAAGTCCTTTGTTTAAAATTGGGTTATTTATCATTTGGTTGCTGAGTTGTAAGATATTATATATACACACACACATGTATATATATATATATACTCACATATATATATATATATATATACACACACGTATATACACACATATATTCTTGTTACCAGTCCCTTATCATATATGTGATTTTCAAAATTTTCTCCCATTCTGTAGGTTGTCTTTTAAGTTTCTTGTTGGTATCATTTTTCAGAATTTGATCAAGTCTAACTTATCTGTTTTTCTTTTTGTCACTTACACTTTTGGTATTGTGCCTAAGAAATCAGTGCCTAACTTAAGATCATGAATATTTACTCCTGTGTTTTTCCCCTAAGAGTTTTATAGTTTAGCTCTTACATTTTGGTCTTTGACCCATTTTGAGGTGATTGTTGTGTATGGTGTGATGTAGTGGGTCCATCTTCATTCCTTTCCTGCCAGAAGCTTCACCAGGCAAGCCTGGATGTACTCCCATTGTAAGAATACTTCTGTTCCCCTCACTCGTCTTCAACCCATCTGCCCTCCTCTGACTTAGTAAACTGCAATATTAAAACCAACCAGACAACTCCCCTTCCTTCCCTCCTGTCACATCTGTTTCTTTTGAACAAAGCACACACTTCCGTTGTCACACTGGGGGCAATGTTTAAAGTTGTTTGAAATATTGAATTCTTTTTTTTTAATGTTAAATATTTGGCTCTGCTGGGTCTTAGTTGCAGCATGTAGAATCTAGTTCCCTAACCAGGGATCAAACCTGGGCCCCCTACTTTGGAAGCATGGAATCTGCCACTGGACCACCAGAGAAGTCCTCCGAAATATTGAATTCTTACTTTAAATAATCATGCTTTAAATACTCATGCTTTGGTATATGGTCCTTGGATATCTGAGACTATGTTGATCTTAACTGATTGCAGAGTCTAGAGGGTTCGTACATGCTAGTCACACCCGCTAACAGTCTGTCTAACTGATGTCATCTACATTCATGTTGATCTACAGTCAATATGGCAGTAAAGTGCCTTACTCTAACAAAGTTAGTATTTAGAACAGCTTCCCACTACACATAAATAACGTGTCTCGAGGGATGGGCCACCTCCTCCTACTCTGCATGAGGGTGAAATATGAGCAGCAGAGGCCCAGGTCCTGCTGATTTACCAACAGTCGTTTTCACAAGAGTGGGTCTACTTCCATCCTAATAAATCCCATCTCTCCAGCCTTCAGACCAGAGAAATTCTTTTTGAGAGGTAGGAATCTGCGTTTGCCTCCACTGATAGGAAATCCCCCCCACTTCCTTTAGCAAACATGCACCTGGTGATTACCAGGCACCTTTCACACCTAGGGTGTCCACCTTTCCAGAGCTGACCTTTAAAGAGAAATGTATCAAACTGGGATGATAACATGAACACTCCAAGAGCATAAACCAAGCAGGAGAAAGAGCTGGAATTCAGGAAACAGGAGGCTCAACCCCAGACCCATCACTGGCTATGGAACTCCAGAGTCCAGGGCTGTACAGCTAAATGGGAGAGCCAGAAACCCAGCAGAAATCAGGAAGAGCCATCTTTGCAGAAAAAGGATCCGTCTGCAATGCAGGAGACCCAGGTTCCATCCCTGAGTCAGGATTGTAAAGGGAGGTTTTCAGCCTAGAAAAGGGAAGTTTTATCTAATCTGACTCTTTGAAACCTTATGGAGGGTAGCTGGAGTGGATTGCCATGCCCCCCTTCAGGGGATCTCCCCAACCCAGGGATCCAATCTAGGTCTCCCACATTGCAGGCGGATTCTCTACCATCTGAGACACCAGGGAAGCCCCAATCTAATCACTTAATCATGGGTAAAATAGTGTTCAGAAGGATTTTGAATTTCTGCTGGAGGGTTTTGGAAAAGTTATTAGGATAATGACATAGACCAAACAGATTTTTAAAACGAGGTAATTATTAATTCCTAGAAGAACAAAAACTTCTAGAAGAAAGCAAATGGAGTTTTTCTTCACTCAGCAGAGAACTGTACATAGATAATTGTAATAAAATAAAAATGGAGTATTGATTTAATGAAATATGTGACACAAATATATTAGAGAAAGGAAGGAGAGAAGATACAGGCACAAAAGTGGGTTAAGAACACCCCAGTTTCATCTTCCATTACAAGATGTCAATAGGCATTTAAAATTGGTAAGTCAAGGGGATAACCATATAAAATATTATTTAGAAGTAAGGAGTTCAGAAGAAAGAGTTAGGAGAGAGGAATTCCATATAGGAGTGGGGCAGGGGACTGCTGTTCTTTCTTCATGCTTTGTATTAATGTCTTGAATTTTAAAATGTATCTTGGGCTGGACTTTAATGAAAGTAAATAAGAGAACTAGCAAATAATCTGAGAAACAGAGTTTAAGACTCAAGAGAAGAGGAGGGAGATGGAGAGCAGAGTTGAGACTGTTTCTTTACCACGTGGACAGGAAAGTAGGTTGTTAGAGTTGTAGGAAAAAATGTCCATGCAGGAACATCACTTGAATCCAGAAGATAAGCCCTTGAGGAAAGCCACTCTTCCCGGGGAGTCCTCTGGACAGAGGACAGAGTCCCTGTTCTCAGCCCTTCGGTCCTGTCCATGGAGTCATAGGAACATCTGCTCCCCAGCTTTCCCTCCCCTCTGCTGCAGGTACTCTGGAGCTAAAAGGACAGTGGTTTGCACTCAGACAGGGCAGAGTAGGGTGGGTAGGGTGCATCTGGAGGATTTTGAAGAATGAAGTAGAGTCACTGCCGTCCGCTGGAGCCGCGGGTGTGATGGAGCTCGGCCAGCCTCGCTAGCGCGTGGCACACTGTGTTGCCTGGTGACCTGAGAGTAGCATCTGTGGGGAGGGGGCCTGCCTCTGCAGTCACTCGGAGAGAGGAAAAGCTTCTTTACCCACCCTGGGGCTCTGCAGTCACTCAGAGAGAGGAAAAGCTTCTTTACCCACCCTGGGCCTTCTGTGTTTGAGTGTCTGTATCTTTCCCTAGGATGAGTTCTCAGTGATCACTCGAGAATCTGGCTCTTGTTCCACTGAGCTGTGTTGCCCCCATGGGTGATATACATCAAAGCCTGCCCTGCCTGGACGTAGTCAAAGCTGCCTTCGAGGAGCCTGGGCCGGGTCCTCAGCTGGGTCAAGCTCTGGTTTGCCCAAGGTCATAAAACAGGTTATCTGAATATTTCGGGACACCAACCTGGAATCCCAGGAGAAAGAAGCAGAAGATGTTCCTTTGTGGGAAAGCAGGGGAAAAGCCACATCTCGGTCCTCTCCCACCAACTAGTCATTTCTCAGTCTGTCCACCCACAGGATGCTGTGCGTGACATGGGAGTGGTTCACTGGGTGTTTGCAGAATTAATCATACTCTCCGATATCTGAATCCTGACTGTTTCACAGCCAGATGGCAAAATAAAACATGGTTCCCATAAAGGTCTTCAACTTCATGACAAGTAAGATCTTAGTTCTGGATGAAAAATGCCTTTGGGTAAGGGGAAATCCAACCAGCAAGGCAAGCACCTCCTTCCCTCCCATTCTGTAACATCATCAGACAGTTCCAAAAGATCACGGCCCAGTAGAGTGCAGAAGAGATTCCAGAGTGACCAGGCCAGACCTCACTCGGGAGAACTGGCATTTGAGAACTCATTCCTGGATGCATCTGTCCAGTGAGGGAACACTTGAAAATGTGTGTGTCAAGAATAGGAGGGCAGGAACCTTCCAAAGTGTGACTTTTCTGAGAAGAAACAATCAAAATGTAGGTGGCATGGGCAAGGGTATGCCATCATGCAAATACCCACGCTCAGGAACTAGGTTAGCATTTGGAGGCAGATGTCCTGGTCAAGGAACAAACACACAGCCAGCTAACTGCCTCTCACAGGGGCTGCTGCTAAGGGTTTGCAGTCATTTCAGTAGCACAGCAGGTGAGACACACAGCATAGCCTGGGCCACATCATTGTGCGTCCTTGCCCTGTGCTCGGCTAACCAGGACAGATGGCCATGGTTAGCAGCGTGGGCTTCAGAGGTAGACAGAGCTAATGCCTGAAGACCCACATCCTAGGCTGTTGTGCAAAACAATGAGTCCTGACCAATCAAGACAGACTGTTTCAAAATAAAAGGAGAAAGTTCAGAAAAAAATGAATGAGCTATTTTGGCAGGACTCAGAGATGACCTTCACCTACCTGTACTTTCAGGTAGAAAGTCCAACATGCCTGCACACTTTGCTGAACCAAACAGCTGGACTAAAACCCAGCTTGGCCTAGGGAGCCCTCAGTGGAGGAGCAGGAAGAACCGTCTTGCTTCCCCAGAGCCAGGGGTGACCCTAGTGAGGGCGGATATCTGAAAGTGCATGTGCACAGACACACAGACACACACACACAGACACACACAGAGACACACACACCCCAGGGAAGCCTAGCCCCAGAGAACAGTTCCACATGCAAGCCCACTGATCAGGGAGGACATCAGTCTTGCTTCTCCCTAGAACAGAAACAGTTTCCTTTGAGCAATTGCTCCTCACCACCTCCAGGCAGAGGCAGGACTGCCCTGGAACAGCACAGCGCGTGTATGCGCCTCCCCTCCCTAACCCCTGTGCCCCATCAGGGCCCTGACCCCCGGGACAGAGTCCACAAGGGCCTTAGATGATAACCAACTCAGCCCAGTGATGGGTTTTCCAATCTCAAGAACATGAACCTCACATTCAATTCACTTGTGTTTTAAATTAAGAATGGAGATACTATAACTTATCCAGTGTAAACATTTAAAGCCTGAAGTTTCATATAATAGCCCATTAGGAGGTGGGGCTCGGAACAGGGAAAGGGGAGAGACTGTGGAATGGAAGTAAAGGTTAGGGGGAAGGGAGGAGCAGAGAGCGCAGCAGGCAGCATCAGGCAAGTTAAACAGGAGCTGCTCAAGCTATCTTACGAAGGAGTTTAGCACAGGGAGCGAGTTGCTCACAAATCTGTTGGATCAGCTGGAGGAGCACAGGCCAGATAAAGAAAGAAAGTCAAGTCGCTCAGTCGTATCCGACTCTTTGAGACCCCACGACTGTAGTCCACCAGGCTCCTCTATCCATGGAATTTTCCAGGCAAGAGTACCAGAGTTTGTTGCCATTTCCTTCTCCAGGGGATCTTCCTGACCCAGGGATCGAACCCGGGTATCGCGCACTGCAGGCAGATGCTTTGCTGTCTGAGCCAGCAGGGAAGCCCTAGGCCAGAGAAGATCACCACTAAGTCCCAGGTTCACCACCGAGAGAGAAAGAGAGAACGACGAAGCTGCCGCCGCCAGCCTCGTCAGACATTATAGGGAGTGGCCAGAAATGGTCACGGCTGCCTGTAGCCCTAAGCGGGTGAATTTCCGGACAATGTTTCACAACTTCTGAAGCCCACGTGTCTGCCCACCCTGCCCAGAGGCAGAATAAGGCTTCTGCCTCTCTGCTGCCTTCCAAATCATAAGTGCAGAGGAAAGAGAAAAATGTGGGGAGGAGGAATGACAAGCAGATGGAGATGGAGAGCTGGGGCGGTGGGGGGAGGATGATTCAGACAGACAGGGGGAGGACAGATGAGGCATGCAGGGAGCAATACAGATAAATAAGATGGGAGAGACCAGTGACAAGAGATTAAAACAGAAGGAGGAAGGCTGAGGTCTATGGGTGTTGATGGGAGTGGAGGCCATAGAGCCCAATCATTCAAAATCTGTTGCCGGTGGAAATGTTGACTTACGATGCCAATCAGGTTGTGGCTCTCAGACTTCATTGTGCATAAAAGTCACATGGAATAACTTTTATAACAAGCTTTAGAAATTCTGATCCAGAAAGTCTGATGCTAGGGGCTTCCCTTGTGGCTCTGACGGTAAAGAATCCACCTGCAATGTGGGAGACCTAGGTTCAGTCCCTGGATTGGAAAGATTCCCTAGAGGAGGGCATGGCAACCCACTCTAGTATTCTTGCCTGGAGAATCCCCATGGACAGAGGAGCCTGGTGGGCTGCAGTTCACGGGGTCACAAAGAGTTGGAGACAACTAAGTGACTAAGCGCAGCAAGTGATGCCCTTGGTCCTTGGATGACTTAGGAATCACCTAGGAATCACTGCTTTTGCAGTGATTGAGTGGTGAAATGCTCTGGGCTGCAGCAACCAGGGCGGCTATGAAATGCCTGATGAATCCAAGCTTAAGTTCTGCTCTGGTCAGAGGCCTCTCGCCACGCTTCCCCAACCCCAGCCCCTCGCTGCTGCCTAGAATATCTGAGATCCCTCCCACCACCTCCCAGCTCACTGCTCCCCTCCTTCCTGCTGCCCGAGAACTGATGTCCTAGTTGATTTTTACCTCTAAACAAGCTCATTAAGCAATAATCCTAGAAGAATCCATCACTCTGACAAGGTTGTTGATTAACCATCCCCCAGCCAAGCCTAAAGTGCTTAATATCCCGGCGGATGGTCAGTAATGAGTCGAGCAGCAGCGCTGGCCTGGTTCTGAGCAGATGGATGCGGGATGGGCAGTTGGGCCAACTTTGCAGCCTGGTGGAGGTCAGTGGAGAGGAAGGTGGATGATCTCCAGGCTGTCCAGGCTGCAGCAGGTTCTAGACCCTTTTATCCAGATTCTAGGCCATTCTTTCTGAGACCACTGAATGCCCCCAGAGGGTATATAAGGATATGAAAAACTCTGGACAACAGACAGGAGAAGGACCACTTGAAAGGGGCTGGACACAGAGACATAATTCCCCAACCTTACAGCTCTGCCAACTATCTAATTGCCTGAGTAAGAGAAGAGACAGACAAAACAATAAAAATGACTGCCTTCCTGAGATCAGTTTCAAGTCCAGACTGTTATGTCTTTCTTTTTCTCCCCACAGTTAGACTCTTGTTTTAAACACCCCTCTGTTCCCTTAAAAGATTTGCTTTCTTCTGTGCGTGGAAGTGCCTTGGACTGAGCAGGATGTGGCAAAACACTGCCCCCTGGAGGTCACAGTTGTTACAGCTTCAAAGCATCCTCCTCCCAAAGGTTCCTTCGAACTCGTCTTTAGTGTGGGCTTAGTGGCAGTCTCCAGCCAGCCTGGCCATAGCTGCCATCTCGGCTGCCCTGTGTGCACGACTGCCCTATCACCTGCCAGACTCCATCTAGTTTCTGCCCCCCGCTTTTTGCATAACGACTGGATAACATTGGTAAATACTCTTGACCAAGGGGAAGGGCACTGATCTTCTCACCCCCCAGCTGTGCAGCTCTGATGGGATCACTGACATGCCGTGTCATCCCATGTCTTTAGATGTTTCCAATTCTGTTCAGGCACAAAGAAGAGAAAATAGCATAGAGTGAGTGCCAGTAGTGTTGAGAGAATGAATGGCTGAGCTTGTGTCGTGTGAACACAGGGAGCATGGCAGAGTGGACAGGGCACTGGGCAAGTCCTCTGGAGTCTCAGGCTCAAGTCTTGGTGCTGCCTCCATCCCGCCGTGTGTGCTCTGAGGACTTCCCTCTCTGGACTTCCTGCTTTAAAATGAAGGGGCTGAACTTGGAGATGTCTAAGGTCCCTTCCATGGCACACACTCGGGGAGCCAAAGCCTAAGGATTCTAAGTCACAGTCATCATCAAGGGGAAGCAATTAGTCAGGAAAAACAAGCCCCTAGCAAAGTGGCAGCAACAGCTCTCCGGTGTGGGCTCAGTGGGAGTCTCCAGCCAGCCTGCCCACTGCTGCCATCTAAGCTGACCTGTCTGTAGAGAGAGACCCACTCTCTAGGGAAATAAACATGACTCTTTTCCTTTAACCTGGGAGTTGCTGTTCCTTTTACGATGTTTTCAATGACAGAAGTTCAAAATCCCCTTCACTGTATATTATAGCATGAGGAATATGATTAATAATATTGTAATAATTTTGTATGGGGACAGATGGTTACTAGACTTACTGTGATCATTTCATAATGTATGCAAATGTCAAGTCATTTTGTAGCTCTCCTGAAAATAATAAAATATTGAACATCAACTATATTTCAATTTTTTAAAAGTTTTTTAAACTGTATGCATGGGATGAAAAAACAGTGCTCCTCCCTTCAGCCAGAGTTGGTCTTTAGTTTTGACCTTGCTCTGGAAAGGTGGAATCCGGGCCACAGTGCAGCCAGGGCTGGTGGTGGTGCAGTGACACCTAGTGGCCATTTCCACTAATCACAGCCCAGCTCAGCTTCTCTGTAGTTGCGAAAGTCCCATCCTTTCCGTGGCTGAAAGGGCTGCATTAACTCTCAGTGAATGTAAGTAATGCAGGGCCCTGGGTTATAATCTCAGTCTTGCAAATATCTCTCTGTCTGACCACCTTCAGTTTCTTCAAATGGGATTTTGGCCCTTACGTGCTTCCCTTCCAGCTGCCTTGCTCCCTGGACCGCCACGATTTAGGGCATGTAGTCAGGGATCTTAGGTTCATGCAGAGGGCAGGATGTCCCTACTGGGAAGGCACGGCCCAGAGTTCACCCCTGGGACCCTGGAGTCCCACCAACGTGATCATGCACGGTCCTTCCACACCCACCTCCAACACAGCCTTGAGACGAGAGCACGTGGCCAGGCCGTTGACCAGAGATACTCCATCCAAGGCTTGCCTCCATCCTGCCTACCAGCTGCTGAGGTGGGAAAAAGCAACGGAACCAGTCAGAAGGAAGCCTCCTTGAGGTTGGGTGGGGAGGGGAACATCACCTGCTATTCTCCAATTTGGGTACCCGAATCTTGCCGTATTGATGGGATCAGTGGGGTTCATGATACCTAAACAACAGCGTAAATGGGTTCTTTTTAACACATTCCTCCCTTTCCTGACACCTGCACAAGCTGCAAAGAGGAGAAAGAGGGGGCTGTGTGCTGAAGCTTCCAGCGCCCCCATAGTCACTCAGTCTTTGGCACGGCTGAGGACACACAGGCCGAGCGTTCAGGGTCTTTCCTGAGTCGCACATTCTTCCTACCCTAGAAGAACTGTGCTCCCTGCCCCTTGAGCCACGCCTCTCTCACTAGTTTCTGTCCTTGTCTATGAGTCTTTCTCCTAGTGTCATCTTTGAGAGCTACATGATTTCTGCAGAGGACTGTGGTACTTTTCTTTATGGCTGTGTTCATGTCACCATCACTCCCTACAGCTTCCCCTAGATTGTCCCTGAGAAGTGTACCATGGTAACACTCAAGAACCCCTCGAAGAAGGAAGTGAGTCTTTCAGGTTGGGGATGCGATTTCCAGAGTCACCGCAGCTTCTGGTGGTATGTGGTCATTTTCCTCTGCCTGTTAAATAGTGTATGTAAAAATACTTTTACACACACAAAGAGCACACGAGCTGTCATTTTTAAATACCTACTCTATATTCGCCAGGGTCCATTCAGGAGACAAAAATCATACCAGCTGTTTCAATAGGGAAATTTTAATACAAAGAATTATTAACTAGTGAAAGGTAATTAACTCTTAAAAGGGGCAAGAGAAGACTCCAGGGAATAGAGGAATAGAAAATGCAGGAAGCATCTGATGCTTCTAAGGATGAAGATTACCCAACAATGAAAGAAAGAACTTGGGTGAGATCCAGGCCACTTTGGAAAGAGTGTGGCTGCCGCCCATTGGATGGTGAAGATGTTCACAGGGCTCCTGCCGACTGGAGGACACCTGCGGGGGGCCTCGCTGGGTGAGAGAGCCCGGACGCTGCTGGCTGTCACCTTGTAGGAAGGAAAAGGCATCCTGGAGCCAGCAGGGGCACGCTATCTCTCTGGGCCTTACAGTGTCTCTCTAGCTCCCTCTGCTGACAAAGCCTAACAGTACACCAGCTGGCTGTACTTTCTCGGGCTCCAAAATCACTGCAGATGGTGACTGCAGCCATGAAATCAAAAGACGCTTGCTCCTTGGAAGGAAATCTATGACAAAGCCAGACAGCATATTAAAAAGCAGAGATATTACTTTGCCGACAAAGGTCCGTCTAGTCAAGGCTATGGTTTTTCCAGTAGTCATGTATGGATGTGAGAGTTGGACTATAAAGAAAGCTGAGTGCCAAAGAATTGATGCTTTTGAACTGTAGTGTTGGAGAAGATGCGAGAGTCCCTTGGACTGCAAGGAGATCCAACCAGTCCATCCTAAAGGAAATCAGTGCTGAATACTCATTGGAAGGACTGATGCTGAAGCTGAAACTCCAATACTTCGGCCACCTGATGTGAAGAACTGACTCATTTGAGAAGACCCTGATGCTGGGAAAGATTGAAGGCAAGAGGAGAAGGTGACAACAGAGGATGAGATGGGTGGATGGAATTATTGACTCGATGGACATGAGTTTGAGCAAGCTCCAGGAGTTGGTGATGGACAGGGAAGCTTGGCGTGCTGCAGTCCATGGGGTCACAAAGAGTTCGACACGACTGAGCGAATGAACTGAACTGAACTGAACACCAGCTGGCAGAGAAGAAACCAGGGTCCAATTGCAGTATTACAAAGCAGAGCAAAGAAGGGTGAATTTGGAGTTGAAAGGCAACAAATTGATAATAGGTCCACCTGCCAGGCCTGGTGTTATGCATTTCCCTGATGAATCTCATATAATCTCAAGAAGCACAACTCTTTGAAATAGTTACTAGAATTCCCATTTTAATGTTAAGTAGATTCTGAAAGTTAGAAGTAATCCGAGGATACACAGCCAATATACGTGACTGAGCTGGTGCTTAAAGTGCTGTGCTTGTGCGTCTAGAGTCCGGGTTCCTACCCCAAGCTAACAGTGCCTCTCTCTGTGAAGGATGAAGGACAGTGAGGATCCTTCCCCCGATCCTTCTCCAAGAACTCACATGAACCTTCTCAGCATTGCTTCTTGGACTCTCCTCCTTGGAGAGGCCAGTGGGGAGGCAGATGCCTTGGGGTACCCTAAGGCAGTGGTTTCTAAACCAAATTCACTGGGAACAGCTTGGTGCAAATAGAGGCTCCTGGCCTTCTCTGCAGACCCCAATTTAATAGTTGGGAACAGGAGTAGGGCTGGAGTCTGCATTTAATAAACTCCCCAGAAATCTTGATGTGCCCTTAAAGGAGCACCAGCTGCTCCACTGCACTAGAAGAGCAAGTGAGAAGCTTCCTGGCCTTTGCTGGTGGGGGAGGAGGGGAAGGGACTTCACACTAACAAGCTCCTCTCAGCCCCAGCGTCCGGCAGAAAGGTCAGTGCTGCTACCTGACTTTGGAAATGAAAATCAGATGGGGAACATGGATCTGTTTCATGGGTGATAAAGTTGCAATGGCTCTAATGGAGGCCTAATTAATTCCTGTTTGTCAGCTGGAAAATTGGAAGGTGGGCTCCAGGACCCCTGGCCCCCTTTAGACACATTTTCTGGACAGGAGGTATTTCCAAGCTAGAGCCGGCCGGGCAATCCCACTGGGTCAAGAATAAGAGCCAGCCACTGTGTGCTAGGAGCTGTGCCCCTCTGTCTCCAACCCTGGAACCTGCTGGCAAGGATTAACACCACAACAAGGAAACTGGGGGTCTGCCCAAGGCCTCATGGGGTGGAGCTGAAATTCAGGCATACATGAGACTTACTCCAAAGCTGTGGGCATGGCTTGGGAGAGGAACTGGCTCCTGCCTCAGAGCCCCTGCTTGGGGGCAGCCAAACCCTAGTAGGCTGGGGGTTATGTGCTCATGGTCATCAAGAAGTTAATGTCTTTCATTTGTGGGGGGTTTTAGCATCTATAATACAACTCAGGAAATGGGCATCGCGTGCTGATATCTTGGTCCTTCAGAGGAGCTAAAGCAGAGGATATGGGGGAGGGGTCTGTCCTGGGAAGGCCTCACAGGGTCCTGTTCCGTTACACAAACCCATAGAACTATAGCCAAGAGTGAGTCCTAGGATAAACCATGGGCTTTGATAAGGACAGGTCAGCGTACGTTCATTGACTGTAGTGTCTAGCGCTCTGGTGGGAGATGTTGATGGTGGGGGAGGTGGTGGGGCAGGGGGTATGTGGGAACTATATACTTTCTGCTCAGTTTTTCTGTGAACCTAAAAACAAGTCTAGTGAAAAGAGAAAAAATTACTGCCTCTTAATGTGGTTGTGAGAATTATGAAATAAAATAATGTGAAAGGGCCTAACCCAGGCTTTGGCATGCTTCAGGGTCTCTGGTAGCTGAATGAGGGGAGATATCACCCTGTAAGCTCAGTGCAGGTCCGGGAGGACCCTGACAGTGGAGGAAGGGTGATACTCGTCTCCCTCAAGGAGCCCTCAGGGGTGGGGATGGAGGGGCTGGAGGTGTAAGAATTAAGGACCAGTCTGGGCCAAGTGTTAATCAGTCAGAAGACAGAACAGCAATTTTGGCCCAGGACTGGATATGATATCAGGCCCCGATCTAGGATTTGTAAGATCGGCCCCTCCCTCTCTCCAGATGAACCTTCTCATAGCCAGTGGAAGCAACTAGAAGAGACTAGTTACTTGGTAAAAATCATGAGCCTGGCAGGCCACTCCCCTGGCTCTGAAGCTCTTGCTTGCTCCCCAGGACCTGCACCTGGCACGCAGGCCTTCCGTCTGCTTCCTCTGTGTGACAGCCACTCTGGGGACTGTTGGTGCAGTAGAAAGAAAACAGGGGACCAGAGGCCCAAAGTTTAGCCCCAGATCTGTGTAGCTGTGTGACCTTGGGAGCATCTCTCGCCGACTCTGTGCTTCAGCTTCCCCAGGCTGGATTCCTCTCTTCTTTCCTTCACTGAATACACTATTGAGTGCCCACTATAAGCATGACAATCTCTTAGGTCCTCCCTGTTGTGATGTTATGTTTTTTTTTCAGTGTGGTTCAAATGCACTGGGAGAAATATAAAACACGCAGAGGATAAAGGTGAAAATGAAGAGGTTCCCTTACTTACGGTATTTCTTCCTAGGCTCTGCCTTTTGGATCTTCATTTCCGTGCCCACATTTGAGGGAATGGAACATATGTTTGCAAAGTGCTCAGATAACTTTGAAGACTGCTGGGCTGTGACCTTGCCCTCAGTATCTGATCCAAGATGCAAGTGTATGCTTCCTGACCAAAATGCTTGATTCTCTTTGCGTCCCCCTCCATATTCACACCTGTCCTCCCTGCCAAACCCTCTCCCCTGCAAGAGGATCCAGAGCATCTCTGGGGGAGGCACACGATGCTCAAACAATTAGGAGCTCAGCTTCCAAACAGATCGGATTCCAATTCTCGCTCTGATTTTACTTGCTGTGTGATCTTGGAAAGTTACTTAACTTCTCTGAACCTTGCTGCCCTCTGTCTATTTAATGGAAAAAATGAATCTCCACCTGAACGGGCATTGTAAGATTAAGTCAAATGGCACAAGTAATGTTTCTGGCCACATAAATAGCAATACCACTCTATATAATATGAGTTATTAGGTAACTTGCATGAGATAACTCATGTAAAGCGTTTTTTGCTTGGTAAGAACTCAGGCCCTTCTTTCCCTCACACTCTTCAGTTACATTTCCCTCCCTGTGACTGCCAGGTGGCAGCATGGGGCCGTATATGGAGCCCTCTTTCTCACTCCCAGAATGGGAGTGCTGGCAAGGCCCCTTGGTTGACAATAGCCACAGATTGTTTATGGAGCTCTTACCATGCTGGGCGCATGTCACAAACCCTTCCTTTAACCAGGGTAGGTTCATATCGGGGGGAGGTTCAGTTACCTGCTTTGTACAGGGGAGGGATGATGGACTCTGGCAGGCAGGATCCATAAGGGTGCAGAGCCTAGAATCCAATAATCCCCTGCTGGCAGCTGGGGCACTTGCCCATTGTGGTTGGTGGCCTCCTGGTAGGTTGCAGGAGCCTCATGTGGTGGATGAGGACAGTGGGCCCCCAGGAGGGATGGAGTGACCCAAATCCAGAGGCCTGACCCTAGGCAGGCACCCTTTCCTGCAGGGCCCAGTCTCCAGGGAGGGTTCCATTGGTCAAGGCCCCCACTGCCCTGAGACTCAGCCTGGGCTCTCTGAGGGGGAGCTGGGAACCCCAGGAAAGCAAGCACCTGACGTCCTGCTGTCGGCTTCTGCTCATCCAACAGGACCGCTTCTGACCCCCAAGTAATCTTTGTCTCCCGGAGCCCCAGTGATTTGTGGATAACTTCCTCCAAATCTCCCTTGGGTAGTCCTCCCTAGACTGAACCCTTTAGTGATTGCATTTGGGCTGGTGGCCTCTAATCCCTTGGGCACCAAATATTCCTGGGAAGGCCCATGGGCAGCCCTGTGTCCTGCTGGGGCCCAGCAGCCAGGGGATCTGAGCTGGGCACACCTGGGAGCGCTAGCTTGTCCCTGAGTCAGCCTCTGTTTCTCCCTGCTTCGAGTCTCACTGCACAGGAGGTCAGGGAAAAGTCTGGGTCTTGGATAGGGCAGTTCTTGGATAGGGCAGCTGGCCGGCAGCCAAGGAGCTGGGTCCCCGGTCTCCACACCGAGTGATTCTCAGAGGGATGTTCTTGTCTGAAGTCAGGGCCTCAGTTTCTTCCTCTCGTAAATGGGGGTAAGATTAGTCTTGCCTCATAGGGATGAGGATCTATGAAGGTAACATATTTAATGACCTTAATGCAGAGCCTGGAAACTAATAGGCCATCAGAGCTGGCTAGCTGTAGTTAACCTACAGTGTCTCCCTGCCACCGCCACCCCTCAGTGACAGCCACGGCTCTCCCCTGTCTCCCACCTCTAGAGACGTGGACCCCAGAACATCAGCTCCTCACACAGGGTTAGCAGTGCAGTGGTGGGAGAGTGGTGGGGTCTGAGGGCTCCAGGAATGGCCACAGTTTTGGTGCTGGGGGAGACCAAGGACCTGCAGCTCTGAGAAGGGGCACCCAGTGCAGGAGAGTTGCCCGGTGCAGCCACGGCCAGGCTCGGGGACTCAAGCTCTTGCGAGATGAAGGAGCCCAGGGCCGGGGAGGCCAGCAGGCTTCAGTGGGGCAGCTGGGCATTCCTGACAGGGGTGGACCAGCCCACTGGACAGACAGGATGGTCCCAGACACTGTACAGGCGGAGGGATGCTTCAGCAGCAGCTCCACGAACTGGATAAATTAATCTTTTTTTTTTAGATTTTTTAAAAATGTGATCCATTTTTAAAAATCTTTATTCAATTTGTTATGACATTGTTTCTGTTTTTGTTTGTTTGTTTGTTTGTTTTTTGGCCGCATAGCATGTGAGAACTTAGCTCTCCAACTAGAGAGAACCTGCACCCCCTCCTCACTGGAAGGCAAAGTCTTAATCACTGGGCTTCCAGGGAAGTCCCTGAATGACTGAATCTTTGAGATGCAGCTGCAGTGCTTCATAACCAGCAAGTCAGCAGGTGGCCCTGCCCCTAAGAAGGAGATAAGATTGGCTCAGACTCTGTGACGGTTTAGCTCCGTCCTGGAGATGTTAGCTCTGTCCTGACCCCCATCTCTGCACTTTCCACCACCACTCTGGGCTCATAGTTATGTCCTTGTCTCTCCCAGTGTGGGCCTCATCACATAATCCTGTTTCCCTTCCTTCAGTCCATGCTGTTGCTGCTGCTTCTAAGTCGCTTCAGTCGTGTCCAACTCTGTGCAGCCCCATAGATGGCAGCCCGCCAGGCTCAACCATCCCTGGGATTCTCCAGGCAAGAACACTGGAGTGGGTTGCCATTTCCTTCTCCAATGCATGGAAGTGAAAAGTGAAAGTGAAGTTGCTCAGTCGTGTCCGACTCTTTGCGACCCCATGGACTGCAGCCCACCAGGCTCCTCTGTCCATGGGATTTTCCAGGCAAGAGTACTGGAGTGGGGTGCCATTGCCTTCTCCACCCTCTGTCCATACTCTACTGAAAAACAAAAATAAAAACAGCTCTCTCACACTCTTCAGGATAGAGAGTTCCAGACCTTTCCTGGGGTCCTGCCTGGGGGTCCAAAGCATAGAAGCTTGCCCTTGGCCAGCCAGGAGCCACCTCCTGCCAGGGAGACCCCTGCCCACCCTAGTCCAGCTACTTGCAATGTTAGCTTCCTCCGTGGCCCAGAGGCGGAGCCCCGCATCCTGACAGCCCATGTGTTAGATTCGTGTTCCTAGGAGTGTGTCTTACTGACAGTGTCTGAAATCTCACTACTCTCTCAGCCTAGAAGTCCTCACTTCTGTTCACCTGAGTTCCTCCAAGGAGCCTGACACATAAGCAGGCAAGGAATACAATGGCTGCGACTGCGTGTGTGCTGTCGTGCCTGACTCTCTGCGACCCCACGGACCATAGCCCGCCAGGCTCCTCTGTCCATGGGATTTCCCAGGCAAGGATACTGGAGTGAGTTGCCATTTCCTGCTCCAGGGGATCTTCCTGACCCAGGGGTCAAACTGGCAACTCCTGCCTTTTCTCTTGCATTGCAGGTGGATCCTTCAACACTGAGCCACCAGGAAAGCCCCACAAAGTACACTACCATTTGTGTCAACATAAGTGGAAAAGGATAGAAGTATTTTCTTATAATTGCATATAATATTTCTAATAAGATAACAAGAAACTTATCTCACTGGCTTTCTGTAAACAGAACAAGGTGGTAGGGAAATAGAAATGGGAGGCAGGTTTTCTTATTGTACAGTCTTTTGAATTTTGAACCATGTGAAATATATCCTAGCCAAAAGTTACGATTGTTTCAATTGAAGTATACTTGATTTACAACATTGTGCTAATTTCTGCTGTACAGCAAACTGACTCAGTTATACATGTATATACATTCTCTCTTCCTATATTCTTTTCCGTTATGGCGTATCATAGGATACTGAGTATAGTTTCCTGTGCTATACAGTAGGATCTTGGTCCTTATCCATTCTGTATATAATAGCTTACATCTGCTAACCTCAACCTCCCACTCCATCCCTCCCCCAACTCCTTCCCCCTTGGCAACCATAAATCTGTTCTCTACATCCATGAGTCTGTTTCTGGTTCATAGATAGGATCCTTTGTGTCAAGTTTTAAATTCCACATATAAGTGATATCATATGGTATTTGTCTTTCTCTTTCTGACTTACTTCGCTTAGTATGATAACCTCTAGTTGCATCCATGTTGCTGCAAATGGCATTATTTCATTCTTTTTATTGCTGAGTAGTAATCCATTGTTTATAAATACCATATCTTCTTTATCCATTCATCTGTCAAGGGACATTTATGTGTTTCCATGTTTTGGCTATTGTAAATGTTGCTGCTATGAACATAGGGGTGCATGTATCTTTTTGGACTAGTTTTGTCTGGATATATTCCCAGGAGTGGGATTGCTGGATCATATGGTAATTCTATTTTTAGTTTTCTAAGGAAACTCCCTACTGTTCCCCATAGTTGTACCAATTTACACTCCCACCAACGGTGTAGGAGGGTTCCTTTTCTCCACACCCTCTCTGGCATTTGTTATTTGTAGAGTTTTTAACGATGGCCATTCTGACTGGTGTGTGGTGGTACCTCTCTGTAGCAAAACTTACATTTAAAAATACACATAAGAATTGAGCTGTATAAGTTGCTTGTATATTTTTGAGATTAGTTGTTTGTCAGTTGCTTCATTTGCTATTATTTTCTCCCATTCTGAAAGCTGTCTTTTCACCTTGTTTATAGTTTCCTTTGTTGTGCAGAAGCTTTTAAGCTTAATTAGGTCCCATTTGTTTATTTTTGCTTTTATTTCCAGAATTCTGGGAGGTGGATCATAGAGGATCCTGCTGTGATTTATGTCGGAGAGTATTTTGCCTATATTCTCCTCTAGGAGTTTTATAGTTTCTGGCCTTACATTTAGATCTTTAATCCATTTTGAGTTTATTTTTGTGTGCGGTGTTAGAAAGTGATCTAGTTTCATTCTTTTACAAGTTGTTGACCAGTTTTCCCAGCACCACTTGTTAAAGAGATTGTCTTTACTCTATTGTATATTCTTGCCTCCTTTGTCAAAGATAAGGTGTCCATATGTGTGTGGATTTATCTCTGGGCTTTCTATTTTGTTCCATTGATCTATATTTCTGTCTTTGTGCCAGTACCATACTGTCTTGATGACTGTGGCTTTGTAGTAGAGCCTGAAGTCAGGCAAGTTGATTCCTATATACAAGCAACTTATGCAGCTCAATTCCAGAAAAATAAACGACCTAATCAAAAAATGGGCCAAAGAACTAAATAGACATTTCTCCAAAGACATACGGATGGCTAACAAACACATGAAAAGATGCTCAAAATCACTCATAATTAGAGAAATGCAAATCAAAACCACAATGAAGTACCACTTTACACCAGTCAGAGTGTCTGCGATCCAAAAATCTGCAAGCAATAAATGCTGGAGAGGGTGTGGAGAAAAGGGAACCCTCCTACACTGTTGGTGGGAATGCAAACTAGTACAGCCACTATGGAGAACAGTGTGGAGATTCCTTAAAAATTGCAAATAGAACTACCTTATGACCCAGCGATCCCACTGCTGGGCATACACACCGAGGAAACCAGAACTGAAAGAGACACATGTACCCCAATGTTCATCGCAGCACTGTTTATAATAGCCAGGACATGGAAACAACCTAGATGTCCATCAGCAGATGAATGGATAAGAAAGCTGTGGCACATATACACAATGGAGTATTACTCAGCCGTTAAAAAGAATACATTTGAATCAGTTCTGATGAGATGGATGAAACTGGAGCCGATTATACAGAGTGAAGTAAGCCAGAAAGAAAAACACCAATACAGTATACTAACACATATATATGGAATCTAGAAAGATGGCAATGACAACCCTGTATGCAAGACAGCAAAAAAGACACAGATGCGTATAACAGACTTTTGGACTCAGAGGGAGAGGGTGGGATGATTTGGGAGAATGGCATTGTAACATGTATACTATCATGTAAGAATCGAATCCAATCTATGTCTGACGCAGGATACAGCAAGCTTGGGGCTGGTGCACGGTGATGACCCAGAGAGATGTTATGGGGAGGGAGGTGGGAGGGGGTTCATGTTTGGGAACGCATGTACACCTGTGGTGGATTCATGTCAATGTAAGGCAAAACCAATACAGTATTGTAAAGTAAAATAAAGTAAAAATAAAAATTAAAAAAAAGAATAAATTATCTTCAATTTTTTGTTACTAAAAAAATAAAATAAATAAAAATACACATAAGAAAAAGAACAAAAAGAAACCAGTTGCAGGAGGCAGAAACAAAGACATATTAGTCTCTTACTTTAGCTATGCATAGAGTGATTTGTACTCTCAAAGATTCCAAAGTGAAAATACAAATTCTGTTTTTAAAGATTTTCTAACATTGCTCAATAAAGTAAGCATCTGAACTTTTAAATGCAAAAGGTCGGTCAGATTTCCGGCTCCCACTTAGAGTGCAGAGCTCTGCAAAGTGCATTGCTCTCACCCTTACCCCCAAAAAGTGCCAAATAATTTACCAAATGACACCTTTCAGTGAACTCATCAGAGAACTGTGATGGAAGGCAATAAACTAAGCTGAAATCTAAGAAAAAGCAGGCACCACCAGGAGAGACAGGACACAAGTCCTCAACTACCTGTTATGGAATTGTACACCATATAAGCTGGAAGGAAGAATCCAACCAAACTTTTTCATGAGATGTTAAAAGCCACATGTGGGCCCTGTGTGGATGTATAGCACCCCTGAGAGCTTCAGACTTAAGGGAAATCCACCCCAGCTTACAGGCCCTTCTCCATGGGACACACTGGATGCTCACAAGAAAGATGGGGTGAGGGTGAGCAACCTGGGCAGACCTATCTCTTGGTTCATGTCTGGGTAAAGGGAACAGTGCTTTCAGAGAAGCACAAAGTTCCGTGCAGATCCTTCTCCCTATATCCTTCATGGAAAAATACGTATCTCACCATTGGGGAAAGCAGAGCAAACTGCATGGTCCTTAGGGCACAGGATCCATGGCAGCCGGGAGAAGAGTCAAATGCTCAGTCCTGGGGGAGAGGGGTAAAACTACATGCAGACCAGAAGTCCCCTGCCGATGGGGGAGGGACAGACTCACTGAACTGTCCCCCCTCCCAGACACAGCACCTGCCCAGCTGAAACCAAAGGAGAACAGCAGAGGCTGCCCCCCGACCCCCTCCCCATCCCAACAAATATTGAGTAACAGCAGCAGTACATTGCTGGGGGAGAGTCGAGAGGGTGAAGAGAAATTTTCCCTAAGAGGTGCAAAGGGAAGCCCTAGAGGGAGGGCTTAACAATTCACCCCATGTTGATCTGTCTGTTTCGTGCCATTCCAATAAAACTCTAGACAAAAGTTGCTCTTAGAAATTGACGCACTAAAGGCAACATTTATATGCAAAGGAACTTGAAGAGCCAAACCAGTTTCAAAGAAGAGCAAAACTGGAGGAGCCACATTATCTGACTTCAAGACTTACTAGACTTTCTATAAAGCTACAGTCATCAGGGTAGTATGGTTTTGGAGGGAAATATAAACAAACAAATATAATACTACTGTATAATAATATATTTATATTAATGTATATATGTATCTATGTGTAAAATACATGCAAATAAATACATGGTATATATTTTATATGTATGTTTACTTCTGTTGAAATGTATTTTATGTAATGTATATTTATATAATATGACAATATATTTTATATGTATAATATATATATATCTCCATCAATGGTACAGAAGAAATAACCCAAAAATAGATCCACATATTTAGTCAACTGATTTTTTGCAAAAGTACAAAGACAATTCACTGGAGAAAGGATGCTCTTTTTAATAAATGATGAGAAAGAATATCCAGAACACACAAAAAATGAAGAAACAAACTTTAAGCCATACGTCCCAGCCTATATGAAAATTACCTCAAAGTGAATCTGTGCACATGCTCAGTCGTGCTGGACTCCTGGCGACCCCAAGGACTGTAGCCCACCAGGCTCCTGTGTCCATGGAATTTCCCAGATGAGAATACTGGGATGGGTTGCCATTTCCTCCTCCAGAGGATCTTCCTGACCCAGGGATCGAACCCACATCTCTTGTCTCCTGCATTGGCAGGTGGATTCTTTACCACTGCACCACCTGGGAAGTCCTCAAAGTGTATCTAAATGTACGTAAATGTAGTACCTAAGATTGTAAAACTTCTGGAAGGAACGTAGAAGGAGAACTCTGTGACTTCAGCCACCTGGACCTCACACCTGGAAGCTGTGCAAGACACAGCTGCAGAGGCCTGAGTTGTGTTTCCCCATCTCCTGCCTTCCTGGTCCTCCTGGCGACATTTACTTCCTAGAGACGTTTGCAGGTTGTTGGTTACTTCCAAGTAAATGCAGAACTGAAGGTGGGTGTTCATCCTTGGGACAGTTTGTCTCACTGTTTCTCTAACTTGCCCTGCCATCCTGAACCTGGCTTCAGCTTTCTCACCGCCCTCTCAGCTTTGGGTCAGTTGTGAGCCTGGTTTGCCAACTCCACTGAAGCCAGACAGCAAGCTGTTCATTCCAGCCCCTCGCCCTGGCAGGTGCCCCTTGGGCCTTCTCTCCTGCCTTCAGTCAATTTTCTTCCTACTCAGTATGTGCTAGTGAAGTTGGAAGAGAAAAAAAATAAACGCCCAAACCCACAATTTCTTCACTGTGGGTTTGGTCATTTATTCAGTTTTGTTTATTCCTTCTGTCTGTCTGCCGATTTATCCATCATGTTAACTAGGCCTGAGTTAAACACAGAGTCTCAGAATTGTAGCTATTGAACCAAGGGTCTGCCTTTCTGTGTGTGTGTGCACGTGTGTGGATGTTTGTGTGTATCTGCATGGGTGTGTTTATACAGAAGTGTGGAAGAGGCAGGAAGAAATGAATAGGAATGAGAAACTCTTTTTTTCTCCCTGCAGGGAAAGAGCCAGAAATTACATCCGTTCAAAAATATCCTGCCTCTCTCACAGATAAATATAGCAACATGGGTAGACGTGCCACCGAATAAAACTCTCAAAACAAATCCGGGAAGAATCACTTGAAGAGGCTGCCACTGCTGGCTCTGTCCTGCGGTTCCTCTGTCCCCCATCTCCCGACCCCACGCTCCCCGCAGCGACCAGGAGGGAGAGCGAGGAGGGAGGTCTGTGCCATTTTCCCCCAGCATTCTGGCCAAGGGGAGGGGTGGCAGGAGCAATGATGCTCCTTCAGGGGTTGCTGGTCAGAGGGGCTCGATCGCCAGTGTCCCCTCACCACCAGGGGGAAGAGTTTGAGAGACCACTTCTCTCTGTGACAGAACAGGAGGACAGCCCCACAGAGACGTATTTACCAAGCATGGCGGCTGGAACTAAGGACCCGTGACTTGGACTCAAGGGCACCATTAAAACCATTTGGCCACCAGCACAGCAGAGACACCTACCAGCCAGAATGGACATTGCCAGAGGGAAGGTGCAGTCATCCTAGCACTGCATGCCAGCTGAGACTCAGCCCCCCGTAGAGGCACATGCAGTCAGTCCTTCCAGCAGCCTATGAAGGAGGCATCATCATCCCATTTTTCAGATGGGGAGACTGAGGACAGGAGTGATTCAGTGATTGATCCAGGGTCCTGTGGCAGGTCATGGCAGAGCTGGGCACTGGCTCTTCTGAGAGTGTCAGGGAGGCCACCCTGCCACCGTGTACAGAAGGGTAGAAGGTCTACTGGCCCCCAGTCCAGCCTGGCCCATCAGCAGAAGCCTCCGCAGCTGGGTCACTGAAGGGGCTACCAGCATCCTAAGCCCTGCGGGAACAGAGGGTTGTTGTGGGTCTTCGAGGAGGAAGGATAGAGCCATTTTGCAGTTGTGAGCTTCTTGCTACCTAATACTCTCCTCACCTCCTGCCTCAGCCTGGACCCCTCACTGTCCAGTGCCTCAAGTATCTGTCGGGCCACCTCTGCCATAGGCCTGGGACACCTCTCTTACCTGGCCAAGAAACAGCACCTTAGGCCAGCTCTGAGCTCCAATAAAAAAGTTTCTTAACATCTTTTGGACCTGTGGAGTGAGACCAACCTGGATTCAAATGCCTGCTCTGCCACTCCCAGCTCTTGGGAAAAGCAATGTCTTATTTATTAGTTTCTTATTGCTGCCGAGACAAAAGTCCACAAACTTAGTGCCTTAAACAGTCTTACAGTTCTGAGGAAAGGTGCCAAAATCGGTCTCACTGGGTTAAAACCAAGGTGTCTGCAGGGCTGTGCTCCTTCTGGCTCCAAGGGAGAATCCAATTCCTTGCCTTTTCCAGCTTCTAGAAGCTTCCTGCATTCCTTGGCTCGTTGCCCTGCATCACTTGGACCACTGCGTCCATCACTACATCGTTCTCTGACTCTAACTCTCCTCCTTCACTCTTATAAGGATCCTTGTGATAACATAGTGTCCCTGTAGATAATCCAGGACAGTCTCCCCATCCCCGTATCCTTAATCACATGCCAAGCCCCTTTGCCCTTTATGGGAACCTAGCCACAGGTTTTGTGGATTAGGGCATGGCCATCTCAGGCAGGGGTGGGGAACATTACTCAGCCTACCACACCTCACTTTCCTCATTTGTAAACTGAGGATGCTAATCTGTACTTCCCAAGTCTGCTGGGAGGACCAGTTATATTACAAAATTCTCTGCCTTGTACCTGGCACAAAGTTTAAAATGAAGTCCTGAAAAAGCACTCTTTGCCCCCACCCCCATCATCTTTCTCTGGAATCTAAGGTGCCTGCCCCCAGGCTGACTGTCCGTGGGGACTTCAAGAATCCCTGTGGAAATAAAACATGGGGGTGATGAATGGCTCTGACCTCCCAAATGCCGAGGCAGGGCTGTTTGCAAATTTAAAGGTTTCTAGGCAGCAGGAGGAAGAATGTGAGCAGAAACGTGGAACGGTATGTGCAGGGACATAAATTCCAAGGGGTTTTTGTTAGGAAAGCAAAACAGAAAACCATTCCATCTGCATTCCCTACACTGGAACTACTCTCCCAGGTGGGCGGGGCTGAGGCCCATTTCAGTAATGGAGCACATCTTCCTAGAGTCAGGGGTGAAGCCCTCAGCAAAGGGGGCAGGACACTCTGAGAGCCAGGTCCATGCTCACTGCCCAGGCCCAGGGGGTCATGGCTTCAGATCACAGGAGCTGGAGCAGCAGGTGGCTAGTCAGAGCACAGATAGGCAGGCCCCCTCTTCTGGGAAGGAATGAGAGCCCTAGGGGGTTGTGTCCTTTATGGAGAGCAGGCGATGGGGGGTCCAGACCCCTAGAAAGCTCTCCCAATCCTCCCTCCACCAGCAAGCTCTCACCCAACACAGTTTAAGCCCATTTTAATCCAATATTCTGATTAGTAAAATGTCTTTCAGCACACCCTCCAATAAATACATGTTTATTTTAAATTATATGGCATGAATTGCTACCCAAATATATCATGCTCATTAGAACTTTCAGAAATATAAGCATGACATAGTTAAAAGCTAAAAATATACTAAACAGAACATTTTGATCCTGCATTCAGACAAATGAATCGGTGGGCATGCCTCGCTTTGGAGGTAGTAGAAACTCTAGTTGCATTTTGTTGCTCTTGTGTTTTCTTGAATCTTCTTTATTTGTGTGTCCTATTCAGTGAGCTCCTCTCTTGTCAGGTGGGGTTGGTCTCTCGGTTTCTCCTCCTGGCTTGTTAAGTTGCCAAAGGCTAAGAGCATTGTGCTTTGGACGGTGCAGACTGCGGGTTACACAGCTGGTGCTAATAAAGTTGGTCAGTATTTTGTGAACACGTACTCTGAACCCGGAACTTTGTGGCCGGCACTGGGGGGGGCGGGGAGGGAGCGGGTTCCAAGACCAAGACATGGTCCCGCCCTCACGGAGGGAGCTCTGTAGACCAGGTGTCTCACCTGGGCCTGGGATGGCTAGGCCACGTACGTGAGGCCTGAAGGAGCCTGGCATGGTCAGATGTGGTCACTGGGCGGTTCTGGCAGGAACTCAGGAGGGGATGAAAGGGAATGGTGAGAGAGAAGGTGGGCGCTGGGCAGGAGGTGGGTGATGAAGATTTCAGGTGGGGAGAGTGTGTGGACAGCCCTGTCTGCATGGCTCTCCCATCCTCAGGCCCACTTGGAATGCTCTTTGCCCCCTGCATCTTCAGCACAAGGGGACAAAAGGGACAGAGGGCTGGGAAGGAGGCACCCCAAACTGCACAGAAACAGAGGGGCTCCCTCTTTCAGCTTCAGGTTCAGATCCCTGGGCATCTTCTGGAGCAGTGAGGGCTCCAGCTGAGCTCATCATGTCTGCCTTGGATGTAGGATGAAGGAGCTTCGATCCTTTCATGGGAAAGAATCTCACAGGCCAGGGGAGGAAAGGTGTGAAGGCTCTGAAGCCCTGGAGGTGGGGTTTGGGGCTGCCACAGAGAGGGAGCCAAGAACCCCCACACCACCCCCCCTCGTGCGCCGCGTGGCCAGGGGCCTGCAGAACTCGTGCGTGTGGCCCTGTGCCTGGGCCCAGGCTGGAGGTTGTAGGCCTCACCGTGGGAGGGTGTGCGCTGGCACTGGACATCAGAGCTGGCTTTGCCCTAGAGGCTAGGGGAAATCGAGAGAAATTTTGCTTACTATTTATCCCAGGTCAACAAGAACATGCAGAATCTGAAGGAGCCTGGAAAGGGCCGGGGAGAAGGAGGTACCTGCCAGGCTGAGTCAGGATGAGCAGTTTGTCTGTGTTTTCACAGAAGAAGTGGGCTTCTCTTGTGGCTCAGCTGGTAAAGAATCCACCTGCAATGTGGGAAACCTGGGTTTGATCCCTGGGTTGGGAGGATCC
This sequence comes from Ovis aries, assembly GCF_016772045.2. Classification (NCBI taxonomy): domain Eukaryota; kingdom Metazoa; phylum Chordata; class Mammalia; order Artiodactyla; family Bovidae; genus Ovis; species Ovis aries. The sequence goes on along the minus strand of NC_056056.1, from coordinate 37,534,324 downwards.
CCTGGAGAAGGGAAAGGCTATCCACTCCAGTATTCTGGCCTGAGAATTCCATGGACTGTATAGTCCATGGGGTTGCAAAGCATCAGACACAACTGAGCTTTCACTCACTCATTCACTGACTCACTTACTCAAGGAAGAAGCAGACATTTGCAGGTGGCCCACAGCAGAGGGTTGAAGGGGTCATCTCATAAGAGATTGAAGCAACGATCTGTATGATCTGTGCAAGTATGGAAAACACAAGCTGGAGAGGCCTGTGCTGGTCCATTCAGCACACGCCAACCCATAGAGCCCCAGGGCAAACTCACCATCGGACATGGCACCAGCTCTGGGTGGTGCTGGGGCAGGAATGGTTCTGTGTTAATAGGTGTTAACAGGGGCGCACCTCCAGCACCAAGGCAGGAAGCAGCATCACTCTAGCTTAGCAGTGGAGCCTGCAGGAGGGAGGTCTCTGGCCCCTATGCTTAGAGAATCTGTGACAGGAGCTACTGCACACCTGGGTGGGGGGATCCCTGAGACCTCAAGGCAAGATCCACATGAGGCTCAGACCAGGTAGGGCCCGAGGAAAGAGGATGAGAGCTGCTCTTGTCTCAGCCCCTGACTCCTGGGCTCTGAAATCACTGCAGATGGTGACTGCAGCCATGAAATTAAAAGACAGTTGCTCCTTGGAAGAAAAGCTATGATCAACCTAGACAGTATATTAAACAGTAGAGACATTACTTTACCAACAAAGGTCCGTCTAGTCAAAGCTATGGTTTTTCCAGTAGTCATGTAAGGATGTGAGAGTTGGACTCTAAAGAAAGCTGAGTGCTGAAGAATTGATGCTTTTGAACTGTGGTGTTGGAGAAGACTCTTGAGAGTCCCTTGGAATGCAAGGAGATCCAACCTGTCAGTCCTAAAGGAAATCAGTCCTGAATACTCATTGGAAGGATTGATGCTGAAGCTGAAACTCCAATACTTTGGCCACCTGAAGCGAAGAACTGACTCACTGGAAAAGACCCTGATGCTGGGAAAGATTGAAGGTGGGAGGAGAAGGGGATGACAGAGGATGAGATGGTTGGATGGCATCACTAACACAATGGAGATGAGTTTGAGTGAACTCCGGGAGTTGATGATGGACAGGGAGGCCTGGCATACTGAAGTCCATGGGGTCGCAAAGAGTCAGACACGACTGAGCAACTGAACTGAACTAACTGACTCCTGGGACCTAGCATTGGGTTCCTTATCTGGGCAATAGGGAGGGTGGCTGCACACCCTCTTGGGTCCCTTCCGGCTTTCTTGACTCTGTCCAGGCCCCGCCCTGCCCTTTTCCATCTTCCAGCCTGAGCCCCCCGAGCACTGGGCCACCAGAGCGGTGACTGGGCCACTGTGGGCTTTCTGAGAAGTTGCAACCAACCAGCAGTTCTTCCCTGAGAAGTGGTGCAGGCATGCTGAGCCCTGGACCCCCCTACCCACCCCACCATAGGCGCTGGGGAGAAAGTGCCACCATTTCCTCAGCTCCCGTGACCTCTGTGGCATTCTCTGAATGAGTCTGAAAACAAACCATCAGAGGGAGAGAAAAGAAACCACCCATCCCAAAATAGCTCTCTGAAGGCTGCCTAATCCCATGCCTTTGCAGCAGAGCAGGTCTGTTATTTTGACGAGGCAGAGCGAGTCACCCGATGGGTCCTTGCGGACTCTCCCTCTTGGGAATGAGTTTGCAGCACACGCGTGAGGACAAGCTGGGTCAGGAGTGAGTGTTCTGGTCTTGGGGTGATGGATAATGCCCTCAGACCCGGGGTGGGATGCTGCAGACCTCCATTTGCAGCTTTCCTTGGTGGAGGGAATAGTTACAGGTCATCTTGGGGCCAGAGGCACCTGATCACAATCCAGGAGAAAAGGTGTGTAGACACCCCCCTCCACCCCACCAGCACTGCCCCCACAGTCACCAGGACTTAGAGCAAAGAATGAGCACTAAGGAGCTCGGTCAAGCCAGGGCATTGTGCCAACTGCTCCAGCAAAACATACCAACACTGATAATTAGGGATAAGAACTTAGAGAGCTGGCATACACTGGGCTGACAGATTTCCTTTAGGGGCTGTGGGGCCCACAGACAGAGTTCAAAGGGTTCAGACACTTGGATGGGAAAAATCTTTTATACCTTTATATTTCAGCCAAAATTTAGCATTTCTTGCTGTTAGGAGTGTAGGCAAAAGGAACTCAGGTGTTTTAGCTGAGTCTATGACTTGCCACCAGTAGAAATCTCAGAGACTCTTCCTACCAGACTGGACTGGTTGCAGATATCTTAAATTACTGCTTAAGCTCCTCACAGCTTGAGAATTACGGGGCTTGTTAGGCTTGTCACTAGGTCTTGCTGAATGTGTGAACAAAGAAGCGCATGTGGTACTAGATGGCAAATTTGAGGTTTTAGAAAATATTTTGATAACTGTAGTTCAATGTAATTGGTTTCCTTTGTAATCTTATGTATTCTGTCTAATGCATTGGAAAATACTGCTTGGAGAGGTTCATATGCTTCGCCAAATCGCCTTAACAGGGAAGGTCAGGATCTGCTTTCCCTGCAGATCCTGGTGTAATTCTCCCACCCAGCCAGCCAGTGTGGGGGGTGCAGGGCTGGGGGACTCGTGTGGTTCTGTAACATGTTGGGGATGCAGATCCCTTTGCTTAAACGTGAAATTTATCAGGAAGCCTGGCCCAGCTCATGAGGTGAAGGTGGTGCTGCTCTGGCTGGATTCCAAAGTGGGGGTTTCTTGCGGCTGCCTGACCCCTCCGCACCCCTTCCCATCAGATGCCCTCCTCCCTTCCCCCCTTCCGGCAATCTCCATGGAGTGCCCACGTTTCCACCGAGTGCACCTACAAATCATCAGCCCAGTTAACCCCTCTCTGGGAACCAGAGAAGCCATGCTACAGCTTCACATTGTTCATGGCCTAAGTTCTTCAACTGTCCTGCGTGTGGGAAGTCCTGAAAGTGGGCAGGTCTGAGGGGACTGGGAAGGGGGATGTCATTTGCAATCCAAGTGTCCAGTGTATCTAGGAAAAAAACGGGAAGAGAAGGGAGCTTAGCCCAGGGTGCTCTTCACCCTGGGCTAAGCTCTGGGTTGAAATACTGGTTCCACCACTTACTTAACCATGTGGTCTCAGTTCATCTGTTTAGAAGTAATAAAAGCTTCTACCTTAAACTCATAGAGCCAGACATCCTGGAATGTAAAGTCAAGTGGGCCTTAGAAAGCATCACTACGAACAAAGCTAGTGGAGGTGATGGAATTCCAGTTGAGCTATTTCAAATCCTGAAAGATGATGCTGTGAAAGTGCTGCACTCAATATGCCAGCAAATTGGGAAAACTCAGCAGTGGCCACAGGACTGGAAAAGGTCAGTTTTCATTCCAATCCCTAAGAAAGGCAATGCCAAAGAATGCTCAAACTACCACACAATTGCACTCATCTCACACACTAGTAAAGTAATGCTCAAAATTCTCCAAGCCAGGCTTCAGCAATATGTGAACCGTGAACTTCCAGATGTTGAAGCTGGTTTTAGAAAGGCAGAAGAACCAGAGATCAAATTGCCAACATCTGCTGGATCATGGAAAAAGCAAGAGAGTTCCAGAAAAACATCTATTTCTGCTTTATTGACTATGCTAAAGCCTTTGACTGTGTGGATCACAATAAACTGTGGAAAATTCTGAAAGAGATGGGAATACAGACCACCTGACCTGCCTCTTGAGAAACCTATATGCAGGTCAGGAAGCAACAGTTAGAACTGGACATGGAACAACAGACTGGTTCCAAATAGGAAAAGGAGTACGTCAAGGCTGTATATTGTCACCCTGCTTATTTAACTTCTATGCAGAGTACATCATGAGAAACGCTGGACTGGAAGAAGCACAAGCTGGAATCAAGATTGCCGGGAGAAATATCAATAACCTCAGGTATGCAGATGACACCACCCTTATGGCAGAAAGTGAGAGGAACTAGAGAGCCTCTTGATGAAAGTGAAAGAGGAGAGTGAAAAAGTTGGCTTAAAGCTCAACATTCAGAAAATGAAGATCATGGCATCTGGTCCCATCACTTCATGGGAAATAGATGGGGAAACAGTGGAAACAGTGTCAGACTTTATTTTTGGGGGGCTCCAAAATCACTGCAGATGGTGATTTCAGCCATGAAATTAAAAGACGCTTACTCCTTGGAAGGAAAGTTATGACCAACCTAGACAGTATATCGAAAAGCAGAGATATTACTTTGCCAACAAAGGTCCGTCTAGTCAAGGCTATGGTTTTTCCTGTGGTCATGTATGGATGTGAGAGTTGGACTGTGAAGAAAGCTGAGCGCCAAAAAATTGATGCTTTTGAACTGTGGTGTTGGAGAAGACTCTTGAGAGTCCCTTGGAATGCAAGGAGATCCAACCAGTCCATTCTGAAGGAGATCAGCCCTGGGATTTCTTTGGAAGGAATGACGCTAAAGCTGAAATGGGAAGAGTTGACTCATTGGAAAAGACTCTGATGCTGGGAGGGATTGGGGCAGGAGGAGAAGGGGACAATAGAGGATGAGATGGCTGCATGGCATCACCGACTCGATGGACATGAGTTTGGGTGAACTCTGGGAGTTGGTGATGGACAGGAAGGCCTGGCTTGCCGCGATTCATGGTGTCACAAAGTCAGACACGACTGAGCAACTGAACTGAACTGAACTGAACTGAAAGAGCTTAGCTGGCCTGGGAAACTCTGCTGCTACCGTTTCCCCAGGGCTTCCCAGATGGCTTCCCTGAGGGCTCAGCGAGAAAGAATCCGCCCGCCAATGCAGGACACCTAACAGTAAGATCCCTGGGTCAGGAAGATCCCCTGGAGGAGGGTGTGGCAACCCACTGCTGTATTCTTGCCTGGAGAATCCCAGGGACAGAGGAGCCTGGCAGGTGACAGTCCATGGGGTCACACAGATTTGGACACGACTGAACATGGGAGCTCTTTCCGCAGGGAAGAGATCTGCGCCTGGCACAGCTTCCTCCCACTCCCCCCACCCCCATCCTCTGCCTTGGAGGCGTCTCCCTGACAGAGGTCCCTGGGAGCTTGTTTTCACCATCAAGCCCTAAAGCACTTAGTCCTTGCCATCTTTGCAAACACATCCCTTTGTATCCTCGGTGTATTTTGTTAGTAGCAGCTGACCCAGAAGGCACACAGTGTAGCTATTATCTAATCATCTAATAATTAGCTTGACATTTATAAAGGGGCCTCCAGGGCCTTGGGATGACACTGCCTTTTTCAGATGCAAGGATACTGTGATTTGTCACTTGTGCAGGGCAAGAGGGGAGCAGAAGGGAAAAGTGATCGAGGTTTTGCCTGCCCTCAACAGCCCTGAGCAGAGGCAGATAGATAGCTGGGGAGGTAACAGAGTATAATCTTTAGGGCCCCTCAACTGCACAGTCCTGTATTTTCTATGAATTTTGCATAAGTAGTATACGTTTCTTTTTTCCTAAAGACTCTCTCCAAAATTGTATAAACTTCAGACTCAACAACATGTAATCCACCCCTGGGTTTAAAGCAAAGTTGTCTCTTGGGTCTGCCCTGTCTGGAAACTGACCCTGCATCTCATTGCCACGAAGGGCCAAAGAGCGGATTAGGAGGTACAGGTCAAGAAGGGGTTATACTGAACTCACGAACTTGATGACTCGCTGGAGCACAAAGGATCCCGGGACCTCAGTATTTAGGGAGTCAGAGGGCTCTGCTCGCCACCTACTGGCCGGGTGCCTTGGGTGCAGCCTAGGAGCCTCGGAGCCCAAACTGCCCACAGCTTGAGATTGGAGAAGGAAATGGCAACCCACTCCAGTACTCTTGCCTGGAAAATTCCATGGATGGAGGAGCCTGCTAGGCTACAGTCCATGGGGTCGCAAAGAGTTGGACACGACTGAGCAACTTCACTTCCACTTTTGAGACTGATACAAAGAGCAAATGGGTCGTCTGTCAATGTGACAGAGGTGGTGGTGTCAGTGGTGATTGAAAAAGCACAGAAAACATTGATTTAGGGATGGAAAAGGCCAGAGATAAAGTCCCTGTCTCAGCCCCTGGCAAGTCATGGAACAAGTTACATAGCTTGTGTGAGCTGTTTCTTTGACTAAGAAATAAAATGAGAAATGAAAACACTCCCCACCCATCACTAGTGGGAGCAAAGGGGCTGGGGAGGAGAAAGCAACCATCTGCTCCAACACCTGGAGCATTGCTGTCCTCTGGTTTCTCTTAGAAGCCCCTGGAACAGATGACCAGGGAAAAGCATGTGGTTTCAGCCAGGACACGAAGGAGACAGGTAAGAAGTAAAGGAACAGCACCCACAGCAAGAAGACCAGGCTCTGTCGCTGCTCTGTCCATGGTCCCTCATCCCAGCTGAGCTCAGATCCCACGGCCCTGATACCTTTCCTTCCGTCTTCCACCCATCTACTTGGTTGTTAAGGCTAACATTCCCACCCTCAGCATCTGCTGCTTCATCCTCGCCTCTCTGTTCCTGCAGGCCAGCATCCATTTCTTATCTGGACAAGAGCAGCAGACATCTATGCGGCACTGCGGACAAGCAGGCCACAGGTGTGCTGAGCGTTCAGCCCTCTGGGTGGTCAGACCAGGCTTGTGGAGGCTGGAGCCTCTAGACCAGCCTCAAGAAGTCTCACCTGCTAATCTCAGTGTGAATTCGAATGTCATCACTTTTTACATTGCTTCCATGTGGGAATTGTGGGGAAGCACCCATCTCTCAATTGTACTCTTCTGTCCACATGGCCCCAAACCCAGGCAAGGTGGCCAGGTTTATTTCCACGGAGTCCATCTTGGTGCAGCTTGCCTTCAGAATGGCCATTAGGATTCTGCAAGATGGGAAAGTTGCTGAAACCTACAAGGACGGGCAGGGAGAGCCGGTACAGCGGTCCTTCTTACAGCTCGGGTGCCATGGATTGAGGAGATGTGCAAAGGAGAGCAGCCGCCGAGGGCACCTGGGAAGCTCACTCCTCCTGCTCCTTCATCTGGAATGGTCGTTCTCACACTCCACAGTGTGCAAGTACCACCTGCTGCAATTGTTAGCAATGCAGATTCCAGGGCCTTCTCCTGCCCCACCCACATTTAAAGTCAGTGTGTTTGAAACCAGACCCAGCAGCCTGCATTTTTAGGGAGCATGCTGACTGTGGACAAAAATCTTCCTTTGAGAAACAGTGCCCTGATGATCTCAGTTAACAGTAGAATTCACTCAGTTCAGTTCAGTTCAGTTCAGTCGCTCAGTCGTGTCTGACTCTTTGCGACCCCATGAATTGCAGCACGCCAGGCCTCCCTGTCCATCACCAACTCCCAGAGTTCACTCAGACTCACGTCCATTGAGTCTGTGATGCCATCCAGCCATCTCATCCTCTGTCGTCCCCTTCTCCTCCTGCCCCCAATCCCTCCCAGCATCAGAGCCTTTTCCAATGAGTCAACTCTTCACGTGAGTTGGCCAAAGTACTGGAGTTTCAGCTTTAGCATCAATCCTTCCAAAGAAATCCCAGGGCTGATCTCCTTCAGAATGGATTGGTTGGATCTCCTTGCAGCCCAAGGGACTCTCACTCAGTCTTCCTCAAAAGATTGAACAATGGCAAATGGGCAGGAATTTGCAGTAAAAAGCAATGTCTCAGCCTAAAATCTCAAACACACCACTTTGAAAAGATAGAAGAATAAGGAATCCTTATAAATACGGAAAGTGGTTGAAAGGAAGACCATCTGGGCAAACCAAAGTTACTCATCCCCAAGAACATTCTCCCAGAAAGGCAAATTGTATGGAAAATACAAAATGTAATCCTAAAAAAAGCTTTGAAATTCTGGAAAGAATTTGTAACCTGTAACCTATGCAGCCCACTGGGCAGAGTAACACAGCAAACTGTTCTCTAAAACGTGACAAGATGGAAGGTACAGGGAAGGCAGGGAGTGTGTGTGTGGCTGGTGTGTGCAACCTGTGCCCTCACTCACCAAGGTGACTCTGCTGGCTGTTGTGACTTTTTCTGATCCCCAGGTGGAGAAGGAGTCTGGCTCACGGGAATGCCATGAACTTATCAGGAAATGTCGATGTTTGAAATCCAGGCTGACTTGCAAACGTGAATCACCATCCACTGTGATTCTGTGGCGATGCTGGGCTATTCCAGCTGCAGGTATTTGCCATCAGTGTGGGGTGTTGTTGCTGCACGCTTCTCTGCCTCCTTTTGCACACCATGTGGACCACTCCGTGACAGTTCAGAACTCCCGCTTCCCTTGTGGCTCAGCTGGTAAAGAATCCGCCTGCAATGTGGGAGACCTGGGTTCGATCCCTGGATTGGGAAGATCCCCTAGAGGAGAGAAAGGTTACCCACTCCGGTATTCTGGCCTGGAGAATTCCATGGACTGTATAGTCCCTGGGGTCACAAAGAGTTGGACATGACTGAGCGAGTTTCATTTTCAGAACTCCACCCAGAGCATGGAGTAGGTGGGGGCTCTGATCTGTTCTGTGTTAATAGGTGTTAACAGGCATGGCTAGAGACCAGAGAGCAACTGCAACCTGGACAAAAACTGGGGTCCTTCCTTTTTGCTGGAGAAAGACTGGGAGGGGTATTCTGAAAGAGGCAGCACCATCTGGGTTAATGGCAGTCGACTTGGGCTGGCTCAATACCAGTGGGATAGGCGCCGGCTGACACAGTTTCCCCAGAGGACGTGTGGGGTTTCTCAGCTTGTGTCTCCACGAGATCTCAGTGAACTGGCTCCACAACCATGATTCAGGAGAAGGTTGAGACTCAGCAGGAGGAAGAGGTGAGAGAAGAAACCGGTTTTCAGCTCTGGTGGAGGTGCTACTTTTAACTGAGATATCTGTGGAGGAAGGAAACACAGAAGGCTCAGTGGGGTCCTTTTAGAGCTTTAGTGAACACTCACCCAAAGTGGAAAAATGACCAAGTATTAAACATTGAGCTGAAGCCAAATATTGCTATTATAGACACCCTTCAGGATACAATCAGAAATATAAGACTTTAAGTATGGAATTTGTGCTACACTTTTGTTAGTAAAATGTTCAATGTTCAGATTTCTAGTTTGATAATATAGAGGAGGGGCAACAACGTCTTAGCACTGGCCACTGCAGAATGGCTCCAGCCACCTCACTGTCACTCACACGGACAGTAAGCTCTCACTAGCCACACATTCTTCCGCCAGTACAAGCTGCTCATAATGGTGATGTCACCAAGCGATCTTGAACTGTAACTGACTATTGGACTCCTGGCTGTAAGAAATCTCAACCAGGACTTCTTCTTCTTTTTTTTTTTCTTTTGTAATCTCTTTTTATTTTTATATTTTTATATTTTTTTCTTTTTCAATTTTTATTTTTACTTTATTTTGCTTTGAAAGACTCATGTCACGTGTTAAATAACTAAAAATTAAATGTAGCTCATATGGTTTAATTTGTTTATTTTTATGAGTGCTTATTATACCAAAGAATTCTATCAGGATTAGAACTATAGTCTGTCTTGTTCTGCCCTGTGGTATCCATGTGATTGTTACAAACAGTGCTACAGGTGGCCACAATCAGATCCAGCATTCAAGGTACCTCCCCCACATGAAGCCTCAGGGCGGGGCCTTGGGTGAAGCCTTGGGCTCAGAGTTCCGTGAGTTCTTGGTGCACAGAGCTCCAAGAACCGCTCCAGCTCGCTGCCTGCCATGGAGCAGGGTTTCCGCAAGTATTTGCTGGATGAGTGAGTGCCTAAGTGGATGAATAAATGAACAAAGATCTAAGTCAGAGTCAAGCTAGGAAGAGTCTGCACCTCAAGGCTCTACCAGCACTAGGTAAGGTGAGGTTTGAAGGGATGGACCTGGAGCGGGCAGGTATCAAGGCCCAGGGGGTCCAGAGGCCACTAGAACAGGAGCTGAAGGCAGGACGTGGCCACCGAATAAAGCCTGTTAGTAGATCTGAGGTCAAGGTCAGAGAAGGACCCATCCTGCAGGGAATCCACAGTGTATACAGAGAGGATGGGACAGGCAGGGAGCTGTGGGAGGGCAGTCTGGCTAGAGGTGTAGAGTGGGTATCTTGGCAGACAGATCAATAGGTGTCCCGAGAGCAGGAGACATGTGAAGCTCATGCAGGGGGCACAGGCCTCAGGAGCCCAGATTCCATCCAGGCTGAGTTGTAGAGGAAATGGAACTTGGACCTAGCGGGTGTCAAGGCCCAGGGGGTCCAGAGGCCACTAGAACAGGAGCTAAAGGCAGGACGTGGCCACCAAATAAGGCCTGTTAGTAGACCTGAGATCAAGGTCAGAGAAGGACTAGCCAGCCTGGCTCAGGGACAAATCCCCCAAGCCATTGAACTTAAAATTTCCCCATCTTAGGAAAGGGTCTACCCAGAGACTGCAGAAGAGAGGAGCCTACATGAAGATATTCAAGGAGACCCAGGGAAGGTGTCTAAGAGGCTGTGAAAGCATGAAGTCACACAGGCCATGGCTGTCAGCAGAGGAGGTAAGCCTGTGTGTTACACACTATTTCAGGCTTTGGTTGGAATTTTGCAACCAGGTGTTCATGATAATCAACTGGCTGGCAACAATTCTGCGAGGCCTGCAATGTGCCTAGCATTGTGCATCACCTGTTAGGAGTTAGAGGCATGAAACAGTCATCGAACAGATGTGTTTCTACTACACATGCATAATGTGTCACTATTTACAGAGAAGAAAACACAGATGTGAAAGGGCTACAGCCAGAAAATGCTGCACGGGCAGTAGAGGTCAGGGAGGGCTTCCTGGAGGAGGGGGAGGACCCTGGACCTGCAGGATATAGGACATCAGAAGAGAGAGGGGAGAACATTTACCATTGACTGCTTTGTGATTCCTGACTGCTCAGAACACACCCCTCAGAGCTAAGCAAGACAGCTTGCTAAACTGCAGGAGAGGTGAGGGAAGGAACGGAGAAGTTATCCTTGCCTGGTGTACTCTTGGAAGTCCAGCTAACAGTTGGGGGTTGGAACCCTGAGGCATGATTAGGCCAGAGCTAGTTCATGGCAAAGTCAGATGAGTGAGGGCATCCAACAGGGCCAAGGCTCCCTCGCCTTTTCTGACACCAGACAGCTGCCCTCCTCCCCGCCTGCCAGTTGCAAAGCAGGCTTTGGCTTTATGGTGGAGGTTTTGGCTGGTTTGGCTTGGCTGGGTGGCTTTTTCTTTGTTTTGTCTTGTTTTGAAATGGCTACTGAAGAAGGGAAAGAAGAGGAAATGATTTTCTTCTTTCTCCTGTGACAATACCAGTTCTGCCCTTAGATGCAGGCAGGCAAGAAGGCCCCTCTCTGGGCCACAGCAGTTAGCAGGACCCCACTGGCCCTTCTCTGCCTGCACCCCTCCTCACAAGCCATCATGCCATGACTGTTAGTTTCCTATTTCTGATGTAGCGAGTTATGACAACCTTTGAGGTTTGAATCCACACAGTTTGTTAGAGTTTGTAGGTCAGAAGTCTGAGTATCAGCGTGGCTGCATTCCTTCTGGAGGCTCTAAGGAGAGGATCTCTCTTCTTGCCTTTTCCAGCTTCTAGAGGCCACCAGCATTCCTGGACTCGTGGCCTCTTCCATCTCCAAAGCCAATAATGACTGATCCAGTATTTCTCACGCCTCATCACTCTGACCTTCTCTCCTGCTCCTCTTTTGCTTTTTAAAGTATATATGTATGTTTGACTGCACTGGGGCTTAGTTGTGAAATGTGGGCTCTTCGTTGCTGCATGTAGACTCTTTAATTGCAGCATGCAGGATCTAGTTCCCTGACCAGGAATTGAACCTGTGCCCCCCTGCATTGGGAGCGTGGAGCTTTAACCACTGGACAACCAGGGAGGTACCTCCTTTTTCACTTTTAAGGACTCTGGGGATTGCACTGGGCCCCTACAGATAATCTAGACTATAGTGTATAATCATAAAGCCAGTTGACTGGCAACTGTAATCCCATGTATAACCTTAATGCCACATTACGTATTTATAGGTTTCAGGGACTAGGATATGGACATTGTGGGAGGGGGATTTTTATTCTGCCTACTACAGTTGCCACAGTCAGAGGACAGAATATATTTTATTTAACACTCTGTTGACTTGGTTTATAATTGTATGTATTTCGAGGCATGGTGTGTGGCCTTTGTGCTCTTGCCCCAGCCCGCAAATATTAGGGCTGCTCTGGTGTGAGCAGTGATTGTCCCAGGTGAAGCGTCTGCAAGCCTTGTAGTGAGTGGGGTTGTTGAGTATTCCCTGGCCAGCAGCAGCCCCCTCTGGACAGTTTCCAGTGTTCCCCCAGCCAGTTTCTCCAAAGGAACATGTCACCTTCATTATCTTACCTCTGATTCAGACCCAGCTCTGACTTCCAACACTTTACTCTTCTTACAAAAGCATTCCTCCCAAAGAAGGTACATTTCCCATTCTTTTTGCTTTTCTACTTTTACATGAAAAGGGTAGAAACAAGGGAAGAAACCTTCTACTCACCCCAGCCCCAGTAGTACAGACACATCAAAGGATACCAAGCCCCTTGAGAAGCCAGAGCGTGGCTTACATCATCCTGCAGCACACCCGCTAAGCAACTGTGAGATCAACATCTGTTTCCATGGAGACATCACTTCATCACCATTCTCCAGGCAGAGCAGAGAAGTGCATCTGGGAGGAATGAATATGCTGGGCTGTGCCAGAGAATAACAAAATCTGGTGCTGTGAGCAAAATAAAACTATAATCAAGGTGAAAGATTGATGAGAGAGGGCATTAAAGTGAGAGAGAGAGAGAATGGCCACTGGGTGGGGCCTGGGGGACTAACTGGTCAGAATCAGATGGAAGTGCACATCATCTGCCTCTCCTGATACACCGGGAAGCCCAGAAAGGCCTCAGACTCCTGCTAAATATTGCCCAGCGGTCCATGGAACCCAAGCCTAGTGCCCCTTTCCCAGGACCCATCCCAGTGGATGGAAGGCAGTAAGGCACAATGATGCTTTTCTGAGCCCTGGTGGCTCAGACAGTAATGGATCTGCTTGCAACACGGGAGTGACATGTTTCTGGGTCAGGAAGATCCCCTGGAGAAGGGAATGGCAACCCAGTATTCTTCCTGTAGAATTCCATGGATAGAAGCAACTGAGCGACTCACACTTTCACTTTTTCAATGGCCTTCTCCTGTTGCTTCCTGTCAAGCAGCGATGAATCTTGGCCCTTGTGCTCCCTGCCTTGCTTTGGCCCACCTAACACAATGCATTCCAAGGCCAGTGGCTCCCGCTCACCCGAACAAACCTTGTTGCTCTGAGGCCTGGCTTTCTGAAATGACAAGAGGAGAAGCGGAGGGGAGTGGAAGGGAATTAGCAGTTATTGGGTGCTGGCTCTGTGCCGGACATCACACTGTCTCAGCTAACCCTCAAATCCCGTCTTACAGCGTCATTGTACAGGCCAGAAACTGTGGTTCAGAGAGGTGAGGTAGCTTATTCCATGTGATGAGATGAACAACAAACTTCCAGAATTCCTTACTTTGTGCCAGGCATCATTTTAAACTCTTCACAAGTACTAATTCATTTCATCTTCGAACTGCATCTCTGAGAGGGTATCGTTCTCCACCAGTTAACACATGGCAGAGCCAGCACTGAGGCCTGGAGTGCCTTCCTACTGCACACCTGACTCTGCTCTCATGCTGGGGAGAACCCCTCAGGAAGGTAGGGGGCAGGCACATAGGAATGAGGGCCGAAGGATGGGCTGTTGAAACTGGAGGCTGACAGCGATTTTTCCTACTGTCCCAGAATCGCAGCCAGGGACCAAAGCTGAGGATACCAAGGACTGAGCTCAGAAATCTACCTGGGGTGCCAGTCCCTCCTCACAGACTCAGGAAGGGACTGCCTCCCACCAAATGCCAGGTGCCCTGTCCCCCTACCCACTGGTGGTGTCAGAAGGTGCCAGAGGCCAGGGCGGTGAGGAGGCGGGAGGGGGGCCTCCTCTCCTGCAGCCTAGGTGGGGGACTATCCACAGCTTGGGGAGGCTGGTGGCTTGGCCCAGGCTGGTCAGATGTTCAGAGCCACAGACCCAAAGCCAGCCCTGGGGCTGCTGCTGCTGCTGCTGGAGGTACAGCAAGAGGAGCCCTGGGGCACTCTGGGAACAAGTGTCTGATGCAAGTTCCCCCTCCCCTCATCGTGGGAAGAAGAGGGTGTCTGGCAGGTTCCTGTGACCCCCAGGTTTCTGTTTAACTCTGCTCTAGAGATCTCCGAAGGCAGAAGCCTTGCCAGGAGGGCTCCGGGCAACAGAGGCTATATGTCTGCAAGGAAGATAGGGCAGTCCACCCCATCCAGGTCTTCTGCCACTGGGAGAGCCCAGATGGACAAGCTGGAGGTGCCTGGGGTCTATGTGGATGCTGGAGCACTGGGGTGAACAGACAGCAGGAGCAGTGGAGGCCGCTGGAATGATGGAGCCCAGACTCTGACTGGGGGTTTGCAGGGGTGCATTGCCATCAGGGATGAAGGTAGACACCACCCCTCTCAGGAGGGGTTCAGACCCTAGCTACAGAATGGACTGTGGGAGCCGACCACGAGTCCCAGAAAGCCTCGAGGGCCACCTCTGCAGAGCCCACCAACCTCATTAGCACCACCAGCACTGGCCAGAACCGCTCAGAACCTGAATGAAGTGGGACACCTCTTCCCCACCACTGAGGATGGGCCAATCGTGTGTCCAGAACCTCCTCGCCTTCCCAGGGGGCCCTGTACAAGGAGGGGCTAGAGAGTAAGAACTAGGGGGGTTTAGAGTCTGAAGAGGGATATAGAGAGGGATGTTCAAAGGGAGAATAGAAGGCGGAGTGTGTGAGGAGCAGACCCTTCCTTACTCTCCAACCAGCGAAGCTGCAGGCACTGTCACCCAACACAGCAGTGCGGAGCTGAGTCTGAGTTAAACCTGATTTGAAGCTGTAAAATAAATCCAATTGAGTCTAAAATACTGAAATGAAACTGCTCTGGTCATCAGAGAGCCAGAAAAAAAAAATGACATCTGACCAAGTTATCACCAAAAGACACCAGCTACCCAACCATTAAAGGGGGGATTGATGTGGCCCAGGGGTCGGCAAACTACAGCCCTCGGGGTAAGGATGGTTTTGACATTTTAAAGGATTGCAGGCAGAAGGGGAGATATAGACTGTATGTGGTTTGCACCGCTAATATTTACATCTGCCTTTTACAGAAAAGGTTTGCTGACCCTATGTGTAACCTAACTGGGGAGGGGAGTGCAGTATTTAAAAAAGTGAAACTTTCGTATTTTAAATTCTATATGAATCCTTCTGCCATTTGCTTCTCTCATTCAACATTGTGGTTTTAAGCCTCATCCATGTTAAAGAGTGGGGTAGTGATTCATTTTCACTGCAGTAAACTCATCATTGCAGTTAGTTCATCTGTTCTCTTAGTGATGAGCATTTAGGTTGCTTTCAGATTTTTGCTCTTCTGCTTCTGGAGATGTCCACATCTCCTTGTGTCCACGTGCAAAGTTTCTTTGGGATCTATGCTCAGACTTGCTGGGTCAGAACACGTTGTTGTTGATTTGCTAAGTCATGTCCAACTCTTTTGCAACCGCATGGACTGTAGCCCACCAGGCTCCTCTGTCCATGGGATTTCTCAGGCAAGAATACTGGAATGGGTTGTCATTTCCTTCTCCAGGGGATCTTCCTGACCCAGGAATTGAACCCGTGTCTCCTGCATTGACGTGCACGCATGCATAGTCACTCAGTCGTGTCTGACTCTTTGTGACCCCATGGACTGTAGCCCACCAGGCTCCTCTGTCCATGGAATTTCCCAGGCGAGAATACAGGAGTAGGTTGCCATTTCCTCCTCCAGGAGATCTTCCTGACCCAGGGGTCCACAACGGAAGTCCATCAGGACATGTGTGTGGCTTCAATTTTTATAAAATAGTGCCACATCACTCTCTAAAAATGTTGTGTCATTTTATGCCTCCACAGTTAAGTGTTTTGGGGTTATCTTTCTTCACATCCTCTCCCATGCTTGATGTTGGTGGAATTTTTAATTTTTGCTAATCTGATGATGAGAAAGAGTATCTCCTGGCTCTAATTTGCCTTTGTCTAGACACAGCGAGGCTAAGCACACACAGACCTTGTGTGATTTTTATATGTTTATGGCAATTTGGGTTTCCTCTTTTGCTCACTTGGGGGGTATATTTTTCTTATTGATTTGTGGATATTCTTTTTTTTTAAGCATCTTTTATTTTTATTTTCATTATTTTTTATTTTTTTAAATTTTAAAATCTTTAATTCTTACATGCATTCCCATACATGAACCCCCTCCCACCTCCCTCCCCATAACATCTCTCTGGGTCATCCCCATGCACCAGCCCCAAGCATGCTGTATCCTGCGTCAGACATAGACTGGCGATTCGATTCTTACATGATAGTATACATGTTAGAATGCCATTCTCCCAAATCATCCCACCCTCTCCCTCTCCCTCTGAGTCCAAAAGTCCGTTATACACATCTGTGTCTTTTTTGCTATCTTGCATACAGGGTTGTCATTGCCATCTTTCTAAATTCCATATATATGTGTTAGTATACTGTATTGGTATTTTTCTTTTTGGCTTACTTCACTCTGTATAATTGGCTCCAGTTTCATCCATCTCATCAGAACTGATTCAAATGAATTCTTTTTAACAGCTGAGTAATACTCCATTGTGTGTATGTACCACAGCTTTCTTATCCATTCATCTGCTGATGGACGTCTAGGTTGTTTCCGTGTCCTGGCTATTATAAACAGTGCTGCGATGAACATTGGGGTACATGTGTCTCTTTCAATTCTGGTTTCCTCGGTGTGTATGCCCAGCAGTGGGATTGCTGGGTCATAAGGTAGTTCTATTTGCAATTTTTTAAGGAATCTCTGTAGATATTCTTTATATATTCTGGATATTAATTCTTTCTTAGTCTTATGGGTGGTAGTTATCCTCTCCCAATATGTAACATGTTTGTTTTGGTTTTGATGTTTTTTGAACAACAGACATGTCTGATTTTAATGTAATCAAAATTGTCAACTTGTCTCTCAATTTTGTGCTGTCTTGTTTAATTTGATATAAATTTATAACACTTTTTTAGTTCTGCTTTTCACATTTGGATTTTTAATCCATCTGGAAAATATTTTTTGGTGTAGCAGAAATATTTGGTGTAGCAAAAATACTATTTTTTTTCCATTCAGATAACCAAATGTTTTCATCCTTTTGCCAAGTATTTGTAATGATTCTTCTGAAATATCTCCGGTTCCAACCTGACTATGGGTCTATCTGAGTGGTAATACCATGCTGTAGTAATTACTGTAACTTTATGTCTTGATCCCTGGCCAGAAGAATTCACCCTTTCTACTTCCAAGTACTTTTGCAACGTTTGTTTCCTCCACTTAGATTCTACAGTTGGTTATCAGGTTCCATTAAAAGAAGACAGAAGTGGATTTTTATTAAGATTGTATTGAAAACATAAATTAATTTGGAGATAATGGGGTTGCACAGAGTCAGACATGACTGATATGACTTAGCAGCAGCAGCAACCTTGTTAGGATATTGGCTTTTCACATCTATGGGCATATTTTTTTCTCTCCACTTATGGAGTTATATACTCCATATTGTTTAGTTTCCCTCATTCAACATAATTACTTTGAGATTCATCTATGTTCATTATTTTTTGCTGCACAATAGTATTCCATTGTTTGGACATAGTTTAATTTGTTTATCCTTTTACCTATTGATGGATATTTGTTACAAAAAGCTGCTGTGGAAGTCTTCATTATGGACACATGTTTTCACTTCTCTTGGAAAACACCCAAGAGGGAAATGGTTGAATCATGTAGAGGATACATGTTTAACATTTTAAGAAATTGTCAAACTGTTTTCCAAAATGGTTGTACTATTTTATATTCCCATCAGTAGTGTATGTTTTCCATACTTCACCAAAAGCTGATATGGTCAGTCTTTTTAATTTTAGCCATTCTATTAAATGCATTGTGGTATCTCAGTGTAGTTGTTTTAATTTGCATTTACTTGGTGATTTGTGTGGCTAATCACTTTTTCACATGCTTATTTACTATCTACGTATCTTCTTTGGTAACACATCTCTTCAAGACTTAGGCCCATTTTTAAATTAGGTCTTTTGATTTCTTATTATTGGCTTTTAGCATCCTTTATATATTCTGCATACAAGTCCCTCATTGGATCTATGCTTTGCAAATTTTTTTCCAGCCTGTGGTTTTCTTTAGTCTCTTAACAAAATCTTTTGAAGAGCAGATTTTCTTTTAAGGAGCCCAGGCTTATTTCTTCACTCATTTGCCTGTGCTGGGTCTCCGCCACTGCATGGCCTCTCTCTAGTTGTGGCAAGTGGGGGCTGCTCCCTTTGGAGCACAGGCTCTCGAGCTTTGGGGCTCCAGTAGTTGCAGCAGGTGGGCTCAGTGTTGTGGCTTCCGGTCTCTAGAGCACAGGCTCAGGAGCTGTGGCCCATGGGCTTAGTCGCTCCAAGGCACGTGGGATTCTCCCATACCAGGGATCAAACCCGTGCCTCCTGCATCATTGGCTAGCAGATTCTTTACCACTGCGGCACCAGGGAAGCCCCAAAGCAGAGATTTTTCATTTTGATAAAGTCAGGTTCATCAGTTCATTTTTTCATGGGTTGTTTTTTTTTAGTGTTGCATTTTTAGCGATCTTTGCCTAATCCAAATTTACAAAGATATTCTACGTTTTCTTTTAGAAACATTACAGTGTTAGGTTTTACATGTAGATCTATCATCTGTTTTGAGTTTATTTGTGGATATGGTATAAGATACACATTGAATTTTGTGTGTTTATTTGTTTTCTGCATATGGATATTCAACGGTTTCAGCACATTTGAAAAGCAGAGTCCTTTCTCTCACCTATTTAATGTTGGATAGCTTCTCTTGCTGAACCTTGAAGCACTCAAGACCCTCTCTACCATGATCCTCCACCACGTGCTTTCAAGAAAGACAGAGAAGGCAGAAGCCCTTACACATGTGGCGGTTTGCATGAAACCTGCCCCCTCTCTCAGCCCTGACTGCATCCTCCTTCTGCCTGGGGTCCTCAGTGAGCCATAATGCTGGCTTCTGCTCCTTCCCTATGCTTCCATATCCAAGAGCGAGATCTCAGCCAGTCACTAGGCAGGCCCTTTGTTTCCTCAAGAACCCATCACAGTGCCCTAGAGACAAGGGGTCACACCAGCATCCCCGAACCCAAGTGTGGAGTCCACCTAATAGACAGCAGACTCCAAGAGGGCTGGGATGTGGCACGGCAGCCCCCAAGGGTACAAAATCCATTCAGACACTCACAAAAGATGTCCACCGTGTTCACACAGTGGAAGAGAGCAGTGGGGAACAATGTGAGTGGTGTGCACCCCTTTGTAAAGTCTTTTTGCTTGTTGTAAGAGCAGAGTGGAGAAAGAGAAAAAAAGAAAAGTAAAAATATCAAGTGAAAATAAAATTTCAGACTCCTATCCCCAGCCTCTGTGTCTAGGAAGCAAGCTCTGTTATTACTATCTTTGAGATCATATTCTTCCAAAAACATTCTATACATAAAATAGCATATGTACGTATGTAGTAGATTACACAGACACACTTGCATATTAAATTTTAATACCAGTTGGAACCATTCATTCATTTGTTCATTTTAAATGGGCTCAATGCTAAGGGCCTGGTCCTTGTTCTCAGAGTCCAGTGTGGGGTACAGATAGTCACCAAAAACACCACACAAATGAAGTATGTTTAGAAACAGATTCAGGGAGAAAATAGGTGTGACTATCTGAACTAAGTCTCACAGGTGACAGCCCCGTCTGTCAACGTTTGAGGGACAGTCACTAGTAAGCTGGGCACCCTGGCATGGATACATTCTGAGTCGTCAGTATGCTTCCGATTAAGAGTATGACTCACTGCCCTCCACCATCTGCTGCACAGGACTCACATGACTCAGGGCCCCTGCCCCTCCCCGCCCCCCAGGAGTGCTTCTGAGGAACTACAGACAAAATTATTTCATGTGACTTAGGCAGAGAGAGACACAGCCTGGTCTGTTCATGCCCACTGCTCCCCTCCTGCCTGAGAGACAACGGTGGGCACTGCCCTGGCCTCTGAGTGACACGTCTTTTCAGGGATGTGCTAATGGAGGGATGGTCCCCTCCTGGCAGGGGTCCTCAGAGCACAGGTTGTGATTAAGTTCTCAGAGCAGGAGCTGAGCTCATCAGAGGAGAGTGAGGAGGCATGGCTCAGTTCCTCCTCCTGCCTCTGCAGGGCCCTCCCTGAGCATACCTATCTGCAGAGACTCCCAGGGGGTCTCTGGTCCTCTGGCATGCCAAGTCCAGGCTGGCATACCCACGTGTTTGCACAGGGCTGCCCTGCCCCAAACACCCAGGCAAAGCTCACCAAGTGTCACCAAGGAGGCAAAGCATCTGCCTCCTTGATTGACTCCACCTTTGCCCTGAATCCTGGTTGGTCCTGAAATCCCGGAGTTCACATCAGCTCATCCCTTTCCATCAACCCCATCATCTAGCCCAGCAGGTCTGCCCCTTTCTTCCATCCTCCTGCTTCTGCCTCCTTTTGTACCCTTTCTTCCACAAGAGCTCTTTCAGGACACCCCTCCCTAGTCTTGCTGACTCCAGGCTGCAGATTTCTCCCCACGCTCCAGGTGGTGTATTTTACTAAACATGTCTTGGTGGCAGCTCCCTGCCCTCCACTGTCATCTCTTTGGGGTCTGTAGGAAAGCCATGAACTCATAGGCCCATGGAGGGCAAACAGATGACAAATAGGAAGGAAGCAGGCTCAGGGAGATAGTGAAGGACAGGGAAGCTTGGTGCGCTGCAGTTCATGGGGTTGCAAAGAGTTGGACACGGCTTAGTGACTGTACAACAACAAGGCTGAGGGGACTTGATGAAGGGCCACAGTTCAGAGGGGTGAGAACTGGGGCTGAATGGAGAATGCTCGTCCTGTTAGGGGCCGCTGTCACTCAGCAAGAGCCAAGTGCGGCTTAAGGGAGCCAAGATCCCAACATGCCAGACCTTTCAGACTTTCATGAGAACCCAGCTTTGCTTACAAAAATCTCTTAATTTATAGAAGTTGGTAACTAACCCACAAATGAAACGCTGACTAAAGTCCTTGTTCTTGCATTGCAGTCCATTCTTGGTCTGGATCCCACATGTGATCCCAGCGCCATCTCCTGACAGCTGACCGCCCTGCTGATGGCCCAGAGCTGTACTAGGCTGTGCTATCTGCTCAGTCACTCAGTCGTGTCCAACTCTTTGCAACCCCATGGACTGTAGCCTGCTAGGCTCCTCAGTCCATGGGATTCTCCAAGCAAGAATACCAGAGTAGGTAGCCGTTTCCTTCTCCAAGGGATCTTCCCAACCCAGGGATCCAACCCAGGTCTCCCACATTGCAGATTCTACCATCTGAGCCGCAAGGGAAGCCCGCGCTGTGACACTTGGCTGCTCACCATTCCCAGGACACCTTTTGGCCCATCACATGGACGCTGGTCCCCTATCCTCCTGTGCTTTCCTTTCCACATCTCTCCAAACCCCACCCACCTACAAAGGGTCACCTTGCTGCCATCCCTTGGCCCCAAGTCTGATTACTCTGTCTCCCTCCACTTCCGTGCTTCCCCTGCATGCTGCCCCTCTGTCCTGGTTCAAGATACAGTCCGACCTGCGTCACCAGCTGTGTGCACTCCCCATCGTCCCTGCATGACTGGAGACCCTTAGATGCAGACATCGTCCTCTTCACAGAACCTGCATATAGTAGATGCCTGAGATGTTTCAGAAATCGTACTAATTAGAAGTGAAGAAAGTGGACCCCTCTAATTGTGTACTGGGGAGTTGGGGGAGTTCTGTGTCCCAACCCCTTTGCACCCAGCCCAGCTGATCATGCGTGGAGAGCCGCACCTGAGGATGCTCTGAGTCACCATCTGAGCTGCGGCCTAATGGGCTCTGCAGGCCTCGTCCTTAGTAATCTGGCCCGCTTCTTGTTTCGCATTCCCCTCAGTTTATGGCTAAAAACATCTGGAGGAAAATGGGCCCTGCCAGAGCGCGCACCCCTCCTCCTCCCCTCCTCCGGCACCTGAAATCCTGTCCCCTTCCGCCCATTTACGACTGTTTGCTGTGGAAACGGCTTGCGGAGCGGCCCCGAGGGAGCTAGTGCGAGAGCACTGTTCAGGATGGAGCCGAGGGCCTGTTTCCCATTCTGACCCCGAGGAGCGAGCGGGCAATCTGGGCCGGTGCAGCCCGGGGAGGACCGGGAGCGCAATAAACTGCTGGCTGCTTGGCTGGGAGGGGTGAGTCGGGTGGGGGGAGGTGGCCTCCAGATGTGGGTCCCAGAGGCCCCCAAAGTTTGAAGCAGCGCCGTGGGGAAGCAGAGCGCCCTGGACAAGAGGCGGCTTCGTCTGCCTCCCTGCTCAAAGGCCTGGCCGCGTGGTCTCTCCCACGTATGCAGCCCCTTGGCCCATCACGTTCCTCCTCCGTTCCCCCACCAGGTCAACTCCCCTGCAGGCGCCCCTGGTACCCCTGCGTTGGGTTCACATTTAGATGAGAGTTGTTGTCACTGGAGGGCGCTGTTCATGCTTGGTGGTCGTATCCTTGGGCCGAGAGACTCACAGGCTGCTAAGAGACAAACCCCACTGGCAAGGGCTCCTTAGTCTGTGTTCAGATCTCTCATTCAACGAGCTCCTTTTAAGCTCCTCCTGTTTGCACAGCGTGTTACTAAGCTCTGTAGGAGACAAGGCACAAGCCAGAAGTCCTTTTCAGAAGGCTTCACAATCCATTAGGGGAAGTAAAACATACACCTCTTCAAGTGCTACAGACCGTAAGAAAAGGGGGAGGGGGAACCCCCAGGAGGGCAGCACCTACGTTTGTGCAGACATGGGGAAGGGCATCCACAAGCAAGGTGCAAATGGCAGGGTGTGGGGGGAGTGGGGTGGGGTGGCAGTGGGGAAGATAGCAGAATTGGGGCACATGAGTAAGGTGGGGGAAGGCCGCCTCATTGAGCGCACTCACTGATGGCTTTTCAGTCTTTGGGAGCTGGTGGAAGTCTTGCTTTGGTGGAGGGCTTTTGCTTTAGGGATTCCCTCAACAGTCACAGACAGGAGCTGGTGGTGAACAGAGGAGTTGGCTGATGCAAATGGGGTCTCCACCTTTTGGGTCAAGAGACTGTTTCAGTGCTGACGTGGAATCACCACCAGACACGGACTAATGAAGGACTCAGATCTCATCTGCAGCACCTGCTTTGGGAAATCCAGCACTGCCAGCCCCTTGGGATAGGGTACTGACCCCAAGGTCAAGGCAAGGCCCTGCAGCTCCCTCTTTCAGGAGGTGGCTGCCAGACGCCTCCTCCCTGACCCTGGCCTTGACATTGCCAGTTCCTCTGCTCCCTTTCCCTCCAAGTAAATAACCATCTGGTCTCCTCAGAGCCTCCACCTCCTTGCCAAAAATCACACCATTTCTGTATGGAGCCAAGCATCTGCCTGGATTGTTTTAGTACAATATCCCTCTGGGGCTTCCCAGTTGGTGCAGTGGTAAAGAATCCACTTGCCAGTGCAGGAGATGCAGGAGTCACGGGTTCGATCCCTGGGTCGGGAAGATCCCCTGGAGAAGGAAATGGCAACCTGCTTCAATATTCTTGGCTGGAAAATTCCATGGACAGAGGGGTCTGGGGGGCTATAGTCCATGGGATCTCAACACATCAGACGTGACTGAGCGACTGTGCACAGCCACACGCAATATCCCTCTACTCAAGGTCAATGCTCTTGCTACACAACGAGAGCTTCTTCAATTCCTCCTTCATATTTGGAGTTACTACCTTGAACAGCGAGGCACAAGTCTTCCCTTCCCCTCTCATCCCCTTGTGATGAATTCCTGTCTCCTCCAGAGTACTTCTCCACAGGTTAAAGGGCTGACTTTTGTTGGAGGTGGGGAGGGACCCTTCATCCTGGTATTGGAGGGCTTAATTTTTGCTTCAAAGACTCCTTCCCAAGAGTTCCCATAAGGCCAAGAAGGTTTATGCAGATTTAGCTCTCCTCCACTTCCCTACCCATCACCTGTACCAGAGTACTTGGGCAGGTTGGCAGAACAGGCAGGATTTTGACCCAGGGCCACACAGCTAATGAGGAACATCTTCATGATTCAAACAGCATCCATGTTCTTCTATTTAATAAGCCTCCCAGGTCTGCTAATAAAAGCTCTACTCAAAGAGAAGCCACATGTGTCCTGAGCTCACTCATCCAGCACAACAGCTGTCAGGCCACAGGAGGCCTATGTTCTACAGAGATTTCTTATTTTTAGCTAAGAATGATCTAGATCTTATTAGCTGCTTCAGTGATCAACTGCATACTTTTTGCACAACCCGTCAGTTGGAATGATTAACCCCGTGGAACATTCACATCAGAGGGAGACCATATGCTTTTCAGAACAACCCCCCGGTACCCTCAGGGAAGTGAGTGACACGAGTCTGTTCCCCAGTAGAGTTGTGTGTGATGGAGATTTGGGGAGAATTAGCATGCCGCTGTGATCAGCGCACGAGCCAAAGGAGCTGTGGGCATCATCAGCCAGCCCTCCCCACCTTCCTGCCAGTCACATTCTTTGCCAGGTGCCCTTTTCCAGGTCTGGAGCTGCACTATAGTTCCATGGGACCTAGACTAAAAATTACAACTGCAAACCTGGGAAGGACCTTTTTCTGGAATGATACCAGAGGATGATTGTCAAACAACTTGAGGACCTCAGATGAAATGTATGTGGAGATTCACTCAGGAATTTGTCTCTACATCCGTTCAGTCCATGAAGGACTTGTGATCATCTGTTCCATTTGGAGAGGGCTTCCAAGCTGTGCCCACACTGACCATTTTCACTGATCTACCCTGGGAAATGGGAAAAAATGAGATTCACCCCACTTTGCAGTCGAGAACATCAGAACTCAGTGGGACTGACTGGCTTGCTCACGTCTTAAATTCTGCCTGTGCAGTCTTCCTGTCTTGCCTCCTTAGCACATAGTTGACCACTTCTCCATGACCGACTTGGCAGTCTCCAGGGCCTGCTGAGCTCCAAGTGGCTAAATTAGGTCTTGTTTCTATGGCATGGTGAGATCGATGCCTTCCTGTCTTGAAGGACTGACTGATTCTTTCTCGGTTCCTAGAAATCTTCCAGCTCTGAGGAGACATTGGCTGCTGTCTTCTGGCTCTGCTGCTGTCTTCTTATTCCTGCCTGGAGGGTTATGGAGGAACCCAGAGCTCCATGTTCACACTAGTCTGACCTTGGGGCAGCAGGATGTGTCCAAGGCTATGAATTTTTGGAATCCTTGTGAGCTCAGTCAACACTTAGTGTGCCTGACTTCCATCCAGCTTCTGTCCTGCCCCAGCCTGCTAAGTCGCTTCAGTCATATCTGACTCTGTGCAACCCCATAGACGGCAGCCCACCAGGCTCCCCCATCCTTGGGATTCTCCAGGCAAGAACACCGGAGTGGGTTGCCATTTCCTTCTCCAATGCATGAAAGTGAAAAGTCAAAGTGAAGTCAATTAGTTGTGTCTGACTCTCCGTGACCCCATGGACTGCAGCCCACCAGGCTCCTCCATCCATGGGATTTTCCAGGCAAGAGTACTAGAGTGGAGTGCCATCGCCTTCTCTGCCTGTCCCAGCCTAGGGAAATCCATTTCCCTGCTGACCCAGGGACTTTTGAATTGGGTGTCCAGAGGTCTGGGCTTCAGCAGAGGGGCTTTCTCATCTAGGATGGAGATCCCAGGGGCTATGTGACTTGAAGACCCTGGAGCTGTGGCTCCCAAGTGCCAAGACTCTTAAGCCTCCCTCTCCCCACACTCCAAATTTAGATCTTTATGAAGCCTAAGTTTCTTGCAAAGATAATTGCATATCACAATATAGTAATCATAACTTGCCCCTTTGCCTCTCTCCTATGGCTCTGGTTACTAAGGCACTTCAACTTCTCTACTGTATCTGAGCCTCACAACAGCCCTTTGAAATAATATTCCAGTCTCTGAAGACTTGCTCTTCCCATTGCCTGAATCCTGTCTCCACCCTCTTCTGCTTCACCCCCCACTCCCCCACTCAAGCTACGTCTCTACCTGGAGAACACTTCCTCACTTAGGACACAGCTAGAACCTGTCACCGTGTCTCTTTTTCACCTTTAGAACCACTGTGGGCACAAGCCACGTCTGTCTTTCTGTGATCCCACCCAGCTAGTGCCTACCTTCTCTGAGAGTCCTTACCACATCAATGGACTTGGGGGTGCTGAGCTCAAAAGATGACCCCCAAACAATTCTGCCTCTTCCTGTATGTGCTTTCTTCTGCCCCATCCAGAATCAGAACCTATGTCTTCTCTGCTTGAATTTTGGCTGGGCCTGGGGCTGCTTTGAGGAAATGACCTGTGCCAGGACTGGCACCTTCTGCCTCTTTCCTCTTGGGATACTTTTCCTGGGGCGCTCCTTGGAATCCAGCCATGAAGCATTGAGAAGCCCATACTGCAGGGCTAGGCCACTTGTAGTCCCTACAGCTGCAGCCTCTGCCCCACTCTCTGCTGCTGCCATGTGAGCAAGCCACCTTGGATGTCTGGGCCTCCAGAGGACTGCATCCCTGGCCGACATCATGTGGAACAGAAGAACCACTATGCTGAACCCAGGCAACCAACACAATCATAAGATAATAAAAGAGTTATTTGTAGTCACTAAGTGTTGGGTGATTTGTTATAAGCAATGGAAAACTGAAACAATTTGTTTGTATGCCCTGCCAGACTGTAAACTTTCGGAGGACAGGCGCCAGTGTCTTGGTCATATTCATGTACCCAGCGCCTAGTGCAGTGGGCTAGCTCAGTGGTTAAGAACTCAGAATCTGTGTTCAAGGGGGCTGGAGTTGATCTCTACTCCACACCAGTTGTGTGGCTGTATCAGTCAGGCTTCAGTTAGGGCAGAAGAGCTACTAAGAGTGTTATAAGCCTAAGAGACTTATTCCAGGAATTGGACCTTAAGAAAATATGGCAAGAACTGAGAGGATGGAGGTCTAGAAGGGGAGTCAGAGATTCAGAGTGTCTACTCTGTCTGTCTGAAGTGGACAAGTCAGAGGTTTCTGGGAAATGATGATACCAAACATGCCCAGCCCCTAGAGTAGATGGACAGGGGATGCATAGCAAGGCCCAGTGAAAACTGCCCCCTGTCTACCTACTGCCTCTGTGGACTCACTGTCAACCTTCCAGTTGGGAGTGGGGGGCCTCTATTGTTCTGAGGGATCAGCAGTCAGAGTGACAAGCTAGATATGAAATAGAGGAGCGTGAGGACAAGCTGTGACCTGCTAGATGTCTTTGCATCCATCCAACACCATATGCAACCATGGTAACCTTCAGAGAATAATGGCCCCTGCTCTACTTTCACCTTAAAAATCTCCTATAACCCATAGCCAGATGGGGAAGGGAATCTGGGAAGCGTAGCTCCCATTTAAACTGGACTGACAGCACCATGCAGCTTTTGGCCTGTAGCAAATTACTTTTCTCTGAGCCTTGGTTCCTCATTAGTAAAATAGAGATAGTAATACTTACTAAACTCAGATTACTGGAAATATTCAATGAGAAATACATGCATAGTTGTCATATTCTAAATTCTCAATGCGTGCTAGCTGTGTTCTTTGTATTAGAAGAAGCCTATTCATGTTTGTTAGATGAATGAATTGAAACTCTTTGGCAAGGCATAAAGAGGGCAGGAAATAAGTCATGCCTTAGAAGTTCAGGGCCAAGCTGGAAGACTGTGGACCTCTTGTGGGACGCTTGAGGACAGAATAAATCTAGAAAATGTCTGTTAGACATCATCTGCACCAACTGGCATTAAGAATCAAGGAACCAGTACTGTGAGTTCAGTTCCATTTCATATCAATCCATCACTTCAGCTCTTCCAAGCCCAGATAAAGGCTGCCCTGGAGACCAGGGTGTCCAAGTGTCAGAAATCCTGAGTCCTAGTCCAACTCTGCCACTATTTACTCTATAAACTTAGGTAAACCCTTCTTCTGCTGTTGATCTCTGTCTTCCCATCTGTGCATGAAACAGCTGGACCAGATGATCAGAGGGTCTTTCTGTGCTTTCCTTCCACAGGGACCACTGAATGGAGGTGACATTCAGTTCAGAAAACTGCAGGCCACTCTAGAAGGGTTAACTATTCCACCTCACAGTGAAAATGAGACCACTGCATATGTGCAACTCACATTAACCTCTATAATGCATGCATTCCAAATCATAATTGTCGGGATAAATCGGAAATGCATGGTGGTAGATGCAGAGCCAGCCCATATTAGCTACCAGTGTGGGGGGCAGGAAGTGATGTGTTTTTATCACCTACAGTGTATCCTGTGTTTGACACTCATCATTTTATCATCCTTATGGTGACGCTGAGCCACGCGTTATCATCCCTAATTTCCAGTTGAAGAAATAGAAGCTCAGAAAGTTTGAGCAGCCCTGAGCTCTGCCCAGGTTTAAGCAGTGGCTCCATGATGACTTTGAGGTTGAACTCAAATTGGGTTGTTCTCAGAGCCTGTGCTCATTTCACAGCAGAAACTTCCCTTTGGGAAAGTCCAAAGTTCCACTCTCAGAATGGAGTGACTTTCAGTCTCTGCTGAAGACAGACAACTCAAGCTGGAGCTTTACTGACAAGGCAGGTAGGGAAAAGAGCTGTTGGCACCAGAGGTCAAGTCATGGTGAATGTCAAGGGTACAAATGAGGGCAGGGATGCCAAGCCAGGCTTCACTCATCATATGCTGCTGCTGCTAAGTTGCTTCGGTCATGTCTGATTCTGTGTGACCGACTCTGTGTGACCCCATAGACAGCAGCCCACCAGGCTCCCCTGTCCCTGGGATTCTCCAGGCAAGAACACTGGAGTGGGTTGCCGTTTCCTTCTCCAATGCATGAAAGTGAAAAGTGAAAGTGAAGTTGCTCAGTGGTGTCCGACTCCTAGCGACTCTGTGGACCACAGCCCACCAGGCCCCTCCGTCCATGGGGTTTTCCAGGCAAGAGTACTGGAGTGGATTGCCATTGCCTTCTCCATCACTCATCATATGGTGTTAGCTAATTCATGAACACCAGTATTAGGGCTCCGAGGGAAGCAGAGGGTTCTTAGCCTTCTATCTTTAGTTCAAGAAAGGAGAGGGGGAAAGAAGCCAGCATTGAAACGACCTGTGGTGCCCCATGAAGGCTTTGCTCTATCATGGGAAGTTTTGCAAATGCGGACATTTCCTCCCCTTTAATTCTCTAAGGCTGCCCAGAATTTCAGAGATACTAGCCATAGTGTGTGTCTCCAAGATATCTGCCAACAGTGGGTGGGCTGAAACCAGCTGTGGGAGCTAGGACAGGATCTGGGGCCTGAGAGCACATGTCTTTGCCTGGATCTGCACTAAGCAGATATTTGACACATAGCAGGATGTTGATTGCGGAGAAGGCAATGGCACCCCACTCCAGTACTCTTGCCTGGAAAATCCCATGGACAGAGGAGCCTGGTAGGCTGCAGTCCATGGGGTTGTGAAGAGTCGGACACGACTGAGTGACTTCACTTTCACTTTTCACTTTCATGCATTGGAGAAGGAAATGGCAACCTACTCCAGTGTTCTTGCCTGGAGAATCCCAGGGACAGGGGAGCCTGGTGGGCTGCCGTCCATGGGGTCGCACAGAGTTGGACACAACCGAAGCGACTTAGTAGCAGCAGCAGGACGTTGATTGAGTGGCTAGAAGGGTGGGCAAAGTCACTAGGCTGCAGGAAAATCTAGGAGAGATTCCAGAGCAGGTTTGGCAGAAGACGGGAACGTGAGATGCTGGCGCTCCCTTTTGTAGGGCAAACAGATGCCTTCATCTGGTGGCCTGCCCTGTCCTGACAAGCTCATCACTCTGGTTCCACTCTGGTTCCACAGTCCATCCTTCACACAGTCCTAGTGTGATCTCTTTATTCACCATGTAACTCAGACAATATGTCTGTTCTCCAGTAGACAAGCAATATGCAATGTACATCTTACACTGTGGCTCGCAAGGCCCAGCTTCCACCCACCTCCTACCACTCTGCACCTCAGTTTATTTGCTGTAGAAACTGAGCAAATACTCCCCATGCACACCTCAGCCAGTGTAGACTCAGTAAATGCTGAATGACTTAGTAAGTAGGCCAGCAGACCTGAGCTACTGATCAGATTGCATCTGCCCCTTGATCTTTTTTTTCCAGCTTTACTGAGATATTATTGACCTGCAACATATGTAAGTTTTAGGTGTATATCACACTACAAAATTACTACCACAGTAAGTTTACTTAATACCTCTATCCATTCACATAATTATGATTTTATGTGTGTGGTGATAGCATTTAAAATCTACTCTCTTAAAAACTTTCTAATATAGAACACAGTGGTTAATTACAGTCAGCATGCTGTGCAGTAGACCCTAGATCCTATTTGCATACAGCTGGAATTTGTGCCCTTTGAACCAACATCTCCCTATTACCACCCAGCCCCTGGCAACCATCATTCTACTTTCCATGAGTTCAGCTCTTTTAGGTTCTGCATGTGAGAACATACAGTATTTGTCTTTCTCTGTTCAACTTATTTTACTTAGCATGATGCCCTCAAAGTGTTAGTGTTAGTCACTCAGCCATGTCTGACTCTTTATGACACCATGGACTGCAGCCATGTAGGCTCCTCTGTTCATGGAATTCTCCAGGCAAGAATAGTGGAGTGGGTAGCCATTCTCTTCTCCAGGGGATCTTCCTGACCCAGGGATCAAACTCTGGTCTCCTGCACTGAAGGCAGATTATTTACTGTCTGAGCCACCAGGGAATGCCCTCAAAGTCTATCCATATTGTTGCAAATGGCAAGAGTTCCTTCTTTTTTCTGGTTGAATAATATTCTGTTGTATGTATGCATCACATTTTCTTTATTCATTCAGGTCATTGATGAACCCTTAGGTTGTTTCCATGTCTTGGCTGTTGTAAAGGATTTATCAATGAATATGGAATGCAGATATTTAAGACAGTGTTTTCATTTCCTTCAGAGAAATACCCAGGAATGAAATTGCTGGATCCAGATGGTAAAGCGTCTGTCTACAATGCGGGAAACCCGGGTTCGATCCTTAGGTCGGGAAGATCCTCTGGAGAAGGAAATGGCAATCCACTCCAGTACTATTGCCCGGAAAATCCCATGTACAGAGGAGCTTGGTAGGCTACAGTCCATGGGGTTGCAAAGAGTCGGACACGACTGAGCGACTTCACTTCATAGTAGTCATATTTTTAATTTTTTGGAAGAACTTCCATACTGTTTTCCATAATGGCTGTAACCAATTTATATTCCCACCAGCAATATACCTGGGTTCCTCTTCTCCATCCTTGCCCACACTTATTTTCTCCATGGTGACCATTCTAACAGATATGAGGTGATATCTCATGGTTTTAATTTGCCTTTCTCCTAGTGATCAATGATGCTGAGCATTTTTTCATGTTACCTGTTGGCTATTTGTATGTCTTCTCTAGAAATATGTCCATTTAAGTCTTTTGCCCATGTTTTAATCAGATTTTTTGCTATTATATGAGTTCCTTATGTATTTTATATATTAACTCACCAGGCAGATGATTTTCATCTATTTCCTCCTATTCTGTAGGTTGTCCTTTTATTTTGCTGATTGTTTCTTTTGCTGTGCAGAAGCCCCTTTATCTTTTCCAATCCCCTTCTTCTGCGTGTAAGGACCTCACTTTGGAGAAAGTCAGTTTTCCACTTTCCTCTGACTAGATTTGACCAAATTCCCACTCACTCCTCCCAGCATCTAATAGAAGAAGTTCTTAAAGGGACTTGTTCAGCCAAACATACATCCTGATGCAGTGATCGTGGGAGCCCTGTAGAGGGGAAGTGACTGGGCCAAGGTTAGGGAGAGGCAGGGCAGGGCCTGGGCTCCAAAGTCGGGAAGAAAACCCCGGGACTCGCACCATGGAGGACCCCTAGATGGAGCCAGTGGCCTCAGCATTCCTCTGGACCCCAATAGGCTGTGACCCAGAATGGGATGCAGTCCAGCACCTGTGTGCCCTGGTCACTCCACAACAGCCTCTTGGCTGAACCTGAGCCCCTCCTGCCTCCAGGACCTCTGAGAACATCTTGAGTCAGCCCCAAGGAGGATGGCCTCCCTGTTCTAAGAACAAGAGGGAAGCCAAGGAGGAAGATAGAGGAGGCGTCTAAGTTCACTGTGAGGTGGGAGAGGAAGATGCTCCCAGAAGGAAGATTTCACAGTTAATGGAAGGAGGGACCCGGGGTGAGGAAAGGAGGTGCAGCAACGTAGCAAAAGCGTGCGGGTAGCATCGCTTTTTACAGTCCGCACAGGAGGGATGAATGCAAGGGCCCCAGAGTCAAACCTGCGGAGTTTTCCAATCTCAGCTCTGATTTCAGGACCTTGGCTAAGTCACTTAACTCTCTAAACCTGTTTCCTTGACTGTAAATCAGGGAGAGCAGTAGGTACTGCTCTGCAGTAGACTCCTGCTCAGAGGCCCCCACTGCTGATCGGGGAAAGGGTGCCACGGGCCTCATCACTGACCAGCCTGCTTCTAGCCCCCAGCCTGCGAGAGAGAAGTGGTGAGCAGAAGCTGCCCTTTGTTCTGCCTGACAGCACCCCTACTTGGATGTGCGCAGCCCCCCTCACACTCCTACCCCCTGACCTTCTTTTCATCCAGCCAGAAAAGGTGACGCACTGGCCTGGCCGCTCCCACATTTGATATTTGTCTTCTCATCTCAATAGGAAGACTGTGGGGATGTTTCCCGAAAAGTGAATGGGGAGCACGTGGCTTGGTTGAATGACAGACGCCTGCAGTGGAAAAGTTGATGACTCCTCAGGCCTTGAGGTGTCCAAATAAAGCCAGGAAGGGACTGAATGAACAAGCCACGTGTTCTCTGGGAAACAGCGTCTTGGCAGCAGGGACCTCAGGGAAAGAATTTTGATGAGCATAGTTCCTCCAGCTCCCCAGATCTGACACCCTTACACAGCCAGAGAACAGTCATCCAACCCAGGAACTGAACATTTCTACAGGAGTGCTGACTAACTTAACAGAACACAGGCAAACCTGCCAGGATCCAGTCTGGGGTCCCCGTCTGTATTTAGCGCCATGAGTAGAGTCACGGGTGGCCTCAAGGCAGCCAGTCCCACGGCTCCTCAGGACCAGTGGGGGCATCGCCACAGCAGGGGCGGGCAGGGCAGAGCTGGCCTCTGCAGGCCTCTCTCCTTAGAATGACCTCCTGGCTCCTCAAAGCCCCGTGTGGCTGACATCTGGCTGCAGGCCCAAACTCACCTATCACTGTGGGTGCACCCTCCAGGCAGCCTGTCCCTTCCTCATCACTCGCTGTTCTGACAGGGCCCAACGGGGAAACTGAATCTGCCACTCAGTCCCCTGCAAGTGTGGGTCCCTGATGGTAATCTCCCGGTTCCAACAGAGGTCTTGCAGAATATAGAGGTGAAGAAAGACGGACCCTCCCTTCAGCCTGCTTGTGAGATGGAAAATACACCTTGTGGACTATGGCCTTTTGTCTGCAACACTTCTTTCCCTGGACAGTGGACTGAGGGTGGGTGCCCCTGCTCACCTACCACGTGCGGGGCCCCTCCAGCCCCCCTGGGCCCAGACTTTGGCACCAGTAACAGTTTGTGCTTTGGGCAAGATGCCCTCTCTTGTTGGCCCTCTTTGCTTCTGTCTGGTTGGCTTCACACCTCATGAACAGTGGTTTGTTTTTGTTTTGCAGAGAAGGAAAGCTTGTGTGTGGGCAGGAGGGACAGGGAGTAAAGCCCCCTCATCTTTGCTCCCTCCTTTGTGCAGGGCCCCACAGGCAGTGAGGAGATAATAAATATTTACTGAATTAAATTAGCTCAAACTTCATCCAGAGCATCTCAGACCAAGGGCTCATTTTACAGATGAGGGTATGGGGACCCGGGGAGGGGACGCCCTCTGTGTGGGGCCTGAGAAGCATGGACACACTGGACGCTTGTTAGTACTGTCTGGGAACCTTGATGGCACCTGATGCTCAGCTGGCATCCTGACCGATTAAGTCAGAATTCCGGGGTGCGACCAGGTGCAGGTGTGAAAGCTCTGCAGGTGATCCAGGTGATTTGGTTGGCAGGCCCTGGCCTCAGGGGAAGGTGAAGGCAGGACCTATATGTGGAGACCAGACCAGAGAGGGTGCTGTCCGTGCCCCTGCCGACCCTCACCGAGGAGGGGTATCTTTGGTGAGTTGAGTGGATGGAGAGAGCACTGGGCATTCAACACATGCGCATCTTGTGTCTCCTGGCCCTGCTGAGAAACCTGCACTGCGGTTGGATGACCCAGGACAGGCTAAGGGGCAGCAAGCCATCCCAAGGTGGTCCCGAGCCCAGACTAGAGAGAAAGGGCCAAACTCAGAGTCCCGCTATCCCGAGGAACAAGACAGGACCCCAGCCCTCCATGCCCAGCTTTCTCCAGCTGTCTGTGCCTTCTTATCATCAGCAAGAGAGCTGAAACAAGTATGGATCCTAAAATCTCTCAAGGCAGCAATTTTGTTTACCATTTTCTTACTCCAAGGGCACACTTTAGAGAGACCGGAATGATGCAGGCTTGCCTACCATCAGGAGACACAGGGCCACCCACTCGGGGTCTGCGCAGTGGTTTTCTGCCCCAGACTGCACAGCACTGCATTGGGTTCTGCAAAAGATAAGACTTCTTAAAAATAATCACACACCATTTCACACCTAAAAATAATTCCTTAAGATCATTAAATATCCAGTTAGTGTAACTGACTATCTCATAGTTTATTTTTATGGTTTATTTACTCAAAAGAGGACCCAATAAGATTTACCCACTGCATTTGATTAATGTGACTCTGAAGTCACAGTCTATAGTTTTTTTTTTATCAGTTATAAGCTGAATTACTTCCACTGAGAGAAACTTTCCTTCATCAAATACTTAGCTTGAGATACCATTATGTTGGAAAGGAAGGTTAAATGCTAAGTTCTTTTCCTCTAGATACCACTCTTCAGAGTAAATAATTAGTTATCCAGCATCCTCCAAATGTATCAATGTGTGTTTTTATTTATTTATTTATTTTGAGCATCATTAACACTGGGCTTTTACCACACTTGACATCTTTCTCTGTATTTCAATTATTTCTCTTACTGATATTCAAACTGTCCCTCTTTGAGCGGTGGGAGCTTAAGTTGGCTCCTGAGTCTTTCGGTCCTGACATCAAAGGTTTTTTGGGTTTTCTTGTTGTTGTTTTTTAAATTTTATTGAAATATAGTTGATTTACAATGTTGTGTTAATTTCTGCTGTATAGCAAAGTGATTCAGTTACACCTATATATATTCCTTTTCATATTCTTTTCCATTATGGCTTATCATAGAATACTGAATATAGTTTCCGGTATTACACAGTAGGAACTTATTGTTCATCCATCATATAGAGAGTAGTTTGCATCTGCTAATTCCAACCTCCCAATCCTTTCCTCTCCCATCACCCTTTGGCAACCACAAATCTGTTCTCTATATAGTATCTCCGAGTGTGTTTCTGTTTCATAGATTTGGTCATTTGTGCCATATTTTAGAGGCCACATATAATATTATTTGATTTCATATGGTATTTGTCTTTCTCTTTCTTACTTTGCTTAGTATGATAATCTCTAGGTCAATGCATATTGCTTCAAATGGCATTATTTCATTCCTTTTTGTGGCTGAGTAATATTCCATTGTATGTGTGCACCACATCTTCTTTATCCATTCATCTGTCAATGGACATGTAGGTTGCTTCCTTGTCTTGGCTATTTTAAATAATGCTGCCATGAACATTGGGTGTATGACTCTTTTTGAATTATGACTTTCTCAGGATATATGCCCAGGAGTGGAATTGCTGGATCATACGGTAGCTCTACTTTCAGTTTTTATGAGGAATCTCCATACTGTTTTCTGTAGTGGCTGTAACAAATTTATAGTACCATCAACAATGTAGGAAGGTTCCCTTTAAGTAACATGTTCTCCAGCATGTTACTTATAGACTCTTAAAATTTTATTTTGTTGTTTATTTTTGATGGCACTGGGTCTTTGTTGCTATGCATGGGCTACTCTCTAGTTGCGATGTGTGGGTTTCTTGTTGCGGTGGACTTGGCTGTTGCAGAACACATGCTCTAGGGTGCACGGGCTTTAGTAGTTGCAGCTCAGGGGCTCTGGAGACCATATAGATCCAGTTGTTGTGGTGCATGGGCTTAGCTGCCCTGTGGTATGTGGAATCTTCCTAGATCAGGGATCAAACCTGTGCCCCCTGCATTGGCAGGAAGGCTTCTAACCACTGGACCCCAGGAAAGTCCTAGACTTTTTGATAATGATCATTCTGACTGGTGTGAGATGGTACCTCATTTTAGTTTTGATTTGAATTTCTCTTTTTTTAAATGTACTTTATTTATTTATTTATTTATTTTAATTTTTATTTTTACTTTATTTTACTTTACAATACTGTATTGGTTTTGCCATACATTGACATGAATCCACCACGGGTGTACATGCGATCCCAAATATGCACCCCCCTCCCACCTCCCTCCCCACAACATCCCTCTGGGTCATCCCCATGCACCAGCCCCAAGCATGCTGTATCCTGCATTGGACATAGACTGGTGATTCGATTCTTACATGATAGTATACATGTTACAATGCCATTCTCCCAAATCATCCCACCCTCTCCCTCTCCCTCTGAGTCCAAAAGTCCACTATACACATCTGTGTCTTTTTTGCTGTCTTGCATATAGGGTCATCATTGCCATCTTTCTAAATTCCATATATATGTGTTAGTATACTGTATTGATGTTTTTCTTTCTGGCTTACTTCACTCTGTATAATCGGCTCCAGTTTCATCCATCTCAACAGAACTGATTCAAATGTATTCTTTTTAACAGCTGAGTAATACTCCATTGTGTATATGTACCACAGCTTTCTTATCCATTCATCTGCTGATGGACATCTAGGTTGTTTCCATGTCCTGGCTATTATAAACAGTGCTGCGATGAACATTGGGGTACATGTGTCTCTTTCAATTCTGGTTTCCTCGGTGTGTATGCCTAGCAGTGGGATTGCTGGGTCATATGGCAGTTCTATTTGCAATTTTTTAAGGAATCTCCACACTGTTTTCCATAGTGGTTGTACTAGTTTGCATTCCCACCAACAGTGTAGAAGGGTCCCCTTTTCTCCACACCCTCTCCAGCATTTATTGCTTGCAGATTTTTGGATCGCAGACATTCTGACTGGTGTGAAGTGGTACCTCATTGTGGTTTTGATTTGCATTTGTCTAATAATGAGTGATGTTGAGCAGCTCTTCATGTGTTTGTTAGCCATCCGTATGTCTTCTTTGGAGAAATGTCTATTTAGTTCTTTGGCCCATTTTTTGATTGGGTCGTTTATTTTTCTGGAATTGAGTTGTACAAGTTGCTTGTATATTTTTGAGATTAGTTGTTTGTCAGTTGTTTCATTTGCTATTATTTTCTCCCATTCAGAAGGCTGTCTTTTCACCTTGCTTATATTTTCCTTTGTTGTGCAGAAGCTTTTAATTTTAATTAGATCCCATTTGTTTATTTTTGCTTTTATTTCCAGAATTCTGGGAGGTGGATCATAGAGGATCCTGCTGTGATTTATGTCGGAGAGTGTTTTGCCTATGTTCTCCTCTAGGAGTTTTATAGTTTCTGGTCTTACATTTAGATCTTTAATCCATTTTGAGTTTATTTTCATGTGCGGTGTTAGAAAGTGATCTAGTTTCATTCTTTTACAAGTGGTTGACCAGTTTTCCCAGCACCACTTGTTAAAGAGATTGTCTTTACTCCATTGTATATTCTTGCCTCCTCTGTCAAAGATAAGGTGTCCATATGTGAGTGGATTTATCTCTGGGCTTTCTATTTTGTTCCATTGATCTATATTTCTGTCTTTGTGCCAGTACCATACTGTCTTGATGACTGTGGCTTTGTAGTAGCGCCTGAAGTCAGGCAAGTTGATTCCTCCAGTTCCGTTCTTCTTTCTCAAGATTGCTTTGGCTATTCGAGGTTTTTTGTATTTCCATACAAATCTTGAAATTATTTGTTCTAGTTCTGTGAAAAATATCACTGGTAGCTTGATAGGGATTGCATTGAATTTGTAAATTGCTTTGGGTAGAATACTCATTTTCACTATATTGATTCTTCCGATCCATGAACATGGTATATTTCTCCATCTATTAGTGTCTTCTTTGATATCTTTCATCAGTGTTTTATGTTTTTCTATATATAGGTCTTTAGTTTCTCTAATAATTAGTGATGATGAGCACTTTCTTATGTGCCTGTTGGGTCATCTGCATATCCTCTTTGGAGAAATGTCTATTTAGGTCTTCTGTTCATTTTGCTATTGGTTTGTTTATTTTTGAGCTATATGAATTGTTTGTATATTTTGGCAATTAAGCCCTAATCACTGACCTCAAGAGTCTTTGAAAACTTCCTTGCTTTTGAAATAGTATCTCAAGATGTCCAGGTTTACCTTCTACAGTCCTGGACCATTTGTCCAAGAATCTCTGGTTCTTTTGAATGGAAAATGATTTTCCATTATCTGGAAACTAGGCTACTCAATGGTTGGCCATTATTTATGGCATTTTCAATGGACAGGACAACCAAGTAGCTCTCTTCTGTTTTTGTTTCATTTTCAAGACCAAATACATCATAAATTTATACTGATTATTTTCAGTCCAAATTTAGGATTATGGGGATTTTATTGAAACTTTTAAAATTCTATACTTATATATCTTTTACACTGAAGATCTTGGTTCCAGCAACATTATTGTAATCACTTATATGCCTAAATTTAACAATAAATGCAATAATTTCAGAAAATAAACTGGTATCATTACTAACAAAATAACGATAAAAACAAGTTTTTTAAAAAAATTCTTTTTGTCTTAAACTATATACTGTTAAGTATATTATAATTAACTGAAACCATTCTTCTGTGTGTAGTTATTCCACAAATTTGATATGTTAGGGTCATTTGTTTAATTTTCCTTTTTATTTTTAGAAATTGCTTTTTACATTTTTCATTTAATTTTATTTAAAAACATTAAAAAAAATTTTTTGGCCATGATACACAGCGTGCAGGATATTAGTTCTCCAAACAAAGATTAAACCTGGGCCACCACAGTGAAAGTGCTGAGTCATGGTTAGTTTTACAAAACTCTCATTTAGTTTTATAATTATGTAAAACATTAACTTGGTTCCAAAGTCAAGCATATAGCGTAAAATAAGGTACATAAAGGAAATCTAGTTCCTTTCCTAGTCCCATCCATCAAGCTCCTTCCCTCCCCCCATGTGTTACCATTTTACTTTTATAATTTCTGTTAAATTATTTTGAATAAATTAGCTTTGAAATTAAGCATGTGTGTGTGTATGTGTATGGCCTCACCTTTTTTGATAAAAGATAGCATAACTATGTACCTTGTTCTCTATCTTTCTTTTTTCGCTTAACATAGTATTTTTGAGAAATGTTTCATATCAGTGTATGGAGCTGTGCATCATGCCTCTGTACAGAACTCAATCATAGAATTTTACCATGGTGTATTCAATCATTCCCTACCTCAGACATTTAGCTTGTTGGTAGTGTTTTATTCTTACTAATAGAGCTGCAATGGAGAGTTTTGTGCATGCATCTTACTTTTTTTTTTTTTTGTCAGTGCATTTTTGAGGATAGATCAATGCATAAGAATTATGTTAGATATTGGAAAATTCTTTATTTTCTTGGGCTCCAAAATCACTGCAGATGGTGACTGCAGCCATGAAATTAAAAGACATTTGCTCCGTGGAAGAAAAGCTATGACAAACCTAGATAGCATATTAAAAAGTAGAGACATTATCTTGCTGACAAAGGTCCGTCTAGTCAAAGCTATGGTTTTTCCAGTAGTCATGTATGGGTGTAAGAGTTGGACCATAAAGAAGGCTGAGCACTGAAGAATTGCTGCTTTTGAACTGTGGGGTTGGAAAAGACTCTTGAGAGTCCCTTGGACTGCAAGGAGATCCAACCAGTCCATCCTAAAGGAGATCTGTCCTGAATATTCATTGGAAGGACTAATGCTGAAGCTGAAGCTCCAATACTTTGGCCACCTGATGGTGGCCAAAGAACTGACTCATTTGAAAAGACCCTGCTGCTGGGAAAGATTGAAGGCAGGAGGAGAAGGGGACAACAGAGGATGAGATGGTTGGATGGCATCACCAATTCAATGGACATGAGCTTGAGCAAGCTCTGGGAGTTGGTGATAGACAGGGAAGCCTGGCATGCTGCAGTCCATGGCGTCGCTAAGAGTCGGATATGACTGAGTGTCTGAACTGAACTGATTGGAAAATTCTCCTCTACAGGTGTAGCTGGGTGGAGGTGAGATTAGTTGGACAAGACTCTTAAGGATGCACATTTTAAAAGATTATTTATTTATTTATTTTGGCTGTACCGGGTCTTTGTTGCTGCGTGGACTGCTGCATTGAGGCAAGCAGGGGCTACTCTTTGTTGCAATGCTTGCACTTCTCATTGCGGTGGCTTCTCATGGGCCCTAGGGCACTTGGGCTTCAGTAGCTGTAGCACGTGGGCTCAGTAGTTGGGGGTTCCCAGGCTCTAAAGCACAGACTCAACAGTTGTGGTGCACGGGCTTAGTTGCTTCATGGCGTGTGGGATCTTCCTGGACCGGGGATTGAACCCAAGTCTCCTGTATTGGCAGAAGGGTCCTATCCACTGAGCCACCAGGGATGTTCTCAGGGTGCACTTTTTGAGTCAAGTTTCTGCTTTTAGGAATTTGGATGCTAATATATTTTGGTAAATCATACCATCAATCAAAAATGATTTGATTCATGTAAAAAAAAAAGCTAATTATTTCCCAGAAGTAGATGGGTTTGCATTTCAAATTTTTGTTTCTGTTATGTTAAATTTATAAAATTTTGCACCCAGCTTTAGTTCAGGATCCTTTCTGAACGACTTCCAAGGAATCATTGTTTAGAATTTACTGTGCAAAAGGAATTGGTGAGATGCTGGGCTAAACACTGGTCAGGATAAGAGAAATATGAGACATTCTTATCTTGGCTTTCCAGAAGCTTATAATCCAGCTGAGGTGATAGGACTGAAAAATAACTATAACATAAGATAGTATGTAATACAGCTAAGCAAGATTTGCAGAGAAATATCACCATGAGAGGAGGACATTTCAAGCTAGCTTGATCAGGAAATGGTTCAGAGAAAAAGTGGGATTTGACTGAATTTGGGCTGTGAAGGAAGCACCTTTATGAGCGAAGGTGGGAAAAGGCAGGGGGCATGTGAGTTTTAGGCGAAGATCCACATCTGGGGACAATCCTGGGCCCAAGGTTAGGCTGGGTTGGGAGGAACAGGGAGAGAGAGGTTGAATCTGGGCTGCCTGACATCATTAGGAAGTCACTGAGGGCAATGAGAAGTGGGGTTCCCTGATTAAACTGGCACTGTGGGGATATCAGCTGGGTCCTGTGGACAGACAAAGGCATCATCTCCTGGAGCAGGGAGAGCTGGTAAATGGTGCAGACTTGCCAGATTTAATGTAACAGGACTGAAGAGCTGCCCCTGAGGAGGAAGGCACACGTGGGGGTGATGACCTGACTGTCAGGGCAGGTGAGGGAGGGATGAGTGAGATGGTGAGGTTCTGTGTCTGCAGGGCTGGGGGAAAGAGGACTGCATTGGCTAGGAGGGAGAGAGCTATACTTTCACCAGTTTCGCATGGAAATGCTGTCCACACTGTCTTAAGTCCGAGTGATCTAGGTGGAGGTCATGACTGAAGTCCTCAGAAGGGCCAGTTGTTGATGAGGTTGTCTGTGTGCAACTCTGGAGAACGCGTGGGCTCCCCGATGTCCCCTGGGGTGAGGGAGAAGGTGGCCGAGCTCCTCTGTGTCTCTCACAGTGCAGGGTCTGGGACTCTTGCTGGAAGCCGTGCCAATTTCCTCCCGACTCCACTGGGAGGTTTTCGAAGTTGCAGAGTCGAGGTGGACATCTGGCCATCCAGCATCATTTTTATCCTGATCTCAATAGCAATCCTCTTAAAGTTCATCCCTCCCCAACACCTTGTCCCTGTGGTCCAAGGGGACACCCTCCAGACCTGGCTCTAGGAGGTGGTAAGTAACCCAGGGACGCAACCCACCTAATATTTCCAGGCCAGTGTGTGGTTCAGGAATGACCATTGCAACCCAATTTAGAATTTGTGTTGTTCCACTGGGGAAGCGGTCTCTCTGGTTTTTTCCCACTGGATTTGAACCTGAGAGGATGTAAGGCTGAGGTGACTGTGGGCATCAAGTCACCATGTGGCTCCTGGGAATCAAGTCAACACCACCAAGACAGCACAGGTTGTCTTTTTAAAACTGTTTGGCATGGAGACTGCATGCCTGCGTGCAGGTTAGATTCTGTGACATCCTATGGCCTACTAGCTGGCATCCTACCTACCTTCACAGGGGGTTGCTGAAGCCCTTTATATAATTTATCAGTGAAATGAGTGATGTGGAAGCACACGGGTGACCAGAAAGACCCTGCTCTCCTCTCCCCTCTGTCTGATCAGATTATAGACATCCCAGCAGCCTGATGACTGCCATCCTGGCAACCTGGCTCTTCGGGTCCTGCACACCCCTTTCCCAGAGAATGGCGATGGGCGCTCCCCTCAGAGTGAATCTTTCAAGCAGATGCTCATTGGAAGATCCGAAGACAGAGTGGGGCGCTGCAGAGCTCAGGTTCTGCAGGGAAAATCATTTTCCTTCTACCCTTCTGGGTTCTTGAAATATCAGACAGA
Source organism: Ovis aries (assembly GCF_016772045.2). Lineage (NCBI taxonomy): Eukaryota > Metazoa > Chordata > Mammalia > Artiodactyla > Bovidae > Ovis > Ovis aries. Next base: position 37,491,567 of record NC_056056.1, on the reverse strand, counting down.
TTAACAAGAGAATAATCAAAAATTGATTAGCATGTATCATCCCTCCTGTATTCATAGAGATACCCAGGGAAAACTGAGTAACTCCCCAAGGTGGCTTAGAATCCAGGCTGAAATACCACTTAATGGAAAGGGGAGGGAGAAAGTAACCTTCTTAGGGGAGAGTGAATGGTGATCAGGAAAGATGAATGGGACCTTGGAATAGATGGGGGTGTGTGGGGGGGTGGGGAGTATGGCCTTTTGTGACAAAGTGTGTGGGTGTGTTCTCTCCTCTCCTGTGACGAGAGTCAGTCAGTTTGATGAAACCGCCAGGGAGGGGATTTATGGAGACTGAGTTCCTTTTGGAGGATCTCTTTAGGTAGAAAAGGGGAGTTCAGAGATCGCCCTTCCCTGTATTTGTTATTTTTCAAGTTCCTACAACTGAAAATAATCAACATACCAACGTGGTCTATTTGGGGTGGCATGCCCTGAGTGCCTATATGCATATATTGGGGTGGGCATATTCTGCTACCCTTAAGTCCCACGACTTTTGTGTCTGTTGGCTAAGTATGTTTTTATGCACTTGTCAGGCTTTGGTAAAAGGTGTGCCTTCCTAGTTTCAGCTTCCCTGACAGTGGAGGAGCAATGAGTAGAGTCCCACTTGCCTCTTAGAGCTGCTGATGTGGATATTCCCCGTTGACCCCCCTTTTTGTGGCATGACCACATTCCCCTCAGGCTGAACTGAGAGATGGAGGAAGAGAATGTTCTGAGGACATTCACTGAGCACTGAATTCGGCTGTGGCCCCTGGGCTTTTTCAAGGATGAAGGCATTATATCCCCTTTTTGCTCTGGCATTTTGTTTCAACCATCTGTGAAAGAGAGTCCTAACTGATCAGCTCTTCCCCAACAGGACACACGGTGAAACTGTAATGATATGGCACCCAGTCATCCCTGCACGAACAGAAGTCCAACACACATGTAAACTCTATTCAATTCATTCCACTTTATTCTGGGATGGATACTAGAGACCACAACTCACAAACATACCAGTGGACATTGAAAACTAAGGCCATTCTGTGAGTTATTTTTAAAACCTAGTGTTTTGCACATAATGATCTTTTTTAAAAAATGAATTACCCAAACCAAGATTTCTCTTCTGAGATAAGAATATAAGGTCAGCACAAGACAGCTTTAGGGCCGTATCTAATCTGAAGTTCATCATGTGACAAGAGCATCTTTGTTTTCTACAATATAAATCACAGCCCTGAGGCAACCACTACCCTCAGCATCAAGTTCTCTTTTCCAGATGTCATCATAAAGTAGTATTGACCACAGTGACCAGTGTTCTATAAACCATATTTCTCCCAGTGAATAGCAAAGAGACTTTTACCTAAGAGACACACTGCAGGATTCTTGGAACAAGAAAAAGAAAGGGACCTGTAACTAAGGCACTGAAAGCACATTATTTATATAAAGAAATGTAAACAATTTAATACCAACAGGCTCCCTCCATTAGTCTCTGTTATAAAAGTGCACAAGGGCAGCACGGTCAGGCGCGTAAAGTCCGGGTGAGATGGGAACGTCTCCCTGGAGTCTCGGCCGCCGACGGTCGACGTCTGACCTGGGGCTGTGGACGTAACTCATTTCAAAGTGACTCAAGAGGAAGCTGTGTTTTAGTAGCATGACAAACAAGGAAAGGATTTTACGAAGGGCTTTAAATTATGGGCTCTGACATTTATTTTTCTTTCAGTCTTCCACCACGTTCTTCCCCTGAATTTTACAATTCCTTTGGCTTGTTTCATCAGAGAGGCCTGGTGGGAAAACTGGTGGCCTCATCAGCGCCCTTCCTTGTAGGTTCCTATTTTAAGTGTAATCTTTCACGTCCCCTATAAACCACACTCGCTTTATTGAAAACGTTTCCAAATGGGAACGACGTGACAAGTGGACACACAGCACTGTAAACATTTCAAACTCCACTGAGTTTACTTTTGATGGACTGAAAGGGCTCTAAGATGGAGGCGAGGGCCCATATGCAGCCAGACAAGGGGCTGCTGAGTCCAGGGGGAGGGTGGGAGGTGGGGAGGGGCTCCTTCCTGGGGCCAGGCAGGACTGAAGCTGCATTAACCTCTACTTGACACTACTACTAATCTCTACTTGCTATCCGTTTTAGAGCCCAAATCATGGACCATATATTTCTTTAAAGAAGAGAATAAAAAGATGGGTAGGAAAACAAATAGTTACAATTTTAAAAGAAGGCTTATTGCAACCCCCCCTCGCCCCCCCCCTAAAAAACACAAAACACACCCCCAAACACACACACAAAACACCCCCAAAAGGCAACTTTTTTCTTTTTAAAGTTACCACTTCTGAGTCTTAGAGCAAGTACAATATCTCTGTTTCTGGGCTAATGAGTTCTGGGCACTATAAAAGGGGCTTGCGTTTTATCATAAAATGTTTGTTTTTTTAAAGACCAAAAGAAATCATGTTTTAAAAAGGAAGCGTTCCCCCTTTACAGGTTTCAGAGGGTTAAAGAGGACCTGCCGTTAAAGCCAGAGGAGCCATCGGAAGCTTGGAGGAAGGGTTGGCCGCCTACATCACTAACACCTACAAGGTAGAAAGTACGGCCTCTCTCTCACCCAGGACAAGGGCAATCCTGATCGCTAAACTATTTCTTGCTTCCAAATATAAGCAGAAGTCTGAGAAAGACCTAAATTAAAAACTTCTTTTATTGGGGGTTGGGGCGGGGGAGAGAAGGTTTAAAAAAAATAACCACCTTTAAAACCACTGAAGAGCTGGGTCTGGAGCAGATGTGGGTAGTAACGAGTCAGAAGCCCCAGCCATACTGCAAACAGCCTTGGGGGAGGAGTTCAATAGGCTGGGCCTTCAGTAGAGGCACTAGTTAGAACTCTCCAAGTGAAGGTGGTGTGCAGACAGAGGGCTGCTGCAACCAGGACCTTCCGGAAGAGTCTGCCTGGTAAGTCCAGCTCACAGCGTGCTTGCCTTTCCTGGCGATGCCTGTGTCCACTGTTCACCGGATGGAAATCACCGTCCAGCAAAAATAAGACATCACTGAGAAAGCACTTGTGCCAAGAGTATACCAAGCTAGAAAGAATGTTTGAGGCTGGTTCAAGGCAGGAATAAGCAGGCAGGTCTGCTTTACAGCACAAGACTTTTAATTGCCCCATCTTTTCTGCTACTCTGACCAGCATTCCCATTCGGACAAAATAAATAAATAAATTTAAAAAGTAATTGGCTACTCTGACCAGCATTCCCATTCGGACAAAATAAATAAATAAATTTAAAAAGTAATTGCCAGGCTCCAGTGGAGTGGAAACCTCGACCACATGTTTCGTTTTTTTTTTTTTTTTTGCCCCAGAAGGAGATTGGTACTGTTGGCTTGCTGGATTTTCCACTGACTCCAAACGACAGGAATATTTAGGAGAACAATTGGTCAAAAGTGGGCTTAAATTTTACTAGTGAAAGAGGAAGCCTGAGACTAAAAAAGAGAGAGATCCCTATCATTAAGAAAGGATTCATTTTTGTCACCATTTTGATTTTAATAAAATTTGTCAAGGCTACAAGGGTTGAATAATTTAGATTAAACCATCATGGCCCTGTCTGCAAGTGTTTTTGTTGTTGATTTAGTGGCAGAGGTTAGACACACGTGCACATGTAGAAAATACAATAACCTTCCTTTTTGTGGCAGGTTTTAAAGAAATATTTCAACTAAGACACAACTTCAAAAGTGAGTTTCTGACGGCAATACCAGAATGTTCTCTGAAAGGTAAGTGACTTTGATGTATACCATTGTTAATGCAGAAAAGCGACACCTGCCAACACTCTGTAATGAAACAAGTGCTAAATATGCAAAGGTACACAGAAGTGAAGAACTGAACTGTTTGAACTCTGAGCTTTAAAAATTTAAACTAAGGTTTCTGAGTGGAGAGCCTGTGGTTGCTCCCTGAGACTCGTCTAGGTCTTATTTTCTGCGTGAGAAAAGGGCACCAGTGGTTTTCTGATGTCTCGGTCAGTGCAAGGCTAAATGCCAAGGTTTCATGAATAATGAAGGGCTTCCTATCAAAATGTTTGTTCGGCTTAAGGAGAAGGGGTTTTTGTCTTCTGGTCTTAAGGAAGGATGCAAGAGTTTGGCATGGAAAGGGGTGCAGGGACAGCGCCGAGAGGGAGCTGGGAGGAAGGTCTCTCACCTCCACAGTCAAGTGCCAGCACTTGACCTGGGCTGGTGCTCAGGAGCTTCAGCTCTGCCTCCCATCTGGGGAATTTGTCAGGAAGCAGGACTGGACCTGTAAGATATCTGTGTACCTTGACTGCTAACAGCCTGATGATTGTTTAACTCCGGCCCGCGTTAATTTTGCCGCCATCGCTCCCTGCTACACAGTGTTGAAATTACATTCAGAGATTTAAAAAGAAAAAAAAGTCATGTGTGTAGCAATATTGTTCCACAAAACTAAGTGCAAAATATCTTTAACAAATAATGACGGTTGTAAGAAATATTTGACACAGTCATGCAAAAATGCATCTCCATTTACAAAGGCTTAGAACATTTCCGAAATATGCCCTAGGCTTTTCCACCGTGAACCTTAACCATCTTACTCGTTTTTCTTTGCGTTTAAATGTGGCTGTTTGTGTAAGAGGCGGTAACATGCAAGTTCGAGGATCTCCAGTCCACCAAATATTCTCTCCTGCAGCACGAAGATGACAATGACGATGATAAAATACCACCGGACAAGACTGTACAGGTAGATGAACAGGCACATTGTGGGGCTGAACAGGGTCCAGTAGAGGATGGAGAGAAATTTGACCACCAGGACCCTGAGATCTGACTTGCAAGGAGGAACGACTGTCTGCCCTGTGAAGGAAAAATTCTTCTCCCCTTGATAGAAGGAGCGCAGCCTCTCTTCTTTCTCCTCCCACCGCTTGTAGCACCAGAGCTGGAGGTCCTCCTTGGACTCGGGGAGGGTGTTCACGGGGTACCGGTGGACGTGGAAGTGGATCTCCTTGGGAAAGTCCCCGAGGAGGAGGTGCTTCTCTGTCTGGGGAATGTTGTGAGGGTATGCCACCGTGATGTCATGGACGGCGTCAAGGTTCTTACCTAGGTTTTGGAAAAGATTAAATACAGACAGAATAAAGATCCATTTGGACAGCAATGCTGATTCACACTGAAGGCAGGGGGAAAAAAATCAGGACAGAGTGAACCAAGACGAACAAACAAGGGCTATAAATACCTGTGTTCCTGGGCTCTTGCGTCAATATTTAGCCGTCACTTAGTTTTTTATCTGCTTGCTAATTACCACAAAGACCTTTAGAAAGAAATTATCTTTGTTCCTAGAAATAAGAATCTTCCATTCAAGAATTAAATAGATAAGCACCTTAAATTAGATTTCAGATAGGAATTAACGCAGCTCTTCTCCACCAACAGGATTCACTGTTTCGAGATCTCCTATCAATAGACACCCTCTCTCCAAATAAAAAACTTTCTTTTGACTCAATATCACTATGAAGGCTACTGGAAAGAAAAACCCCGGGTCAGAGTTGATACAGTGGTCAGAGACATGCCTGAAAACTTCCATATGACTTTTTAATTTCTAGAAACATCAGTGTGAAGTCAAATTCAGAGACTGAATGAGACCCTGACTTAGTATGCCATCGTCCTTAAAAATTTCATTGTTTAGTTACCGTGGGGTCAAGTGTTTTCAGCAAAATCATATGCCAGGAGATGGAGAAGTGAACCGAAAAACGCCAATCCCTAACTTCACTCCAGAGCTCCCAGCAGCATCAGGGAGGCAGGCAAGCAGTGTCCTAAAGCAGAGAGCACTGCAGGGCTGAAGGCACTGACTGGGCTGGAGGCCATCCAGTGAGGACCCTCACTGTCAGCCTTGAGAACGGGAACTCAAGTCTGCAGGTGATAGAGAATCTCTTAAGGATTTTAAATAGACAAGGAATCAGAATTTGTTTCATTTGAGCAGGGGTTAGCTTGAGAGCAGTAACAAGAATAGTCTGGAGAGGACCAGGGGCAAAGAGGTTGGAAGAGTAGTTTGATCATTACAAGGCAAGAAGTGAAGAGGAGGCAGGGCCTAAAGGAAGTGAGGTGTTCAAAAAACATCACAAGGAAGGACTGACCCGACAGAGTGCTCAACTGGAGGGGGTGGAATGAGCCCAGGTTTATTTCTGTTTGGGGTTCTCGAACGGACTGGGGGAAGAGGGGATCTCTGAGATCAGAAATGTGACTAGAGTGCCATCTTTAAAGAATCAAGAGGATCACCCACGGAATCCTGTAAGAGGCCCAGGGAGGCTAAGTTTTTGGCCCAAGGACACACAGCGTGTCGATGCCTAATCTCTGAATGTTGCTTTCTTCCATACCAAGTTATCTTCGGTGAGAGACTTTCGATGTGAAATCTTGATTCATCACAGGACTCTATGATGTAGGCAAAATCAACCTGTGGTGGAGATCAGCAGTTGCATGTGGGGGTGGGGACTGGCGGGAAGGGAGAACGAGGAAATTTTCGGGGGGGTGTGGGGTGGGGCGCAGAGACATTCTGTATCTTGAGTTTGGATTCCATGAAATGGTACATTTAAGACCTGTACAGTTTCACTCTCTCCAAATTTTACCTCAATCTTAAGAACGACAAAGATATGAAGCAACTTCCCCACCTTATATCACCAGGTTTCCCCTTCCTCCTGAACCATTAGCTTGTGCTCAATTTCTCTGTAAATGTTGGCAGTCAGCCTCCTCTCCTCTGTGATTTACTTTAGGGAAAAGACTAGGTTTCAATCTGGTTTCAGAACTGTCTTATAAAATACTCAGCCCTTAAGAGCTATGTCATAAGAAATGAGAGTACCCGTATTAACATGGTTTAGACTCAAAACTGGAGGGAAGTCCTTTCAGGACGCTGTGTGCTGTTTACCTGGCGGCAGAGGAGGCAATGAAAGGCTGGTGGAGGTGACTCCAGGGCACTCGTGCCTGACGGCCTGGGGGGGGAAACGAGGCCTGGCCTGTTCGGCTTCAGAGGAGGGAAATGGGTCCTGTGGTGAGAGACCACAGGAAAATGTTTAACAGCTGTCAAGAGGTGATGTGTCCACTGTTTGAGAAAAGGCTGGCTGACTCCCACCTGGTGGGCTGTAGCAGGAACCTACCCACGGGAAGGAAGGCTGTCTGGTCAGGCATCCAAAGACCAGTTCTCACTGGTACACAGCCTGATACATCCACTAAGATGGTAATATAATGTCTTACCTGTTAACCTCACCTGCATTACAAATTGATCAACCTTTTGTCAGTTCAACATTAATCATGATTACCCTGCTCTGTATTGATCAAACTTTCCTTGACAAATGAGTTTGATGTTTTAGTGCCCCCTCTACCTGCAGAACTCAGAGCCTGTTCATCGATGCCCACCAACCAGAACCATAATCCTCGTATTATCACAAATTTGTAGCAAAGTATATAGAATACATACTATATAATGTGTAAGAATCTGAAGATGTCCTTTCTGCATTCTTCTTAGCAACCTGTAGGGTAGGAGGAGTGTGTGTACACGCAGAAGAGTGTCTGCTCAAAATACATACAGCGAGTCTGGGGACAGAGATGGTACCACGTACAGAAATGTTCTGTGAAGAAAAGCTCTAGATGTATTGTAGTACAGAGCATGAGGGCTGTGGAGGCAGACTGCTTGGGTTCAAACCCTAGCTCTGCTTCTTAGTAAGTGAATGAATGAATCTCTGTGGCTTCATTATTAGTTCCTAGATCTATAAATTGGAGAAGGAAATGGCAACCCACTCCAGTGTTCTTGCCTGGAGAATCCCAGGGACGGGGGAGGCTGGTGGGCTGCGCTCTCTGGGGTCGCACAGAGTCGGACACGACTGAAGCGACTTAGCAGCAGCAGCAGATCTATAAATTACCTCACAGGGTTGTTGTGAGGGATAAATGAGCTAAGTAAAAACACAAAAAAGGATCTGATATGTAGTAAGCGCTCAACAAATGTTAGCTGCTGTGGCTGTTACTGAATCATAACATTAGCATGTTGGGCTCTAACGTGAATTTAGCTTTGAGTAAAAAGCAGAGACATTATTTTGTCAACAAAGGTCCGTCTAGTCAAGGCTATGGTTTTTCCAGTGGTCATGTATGGATGTCAAAGTTGGACTATAAAGAAAGCTGAGGGCTCAAGAATTGATGCTTTTGAACTGTGGTGTTGGAGAAGATTCTTGAGAGTCCCTTGGACTGCAAGGAGATCCAACCAGTCCATCCTAAAGGAAATCAGTTCTGGGTGTTCACTGGAAGGACTGATGTTGAAGCTGAAACTCCAATACTTTGGCCACCTGATGCGAAGAGCTGACTCATTTGAAAAGACCCTGATGCTGGGGAAGATTGAGGGCAGGAAAAGGGGACAACAGAGGATGAGATGGTTGGATGGCATCATCAACTCAATGGACATGAGTTTGAGCAAGCTCTGGGAATTGGTGATGGACAGGGAGGCCTGCTGTACTGTGGTTCATGGGGCCACAAAGAGTTGGACATGACTAAGGGACTGAACTGAACTGAGTCCACAGATGCCAGCATGGATAGTGGGGAAAATACTGCATTCAAGCATCTTCTTTAAACCACTGTCCAGGGCACTGCTCTTCTGGGCCCTGAAGACACCAATTATAATTACCACATGTCTTCCACATAAGACAAATGTTCAAACTACTATTTCACAAAGTGGCCAAGGACACTGCTCTGCCTCAAATATTTCAGACTCTTTCCCTGAAATATTTTATCTCAGCTTTATTCAATGACCAGCTCAAATTCTAAGGGCTCTAAGAAGAGTTTCCTTATGTATTCAGGCCAAGTGGTCTTGCCTGCAGTGACTGCTTAAGACATATGTTTTGATGTGCTCATTTGGGCATTCACTTGCCGTCCTGCAGGACAGTATGAGAAGCTCACGAGAACCCAGTGTCCCAGGAAAACAAGAATCTTAAGGGCAGGACCATGTCTCTGACTGCTTAGAACCTTAATAACTAACATACTGCCCTAAACTTAGAGAAACACATATTTTACCAATATCTATAGTCTATCTTCTCATCTAAAGATACAGGAGGGAATTATCATGCCTTCTGCATGAGGCTGTTAAAACAATTTAGTGAACTTTTATACACAAGGCTCTTTGCATAGGACTGGCACATGGGAAGTTCTTAAATGTTAGCATCCACTATAACTTCTATATTCAGTTAATGAGACTGACTTGCTCCACTGGATCTTTTTGCAACTTGGTTCTGTGAATTCTTGGTTCTGAAAGAATTACAACAATCTTGGGTGAGGGTGTTGGGAGATCACTTTACAAAAAGGCAATATTCCATAAATTTCTATAAGTTGCTTGTTTGGCATTTAGAGCTGTGGAATGATAGAACTCAACATAATTAAAATAGTATTACAATAGTATTTAAATGCTATTTATATTTAATAGTATTTAAAATACTATTAAGATATTATTTTAATTATGTTGAGTTTAATCAACATAAGAATTGCTAAGAGGTTACTTTTCACACCATCTCTTCAAGACCTCCTGCCCTGGGGCCTCTAGCCCAGGGGAGTCCTTACTACCTGACAAGGTATCTTCCTCCCAGGGGTGGGCAGGCTTGCAGAGCTTGGTTCATATGTAAGTGACAATAATGAAATGGATAGTCAAAAGCTGAGATGTGCCTTTATTTCATTTACCAATTTATAATAGCTAACACAATGCATAATAGATTCAGATAAGCTCCTGCAATGACAAAGAAGTTACACTACCTTTACATTTTCTGGTACAAGAACAAGAGACGTTTTAGTATGTGAATCATGATGGTTGCCATTAGTAAAAGCCATTCTTAGAAGATTGTATTGCTTTTTAGATAGTTTAAATTAAAAATCTAGATGCTGTCTGCCTACATGGGGCTTAGAAAATGGATCTGCTGTTTCTGATACTGTGTCTACTGGACAGTTTCATACTTGAGTATTATTTTGAAAAGCAACCATTCTGCTAGAAGAACAACACTCAGCTGGGTCGAGAGATGTTTGTTCTCTAGAACAGAAAAAGCACTTGCTTAATATTCCAAGTCTTAATTTTTAGTCTCAGACTGAGACTGGGGGAATTCTTAATACTTCAGTTGTGTTTAACCACTAGAAGTTTAAAAGGCATTACTAGACTTCATGAATGTCCTATGCAGAAGAGCGGTTCTCCCCAAATAGTAAGGGGGCCAATGATTATCAGCAGAGCTCTACTCACCAGGAATGGGGGAGGGCCAAGTCTTTACACATCTGTATGTTTAAAATGAAAAGAACCAAGAAAAGAAATCCCAGTTTGCCCAGATTCAATTATATAGTTGAGTAGCAGAACAACAGAAATGTTATTTCTCTTTCTTTTTAATCCAAAGTGATCTTTAATGGGGCTTCTCCTGTAGCTCAGCTGGTAAAGAATCTGCCTGCAAAGCAGATGACCCCGGTTCAATTCCTGGGTCAGGAAGAGCCACTGGAGAAGGGATAGGCTACCCACTCCAGTATTCTTGGGCTTCCCTGGTGGCTCAGGTGGTAAAGAATCTGCCAGCAATGCAGGAGACCTGGGTTCGATCCCTGGGTTGTGAAGATCCCCTGGAGAAGGGAAAGGCTACCTATTCTAGTTTTCTGGCCTGGAGAATGCCATGGACTGGACAGTCATGGGGTGGCAAAGAGTTGGACAACTTTAATGAAGTTGATAACAACTGAAGTGTTTTTTTCTTTCCCGATACCATAATCAAATGTATGCAAAATATACAAAAATTTAGAAGTTCATTTTAATGCCTGCTTTAAAAAAATTATACACACACTTTCTGGCAGATCTAGATCTATAAATCTACCTGTATGTATTGGAGAGTTTTCAATAAAGCAGCTTGTCATCTAAGATGTGTTTGTGTTAAAATGCTGAAGTCACTGGTTTCGTGCACTACTTTATTAGATTGGAAAAAAAAAAAACAGGATAAAAGTGGGAGTTAGTAACTAAGCAGTCATTCACTGTGCCACTTTGATACTGAATAGTACATGTCTAAAAATAAGCATGACTGACTGACACTAGTCAGTACACTTTGAAGAACAGCTTTCAATGGACAGATTTGGATATATCTAGACAAGAAATACCAATAAAGAAGAAATCTTTCAGGGTCAAAATAATGGGGCATGCATGAATCACTTAAAACCAACTAGTATTAAGGCTCAAACAGTACCATTTTCTTTGTTAGAGAAAACATTACTGTTCCCTCCTAAGAACATTGTTCATTTTTTCCTTCTGTACAAATTGGATGCATATGGAACAAAACGTGGTGTCAGGAGGCTTCTAGCCCTGCCTCTTATCAGCTCTATGACTCGGCAAGTTCACAAGAAGCCTCATCTGTAAATGCAAATGAAAACAGCAGCGACCCTCACAGGGCTTTGTGAAGATCAGTTGGGAACAAGGCTTGGCAGGTATGTGCTCAGATTCTGTTATTCCTCACAGGGGAAGGTCACCGACAGCACCTGTTTGGTTTAGGGTGCTATCCTTTACCTTCCATTTTTCTCTAGATTTCCTCTTTCTTTGGGAGACAGACAAGTCTCTTGTAGTGACACTGAGGCCTACTGTCTAATATTCCGTCCACTCCTCTCCCCGGTAGAGAAGTAAAGTCATTTAGGTAAGTTCAAGCATATCAAGCAAGTGCATCAAGGCCCCAATTTATCTCCTGATGCACTTTCTTTTCCAACCCTAATAACTCATCTCTTGGACATTTTAAGCTCAGCAAAGAAATTGAATCCTCTGATGGCATTTAGAATTAGAAGCTGATGACTTGTGCTCTAGGATCACTGGTCTCTTGTCTCATGTTGCTGTTACTGTTTTTGATAAGTTGAAGTTAGTGTCTACTCTTTTTCTAAGAAAGAACCATTCTGCACTTAAAAAGCATCCTTCAGCTGAAAGATGACACTAAAAACAGTATCCCTGTGAATAATCATGCTTATCCAGGAATTCAGCTCTTACCTACAATTTTAGGGAGACATATTTTCACTTTCCTATCCTAAATCTGTTGAACTTTTTGTTTTCTGTGTAAATGCATGAACCTTTTCAATTATAAATCTCTCTTTTGATGGAACTTCAAAACAAGTTTTATTTTCTAGGTACAATGGGAACCTGTTGACATTTTCCACAATTCAACAATACTGGTGCATTAGAAGATCATCAAGGCGAGATGTGAATAACATATAGCACTTGCTGAGGACGGACAGACACATACACTCATATGCACACATGTATATAAAACATGTGCCTCAAAAAAAGATACAGAAACTTTCAAAAATGAGATCATACTGTATATACTGTTTTATAACTGTTACATGTACTTCCCATTCATGCCATTGTAATTTTCTAAAATATCATTTTATAGATGTGTAAACATTAAAAATTACTTTATCAGATATTTGTTTTCACACAGTATTAAATATCAATATTTAAATAGACATCTTTGTAACTAATAATAAGGATTTTATAGGGTAAATTTCAGTAAGTTAAATTGCTGGATCAAAGAATATGAATAGGCTTTTGCTGCATATGGGAAACTGACCCCCAGAAAGGTCAGTTTAATAAAAACACACAAGAAATGTATGATGGTGCTTTCTTTTTCACACTTTTACTAATGCTTGGAATTGTTACTTTTAGAAAGTTGCCAAAATATGTCATTTTTGTTTTAATTTGTATGTCTTTGGTTAGATATAACAACATATCACTGGGTATATCCACTACGGTTATCCCTATAGGTTTTGTAATTCAGTGATTTGTCATCTTACGGATTTGTAAGACCTCTTTATACATGCTTTAAATCTTTTATACCAGTTTTGGTCATCTAACACTAGTGTTTCCCTGATCACTGATGGGTTTATTTTGTTGCTGTCTATGAAATGTAGCTTTACGTCTTTTATCCAGTTCCTATGGGCTGTCTGTCTAGTCAATTTGCAAAACTTGTTCTTTACCATGGATTATTAATATTCTGTATTCTTTGTTGCAAATAGTTTTATAAATCTGATATCTGTTGCCATTATTTATGGCATACTTCCAATATGTGTGGGTGTCTATGTCTATACAAGTTCATCATTTTTTCTGTTATAGCTTTTAGATTCCTACTTGGTCTTTCCGGCAATGAGACTGTTTGTACACTTTGTAGTTTTCTACAAGATGAAAAAACATTTTTCATTTAATTTTATAACCCACCTTTACTTTCTTTCAAGACATCTGTTTTTCTAGCATCCTTTATTAAGTAACTCTTTTTTCTACTATTTTGAAATACCACCTGGTCATATATTAGATTCTCAAATATACAGCTATCCAGTCTCCTTTCTCTCTTCTGCTCCACTGAGCTGTGTTTATTCCTTTCCTTAGTTACTTAATATCTAATAAAGCAAATCTTTCTTTTTCACACTGTACTGGGCTCCTGCTGGCACCTATTTAGCAATATAAATTTAAGAGCAGCCAGGTAAATAACCCTGCCAATTAAGGGGACTTAAGAGACAGGAGTGCAGTCCCTGGGTTGGGAAGATCCCCTGGAGGAGGGCATGACAACCAACTCCAGTATTCTTGCCTGGAGAATCCCCACAGACAGAGGAGTCTGGTGGGCTACAGTCCATAGGGTCTCAAAGGGTTGGACACAACTGAAGCAAATTAACATGCACAATTCTAACACAAAAAACCACCCTCCTCTCAACTTATCCTGAAATTGTATTTGCATTATATTTACATTATACTTTTGAAAGAACTCGTCTTTCTTTTAAAAGTGAGTGTTGGACTATAAAGAAAGAAAGCTGAGTGCTGCAGAATTAATGCTTTTGAGCTGTGGTGTTGGAGAAGACTCTTGAGAGTCCCTTGGACTGCGAGGAGATCCAACCAGTCCATCCTAAAGGAAATCAGTTCTGGGTGTTCACTGATGTTGAAGCTGAAACGCCAATACTTTGGCCAACTGATGCAAAGAGTTGACTCATTGAAAAAGACCCTGATGCTGAGAAAGACTGAAGGCAGGAGGAGAAGGGGACGACAGAGGATGGGATGATTGGATGGTATCACCGACTCAATGGACATGAGTTTGAGCAAGCTCTGGGAGTTGGTGAAGGACAGGGAAGCCTGGTGTGCTGCAGTCCATGGGGTTGCAAAGAGTCGAACATGACTGAGCAACTGAACTGAACTGAACTTTGAAAGAACTGACACTTTTATATTGTTTTCTCAAGAAAAATGTGTTTCCATTTGCTCAAATCTTAGTTTATCTTCCAACAAGACTTCAGGTTTCTTCACAAAACTTTTGTGACTTAAAAATTTATTCCTAAATAATTTCATAATTCTTTGGACTATTGTGGATGGGATATATGGTCCTACTTAATGCTTTTAGGCAACCACTGCTTGTTGTTCAGTCATTAAGTCCTGTCCGACTCTTTGTGACCCCAAGGACTGTAGCATGCTGAACTTCTGTGTCCTTCACTATCTCCCGGAGTTTGCTCATGTCCATTGAGTCGGTGACTCTAACCATCTCATCCTCTACCACCCCCTTCTCCTGCCCTCAGTCTTTCCCAGCATCAGGGTCTTGTCCAATGAGTTGGCTCTTCACATCAGGTGGCCAAAGTATTGGAGTTTCAGTTTCAGCATCAGTCCTTCCAAAGAATATTCAGGGTTGACTTCCTTTAGGATTGACTGGTTGGATCTCCTTGAAGTCCAGGCGACTCTCAACATCTTTTCCAGAACCATGGTTCAAAAGCATCAATTCTTCGGTGCTCAGCTTTCTTTATAGTCCATCTCTCACATCCATACATAACTACTGGAAAAACCATAATAGCTCTGACTATATGGACCTTGTCAGCAGAGTGATGTCTCTGCTTTTTAATACATTGTCTAGGTTTGTCATAGCTTACTTTCCAAGGAACAAGCATCTTTAAATTTCATGGCAGCCGTCAAAGTCTGCAGTGGTTTTAGAGCTCAAGAAAATAAAATCTGTCACTGTTTCCACTTTTTCTCCTTCTATGTGGTGGGACCAGATGCCATGATCTTAAGGTTTTTGAATGCTGAGTTTTAAGCCAGCTTTTTCACTCTCCTCTTTAACCCTCATCAAGAGGCTCTTAAGTTCCTCTTCACTTTCTGCTATCAGAGTGGTATCATCCGCATATCTGAGATTGTTGCTATTTCTCCTGGCAGTCTTGATTCCAGCCTGTGATACTTCCAGCCGGACATTGTCACATGATGTACTCTCCACAGAAGTTAAATAAGCAGGGTGACAACAAACAGCCTTGTCATACTTCTTTTCCAACTTTGAATCAGTTTTTTGTTTCCATGTCTGGTTCTAACTGTTGCTTCTTGACCTGCATACAGGTTCCTCAGGAGGCAGGTGAGATGGTCTGGTATTCCCATCTCTTTCAGAATTTTCCGCAGATTGTTGTGTTCCACACAGTTCAAGGCTTTAGCATAGTCAATGAAGCAGATGTTTTTCTGGAACTCTCTTGCTTTTTTTATGATCCAACAGATGCTGGCAATTTGATCTCTGGTTCCTCTGCCTTTTCTAAATCCAGCTTGTACATCAAGAAGTTCTCGGTTCATGTACTTCTTTGGCATTGCCTTTCTTTGGAATTGGAATGAAAACTGATCTTTTCCAGTCCTGCGGCCACTGCTGAGTTTTCCAAATTTGCTGGCATATTGAGTACTGCAGTTTAACAGCATCATCTTTTAGGATTTGAAATAGCTCAGCTGGAATTCCATCATCTCTACTTACATTGCTTATAGTAATGCTTCCTAAGGCCCACTTGATTTCACATTTCAGGAGGTCTGGCTCTAGGTGAGTGACCACACCATCATGGTTATCTGGGTTACTGGGATGTTTTTTGTATAGTTCTTCTGTGTATTTTTGCCACCTCTTCTTAAATCTCTTCTGCTTCTGTTAGGTCCTTGCCATTTCTGTCCTTTGTTGTGCCCATCCTTGTATGTAATGTTCCCTTGATATTTCTAATTTTTTTGGAGAGATTTCTAGTCTTTACCTTTCTACTGTTTTTCTCTGTTTAGAATACAGAAAGTCAATTGTTAGTGTATATTTATCTTATTTGTAGCCATGTTAATATCATAAAATTAAGTCAAGTTGATTTTTTTTTACTAGACCTTCTGACTTTCTAGATTTTCTATAGCAGCAAAAACATAGCTTTATGTTCAATTTTCTCATCTTTATGGTCTTTTCTCAGTGCTTTCATTAGCATTTGCTTAATAATAAAAGGCATAGATCTGACTTTAAAATGTGGCTTTAAATGCTTTAGCATATCAGATACTGTTGAGTTTTGGCAACACAGTACTACATTTAACTAAATTCTATTTTGTTATAATTTTTATTATGAATGCCTTAAGTTTATCAAAATTTTTTTCTGCAACTATGGAAAGGATCAAACACATGTTTTGTTAAAAATGAAAATATTGGTCTATAAGAACATCTGTATGAACCAAACTATTATATTAAAAGGAAAAATATAAAAAATGCAAAGAGAAACTGAAAAGTAATTATAGTGAAGGCTTCAGTATCTTTCATAATAGAACTCTGTAGATAAAAAAATAAAGGAACTGAATAAATACTGATAAATTTGATTTAAGAGACTCACATAGACCCATGTGTATGTGTCAGCTGCTCAGTTGTGTCCGACTCTTTATGATCCCATGCACTGTAGCCCGCCAGGCTCCTCTGTCCATGGCATTCTCCAGGCAAGAATACTGGAGTGGGTTGCCATTTCCTTCTCCACATATAGATCTGTATGTCCCTCAAAAATATCTTAAACACACTGATGGTTGATCATTTACTTGGTGGCAAAAAGATTTTTAAATATTATTATAAAAGTCACATTCTCAAATCAAGAATCTATAAAAATATAAATAAAAAACAAAATATAATAACCCCCTCTAAAAGAATATGTTTAGTTAATTCTGTGATGAAAGATGAAATCAAAAGAAAAATTGCAAACTACTTAAAAGGAATGAAAAACAGAATCAATGGGATATAGTTAAATGTTGAATGCCTTCCCTAAACATTCTAGCATTCTAGCAAAATTCACCAAAAATAAATAGTCAAAGAATAAACAAATGCAAAAGCTAGGTATTTGATGAATAAAAGATTAAACTCTATGAAGGCAATTAAGGGGAAAAGAGAGCATACATATTTAAGATCACAGATAGCAAACGAGGGAAAATCACAAATACAGAAGAGATTAAAACAATTGTGAGAATGTCAGTCTACACATGAGATAATATATTAATAAAACCACAGTAGAGGATCCATGTACATATATACTATACATTGTGCTTCAGATCTGATTGGTGAAAATTTGTGTTTGGTTCAAAAATTGTAAAATATCATTAGTCTATTTTCAACAGAAGGCAAGTTCTTCTTGCTGTGTACTAAGGACAAAGAGCATGGGTGCTAATTTTATAGGCAGGCCAATGTAGCTCATGCGCTGGGTCTCCTTAGCCCCCAGGATTTTAGTGTAGAATTTACAGAACAAACATAGACAGCGAGGGATAAAATAACACAGTGCTATGATGGGAAAAGGACAAAAGTTCTAGTTTCAAACTGTTTTCACTCCCAGGATCTACTAAGCATAACTGCTACTTACACTGGTGCATCTGTAGATTGTGTTTTTGATGACACAGACTTATTTTGCCTATTCTTTCAAAACTTCATCCTCTTTGTTTTCATTATTCTTTAAAAGAAAAAACATGTGCTAGAATGTTTAGAGAAGGCATTCAAAATTCAATGCAAAAAAAAAAAAAAGCAATAACAAAAAAAATTTTGTCGTATTGTTGGAGTCAACAAATTTGTTTAGATGTTCCAAAGCCCATGGACATGAATCAATACTGGATTAAAAGATTAGAAATGTCACCATATGCATACTGTACTAATTTGCTAGTGTTTGAATTAAATGAGATCAGAGACAGCACATTATTAGTCTCTGTGCTCTGAGGTTAGGATTGAAGATGACTAATGATGCACTTGGACATTACCATGTATTATGTGTGTATGTGCTTAAGTTGCTCAGTTGTGTCCGACTCTTTGCGACTCCATGGACTGTAGACCACCATGCTCTTTTATCCATGTATTGAGTGCTTATTAAGTTCCAGGCATAACTGATTCAAGAGTAGGACCAAAAGCTGTAGGCATTTGGGGTACACTGGCGGACAAAAGGAAGACCCCTCCCTTATGGCGTTTATCAGGACAACACTTTTGTGGTGGTATCCCTCTTTAGCAGTTGTGGAAACTGAGGCACAAAGAAGTGTCACTTGCTGAAGATCAGTTAGTAGAAATCACTGTGGCTGATTACAAAGCCTTTCCACTATGCCGTTCTACCTTCTATGAACTGCACATTAAGAACAGTAGGTGCAGAATCAGACTGACCTGGTTTGTACCCAGGCACAGTCTTATTAGCCATGTGACCTTGAACAAGTTACTTAACCTCCCTGGGCCTCAGGCTCCTCACCTGCAATCTGGTAATAATGCTTCCCTTGGAGGGCTAGAAGAAACAAAACATATCTTTCAGCCAGTCTGTAAAGGCAGTACTTAGTAAGGGCATCAAAAATGAAAGATCTTGGTGTTTTTCTTTCAGTCTTGCACTATATTATTTTCAACTATATCATTCACATATTCTGATTAACAGAGTCTTGGCTATAGTTTTATACAAAGTATAAATGATTAGATCTTGTATACATTTCTGATACACACTTCAGTACGGTTGGTCAGTCGTGTCCAACTCTTTGCGACCCCATAAATTGCAGCACGCCAGGCCTCCCTGTCCATCACCAACTCCTGGAGTTCATTCAAACTCATGTCCATTGAGTCGGTGATGCCATCCAGCCATCTCATCCTCTGCCATCCCCTTCTCCTCCTGCCCCCAATCCCTCCCAGCATCAGAGTCTTTCACAATGAGTCAACTCTTCGCATGAGGTGGCCAAAGTACTGGAGTTTCAGCTTTAGCATCATTCCTTCCAAAGAACACCCAGGACTGATCTCCTTCAGAATGGACTGGTTGGATCTCCTTGCAGTCCAAGGGACTCTCAAGAGTCTTCTCCAACACCACAGTTCAAAAGCATCAATTCTTCGGTGCTCAGCTTTCTTCACAGTCCAACTCTAATATCCATACATGACCACAGGAAAAACCATAGCCTTGACTAGATGGACCTTTGTTGGCCAAGTAATGTCTCTGCTTTTGAATATGCTATCTAGGTTGGTCATAACTTTTCTTCCAAGGAATAAGTGTCTTTTAATTTCATGGCTGCAATCACCATCTGCAGTGATTTTAGAGCACCCCCAAAATAAAGTCTGACACTGTTTCCACTGTTTCCCCAGCTATTTCCCATGAAGTGATGGGACCAGATGCCCTGATCTTTGTTTTCCGAACGTTGAGCTTTAAGCCAACTTTTTCACTCTCCTCTTTCACTTTCATCAAGAGGCTCTTTAGTTCCTTTTCACTTTCTGCCATAAGGGTGGTGTCATCTGCATATCTGACGTTATTGAGATTTCTCCCGGCAATCTTGATTCCAGCTTGTGCGTCTTCCAGCCCAGCATTTCTCATGATGTACTCTGCATAGAAGTTAAATAAGCAGGGTGACAATATACAGCCTTGACGTATTCCTTCTCCTATTTGGAACCAGTCTGTTGTTCCATGTCCAGTTCTAACTATATACTCCTGCTGCTACTGCTAAGTCACTGCAGTCGTGTCCAACTCTGTGCGACCCCACCAATGGCAGCCCACCAGGCTCCACCATCCTGGGATTCTTCAGGCAAGAACACTGGAGTGGGTTGCCATTTTCTTCTCCAATGCATGAAAGTGAGAAGTGAAAGTGAAGTTGCTCAGTAAGTGTCCAACTCTTGGTGATCCCACGGACTGCAGCCTACCAGGCTCCTCTGTCCATGGGATATTCCAGGCAAGAGTACTGGAGTGGGGTGCCACTGTAGGACAAACTTAATTGACTGGTTCACCAAACCACAAGCTAGACCCTACCATCCACTTTGTAGCAGTTACCTAAACCACAGTGGAGTGTGTAAATTATAATCTTATAAATCTAAAAAATTAATAGTAACAATACAGTTTAAACTAGTAAAAAGTATGGCCCCAAATCAAAGCCTAACCCTACTGCTCTCTCTATAGCTTTATTGTGTATGTGATTTTGCATATAACAGAGTCTGCTGCAGTTTCATCCTTTTCTCCTTTGAGAGGGAAAGTTAATTTGGTTGGGGATGTAATCTTATTAATGGGTAGAGACCAAGGTGGTTTCTTCAAAAATAGGGAGAAGGTAGAGCAGAAGTGAAGGTCTCTGATTGCAGGTGACACATTTCGTCCTTTCTGTGGCCCTGAGTTCTGCATTGGAAGCCACACTGATCGGTCCCAACGTTGGGTTTATGCTACATTTCCTGCCTAGTCTTCTACTTAGATGACCCAAGAATTAAGTCACCTGCTTTCAGTCACTCGGAAACCAAAATTCCCAATCAGTAAACTTGACCTCTGCCTGACTGGGGATTGAGGATCTTACTACATGGTCTTGCTGTTATTTTGTTTTTGTTTCCCATCAGCCAGGACAGATCCAACCATGGCTGCACACCTTCTAGAGCAGGGCTTAGCAATCCCAGAGTCCTTTTGGTTGATGGAATGTGTGTGTGTGTGAGGGGATACTTCTGAACAAGGTTATTCTGAAGGCTGGGTTTCCCACTTCTTCCCTCCTCACAACCCACTAATATTCTGTTCTCCTAAATGACCAAATTCAATACTCTACTAGGGAACGTACGTTATGGCTTTTGTACTCTTTTAGTAGGAACAGTCATCATTCATTCTTCTTTTTCCTTTGTTTTAATGAGCCTGTAAAGTGCAGTGGTGGTAGTAAAGAAATGGGTCAACACAGGAAATATCCAAACTTTCAAATGGTGAAGTCACTTATGCAAAAGGTGCCACTACTGGGAAGAAAGGACCATTTAATGGGACTGGGACTTCTTTTCCAATAAAATGATAAAGAACCAGACAGTGTGCAGCCCAACTGAAGGACAAAAGTCTCAGGTTCTTCCAGTGTGACAAAGGAACAATAGACTCTGTTCTGACAGCATTTATAGAGTATCTTCTGAAGTTTAAAATGAGAAAAAGAAAATGGACTTTGTGCAGCTCAGAAAGATGTGTTTCAAAGAACAGAGCAGACATACCGATAATATCATATACAATTTTGATACTTCTGACCAAAAGAGGTGACAGTTTCCTCTTTTTCTTTTAGTACTTTTTTTTCCTTTTTGTACCTTCCCTCCCTCTCTTTCTTTTTTCTTGTGGATAAAGTTCAAAGACACATGTTAACATTACACCAAACTGAAAACGAATACAAGTACTCCATATCTTTGTAAATGAGCAGAATCCATACAGGTAGTTATCTACATTTACAGACTTAAAATTCCTAGTTTTCAATAGCTGTGGCATGCTGTATCTTCTTACAGGCAGAAAACTCATTTTCTTGCATCCTGAGGAGTCAACTGCTGCTGATACAGGGGAGGGAATGTTCTGTATAACACTTGTTTTTTTCAGCATATTTTATTCCTAAGATGAGACAGGATCAAGGATTCTTCTAAACATTTCTCAACCATCAACCAGAAATTCCTCAGTGCTGACAAACTTCTCAAAACAATACTCCCCAAAGCATCAGTGGAGACTGGGTGGTGGGGGAAGATATTAAGGCAAATTCATCTTCTAGTTAACTCTGTCAAGTTTCCTCAGTCAGGCCTCCAGCAGAGGTCAGTGCTGATGATCTAGCCCAACTGTTGGCTCAACAGCTGCTTCATGTGAGCCAGAGAGGGGGAATCAGGATGGGAACACTGCAGTAAGTAAAGTATTAAAGAGCAGATGCTTTCTTTGAAGATATTCATTAGTAGCAAAAAGTGTTTCCATCCAGGGATCAACTCCTATGAATCGGCATAAAAAGTCATTTGGGTAATAACTGGACTTTCTGTTTAAATTCAGAAATGTAAGGAGAGTTAACATCTGGATGAATAGCTACTATGAAACTTGAGCTGTAAGAATAACAAAAAATTAGGGAAGTAAATCAGTATATGTAGTGGGTTGAATGGTCTTTCTCTGGTAGCTCAGCTAGTAAAAAATATGCCAGCAATTCAGGAGACCCCTGTTCAATTCCTGGGTCAGGAAGCTCCCCTGGAGAAGGGATAGGCTACCCACTCTAGTATTCTTGCCTGGAGAAACCCTGTGGGCAGAGAAGCCAGGCAGGCTACAGTCCATGGGATCTCAAAGAGCCGGACACCACTGAGCAACGAAACACACAGCACAGTGGGTTGAGTTTTCTCTCCCCCAAAATTTACTGTCCAGCAAAACTTCAGAATATGACTTTATTTGGAAATAGGGTCTCACAGATGTAATTAAGGTTAAGGACTAAGATGAGATCACAGTGGATTAAGGTGGACTTTAAATGCACCTTAAAAGATGTCCTCTTAAGACAGAACAGGGTATGGGGAGGGAGGTGGGAGGGGGGTTCATGTTTGGGAACGCATGTAAGAATTAAAGATTTTAAAATTTAAAAAATAAATAAATAAATAAATATAACAAAACCAAATGTTTAAAAAAAAAAAAAAAAAAAAAGACAGAACAGGGGATCGTGTAAAGATGCTGGGAGGACTAGAGTTACGTAGCCAAGCTAAGGAATGCCAGGAGCCAACAAGCTAGCACAGACTACAAAAGATGCTCCCTTAGAGCTTCGGGCGAGGGTATGGCCCCTGCCAGTACCTAGATTTCTTTTTATTTTTAAGGCATCTAATATATAGTGATTTTTTTAATGGCAGCCTAGGAAACTGACACAGTACACATTAAGCAATATTGAATGTCAAGGATTGCTTCTTTTTTGAGGCTTTATTTTGGGGAAGGACAATTCTTCTAGAGATTTATTGTACTTTCGAGTTATAAAGTGGCATTTTGAGAATAAAGAGCCAGGTCATCTAACTGTCAAAGACAGCAGTATGGAAAATTAACACTTTGTTTCCTAAATTTATCTGAGGAAAGTAGCTACAGGTTCTGATGGAGAATGCAGAGCTACCATTTTATGGCAATTCCTACAAACTGCTGAGACTTGTTCCTTAGTTGAGAAGGAGAGGCTGTGCCAGTGGTTATCAGCCTTCAGTGGCCTAAGTCACCTGGGAAACTAGCTGAATATGAGAAGTCCTGGACCTCATTCCCAAGATGCTCATTTAATATGTATGGGTGAAATCAAGGAATCCATGTTTTAATAGGCACTGCAGGAGATTCTGATCTGATGTAGAGGGTTGGAGGGCCACACTTTGGAAAACATAAGGATGACTCTAAGCAGAGGAGTAAATGTAAATGCTAAAACTGTAACATTTCTATAGTGAAACATAGGAGAAAATCTTTGTGACCCTGATCAGGCAATAATTTCTTAGGTCACAGAGAGCAAAAATAAGAAAGGAAACAGTGGAGAAATTGTACTTCATCAAAATTAAACACCTTGACTCTCCATAAAACAATTTTAAGAAAATGAAAAGGCAAGCTACAGATTGGGAGAAAATAACTGCAACCCATATACATGATAAAGGACTTGAATCTAATATATTGGGCTGGCCAAAAAGTTGATTTCATTAGTGAATAAGATTGTTCAATAAAATTCTTGATGAAAATGAAAAAAAAAATTAGTTACAACCTCACAAACATTTTGGCCAGCCCAATATTAAAAACTCTTAAAACTCAGTAATAAAAAGACGGCCCGGTTTTCAAGAATACGTAAAAGAATGGAACTGGCATCACCAAAGAACGTATATGAAAGGCGAGTAAATCCAGGAAAAGACGCTTAACGTCTTTGTTATTAGGGGAATACAAACTGAAAGGACAGTAAGTTACCACTGCATACCTAACAGAATGGCTAGAACTGAAAAAGCTGACAATAACAAGTCTTGATGATGATGCCTAACAATTCTCCAGCACTGATGATGGGAATCTAACTTAGTACAGCCACTCTGGAAAAGACAGTTTGGCAATGGCCCAGCAATCACACTTTTAGGTATTTACCCTGGAAAACATCTATGTCAATCCCTGTATGGAAATGGTCATGGCCATGTTATACATAATATTCTTAAACAGTAAGCAACCCAAATAGCTACCAGTACATGAACAGGAAAACTGTGTCATATTCCACACAGCAGAAAACCACTCAGCCATAAAAAGGGATAAACTGATACTGTAAAACAATATGGATGAAATTTAAAAAGCATTACGCTAAGTGAAAGAAGCGAGGTAAAGTCAACTACATACTGCTTAATTCCATTTATATAAAAATCTACAAAAGGCAAAGTTACAGTGACAGAAAGCAGATCAGCAGTTAGTAGAGGCTGTGGGTTCAAGGAAGAGGTTTCATGGCAAATGGGGGTCCTAAGAGAACTTTTAGGTATAATGAAATACTCTGTATTTTGACTATAGCAGTAGTTATATGACTACATTTCTCAAAATGCATCTAACTGTACATTTAAAATGTACTTGCACTTTAAAGCAAGTAAATTGTTCCTCTAAAAGTTGTTATTTTTGAAAGCTTCTCAAATATGTACTCTAATATTTAAGAGACACAATATAACAAATTTGTAGTATCTGGTATAATACAAATATAGCATTATTTACACTGGTTGGATTCTCATCAAACTAAAATGTTAGAAAACAGAATATAAAGTTTGAAACAAGTCCAAAATTTATTCACATGCACTAATTTTTAATGACTTTTTTTGGTTTTTGCATTTTATTGGAAACAGAACATTTTCCTATTTACTCAAATAAACACTGACATATCCATAAGTTTTGCATTATTGTTTTGCACAAGTTTTTCCTTTCTTGGCTAATATAATTCCCAAATTAAAAAATTATGCTAAGTGCAACATGACATTTTAAAACTTCTACCACCCTAATTTCTTTCAGGGTCACAAATAATGCCCAAATGTTTTCTTGCTTAACCATCTAGAAAGGAAAAGGATTGAATCAACATACTTTTGAAGCAGTTGCAAATGATTCAATTAGGACTGACAAAGAATAAAGATAACAACAAAGTGGGAGACAATGTGTCTTGTGATCAATATTTTAGAAGCAGAGCTCTCTAATTAGATAACCACAGTGGTAGCAGGGCAGGGCTTCAGGATTATCAAACAAAGCTTGTGTGCGCACATGTACACACACACACACACCCCACTGCACCCTTCAATACTGAGACAGTGTATCATCTATTCTAATAGTTCATATTTTGGAGGATATGTTTCTGCTTTTAACCAACATTATGACATAGAACTGGTTTAACATACCCATTGTAACCTCCCTCTCCCCACAGCCACCCCCATGGCTCTCCGCCAAATACTTGCTCTACCACCATCCAAAACAGAGCACCAATCTCCTCACATACCACAGCAACTCAACAGCAGCACTCTCTCAGTGCCACAGAATATGTGACCTTGGCATCAAGATTACTTTGCTTAGCTCTGAATTATTCACACACAGTGGACACAGTGGACACTGACACACGATGGCCACTGACAAGGCCAGGTCAGGCTGATGGGGAGGTGGTCACTCTGTGTCCAGAGGCTCCTGCCCTGGGATCTAGTGCCCTCCCCGCCTTTACTCAATGGGAAAGGGTCTCATTACAGCACTTTACACAGGCTGACCTATTGACTGATTATATGATATGAATAGATTGCTTAACCATTCAACCAGTCTTGAGACATAAAACCAGGAAGAAATCTGATTTAGTCCTCCCGATGTATGACTTACCTTTTCCTTTTCCTCCATAGCTTCGTAAAGCAAATAAGTGAAATGGAATTTGTGGGCTCAGTTCCTAAGATTTTATACCTCCTTCCACTTCACTCGTTTACATAACCCTCTGCCTGCAGGAGGTTTTTTGTCTGCTCCCTCCTCCTTGCCCAGACACTCACTTGAGCCTGTTGGATGGGTACCTGCTTTGACAGAGTATTTTTGTTTGTTTACTGGGATTGGAGGCTAGTGGGGGTCCTTGGTAAATTCATGATGATTAGCTGAGAGTTGGCCCTCAGCACTGCTCGGTAACCCCACAGGTTTCTGTGGTCTGTTCTGTGTCCCAGCCACCCGGATTTGAGTATTTCATGCCTCTGTTTTTCTTTCAAACCTCCACTACGCTTCGTTATCCCTCAGTCTCATCCGTTTCTCTAAGAAAATGACTCCTGAGAAACTTCTACAAGCTCTTACCATCGCATCTACCCACTTACTTGCAGGTAAGTCCATACATATACTTTGCTTTCTCTTCTTTATACAGATGACCTGCCGACACTCCTACTTAGGGCCTGTCCCTCCACCTGTGTGCTCTATCATCTTGTCTGATCTAGTGATTCTGATGACATTTCTCCAGCGATAATAATCACTCCTGTCTTGCAGATCAACATGCATGTAATTCTTCCTATCACCCCCTATTAACACATGTCCTCTGGCTACCGTTCACTTCTGTCCTCACCCATGCAGCTAAACGTCTTGAGTTGTCTACACTCATCATCTTCAGTCTTCTCATCTTTCTCTTGAACCCGTGCCCATTAAGCTTTGCCAAAACGGCTCTCCAGAGTCATCAGTGACCTTCAATAAAACCAACTCCAGTGATTCCCTCCCTCCTTGAAAAACTATTTCACCTTGTTCCCTGCCCTTATGATTCTCTCGCTGCTTTTCCAGACTCACTGACCAGTGCCAAGTCTTATTTTAGTTTATCGGCACTCATTCCCTAGGTGATCTCTTTCAGTCTTAAAGCTTATGTGCTGATGCCCCCCAAATCTGTACCTCCAGCCTGCCTCTCTCCCTTCAGACTCATGTATCTGACTACTAACTTCACATCTCTCTTTGGATGCCTAATTAGAATGTCAAGTTTAACACAGTCTTGCTTCCCACCATTTCTGCCTCCAGGAGGAAGAACCGTGAGTCATCCTTGCTTCCTCTCTCTCATACTCCACATGCATTCCATCATAAGGTCCTACTGGCTCCACCTAAAACAGATCCAGAGTCCAGCCAATTCTGGCCACCTCCCCAAACTTTCTCTCAAGCTACCACCTCCCACCCGATTACTGCAAACACCTAATTGGTTTCTCTGTTTGACCACCTTCCCTCCTACAGATTCTTTGCAGCACAGCAACCAGAGTCATCCTTTCAGAATGTTAATCATTATAACCCACCTTGGTTTCCTCAGCCCGTTTCACTCAGAGAGAACGCCCAGAGCCTACACTTGCCCAACAGCCCGTTACCCTTCAGCACTCATTTTATTCTGCTGCCCACCAGACTCACTGCTCCGGCCACACTGAGTTCTGTGCTCTCCTTTGAACACACCAGTCACAGTCCCATTCCAGGACCTGAGCTGTTCCTCTACCTGAGATGTTCTTCCCCCAAATTCACCTTTTCAGGGGGCCCCAAGGACCCTACTTAAGATGGCAGGCTTTCCTCTTCCCGGATTTATTTTTCCTCTGTAGGCTTACTATTGACAAACTATATAATTTTTTACTTGTTTATTGCCTGTTTTTCTGCTGCTAAAATGAAAGCACCAGAGAGGAGTAGTATTTTTGTTGCTTTTACTCACTGGCTTATCCCCAGTGCTTCTTCAATATGCTCAGTAAAATAGCTACTTAGTGAATATGCTGAGTGAGCAGAAGAGGGAAACTGAGCAAAGCTTCCCTCTCTGGAGCACTTCTGGCAGGAAGAGCACCCAGGAATAGAGCCTTTGCTAACAGCCTGCAGGAGGAAGGGGCACGGCGCGGGGAGGGAGGAGGTGGTGGCTGGGGCTTGCTGCTGGACAGTAACTATGATGAATGATCCTCCAGACCAGAGGAGAGAAGGCAGACAGAGATTTATGCTTCTGTGCTGTGAGCATCAGACACTCCTTGCTAAGTCCCAGACACACTGTGCTTCGGCTATTCTCCATCTCCATTTGTGCAAACACTGCTATATATATTTTTGAAAGCACCGGTATTCTTCACAGGTTATCGGGCAACTTGAGATAATAATAGATTTCAGGTGATATACTGGGCATCAAGATCATGTGCGTGGGGCAGTAACAGTAGTTCGAGGATGCAGACCTAGGAACATGAGGACATCTCCAGGCCGCCAAAAGGCCAGGAAGCTTTTGCACAGGCGCCTCTTCCAGGTGTAGAGAGCTGAGTGAGGCTGACATTCCCCCTCTCACTCCCTTCAAATCCCCAGATGAATGTTTTCTAGCTTATGGCATATTTGACAACATTAAATACATAACACTATTTTTAAAGTAAAATTCTTTCCTGAAATTCTGGAATGGAATACTGAGAGCTTTCTGTATCATTACTCTCCAACAACAAAAAGTACATCCTTAAGCCTCACTGGCATGTTGCCCCTTCATTAATTGACGTATTACAGCAGAGGCATTTGTTTCCTAATCAATTCCAAAAATATGTCTTTAAAGAGAATCACCAATCTCCTCAAAGCCTTGTAATTTCTCTACCGTGCTACTTTTTTCTTGCTATCCATGAGACACACAGGGTTCTCACTAGCTTGAAAAAAATTCTCGCAGAGCTGGCATTTCCATTACTCTGAAACCAGTAATTGCTGCCTTACATGACATGCCATGTCTACTCTGACCGCTGTCCAAAGGGGTCTCTTCTGCAAATGACCACAGTATTCCATGCTGTTATTTCACGTGGCCTGCTAATGGGTTCATCAACCACCTCCCCTGCTGACCAGATAAGCCGCTTAGAGCCTCCTCAATCCACCCCAGACCTGTGAGGAATCTCAGCCTGACCTGGTCTGAGATTCCTCTGCTGCTAGTTCGGACTCCAAAGCACCTTCTATTTAGCTTTCGCCCTACTGACTCAGGTCCCTACCAAATCAGCTTCCACACGAGAAGTAGTTCACATGCGGGCAGAAGAGGCAGTCAGCCACCCTCAGGCAGGTGGAAGCAGGGGCCTGGCAGCAGAGGGCAGCTCGGGACGCTGGACTGCCTTTCCTTCCTGCCCCATGGCCCGCCTGCCCTCTGCCGAGGGCTCCGCTGAGACCATGCGTGGGCACAAACACATTCACCTCTCCCCTCCCCGGAGTTTCCTGAAACTAGAGCTAAATTGTGATCAGAAGACATCATTTAGTTGGCTTCATAATAGGCTTCATGGGTATCACACACACACAAAAACGTATTTTCAGGTTTTTTTTTTTTTTTGGCTGCAGCATATTAGAATATGTTTTGGCTTCATACAGTTAATTGATGTAGCTTTAATCAATTCACATGCAGAAAGCAATGTAAACTTTCTCCTGCACACATAGTGGGGAAGAGGAAGGGCTAAAAGAACCAAAAAATGAAAAACTGGACAAAAGGGTTAGGAAAAGTTATAAGAGCAAGTGGTGGGGCCAGACTTGGATAAAGTAGGAGGAATGTTGGGGAATGATGATGAAGGAAGAAGAAAAAGACACCAATTAAATTCAATATCTATTAAAGATCCATCAATGAAAAACAGGGAAAACAGAAGGAAGGTAAAGGGTGAGGAAGCAATAATGGTCAAATTCAAGGAGTTAAACAAACAGTTACACTCATGTCCACGGAGGCCCCCATTTCAGAATATCCATCTATAAAGCTTGTTTCTATTAAAACTGAACTTCTGGTAAAACTGAAAAGGCATACTTAAATGTGGTGAACCAACTAATTGGGATGAAAACTGACTCCCAAACCAAAGGAACATAAGAATATGTAACTTTAAGGTCAGTATTTTAATATAAAACAGAATGAGTCTTCTGTTTTCAATGATGGGCTATTTCGGTACATGTCACACTCCTGAATTTAACAGTGACATCACACCTAGGTGTACAGAACGAGTCAAACAGCAAGGTCTTAAAAACCTGAGAGATCTGTGACTGTAAAGATGATCTTAATATTCCTAATACTCCGGTGTTAAAAACAATTTCCACCAGACCTTGATATACAAGTGGATAAATCATATTAAATTAAATCAGCCTGTACTTAATCAGAAAGAGATTTAATGAAAAGCCTTGGCATAGATGAATCCTCTTAATTATTACAGGCTAATATTTGTCCACAGAGAAGAATGTTTTTCAGGATTAGTCAGAGACCACGGGAAACCAGAGATACCAATTCAATAATGGAAGGCCTAATTAAATGATAATGAATCCTAATTATAATATATTGCTTTCCCCTGCACATGATTTATTTACCACAACTGCTTTTCACTTGGTTCCCTGAAGAAAACTAAGTAAAATGCAATTACTAAAAATAAAAAGGGAGCGAAAAATAGGTAAATTAAAACTTTGTTTTTTAAGTATGAAGAAATTCCGATGTAACAAAAAGTTTAATGATGTGAGGGTTGGGGGAAGTCCTGCTGCGTTAGACAGAGCTGTGTTCAGTTACTACATCTAGAAACTGGATGTCTGTCCAACGTTCTTTAATGATCAGGGATCTGATACCTGATGATCTGAGGTGGAGCTGAAAATGTGATAATAACAGAAATAAAGTGTACAATAAATGTAAGGCACTTGAACCATCGTGAAACCATTCCTCCCTACCCAATTCTGGTCCATGGAAAAACAGTCTTCCATGAAACCGGTCCCTGGTGACAAAAAGGCTGGAGACCACTGCTTTAAGTTAGTCGTTGCCCTTATGTGCTTACAATTCAGTTAAGACGACATACATCCATCAAATCAAAGGCACTGATGTAAAGTCTCGTGCATGAGTGCGAACCTGTTTCAGTTGTGTTTGGCTCTTTGCTGTCCTATGGACTGTAGCCCCATACCCGGCTCCTCTGTCCATGGGATTCTCTAGGCAAGAATACTGGAGTGGGTTGCTGTCCCCTGCTCCAGAGGACCTTCCTGACCCAGGGATTGAACCCACGTTTCCTGCACTGGCAGACAGGTTCTTTACCACTAGCACCACCTGGGAATCCCCAGAAAGTCTAGTAAATCATGGCTACAATGACAATTGCAGATCCCGTGCTAGCTACAGCTACTATGGTAGACTCAAAGTCATGGAAATACAAGATATAATCATGTGAAAAGGAATAACAAGGGAAATCAAAGTTAACACAAAATTTTAAAAGAACTAAGTGCAATGGAAAATAAATACTATGGGTGAGTTCAGAGAAGGACAAGATCGCGGGGCTGAAAGGCCTAAACAGTTTTAAAAACAAGAAGGATATTCCGGTTTAACACATGCAAGAACTAGTTCCTTGAGATTTAGAAGAAACAGCATTTTCAATATGGAAAATACAGTCTAAAAGAATTAAGTAGTTATAAAAAACAAAATCAGATGTCTCAAAAAAAAAAACTAATAGAATAGAGAATAGAGTTCAAAGCCATTCTCATGGATACATGGGAATTTAATGTACAACAAAGATAACATCACAGATCAACAGGGGAATGACAGTTGTGTAATATATAGTCTTGGAGAAAAATAAAACTGCATCTTCTCACCAACAACATATTTAAAGGAGGACTTGAGAAGATAAAAATTTAAATGTAAGATGCAGTTATACACTTAACAGAAGACTATTTTTCTAATCAAGTAGCAAGAAAGGTTTTATTACAATATTTTTAAAAGCATAAATCTTAATCATTTTGATTATATTGAACATTTCTGTTCAGTCTATATGTCACAGAATAAAATATTTGCAACATCTAAAATGAACAAGGGATTAAAATCTATAACGCAAAAAGAACCAGTACAAATCAGTGTCACTAAAGTAATCTCAAGAGAAAAATAGAAGATATAGGAAAAAAAATGCAGAAACCTAACTGGCAGATGAAAATCCTTTGAAATCAGACAACAGCAAACAAATACCAATAAGGAACTTCTTTATACAAAGTAGAATGCTGGATAATGCCAAATGCTGGTAGCAGTGAGAGGGTGACGCACTGCCAGAGGGAATTAAGAGGGGAGTAATCATTTTGGAGAGCAACTGGGAGCTAGTCAAATTGGGACTACCCAATTAATCCTCCTGACTCGGCAATTCTACTTTCTGTTGTTGTTAAATATTTGCTTTATTGCTGTGGTCTGGAACCAGACCTGCAGCATCTCCAAGGCAGGCCTGTAGTGTTTCAGCAGTTCTCGCTTAGGCCTTGCTGTGACAGTGCTGCACTCAATAGGCCAGCAAATTGGGAAAACTCAGCAGCGGCCACAGGACTGGAAAAGGTCAGTTTTCATTCCAATCCCAAAGAAAGGCAATGCCAAAGAATTCTCAAACTACGGCACAATTGCACTCATCTGACATGCTAGCAAAGTAATGCTCACAATTCTCCAAGCCAGGCTTCAACAGTTCGTGAGGCGTGAACTTCCAGATGTTCAAGCTGGATTTAGAAAAGCCAGAGGAGCCAGAGATCAAATTGCCAACATCCGTTGGATCATCAAAAAAGCAAGACAGTTCCAGAAAAACATCCACTTCTGCTTTACTGGCTACGCCAAAGCCTTTGACTATGTGGAACACAACAAACTCGAAAATACTTCAAGAGATGGGAATACCAGATCATCTGACCTGCCTCCTGAGAAACCTATATGCAGGTCAAGAAGCAACAGTTAGAACTGGACATCGAACAACAGACTGGTTCCAAATAGGAAAAGGAGTACGTCAAGGCTGTATACTGTCACCCTGCTTATTTAACTTACATGCAGCGTACATCATGAGAAACGCCGGGGCTGGATGAAGCACAAGCTGGAATCAAAAAGATTGGCGGGAGAAATATCAATAACCTCAGATATGGAGATGACATCACCTTATGGCAGAAAGCAAAGAAGAACTAAAGAGCCTCTTGATGAAAGTGAAGCGTGAAAAAGTTGGCTTAAAAGCTCAAGATTAAGAAAATTAAGATCATGGCATCTGGTCCCATTGCTTCATGGCAACTAGATGGGGAAACAGTGAGAGTTTATTTTTTTGGACTCCAAAATCACTGCAGATGGTGACTGCTGCCTGTAAGGCTGGACCCCGGGGCCATTGACGGGCTGCCCCTCCTCTGCCTCCCGCCGGCGGGGGAAGTCCCTAACGGAAGGCGCCTCCCAGATCAGGGACCAATGACAGCACACTTCACCAGCTAAAGCTGCCCCACCCCAGCCACGTAGAAGGACCTGCCAGCCCGCGACGCCTAGGCCTGGCGACCTATCTGAACCCCCTGTCCATCTAGCCTGACCATCCCTCGCAACGAACATATAAAAACCACCCCCAACATGGTCTGGGCGTGGACTTCCTCCACCTGCCTCGTTCGGGTCTGGGGAACCCCACCCAGGAGCGCTTCGCCATTAAAAAAAGCCTGTTAGATACTCTTTTGGTGTCCTGGTCTTTTACTTAACACAGCCATGAGATGTGAGAGTTGGACTATAAACAAAGCTGAGAGCCAAATAATGGATGCTTTTGAACTGTGGTGGAGAGGACTCTTGAGAGTCCCTTGGACTGCAAGGAGATCCAACCAGTTCATCCTAAAGGAAATCAGTCCCGAATATTCACTGGAAGGACTGATGCTGAAGCTGAAAGTCTAATACTTCAGCCACCTGATGTGAAGAACTGTCTCACTGGAAAAGACCCTGATGCTGGGAAAGACTGAGGGCAGGAGGAGAAGGGGACAACAGAGGATGAGATGGTTGGATGGCATCACCAGCTCTACGGACGTGAGTTTGAGCAAGCTCTGGGAGTTGGTGATGGACAGGGAAGCCTGGGGTGCTGCAGTCCATGGGGTCACAAAGAGCCGGACACGACAAAGCGACTGAACTGAACTGAACTCTTAGATATATATCCTAGAGAAAATTTCACATGTGTACAGAAGATACCATAAAATATTAACTGCAGTGCTTTTGTGCTGGGGAGAATTAGAAGCTATCCTGTATGTCTGTCTTTGGGGCCCTCAATAACTTGAGATGGGGAAGGGAGGGCATCTCTTCTGACATGCAGAAGACAGTAGTCAGAAGCCAAAGATTAGAGACACATGGAAAACAGTATGATGACAAGCTGAAACTATAATGGAGTGATCATAGTTGAGGCATGCAAAAAAATGGAATTGGGCAGCCATTAAGGATCTGGTCTCAGACATGTCTCTGCACTACTGAGAACCTGAACTTTCTTTGAACTGTACGAGACCCATCAGCACATTCAGAATGACACCTGCACCACTATGGTCTCAAGGTCTCTCCCTGTTACTATGCAACCATTTCGGACCCCAACCAATCCTTATTTAAGGAGCACTCTCAACTTACTTCTTGCCAGCTCCAATTATAATTATTGACAAACAGCTCATGTAACCCTAACCTCGTGGTTTTTGCCTTTATAAACCTTCCCAATTTCGTGGTCTAGTGGAACACAATTTAAGCCCTTCTTGAATCTGTAGCTCCTGGGTGCTGTCCTAATAAACCCCACATAAACACCTTATTTCAATCAAGTCTCCTAAAATTTTGGTTAACAAGCACAAATGTATTGATATTTCAAAAGCAAAAGGCCAAGTGAAAATGCAAGAAATAGATATCTAGGTGTCTGATTTGTGTGAACTTAAAAATACAGGAATACGAAACAAAAAATTTTACAGGAACAATAGAAGCAAAAAGATACATGTTAAATAAATAACATGTTTAGAAGGGAAGATTTAGCAAAATTTTTGAAGCAAGATTTAAAGCTCAATCCCCACTGCCATGGAACACTATAATTTTAATACACATCATGGGATGGGGGAGGTTTGTCTTGGCCAGTAGAACCTATTCTAAACTGGAGTACTACAAATTCTGAGGATGAGATTATTTAGATATCTGGTTTTAATGTGCAACATTTTAGTTTTGGGTTGTGAGTCAAATGAAACCTTTCAAAATATTTTTAAATTTAGAAACAGCTTTGCTGTGACTGCTCAGCTCAGTCCCCTTTAATTCTCACATGTGAATCTAAGACAGATCTTTACTTGAACTATCTTCATCTGATTTATATGAGGATCTATTCTTTTTATTTTAAATTTTACTTTAAAATGATTTCAGGTTTATAAAATGTTGCAAAGTAAGTACTAAAATGACTCAGAGTGAACTTCACCCACCATCCCCAAAGATTAACATATTATACAACTATAATACAATTAAATAAAACCAAGAGATTAACATTGACACTTTACTATATTAGCTAATAGTAGATTTTACTATTGATCAAATTTTACCCAAACTTTGCTGATTTGTTCCACTATTGTCCTTTTTTCTGATTCAGGATCCAATCCAGGAACCAATGTTGACAATTATTTTCTCTCAATTTCGTTTGTCTGATGTTTCCTTATGATTAAATCCAAGTTATGCATTTTGGCATGAAAACTTTAGAAGTGATGCTGCACCCTTCTCAGTGAAGCATATCACCATCCACTATCTTTCTCTTTAAATACAGCAGTGTGTACATTTTGATCCCAAACTCCCTAACTATCCCTTCTCCCCATTCTTTCATTCTGTCTCTTTTTTTGTAAATAAGCTTATTTGTATAACTTCTTTTTAGATTATGCATATAAGAGATGTCATACAATATTTCCCCTTCTGTCTGACTTGCTTCACTCAGTGCGACAATCTCTAGGTCCATCCATGTTGCTGCAAATGGCATTACTGCACTCTTTTAAGGGCTGAGTAATATTCCATTGTATATATGCACCACATCTGCTTTATCCATTCCTCTGTCAACTGACATCGAGGCTGCATCCATGTCTTGGCTATTGTAAACAGTGCTGCAGTGACTGTATGGGTGCATGTATCGTTTCAGATCATGTTTTTCTCTGGGTACATGCTCAGGAGTGGGATTGCAGGGTCATATGGCAGCTCTGTTTTTAGTTTTTCAAGGAACCTCCATACTGTTCTCCATAATGGCTGTACCAATTTACATTCCCACCAACAGTGTAGGAGGGTTCCCTTCTCTCCAAATCCTCTCCAGTACTTACTGTTTGTGGAGTTTTTTGATGACAGCCATTTTGACTTTTAATACACACTGATGCAACATGGATGGGCAACATTCACTTTCAATGTACACATTGCTGTGGTTTATGAAAATGATGGTAACATTCAAAGGTTATGTTTTTTCCCAGTTATCTGAACTCTGGGATCCAATGATAATATATATATATACTATCACTTCTCTAAACTCTATAGCTCTTTCTGTGAACTTCTCTTACAGCACTTAACATTTTTCTAGTTTACACC
Source organism: Ovis aries (assembly GCF_016772045.2). Lineage (NCBI taxonomy): Eukaryota > Metazoa > Chordata > Mammalia > Artiodactyla > Bovidae > Ovis > Ovis aries. The sequence continues at coordinate 37,455,397 of NC_056056.1, read as the reverse complement.
AGGAGTTTTTGTCACTTATATTTCTTGGATTAGATTATACATTCAAGGGCAGGCTGCATGTCTTTCTCTTCATATTCTCTACATTGCTTTGGACATACTACTTATACAAAACCTGTTAGAGAAATGATTCCTCTGTATTATGAAGACGAAGAAAAAAGAAACACACTAAACCAAACAGTATGCTATGTACTTCCTCACACTATTTTTATTCGATATTCAAAATAACCCTATGAAGTGGGTACTGAATCCCAGGTTAAGTAATTTATGCAAGGTTACAAAGCCAGTAAGGGACAAGGTGATGATTTTAACCTAGGGCAATCTGATTCTAAAGCCCTGGGGATAGGATCAAGAATTCAATATAGGGAGACAGTTCAGGATTTCTCATTTTCAGTTTGGTAAACTGAAGATCAGAGAGATTAAGCAATTTTTCAAAGAGGCTTAGAGTTAGCTGAATTAAAAGAACTAAATTTAGAAGTCTGGTTTCCTGCCTCCCAGCTCTAGTTAGCGCTTTCCATTGCATAAAAGGACTGGACTGCAGGCCCCTAAACTGTAATTTAGTATTGTCAATAGCACAATTTTTAAAAGTTAAGATCTAGAAGAATATAACTGGTCTTCACGTTATCTTTTTAAAAGTCTCTCAAAAAGTTAAGTTTGGCACCAAAACCCTTTTAGACGACTTAATATCTTAATTTTACTTCACTGCAAATATAAGTGAAATTCTTTCTGTTTCTGAAACATTACAAACAAAACACCAATTAATCAACATTTACCCACAGCAGAAGAAACACACTATTTTAATTGAGAACGTGTCCAGTGGAAAAGGCCTGGGCTATGGTATATTTTCTTGCATGTTTTTCTGAAATTGAAAAGTTTTCCATTACTCTTCTAGGTACGATTATGAATACCCAATTCTACCCGAAAGAATCAGCAGCTCACACATGAACTTTTAAATGGTCTTTAATTGACCTGTAATAAGTGAGAAATGGTATCACCCTTCTAGGGCAAACTAGGTTATTTTTTATTCCAGTGAATGAACACTGTTTTAGAGTAAATTTGCTATTTAATATGAATACACCTCATTTTAGTAAAGTATCTATTATATCCAGCCTGACAGAAAACTAAACATTACTAAGTAAGCAGAATGACCATATAAATGAATATTCTCCCGTGGTTCATTCATCTCTGTCTACAGTTTTATCTCTATGGTGCTGCTACTATCCATCATTCTCATGAAAACCCATCAATGACTCTTGGGGCAATATTTCCCTTTCTCTCTAAAGAAACAAACACTCTGTTATACCTGGCTCAGCTGGAGTTATAGCATTACTTTGAGTCTGACATGACTCTCTGTAAGTCTCCACCTTTCTTAACCATAGGCAACAAAACTATTGCCTACATGGAGAAAGTTAGGAAAGGCAAATTGATAGTAACATACATTCAATAAGACTCACTCAGAGACAGCAGCTTGCACAGTTAAAATGAAAGCTGAATTTACATTTTGGTGCATCTTTCCGTCTAGGAAAAAAGCTCAGTCATTCTAAGACTGACTGACTTCTGTTTTTCTCATTTTCTCATATTCTCCTCGATGCAGCTTCTTTTGAGATCACTTGTGTGTGTATGTGTGAATGTTATCCTGCCCCAAGTTCCAAGGTCAAAGTTGGTTTCAAAGTCAAACTAAGCTGTCCTTGCTTGTGGGAGACATGGAGAAGGGGGCTTAGAGTGCCCCCATCATTCTTGATCCTACTCGTGTCTAGAATGGTTTAAAGTAGTCATAGGATCAGATCTAGAGCCCTCTGAATACCTACATAAGCATTAATACTTAGACGTCCCAAAACTGACCTTAGAAATTCATCAACTCATATGGAAACAGAATGCTTTGAATCTTATAGTTTTTGTAATTGTTTTGTTTGTAACTCACCAACTCAGTCAGAAATTATACTAGATTGTACAGGTTCCCCAAGAGTAATGTCTGAGTATTGCAGTGTCCTTGTATGTCATATAGCACTTACAGTTTGATGCAGTCTCACTAAGGACATTGAATAGATATCTGCTGTGAGTTATAACTATTGTAACTGGCTTAATAAAAATGCCTTAGCCTTGCTAACAATCATTTCCGTTAAAGTACCAATAAGAGACACTTCAAGATAAAATGATTATTTAATCCTTTAATCAATGATTAAAACAGTGACTTACGTGGCTAAACTCATGACTCATATACCCAGTTGCCTGGGATAATTAATGATAATGGTATCACACTGGCCAGAAAATTGGGTGCTTGCTTTTGTTATTGGATCTGAAACCCAGTTGTCTCTGACCCTTAGTCATGAAGCTGAAAAAAAGCTGCATGAGCTACTCATCCAAGAAACACAGAGTGGAATGCCACTTGCTAAACTATTTTAGAATATCACTAAGGCAGGTCTACATTTATAGCCCATAAGCAACCCAAAGCCCTAGGGTGGTACCTTGAGCTACCTTCCACTCATGAAGCTTGAGAACAGAGCAATTTTAGGACTGACTGGGAAATATGTTCAATAAAAACTTCAGATGATTTGACACTGTTGATAAAATTAAACCCCCATCCTCAATTCCTAAAAAGGAATAACATAAATCTCTGTATGGTGGCCATGGTGGAAACTGAAGGTACACGAATGAGGAAGAACTATGATCTCACTAGGTCATTAACGGGATGGGACTCTCATGTGTACGCCTGGGCGAAGAAGTACCTGACTCTATGCAGTGGGTCTAGCACAAGATAAATTTTGAGCATTCATGAAAAGGAAGAGGTGAACTATTCTTTGATTTTCTACATTAAATCTTTGTGGGCCTCCTCCCAGAATACTTCTAGCTTGATGAGTATATAAAAATGGTGGCACTGATGGACAGAATGGAGAAGTTGAGAAGAAAGTAAGCACTTTGGTATTAGAAATATTATATTTGGGGTGATAGAGACATATCTATAAATAAGATGTCTCTACTTATTGGAGATCCCGGTAGGTCAGACCTCAGGACACAGGTTAGTTTGAAGCATACATTTGAGAATTATTAGCAAACAGATGGCAGTGGTAGTCACAGAATGGAGGCATATTCCAAGGGAGAGACTATACTGAGAAATGAGCCAGTAGCAGAGGACAGAACTCTGGGGAATGGTCTTTCTGTTGGAGATCAGAAAGGAGGAAAGGAAGCCAGCAAAGGACACCTAAAAGGAGAAAATAATCGTGGGGAAAATCGGCAAGATGCAAAGGTCCTGGTACAAGAGTATAAGGAAGAGTCCAAGATACCAACAAGGATCTAGTAGGCCCTAAGCACTGGCACCCGGGCACAGACTGGGAGGGAGTCTTAGTTTTGTCAATGTAGCAGCAGCCTCTTGGTTATCTCCTGATTAATGTTTCCTCGTGGGAAATCAGTCAAAACTCAAGAGTTTTAGGAGTAAAAATACGAACTTGGAATTTAAATGGATACTTTCAAAACATAAAGGATAATTTAGAGGACTTCATATGACAAAAGATTTTGCTCATCCATTTTTCTACCTGGCACTATCTAGATTCATTCTGATTGTTCATGAAAACGGTTACTCAATCTTTCTTTAAGGTGAAGATTCAGTGCTACAGGGGAAAAACCATGTGTATTTCACTCTAAGAAGGGGGATTTATGTATGTCACTAATGTCACTAATTTTGCAAGGCTAAAACTGCTTTAAACGTCTAAATATATTAGATATTTAAACACTTCTTTAAACATGAAAGCAATTCCTAAGAAAAGCAACACATAGAGAAATCTGGAGAAATAAATATACTAAAATGCGACATGCAAATTGGTCTGCTTTAGAATAAATCTGCATATAGTGTCCCGCAGTGGTACATTTTACAAAGAGAATTAAAGCCATGAAATTAACATTTTAATGAAGCAGACAGACTATTGACGTCAGGACTACTCACTGATTGCAGCTTCCAGGTGGCCTAATGAGATGAAAATGAAGTTTATACCTTCAGCTAGTCTAGGCTAGGGCTGTTTGGAGATTATGACTGAATTTAAATTAGAAGCTACTGCTGTGTGCAAACATGTTTAAGCTAGCAAGTGGTCTTTGTAAACCTTGGCACCATAAATGCTTAATAGAAAGCATTTATGCCTCTCCTCACCCTCAGCCCTCAAGCACACATTCTAGCCTAACTTTTTCTAAGCACTGTCCTAAAACCAGTGGGGAAATGACTGTACTTTGAAAAACAATAAACAGCTTCATCAGAATGATTCATCTTAATCATGTTACAGGGCCATGAAATGTACAGATAAAAAGGGGCACCTGGACACCAAGTGCCCCCTCCCACCTTAGGGTGAACGTTTCAAGCACAGGGACACCTTGGGGCAGTCTTTTTCATTGCAGGCAGCTTTTATTTTATAGTAATGCTCTCATTATGGGAGGAAATTTGAGGCTGAAATTGATCCCCTTGGGACTCTCACTCCTTTGTTCTAGTTTTATTCTCTAAAAGCAAACGCATGATGCTATTAGCTTTTGTGTGTAAAGATTTTTTGAATATTTGGGGCAGGGGTAGGCCAACTGCAGGCCAGTTCCACCTTTATTTGTGCAGCCTATGAGCTAAAAAAAATTTTTTTCCCTTTCTTTTTTAAATGGCTGGGAAAAAAATAAATTAAAAGAGTATATTTTATGACATGTGAAAGTCATGAAATTCAAATTGCAGTGTCCATAAATAAAGTTTTAATGGAACACAGACCCTTATTCACTTGCACCACAATAGCAGAGTCAAGTAGTTGCGAAAGAAACCATATGGCCTGCAGAGCCGAGAATATTTACTATCTGGACCTCTCCAGAAAAGTCCTCTCTAAGAAGTCACAGTTCCAAAGAAGGCAGGAAAGATTTCCACACTACTGGATGGATTCCAGTCTGTCCTTATCCCTTGCAGGTTGCTGAGGTCTGGCAAGAAGGAGTTGAAGGGTCACACAGTTGTAGTCCATAAATGACACACATCCCTTCACCTCTGTGTGGGCCAGAGCTAGTCCTATGGTTCAGACTAGCTGGAAGGGTATTTGGGCACGTATGTTTCTGCTCCCCCAGGAATGAGAGAAGACCAATATGGATGAGCATTAGTAACCACCATGGCTTCTAATCAATATACAAAGCAATCACCTGCCCAATTCCTCCCTAACCTGTACTGTCACTCCCCAAAGACAACCATTTCCAAGACTTTAAGCTGTTTATTCTCATGTTTACCTCCATGCAGCTATGTAAAATGCCTATGCTGACATTTCCGTTTTTTTTTTTTTGCACTCTTCCTGTTATCTATTTTCTACTATGAAAAATGAGGATTTTGTAACACTTATTCCAGTTCCTTCCTTCCTCCATGGCCCTAAATAAAGCTGTATCATAATCTTGGTAAAGTTAACATTCATAGTGTTTACATTAAAAAACAAGGCAGCTACTCACAGCATAGTTTTCTAGCAGCTATCACATCTTTTTCTTGTGCTACTAATCATTTTCCCTGGAGTTAATAATGGTCTTGTTTTTCTGTTTGCTTCATTTTCTAGAAACCTGCCACTAGTTCATCTCCCAACTTGGCCAGAAGTACAAATCTCCTTCCAGGACAGTCACACACACCAGACAGTCTATCAGGTTCATCTCCTTGGAGAAGTTCATTGTGGAACTCTCCATGCTCTTGCTCTGATCAGGACTATGGTCCCAAGTCCTGAACGTGCAGCTGCCATCCTGGATCTCTCTCATCATCGTGCTGGAGATTCCCTTTCCTAGCTGAAATCTTGTAAGTTATTGTTTTACTGTCTCTGAAAGAAAAGCTGTACAGTCTCCATTTCTAGAGATGTCATCTTTCTCTAGATTTATATGTGCTTGATCTAAAGACAAGTGGTGGGAAACAGGGGCTCAGTCAATTGAAGGAGCACACCATTCAGGGATCGATGTATGGGCAAAGCCTTTCAAGTAGATGGCCAAGGTGCTTGCTTAGGATCACTCCTGTATTTCAGAGCATTAAAACAAAAGCTTTCGGTTACTACATGTGTATAATACATAGAAAGGAAGAAAGAGAAAGGCATTCGGGAGAAATGATTAGATTAACTGGTTGTCAAACGCTCTTAAATGAGACACAGAACCGACGATTTTGGACAAGTTCAGAGTTTAGAACAATCCCCAGTGCATGTGTGTCCAAGTAGAAACCTAAGACGGCCAAAGATGAGCAGGATCTCAGTCCAAGATGAGGAGTACAGAAAGGATAACAAGTTACCTCTAACACAAACCTTATCTCTTTAACCATTTTACTAAAGACTGGCTTCATGAAAGAACTTCCAAGGGCTCTCTAACTCTTGGGGTTCAAATACTTGACCTGGTTGTGTAGTGCAGAAGGAATGAAATAAACACTCTTCTGGAGGGGGCATTTTCCAAGCTGCCAGTAAGACTCAATGAGATCCACCATAGTATAAAGTGTCTGTGATTTTAAAAGCTCAGTAATCTACACTGCTGTACTGTTAACACAGCTGCAAGGATAATCTCTCACACACATTTATCAGCCCATTATTTCCTGGTAAAAACCCAATGAGTTTTCTATTTCTCTATCTGACTAAACCTACTGTAGCCTAAGGCTGGAAATCCTTTTGAGAAAGAAACTGGGTAGCAACCAACCAGTCCCCTAATAGAGTTTTCACGCTAATAGACTACTGTTGGAGTTGGCCCCAAATCTCTCTTGTTCCCAAATTTATGCTATTCCTTTCTTTTGTATTTTTAGTTTTTTATTTATATGATCAGTTTAGTTCAGTTGCTCAGTTGTGTCTGACTCTTTGTGGCCCCAAGCTGTGTGAACTGCAGCACACCAAGCTTTCCTGTCCATCACCCTCTCCCGGAGCTTGCTCAAACTCATTTCCATTGACATCCAACCATCTCATCTTCTGTCATCCCCTTCTCCTCCCACCTTCAATCTTTCCCAGCATCAGGGCCTTTTCCAATGAGTCAGTTCTTCGCATCAGGTGCCCAAAGTATTGGAGCTTCAGCATCAGGACTGATTTTCTTTAGGATTGACTGGTTTGATCTCCTTGGAGTCCAAGTGACTCTCACAAGTCTTTTCCAACACCACAGTTCAAAAGCTTCAATTCTTTGGCACTCAGCTTTGGTTATGGTTCAATTCTCACATCCATATATGACTACTGGAAAAACCATAGCTTTGACTGGATGGATCTTTGTCGGCAAAGTAATGGCAGACAGACTGAAAACCACAATCACAGAAAACTAACCAAACTGATCTCATGGATCACAGCCTTGTCTAACTCAATGAAACTATGACCCGTGCCTCGTAGGGCTACCCAAGATGGATGGGTCATGGTGGAGAGTTCTGACAAAACGTGGTCCACTGGAGAAGGGAATGGCAAACCACTTCAGTATTCTTGCCTTGAGAACCCCATGAACAGTATGAAAAGGCAAAAGATATGAGAGTGAAAGATGAACTCCCCAACTCGGTAGATGCCCAAAATGCTACTGGAGAAGAGTGAAGAAATAGCTCCCGAAAGAATGAAGAGGCTGAGCCAAAGCAAAAACAGCACCCAGCTGTGGATGTGACTGGTGATGGAAGTAAAGTCTGATGCTGTAAGAACAATACTGCATAGGAACCTGGAATTTTAGGTCCATGAATCAAGGTAAATTGGAGGTGGTCAAACAGGAGATGGCAAGATTGAACATGGACATTTCAGGAATCAGTGAACTAAAATGGACTAGAATGGGTGAATTTAATTCAGATGACCATTTATATCTACTACTATGGGCAAGAATCCCTTAGAAGAATTGGAGTAGCCCTCATAGTCAACAAGAGTCCAAAATGCAGTACTTGGGTGCAATCTCAAGGCAAACCATTCAATATCACAGTAATTCAAGTCTATGCCCCCAAGAGTAATGCCGAAGAAGTTGAACGGTTGGTTCTATGAAGATCTACAAGACCTTCTAGCACTAACACCAAAAAAGAGATGTCCTTTTCATCATAGGGGACTGGAATGCAAAAGTAGGATGTCAAGAGATACCTGAAGTCACAGGCAAGTTTAGCCTTGGAGAACAAAATGAAGCAGGGCAAAGGCTAGCAGTTTTTCTAAGAACACACTGGTCATAGTAAACACCTTCTTCCAACAACACAAGAGAAGACTTTACACATGGACATCACCAGATGGTCAATACCGAAATCAGATTGATTATATTCTTTGCAGCCAAAGATGGAGAAGTTCTATACAGTCTGCAAAAACAAGACCAGGAGCTGACTGTGGCTCAGATCATGAACTCCTTATTGCCCAATTCAGACTTAAATTGAAGAAAGTAGGGAAAACCACTAGACCATTCAGGTATGACCTAAATCAAATCCCTTAGGATTATACAGTGGAAGTTACAAATAGATTCAAGGGATTAGATATGATAGAGTGCCTGAAGAACTATGGATGGAGGTTCGTTAACATTGTACAGGAGGCTGTGATCAAAACCATCTCCAAGAAAAAGAAATGCAAAAAAGCAAAATGGTTGTCTGAGGAGGGCTTACAAATAGCTGAAAGCAAAAGGCAAAGGAGAAAAGGAAAGATATTTATATGCTACACCAACCAAATTATACTATTTACAAAGAAATTACATGCAATATCTATGTCACTTTGTTGGTATGTCTCTGGCACTGCACTGGAAATAAAACACAAACAAAAACCTTGCCAAATAACTTAAATGCTTTCATTAAAATGTATTATTTTCTGCATCTGTTAACTTTGGAATATGAAGTTTGCACCACTGACCATGATAAATGGGTTTGTGCTAAACCAGTCATATGCATGTGGATAATGAAAAATATTTTGGGGTGGGAAGTCAACAGCCCACATGCAATTAAACCCACAATCTTGGTCTTATTGGTCTTTAACCAAAATAAATAATAAATATACTAAAGTAAAGTAAGTGTTCTGCGTTGGTTGTTTTACCACTTGAATAATTATCTTCACTCACAGAGGAATTTAGTGTTGAAAAATCGCCCAGAAATACGACAACAGTTCTTGGCATGTAGCAAAAATATTTGAAAAGTGATAGCATACCATATTCAGACTTAGAATCCCAAAATTCAGGCTCTCTCCTGCAAAACTATGCAGACCTAGTATTTGAAGGCCTCGGTATAAATATACCTTGATATGAATAAGCCTTTTAAGGTATTATTTTTAAATATACCTAATTAAGGTCAGCAAAAACTCAGCGTAGCTGAGTCTTATGGATGGATGAGAACAGCGCTGGCAAACAAGGTCAAATATTCCAGTTGAGAATGAGCACAGTGTGTTCAGGAAGCACTGAGAATTCCACTTTAGCAGAATGAAGATAAGGTGGAGGTATCAGGATAGTTCAAGTTAGAGCTTGCACATAATTGTACTCAGTTCATTAGTGACTGGAATGAAAGATGAAAACTTAAGAAAGCTTCTAGGTCTCCTATAAAAATCAGGAAGAGAAAGAGACAAGGAATGGGAAACCAAGTAAGAAGGAAAAAAGTCAGAAGCTGCTGTACCCTGGTTAATAATTTATCACAGAACAGCACCTAGAAAGAAAACAGATATAAGATGGGAGAAATTCCATACTAAGAAATGGGTGTATACCAGAAAACAGTGAAAACTGATTCTCTTTAAGTTTCAGAGAATAAAAGATACATAGGAGACTTATTCACAAAAAAGCTAGGATTAAAACTGATCTTTAGAGAACACAAAGAGAAGGAAAAAAGGTCAAAGACAAACCAATAAAATTTACAGGCAGCGTTTCTGAAAACTAGCATAATCAAGGAGATAGCCTTTAAGTTCATGGTTTATGGGGGGAATATATGTGTATATAATGCTCATTTTATGTTTCACTAAAATAAGAGGATTAGATAACAAGATTCCAGTATGGCATGAATGCTGTAGATACCTTTAAAAATGTCCAATACTTTGTTTCATTGTTTATTCCTAGAGAAATATTAATTATGTACTGTTACATTTCAATTAAAATGGAATTCCTGAGACAAGCGTAGAAAGATGGGAGATCAAAATCTTATACATTATGCAAAGAGACCTTCCCAAATAATAGTTAATACAATAGAAAAAAACTGGCCACTTTGGTATAAATACCCGGAAACTGTGATTTTGAAAATGTATACAGATCCTCACACACGTTATTAAAGGAATCTCAGTAAATGAGGCTAAATGAAATAGCAGTACAACTTGATGCCAATTAATAAAACTAATAAGCCAAAAGAGGAATTCATAAAAGAGCTCTAGTCTAAGATTTGGAGAAGGCAATGGCCACCCACTCCAGTACTCTTGGCTGGAGAATCCCTGGTGGGCTGCTATCTATGGGGTCACACAGAGTCAGACATGACTGAAGCGACTTAGCAGCAGCAACAGCAGTCTAAGATTACCTAACAATCAGTTATCTAACAGATTTTTGATCAAATAGAGTAAAATTTTGGGGGCAGAATCTAGATGGTGGGTACATGGGTGTTCACTGTTAATTCCTTTGAATTGTGCTGTATATTTGAAACTTTTCATAAAGAAATATTGTATAAAAACCAACTAGGTGAATTGACAGGACTCTTTGAATACAGAGAAAACATGTATTCTGGCATAAACGAGTTTCTGAAACTTTTGATTATTTTTACTTAATTTTAGAATAACACAGACACATAGAGTAAAAATTCAAATAAGCACAATAAGGCTTATGATGAAAAATGGCACGCCCCTACCATATCTTTGAATGTGTGGGGGAATAAAATGGACAGTCATGGAATGATAAGGAAGTTGTTTTCTAAAACACAGGGAGCCTAGTACAGCAGCAGTTTCTTAGTGGTGCTTTGAGGCAAGAGAAAAAGGAGAAAGCTTAGCTGACTAAGAAAACGAAATAATAATCACTGAGACCTGAAAATGTGTGTCATTGTCCAATCCATTGATTAAAACCCCAGCCTGAGTAAATATTACATGAGAGGACTGGATTATACTTCCTTGAAAAGTGATTCAGAAAAAACTTTGTATTAGTCTCTAACTAGACAGATCCTAGGATCAATCTCAGGTAAAATCTATAAGGAAAATATGCCATCTGCCAGACTTTTAATATTTTCATATGGAGCTTGCAGACATATTAAGATTTAATCGACCAGCCAGATTAACTGGCTAGTGATACTATTTTTTAAAGGCGATGATAAATTCTAATTAAATAATCTCAACAATAATTTAAATGAACAATTTACCAAACACAGGAAAAGTATTTTCTTGAATAAGACTTTCTTTGGAAAGACAAAATATAATCAATCTGATACTTTGCTGATGTTTAATATTGAATTGTATTATTTAGGTATAATATTCTCAATAATTTTAAAGTTTAGGACTTATTTCATTTTGCCTTAAGTAACTGGATAACTGAAAATAGCATTGGATTTCTTGAGTGTTAACTTACATGAACTGAAAATCGAAAAGATACAAAGGTGAATGTAGAGGTGAGGGGCAGGCAGGTAGACTGATACGCAGTTAAATAACACTCATGGAAGTCCAGGAGATACAAAATCAATTCCAGGTCTATTAAGTTTTTATCTAAGTCCAACTTGGTCATACAAAACAAATTTCATTTTAATATAAATGTAAAACTAAATGTCTTAGTTTTCAAATAACAAATATGGTTGACAAGAAACAAAGAACTAGAACATTATCCTAAAATATTTACTTTTGTCGTATAGAATCATAAAAGGGTCAAGTCAGGGCAACACTGAAACAAAAATCAGCCTAAGTAATAAATATAATTCTTCTTCCTATTGGAGTCTTAGATTTAGATCATTTCATTTCACAAAAAGTGGATTTTCAATTGTTGAGAACAATTTTTGAATAACCGCTTTGAGATACATCTACTAAAATCCTTGATTAAAATTAACCACCAGTGAATGCTCTGTCATAAATAATGATTATTAGTATGATCCATAGGCCACAATATACTTATCTATTGGATTTGACTTGAAATTATAAAAGTTTTTCAACTAAGCCTTTATTGTCCAGTCTTTCAACATTGAGGATACGGAATTCAGGGGCTCTTTAATTTGAATTAACTGGGAAGAGCTACTTCCCAGTTCAGACTGCTTTAAGAATGGCATTTTGATTGTTTTACATATATTCTGTACAAGGAAATAACCAGTAGCACTTTGGCAAGTAACAGTTCCTAATGGACATACCTTAATAAATAAGTGACTATTGTTAACATTTGTAATCAGCCCAGTAACTGAATGGATGTAAATGGGTGCTATTAAAATGAAACAGATTAAACAATCCTCCAGCAGTTTTATTCATACCGTTTTCTGCTTTGCAACCCCATTCCTTATACGTGAAATGATGTATTCAGTCCTGTTCTATAAATAATATAATTCATTCTGAATTGAGAAAGTCACATTCATAAAGTTTCACTATACATGACTAACGATTAACCTAGGAAAAAAGTTTTCTTATCTGTCAAAATATTTAATATTCCCTTCTATTAATGAGTTCTGGTTCATTTCTGAGATGTTCCATCACTTCTTTTCAAGGCGTGTGTTAGAAAATGAGAAAGGGATTGGAGAAGGAAGAGTAGACAGTATCCATCCATCCACATTTATGGAGTGCTTGGTAGGTGCTAGGCCCTGTGCTAAGAGCTGAAATCACAAAGATGAACGATAACTCTTATGATATTAATAGTCTGGTAGGAGAGACAGGCATGTAAATAAACACATCACTATATAAAGAAACCTGAGCGCCAAAGAACTGATGCTTTTGAACTGTCGTGTTAGAGAAGACTCTTGAGAGTCACTTGGACTGCAAGGAGATCCAACCAGTCCACCCTAAAGGAGATCAATCCTGGATGTTCGTTGGTAGGACTGATGTTGAAGCTGAAACTCCAATCCTTTGGCCACCTGATGCAAAGAGCTGACTCATTTGAAAAGACCCTGATGCTGGGAAAGACTGAGGGCAGGAGGAGAAGGGAACAACAGAGGATGAGATGGTTGGATGGCATCACCAACTTGATGGATATGGGTTTGGGTGGATTCCGGGAGCTGGTGATGGACAGGGACGCCTGGCGTGCTGAGGTTCAGTTCATGGGGTTGCAAAGAGTCGGACACGACTGAGTGACTGGACTGAACTGATACTACCAGTATAAGAATGTAATAGATACAGAGACATTCAAAGAAAGAAAGAAGTATAATGGAAGGGGTGAGGCAGGTAAATACTTACTCTATTTCTTCAAAAAAAAAAAAGATGAAATTGTGTAGTATGTTATTAATTGTTCACATGTTTGTTCCCTTAATAGCCTGTGGGCTTTAGATAATTAAGGAAGATAGGCCTATGTTTTTTATTAACTTGTAGTTTCAGGGTCTGATTATAGGGAGTGCTCAATCAAACTTTCGCAGGATTATTTCCTCTGTTACCATAACACTTCAAAAATAACACAAGAATATAATATACTTGTTTTTAACAGTTGTACACACTGATAACCTACATTTAAAAATTAAATATATTAGTTTATTTAATGCAATAAAAATAGTGCCAAAAGGACTTTCATTTTTTGCCCTTAAAGGGTCCAGTATAAATATTCTAGTTCTTAATTCAATGCTAAACTCAAAGCTCAGGTGCTACAATCTGTACCTGAACAGTTAACTAGTAATACTTACGATGTGTTTATGGAACACTTCAGTGTGGCCCAGGTAATGAGCTAAATTCTTTACTCATTTATGTTCCCAACAATAATCCTTTTAGGATTTAGGTGAGTATCTCATTTTACAGATCTGATGAGGGCAGTTTAGCAGGTGGAAAGTAACTTTTTTTTCTTCTATAGTTGTAATATATACATTTTAGATATTCAAATTATTTGTACAATGCACCAATCTGTGGAAATAGCACCCTTTTACCTGCTAATGGACAAATGCAAAGAAAACTGAATACCAGCTACCAAATTTTACCTCTAAGTTAAAGGACTGAAAAGAAGGGAACATTTAGAACATTAAACCTGTATCATCACAGCATGCTTTGATGTTACATTAGTGTATTTCATTATTGGTATCTGGACAAGTAATGTCTGGCACATTAATTAGCCTTGGCTAGGCATATTCTTGCTGGTTTACAGGTCCTTACTGTTTTTTCTGGCTTTAATATGATTTTGGCAACCTTAAACTTATTTATGTAAAAATAAATTGACCTGACCCTTTTGCATGCTCAAGGATCTGAGTGTTTTATGTATGTTTAATATTATTTCCATGTTACTACCTGCTGCTAGATAATTAGTTCTTGAAACTCTTCCTGAGTTTCAAGCAGTGAACACATATGATGATCTGTTTTAATGTCAAGTTTCCATTCCAAGTTTGTAATTTGCCTATTAATTTCTCTCTGCTATGTGAGAGCCATGCTTCATCACTCCCAGAATATATATTAGGACCCACCATCACATTAAGAGTGGCTAACAAATGGGCGTATTACCTCGTGGTAGAACAAATCAAATCTCCTTTCTAATGCATTCTTCACTTCTTTAAAAAATCAAGTGATTTCCTTGCCCCCTATAAAGCTGTTTCAGCTAATGGACAGCTAAGCAACTGCCTTTTTTCTTCTCTAAAAGGCAGTCTCTCAAAAGCCCCCTTGAGTATTTTAAGATCAGTGGAGAGGTTCAAAGTGAATAGCTGACAAAAACTATTTTAAGTGGTGTTTTAAGCCACATCTTTACCCACAAATATTCTAGAATTAGGAGCAGTTTGAAGGAAAGCCCTTTTTAAGCAGAATGATCCAGAACTCTTACACAGGAGGTTCCAAGAATCTTGTCTAGATATCTGTCTACAAATTGAATGAGTCTATGAGTGAAATCAAATACACCTGAAGGGCAGAGCTGAAGGCAGATGTCCTTGAACTCTCAATCATGAGGTAACATATTTAATATCACCCTTGTTTCAAAACAAACAACTCAATAAGATAAAGTTGAAAATGCCATGTATTAGAGAAGCTGGTTACAAGGGATCTTTCTCAAATGCTGGACAAACAGCAAGAAAGAATCCTACCCTGTTGCTAAATATTCGTCAAAGACAGCAGAAGAGCCACAGACGCTTGTAAGAGCAACAGAAGATCCAAAGGGCACTATTGATACAAATCTAGTGGGTGAAAGTTCATCCCTTTATAGCAGGATACTCTCATACAGCAAGTATAAAATAGCTTTTATTTAGAGTTTATCTATCTACAGGTATACAAACCTTGGGTTTGTGTTGCTGCTTTGATTTCTAGTGTAATATATAAACTCGATTCACTCTGATAATACTAGTGCTTAAGGAACATCCAATTTCAATAGTTTTATAATTTGGGAATTAGGGGAACAGGAGAAAAACACATTCTTACTCAGCTGTATGTCTAATTTAAGTCTTTAGTAGATGGCAATACACTATCCCCTTTCTCTGCTTTTTTCTCAACATGGCACCCCTCGTAGTGCTTCTCCAGGCTCAGAATAAACACACATTCCAGTACCACTCCTTCCTAAATTCAACCAATTAAAAATAAATAGAAGCAAGGTCACCATCCAGTTCTGTTGCAGAGGACTCTAACATGATATCCTAGAACTCGTGTTATTGTGCTGCATGCAAAAACCCCAGAGAGATGACAACATTTTGTTCTCAATAAAACTAAATGTGGAATTTGAAGGCATAATATTTGAATGTTCTGAAGCACACTGTCATGAAAGAGCTATGGCAGTAGGAAGTCCCAAGGGAACCTGAGATTTACTATCTGATGAACTGGAAAGCAGGCCAATTTGCTAGAGGTTTGATTGCCAAATAACCAATTTGCAGAATTTACAAAACGTACTCTTTACCAAAATCTTGTTAAACTATCCAGTTTGTAGCAATTCAAATTGGAAAGGAAGAAAACTTTTTTTTTAACAACTTTTGACAACTTCTGAGGTTTTGATTGGCTCTCATTGGCTATCTTACTAATTTGCTACAGCTGGACAAAACTGGGAGGGAAGAGGCAGAGACTGAAAGGTAAGGGGAGAGTCTGAAGCCTCAGGATTGTGGGTCTCTGGTTCCAGCGGCTGCACCGGCCTCTCTGATGGGCCTTAGCTTCCACTCTTCTGCCCCCTCTCTACTGCCACTTATGTGAATGTATGGTCTGACAGAGAAAAGAGACACTTGATGTTTGGGGCCTAGACACAGGGCAGAAACTGGTGAAAAGGAGGCAAGGTGCTTTTCCCCAAGGACTGAGTCCTGGAGAAAGAGAAAATTCTGACTAAAAGCTCAAGGAGCTCTTTCCCGGAGGGACTTCTGCCAGGATGCGGGAACACAGGGCTGCCTGGCCCCGGTAGAGACACGGAGCCATGCCTTAGGCAGCGACAGCGTCGCACGCTCATGCCAGCCATGGGATGACCTGGTCACGGTGTCTTCCCTGCGGGGACTGCAGAGCAGACTTCTCCCAGCAGGTCAGAGCCCATGAGACCGTAATACTTGGAAATTCTTGATGGACACTTGGAGAGAAATGACAAGGTTCAGCAGCTAGGTTGGAGGGGGCTCCAACATAGGACTTTCTGACATTAGTCCGAGCTCATCTGCACCTTTAGGCCGGGAAGACTTGGCGACATACTTTTTAAACATTGTTCTTGAATTAAAACCAAGTTGCTCCACAGCTCTGTTAACACCCTAATTTCAGCTAGGAGAAAATAAATTTCTGTTGCTTAAAGAAAAAAAAAAATCAGGGATTTCCCTGGTGGTCCAGTGGCTAAGACTCTGAGATCCCAATGCAGAAGGCCTGAGTTCAATCCCTGGTCAGGGAACTAGCTCCCACATGCAGCAACTAAGAACCGACACAGCCAAATAAATAAATAATTTTTTTTTTTAATTGAGTTGCTTCTCTTCTAATAGAGACAAATTATTTGTCTAAAGGGAGAACTGTTCAAAAAATTTGCCTTAAACAACTGAGTTCTTCATACTATAGATATTGTTAGGAAAGGGAGGAAATTATAAACTATTCAGTCTTAACTCTTTTATACCATTTAGTTTTCATTTTCTCTTAGATTATTTGTCATCCTACTCTCTGAAAAAAATAAATTAGATAAAAAGCCTATTCTAATAGATGTAAAAACCTTATATTACAAGAGAACTTTTCAGGCTTCAGAACTTCAGATGATAAGTTGATGCATCAAAATCTGTATCTCTGAATCACATAATTTTAAATTCAGTACAGTCAGTTTCTATTTAAAGTTCCCCTAATGTGTTTTCTATTTCTGAGAAATTGTATAATAACAAATTCAGTTACTAAAAATAATCTCTTTGAAATTACAGTAACCGCATGAGAAAGATGCTGCATTCTGTAGTCTCAACATTATTTTTTTTAAGCACTACCATGTTTAAATAGCCAAAAATTGCTGAGAATTTTTATAAACAAAAAGAGCTGAAGATTCTTGAAATCTCAGAAAATCATCAAGCCTTACTGAGAGCTGGGAGAGATCGCAGACGTCTTCTAGTTCTATTTTATCCTCTCCCCTAGTTCTCAGGGCAGCGGCTGTTTCTAGAAGGGAATATCTACCACAGTCAAGTGTTGGTGGGGAGGGCAAGAAGGGACAAGGTTGCGGTTTTATGAAACTGGGGAGACTGTCCCGGTTCAGTTGAATTTGGGGGTGGGAGACTGCCTGCAAAGCTTGTAAAGCTGCTAGGGGTAAGGATCTGGCGACAGTGTCCACAGCTCTTCTAAGAAGCTTGTGTATGAAAGGAAGAAACTGAGCTAAAGGTGTTATTGTGTAGATGAAGTATGAGGATGTCTGGACCAGGGTGGAGTGGAAGGCTAAGAGAGGTGCTAAGTTTCTTCTCTCCAGTGAAATGAGGGCTGAGGCAGAGGATGGAGACGTTTGACTGATATCTGAGAAGGGTAAAAGTTGCCATATTTGGACACAGAAGGCTCAGAAAAGTCAAGTTTTTTTTTTTTTTAACTCCAAGGTGCATTACATTAGAGTTGAATTAAAATCATAAGGTAGTAAGGTGTGACAATGACTAGTTTTCCCTTGAGAAGACAACAGGAAAGTACCTACCCTGCTGCTGACTGAGAGAATTTTTCTTATCTACCTCCTATTTCTCTTACAGAGATTGTGACTTGGCTAGCACAAAGCCACTCTAATATCTAACACTTTGCCTTTATTCATGTCCTTTAAGGAAGCCTAGAGTTTTTAAACACAGTGATATTGGTAGCTTATTGACTGGCTCTTCCTTTTTCCATGGGCATCAAAGAACATTGTTGGAAAGAAAGATCATTAATACCTTATGGTGTGCTTGAGCAGCAAAGGACATCACTGAAGACATAAGAATTTATATCAGTCTAGAATAGCTTAGCCAGTTCTTATGGATTCTAATCATTGAGGAAGTCTAGTAACCTAAAAGTAGAAAAGAAGTCACACTAATTGTCATCACAGAAAGATTTTTTTTCTATAAGCTGCATCATCAACTGTGATCAATTTTAGATGACAATTATAAGAAGACATGCAAAGAACCTTCCAGAATACTGTCAGAGTGTGGCCATATGCCATCAATCTCTACACTATACAAAACAATGATCTTCTTTAAGACTGGCATCTGTACCTACAAAACATATCTTGAATGTATTCATTCAAGTCACCAAGAAGCGCCCCTCTCACGCTGGTGAAAAATAAAGCCATTCTAGATATGAATCAGATCACCAGGATAATTAACAATTAAAAAAAACCCAACTGAAACAATGAAGCTATTTTTGGCTATATGTATTGAGGACTGCAAAAACGGAGCAAGAGCAGGGTAATCAACAGGTTAGTAGTGTAGAAAAGTAAGGTTCATGCATGCAACCGCAACACAAACTCGGTGTCTTTTTTAAAAAATTAAGTATAGTTGATTTACAACGTTACGTTAGTTTCAGATATACAACATAGTTATTCAATACTTTTTATGGATTTACTCATTTAAAATTATTATAGAATTTTGGCCATATTCCCTGTATTGTGCACCATGTCATCTTATTTATTTTACACCTAAGTTACGTCTCTTAATCACCTTCCTCCATCATTCCCTTCCTCTACCCATTCCCCACAGGTAACCACTAGTTTGTTCTCTGTATCTATGAGTCTGTTTCTGTTTTGTTATATTCATTCATTTTATTTTTTAGGTTCCACATGTAAGTGAAAACATACAGTATTTGTCTTTCGTTGTCTGACTTGTGTGTAAATTACTGCTATATAGCAAACTGATTTACTTATACATGCATATACACTTTTTATATACTCTTTTCCATTATGGTTTCTCATAGGATATTGACTACAGTTCCCTGTGCAATACAGCAGGACCTTGTATATATCCATTTTATATATAAAAGCTTACATCTGCTAACCCCAACCTCTCCTCCATCCCTCCTCCAACCCTCTCCGCCTGGGCAACCACCAGTCTGTTCTCTATGTCTGAGATTCTGTTTTTGTTTCTGTATCATTTGTGTCATTCTTTAGATTCTGCATATAAGTGGTATCATATGTAGATGAATATCATATGTATTCATCTTTCTCTTAGTATGATAATCTCTAGTTGCACTCATGTTGCCGCAAATGCCGTTATTTCATTCGTTTTTATGAATGAGTAGTTGTTGCTGTTACTCAGTTGCTAAGTCATGTCTGACTGTTTGAGACCCCAGGAACTGCAGCAAACCAGGCTTCCCTGTCCTTCACTATCTCCAAGAGTTTGCTCAAACTCAAGTCTACTCAGTCAGTGATTCCATCTAACCGTCTCAACCTCTGTGGCCCCAATTTTTTTCTCTTGCCCCCAATTTTTCCCAGCATCAGGGTCTTTTTCAGTGAGTCAGCTCTTTGCATCAAGTGGCCAAAGTACTGGAGCTTCAGCATCAGTCCTTCCAATTACTATTCAGGGTTGATTTCCTTTAGACTGACTGGTTTATCTCCCTGCTGTCCAAGAGACTCTCAAGAGTCATCTGCACCACAATTTGAAAGCATCAATTTTTTGGCAGTCATTCTTCTTTATGGTCCAACTCTCACATCCATACATGACTACTAGAAAAACCATAGCTGTGACCATATAGTCATTTATTAGCAAAGTGATGTCTCTGCTTTTAAATGACTGAGCAGCATTCCACTGTATATATATACACATCTTCTTTATCTTTGCATCTGTCAATGGATATTTAGGTTGTTTTATGTCTTTGCTATTGTGAATGGTGCTGCTGTGAACATGGTGGTTCACATATCTTTTTGTACAGATATACAAATAGCAAAAATTCATTTTCTGGCTGAATAATATTCCACTGTGTGTATAAATGTGTATGTGTATATATATTTATATATACTACATCTTTATCCACTCATCTGCTAATAGACTGTATCCATATCTGGTTAAAACTGAGTTGTCTCAATATGAATACAGTTAAATGGCTATAGAAATTTAGGGAAAAAAAGATTACTTCTAGGTGATAGAAGCTGGAAGGTGCATGGATGAGGTGGCCACAACTAATAATGATCCTCTAGCTCGTTTCTTGACCATATCAAGTATCTCTATTTAATAATTTCAGCAGGAAAAACAAAGCTAAAATACTGAGTGACTATCCAAAGAAAATACCCTATACAATACATACACCAATACATAGGAACCTGAAAAATCCAATGAGTGGAAATTTAACACTATAGGCAGAAACTAGCACAGAATTGATGGCAGTTTTGGCAAAATTTCTTTTCCTCTTTCCTCTGCATTTTATTCACTTCACACTGGCCTACTCTGGACGTGTCAGCAGATAGACCTAGAATTTGAGGGTTTTATCTGTTGTGACCATTTATTCTCAAGGTGAGAGTACAACATTTTAACGGTATCTTACCAGATACTGTGCTGGGGTTGAGATGGGAAAACCTGGATACAAATGGATGGACCAGTATCATGGAAATAAGGGAAAAAATCAAGTGTATATTCTCTGGGCTTTGGGTATGGGTAATGGTGATGGGGAATACTTCTATTGCTATGGTGATGCAGAAGTCAGCATTTTACTGCATTTCAATGAAAATAATGAAGCCTATGATCTTGGAGGTGAATTATGATTGCTATTTGTACCTCTATGTCCATATGGCAAAAGAGGCAATTAGAAGCATCTGAGAAACTTCTGTTTTAGCTCCTCAAATGAATAATGCCAAATGAAATTCTGTAATGCAAATTAAGATCTAAATACAGAGTTTTATTTTATCAATAAGCCACAATAATATCCTCTGAATTGATACCCAATAAATGACTAGTTGTATCTCTTAGCTAACTTAGCTATATCTTAAGTTTGTGTACGCCAACACTTTAAAAACACCCCCCTCCTCAAGAGGAGCTAATTAAAGTACAAAATGAAATTAACTGGTTCATAAAGAGATACATCCACCACTCTCACACAATTTGGTGGATCTGCTTCATTCACTAATTTATTCATTCACTTTTACTGACTGATAGAAGAGCACTGCCCTAGGCAGAGAAATGGAAACAAAGACAACTGGCAAACCTGTGATTCTTAACCCCCCAAAACCCTACAATCTAGGAAAGAAGATAAAACATACTTGCAAATTACATGATTCTTAAGAGTGGTTCAGCTACTGTAGAAGACTACAGGGTGCCAGCTGAAGAATTCAAGAAATGATCTACCTGAGTGGGGTGAAAAAGAACAGTAGTTTTGAAGAAAGGCTGAAGAGACAAGACAGTTGTAAAAGGTGACGGGAAGGAAGGAGAGAGACCGGTGCAGGCAAAGTGAGTCTCCACTTTGGCTGAAGCTCAGGACTTCCCTGGTGGCTCAGACGGTTAAGCGTCTGTCTACAATGTGGGAGACCCGGGTTCGATCCCTGGGTTGGGAAGATCCTCTGGAGAAGGAAATGGCAATCCACTCCAGTACTACTGCCTGGAAAATCCCATGGACAGAGGAGCCTGGTAGGCTACAGCCCATGGGGTCACAAAGAGTCGGACACGACTGAGCGACTTTACCTTACCTCAGTTATTGTGGCAAGCCAGACTGGGCCTGGAGCATGAGATCAGAGAGCTCAACAATGCTTTTACTTGTTTTTATCAGCTTCCTTTTCTCATTTTCTACAGCAACTATTTCAAACTCTCATCATTCACCTCTGCCCCCATTTCTCTCCATCATAAGCATCACGATACCACCTGACCCTTGACCACCTGACCCTTGACCTGACAGAACAGTCTTTCATCAAAGCACCTCTCTCTTACCCCTTACTCCCCAAACCAAAATATATATTCAAGCTCGGCCATGCTTCCTGTCTTAGAAAATGAGGAATCCCTTTAATTTTCTGTTCCTGATCACTCCTGATTTCTCAGAAAACTTGCTCCATCATCAATCCATTTCTCTTTCAGCATTTCCACTATTAAATTTCCTCAGCCTTTAAAAACACTCAACTCCATCAGTAATACTTGATATGGCTTCCTCTTCTGCTGATTACTCCAGCCAACTCCCTGTAGGAAGCACCTAAACTTGCTGTCTTGACTCACTCTACACACATCTGGTTTCTGGCAGCCCCAACTCCCATGAAACTACTCTAAGGTCAACAAATGCATTTTAATGCTGCACCCAAAGGGTTCTTCTTTGACTTTACATCCAAAAATTCTATCTAGAATTTCAGATAAGCTGATAATATATTAGAAAATGAATCCCTCAAAGTCAATGAATATTGAGCCTTGCAAATCAGCCAACTATTGCTGAAGAAGATTGATTTAGATGAAATCAATATTTACTGATATTTATTAAGGGACTCCCTATCTGGGTTTCCAACTTCAAAAACACACTTTAAGGCATAGTTATTAAAAAGTATGAATTGGGGTATTACGGGGTAGGGATTAGGTTTTATGGCTAACTCTGTAGGTCACTAGAGTGGCAGTCACTAAGTAAATGGTCCCACACACACAAAAAAAATTGCAATATAAAATCATGGTCATTTACAGCCATATACAGAAAAAGCCAAAAAAATTTTCTGTAAGTCTCAAAACTATTTGTAAAGACACAAATAAGACATTTCTCCAATGATTCTTTCTTAGGGAACAGTTTTGTAATTAGGATGAATCATGCTTTTTTCCCTACTTATATGCCATCATGCAGTCTGCAAATACCTCTCTCATAGATCAAAAAAGATGTTTTTTTTTTTTAAAAAAAAAACAAAACAAAAAACATGAGACACAATCACTTTTACTGAGTCTTCCTTTAGGCTGAACATAATTAAGGCAGAAATCTCAAAATAAAAGACTATTTTGGGATGACTATGATGATGGAAAGCCAAGATATCTTATTTTATCTGAGAACAAGTAGTAAATTGCTTAGGAAGATAATCAACTCTAAGAATACTAAGAAGGGAACAATTTCTCAAAAAGCAGAGAATTTTTACAAAATAACAAAAACTACCTTCACAACTTCCACCATTTCTGACTCCTTTTGTTTTTCACTTTGTTAAAGTGAGACTTCACAACAACTAAGACTATCTCTCTAACTCTTATCACTTAAAAAGATGAACTCTGGATTCCAGTTAGGCCATTCTCCATGACTGGATCTCCAACCCGGACTGTACTCTCCCAGTATCTTTACCAAATCAAATGCAAATTGTTCCTCAGGATCTAAGTCAAAGTCTGGTTCCCTAAACTCTCCCCTTGATCTGCCAGTTCTTATCGGCCCTTCTCTTCTGCCTGGTGTACTGTCTCCATGGCAGCTGATCATACACTAACTTTCCGAATGTGAGCACAGGAAGACACTCATCATAAATTTTTATTCTCGTGCTGTCAGCAGCATGCCTTGATCATATGGGCTTATGGGATTATGTCTTTTAAAGAACACAGTTTGGGGTTCCACGTGGGAGACTTTGATAGAACTTTTGAGACTGTGGTACGAAAGTTTTAAAATCCTGTATTCATAGTTTATCTATGATTTACATCTTCCCCATCTCCCCATAGATTTAAAATGGCCTTTAACAGAAGAGAAAATAAGAAAAACATGGCTCACAGTGCCAAAGTCAGGTATTAAAATATGTGTGTGCACAGGGCTTGCAGGAAAGGCATATTATTATCCAAGCTAAGAAAAACTGCTCTAGTCAAACATAAACCTTAACAATGACCTTCTCAGAAGGCAAGGCATAGTCTTCCTAGATTCTGCTCATTGCATTAAGCTTTTGGTGATTTACAACGGTGATGAGCTAGCTTATAGCAGAGAAGGAAGTGTCAGTCAGTGTCTTTTCTGGGCACAGTTATCACTGCTCTTAGGGAGCAGACCTGACTGAATCTGGTTAACTAGCACTCCTCAAAGCCGAACAACAAATTATTCCTGTTTTTGCAAACTGCACTTAGATGTCATTATTATAAAAGATCTACCATTTGGCCCTGATATGCTTCTAGTCAGGAGAGGGACTTCACACTATTGGTGTGAGTACATGGAAATTATACTTTGAACATGCTTTTCTGGGTCAGAGGACTTAGTTGCTTTCATCCAGAACAGAATTTTAACAACGACATTTAACAACAACAATAGGTTCATATCAGTAATCGAAACAAAGTTTCCAAATAGTTAATGAATTAATTTTTGTTAAAGAAACTATTAATAATATACTCTCTTATTTGTAAAAATATCATTAATATGTTGGTTCCAATATTAGTTTTCTTAATAATTCAAGCCATTGAGACACATGTACTTTCCCCTCCTATATAACTCTATTATGAGAAAGCAGGTGAATTAGAAAGTTACAAACACACTTTTCACATCTTGCATTTCATAAGTGCAGAGGGGCCAGCTTGGGATAACTGCACCAGGACTTGTTTTGCCCAGTCTATCTACGACCAAGTGCATTTGGGTGCTCTTAGCAATCAGATGATAAGCAGGGGGATGCCTATACAGTAAAACATATAATAGCACATATAAATGTAATAATTTTATTTTATATGGAATATAATTATGTGAAAAAAGTGGAAAAAATAATTCTTTCATTTAGAAAGCCATTCAGGTAATTTTCAACATTAATAAACAAATAATTTCTATATTTAGTTTCATGTTCTTGTGGAACTGAGTTCTGGTTGGAATCTATGTTTAAAAAGTGGAGGCACATGAACTTGGCTTACATGTGCACACACACACACACACACACACACATCAACAAAGGTCAGTATTATTTTAAAAATACCTTTGCAACACTCAAAACGAGCATCAGTTCATTTAAAAACAAACAAACAAAAAAAAAACCAAAATGAGAAGAGGTCCTAGCAACTACAAAATATAGAAAAAAATTATTTTTAATTATATTTAATTATTTTAAATAATGAAGGAAAAAACCTATCAAGCAAATCTACAAAGCTAAAAGAGAAAGGTACCTTTAAAAGTACTGAAATGGACATGTGCTCAGAAAAAAGGACAGGCCCAGAAAAGAAAAATCATACATCCACAATGAAATTATACACTATATAAAACCAAAAGGCAGACATAATTTCCTGTTCAAAAGAATTTCTGTATGAAAAGGTCTACAGCAGTTGGATTCAGGCCAACAACTCCACGCTGAGAATTAACTCTGATTTTCAGATGAACAGGAAGATAAAGTGTATTGTTACACACACTGTGCATATGCACTGAAACTCTTGTTTTGCTTCATTATAAGGACATGAAGATTGAGCGTTTAGCTGCCAGTCGGTGAGGTAACACCGTGAGGGCAGAGGTGCCAGCATTCTCTGCTCTTGATTCATCTCTCTCCCTAACACGTTCAGAGTGAAAAACTGAAAGATTTTAATGTATGTAACAGTATTTTTGACAATCAGATACAGCCTACAGAAAATTATCACTCAAAGGAAGTTCCACAAATTTTACTTACAAAGCTTCTTCCACAATTCTAAATTTTAAAATAAACATATTTTATAAGTGTCAGTTATCAGCAATTTTCAGTGTACTACTTTTAAGAGTACCAATACTTGCATATAATTTTCACTCATTTATGCAAATGATAATCGTCTAACCAACAGGAAAATATGTATTTTGAAAATTTTAAATAATGGTGTCATAAGACATGAACTCATCACCCAGGCCTGCCTTTCACACTATGATAAATAACTACCTTGACATTTATCATAGCTGGCCAGTGTTAGAAATAGTACATAACCCAAGAAAAAGATTTCTCTCCTACTGAATTCAAGTGGTACAGAGAGGCAAAAGTCTGCAGTGCCCGTCTTGTGAGGGCTATCTCAGAAGCTGAAAGTGGTTGAGTAGAAATACTAATAATCCAGGGAAACATTTAAGAACTACAATTCTATACTGATTTTTACATGATCAAATGCAAAGAGCTGGTCATCTAAGTTATAAATAATAGTCTTCGGTATGTCCCTTCTAACAGTATAAATAATCTGGAAAAAATCAGCCTTATATGTATCCTGCACTAGTTTAAAACAAAACAAAAAACAAAGCAGGCAACTGTCTTAAGATGGCTTTAAAAAAAAAATCAACTGTGCACCTGCCTTATGTGGCCGTGTAGCACTGCCATAAACCTCACCTCCGCTAAAATGAAGGGGTCTATGTGGAGTGTCTGATCTCTAGACTGAATGTGGTAGAAGGCATTACTAATTGCAAGTGCATTAACAAGCATGTGAGGTGCATTTGTGTATCTGTGAGATGCTGAAAACAGTATCTACAAGAGGCTGTACAAATCTATACTGAGTACCGGTAATATTCATGACACTAGAACCTCAGATATAAAAACAAGACAGCATCTACCCTAAAGGAGCTCAGGGTCCAAGCTGCCACTGCTGCTGCTAAGTTGCTTCAGTCGTGAACGACTCTGTGCGACCCTACAGACAGCCCGAGAGAGATTTAAAAAAAAAAATCACTGATAAAAAAAATGATTAAGACAAATGCATAGAGTATGATGAGAGTTAAGAGGAGAGAACCCGCTCAGGAGAGTGTCTGAAATGGAAAAGACATTTGAACTGTTTTGAAGGACCAAGGAGAGCTACCCAGATGACTGGGAACAGTTGAGGAAAAGGAGTAGCATGAGAAAAGCATGTTCCACCTGTCTGAAATGAAGACAGGGCATGCTGTTAGAGCAAGAAACAAGACCAGAAAGGCCACACAGGCAGGGACTGAGCTTTGGGCAATGGTCTTCTCTCTGGGCAAGGCACCATTCTGTTAAACATTGCCAGCAATATCACATAAATCGCAATTGTTTTCTGCAGACCACACTGGCCACCTTCAGTTCCTGCATAAAATCTCAGTAGAGAAGCCTACTTCCAGCTCCACCTACAACTAAAGCCTTTGGACTAGTACTTAACTTATGATACAAAATATGCCTTATGAAGAGTCACCAAAATCTGTACAAAGCAATTCTCATCCAAAGCTCATGAGTGAAATACCAATTGTGGAGAAGGGTTTAAAGGACATGCGGCCTCTCCATACCTTTAGTTAAAACAATGTCTTGACCTCTTACGAGGTCAACACCTTTTACTGAACTGCTCTTTCTCATTCTGCCATTAGCCAATGTGGGCAAGCACTCTGAGGCTATGTGAAACACTGAACATAAAGATGCTGTGAGGCTGCTGGTCACCACAGTGCACAACGTCCTTGGTGAGGAACCAAAGAGCTTTAGTTCCATAAATGGGCATGCTTTTTCTGAGCACGTGGTTTGCTTTATTTTTTCAAAAAAAAAAAAAAAAAGATTTATCATGAGGATACCCTTGGGCATAAGTAGAGTGGACCATTAGCCCCAAGGCCAAGCCTCACGGGAACTCAGGAATAGTTGCTCACTCAGGCCTCAGAGGGAGAGGAGGGAACAGGGTTGGTGAACAAGGAGATCATTGGGGTCCAATGGCTGGGTCACCTGGACATCCCCCAAGCCGCTGGAGCTGACAGTCCCAACTGAGGTCCTCTGCAACTGGAGGGGCTCAGCTCTTTGATATTTACCCTCCAAACAATCATCTTCCTCTTCAATGTTAATATCCTTTAGCTTCTTTTACTCAAGGGTCCTTTCAGTTCTTGTTCTCATCATCTTCTCTTCTTTCTCCCCAGCATCACCATGTCCTCCTTTTTCTTCTTTTTAAAAATATGTTTACTTTTTTCATTTGTTTGTTTATTGGCTACACTAAGTCTTTGTTGCTGGGCGCGGGCTTTCTCTAGATGTGATGACGAGCAGGAGCCACTCTTTACTGCGATGCACAGGTTTGTCATTGTGGTGGCTTTCTCTTTTTGCAGAGCATAGGCTCTGGGGCACACAGGCTTCAGTAGTTGTGGCTTGCGGGTTCCAAGCGCAGTCCTAGTTGTCGTGGCACATGGGCTTAGCTGCTTCATAGGATGTGGGATCCTCCTGGACCGGGGACCGAACTCATGTCCCCTGAACAGGCAGACAGACTCCCAACCACTCCTTCCCACCAGGCATGTTCCTTTTCCTTCTTTAATGACTTCTGCCTTCTAATATCTTCTGGTTCCTCTACAGCTTTTAATTATGTCTTCTATCAGCTCATGACCTCTGCTGTTTCTTGGCCTTTGCTACCCTACCATCTTCTCTCTACGTGTCTTTCTGCTTCTGAGGCATATGGTTTGCTGTAATCTTATGGCCCCTTGTCAATGATACCATTCCGTTCCTTTATTTATAGAAGATGCCAGAAAGCACAGGGCCAATTTATAGACCCATATTTTATAGGAATACAGAGCTTATAATATATCTTACATATACAATAACCTTGTAAGAAATACTTTGTCTATTAAATTCATACCTTTATTGTCCCTTTACCTTAAATTTTTTTATGTTGTGCTGCTGCTGTTATCATAATACACATATTTATGTTGCCACTTTAAATCAGTATTGAACCATGGTAGGGTATAAATTACCTCAACCAAATAGCGATTGGTTCAAAAAATCTAAAGAGCACCTTTAATACGCCAGGCCTGTGCTGAAGTCTAGGATAAAAGCTGTCAATGGACCTGACCTGATCCTTACGGTCAGGAAACTGAGAGTTAATGGATAAAATGGATAATTAAATAAGTGACAATATCACAGTAAAAAAAAGTTTATATAGGGCAAATATAGTAAGAAAAGCATTCACATAGAGAACAAAGAAGTCTTACAATAGCTGGGAAGGCTTCCCAAATGAACTGTCATCTAGGCTGCAACCTCCAGGCTGAGGAGGAGCAGCTCTGCTCTAGGGGAAGGCTCAGAGTGTTGTGCACCCTGGGGGAGGAGAGGAGGTCAGCATAGCTAGGACAGTGGGACAATCAGAGATGGCAGTTGGCCGGAAAGGCAAGCAAGGACCAGGTCACATGGGGCCTGGAATCAGTCAAAGGAGTAGATTTAACCTTGGAATACGGTGAAACCCAAAACCATTTGCAGGGAGCTGACAGAATCCAATCTGCACTGTAACATTTATTGAGTGCTTGCTATTTTTCAGGCACTGTGCTAAGTGCTCTTGGCTGCTTCAGGTGGCACTGTTGTAAAGAATCCACTTACCAATGCAAGAGACGTGGGTTCGATTTTTGGGTTTGGAGGATCCCCTAGAGGAGGAAAGAGCAACCCAGGCCCAGTATTATTGCCTGGAGAATCCCATGGACAGAGGAGCCTGGTGGGCTGCAGTCCATGGGTTTCCAGAGTCAAACACAACTGAGCAACTAACTGCACACACACAAACACATGCGCAGGCTAAATGCTTTACATGCCTGACTTTACTGAACCCTCAAGAGTCCTATAAAACCACAGGAAGCTAGCACTGTTATTAAACCTATGTTACAGAAGATGAAAATGAAGCTTAATGAGAGAAACCGATCTGACCAGTCACATACTTCCTAGTCCCAAGGAAACCAGGATTCAAAGCCAGGTCTTTTGACTCTAGGCCCCAAGTGCCTAATGCAGTGTGCTGTCACTTTCATCTAGAAGTGGCCTGATTGACAATGATGATGATGATTCCACAGTGTGAGGACTAGAGGAGGAAATGCAGTTTAGGGTGAATGATAAACTCAATTATGAGCATATTGAAACGCCTGCAGAAACTCCATGTGGCAAAGGTCACACATATGGCTCTGAACTAAGAGTGGTTCTGAACTAAAGATTCGGAATTAGGAGACACGAGCACATGGATGATTATCTGAGCCACCACCTTGAATGACACGTCCCAGGGAGAATGTCTGGCATAGAACAAAGGGGTCTGGGAGACCCTTATGAGGAACACAGAAAGGAATGAAGAACCTGCAAAAGTCTTGAGAGGAGGCCAGAGAAGTAGGAGAAAAATGAAAAGCCAAAGGGAGAGCATATATCAAGAAGAATTAACAGTGCCAAATGCTGCTAAGAGGAAAGTAATATAAAAGCATGAAGGTATTCATTAGATTCAGAAATAAAATCTTTGCCCTTAATGGTTTAGGTGACATGGCCGTTGCTTTCCTTTTAGGAAGGTAAGAGGTAAAATGTATTAAAGTGGCCATTAAGGGAAGTGCTAAGTCCTATTAGAGAGGAAAAGGATATTCAGTCCAGATGTCTGCCAGGCAGGGGAAATGAGAATGGACCCTTAGGTGAAGATCATTAAAGGAAGAATAGCATTTGGAGGTTAAAGATAAGAGCAAAACCAGGAAGGTCTTAGCCTGGACAGATATAACCAGAGGCAAAAGTCACAAAGCATAAGGCACAGTCAGGAATAGTCCATTAATTCAAATAGGTTGGCTCACACTGCATAAAATTTAAAAAAAAGATTGGAACCACATTATAAAAAGTCCTGACTAAGGAATATGGAAGTAATGCAAATATTTAAATGTTTTTTCTCCCTGGAAAATGCCTCATTATTCTTTCTCGGCTCACATGCCACCTATTCCATATCAAAAAAGACTAATTTTCTGTATGTGCTTAAGTTACTTTTTATTCATATCTCTTGAATGATAATGCATTTTAATGTTTCCTAACCTGATGTCTTGGTATCTCAGCAACTCATGTAACATATGTGCCCAAGAAATATTTTCTGAACAAACGAAAACACACACAATTACATTAGAGTGGTACTTTATGAAGACCAAGTGTTAGCTATGTGCAATATGGATTAGCAAAGAAGATACCAGAGGTAGACCAGTGAGAAAGCCAGGAAGAGTGAAAAGAGGTAATAGGACCCCACTGAATGGGGCCACTGTTGGAAATGTAGGAAGTTTCTCTAAGAGATGCTTCCAAGGTAATATCATAGACTTTGGTGACTGAATGAAATGGAGCAGAACATAAGACAAATATATTTTTTTAACTTAAAAAAAACATACCCTGGACTCAGTAATTAGATTTGGAAATATACCCTAATAATTAGAGATGTACACACACTGTGGCATTATCTATAAGAGTGGAAAACTGGAAACCATTTAACTGAATAATAGAGGCCTCATTAAATAAAATGGTACTTCTATCTGATGAAGCCCCATGCATATATTAACATAGCATACTTATAAAAAATTATGTAAGAATGGTGAAAATGTGCACATTATAGTAAATAAAAAAAGAAAAAACTTTACAAACAAAATAGAATATACCCAGATTTTAAAAATAAAATGTGGAGAAACACAAGAAGACTGTATGTCATAAGGCACTGGATGTTTCTGAGAAGTGCCTGCCAAGACTATGGGTGTCATTTTCTTTTTCGGAATTAATTTTCCAACTACTTTTTTTTTTACAATAAATAAAAAGATACATATCATTATATATGGAGCTTCCCAGGTGGCACTAGTGGTAAAGAACCCTTCTACCAATGCAGGAGACATAAGAGATGGCGGTTGGATCCCTGGTTTGGGAAAATCCCCTGGAGAAGGAAATGGCAACCCACTCCAATATTCTTGCCTGGGAGAATCCCATGGACAGAGAAGCCTGTGGACTATGGTCCATAAGGTCGCAAAGAATTGGACATGACTAAAGCAACTTAGCACACACATACACATCTTATGTGTGTGTGTATGTGTGTGTGTGCGTGTACACACACATATATATGTAAAGAGCTAATATTATCAACTCATCAAGCTATTTGAGAGTTGGTAGCAAAAAGAAAAAGAACCACAATTTGAAAGGAAAGATAGTTTAAGCTTTAAGGATCAGAAAAATAAAGGAAGAGCTGGCAAATAAAAGAACCAGAAAAAAAAAGCGCTTACAAAAAGGAAATCCTTGATGTATTTTTCCATTTAAACAAAACTCATAGTATAGCCAAGGATATCAGAGCGCAATCTGGGTAACAGAGAAAAATCCTCTACACAATGATGATGGTGTTTTTGTAGCATCTGGAATAGAAAAACTGTTAACTTATTACATCGTAGGAAGAAACATAGGCTTTGCCATCAAAGAGACCTGAGTTCATGGCACTCCACTCAGCAGC
This sequence comes from Ovis aries, assembly GCF_016772045.2. Classification (NCBI taxonomy): domain Eukaryota; kingdom Metazoa; phylum Chordata; class Mammalia; order Artiodactyla; family Bovidae; genus Ovis; species Ovis aries. Next base: position 37,423,080 of record NC_056056.1, on the reverse strand, counting down.
CACTGAGACCTAGGCACGCTGCTAACTGAGCCAGTCTCCTTTGGTGTAGCGCGAGGCCAACCACCAGGAAGCACAGTTTCGAAAACTAAGTGATCCGTAAGAAAGCGGCTAGTGAGGTAGCTGAGCCCAGGAGTGTACCACCAGACTCTGACTCAGCAGATCTGAGCCTAAACCCAAGCATGTATGTTTTAGAAAGCTCCCTGGGCAGTTCTACTGCATGACAGCAATATGTGAACAGTTCAGTGCATGGAACCTGGCAAGTACTTGATAAATGTGACCTGGTTGTTTTTATGGACCTAATAGGGTTTCTATCATTTTAAATTAAGACTGTCATGACTTTCTTCACTGAACACAATGGCAAGTTCTCCCTGAAGTGAGCATCTCAGATGTTTTGCTATGACAAAGAGAGAAAAAATGAAAATGAACAATAGAAATGCCATTTATGATCTAAAGCAGTACCATGGCATTCAAAGATTTGAAATGAGTGACTCCAAAGTTCTTTAACATATGGTCATATATAATTTTGCCCAGGCAATTGTGGATCATTTCTGCTTCATGATGTATTAAGACCAAGTTACTTAGTTGATCTGTGTGACTTCCCACTGATCAACATCCAAATTTCCTTTAGGTTTTGTTATATTTTATTCATCACCATAGATAAAAGCTTTGTTCTTTAAAACATGGCCTCAAAAGAGAGTCTACAAAGATATCTACAAATTTGGGGAAAGATGAAAATTTAGGTCTCAGGAAATATTATAATAAATCTCAGAGATCTACTTCCACAATTACATTTTTTTTAACATAAGGGAAAGGTCTTATTGTATTTTATAAATAGTTCCAGCAATAAAATGTCACATAAACAAGTCAGAGTGCAATGACACTTAATGCACAGAATATTCCAATAGTTTGTCTGCCTTTTCTTCCTGGGCTCCTCGAACACGCGGTTTGGTAGGAAGGGTCATCGAAATGCAGTCCTGGGGGAGGCTCACCAATTAAGATAATTGCAGTGTTATGACTCCTGCTGGCCACTGTTCATCCCCCATTTGCACAGCCACTACGGGCAAGAAACGACTGGGTTATCAGTAGGTAGCAAAAAGCCCAAGACATAAAAGTGGTCTAAAAAGGCCACTGAAGACTGAGCTCTCTATGATCAATATACTGGTATTAGTTCCTAGAAAACCACCAGCTTTATCAGAACAAATAAGAACTACCACAGACCAAAATGAGGGAGCCCAACACAGGACTATCAGATACTCTTGAGTGTAATCTGGGTGTTCAGTTAATGCTTCTCTCACTCTGAATATAAACTGAGGAATTTTGGTCAGGTGTGCTGATCCAAAACGCCTAGTGGGAATTTACTTAATCTTTACCTGTTAAGTGTATATCCCCTAGATTAGTGGCAAGACAGTATTCTTCATTTCTTCATATTCAGAATTTAGGCATATGAACTAATACGAACTAAAATACGGATTGTTTTACTTTGACTTAAAAAACATTTCACATCTGAAACTTAAATATATCCATATGTTTTAGTGTCCTAACACATGAGCTGTTTGCTTGAGTGACTTGATCTAGAAATGGAAAAAAATAAAAACATGACTCTTTGGGAGCAGGAATTAAGTTTTTCAACAATAATGGCTCCACACAACCTTCTTAAGTACCATCTGTTAGTTTACGGCACAGGTCTTCAATTCAATCAGATTGGTTTTTCCCTAGCTGACCACTCAGCTCCACCTGGCCCAAACTCCGTGCCCGTTCTTGTACTCTCCCTTTCCTGTCCTCAGCCATCCTTATTTTTTTTTATGCCTATCCTAATTACATAAGGTCTCTAAGCTCCAAAGGAAATGCAGTTTCCTGAACAAGCCTTACCTGAGTATTTCAACATGAGCTCTCTTCACTGAACACATCTGCAACTGTGTCAGTCAGTCAGTCCAGTTGCTCAGTCATGTTCTATTCTTTGTGACCCCATGAACTGCAGCACACCAGGCTTCCCTGTCCATCATCAACTCCTGGAGCTTATTCAAACTCATGTCCACTGAGTCAGCGATGCCATCCAACCATCTCATCCTCTGTCGTCCCCATCTCCTCCTGCCTTCAATCTTTCCCAGCATCAGGGTCTTTTCCAGTGAGTCAGTTCTTCACATCTGGTGGCCAAAGAATTGGAGTTTCAGCTTCAGCATCAGTCCTTCCACTGAGTATTCAAGACTGATTTCTTTTAGGATTGACTGGTTGGATCTCCTTGCAGTCCAAGGGATTCTCAAGAGTCTTCTGCAACATCACAGCTCAAAAGCATCAATTCTTCGGTGCTCAGCTTTCTTTATAGTCCACCTCTCACATCCATACATGACTACAGGAAAACCATAGCTTTGACTAGATGGACCCTTGTTGGCAAAGTAATGTCTCTGCTTTTTAAAATGCTGTCTAGGTTGGTCACAGCTTTTCTTCCAAGGAGCAAGTGTCTTTTAATTTCATGGCTACAGTCACCATCTGAAGTGATTTTGGAGCCCAAAAAATGACGTCTGTCACTGTTTCTATTGTTTCCCCAACTATTTGCCATGAAGTGATTGTGTAATTCAGCATAATAGTTTATACTATATACCACACAACCCAACACATAATTAAACAGTCATACTATTTTTTTTGTATTTCCATGAACACTATTCTTATCTATCCAGGAAGATTATAAACTTCTTGAAGGCAGGGTTTTGTTCAACGGAGTGTTTGACTTCTCACTCCCAACTACTTTAACTTGATTTTAAGTTGCCTCAAATGTGCACACCTGTGCCACCTAATGATGAAGACAATTACTGCATGGTTAAAACTCAGTGACAGCTTCCAAACATGTAACAAAACCAAAGGTTGGAGGAAATCCTTAATTGTTTAAAATCAAAGAATAAAGCTACTGTTGTTAAAAATAACAGAGCAGCAGTGATAGTAGTAAGTATAACTACATTTTGGTGCATTAACATTTTTAAATTGTGTGATAAATTTATTAACAGTGTGTAACTGAAAATCAAAACCAAAAACTTTCTCGTGGAAAAGCTCTTTTCTAAGTGAGCAACTTCTTTTGGGTCTGGGTTAATCTAGTACCAAAAAGAGTCACATAACCACTTACTGAACTGTCCTGTGATTAGAGGTACATATAAAATAAATTATCCGTGATAGATACTGATCAGTGTAACACACATAGCGCTCAGAAGATGGTAGTACACTGCTTATCTATTCAGACAAAACATTCAACTCATCTAATACTGATTGAGCCTTTATTATGTGAAAGACAACACATATCCTTAAGAAGGTTATAATCTAGTAAAAATATAAAATCAAGTACAAAAATGATGGAGATCAAGGTACTCAGGAAAAACTTTTCACCATTATTATTACAAGAACAACACATCTGTATCATGTTATATAATGGGTGCTATATTCAGGTTAAGTGTGTGTTTCTAAATAGTCTTGGTGAAGTATATTGTAAACACAGGCTCAGAAACAACTTTCTTTGTTATGCATTTTCTCTTCTTCAGTATTTCCTGCTAAGACTTCTTAACCGTAACTTCTTTATGTCTTCAATTTCTCACCTGCCTTGTGTTAGCTATTAGGTGTCAGAAACTGAATTCAGTTACATGTGTGAGTTAGCAGTAAAGATGTTCAGTTCAGTTCAGTCACTCAGTCGTGTCCAACTCTTTGCAGCCCCATGAATTGCAGCACGCCAGGCCTCCCTGTCCATCACCAGCTCCCGGAGTTCACACAAACTCATGTCCATCACGTCAGTGATGCCATCCAGCCATCTCATCCTCTGTTGCTCCCTTCTCCTCCTGCCCCCAGTCCCTCCCAGCATCAGAGTCTTTTCCAACGAGTCAACTCTTCGCGTGAGGTGGCCAAAGTATTGGAGTTTCAGCTTTAGCATCAGTCCTTCCAATGAACAACCAGGACTGATCTCCTTTAGAATAGACTGGTTGGATCTCCTTGCAGTCCAAGGGACTCTCAAGAGTCTTCTCCAACACCACAGTTCAAAAGCATCAATTCTTCGATGCTCAGCTTTCTTCACAGTCCAACTCTCACATCTATACATGACCACCTTGACTAGATGGGCCTTTTTTGGCAAAGTAATGTCTCTGCTTTTTAATATGCTACCTCATGATAATTGTTCTTTTAATTTAATTTTTATTTCATATTAAAGTTGATTTACAATGTTGTGTTAACTTCAGGTGTACAGCAAAATAATTTAGTTATACATATATCCATTCTTCTCCTGTATAGGTTGTTACAGATTACTCAGTAGGGTCCCCTATGCTATACGTTAGGTCCTTGTTGATTACCTATTTTATATACAGTAGTATGTAGATATTACTGCCAAACTCATAATTTATCCCTCCTCCCACATTTGCCCTTTGGTAATTATAAGTTTGTTTTCAGAGCCTGAGTTTTATTTCTATTTTGTAAATAAGTTACTTTGTATCGATTAACTCTGATGTAATTTGCCATTTAAGGCCAATGTTTCCTGACTGATTTTCTCTCCAGATGATTCTGTCCATTGGTCTAAGTGTGGTGTTGGAAGTCCCCCACTATTACTGTGTCAGTTTCTCCTTCTATGGCTGTTAGTCTTTGCCTTATATACTGAGGTGCCCTTATGTTGGGTGCATATATATTAATGGTTGTTTTATCTTCTCGATCACTTGATCATTATGTAGCATCCTACTTTGTGTCTTGTAGTAGTCTTTTTTGATGTCTATTTTTTCTAATATGAGGACTACTACTCCAGCTTTCTTCTGAATGCCACTTGCATGGAATACCTTTTCCCTTCCTTTACTTTCAGTCTGTATATGTCCTAGATTTAGTGGGTCTCTTGTGGACAGCATACATACAGGTTTGATTTTTGTGTCAGTTCACCCAGTCTGTGTCTTTTGGTTGACATTTAAAATAATTATCAATATTTATGTTCTTACTGCCATCCTGTTAATTGTTTGGGGTGTGTTTTTTGCTTTCTGGGGGGTTGTTTTTCTTCCCTTCCTGTTTTGTTTTCCTCTCATGTGATTTGATGGCTATCTTTAGTGTTTTGTGTTGCTTATTGTGTGTGTGTGTCTACTGTAGAATTTTGGTTTGCTGTTGCCTTGAGGATTTGATATAGCAGTCTATACGTGTGTGTGTGTGTGTATCCACACACAAATTAAGCTGCTGGACTCTTAATTTCAAACGCATTTCCAACATCTTTCATTTGTAATTTCCTCTTGTCAGAGTTGCTCATTTTGATACTGCATTTGTGAGTGGATGACTTCCTAGCTTTACTGTATGTTTGCCTTTACTGGCAAAGTTTTCTCATTCGTGATTTTGTTTATAGTTGTGGCCTTTTCTTTTCCATCTAGAGAAGTGCCTTTAGCATTTGCTGTGAAGCTGTTTTGGTGGTGCTGAATTCTCAGATTTTGCTGGTCTGTAAAGCTTTTGAGCTTTCAAAAAAAGATCTTTTGATCTTTCTCTTATTTTGAACCTGAGTAAGAGTCTTCCAGGTTATAGCATTCTTGGTTGTAGCTTTTGCCCTTCCATCACTTTAATATATCATGCCACTCCTTTCTGGCCTTCAGAGTTTCTGCTCAGCAATCACCTGATAACCTTATGGGAGTTCCCTTTATGTGATTTGTTGCTTTTGCCTTGTTGCTTTTAATATTTCCTCTTTGTCTTTAATTTTGGTCAATTTGATTAGTGTTTGTCTTGGTGTGTTCATTGTTAGGTTTCTCCTGTATGGGACTCTCTGTACTTCTCAACTCAGGTGACTGTTTCCTTTCCCAGGTTAGGGAAGTTTTCAGTTAATATCTCTTCAAATATTTTCCCATGCCCTTTCTCTCTTCTGGGACCCCTGGAATGCAAGGTGTGTTTAATGTTGTCCCAGAGGTCACTGATACTATCCTCATTTCTTTTCATTCTTTTATTCTTTATTCTGTACTGCAGCAGAGGTTTCCACCAATCTGTCTTCCAGCTCACTCATTCTTCTGCCTCGTTTATTCTGATACTGATTCTGTCCAGTGTACTTTTTCAGTTAATGTATTGTTCTTCGGTTTGTTCTTCAGAGCTTCCAGCTCTTTATTAAACATTTTTGTATCCTTTGGGTCTGTGCCTCCATTCTTTTTCTGAGATCTTCGATCATCTTTACCATCAAAACTCTGAATTCTTTGTCAGATACATTACCTATCTCTAGTTTGCTTCCCTGTTCTTCTGGAGCTTTATCTCATTCCTTTCTCTGGAACATATTTTCTGCCATCTCATTTTGCCTAACTTTCTATGTTCATGGTCTCTGTTTCTTAGGCTGTAGGATTATAATTCTTCTTGGTTCTGGTTTCTGTCCCCCAGTAAGTAAGGTGGCCCAATGAGGCTTGTGCATGCTTCCTGGTGGGTAGAGCTGGGTTCCATCCCTCTGGAGGGCAGGGCTGTGTCAAAGGGTGTGTTTATAGACGGCTGTGGCTCAGGACAACTTTAGGCAGCCTGTCCCATGATTGGGGGGGCTGTGTTCTCATCCTGTTGGTTGTTTGGCCTGAAGTGTTCCATCATTGGAACCTGCAGGCTGTTGGGTGGGGCAAGCTCTTGGTGCCAAAATGGCAACCTCCAGGAAAGCTCACACTGAAGAGAATCCCCTGGGTGTCAACCATCAGTGTCCTTGTCCCCAGAGTGAGCCACAGACTACCTCTGTCTCCCTCAGAAGACCCTCCAAGACCCACAAGTAGGTCTGGCCCACATTCTTATGGAGTCATTGCTCTGCCCTTGGTCCCTGTGCACATGAAACCTTGTTTGTGTCCTCCTAGAGTGGAATCTGTTTCCCCTAGTCCTGTGGAGCCCCTCTACTCAAGCTCCACTGGCCTTCAAAGCCAAATTGCTCTGGGGGCTCCTCCTCCTGATGCCAGACCTGCAGGCTGGGGAGTCTGACATAGGGCTCTCAGTTCTCAGTCCTGTGTGAGAACCTCTGTGATATAATTGTTTTCTAGTTTGTGGGTTGCCCACTCAGAGGGATAGGATTTCATCATATCATGAAAGCGCTCCTCCTACCAACTTTTTGAGGCTCTGCTTTCTCTTTGTGGGTATATTATCTTTTTTGGTAGGTGTGAGTCTTTTGTTGATGGTTATTCAGCAGTTGTGATTTTGGTGTTTTAGTGAGAGGAGGTAGGTTTGAATCCTTCTTCTCTGCCATCTTGTCTTCACAGATTTCTTCAGTAGTTGGTTTTAATATGTGGTCTCTGGGCTTCCACTGCAGTATTTATTTATGATGGTCATTTGTTTAACACAAGCTGCTTTTTCACTTAATTGACTACTAAAAGCATATCTCAAAAAGATGAGACAGTTGTGTTGGGCCCTTTTTGAGTATTAGACTGCTTTCCTAAAAGGACACTCTGACTAGATGGTGGTCTAAGAACCACTTTACCTCTGATTCTTGATGAAACCTATTCTCTTTCTGTTCACTTGACACCTCCTCACCTCCACCAGACTGTGCCTGCTCCCCTTGTCATCTGAGGTAGCATCACAACCACTTCAACTTGTGACTACCATCCCTCCATTATCTGGCCATTTAGCCTCTTTCTTCTTTTAAACACTTTCCTTGAAGAAACCAGCCAGCTCACTATTATTACAAAGGTGCTCTAACTGAAATCACACTATAAATACAAGAGGCACCATGTTACAGTGGAAGGAGCACAGCCTACTCAGTCAGACAAACTATATTCCAATAACTCTGAACTGATTCTTCGCCTCAATTTCTGCTCTGCTGCTGCTGCTGCTAAGTCACTTCAGTCGTATCTGACTCTGTGCGACCCCAGGGACAGCAACCCACCAGGCTCCCCCATCCCTGGGATTCTCCAGGCAAGAACACTGGAGTGGGTTGCCATTTCCTTCTCCAATGCAGGAAAGTGAAAAGTGTCCGACTCATAGCGACCCCGTGGACTGCAGCCCCCCAGGCTCTTCCGTCCATGGGATTTTCCAGGCAAGAGTACTGGAGTGGGGTGCCAAATTTCTGCTCTACAAGTTAAATATTGGTTGTTGTGAGGGTTAACTGACTTTATGCATACAAAGCACTTAGCATACTGCCTGGTACTTAGTAAATGTTCAATAAATGTTAGCTACTGTTCTAGTTAGAGTACTATTATAATTATAGCCATCACATTTCTTATTTCTATTACTATCATAGTATATAGGACCCATTCTACTTTTCTAACTGAAGTAAAGAGACTCATCAACATTTTTTAGCTGAAGCAAATGAAGCCATCTGTATTACCTTTTTTTTTGACTGGTACATTGAAGGGGGAAGATCAGTTGCCAGTTTGGGCAGGAAAAATTATATACTGTGGTTGTTAACTAGTACTCTGAGTGGTGACTAGGTAATACATGTTCCCCAAAGTTATAAATCAGTTTGCTACTAAAATATTTTCCAGAACAGATAGTTCTACAGATATATCCTTATCCACTGTAAAATAATTTCTCCATTATCCTGCCTACAATTAAAAAGATCTTTATTAGCAAAAGATGTGTTCCAACAGATTGTTCCATGATGTCAGAAATACTTTAAAAGTAATCATTAAATACTATAAAATAGCAGACAATTAGAAAATAAAAAACATATTATGGAATGAGAAGGGTGAGCCTAAACTGAATGCCACAGTAAGTGGTACCATGTTTTGGGGAAGAAAAAAAAAATAGCAGGATCATTGCTTTAATGTCTTGGGGCTCCCTGTCCTATTCCATGGGCATAAAGAACTGTGTTCTCCATGAGTTACTATGGGTGATGGTCATACACAATATGACCATCAAGCCTATGTTTCCATTTCATTTTAGTTATAACCACTGAATTCCAAAAGCAAGCCAAACTAATAGGGACAACATCTTTAGTTTACTATACCAATGTGATTTTGGACTTTTTATACATTTCTTTTAACTCATGAGTACTTAGCTGTAAAGATACTTCTTTTGACAGGGTTCACTAAATACAATACATCTTGAAGTGAGGTGAAGTTGCTCAGTCGTGTCCGACTCTTTGTGACCCCATGGACCACGTGTAGCCTACCAGGCTCCTCTGTCCATGGGATTTTCCAGGCAACAGTACTGGAGTGGATTGCCATTTCCTTCTCCAGGGGATCTTCCCGACCCAGGGATTGAACCGGAGTCTCCCGCATTGTAGACAGACGCTTAACCGTCTGAGCCACATCTTAAAGTACATTAAACCCTAAAGGAACAACAGTGATGCCAATTAGGGTGATTCTGGATAGTTCCTTTTTCATATATATCCATATGTGTCTATTATTTGTATGTACATGTGTGTATGAAGATATAAATACTTAAATATGCAGCTAGAACAAAATGTACAGTTGTTTTTTTCCCCATAAAAATATCAAAATGTAAACATTTAAATGAGTGTGACATGGTCAATGGAATCAAACTCATCTCTAGATGCCCTTCGATAGACATGGTTCTAGAAGACATGAGGGGCAGAGGGTAGTACGAGCCACAGAGTAGGAAGCAGAAGAATGAGGTTCTATCCATGGTCTACGGAAATTTACTAACCACCTCGGATGCCACTTCTATTTAACAATAAGATGGAGGTAGCAGTACTTCCTTTCTACCAACCAGAATCATCTGTTGCACTTAGTGGAATAATGAATATAAAAATATTTTTAAAGCTATAAATAACTATAGGTGATAAGATACTCTCAAGACAGTTTTACGACTTTTAAGAAACATTTAAAAATGGAATGATAGTCTAACTGTATGTATTATTTTATTATTTTCTATTCCAAAAAAGGAGAAAAAAAAGCTTTTGATTGTTTTAAAATATTTTAGTGCATGGAGTCAAGTCAGTATAAAAATACAGTACTATTCTTATTTCTTGAAATAAAGTATAAAAAAGTGCTTTGTAAATTCAAAAGAGCTATATGTGAAGTTCACCAATTTTTGCGACTTACATAAAAAAAGGACATTTTGAGACGGGTGCTTACCTTTTCTTAGACGGTCAACTACAAAAGTAAAGCCTGTAGTTCTTGGATGTAAGACATATTTGTATTTCTGAAGTCCATTATTTTCAGCAAATTCATTACTTCGAGTCATGCTATTTTCTAAACAAAACAACAGTAGAAGCCATAAAATAAAGAATGATAAGTAAAGAAAGGAAATGGTACAGAATTTTTTATAAAAATGGCAATTAATTTTTCTGTAATTATTCAATCTAACATGCTGAATCAAATGACAGAAACACTTTATTAAATCCCTAACAATAATCCTAGAGTTACCTACTTACTGGAATTTTGAAAATTCTTATAATAAGATGTTTTATAACATATTCAAATCCTTAAAATTCTCTAAGAGATTTTATAAAATAGTCAATACACAATGAAATATAAATATAAATAAATATAAATATAAACTGAAATATAAATAAAACACTAATAACTAAAATTTTCATAACATAATAAAAAACTGAAATGCTAGAATATAAAGATGAAATAAAACTAAAATAGTAATAAAACATAAGGATCTGGATATCCAGAAGAAATTACCAACAGTTTGCCGAATAGATCAACACTGTTTTAACCCAGTAATTTAGGGCTTCAGTGCAAAGTGAAGTATCTGCGTTGCCCAGGCACACAGCACCCTAATACCACTAACTAAAACCACTCCACAACAGAACGGGCACATGATTAGCACATCATGCGCAAACATCTGAACATGGTTTGGCTGGATATAGTTACAGAGTCAAGTGTATGTTCCAACTGTTGGCAAAAACTTTTTCCATTCTATGAGGTAACTTTATAAGTTCCAAGAAGAACCAAGCGCATTATTCGGCAATTATATTTGGAAAAAGTAAAGTGTTTAGAAATTTGGCCTCAGCTGCTGGTGGAGATCATGAAATACTTTCTGATGACAACAGATGTTAGAACCTGCAATTCTCAGCTGCATCCCTGAAATTTAGACCATTCCAAATCACCAGGGGGTGGAAAAAAAAAAACTATAAAAATAAATACTAATTTCTGAGGAGTAAATTTAATACCATGGAGTTCTCAAAATCTCAAAAAAGTATAGATGGATTCCACAACACTATAACACTAAAAGAACACTCCTGTAAACTGAGTCAAAAGATTAAACAGGTCTCTAGCAGGTCAAAAGTAAAAGCCCTAAACAAGAAAAGGAATAAGCTCCTCTCATTCTGGTGGTATTCTGGGCATGGGACTACAGAACAGTATTTTATAGACAGCTGGCAGGATCTCACATGGGATGGGGAATCCCAGAGTCACCACAAAGATGAGTAGGTAACTACTCTTCAGTTCTCTCTTGCAGCTAGCTGGTCGCAGACTTGGGGGATCTGAAGACCAAAACTGAACTCTGACGTAGAATGTGAATACAGGTGGAAGTAGTTCTAAAAAGCATGGGCACGATGTGGGAAGACAGAAATAATCAGACACAGATCAGAGATGCAGATTTTCTCCTCCTTGCCCACTTCATCTGCCTACGCCCAGACTCTGTGATTATTAGGACTAATGGACTAGCATCTCACTTTCTCACCACAGCCTCCTGTCTCGTTAGCTGGCTCCCTCTAACACTCTGTCACCAGCATGCCCTGCCACTCCAGTGATACTGGCTGCTCAGATGTTCTCAAACCAGCCAGTCATGTTCCACCTCAGATTCTTCCTTCTTGCCAGAATGCCTTCTACTCAGACATCTGCATGATCTTCTACTTTGTTCATTCAGTCTCTACTTAAATGAAAAGTTAAGGGCTCTTTTCTGGAGAAGGAAATGACAACCCATTCCAGTAATCTTGCCTGGAGAATTTCATGGACAGAGGGGCCCAGCAGGCTACAGTCCATGAGGTTGCAAAGAGTCAGGCATGACTGAGAAACTATCACTCAAGGGGCCCTCTCAAGCCACTTTACTTAAACAGCACCCTATGCCCCCATCTTTTATTACTCTCTCCTTATCTTGCTTTTCCTGTAAGGCATGCATGAATACCTGGCATATTTTTATTATTTTTTTATCTGTCTTTCCTCTTAGAATGTAAGTTTCATGAAAGTAGAGATTTTTTGGAATATGAGGCTCTAGGCACTCATATATTTATTAAATGAAGAAGTTTACTAAATATACAAGGGTGTTGAACTGCATGTAATATTATAGTTGTTAAATACCAAGAAAAGCTTTCCTTTCCAAATCAGGAAAACAAAACACAAAATCACAGTACACCAACTGTGATGGTTAATTTTGTGTGGCAAATCGGCTAGGTCAAAGTACCCAGATATTGGTCAAACATTATTTGAGCTGTGTCTGTGAAGGTGTTTTTTATGAGATTAATATTTAAACCAATAGACTTTGCATTATGTGAGTGGGCTTCATCCAATCAGCTGAAGGCCCTAAGAGAAAAGGACTAATCTCCTTAAACAAGAGCTTCCCTAGTAACTCAGCTGGGTAAAAAATCTGCCTGCAATGCAGGAGACCCTAGTTCAACTCCTGGATTGGGAAGATCCACTGGCGGAGGGAAAGGCTACCAACTTCAGTATTCTTGGGAGGCTCAGCTGGTAAAGAATCCATCTGAAATATGGAAGACCTGGGTTTGATCCCTGGGTTGGGAAGATCCCCTAGAGAGAACAGCTACTCACTTATTCTGGCCTGGAGAAAATGTATAGTCTGTGGGGTCACAAGGAGTCAGACACGACTCAGCAACTTCACTTTCACTCCTCAAACCAAAACAAGAGTTCTGTCAGCAGACTGCCTTTGGACTCAAACTGCAACTCTCCCCTAGTCTCCACCTGTGGACATACCCTATCTATTTTTAATTTACCACCCTCCACAATCATGTGAGCCAATTCCTAATTTGACCCACCCCTTCTCTCTCTTTCCCTCTCCTTCTACACACATACACAGAGGTGGTTCTATTTTTCTGAAGAACCATGACTAGCAAAGTGTGATATTACAATATAACATTAAGTACAAAAAGTATAAATTTATCCAAATTAACTTGTGGAGTATTATGTATATTACTTGCATAAGCAAAAAAAAAAAAAAAAGGTTTATAAACAATGATAACATATGAAAATAGAATAGATTAAAAGTTACATTTAAAGGCACTAATTTAAAAATGTGCAAACAATTTGGATTCAGAACCTAAAGGAGGATCATATAACATTCTCTTTGGGCTTAAAAACCCAAGTTTAAAGTTAATCATGGAAGGTAAAAAACACCTTTAACTACTATTTTTTCACACCATAGGTAATTTGCTAGCTTACTTAGAAAAAAAAAATCATATCCCAAGTCAAAACTATTTGTAAAATACTGTTTGAATTTTTTTTTTTTTAAGCTTTAAGATCAGTCTATTTCCTCAATCTGGCAAATACTGTTTTAATTTTAAAAACATGCAACTACATCATGGAATAATGAGTATTCTGGACCCTGAAAATACTCAAATAGATGTTAACTTCATCACTTAAAAACGATACTTGAGAAAAAATAGAGTGAAAAAAGTTTAAAATACCTTATAACTTCTGAATATCTAATGTATGAACATTTTTATACTGATATACCAAAGTAACAGCAACCCATGAGCTTTTATCCAATTATCTTTTAATAACTAAATAATTTACAAAGTTGCCACTCTTTGGTGTACATTTTGGCATTCATAAATATAAATCTATCACTTCTGAAAATGATGTTCTATACTCTAATACAGCTGATTTCAATACCCAAATTTAACTATTACACATTCTAAATATTAAAAAATGTAAATATGACAGTCTGCCCATTAAAATTTCCCAATGATAATTCAGCTCTGGGAATCAATAAACTTACAACTTACAATATAATTTCAAGGTTAAACAATATGCAGCCAATATTATGCTCAGTATTACCCTCTGTGATCTAACTACTACTAGAATTTTAACTATAAAAATCAAACATACTAATATATAATCAGTTATATAATATAAACATATAATATATATTAGTCATATAAACATACTAAGTATATAATTTAGTATATAACACTACTATATAAAAACACTATTTCTTGGAGTTGCCAGTTCTAAGTTCTATGGGCTGAACATCAGGAGTTCTGGGTTCTGATGTGCCACTGATTAACTAACTGAGTGACTCCAGGGATGGGCCATTAATCTCACTAGCGTTCAGCTGCCTGAGGACTGAGACGTTTACACTAGATAGTTGATTTCAGAGTGCCTTCATGTTGGAGAAGGAAATGGCAATCCACTCCAGTACTACTGCCTGGAAAATCCCATGGACAGAGGAGCCTGGTAGGCTACAGTCCATGGGTTTGCAGAGTCAGACTTCATTTTCCTCTCCTTTCATGTTATGAAGTCCTGTGATCCAAGCCCAGGCTACCTTACCTGTGAGATCAGTCCCCTCAGGGAATAGAAGGAGTTGAAGTGGTTCATGGATATCACAAAAATAATCAATCATGTCTTCAAAATGGCTCTTGTCATCCTTCCATTTCCTATGAATGAAGATATAGGCAGCAGCTTGCATAGCCCAACCTAGAATCAATTTAACAAGTATTTACATATAATTTTAACCAATATCCACATTTAAAATATATATTCTGGAGTTTTGGGGTTTTACTATAAATTACTTTCATAATGAGCGTCTCATGACCTACCTGAAATTCAGCACTGACCTTGGATTAAATAACGGTTACACCAGAGGATATTCTTAAAGGAGTTAGCTAAATTCTGAGATTTTCAAAATTCTCCAAAGCCTCTTTTCAAGCCAAACCCAGCTATTGAAATACAAAGAAAAACTGCCTTAATATATATTAGTAACTCATCCAAAGTTAAAATCCCAAATTAAACAGAAATTTTAACCAAGTTACTATGTGTTATCAGGCTTACAAAAGCAGTAAGCAAAGGATCTGTTCTCAGGCCATGTGTACAAAGTCTTTAGTATTTCCCTTTCTGTACTACTCAATCTCTAAATCTCATTGCTATTTTCAGTGTGGCTTCTATTTTTAAAAAATGCAATGGCCACTAAACACACTGCTTACATTCCCTTTCTCTAAGGCAAAGTCAACCTTGTTACTGAAGAGGCAGTCCTAGAAAAGCCAGGTTTTTCTCAGCTGGAATCCCTCCTTGGTCAGAAATGACTAGAATTACTATGGTAGTGTGGATCACAACAAACTGCGGAAAATTATGAAAGAAATGGGAATACCAGAGCACCTGACCTGCCTCTTGAGAAATCTGTATACAGGTCAGGAAGCAACAAACTGTGAAAAATTATGAAAGAAATGGCAATACCATACCACCTGACCTGCCTCTTGAGAAATCTGTATGCAGGTCAGGAAGCAACAATTAGAACTGGACATGGAACAACATACTGGTTCCAAGTAGGGAAAGGAGTACGTCAAGGCTGTATATTGTCACCCTGCTTATTTAACTTATATGGAAAGCACATCATGAGAAACGCTGGGCTGGATGAAGCACAAGCTGGAATCAAGATTGCTGGGAGAAATATCAATAACCTCAGATATGCAGATGACACCACCCTTATGGCAGAAAGCGAGGAACTAAAGAGCCTCTTGATGAAAGTCAAAGAGGAGAGTGAAAAAGCTGGCCTAAAACTCAACATTCAGAAAACTAAGATCATGGCATCTGGTCCCATCACTTCATGGGAAATAAATGGGGAAACAGTGGAAACAGTGTCAGACTTTATTTTTTTGGGCTCCAAAATCACTGCAGATGGTGACTGCAGCCATGAAATTAAAAGACACTTACTCCTTGGAAGGAAAGTTATGACCAACTTAGATAGCATATTAGAAAGCAGAGACATTACTTTGCCAACAAAGGTCCATCTAATCAAGGCTATGGTTTTTCCAGTAGTCATGTATGGATGTGAGATTTGGACTATAAAGAAAGCTGAGCACTGAAGAATTGATGCTTTTGAACTGTGTGTAGTGCTGGAGAAGACTCTTGAGAGTCCCTTGGACTGCAAGGAGATCCAACCAGCCCAATCTAAATGATATCAGTCCTGAATATTCATTGGAAGGACTGATGTTGAAGTTGAAACTCCAATACTTTGGCCACCTCTTGCGAAGGGCTGACTCATTTGAAAAGACCCTGATGCTGGGAAGGATTGAGGTCAGGAGGAGAAGCAGATGACAGAGGATGAGATGGCTGGATGGCATCACCGACTCAATGGACACTGAGTTTGGGTAAACTCCGGGAGTTGGTGATGGACAGGGAAGCCTGGCATGGTGCAGTCCGTGGGGTTGCAAAGAGTCGGACACAACTAAGTGACTGAACTGTACTGAACTGTGGTAAATATACCTGACTTAAGGCAGATAATCAATAGTCTTATCTGACAGTCCATGAAGCAAAAAAACCCCGGGCCATGCACAGTAACTATCTGGCCAATCAAATGTTTTCTCTCAGAAATTTTACCTGGGACCATGGAGAAAGCAAGTTGGTTTATAAGACAAACGGAGGGGACAAGAAAGCAGATAAGACAGACAGTAGTCCCCGGGGCAAAATAAAGCGGGCCCACTGTAGTGAAGGCCTAAACAACTTCTGCTATTGAGGCCCCTAAAGCTGACTGCGATCAGAACAACAGGCAGTTCTCCACAAGGGCTGGTCAGTCCTTGGTTTCACCTCTTGAATATCCACAAGACTCCATCTCCCTTACTGCCATGTGTATCTTTACAATATGCTTTTCTTATTTCGGCTAGAGGGGATGAGTGGCAGTTTCTTGCAATCAAACACAACTAAAACAATAGTTACTGTCATTAGGTAGATACTATAGGACCCTGAAAATATACAGAACTATCATTACATCATTTAATCAATGATTTTTAAAGACTGTAGGGTTTTTGTTTTTTTTTTTTACTTTACTTGGTTATTTAGTAAAGTTGTAGGACTTTATTTGGACTTTTTTTTTTTTTTTTTTTTTGGTTATTTCACGGCTGAAGTCACTGTCCGCAGTGATTTTGGAGCCCAAGAAAATAAACTCTGTCACTGTCTCCATTGTTTCCCCACCTATTTGCCGTGAAGCGATGGGGCCAGATGTCATGATCTTAGTTTTTTGAATGTTAAGTTTTAAGCCAGCTTTTTCACTCTCCTCTTTCACCCTCATCAAGAGGCTCATAAGTTCCTCTTTACTTTCTGCCATTAGAATGGCACCATCTGTATATCTGAAGTTGAAGATATTTCTCCCAGCTGAAATCTTAATTTCAGCTTGTGAGTCATCCAGCCCCACATTTCACATGATGCACTCTGCATACGACTTAAATATGCAGAGGGACCGCATACATACGCCTTGTCATATGCCTTTCCCAACTTGGAACCAGTCTCCTGCTCCATGTCTGGTTCCAACTGTTGCTTCTTGACTTGCATACAGGTTTCTCAGGAGACAGGTATGGTGGTGTCTTCAAGAATTTTCTACAGTTTGTTGTGATCCACACAGTCAAAGGCATTACTGTAGTCAATGAAGCAGAAGTAGATGTTTTTCTGGAACTCTCCTGCTTTTCTTATGATCCAACGAATGTTGGCCATTTGATCTCTGGTTCCTCTATCTTGTCTAAATCCAGCTTGTATATTCCGAAGTTCTTGGTTCACATACTGCTAAAGCCTAGCTTGAAGGATTTTGACCATATTATTTGGTTTGAGTAAGTACAAACTGGGACTTCCCTAGTAGCTCAGCTGGTAAAGAATTGCTTGCAATGCAGGAGAACCCAGTTTGATTCCTGGGTCAGGAAGTTCCCTCAGAGAAGGGATAGGCTACCAACTCCAGTATTCTTAGGCTTCCTCTGGTGTCTCAGACGGTAAAGAATCTACCTGCAATGTGGGATCCCTGGGTTGGGAAGATCCCCTGGAGGAGGGCATGGCAACCAACTCTAGTTTTCTTGCCTGGAGAATCCCCATGCACAGAGGACCCTGGTGGGCTCCATTCCATGGGGTCTCAAAGAGTTGGACATGACTGAGTGACTAAGCACAAGCAAGTTCAAACCAGAATACTATATTCTACAAATATAAATAAGGTTAGCGTAGGTCTTGCTGAGACGTGTTCAACTGCTGCTCACCCACTGTATGTATTGTCAGTGAGAGCCACCTGATAGACACCTACATCTCTCCTCTTTCACCTGAGGACACGCACACCCACAGTGCAGTCTGTAGCCTTTGTGTAACTCTGGAGTGAGACTGTGTGGGTTAGAATCAGGGAGCCACCACAAACCAGCTGGTCAGCCTTAAGCCATTGTCCCTCATCGATCCCAAATGTAATAATAAGCCTAATGCCACAATAGCATTTTACCTGATAGGAATTGTAAGAAATAAATAAGATTATTTAGCACAAAGTATTCAATAAGTAATCACTATTATCATTACTATGATTAAGTTACAATAATACCAAGGATATTGCGTCAAGGAACATAAAAATGTAACAAAAAAATTTCCCATTCACAATTGCTCACCCCGTTTCTAGTAACTTGGAAATTATAAACTCTATTATTTTAAAGGTCATGTTTTACTTTACTTTTCTATTTCTAACAAAGATTTAAATAACTTCACTTTTCTATTTCTAACAAACATTTAAATAACTGTCAACGTTGAGTTAATAAACAGTCTTCCCCTAAACAAAGAATTATGCTTTCCTCTTGTCCCTCTTCCAAGATTTGAACAAATCATCCAACAGTTCTCCCAAACTGCCATCATTATTACTACTCCTATTCCTTACGTGTCACAGAAATATTTCTGAATATTTAGACTTGACTCGGTAAGCCTGTCTTGGCTTCTCGTATCATTTGTTTCTTATATCCCACATCCTTCTGGTAGTCCTCCTCAAGGAATTTCTCTCAAAAAATGTTTGAGTCTTCATATCTCTGAAATGTAATTTTTGTTGTTGTTGTTCTCAATTTTGGAGGCTAGTTTTGCTTAAAACAGAACTTGAGACTTCCAAGTAATTTTCCCCTCAAAATTTCAAAGCTATTTTGCCCACTAGTCTTCTGTAACTTGATATAGTTAATAAGAAGTCTGATATCAATCTGATTTCTGTAGATAACCTAATTTTCCCCCTCTGAAAACTTTATTGACTTTCTCTGTATCCCTGGTTTTGTGAAACTTTACTAGTATGAATATAGGTATGCAACTTTTTCACTAATTCGGCTCAGCAGTGAGGATACTCTTCTAATATGAATTTCTTTAAAACTAGGAATATTCCTTCCCTTATTTAAGAAAATACTATTTTTTTCCCCTTCTTCATTCCTTCAGACTTTCTATTTGGAATGTCTCTTAGGTGTTAAAACTTCTGGATTTCTCCTCTCATAATTTGCATCTCCTATCATTTGTTTAAGGAAAATCTTTTAGCTTGGTCATTTGACTCATTAATTTGTTCTTCTGTGGTGTCTGGTTTACTAATTGATCATTTCAGCAAGCAACTCTTTAATTTTCAAACTTCACAACTGGTTCTTTATCACAGAAGCCAATTTTTTACGCACAAAGAGCAAAAACTATAATAAGCTATGACACATACAGACAGGAGTAGTTTTAATAAAAATGTTGACTGAATGGTTACTATGTGCCTAGTACTCTTTGAGGCATTTTTCATTAATTAATTCATTTAATTATCAAGACAACTATTTAAATTAGGTAAAATTATTCCGATTTTATGGATGAGGAAACTAAGGTACACTGAGACTCAAAGAACTATTTGTGGTAAAACCAGGTTTCAAATGCAAGCAGTCGGGCTCCAAAGCTGATTTTTTTAACCACTGTACTTAACAGCCTGTTTGCAATATGTACTTGAATCTCTCTAAGGGTATTAGTTAAACACAGTTGATGTTCTCCTCAGAGAAATACCTGTTCTTCAGAGTCTCTTCTTAGACTTCCTTTAAAGCTGTATACTTTCCTCAAATGTGAATTTTGCATTGTCTGCACAGTTGTTCTGGACTGAACACACTGACAGGTTGAGTGTATTTCTCCATTCCAAGTGAGACAGCTGTTGCTCCCTTGGGGGAAGGGAGCAATAGGAAGACCCATGAAATTGTCATAAAACTTTCTAATATTTTATATATGTTTCAGAAATCCCAGAAAGGCAAGGAAAATGACTGAATCATCAGCTTCTTAGAACTCTCCTCTGAAGATATGATGATTCTTTGTGCTTTGCCTTCTCATGTTCCATTTATACATCACTAATGCTTTTCAATCTTTTCTATTCTCTTCAACTTAAATGTTCTTCTCTCTTTCATAAAAATCACAAAGCCTTGTGAGTCTTTTTCTCCCCATTTCATTGCCAATGCTACATGTTATTCATATTTAAAGCAATATTCCTATTTTTCTTAAAAAGCAATATCCAGATTTTTCTTAACAGTTTTCTTAATAGTCTTGAGGTCATCATATATTTATTTCTAATTTTATGGACTGATAAATAACAGTGCAACTGATCATGTAATTAGTCTATATAACCTGCCTGTTTCATACTTTTTCCATTGGAGGACATTTTGTCTTATCACCTGAATTTCTCAGACAAAGATGGAGGGTCTAGCAGGTTTTATAAAGATAGACCCTGTGGGTGCTGGCATGGCACTGCTACCACCATCTTTTTTTCAAAAACCCCATATACATTATTAGCACTGCCTTCTCAAAACAGACAGGCATAATCTCTGAGCATACTCTATAGTCTAAAGATATTCCATAAGTTTAGAACCTGGTTTTCCTTGGCTTAAATTTTCTTTAATCAAGTTTTAGAGTTGGCTAGAGGGAAAAAAAAAAAACAACTATTTGAGTGTATTTTTAACATTATGCATTCTTTTTCCATAAAAAGTAAGCCCTCCACAGCATTTTATTTTTCCTTTTTAGTGTAGATAAATATACAGTTAACCCTTGATCAGCCTGGGGGTTAGGGGTTCCTGCCCTCAAGCACAGTCGAAAATCCACTTATAACATTACTGTTATTCCCTCCATATCCACAGTTACACATCCATGGATTCAAACAACCACACATTGTATAGTACTACAGTACATATTTATTAGGAAAAAAAATACCTTACGTGGATTAAATCCACATGCAGTTCAAACCAGTGGTGTTCAAGGCTAAATTTATAGTTATGAGAACCACAGAAATATCTATACTACTCACCTAATGTGCTAAAAACTGAACTTCAAAGATAGACTAATTTATCACTATTGTCCAAGTTTTCATTAATTCATTACAGTATCTACTGTACTGAATCATGAGACCATGAATGCAATGCCAGAAACAAAAAAGCAATGTGCAAGAGATGACAAACTGTTCTCTCCCACCAATTTTTAATCCTGAATACAGGGTGTGGATGCACCAAGGAAATGTTACCCACAGGCCTCTCTTAAATAAGAATGAGTGATAATATGAACAGATGCAAATTTTATATCAACTCATATCACAACAATCATGAGCAAATACTATATTTACTGACTGTGGTTGTGCATAACAATGGTTATACAAATAAATCCAGGACAAGTAAGTTCTATTTCTCAGAATTTACAAAATAAATAACAGTACTATTAGATCATAACCCAAAGAATAAAATATTGATAAGTTCATACTGGATAATTAAACAACTGAGGAGAAGGGACAAATCTCCTTCACACAATTACAAAGGATACTCCCCACTCTAGGAGGTGAAGTTTAATTCCGCTATCCACAACCAGCACTTGTATGTAGACTGCTCTTACTGAATAAAATAGAGGAGAAAACATTAATTTTGTGGTGCAGAATCCTGGCAGACACCACCTTAATCAAATGATTATAATTAATATCACTGTGAGGCTCACATTTGTTCACATTTGTGAGGCTTTTCCCCCAAAACCCATAACTCTCAACTAATCCTGAGAAAATGTCATGAGAAAGCAAATGCAAAACAAATTCAAAACAAGAGACAGTCTACAGAATATCCAACCAGTTCTCTTCAAAAGCACTAAAATAAAGGAATGCCACAGAATGGAGGAAGACTAAGGGAATATGGTGATGAAAAAAAAAATTACAGGATCCTATGGCTGATTCATGTTGAGGTTAGACAGAACACAACAATTGTTTTGGTTAACCTCAACAATTGTTGAGGTTAGACAGAAAATAAAAAACAACAGAAGCAACAATTGCTTCTGTAAAGGAATTACCCTTCAATTAAAAAAATAAATAAATTTAAAAACAAAAAACCAAGATCCTCTATTGGATCCCAGAACAAAAAAAAGGACACTGGGAAAACACTGGTGAAATCTGAATAAAGTTTGTGCTTTAGTTAATATCAGTAGTATTATACCCATGTTAATCTCTTTGTTTTGACAAATGTCACACAGTTGTGTAGGAGGTTAACATCAGGGGAAAATGGGTAAAAATAGGAAATTTTTCTCTATTTTCTTTGCAAACGTTCAATAAATCTAAAATTATTCTGCATAAAAAGGCATTTAAGAATATGTAACATTAATGCAAACTTCTGTTTAATTAAATACATGAATAACAGCTATTTTGCAGTGTAAAATTAAATACCTAAGTGTTCTTAGTTGGGATTCATTTAACTGATTTTAATAGTAGAAGATTATCAGTACCAACAATACTAAGATACAGTTTGGGCCTTTTATTGTGGAAGGACATGTTGAATCTTGGTCACATGATAGGTCCCTGCCTGGTAGTCATTACACAATGGTATAACTCTCAGAAACATCAGACTTGAGTATTTGCCGTAAGATTTAGAAAAATAAAAAAACAAGGAAATAAAAAGCCACGTCGGCTTTTGTAAACCCCCCTAACAAAGACATATGTGAACAACAGCTAATTCACTTGATCCCCAGTATTACCTTTCTCTTTAAAACTACCACTACAGTTTACAGATCCTTACTTAGTCACAACTGAAAGGACCAGTCAAGGCACTGGAATCCCATTATCTAGTGAAATTAAGGTTGACAAACAAACTATATATAAAGCACACTGAGTGCGTCTCTCCTATCTTTTTACTATTATTGTAAAACACCCTTTTCAAAGTTGGCTCAAATTGGTCATCGTAAGATTAACTTTATTTGTGCTTCTCTACTAAGTGCAAAGCAGACAAAGAACTGCAAAGCTCCTCCCCCAAACTCTTAGTGCTTTCTCCTAAAATTGTCCTGTTAAAATACCATGTATTTTAGAACCGCTTATTAATTTAGGCAAAAAAAAAAAAAAAAAATCCTCATTTTCAGTAGAACTAAGGGCGTGGAAAGGCCTAGAGTTAAAATATGCTTCATACCTTGCCTGTGGGAAACCTCGCATTCTGAAGCAATGCAGGTGACTCAGGTGTTAGAGAAGGTGCCCATTAATGGGCAAGCCAGTTTAGGTGACCAACTATAGTAACTGTTTCTGCTTTATTGACTACGCCAAAGCCTTTGACTGTGTGGATCACAGCAAACTGTGGAAAATTCTGAAAGAGATGGGAATACCAGACCATCTGACCTGTCTCTTGAGAAACCTGTATGCAGGTCAGGAAGCAAGTTACAACTGGACATGGAACAACAGACTGGTTCCAAATAGGAAAAGGAGTGTGTCACCCTGCTTATTTAACTTCTATGCAGAGTACATCATGAGAAACACTGGGCTGGAAGCAGCACAAACTGGAATCAAGATTGCAGGGAGAAATCTCAATAACCTCAGATATGCATATGACACCACCCTTATGGCAGAAAGTGAAGAGGAACTAAAAAGCCTCTCAACGGAAGTGAAGGAGGACAGTGAAAAAGTTGGCTTAAAGCTCAACATTCAGAAAACAAAGATCATGGCATCTGGTCCCATCACTTCATGGGAAACAGATGGGGGAAACAGTGGAAACAATGTTAGACTTTATTTTGGGGGGGCTCCAAAATCACTGCAGATGGTGATTTCAGCCATGAAATTAAAAGATGCTTACTCCTTGGAAGGAAAGTTATGACCAACCTAGATAGCATATTCAAAAGCAGAGACATTACTTTGCCAACAAAGGTCCGTCTAGTCAAGGCTATGGTTTTTCCAGTAATGTATGGATGTGAGAGTTGGACTATATAAGAAAGCTGAGCGCCGAAGAATTGATGTTTTTGAACTGTGGTGTTGGAGAAGACTCTTGAGAGTCCCTTGGATTGCAAGGAGATCCAACCAGTCCATCCTAAAGGAGATCAGTCCTGGGTGTTCACTGGAACATGCTGAAGCTGAAACTTCAATACTTTGGCCATCTCTTGCGAAGAGTTGACTCATTGGAAAAGACCCTGATGCTGGGAGGGATTGAGGGCAGGAGGAGAAGGGGATGACAGAGGATGAGATGGCTGGATGGCATCACTGACTCAATGGACATGGGTTTGGATGGACTCCGGGAGTTGGTGATGGACAGGGAGGCCTGGCATGCTGTGATTCATGGGGTCGCAAAGAGTCGGACACGACTGAGCGACTGAACTGAACTGTAGTAAGGGCTTCCCTTGTGGCTCAGCTGGTAAAGAATCTGCCTGCAATGTGGGAGACCTGGCTAAGCTCAGAGCTTGAGCTTTATTAAGAAGTCAGTGAACACAGCCAAACAAGAGTTTCATTTAACTTCCCAGGTGGTGTGAGTGGTTAAGAATCTGCCTGCCAATGCAGGAGACTCAAGTGACCTGCATGGTGTTCTATTCCTGGGCTATGAAGATCCCCTGGAGTAAGAAATGGCACCCCACTCCAGTATCCTTGTCCGGATAATATCACTGACAGAGAAGCCTGGTGGGCTGCAACCCACGGGCCACAAATACACACACACGCACGCACGCATCTCAAGGCAACCCTAAAAAAATTACTTAGTTCTCAATGTTATTCTATAAACAAGTATAATCCTGGTATACTGCCTGGCAGATGACTTACTAAATTTATTGAACCTTTGTTCCCAGTGGGTTTCCCTGCCTCTTTGACAGAAAAAAACAAAAACAAAAACAAACAAAAAAAAAAAAACAGAAAACAAAAAAACACCACATCAAAACTCAGTCTCAGCCAAGGAAGTCTGGCAACTGAAACTACAAAAACTTATTTTTCAAATAGTAGTAGAACAGCTAAGATGAAAATGGTCTGTGTTATGCATCTGAAAATACAGTTGTATATGATATCCAGCCATAGAAGTAAAATATTTTAATATACCTATTTCTTCTGACAGTTTTCATATAAATTTTAACTCATTATAACCACTTAATAAAATTTACTGAATGAGTAAATCAATTGTTGGATACTTTTCTGTATACATTGGTGAAATGTGGGAAAGAAGTTGTATCAGGATGCTCCGGGCTATGTTAAATAACAGAATACCAACAGAAGTGTTACACCCTAGGTGTACACGTCTCACATAAAGTGAAGTCTGGCCCCAAGGCCGGTTCAGAAACCAGTCTCACATTTCTATTTGGCCATCCTCTTGTATGCAAGATGGTTGCAGCAGCTCCAAGTATGATGTGTTCTCACAATAATGTCCCAAAGTAGGAAAGGAATGGCATTGTCCCTTCATGAACCTATTTTATTAAGGAAGAAAATCCTTCCCAGGGCCTCCTAACAAGAAGTCTCCCTATTACATGCCTTTGGTGGAACTGGCTGATAGAAGGCTGAGAAAGGCAATATGGTGTATTTTCATGTGCTTTCATGGGATGTGCTTATCATAGAAATACATTGTTAAAAACAGTGAAACATCTTCTCTGGCCTTAGATATTTTGTAATAGATGCAACAACACAGGAAAGAAAGCTGCTATGAGACCTTCCATGATTTAGATACAGTAGGAAGCAATAAGATAATCAATCTACCGTTTAGTCATTAAATGTTTAGGAATCCTTGACTAGAAGTGCCCTTTGAAAAAAGGGTCACAGAGGGAGCTTCAAATATATTTGCTGTAGAGATCCTCAGCAGCTGTTACTCAGGGGGCCTAGGCTCACTTAACGAAGGTAGTAAAACTGATGTCTCAGGTGTACCAAAGAAACTGGCAGGAGTGGGCTGTTATTGACTCTCGTGGAGAGTCTTCAATCTAGGAATGTATTCACCTTTTCTCTTGAGTTGTAAAACAGAAGAAAGGCATGAAATGTTAAATTTAGAAAGGGTCCACACTATACCAAGAACAGCGGTCCTGGTGGGTAATTCTATGTTTATGTCTTTCTATAATTTGAAAAGAGGATTCGGGTGTGTTGTTTTTCATAATTGGGAGGAAATTTTGAGAAAGAATTGCATAAAAATGTTTCATTTGCTCTAATAGTTGCCTCTGAAACTTATGTTAATGTGCCCAGCAAGCTGTGTATTCTCTTTGATCCTGGGAAACATAACAAAGTGAAACAGTGAAGGGGTCAGAGGCAATCAATGAGTTTTTAAGATGAGTTGAATTAATCTTGAAGTTTATAAAAAGTGACAGTTTCAATTGATAGCAGCAAAAAGAAAATGGAGGGTTATTGAAAACTTCAGATATTAACCTGGTACTGAGGGGTGGGAGCTTATTAGTGCTGTAGATGACATAAAAGGCTGAGACATTTCAGCCAAAACATGAATGACAGGGAGTTGGTCAGTTGATAGAGAACTCTGTCAATTCATGTAAAACTACTGAATTTATATAAGTATGAGATGCATGATATATAACCTGTTTATCACATTGAAAGTATGCTAAAAAAAAACCACCTTTAGTAAAAAGGATATGTGTGCTCATTCACACGGTTGTGTCCGATTCTCTGTGACTCCATGGACTGTAGCCTGCCAGGCCCCTCTGTTCATGGGATTTTTCAGACAAGAACACTGGAGTAGGTTGCCATTTCCTCCTCCAGGAGGACAATATAATATCCCCATCTTAGGGGCGTCCGCCAAATTGGATGATATCAAAAATATTTATGGCTTAAAGATGGTTCTAGTCTTTGTGAATGTCCATTTTAATCAGGAGGAAGCTGGGTAGGAAGTGGAGAGTTTCCCTTCTCCCTGGAGTTAAGTTTGGTGCCCAGTATTATAAACACAATATTTCAAACAGAAAATTATCCATTCTTTGTACTTAATATACATGCATGCTAAGTCGCTTCAGTTGTATCCAATTCTTTGTGACCCTATGGACTGTAGCCCACAGGCTCCTCTGTCCATGGGATTCTCCAGGCAAGAATATTGGAGTGAGCTGCCATTTCCTCCTTCAGGGGATTTTACCAGGGATCGAACCCACATCTCTTTCAAATCTCCTACACTGGCAGGGAGGTTCTTCACCACTAGCATCACCTGGGAAGCCCTAGGTATTAATATACAACAGATAATAAAATTTAGGTGAGTTCAGTAAATTTAGTGACTCTTAAAACTGTGTGAGAAACATCTTTAAGTGACTTTATACCTAACATAAATAGTTAATGAAATACAGTGAAAACTGAAAACTTGACACCATAAGATGGATTACCTTCCCAACTCATGTATGATCCCTGTTTTGTTGCGTGTTCATGTGTAACAGCAGTGCGCACTATAATCACTGTTTCTCCAGTGTATTGGGCAAGGTGGACAACAGCTTTTAACCAAGTAGTTTCTATTCATGATCTTTGAAAAAAGGAGAATGCATATACAACACCAAAGGCAATTTTTAAAAATTCCAGTTATTTTTGTAAATCAGATTTGACCAAAAAATGCTTAATATTTTGTCAGACAGGTTATATTCAGGGAGGTCAGACTTAGGAGAAGTGGTGTCTGACCCAGTTTCAAATGTCTTGCTAAAGCAGGACCCACAGGAGCCTCTGAGGCTTCATTCAGACTTTGCATGCCTTGAACACACTGAGAATGGATAAAAGCATTCATCAGAAGTCATGTGGTTACTTCTCACTTCTTCTTGGTCTCATCCTGAACAATCTAGATAAACTTCACAATTTGTGGTGGTTCCGAGTTTTTGCCACAATTCTTATGTTGCAGTTTGACAACAGCAGGATTCTATGACAATCTACGTTGAAACCATGAGGTATGTGAGGTAGATTTTTAATTGAATCCATGACCTGGACACTTTTTAAATCACTATCTCTTTAATGTTACTCCTCTTTTTGTGCTTTCTAAAAGCCCCAAACTCTCTTTGCCAGTCAAGTGTGATTAGTAAGCAACCCAGAAAAACCCAATGAGCCGTGAGCTAGGTGGGCCAAATGGCACATGAATTTCTCGGTACAAAAACACCAGGCAGATGGACTTTTTATGACACCTTTGGGTTTAGTATTTCCCTCACTGTTACTAAGTAGTTATGAAGTTATTAAAGTGAAAATCTAGGTCTAAATCACCATTACAGACAGTTGAAATCTAACTATCTGACATTTTTCTTTGAAATCTAATTTCACATAACTTAGAAGACTCTAAACTGTTTACTTAGCTTACCAAAACTCTTCGCTACTTGAACTGGAATCTAAACACTCTTAATGATTTCTTACATAACGTCTGTTACTTACATACTTGAAGAAAAAATTTCCAAATTCTAAATTCTCATCCCTTCTCCAAATGGATACTACAGATATTTTCACTTCCTTTTAGTCATTTGTAAATGAACTAAAAGAACCACATGATTATATTCCAAACTCTGGTAAGCAAACATTTATTTAGAAATGATTATAAATAGCAACATTAAATATACTCTAAGGTCATGGCAATTGTCAACAAGCTAAGCCTAGCAAAGTCTGAAGCAGGATGGAGCTCACCAGTAAGACACATCCATTCTTTTTCTTTTTTTTCATTTTCTCCTGCAAAGTCCAACCTTAATACTCCATTTGCAGACACACTCTGTTTTATTTTTCCTGCTTACACTTTTGCCTTGCTTAATTTACTTTGCACTTATTCACTTTAAAGATTCTAAAATTGGGTTTTCTTTGATCCAAAATCTGTTCTCATTAATGGTTTGCCTTTTCAGGAAATCCTATCAAGTCTACATACACTTTATGGGCCCACAATATGAAAGACACTCTATAAGAAGCTTGTAACTTTGAGGATAAGAAAATGGGATAGCTAAGAACAAAACACATACGAGCTCAAAATGAGAAGAGACAGTTTAACAATGTTAAAAATGACTATACCACTGTAGAGCAGGAGGAAGTAAAAATTAGGTGGTCAGAAAAAGAGAATGTGGCTCTGTGAGACACTGGAAAAATCAGAGGTCTGATACAGATCTCTGTAATGCAAAAGGTGAGAGTGTAGATGTCCCAAAAGGAACTACAGAAATAAAAGGCAGCAGCAATACTGTACTGGCATTTAATTTAATATTTACAATCACCCAATAAAGCTGTATTATTTCTTTGTTAAATTGAGATATAAGAGACAAATAACATTAGGCATAACAGTTTTAGGTGTTCAACAAAATGATTCCATATATGTATACTCACAGAATGATGACACAGTAGGTCTAAGTTAACATCTATAACCGCATGTAGTTACAGATTTTTTTCTTAAGACCAGAATTTTTAACATCTATTCTCAGAAACTTTCAAACATACAGTAGAATATTATTAACTACAGTCACCATGCTATACATTACATCCTCATAACTTATTTATGTTATGACTGGAAGTTTGTGCCTTCTTACCAACCTCACCCATTTTGCCCATCCCCAAATCCTAGCCTCTAACAACCACCATCCATTCTCTATTTTCAGTTCAGGTTCTTTTGGGTTTGCGTTGTTTTATTTGGGGGGACTGCACATGTAAGTGAGATCACATGGAATTCTCTTCTATCTTACTTTATACTTAGCATGATGCCCTCAAAGTCTATCCAGGTGATACAAATTACAGAATATCCCTTTTTATATCTGAATAATATATGCCACTGTCTATATTTACCATTTTCTTTATCCATTTATCTACTAATGGACACAAGTTGTTTCCATCTCTTGGTTATTGTAAATAACACTGCAATAATCATGGGATGCAGCTATCTTTTCAAGTTAGTGTGTTTGATTTCTTCCAATAAATATCCAGAAGTAAAATTGCTGGATCATATGGTAGTGCCATTTTTAATCTGTATGGTTTTCCACCATGTATGTGTCAATGTACATTCCTATCCACAGTGCACCAGGGTTCCTTTTTCTCTACATCCTCCCAACACTTATTATCTGTTTTTCGACTGCAGCCCTTGTAACAGGTGTGATGTGGTATCTCATGGCTTTTGATTTGCATCTCCCAGATGATTAGTGCTGTTGAACACATTTTCATGTACCTGTTGGCCATCTGTACATCTCTTTGGGAAAATGTCCATTTATGTTCTGAGCCCATTTCTTAATTGAACTGTTATTTTGTTATTGAGTTCTGTGAGTTCTTCATATATTTTGAATATTGACCCTTTGTCAGATAATATGATTTGCAAATATTTTTCTCCCATTCCAGAGGCTGCCTATTTATTTTGTGGATGGTTTCCTTTCTTGTGCTGAAGATTTTCAGTCTGAGGTAGTACAACTTATTTTTGCTTTTGTTTCCTTTGCTTTTGGTACCAAATCCAAAAAATCATCACCAAGAATAATGTCTAGGAGCTTGCCACCTACTTTTCATTCCAGGACCTTCAAGGTTTCAGGCCTTGTGGTCAAGTCTTTATTCCATTTTGAGTTAGTTTTCGTATATGGTGTAGATAGTAGTCCAGTTTTCACAATACTTTTTATTGAAAAGACTATCCCTTCTTTACTGTATACTCTTGGTTCTTCTGTCATAAATTAATTGACCATATATGTGTGGGTTTATTTCTGGGCTGTATTCTGTTGCATTGATCTATTTGTCTGTTTATATGCCAATGCCATACTGTTCTGATTATTCTAGTTCTATATATAGCCTAAAATCAGGGAATATTATACCTGTAGCTTTGTTCTTCTTTCTCAAGATTGCTTTGGCTATTCTGAGCCTTTGCAGTTTCATACAAACTTTAGGACTGTTTGTTATATTTCTGTCAAAAAATGCCAGCTATGAAAACTACGAAATTGTTTTTGAAACAATTTCAAATTGAAAACCATGCTTTCAATCCACAGCATAAAATATCCTTACACTTATTTGTCTTCTTCAACTTCTTTCATCAATATTGTATAATTTTCGGTATTTCACCTTCTTGGTTAAATTTATTCCTACTTTACTCTTTGATGGAATTGTAAATGGGGTTATATTCTTAGTTTCTCTTTCTGATTAGTTTGTTATTAGCACAGAGCGATGCAACAGATTTTTGTGTATTAATTCTGTATTGTGCAACCCCACTGAATTCACGTATCCTAACAATTTTTGTGGGAGTCTTAAGAGTTTTCTATACGTAATATGATATTTGCAAATAGTGATGGTTTTACTTTTTTCCATTCTGGATGCTAATTTTGCCTAATTGCTCTGGCTAGAACTTCCAATATAATGTTGAATAAAAATGGATAGTATGGGCATCCTTGTCTTATTCCTGAACTTAGAAGTTTTCATTACTATTAAGTCTGATGTTAACTATGGGCTTGTCATCGATGGCCTTTAACACACTGAAATACATTTCTTCTATAACCGTCATATTGGGAGTTTTAGTCACTGATGTATGTTAAATTTTGACAAATATTTTTCTTGTTATTGCCTCTATTGCATGTATTGAGATGATAAGATAATTTTTATCCTTCCTTTTGCCAGTGTGGTATATCTCACTGATTGATTTACAGATGTCAAATCATTTCTGCATCCCTAGGATAAATTCCACTTGATCATAATGCATTATCCTTTTAGTGTATTGCTGAATTTCGTTTGCCAATATTTTGTCCAGGAATTTTACATCTATGTTCATTGGGGATACTGGCCTATAATTTTCTTTTGTGGCATCTTTGGTTTTGGTATTGAGGTAACGCTGGCCTCATAAAATGACTTTAGATGTGTTCCCTTCTCTTCTAATTTTTTGGAAGAGATTGAGAAGGATTAGCATTATTATTATTTTTTTAATATTAGGTAGGAATTCACTACTGAAGTCATCTAGACTTCTGTTTGTTGGGGGGTTTATGATTACTGATTCAATTTCCTTACTAGTAGTGTCTCTGTTCAGTCTTTCTGTTTCTTTGACTCAGTCTCACTAAGTCATATGTTTCTAGCAGTTCATCCATTTCTTTTAGCTTGTCCAACTTACTGACATATAATTATTTATAGCAGTCTCTCATGATTTCTTGTATTTCTGTGGTATCAGATGTACCTATTCGCTTTCATTTCTGGTTGTTTGTCCTCTTTTTCTTGGTGAGTCTAGCTAAAGCTTTGTCAATTTTGTCTTTTCAAAAGACCAACTTAATTTTACTGATCTTTTTTGTTGTCTTTTTAGTCCCTCTTCCATTTCTTTCTTTCCTGCCTTCTAACTTATTTCCTTCCTTCTAACTTTGGGCTTCAGTTGGTCTTTTTTTTTTTCCTAATCCCCTGAGGTGTAAAGATAGGTTGTTTATTGAATTCCTCTCTTAAAAGAGTTACTTTTTAATGCATCCCATAAGTTCTGGTGTGTTGTATTACCATTTATTTCAAGGTATTTTTAAATTTCTCTTTTGATTTCTTCTTTGACCCATAGGTTATTCAGCAGCACGTCATTTAATTTCCACATATAAGAAAATAACTGGAAAAATTCAAATAATTTATTTCTAGTTTCATAACACTATGATTGAAAGAGTTTCCTTGACGTGATTTCAATCTTCTTAAATGTAATAAAACTTGTTTTGACGTGATTTCAATCTTCTTCAATGTAATAAAACTTGTTTTGCAGCCTAACATATGATCTATTGTAGAGAATATTCCATGGGAAAATGAGAGAAGTGTGTATTTTATTGCTTTTGAATGGTGTGTGTGTGTGAAAGTCGCTCAGTCGTGTCCGACTCTTTGTGACCCATGGACTGCACAGTCCATGGAATTTGGAATGTTTTATATGTCTATTATAAACTATATTAGACCAAATGGACTTACGGCCAATGTTTCCTTATTAATTTTCTGTCTGGATGACCACCCATTGATGAAAGTCATCTACTATTAATTACTGCTATTTCTCACTTAGGTCTGTTAATATTTTTTTATACATTTAGGTGTTCCTATGTTAGATCCATAAATATTTACATATGTTACATCCTGTTGTTGGACTGACCCCTTCGTCATTATGTAATGACCCTGTCTTTTATCAAAGACTGTCTTAAAGTCTGTACTCAGCTTTCTTTTTATTTCTGCTGCATGGATTATCTTTTAATTACTGATAGCTATGTTCTTACTGCCATTTGGTTGCTTTGTGGCTGTTTTAGAATTCTTTTGTTCCTTTCTCTCTTGCTTCATTCCTTTTTTTTAAATTTAAATTTATTTATTTTAATTGGAGGCTAATTACTTTACAATATTGTATTGGTTTTGCCATACATCAACATGAATCTGCCACAGGTGTATACATGTTCCCCATTCTGAACCCCACTCCCACCTCCCTCTTGCTTTATTCCTTTGTGATTTTCAGTAGTGGTGGGCTTAGATTCCTTATTCTCGATCATTTGTGCATCCACTATAGATTTTTGCTTTATGGTTACTATGAGACATAAAATAATATTGTTTTAAGTTAATAACAACTTAATTTGGAACACATTCTAAGGCTATACATTTTTACTACTCCATATTTTATTTCTGAGGTCACAATTTACATCATTTTATCTTCTGTATCCCTTAATTACTGTAGTTACAATTATTGTTAATACTTCTGTCTTAAAATTTATTTTAGCTTTAGAAGTAGTTAACTCACAAACCTTACAACATTAGATTATTCTAAATTTTACTATATATTTGTATTTACCAAGGATATTTATTGTTTCCCAGTACTAATTAGCACCTTTTCTTTTCAGCCTAAAGAAGTCCCTTTAACATTTCTTTGTAAGGCCAGTCTAGAGGTGATGGACTCCTTGAGCTTTTGCTTATCTGTATCTCTCCTTCAATTCTGAAGGAGATACTTTGTCAGATATAGTCTTCTTGTTTGGCAGTTTTAAAATTTCAGCACTTTGAATATAGCATGTCACTCCCTTCTGGTGTGCAAAGGTGCTTCTGAAAAATAAGCTGATGATCTTATGGGAATTCCCTTGTACATAACATGTTTTGCACTTGATGCTTTTAAAATTCTCTCCATGTCTTTGGATTTCATATCTTTAATTATGTGTCTTGACATGAGTCATCTTCTTGACGTTAAGTTCATCTTCTTTGGAACTGTTTCCTTCCCCAGGTTGGGGCAGTTTTTAGCCACTGTTTCTTCAAATAAGTTTTCTGCCCTTTCCCTTTTCTCTTCTCCTTCTGGGACCCCTGTAATGCAAATGTAAGGCCTCTTGATATTTCCCATAATTCCCTTAGTAGAAGCAGTAGTGTTAGTTGCTCAGCTGTGTCTGACTCTTTGCAACCGCATAAACTGTAGCCTGCTAGGGCTGTCTATGGGAATCTCCAGGGATAGTTCCCTTAAGTTATCTTCACTCTTTCATTTTTTCTGTTTGCTGCCTTGATTGGAAAATTGTATGGCTCCATCTTCAAGTTCACTGACCTTTTCTACTGCTTTATCTAAACTGTTACACTCCTATGTTTTCAGTTTGGTTATTGAGTTCTCCAGCACTATGAGTTCTTTCTTATATCTTCTATCTCTGTTAAACTTCTCATGTATTGTTCTCCTGAGCTCAGTGAGTATCTCTAGGACTACTGTTTTGAACTTTTTACCACCAGGTAAATCACTCCTCTCCAGTTCATTTAGGTCTTTTTCTAAGGTTTTATTTTGTTCTGTCATTTGGAATATATTCCTGTCTCTTCATTTTCCTTGACTGTGTTCATTTTTATGCATTAGATAAAACACCTACCTCTCTCAGTCTTGAAGGAGTGTCCTCGTGTAGGAGATGAACCATTCAACCATACTCTAGTTCTTGGTTGTCTCACCTTCTGTGATTGTCCAAGCAGCCTACCTACTCTATTCTTAGTGGCTCCCAGTAGTTGAGGACAGATGTGCCAATAGAGAGGATGTCAACACCTTGATTCAGGCCAACTGGAAGTCACACCCTCAGACAGCAGCTTTTAAATTATGCAAATATACTTCTCTTCTTTTAGGAGAAGACTTGGAGATGGGCTTTTCTGCCTGTTCCCTCCACACTGAGCCCTAGAGCAATGGTTAGCTAAGAATGGTTTCTTCTTTGGTTGCTACCATCCCATTGTCCCCACCCCCACCCCTGAACACAAACCTCTGGTTACAAGAGCCAGACTCCCAAGGGATGTATTCTCTAGGTAACAGCCATAAAGTCAGAGTGCCAGACAAGTATATAAGCTCCCTTCTCAGAGACACTGGTGACCACCCTCCAAGGTCTCTGGAGAGGATTACAGTGCCCTTAGATGTGTGTTTTATTAGAACCCTGCCCCTCCGGCTACAGCAAGGAAGACAAGCAAATCTTTCACAGATAGGCCCTCTTTCACAGCAAGACTGGGTGCTTTCTATTCAGCTGCCTTTGCACTGGATCCGGGAGTACAGGAACACAAGTATGCAAGAGCCCTTTAAAAATTATTTCACTATCCTATTTTATATAGGTTTAGTTTCCTATTTATCCTATATGAGACTCACAGATGTGAAACTATTGGTTTTCAAAGTTAGATGTTTTGAAGACTCCTCTCTCAGGTGTCAGTGTTAAAATTGGGGAGCTAAATGTGAGGTTCAAATCCTACACTCCTGAGGGAGAAGCTCAGATTTCTCCTGATTGTGGGTCACCCTGTGTTCTTGGCTGCATCAGTATGGGACAGAGCTTCTGTCAGGCTGAACTGGGAGGTGGGAGAAAATGAGTGTGTCTTGTTTTAAAAAACACAGATTCTCGTTGTTCTTGACAAATCGTGGCTTAAATTTTCTTGAATAAATGTATTTTCATTTTCTGTATGCCTTTCAGACCATTTCCAGAGACTTTAAATGACTGCTACTCTAGATTTTCCAGTTTCACTGGGGAGTGGGTATGGAGAGCTCCTCACGCTGTCATGCTGGAAGTACCTCTCCAGCCATCTTTTATGCCCAAGATTTCTCTTGGTAATACTTTTAAATATAACCCTTGTAATACTTAAGTTACACTGTTTTGATTGACTCTTTAGAGGCTCCAGTTATATAGCTGTTAGAATAACTATGACTATCTTTCATTTCAACTACTTCCTCTGACATTTTTTTTCTTGTTCCTCCTTTCCATTCTTTTTAAAAAATTCTGTTGGAGTATAGTTTATTTACAATGTTGTTATTAGTTTCAGGTGTGCAGCAAAGTGATTCAGTTATACCCATGCTCATTCTTTTTCAGATTCTTGTCTCATGTAGGTTATCACAAAATATTAAACAAACAGAGTTCTCTGTGCTAAAGGAGGTCCTTGTGGTTGTCTTATATAGTTTGTATATGTTAATCCAAAGCTCCTGATTTATTCTGCCCTGCCTCCCACATTTCCCCTTTGGTAACCATAAGTTTGTTTTTGATATCTGTAAGTCTGTTTCTATTACGTAAATAATTTCATTCTATCTTTTAAAAAAATATTAGATTCCACATATAAGTGATATGATATTTGTATTTCTTTGAAGTAATTCAGAGTATGATAATCTCTGGGTCCACCCATGTTGCTGCAAATGGCATTATTTCGTTATTTTTTATGTCTGAGTAATACTCCATTTTATATATGCACCACTTCTTCATTCATTCTTCTGTTGATGGACATTTAAGTTGCTTCCATGTCTTAGCTATTACATATAGTGCTGCACTGAACAGTGGGGTGCATGTATCTTTTTGGATTATGGTCTTCTCTAGATACATGCCAGAGTGGAACTGCTGGATCACACTGAAGTTCTATTTTTAGTTCTTTAAGCACCTCTATACTGTTCTCCATAGTGGTTGTACCAATTCACATTCCCACCAACAGTATAGAAGGGTTCCCTTTTCTCTAGTCTCTTCAGCATTTATTGTTTGCAGAGTTTTTGATGATAGCCATTCTGACAGGTGTCAAGTAATACCTCATTGCAGTTGTGATTTGCATTTCTCTAATAATTAGTGATGTTGAACATCTTTTCATGTGCCTCTTCTGAAATGTCTGTTTAGATCTTCTGCCTTTTTTTTTTTGATTGGGTTGTTTTATTTTGACATGGAGCTACATAAACTGTGTATTTTTGAGGTTAATCTTATTGGTGACTTCCTTTGCAAATTATTTTCTCCCATTCTATGGGCTGTCTTTTTGTTTATGGGTTTCTTTGCTATGCAAAAAAGTTTAATGAGGTTTCATTTAGTTTTTAAAATTTTCAGTAATAGGAGATGGACTGAAAAAGATACTGCTGCAAGTTATATCAAAGAGTGTTCTTTCTATATTTTCCTATAAGAATTTTATAGTGCCTGGCCTTACATTTAGGTCTTTGATCCATCTGAAGTTTATTTTTGTGTATGGTGTTAAGAGAATGTTCTAATTTCATTCTTTCACATGTAGCTGTTCAGTTTCCTCAGCACTGATTATTGAAGAGACTGTCTTTCCTTCATTGTGTAGTCTTACCTCCTTTGTCGTTGATTAACTGACCATAGCTGTGTGGCATTATTTCTAGGCTTTCTATCCTGTTCCACTGATCTATATTTCCGTTTTTGTAGCTTTGCAGTATATTCCGAGGTAAGGGAGCCTGACTCCTCCATCTGGTTTTCTTCCCCAGATTGCTCTGGCTGTTCGAGGTCCTGTGTATGTCCATACAAATATAAAACTTTTTTGTTCTAGTTCTGTGGCAAATGCCATTGGGACTGCATTGAATCTGTAGATTACCTTGGGTAGAACAGTCATTTTGACAATATTGATTCTTCCAGTTCAAGAACATGGTATATCTTTCCATCTGTTTGTGTCATCTTTGCTTCCTTTCATCAGCATCTTGCTCTTTTCAGAGTACAAATCCTTTGCCTCATTAAACAGGCTTATTTCTAGGTACTTGGTATTCTCATATGATGATAAATGGAATTGTTTCATTAATTTTTCTTTCTGATCTTTTGTTGTTATATGTAGAAATTCAAGAGACTTCTGTGTATTAACTTTGTAACCTGCAACCTTACCAAATTCACCGATGAGCTCTAGTGGTTTTCTGGTAGCATCTTTAGGATTTTTTTCTTTATGTAGAATCATATCATCTGCAAAGAGTGACAGTTTTACTACTTCTTTTCCAGTTCTGACTCCTTTTATTTACTTGTTTGACTGTCATGGCTAGGATGTTCAAAACTATGTTGAATAGAAGTGGCAAGAGTATGGGAATTCCATGGAGGTCCAGCGGTTAGGATTCAGCATTTTCACTGCCAGGTTCAAATCCCTGGACAGGGAATCAAGATCCTGCAAGCTGCCTGGCATGGCCAAAAGAAAGAGGTGAGAGTGGACACTCTTGTTTTGTTCCTGATCTTAGAGGACATGCTTCCAGCTTTTCACCACTGAGTCATTTTACTCTGTTTCCTCTTGGGTATTTCATAATTCACTATTTCTGATTTTGCTTTTTAATTTTTTCTTTTTGCTTGAATTCAGTTGACATATTTCTAATTTTCTTGTCCATTACTATTCATTGTATTTCTCAAAAGTTTTTTTTTTTAAACAAAATCATCAAATGCTTATTTAATAATTCATTCAATTTAGAGTGCTGTGTTATGGTATACATTTTTTGACTTTTTGGTTTTTCAGTTCTCCCCTCTACTTTTTTTTGTGGTTATGGAGTTTGGGGTGAGCATAATTTGCATGGGGTGAGCAAAGATTTTTATTTCATGTTTCTCTTTTTATTCCTGCCAGATCTTCAATTTCCTTTCCCTTCACTGCCACACTTCCAAGGGAAGTTTACCCCATCTCTATATATCTGATTCCCCCTCAGAAGCAATGCTTCTCTGAGGCATCTTCAGGTCTCACTCTCCTTCTAATCACTTTCCTATATTTTGTGCTATGAGCTACTATGTCCTGACCCGTGTTCAGTTGGTATTTGGGCATTCAGCATTAGACTGGAATCTTTCTGGGGATGCTTTTGTCTGTGCTTCTTCTAAGTTGTCAACGCCTTTACTCTTAAGCCTTTCTTCACTCTTAGAACCCAAAGGTTTGCAGTGATGGATGGGAGAACTCTTTTAGACTTTTTATTTCTCTACTTAATACCATACCTTCTAAATGCCTTCTTTGTCTCCTGATCATGCTGAAGAGATGGGTGATATGTGGTTGGATGATTTTTTTTTTTTAAGGATAAGGAAAATCAGGCAGCTGCTACTGTCCTCCAAAAACTATTCTGGGAAGGCTTTTTATTATGGATTCAATCTATTAAACACAAAGCTGTTTTAATTTTTTCTTTTTCATTTGTATTTTTCTCAATGTCACTTGTTAATTTCACATACATTTTCAAGCTCATTCACATAATATTAATATTCTGTTAATATATTTATGTAGAATAAGGAATTATAAACAAGACATTATCATTCTTGATGAATGTGGCCGTTTTTAAAACACTGAAAAATCTTTGACATTTCTGCCATCAAGAGGTGATGCGTATGCTTCCTCCCCTAGTCTCTTTAAGAACAGTGACAGCTTCCACCAATAAGGTACTGTGGATAGGCTGTTATATGAATTTTGGCGCTATGTTATAAAATGTTGCAGCTTTCTGCTGGTTCTACGGAGATGTTTGCTCGAGGGAAAGTTGACATTTAATGTATTATTGAACAGAGATGTATTAATATGTCTTTTGTTACCGAATGTTATTGATTGGAGATGTTTCAATATTTCTTTACATAACAAATTGCCAGCCATGGGCATTTAGTTTCTGTGAATATCTCCTGGGTCAATAATGAGTTAAATAGTCTGACTATACTGACACTATAATACTGTTATGTGACAAAGACAAAACTATAAGCATGAAGACAAGTAAAACACAAACAGGCAATATTTCTTACCAGTCTGTCCTGAGAACAATGCCTGCCCTTTGCTGTCAAAATCCTACACAGTTTCAGTACACTATTGATAGGGACATGGTTTAGAGAGCAAAGAATTCAAATGAGAAATATTACATAGGAAACCAAAGAAGTACAGGTGTAATGGATGAGGCTGTCAGGGAATTTAGTGGGTGCTTCATTCATTCATATGTGAACAATAGGTTTGAATACATTTTTGTCTGTTCCTTACCCCTTCTTCACATTGAAAGAAGGGCAATTAAGCAATGCTGAAAAATCCATACTTATCCACTACTCAATGAACACATTGCATTTCTAACTATGGAAAGTAGACATTTCTAGGAATTTAAAAATGATAGATTAGGTAAGTTCAGAAAACAATGGTACCTGGTATGCTTCTTGGAACCAAAGGGTATTCATTACTATTTATTACATTAATGTGAGGGAATCAGGTCCTTTCAAGTATCTTATCAGCACAGACCAGTTTCTAGTCTAAATTACCATAAGTATGGCATGAAATAAGTTACTGAACTATTAATTCATATCCTTCAACTTTTTGTCCTTCTAGGACCATATATACTTCCTTAAGAATAGTTTATTCTCTTTCAACATAAGATGTTTCCAAGAAAGAGATGAAAATAATCTATTATCCCCTAAGGAAAAAGAAAAACTGGTGATCTGTTTTTGGCTAGGGAGGGGAAAAAAATGGAAATGGCTTTAGTACTTAAGTGGAATTTAGTAAGTTATTCTGTAGTTTTTGAGTATATCACATATAAAATAAATGAACAACTTAAAAGAATTTATGTAAACCTACCAAATCCAGGAACACTTTTGAGACTGGCTTTGAGACAAATTTTCTGTAATCTGAGGTAGCTATATCTCATCAGACAATTCCATAGGAACATCCAGTCCATTCTTGTCCGATGATTCATGATAATGACACTTCTTTCTCCAGGAACAAATGCATCACCTGTTATAACCACTTTCACACCAAGCATGGTCTCCAGCAACGCCTACAGAAAAAAACCACATAGATATTTAACAATTTAAAGTTATGATTTCCCATAGGTAAAAGTTTATCATGTCCTATAAATAAATCTGATTTCTAATAAGTCAAAAGCATATTTCCCCCCATTATTCTTGCTTCTATAATAAATTAATCTGGAACAAAGTACTGTTTGTATTTTCAGTTCTATTAATTTAAGCTTCCAGCAGTTCCCTAACTTAAAAATACTAACTTTCAATGAAATCTTCAAGATAAATTATTAAGATGAAAAGTACAAAAGGCATACAACAAGATCTCCACTGTATAATTTTTTAAGTCTACAGATATATAAGATTATTACATTTTTAAATAAAAGAATAGCCAAGAAATTTAATGCTGGATGTATGACTGAGGGAACAGTCAAAATTTTCATTTTATACCTCTTTGTACTATGGTTTCTTTTAAACAAATACATGTATTTGTTTATTTTTTAAATATATAAGCAATGTATGTTTACTAAAGTACTGCAGCCACAGTGCTTGACACATAGGAGATGCTCAAATATTTGCTGAATTTACTTAATTAACTTTACTGATGGAGAGACATAAATTATATATGAAATATTTAGAATAAATTATAGACTGAGGTTCTTGAAAGAACAATAACAGATATTAAGAAGCCCTGATTACTCACTGCAATGCCCATTTAAATTTCTGAATAATTTCCAAGAATAAACTTAAGGGAAAGAAAACTGGTCCATGGCAGATAAAAGAAAATAAGAAGTTCTCTTTGGCAATATTAAGAAAACTTTGATCAAAATGTAGCAAATAAGCAAACTGTGGTATAGTCATACAACGGAATATAATACAACAGTGAAAATAAATGAACTATGGGTATCAGTAGCAACATGGACAACATACAAGCATAGTGTTGAGAAACAAAACAAGAACATAATAATTGTCCATATGTAAAACTTTCTAAAACAAACAGTAACTATGATATTCCAGGGGTAAATATGCTTGCCTGCTCAGTTCATGCTCAGTTGCGTCCAACTCTTTGTGACCCCATGGACCGCAGCCCACCGGGCTTCTCTGTCCCTGGGATTTTCCAGGCAAGATACTGGAGTGCGGCTGTCATTTCCTTCTCTAGGGGATCTTCCTGACCCAGGGATTGAACCCGTGTCTGCTGCAATGGTAGGCAGATTCTTTACCACTGAGCCACCAGGGAAGCCCAGGGGTAAATATACAGGTGGCAAAATTAAAAAGAAGAGCAACGAAATAACTAAAAGTCAGGATATTCCCTCTGTTGAAAAGGGTTTTGTGACTGAGAAGCTAGGTGGTCTGCTGGCAATTTTCTATTTCTTGACCCGGTTGATATTTATACTTTAATAAAATAATTAAAGTGCTTTCATGTTTTATTAATTTTTCATTATATTTCCAAAAAGAGCTTTTTAAAAAACATACAAAAGAACAATAGGACTTCAAATAGGACCAAGAAAAAAAAACAGGTTAAAAGGAATATAAGCTAAAAAATAAA
Organism: Ovis aries; assembly: GCF_016772045.2. NCBI lineage: Eukaryota > Metazoa > Chordata > Mammalia > Artiodactyla > Bovidae > Ovis > Ovis aries. The sequence goes on along the minus strand of NC_056056.1, from coordinate 37,380,786 downwards.
AGATTAGATACGTTTGTTATTATATCCAAAGTATTACAGAGTCAGAGTGTTAAGATGTAAAACATGATCATTTAGGCTAAAGTAGCTAAAAAATGCCTGTGTTTCTTGTTAAATTTTCTAAAGCATCCATAACCACTCAAATAATTATAACCCCCTCCCCTCAAAGTTTGGAAAGCTAAATTCCAATGTAGAAGAGACTTCAGGATGGAGAAGATCAGGGAGGAGTCCTCTAGACTTGGACCCACAGCAAGAAATATCCATTTTCCACTTACAGGCGTAAAGGGCTGTCAACTACCAAAATGAAATCACTGAATTATATGTCTTGGCCCAGGTGATGTGTATGAAGTCACCATCCAAGGTTAATTTGGATTGGCTCCACTCTGCATTCCAAATACAATATATAATTTTCAGAGTGTGCAAATAACTAAACTACAGGAACACTTCCTTTAAGAGTCAAAAGAGGAAGTTGATTACTAATTGTGTAGTTTGTATGCTCAGTCACTCAGTCATGCCCAACTCTTTGGGACCCCCATGGAGAATCCACGTTTTTCACATCAGCAGGCGGATTCTTTACAGCTGTGCCACCTGGGACAGCCCATGCTGTACTATAGAAAAGAGATGAAAATCTTAGGTCTATAAATCCCAAACATCAACTCTAGCCTTACATGTGAAATTTCTAATATGTGTTTCCTATGGATCCCAAAACAATCTTTAGCTTTTCATTATAGTAAATGTCAAAAGTAAAAAACCCCAGACTGTTTGTTGAGGAGCATATCATAAAGTATTCTCTTTCCTGCCATCCAGAACTCTATCAGACTGTGCTTGAGAGTTATAATATATAACCTTCTGGACAACCTAGAGCTCTAGTTCACATTAATCATTTTTAATGCCAGAAAAGACATATCTAGTCAACATTATTCACAGCTCCTGCAAAAGCAGACTAACAAATACACTACACAGAGACAAAGTTCTAATGCTTATAAAGAATTTCAGAATTCAACTAATACAGATCAAAAACTGTTAAAAAAAAAGACACTATTCTTATATTTGTTCTCTTTCTAGGACAGAAGATAAGTTTTAGCAATAAGAAACTAATCTTATAAAATTTTATAATGCTTTGTGTCTGAACCAAGAGTGGTAATAATTCTCAGGACTTTTATTTATTTGATCAAAGATCTCACCTAGAATTAGAAATAAATGAGGAATTTCTGAGAATCTTTTATATACCACTGTTTACTACCTCCAAGTGTTCCACTGTATACAAAAACAAAGATGAGGGGTTACCCTCATGATCAAAGAGAATCAGTTTTGCCATGATGCCTATGCTCCTATTTATCATTCCAGTGGATCTTTACTTAGTCTGATGTAAGAAAGATCTGTGACATTCCTCATCATCAAGTCTGCCTTGGCTCTGTAGACCTAGGTCCTCAAATCCTTAGGTATTGAAGGATGTACAATCCCAAGTCACTTAAAGACCAAGACCCTCTTTTTTTAAGAGCAGCAGTCTAGACAGAAATTGTATTCAGTCATCTATGTTTGTTGAATACTTGTTGTGTTCTACAACGGGAATGGAATCAGCAAGCTGTGGGAAGAGATGTGTCCTAGATGGCAAGTTAGAAAATGACCACTAAATTCCTAGGACATGATTTATGGTGAAAGGATAGAACTCCAAGTAGTTCTCATAATCTTGGTAATTAATTAGCTAACAATCAGACAGTTGGAAAGACTCAGAATTTTGAGAAGCAAAAATTTCTCTGGGCACAAACAAAGTTTGACCTGACAGTATTGATTATGTTGAATAGAACCATCCAAAAATGAAATGAACAAAGACATGTACTTCTCATTACAAAAACGTTTTCAAAGGAGAATGAATGGTTACTTTGCAGACTACAAGTACTTTGCAGACTTTGGGAAAGGATTCTTGGACACACAGGTAAGTTAGACTAGGTGACCTCTAAGTCTCATCTAATTCTAAAATTCTAGACAATTTTACTGTGGAACCTCATTTAACAGAAAATGTACCAGTTAAAAATAGTAAGATAAGAAAAATCTTGCCAATGAAATCATTTTAATGAACAAGCAAAACTTACAAAAGATTATACAAAAGAATAATTTGTGATTATTTTTATGAAGCAATAATTAGTCTGAATGCATTTACCCTAATTTTAGTGAAAAATGATTTTTAACTGAGAGTATTTCAAATAAAGTATACCTACAGGGGAGACAAAACTAAAACTCCTTCCGAATAAAAAGTGATCTATTGTACTATTTGCTTCAAAGCAGAAATTCCATTAGCACTCTGCAAAAGTATGAAATAAAAAATCATAAAGACACCATGACAGTTTTTCTTCATTTCTTTTTAACAGAGACGTTCACTTTCTCAAAATCAGAACATGATTTCCTGTAACCTGGCTACAAGGGATTCAACTTCTATAGATTTCTAACTGAAAGACTCTGCTCGATATATCATTACCAGCAAGCAAGTCAGTGAGTGAAAGAGTTGGGTAACACAAGTTCTTACAAATATACACCAATTTGACACTACAATGGTGGTTGAATCTTGTCCCTATGATAAGTTCTCAAGACAGGTAATAAGGCAACAGTCAGGAATAGCTGAAATTACCCTTGAAAATCTCAAACAAAAGTACCTACAAGAGACTAGCACACATCAGTAAGTACAGCTTAGCCAGTTTTTCTAAATGTTGGACCAGATTTCTCCAACCCATCATCAGATGAAACTATTGATTTGCATGCGGTTTTAAACACAAGAATCATATTTAGCACCAGACCACTCGATTTCATTCATTCACTCTTATCTCTCCCCTCATCCATTCTAGGGTACAGAATTGAAGTTGTCAAAGGTAAATAGATGTGACATAATTCTGCTGTAACAGTATGGTTGCTATTGGTTGTAATAGCAGTAGTAGCAGCTATGGCAAAATCTGTCCATTAATTTGTCCAATAAAATCCAGCATTTCTTCCAAAGTAATAGATTTTAATTGTGTACATGGCCATCCAGAAAACAAAACACTACATTTCCAACACTTCCCAGATTCTATAAGAGCTTTTAGCTGTTCTTACCTATGTGGTGAGCAAGAGAGATTATATACAACTTATAATTCACTGGTATAAATGCAAGGCTATTGCTCTGGACTTCCTTTCCTCCTCACTTCCTGCTGAGTAGGGCAAAGAAGGGGTAGTGAACAGTCTTAACCATACAGAAGAAGATGCTATACCAGGCTGGGTGGAAGGAATCTGAGTCCTTGCATAATATCAGGGAGCAGAGCTAACCTGGCACCCAGGACTTGAAGGTAAAGGTTTTGCCTTATTCGAGCCACTCTGAATTCTCTTTGATAATGCAGTTTAGCCTATCCCCTAAAGCTGGTAAAGCAGAAAACAATTATTGCTTACTTTGCAAAGCCTATATTTAGTATCTCATCTAGTCATCACAAAAACACTCTGTGGTAGGTGGTATTAACTGTCCTTAACTGATGATGGAAGAGAAATTTAGAGACGCCAAATAGCCAAGTTCCAACTACTAGAAAGTGGGAAGGCCAATAGCGAAACCAAATGTCTGTCTCTAATATCTGAATAAGCACTCTGCCTACATTAGCTCTCCAAAGAAATTAGACTGATTAGACACTGGGAAGCATAACAGTTATAATGAGTTACTGATGTATTAACTTATGGAAATCTTTGAACTTTTAAGGTTTTGGTAGAGAGATTCAGCCAAAAACATGTGATTTACAATCAAAAGATCATACACTATGGAAAATTTATGACATTAAAGAAAATGAAGTATAGTGGCAACATATGATATTTTTAAAAAATTACCTCTAAATGTTTGCTTTAGACTCAATAAGGAATCACAGGCCTTAAATGACACATTAAATGAAATGGACTCAACTGATATTTCTTGAACATTCCATCCAAAAATAGCAGAATATACATTCTTCTTAAGTATACATGGAATATTCTCCAGGACTGATCACATGCTGGGCCACAAAGTGAGCCTCAGTAAATTTAAGAAAATTGAAATCATATTAAACATCTTTCCAACCACAACACTATAAGAATAGAAATCAACTATAAGGGGGGAAAAAAATGTAAAAAACACAAAGATGTAGAGACCTAACAATAGGCTAACTCAACAACAAATGGATTACGGAAGAAATCAAAGAGCAAATCAAAAAGACTGACCAATGAAAAAACCATGATGATCTAAGACCTATGGGATGCAGCAAAAGCAGTTTTACGAGGGAAGTTTACAGCAGTACAATCTCACCTCAGGAAAGAAAAATCCCAACAACCTAATGTCACACCTAAAGCAACTAGAGAAAGAAGAACAACAAAAAATCAGTGGAAGGAAAGGAATCATAAAGATCAGAGCAAAAATAAATGAAATAGAGATGAAGAAAACAACAGATCAATGAAACTAAAAACTGGTTCTTTGAAAAGATAAGCAAAACTGATAAACGTTTAGCCAGTCCATGAAGAAGAATGGAGGAGAGAATTTAAACCACTAAAATCAGATATGAAAAAGAAGTTACAATGGACACCACAGAAATCAAAGCATCATAAGAGACTGCTATAAGCAACTATATGCCAATAAAATGGACAACCTGGAAGAAATGGACAAATGCTTAGAAAGGAACCATCTCCCAAAACTGAAACAGTAAGAAATAGAAAATACGAACTGACCGATCACAAGTGATGAAACAACGCCATCTGCAACAACACAGATGGACCTGGAAATCATCATACTACGCGAAGTAAGTCAGACACAGAACGTATGACATTGCTTATATGCAGAATCTTCGGAAAAAAAAAAAAAAAGATACAAATGAACTTACCCAGAAACACACTCACAAACTAGAAAACAAACTTGTCGTTACTAAAGGGGGAAGTTGAGGGGATGGATAAAATGGGAGTTTTGGATTGACAGATACACATTACTATATTTAAAACAGATAACCAACAAGGACCCACTGTATAGCACAGGGAACTCTGTTCAATATTCTGTAATAACTTAAATGGGAAAAAAATTTGAAAAAGGATACATGTATGTATAATAAATAAGACAAACAAGAGAAATAAAAACTAAAATGCAACATAAAACTAACAATGTAAAAATTCTTCAGTCTGCATCTTTAGATTTGTGCATTTTACTAAAGCATACCTCACTAAAGGAAAATAAATTCATGAGGAATATGGAAGATATTCTATTAAATAGATAAAATATTCTATTTCAAACACATTAATTATTTCATTCCCTAGCATTTAAAGATGAAAATACAAAAACTAATGTGCCTCTTATGTAATAGGAATATGTTTCTCATAATATTTGACTAAATCTGACTCACAAAATACAAATCAATAGGACAGGCTACTTTCGTGCGATCTCTTTCTCTGTTGTGGGTCTAACTTACCACAGGTAGCGTGAGCCAGGTTGCCACAATCCGGTTGTTGATCCAGCGATACCAAGATGGGCTTATAAACATTAAAGGTAAAAAGGGACCCATCATGAAAATGCTTCCAAAAAAGCTTCCCCAAAACAGAGTGAGTATAAAGTATATCCCTCTCCATGACACCATGATTCTGAAAGACACACAAAAAAAATCAATATATTTTATTACTGCAACTGCCCAAATTCAATTTCAGAATGATATATTTAATGATCTTTAACTATAGGGCTGAAGAATAGGCTCTGACAAAGAATATGAGTTTGAACGCCCTCTTACCTGTCCTACAGGTCTAACAAGTTGTCAGTACATTAGAAATGGATGCACTCCAGAAAAACAGACCTATGGATCAATGAATAAAGAGCAGAAATAAACCCACACACCTACGGCCAATTAATCTTTTGTAGGAATTCCCTAGTGCTCCAGTGGTTAGAACGCCATACCTCTACTGCAGGGGCACAGGGGCACAGTTCTCCTAGTTGGAGAACTAAGATCCCACATGCTGTGTGGCAAGGCAAAAGCGGGAAACAAAAAAAGCCTTTGACAAAGGAGGTGAGGGTATATATAATGGAGAAAAGCCAGTCTCTTCAGCAAGCAGTATTGTGAAAACTAGACAGCCACATGTTAACTGATGAATTTAGAACATACCCTCAACACCATACACAACAATAAACTCAAAATGACTTACATATTAAGACACGAGACCATAAAACTCCTAAAAGAGAACACAGGCAATACATTCGATGACTTAGCAATGTTTTCAATTGCCCATGGCAAAAGCAATAGGAACCAATCAAACTCACAAGTTTTTGCACCACAAAGGAAAGCATAAACAAAGCGGAAAAAACCTATGAAATGGGAGAAAATATTTGCCAACAATGTGACCGACAAGGCCTTCATTACCAAATTGTACAAACAGCTCATACAACTCAGTAACAAAAACACAACCCAATTTAAAAATTGGGCTGAAGACTTTAATAAACATTTCTTCAAAGAAGACTTTCAGATGCTCAAAAGGCACATGAAAAGATACTCAGCACTGCTAATTATTAGAGAAACATAAATCAAAACTACAATGAGGAACCACCACACCAGTCAGAATGGCCATCATCAAAATGTCTACAAGTAACAGATGCTGGAAAGGGTATAGAGGAAAGGGAACCTTCCTACAGAGTTGGTGGGAATGTAAATTGGTGCAGGTATTATAGAACACAATATGAAGCCCCCCTGCACCCTTTTCTGTCAGGTCGCACTGCTCAGTATATGGGATCTTAGTGCCCAACCAAAGATCAACATTGTGAGCAGAGTCTTGACTACTGGACCACCAAGGAAGTCCCTGGCGGTTCCTTAAAAAACAAAAGCACTACCATATGATCCAGCAATCCCACTCTTGGGCATATATCCATAGTCCAAAAAGACACTATTAGTGGCTATTAGCAATAGCCAAGACACGGAAGCAACTTAAATGTCCACTGATAGATAAAAGATGTTATAAATATACACAATGGACTGCTATTTGGCTCTGAAAAAATGAAAAGGCCATCTGCAGCAAAATGGATGCAACTAGAGATTATAATTCTGGAGAAGGCAATGGCGCCCCACTCCAGTACTCTTGCCTGGCAAATCCCATGGATAGAGGAGCCTGGTAGGCTGCAGTCCCTTGGGTCGCTAGGAGTCAGACATAACTGAGCGACTTCACTTTCACTTTTTACTTTCATGCATTGGAGAAGGAAATGGCACCCCACTCCAGTACTCTTGCCTGGCAAATCCCACGCACGGGGGAGCCTGGTGGGCTGCCGTCTATGGAGTTGCACAGAGTCGGACACGATTGAAGCAACTTAGTGGCGGCAGCAGCAGCAGAGATTATAATACTAAGTAAATCAGAAAGAGAAAGACAGACACTGGTGAGCTATCACTTGCATATGGGATCTAAAATATGACACAAATGAACTTATGAAACAGAAACAGACTTAAGTCATAGAAAACAAACATGGTTACCAAAGGGAAAGGAGGTGAAGGAGGGAAATGGTAGGAGTTTGAGATCAGCAGTGCCACAAGGTAAACAACAGAGTCCACTGGATCCTTGACCAACTGAACTATCAGGGAAGACCAACTGTATAGCACAGGGGGAATTACATCCCATCCTGTTTATATTCTATATAAGCCATAAAGTGCCGGGGTCCAGCCCCAGTGGATCCAGGGAATTCGAAGCGGGGACGGCGTCGGTGAGGAGAACTTATTTATTAATATAGAAATATAAGATTAGATTAGGAAGAAATAGCGTAGCAGGAAAATTAAGTGGAGAAAGAAGGCTGAATAACTTGGCTTACGGGGAAGGCCAATAAAGTTCCAGACAAGGAGTTTGCACCATCTACGCTGGGCCACTGGCACCCACTTGAATATCGGGGGGGTGCCCCGCCTTGGGCTCCCCCTCGCGTGGATCTTAAAAGCCAGGACAAGTAAGTAGACATGGTGAGCCGCCCCGCTCCAGATGGGAATTCAGCCAGAAATTAGAGTAAAGAGGAGACACAGGGAAACCAGTCCAGCGACTGGCCCCATCCGCTATTGTTCAGAAGGCCTTTTATACTTTTGATAAAATATGGCGATCAATGGGTAATACAAAATTATGCAGTGTTAGCAGTCCAGACTCTTATCAAAACCAGGCTTTTCTCTCTGCATACCTAATTGTATACACAAGTCTTAGGTGATTTACATCATCTTCTGGCCAAAAAGGGCCAATTAACATTTTACAGCCTTTTTTTTGATAAGGATTTGTCAACCAGAAGACTTATTTGTGTTGATCTTCCCAAAGTCTGGTGCCACTCTCAGAAAGCACTAAATAAAGTTACATTCTTACATAGCAAGGACACAAGAGGAGTGCAGTGATATATAACAAAAGAAGTAATTAACTCAAAAGTCTAGTGTTGCTAACATCAAAACTACTATATATCTTTTTCCATATCCCGTTTACATTGATTAACATCCTCCCAGGTGCCTAAAAGATAAAGAATATGGAGGCCTGGCAGCAGTCATTGAGTCAACAGTGAAAACCCTCTACCAATATAATTTTTAACTCTTTAGAAAAGGCTCTGTATCTTTAAGATGCTTTTAAGCTTTGTGCCTCTCGCAGTTGGGGGGGCTGTAAGCAATTCACAAGCTGTAAGAGGTCCGGGGGGAACCTGTTAGGCAAGCTAGAGAGTTATCAGAGGGGGTTTAACTGAAACATCCCTTTCAAATGCAGAAGACTAAAGCCCTGATTTGACTTTTGCCAGAGAATATTAGAAGAGTGGAAAAGCAGGCAGATTCTTATTTTTGGGGGGGGTGGATGCTCAGGAAATTCCAGGGGGAAAACCTGAGGTCTGATTAGCCTTGCCATCAGAGCTCTGCCGCATGACCTTGTCACGGGTGGAATTCCTCACGCTGGCTCCCGGCAATAAAGGAAAAGACTATGGAAAAATGTGTATGTGTGCATATATACATGTGTGTATAACTGAATCACTTTGCTGTACAGCAGAAACTAACACAATATTGTGTATCAACTATACTTCAATTAAAAAAGGAAATAGATATGTTTAAAGAGTAAATGTCCGACTGCCACCACTCCCCCCACCTAACAAAGCTGTTTTAAAAGTCTTGGGTTGTTTTTTTTTTTTTTTCCTGGTTATTAGTCTTAAAATAAAACTACATTATTTTCTTTTCCAAGATGTTATCCAACACTAAATCTTAAAATATTCCACAGGTTTTGTTTTTGGTTTTTTTTTCCCTTAATCCCTTACTATAAAAAGTAGACTTCATGGACTAAGAACTGCAGAACAGCTTCCTAAGGGTGACTATGCTTAAAAGTGATGGCAGTTTTACAGAGTGCACTGAATTTTTTTTAGTCTAGAAATATTAATTCTTTACATTAGAACCTAAAAGTAGTATCTTTGGGCAATTGGTCTTTATGAGCTGAAAGGTTAGGTAGAAGTCAGATTCCTCAATCACTTGCCTCAATTATTTGCCAGAGGATTACTTTTGAGGGTCCTCATAACCAGATGAATATAATATTGATGTTTTAAAATGAAGTGTTGCAAGCAGTCTAAAATGAATAATCAAATGTTTGATTTTACGACCTAAACTCTGTTGAGCAAAAATTTGCTTTGCTTCAGAATAATAAAACTGTTGGAAATATTAAAACCATGCAAACAATAATGGCCTTAAAATCTATACATTTAAAAAACTATTTCAGCAATCAAGACCTTTGAATATTTGAAAAGAACTGCAACAGGAAAAAAATTTTCAAATGTCATGATGCTTTCAAAAATGGCAGTCAGACAAAACAGGTCAAATCCCTTAATGCAGAATCAAGTTTATCTGTATATTTGAAAGTGAAGTCGCTCAGTCGTGTCCGACTCTTCATGACCCCATGGACTGTAGCCTACCAGGCTCCTCCATCCATGGGATTCTCCAGGCAAGAATACTGGAGTGGGCTGCCATTTCCTTCTCCAGAGGATCTTCCCGACCCAGGGATCGAACCCGGGTCTCCCTCATTGCAGGCAGACACTTTAACCTCTGAGCCACCAGGGAAGCCTTCTGTATACTTGGTATATTTTAAAAATCTCTACCAATACCTGACAGTGTTATACACAAAATCCTTCAAAGTACAAATAGAACAAATATCTGCTAAGAACTGGCTTTCTGCTAAATTCCAGATGGGAACTTCTAAGAACAAGGCTTAGGGAATGAGGGCAGAGAAAAAGAACACTGGAAAACAGCAGCCAAACATTTGCTCACACAGGGCCCAGGATGCTCTGAAAAGTCCTACACACCCTTGGTTTTGCTTTTACTGCGGCTCAGCTCCTCCTCTTTGCATTAACCATAGGCTGCTTCTCTCTAGTCTAACTTAAAGCATTTAAAACTAATAGTATCAATAAAAATGAGATCCTAAATTCAGTATTTTCAACTCCTACTTCCTTTCATAGCCCCTGTCCCAAATAGATCACTGCAATGTTGCTACTTGATTTGAAAAGTCTCTTGTAACTACTTTTTAATCTGTTTCTGCCATTAGCTAGCTAGCTTCTGTTTAGACACTCACCCCTAAACTCCCTGAAGGGTTATACTTCCCATTACATCCACACGTCCACATCAAAGGATCTGACATGCTTCTTCTTCACTTACTGAATTATTTTTCATTTGATGTTATAAAAAAGAAAAAAAAATTCATTAAAAGAGCTTAGATATCATCTAAGAGAATCTTTTCAATTTACAGCAATGAAGTTGAGAACCAGAAGAGTTAAGAGATGTGTCAATATGACTATTAGTCAGACCAAGTCTAACCTAAATTTACTTTTCCATTCTAATCCTAACCTCTGCTTCTTCCCTAACCTCTCGATCATTTGTTCAATGATTGGATAAACATGCAAAGAGATTCCTACAGTGTGTCAGGCACTGTATCAGTCATTTGGGGATACAACAGTGAACACCACAGATAAACCAAGCTCTCACAAATCGAACAGTCTTTCCAACTCCTCCTTACGGATACCTGCATTTAATCAAGCCCTATTTTATCTCTTTTTCCAAGTCTCAAGGCTTTGCTAGAAAACTGAGTTAAGAATTACGCTAGCTACACATCTATTTAAAGCAACTAAATTTGGGTTTTTGTTTTTTTTTTTTTTGGCAAAACCAAGTGCTAGTAAGGATGCAGAGCAATCAGAACTCACATTGCAGGTGGGAATGCAAAATGGCATGAGAAGCTATTTTCCAGAGTGGAAAACAGCTCAGTTTCTTAAAATATTAAATGTACATTTACCATATAGCCCAGCAATCCCACTACTGAATATACAGGACAGACTGAAAACTCATATTGATACACAAACCTGTACACAGTTTTTTATAACAGCATTCTTCGTAATTGCAGAAGACAGATACAACCCTGGACAGAGGAGCCTGGTAGGCTGCAGTCCATGGGGTCGCGAAGAGTCGGACACAACTGAGCGACTTCACTTTCACTTTTCACTTTCATGCACTGGAGAAGGAAATGGCGACGCACTCCAGTACTCTTGCCTGGAGAATCCCAGGGATGGCGGAGCCTTGTGGGCTGCCGTCTATGGGGTCAAACAGAGTCGGACACGACTGAAGCGACTTAGCAGCAGCAGCAGCAGACACAACCCTCATGTCAGCCTGGGAGTATGTGGATGCACACACTTAATACATCCATAGAAAAGAATACTACTCAGCGATGATAAGACTGATACATGCAACATCTGGGGTTAACCTCAAACGCATTATGTTGAGTGAAGGAAGCCAGGCTCAAAAGGAATGATTTGTTTTTAACTATATGATTTCATTTATAGGATACTCTGGAAAAGGCAAAACTATAAGCAAGGAAACAGATCAATGGTGGTCAAGGTCAGGGATAGGGAGTGAGTTTGTGAAGGCACAGCACAAGGGAATTTTTAGGGGTTGAGGAAACTTCTATTTCCTGACTGCAGTGATAGTTACAAGACTACATAAGCTCACAGAACGTATTTTTACTGATCTTTATTGTATGTAGAGTAAGAACTAAGTTAAAAAGAATAAAAACTAAGTTAAAAGGAATGTGCTATGTAAAATAAAATCTGATAATACTATTCATTAAGCTTTTATGATCTGGAGAATTCTATATGTTTGGATTATTTCAATTATAATCACATCTGAACTATGCCAAGCTTTTAGAATATGCCAGGCATTGTTTCATGTATTTCAAATGTGTGAACCTATTTAATATAGTGATCCCATGGTATAGATATTTTCATTACCCCACACTTTATATATAAGTATACTGAGGCACAGAGTGGTTAAATAACATGCTCAAGATTATACAGCTAGTAAATGGCGGAGCTGGGATTTGAATCTGGGTAATTTGGGGTCAGAGTCCATGCTCAGCCTAATAAACACGTTGCTCTTTTCAAGCAGATACTGCTTTTGTAATTTAACACACACAGACTTTATTCTGTATATAAAATCAAGATGTCACAAATCTAAACCAAAATTTTAATGTATCAAGCAAAAATTATTCTGAAAGTTAGAGAAATTAACAGGAACTTAGTCAACAAAATTTAATGCCTTTCTTACTTTAACATTCCCTAGTACTTAACATATAGCATACAAGAACTTGGGGAGAGTTGAATATGGGTGTTGCCAGCTTCTGCTGGAAGAAAATCTGGTTTTTAACTGATAAATGAATCACCTAATCTTTTAAAATCCTTCAAAATAAAGCCCACATTACTGAAAAGCCACCACAAACACCATAATTTACTGTTTTTCTGTGCATTCTTTGTATAATACTGATAGCATTCTCAAAATGCTATCATATCTCAAAAAGCCATTCGGAAAAGAAATAATCATAGTTTTAAAATGGCATACCCATTTTACTGCCAAATATAGATATACAGAACTAAACTGAAGATCGTCTAGAAAAGCTATGCCCACACATTAGTGTAATCCAGAAGCTTTTCCCCTTAATACCACTGTCCTTTCAAGAGTTAATAAGATCTCTTACTCCACTAACTTCCTAGCTCATAAACTAATTTTAATCCTTGTCCTTGTCTAACCATTTGTGGTTCCAATGACTGCAATGCCAAGCAAAGGCAGGAATCAAAACACAGCCCACCTGTACTTCTTATTTGGTTACATATATTATTCCTGGAGTATGACGATGTGGAAGGACACTCCCTGACAAGGATTAGTGGACTCTATTAGGCTTACTTATACTTCCTTACTCAGGAAAGAAAGATGCTTTACTTCACGAAATTCGTTTAGTTTTTAAATTCCCATTAACAATTCAAGGATTAACAAGCATTGCTTTCACAGTCTAGGAGGGAAACTATGTGTGTTAAGAAATGATTACAGTTTGGTGTGAGATATGTAATGGGTGTTACGGCTAGATCAAAGTAAGGAAAGATGAACTCTGCTAAAAGGGGTTAAAGAATGCATTAGGCTCTTAGAGGATGAGAGACTCGGGGAGGGGAGGGATTACTTCACAGAGTAAAACAGAACATGTAGAGTCACAGAAATTTGAAACAGCATGCCCTAAATAAGGAACTGTAACTCATTAGATATCAATGAGATACAGCGTATACATTGGAGAGTTGCAAGAAATCAAGAAAACATAGTTCCTAGATACAAAGGGCACAAAACCAGGCCCAAATAGCCAAGAATACCACCCTGAGCATGTCACTGTAGGTGGGGAAAAAAACCTAAGGTGTGTTTTAGGATAAATATTAAAAGTGACATGGAGCAGGTAAGCCTGGACTCAATAAATAAAATTAATTTCCACTCTGATTAAAAGTTATTAAGAGCAAAGGGCTTCTCTGCTCTCTAAAACAGTGCATGGGACTGACAGCAAAAATGCAGCATTCATAGATGGTGGTAACAGAGAGGTATGTGAGCCAGGAGCACCTGATCCAGTTCCACCTCTCAACAGCCTGATAATCATGACCACCTACTAAAGCAGGAAGGACTGAAAAAGGTCCATTTTCATTCCCATCCCTAAGAAAGGCAAGGCCAAAGAATGCTCAAACTACCGCACAATTGCACTCATCTCACACACCAGTAAAGTAATGCTCAAAATTTTCCAAGCCTGGCTTCAACAGTTCATGAAACATGAGCTTTCAGATGTTTAATCTGGATTTAGAAAAGGCAGAGGAACCAGAGATCAAATTGCCAACATTCGTTGGATCATCAAAAAAGCAAGAGAGTTCCAGAAAAATATCTACTTCTGCTTTATTGACTATGCCAAAGCCTTTGACTGTGTGGACCACAACAAACTCTGGAAAATTCTGAAAGATATGGGAATACCAGACCACCTGACCTGCCTCTTGAGAAATCTGTATGCAGGTCAGGAAGCAACAGTTAGAACCGGACATGGAACAACAGACTGGTTCCAAGTAGGGAAAGGAGTATGTCAAGGCTGTATATTGTCACCCTGCTTATTTAACTTCTATGCAGAGTACATCATGTGAAATGCTGGGCTGGGTGAAGCACAGGCTGGAATCAAGATTGCCAGGAGAAATATCAATGACCTCAGATATGCAGATGACACCACCCTTATGGCAGAAAGTGAAGAACTAAAGAGCCTTTTGATGAAAGTGAAAAGGAGAGTGAAAAGTTGGCTTAAAGTTCAACATTCAGAAAACTAAGATCATGGCATCTGGTCCCATCACTTCATGGCAAATAGATGGGGAAACAGTGGAAACAGTGTCTGACTTTATTTTCTTGGGCTCCAAAATCACTGCAGTTGGTGACTGCAGCCATAAAATTAAAAGACACTAGCTCCCTGGAAGAAAAGTTATGACAAACCTAGACAGCATATTAAAAAGCAGAGACATTACTTTGCCAACAAAGGTCCGTCTAGTCAGAGCTATGGTTTTTCCAGTAGTTACATATGGAAGTGAGAGTTGGACTACAAAGAAAGCTGAGCACGGAAGAACTGATGCTTTTGAACTGTGGTGTTGGAGAACACTCTTGAGAGTCCCTTGGATGGCAAGGAGATCCAACCAGTCCATCCTAAAGGAAATCAGTCCTGAACATTAACTGGAAGGACTGATGCTGAAGCTGAAACTCTGATACTCTGGCCACCTGATGCCAGAACTGACTCATTGGAAAAGACCCTGATGCTGGGAGGGATTGAAGGCAGGAGGAGAAGGGGACAACAAAGGATAAGATGGTTGGATGGCATCACCAACTCAATGAACATGAGTTTGAGTAAACTCCAGGAGTTGGCGATGGACAGGGAGGCCTAGTGTGCTGCAGTCCATGGGGTCACAAAGAGTCGGACACGACTGGGCCACTTTCACTTTCACTTACAAAGACTTTGCTATAAAACTTGATAATGCCCAATGTGTCCTGAAATAGGCAGTTTACAAAACATTCTCATCCGATTCAAATACTTCAAAATAAGATATTAATTATATCAGTGGTTATTTACAGGTGAAGAAATATGAGACTTTGTTCTCTTAATGAAAAGTCCCTAACACTATTTATACTGAGAGAGGATCTATTACCAGGGGCATACCTGCAAAATGTAGTGGAGAATTTAGAACAGGGACCAGTAGGATTGCAAGGCCAAAAGGTATTTACTGAGTATTTAAAGTAAAATGAAGAGTTAGGCATATTGTTTAAGCCTTTGTCTTCTCTGGAAAAGATAAAACAAGAGTTTCTGGGCTGGAGGATACATAGCTAAGGGCAGTCACTACTCTAAGAACAGTGGGATTAGGTAACCATATACCTACTGAATTGTGAATATTGAGACCCCACAGAGTCTTCCCTCACTGAGCTCTCAGATGACTGCAACAAGATTTTAGTTCTAGTCCAGTGCACTCCAATAAACTTTCTGCAGTGATGGAAGTATTCAGTAGCTGTGCTGTTCAACATGGCAGCCATTAGCTATATGTGGCTACTGAGTACTTGAAATGTGGTTAGCTCAAAAGGGAAACAAAGGTCCGTATAGTCGAGGCTATGGTTTTTTCCAGTGGTCATGTATGGATGTGAGAGCTGGACTATGTAAGAAAGCTGAGCACCGAAGAATTGATGCTTCTGAACTGTGGTGTTGGAGGAGACTCTTGAGAGTCCCTTGAACTGCAAGGAGATCCAACCAGTCCATCCTAAAGGAGATCAGTCCTGGGTGTTCATTGGTAGAGGACTGATGTTGAATCTGAAACTCCAGTACTTTGGCCACCTGATGCGAAGAGCTGACTCATTTGAAAAGACCCTGATGCTGGGAAAGACTGAGGGCAGGAGGAGAAGTGGATGACAGAGGATGAGATGGTTGGACGGCATCACCGATTCCATGGACATGAGTCTGAGTGAACTCCGGGAGTTGGTGATGGACAGGGAGGCCTGGCGTGCTGCGGTTCATGAGGTCACAAAGAGTTGGATATGACTGAGCGATTGAACTGAACAATAGGGACACTGAATTATTAATTCAATGGTATTTACATTTAAACAGGCACATGTGGCTACTGTATTGAGTATGAGTCTCACAGCTCTATGCAGACTTACAGGAACAAACTTCTCTGAGGAATCTTACCAGACCATGAGGCAAGATGAAACTATAGAAACACTGGTGGTTCCCTAATAAAAAGTTGACCTATTAACTCTACTGTGAAGCCCAAAGTTCATATAACCCACACCGATGTGCAAGCTTCTAGTTGGCTTTGTAAGTCCCTTAGTTTTTATTCTGAGTAGATTATGAGACATCTGGGGAAAGACTTTAACATGACATTAGATACGAAAACAAGACGAAAGTATACTTGAAAGAAACAAACTATTTAGGAAGGAAAAGAAAACAATCTTTAACATTTTCAAAAAGATAAGAAATACTGTGTCTGGTGGACAACAATAATATGTTCTTGTGGGGAAAGAATTTAAGTAAAATGAAAAATAGAAACAGAAAATAGGGCAATTGGAAGTTTAAAACATGCCAAATGTTTAGTAAAAACATCAGCAAAAATGAAAACTCAACAGAAGAGTTAGAAAATAAACCTGAAGAAATCCTCCCAAAAGTCAAGCAGACAATAGAGAAATGCAAAGTAGAAAGAATACTAGAGGACCAAGACAAGGGCCATAGGCAAATTATATAAACCCCGAAAAGAAAGCAGTGAGAAACTGGAGGAAAATCAGCAACAAAGTAACAAAAACCTCCCCAGAATAGGACAGCATGACATTCCACAGAGCCTACTGAAAATTAGGATTATGGAAGAGAACAAATGCTCGCTTCCGCACATAGCTGCAGCTTTCAGATTAGAGGAGACAATGGCCAGTCTACACAATCTCTGGAGGGGATGAAAATAGGTTAAAAAGGATCAAAAATTAGATTGGCTTTGGACTCAGCAGCAATACCAAAAGCAAGATGAAAACAGAACCACCCCTACAAAATTCTCAAGAAAATTATTCCATTCACTCTCTCTATCAGATAATCAAGTATAAGGACAGTAAAAACACTACCACAAGGTCTCAAAGTTACCTCCCATAAAATCTTTTTCTCTAGAAGCTATTGGAAAAATGGGCTCTGCTAAAACGAGAGAGTAAACAAGACTGAGGAAGACTTGAAGCACAGGAAATGAGATCCAACTTAGGTGAAAACCTCTAAGAGAATCATGAAGGGAGATCCCAGGGTAACAGTCATGCGGAAGACAGAGAAGATATCCAATCTAAACAAACCAGGGGTGGTGGGGGTGACACAAGAAAAAGACTTTGAATGCTGTATCATCAAAATCCTTGCTGCGAAACAGAACAGAATGCCCAGGTAAACCCAGCACAGGTTCTAATCTGTACTTGGCTTCTTGAACAGGTGCTGGTAAAATTCCTGTTCTCTGCCAGATCAGCTGATGATATTCATTTTATCTATCATAAGTAACCCTGCTCTGATCTACTCCTGAGAGATGGAGGGAGGGCATGGTGAATTTAGAAGCACAAAATATATTCCCGCCGGATAGTTAACACTTGCAGAGTCCTGACTGTGGTGAGCCCTCCCACTGTAGTTTTCTAGGACTTATTTATGCAGGAACTTGCCTACTGTCTTCCCCTTAAAAAGGATCTATCTGTTGAGCCTTCTGGGAAGCTGAGGTCTGACTATCACCCAGTGCCTCTGTACCTCTAGAAGCCTTCATCTAACTGTGGCAGTGTTTGATGGCAGTGTTTAACAGATTATGCCGACCTCTCAAATTCTCAAAAAAAGGAAAAAAAAAATGTATATATACACTCCAGGGATACAAACACAGATAAACTTTTAAAGTAAAAGAACAACTAACAGAAAAGGATAATAGCTTTCTTAAGTATGGTGGCTATTTATATGTCCACCAACAATGACTTTTAGAATATAATATCAAGGGCAATTTTTGCCAGTCTGCACACACTCCATATATCATACAGTATTCTAATTGTACAGTACATTAGCAAGAGTAACAAAAACTTTTAGTGACTACCATCTTTGGTGGAAACAAGGAAAGAACACAGCTTTCACTAGTTTATTCATGTATTTGTATATTACTCTAATTTTATAAAGAATAAACATATCAATTTACAGTTAAAGATATTTTAATTATAAAAGTGTTTATAATTTTTTTAAGACTACTCCAAAATAAATAAGCAACATGCCGATCCTGATTCACATGACAAAATCAAATACATAAAGTGAGGGCATAAACACTAATATCAATCACTGCATATATACAATATATAATAAGAGTTATGATCACTTTGCAATGAAAATAGTTTTAACAGACAACTACAACAATCATAGCCTGATGATTGAAATTATCCCACAACCTGAAAGAAGTTAACACTGTTCATTATTTAAATAATTTAAGCGCATCCTCTTTATGCTCTACTCCTGTAAGCTAGATGAATATTTCACAACCAAATACCATCACACTGACAGTTTTTTCACAAACGTTAAGTGAAATGTTTATGAACTGACTGATTTCTTTCAAACCCATCAATACGTTTTAAAATCCCTAGATACATGCTAAAATCCCTAGATACACTGCATGACCTGATTCTAAGGAGCATTTATTCATTTTTTGGAATTTAGTAACAAACACATCTGCCTTGCCTGATGAAATAATGAGCTTCCTTATTCCCAAGTGATAATTATATTTGTTTTCAAGTCTCAAAAGACAGAGGCTCAAAGCTAAATTTAACACCCAATTCTGGAAGCAAAACTTATGGTAATTATTATCTTTCTCTCCTCTTACAATCTTATATTTTTATTCTTATTGGCATACTTCATGTGTCTTTTACTGTAAATCACTTTAAATTCTTTTAGGAAGCAGACTATCAATTAAAAATAAGTTTAAACGGTGTCACCTATGAAGAACCTTACTCAGTTTTACATATTTTACTAGTTAAAAGAAGTTAAAACCGTTGCTTATCAATTAAATGTTTATAAGGCAACCAGGGGAAGCTGGAAAGGATAATATTTAAAGCTGCAGCAGGTCCCTTTACCTGTTCGGGAAAACAATGATAACAGGAAAGGAGCAAACTATACAGTTTCATCCTTCCTGAAGCAGCACAAGAGAATAATACTTTCCCAGATATAAAAAGAAGATGAAAGGTTAGACAGCAGTCTCATTACAGAGCACTAAGAAGAAATAAAACTGGTTTGCAAATTCTGACAAAACACAAAAAGACAGCTAATGAGCAGAATAGGATCAAACCATAACTAAGCCAAAACGAAGCAAGAACTTTCAGCTATCAACTGGAGTTGAGTAAACAAGTCTGTTAACGCCCTGGCTGGGGGGAGTCCACTCTTGAGTTATTACACCTGTGTAAGGACATTGGGGGTTATATAAAATGACACAACTTATCTCTTGAAGTTTAGTGAGAGAAGAAATTATCTGTATAAAGAGCTCTACACTGATACAATTTTTTACTTAAGATATATTCAAAAGCTAATACTAAGAAAGAAGCAAAGAGTATATACTGTATGATTCTATTTACCTGACAATGAAAAGCATAGAAACTAACTTATAATATTAAAAGTAAGGAGAGCAGTTATCCTGGAAGTGCAGAGCAGGGTTGATTACGGAAAGGGGCACCAGGAGGCTTCAAGGGCTTTGGCAATGCTGTTTCTTATTTGGGTGCTGGTTACACATGGTGTATTTACTTTTTGAAAATTCACTGAGCTATATACTTGTGGTTTATACACCTTTCTTTATGTATATTTTAATAATACTTACCCTCAAAGTTATCATTTAAACTGGATAATGAATTTGAGTAAACTCTAGGAATTGGCGATGGACAGGGAGGCCTGGCGTGCTGCAGTCCATGGGGTCACAGTCCACAGGGTCGCAAAGAGTCAGACACAACTGAGTGACTGAACTGAAATGAATCCAATTCAACATATGCAATTTATAGGAAAAAAATACAAATGGTCAAGTCAACAAAGTTCAACCTATTTTTAGAAAATGCAAAAGTTAAAATAAGAAACACCATTCTTTCTCAAAGATTGATAAAAATGTCTACGTCTTAACTTCGATATTCTGAAACTCATTTGGTAGGATCTTTGCCCTCACAGTTGGAGAGGAATATAAACTTTAGAGGGAAAACAGATAAGCAGTTATTAGAATTTTGAGTGCCTACCATCATAATGCTTTCTCAGTATCTACCCTTGAGAAATACTTTAGTTTTAGGTACAAAGATTTTCATTGTAGCATTGTCTATAACAACAGTAAAAACTGGAAATATAACCGCCCACTGATGAGAGAAGGGCTAAATAAACTGTAGTACATGAAATGCTACCAGCAGCTGTAAAGAAACAGAGGGTAAGCTGTCTTTTCTAAGATAAACAGGTCTCCAAGAGGTATTGCTAAGTGGAAAAGAATATGGTACCATTTTTGGAAGGGAGGAACCACATTTCCTCCCCTCACCCACACAAAAACTCTATGCTATCTGGCTTATATAAATAAATGTAAATACATATAAATCAGTTCAGAAGGATACATGCCAATGTCACCATGGTTGCTTTGGTGGAGATGGATGAGGTTGTGACTAAGGGTGGTCAAAAAGGAATAGAGCTTTCTATAATGTTTTAAAAAGAGAACATTTCCACTTACATAGTAAAAGGGAAAAAAGGAAGGAACAAAGGGAGGGAGGAAAAGAGAAAGGAAAAAAGCAGTAGCTTAGGCACAGTCAAAAAAAAATCAGCTTGCTGGTAATGCCAGTTTTTCTGTGATGCCATAATCAAAGTAAAAATCAGGAGGAAGAAATAACCCATACCTCTTAGACAAATTACTATTTGCCAAAGTTTAATTTTTACAGACATATTAAAAACCACTCAAAACATACACTGAGACATGAATGATTAAAGCATCCTAGGTAAACTAATACTACATGGGCACCCTCAAGGATCCTTGTCCTAACAAAGGTCACTCAAAACCATCATTCAGTTTACTTTATAGCACTATATTTCCATCAACCTGAAGTTTAAAGTCATGTTTTGCTTCTTCCCTCATGGGCCACAGAGCTAGCCAGTAAAATGTATAATTAAAGTACTAAGTAATGGAGGTACACAGACTGTCAGAAAGCAAGCAAGTTAACTGAACCTTTCACATATGAGTGTCATAAGGATAAAGTTCTAGCAGAAAACAGTTATTAAAGTTACCAAAAACAGAATGGAATGGACATTAAAAATAAACAAATGGGACCAAATTAAACTAAAAACTTGTATAACGAAGAAAACTATAAGCAAGGTGAAAAGGTAGCCTTCAGAATGGGAGAAAATAATAGCAGACGAAGCAACTGACAAAGAATTAATCCAAAATATACAAGCAGCTCATGCAGCTCAATATCAGAAAAATAAACGACCCAATCAAACAGTGGACCAAAGAACTAAACAGACATTTCTCCAAAGAAGACATACAGATGGCTAACAAATGCATGAAAAGATGCTCAACATCACTCATCAGAGAAATGCAAATCAAAACCACAATTAAGTGCTCTCAAGCCAGTCAGAATGGCTGCCATCAAAAAGTCTACAAACAATAAATGCTGGAGAGGGTGTGGAGAAAAGGGAACCTTCTTACACTGTTGGTGGGAATGCAAACTAGTACAGCCACTATGGAGAACAGTGTGGCTTCCTTTAAAAAATGGAAAGAGAACTGCCATACAATCCAGGAATCCCACTGCTGGGCATACACACTGAGGAAACCAGATTTGAAAGAGACACATGTACCCCAATGTTCACTGCAGCACTGTTTACAATAGCCAGGACATGGAAGCAACCTAGATGTCCATCAGCAGAGGAATGGATAAGGAAGCCGTGGTACATATACACAATGGAGTATTCAGTTCAGTCGCTCAGTCGTGTCCAACTCTTTGCGAACCCGTGAATCACAGCACGCCAGGCCTCCTTATCCATCACCAACTCCTGGAGTTCACTCAGACTCATGTCCATCAAGTCAGTGATGCCATCCAGCCATCTCATCCTCTGTTGTCCCCTTCTCCTCCTGCCCCCAATCCCTCCCAGCATCAGGGTCTTTTCCAATGAGTCAACTCTTCACATGAGGTGGCCAAAGTATTGCCATATTACTCAGCTATAAAAAAAGGAATGCATTTGAGTCGGTTCTAATGAAGTGGATGAAACTGGAGCCTAAATATACAGAGTAAAGTAAGTCATGAAGAGAAACATCAATATAGTATACTAACACACATATATAGAATTTAGAAACCCGGAAACAACGGCCCTATATGCAAAAGAGACACAGACATAAAGAACAGACTTTTGGACTATGTGAGAGAAGGCGAGGGTGGGACAATTTGAGAGGACACTGAAACATGTCAATTATCATATGCAAAACAGATGACCAGTGCAACTTCGATGCGTGAAACAGGGCACTCAAAGCTGGTGCTCTGGACAACCCAGAGGGATGGGGTGGGGAGGGAGGTGAGAGGGGGGTTTGGGGGGGTTCAGGATGTGGGGAGACATGTACACCCGTGGCTGATTCATGTCAATGTATGGCTAAAACCACCACAATACTGTAAAGTTCAGTTCAGTCACTCAGTCGTGTCTGACTCTGCGAGTCTTTAATTACTGTAAAGTAATTAGCCTCTAATTAAAATAAATCAATTAATTTAAAGAAAAGTTATCAAAAGCAGAACGTTCATTTCTGACTATACCATGTCTACTGTAGTCAAAGCATACTCTTCAAAAGAAAACAGGAAAAAGTTAAAATATCTATGTAAATTTATCAAGTTATTTTCCATCATTTCATTTACACAGAGAATATGACCAATTAGAGTCATTCTACAGTCACTGAAAACTCATGATACTTGCACTATCAAACACTAACCCGCCTCAGGCAAGGTATTAAAGACTATTCTTTGTTACTGCTAACAAAACTCTTTGCCCTTCTAGGGCAGATCATCTAGGTGGTGAGGGAAGAACAAATCTGAAAAAGATGGGAAGGCAACACAACAAAGCATATATTAAATGTCAAATTCATGAAAAAACCAGTATGTGTGACAATCAGTGTGTAAGATTTAGAAGTCCAGAACTAGAATTAAGACCACCGAGGTTTTGGAGCTCCCTGGTAGTCCAGTGATTAGGACTTGGTCCTTTCACTGCCATGGACCCAGGTTCAGTCCCTGGTCAGGGAACTAAGCTCCCACAAGCCACATGGGATGGCCAAAAAAAGAAAATGGTAGATTAAAAAAAACAAAGATCACCAAGCTTCAAACCTCTTTTGGTTTCACAGATGATTCTCTAATCACACCAATGAAGAAAGTGAAAAGCAGAAACGTTTAGGGACCTGACTGTGCTCACAACGGCAAAACCAGTGATGATGGAACTAGGTGAAGACCTCCCATCTCCAGTCAGCAGCTCAGGGTGCTTTTCTTGGAAAGGGATCCTAAAGGTCTAAGGCAATCAACTAAAACATGATGAATGAATCAGGATGCAAACAAGGCCTGGGCCTGGAGGAAGAACAGTACCCTGTCAAGCTAGGATACAAAAGCTAGGCAAGAGGCCAACTTCTTGACGTTATTCTTTATGATGCACACTGCACGGGGGCTACTTAGTCATAAGGAAGTTTTTCCAAAGTCTCAGGATTTCTGTTGGGTTTTGTTTCTTTGAAATTGTTTCAAACAATATGAATTATTAAGAACAAGTATTTTTTTTTAATGAAAATGTCACCAATTTTTTTCTGCGTAAATGGCATGCACACTCACTATATTTTAACAATTTCCTGTTATTACACGAGGTTTCCTTTTAAGATGTAAAAGTTTAAACCACACACCCCCACACTAAGTGGAACATTACTAGATAAAATCATGAAAGACAGGTTGGTATAATGCTATTATATTAGAGTTTTCTCCCCGTTGAAATTACTTACATAATTCTCAAAATGTTAACTATAGGGTACTATATATCCCAGCAATTCTATGTCCAGACAAAAACATATACAGGAATGCTCATAGCAGGACAATTCATAATAGTCAGAGTAGAAACAACCCAAACTTCTTCATTAGATAACTGGTATAGATATCAGCTATCATTCAACAAAAAAAGGAACAAGTACTTGATACATGCTACAACGCAGATGGACTTTGAAAAGTCATGCTAGGTGAAAGAAGCCAGTCACAGAAGTCCACATATTCTATGATTTCACTTATGTATATCCAGAATAGGCAGATCTATAGAGACAGAAAGGAGATTAGTGGTTCTCTAGGGACGCAGGTTCGATCCCTGAGTCGGGAAGATACCTTGGAGAAGGAAATGGCAACCCACTCCAGGATTCTTGCTTGAAGAATTCCATGAAAAAGGAACCTGGTGGACTATGGTCCACAGGATCACAGAGTTGGACACGACTGATGCAACTTAGCACTAGTGACTAGGGCTCAAGGCAAGTGGACTAATGAGTATAAAGTTTGTTTGAGGGTAAAAAAAAAGTCTTCTAACATCAAATAGTGGTGGTCTAAAAGCTGCTGCTTGTATATTTTAAATGGCTGAATTGTATGGCAGGTGAGTTATATCTCAAAATAAAAGTTAATTAGCTGGGAGATCACCAAGACATGAATAATTCTATAATCAACTCTACCCTGGAAATCATGAATGGTGAAGGAAAAGAGAAATGATAACTGACATCTCAGAAATTACAAACAAGAGGATGCTCTTGCCTTCTGAGATGACTCACACTTGGTCTGTGGAGTGTGTTTCTCTCTAAACAAATCTACTTCTTACCTATCAAGCAGACAAAAAAGAAATTAGAAACGAGCATATACAAATGGAGCCAGAGAACAAAGGGGACCAAAACATGGACAGAATGAAATCACAGAACAGAAAAAAGACCACAGAAAGACATCAAAATGTTAACAAGGACTGTCCCTGTAGAGTGAAACTATGCTTGATTTTTTTCCCAAATTGTGGGACAAACAGTATTATTTTTAAAGAATTTTTCGAAAGTCTCAACAACATTTATTTCAAAGGGAAAAATCAAGTGCCAGAATCTCTTACATTAAGAGACTGGACAAGGTGCATCACAAAGAAAATACTGAGGGTAAAGTTAACCACCAAGAGAGATATAAAGTGTGAACCATCTGATATTAAAGACACTGGCCCCCTGTTCTCCATACATGAAAGAGCTGATATTCTGATATCAATAGTTCCCCACCCCCCAATTACTGGTATTCACTGGAAGGCATAAAATACCACTGTTACAGGGAAACGTCTAACAAGTGATTTGACTGGACAAGCAATAAAATGTTTTTCTTCCTATTTATTATTACAAAACAAGTTGATCACATTATTTCAAAAAGCTGTAGTTATATAGCTTTAACAAAAGACTTCAAAGCTATGGATGTGGGGCTTCTCCAATGGCTCAGCTGGTAAAGAATCCACCTGTAATGCAGGAGATGTGGGTTTGATCCCTGGGTCAGGAAGATCCCCTGGAGAAGGAAATGGCAACCCACTCTCCAGTATTTTTGCAAGGAAAAATCCCATGGACAGAGAACTCTGGTGGGCTACTGTCCACGGGGTCACCAAAGAGTCAGACATCACTTAATGACTAAACAACAACAAAAAAATCATTGATAATATTTTTTTCTTTTAATAGATAAAAGGAAACAAAGAAAATATTCACAATCTATTCTCCATAGAGCAAAGGGTAGTCTACCTATAGGTATTTCACAGAATGTGTTCAGGGCTCTCCTGCTTTAGGGAAATACGTGAACCAAAGCCTAAAATCGTCTCCTGTTACCAGGAATTCTGGAGACATTAACTCTCAAGAAACTATGCTATGTAATTTTCTTCCATGAGACACAAGTATCTGGAAAAGGAAACAGAACCAAGGATAAATCATATATAGCCACTATTCTCATTAAGAAGTCAAAAAACCAACAAAGTGTGGTGGAAAGGGTAGAAATAATACAGATCACTTATTTGTATTTATTTGCAGTAAGCCTTGTCTTAAAAAATATCTGAAATATCGCTATTATTTAATACCTCATAAGATGAATAAAATCAAATATTTTTTAATTCAAGGTTTTTCTGACTGAAGTCCATTACTGCTTTTATTCATAAATACAGAATTCTGGGTCAGCCACAGACACACGTAATTTCTGAGACAGAAGGGTAGGGCTATCCAGGACTTCCACTCTCAGTGTATCTCCCTCAAGTTTACTCTGCTTCTCTTTCAGAGACAGTTAAGAGACATAGAAGAGAGAAAAAGACAAAGTACTTTACATACAATATTCCTTATCTCACAACTCTGAAAAATGGGTACAAGTATACCCATTCTACAGTTGGAGAAAGTGACCTCAAAAGCATCCAAATATTCCCAGACTATATAGTTGACAGGTCACAAACCTAGGATTTAAACTTGCATCCATTTAACTCATAAGCCTGTGCTCTTTCCAATGAACTGTGTTACAGCTGTAAAGCACAAATGCCAGAAGAAAAGAAAGGAATCCATGGTCCAAGCCAGGAAAAACATCCAGAGAGTCTCCAAAATAGTATCAAGGTATTTACTGACATGAACACCCTAAGTTAGCAGCACTGAAATGGGGTTGTGAGAAATATAGCTGACAACACAGTAAGACAAAGCAAAGCCAGGTTTAAATTAATGAGGCATAGCTGCCGAATGTAAAGAAAGCATCACCAGCGCCTACTCAGTAAATCAACGATGAGAAGTGAAATTACTGTACTTAAGCAAAAACATGAAGATATTCCAAAATACAAGAGGAAAAAAACATGAAGTCTAAAATACAAAGTCAGATAGCTACTGTAGAACAGTAAGTTACAGTCTACCTAAAACAAAACTATTTACAAAAGAGTAAAATGTCTTTCAGATGTTTAGTAGAATACCACAAAGGTATTAGTTCTTCATTAACTGATCTTTGATCCTGATTACTTGGAATCTATTTTATAAAAAAATTCAATGTATAAGGCTAACGTCAAAAGTATCAAAATTAAGCTACAACAGAATTCTGCATAACTGGTAAAATTCAGGAGCAACAGTCTGAAAGTAATAGGGGATGATGCTTCCTCCAAGAAATTAAATGGGATGAAAATAAAAAGGAACCCAAACTTGTGTGCTTTATATTGGGCTCTACTCCAAGCACTTCTGGAAACACCAGAGTATCACACAGGATTGAGACTGGAATATAAACAGAGCACTTCTCTGCTGAGAGTCAATATTTTGGAAATAATGCTTTTACCTTCAACACAAGCACATAGGGTAGACTAGAAAATTCTCATGGAACCTACAATTGAGCAAGGAAATAAAAATTCAAATCAGTAAAGAGTGATAATGCAAAAAAAAGCTCTGCAAGCATCTAACCAAAGGCTCTGTGTTCTTCTAGAAGGCTTCCTTGACATACAAGTAGTGGAGCTAAAAGAGAAAAATTTTGCTTAAAGTTTTTTGTTTGTGTGCTTACTGAAGGATGGAAGAGGAGGTGAGGACTGAGCTGGTGAAGATAGTTGCTGGGGAGAGGACAAAAGGTGTGACATCCTAAAGGTAGGTATTCAGAAAAACCAGGAAGCAAAGTCTGGCACCTACTGACTACCTACAGTGGCACCCTGGACTTGTGGCCCACTGGATTCCATCCGAAGCCAGGGCAGCTTCAGAAGCACTATTAACAAGGGCAGCAAGGCAGATCCTCAAACCCAGAGTTCCTATCCAAGCTCTACTGCTAATAACACTTGTGTAATTCTGAGAAGGATACCAAGGCCCATCCAATACCCACCTTCTGCTCTCTTACACCCACCCCTTACTTTCTTTACCTATGAAATGAGAAAACTCATGTTCTCTATGGAGCAGCCCACCCCACAAGGAGCATTTTAGAAATCTGTTGGGTTGCTCTTTGTCTTTTGAGGTTTTGTTTTCTAGCATGGTGGTGGTGGTGATTTTGTTGCCAAGTCGTGTCCGACTCTTGTGACCCCATGGACTGTAGCCCACCAGGCTCCTCTGTCCATGAGATTCTCCAGGCAAGAATACTGGAGTGGTTTTCCATTTCCTTCTTCAGCATACCTCATATTATATTTCCAATAATTTTCCTTTTATTTTTCCTTTATAGTACACTTACAGAATTAAATTGATTTAATTAAGTGGGTAAAATTTTTCATTAACTGAAATTCACTTCTGGACACTAAAGAGTACTGCAAAATATTTATTATAAAAAGGGGGTTTGGGTTAGACAGAATTAAGAGTATTTGACTAGACGATTTCAAAGGTTCTTTCTAGTCTTGTAATTTACTGATTCTATTAATATGTTCAATGCTAATAATGTGACAAAACACACTGATAAAGAATGTAGATGATCTGTGGGTAAGGAAAAAACTCTAAATCTGCTTCTGTACTTGATTAAATAATTAAATTTGTTGAAAAACAATCATATCCCACTGCCTAGTGTTATATATCAGAATACCGTGTGCTTTACTTTTAAGGAAAAGTTTTAAATGGCCAGAAAAGTCATTATTATAAGTAGAAGCTTCGGGATACATGTTCGAAAGGCAGCCATGAGATTGGCAAAAATTCAGCCCATATGTCCCAATCATCAATTTTCAAAAAAAATCACCTTTTGTGAAATGGGTATACTATGATATGAACTCTGAAATATTAAGGTAAAGTTAAACAGAATTGGTATTCTCCCCTCCAACCCAAAACAGAAATTTATTGGTGATAAAATTTCTGGGAAAAAAAATAAACTTAAGAAAAAATTATTAAAACAGAAAGTTGGTATTTTGAGGATCATCCTTCCCATTCCAGAAGCTTTTGGAAGGATGGAGGGGTGGGTGAGAATCCAGATAACAAGAGGACATGATATTCTTTTAACAAGCTATTCCAAAGTTACTGTAAACTGTATTATTTATGATATTTTTTAATTGGTAGAATGCCTACTATGGATCAGGGCACTTACACATATGTGAACATACACACCTGTGTCTATGTGTAAACATGTATTTATATTCATAGATTCATTTTTTCAAATATATGTATGCTTTTATATATATATATATATATATCATCACATTTAATTACTGTAACAACTCTCAAGGTAGACACTATTTTCAACTCTTTCTTATGAGGAACATGAGGCTGCTCAGTCGTGTCCAATTCTTTGCAGTCCCATGGACTAGAGCCCACTAGGCTCCTCTGTCCATGGGATTTCCCAGACAAGAAAACTGGAATGGGTTACCATTTCCTTCTCCAGGGGACAGGAAGTTAAAAGACATTTAACACAGAGACTTCCAACAGTTGAGGCCATGTAGAACAAAAAGTCTTTCCAAAATATGCCTAAAAGCCTCTGAGCAAGGAGAAAAGAGCTGTTAAACATTATGCAAAGTTGACCCTAAAAGAAGAGTACAGTTAAGCTTCACCTATTGACCTAATATTATATATGAAACTAATTTTCATTAAGTCTTACATATGCCAAGCACTTTTGTATACGTTCTTACTTGATATTCCTCATATTTTGTCATATTTGATAAGATATTTATCATTTGAGAGCCTTCATTAATACATCCATAAAGGAAGAAATAAAAAACAGACTAGTGATGGCCAGGTGAGGGTGTTGACTACAAGGGACAGATAGCACACAGGACTTTTGGGGCTGGTGGAACTATTCTGCTCCCAACTATGGTGGGAGTTACACAAATCCACACATACATTAACAGTGATAGAGGAACACCAAAAAAAAAAAAAAAATCCATTTAGAAAAAAGTTTAAATGCATTTCCGTAACAACATGATATAGAAAATGGCTGATACAGAATATTTCTCCTGGATTTCATTTCCTTTCAAAGCCACAGCCCAATTTTGCTTTCAGCTCATGAAATAACCTGGTAGAAACACTTTAGTCCTTTAACAGTTCAGATGTTTTTACGGAGATTCTAATTAAACCATTGCAAATTTATCTTTAACTGTCGATAAGTTCTCTCAGCATATCGACATTTTAAAAATTCAAGTTATTATACAACAAAGTCAGACTTTGCAAAAGTAACTGACTTCCACATTTCTTTTAAGTTCTGTTATGTGAGTCTATTTAAATTAAGAAATAATTAGTCTTACAACCATTTCAAAGTCAGAAAGGAAGGAGAGAAAATTTACTCAATATATACGTCCAAAATGGGCCAAACATCATTACTGCATTCTCTTTCAAACAGTCTTATCTCATTAAACAATCTCCCACCGATGGGAGAGAGATAATTCTCCAGTTTTACAAAGAAAGAACATGGAGTTCAGCAGGTTAAACAATGCAGCCCACAGTTGCTGGATTAATGAGACAGCAAGGCCAAGATAAGCCAGAGCATTAAAATATGAGCAAGTTTTCATTTGCCTGGTAATAAGGGTATACATTAACTGTAGAAATTTATAATACAAATGTGGAAATTTATAAACAAAATTAACCATAAGTGCAAAATACTGATTTGTCATCTCTAAAAACCGTCAAATATTTGCTAGCGATCTAAAATTCTTCCAATCAGGAAGTCAGATAATGCTAACAAAAGCTAACTTTAAGCACTAGACTTAACTAGGAATCAAGAAAACAAGCCCTTCAGTGTTTCTTGTTACCAACAACTAAAGATATCTAGCATTTTAGGTCAAGAATATGACTTATTAGGTGATGTCCATCACATGAGCAGTAAATCAAGGATAAAGTATCATATACCCAAAGCTTTTTTTTCTCCCCTCAACTCCAAACTTCTTAAGGAATCCAAATTCCCACTACTGGAATTTAAGGTCTTCTGTAAGTCTGGCCCAAGCCTTTATCTTCCTAACACTCTGTTTTAACCATGGCTGAATTCTTCCTGTTTCTTTAGCTCTACATGTCCCTCCCTGTGTCTGAAGTTTTGTTCAAATGCCCTCTTTACTCCACGTAAGGAAATCCAACATGTCCTCTAAGACCAGCTCAATTCTTTCCTCTTCCTACAACCCTTCCCAAGCTGCTAGTTCAAAAGCTTCCTCCTTTTCTCAGAATTCCTATAACACCTATTTGTCCCTTCATGATGTACACAGTGTTATTGAACTGAACTGGTATTTCATTTTTTCCTGTGTGTCTTAATTCTATAGGACAGGGATCTGTGACATCTATTCTTGTATCATCTACAGCATATCACACCTTTTCGTAGGCAGAAAAATATTTTTAATTTTAGGTAACAACTAATTTAGAATTGTCCTTAAATATTTATGTAATACATGTGGTATAAGTATCTAATGTACGCTCCACCTAGACAAAGTATTACTGTTTCCCCTTCAGCATAAACACATTTAAAACATGTATTATCTTTACTAAGGCTAATGCCTAAATGGTAGCTCTCAGAAAGAGAAAACCCAAGGCAAAATTCCTGTATTTTCTTTTGATCCCACTCATTTAAATTATAAAAAGTTTATTGATTATCATTTAGTCATATACATTTCTCCCTGAAAGTTGAGGCAGAACTTTTATAATATACAAAATTTATGGAATATTATCACAAATACAGTTAATAGGCTAAAATTAAGGCATTCAGTTCAGTTCAGTTCAGTTCAGTTGCTCAGTCGTGTCCGACTCTTTGAGACCCCATGAATCGCAGCATGCCAGGCCTCCCTGTCCATCACCAACTCCTGGAGTTCACTCAGACTAACGTCCATCGAGTCAGTGATGCCATCCAGCCATCTCATCCTTTGTCGTCCCCTTCTCCTCCTGCCTCCAATCCCTCCCAGCATCAGAGTCTTTTCCAGTGAGTCAACTCTTCACATGAGGTGGCCAAAGAACTGGAGTTTCAGCTTTAACAACCAGCCTTTTAAGAGGAAGCTAAACAAAAATTATTCACTCTTCGGAACTTTAAATTTATAAACAAAATATTAATGCCAAACTTAAAAAAAAAATTCTATGGGTTATATTCATGCACATATTACCATACTAAATCATAAGATTCAAAAATACAACAAATCACAAGGTCAAGTACTGGGCTGGCCAAAAAGTTCATTCGGGACTTTCACTCCATCTTACGGAAAAACCCAAACAACCTTTTTGGGGAACCTAATGGTTTAAAGAGGTAATAAAAAGAATGGTTAAGAGTATTGATTCTGAAGCCAAACTGTATAGACCTGAAGTAACTCTTGTTACTCCCTATACTAACTAAGAGGCCTTAGCTTAACTTTACTGTACCCTCTTCAGTACCTACCTAACAGTGTTACCATTAGTATTAAGAGAGTTAATATATGTAAAGTGCTTAGACGAGTGCCTGGTATGTAGTAAGAGTTCAATAAATACATTACTGACTTATATATGGCATAAATATATCTATTCTTTCAACTAATTTATTTCTTCAAACATTTTCAAGTTATTACAACATATATTATTCACCCAAGTAGGAGACAACATTGATGCACTCAGATTGACCAGATATGCATATTTTTCCCATCTACTTCACTAGTTTCCTACCCATAGGAAAAATACCTTCTTTCTCTCACTTAAGACTCCGTTTAATAGTACTGTCCAACAGAAATACACTGTGAGCCACATTTGTCATTTGAAATCTTCTAGCAAACACATTAAGAAATAAAGAAAAATAAGATATAATTAATTTTAACAGTTAACCTAATATAAATATCATCTCAAAACATGATCAAATTTAAACAGATTACTAATAAGATACTCTACATTCATTTTTTCACAATAAGTTTGTAAAATCTGCTCCGTATTTTAACCCTACGGCACATCGCAACTAGACACAGGGCAACACATGTAGTATACGCTGCATACTGATGACTATAGGTAAGATTATGATAAAAGCTTCATGCTTCAAGTTTATTGAAAAGAGGGACTGAGGCGTTTTATCTGTGGATTCAAAATCCTAAGACTTCTCCAACAGCAAGCACTTTAAAGGCCTAATTTCTTAAAACTATTTTAGAGACAAAGTCAGAGAAATAATTCAGTGCTATGAGTAGAGGCTCTCAGGGAGTCCTAGGCCTCTACAATGAAACTCACTCGTCCTTGATAGCAGGCTTCTCCCTATTTAAACCAAAACCTGTGGTCAGACAGGCTGTGGGTTTAAATCCCAGCTCCGCCACTTAATTGTGAACTGCCAACTTGTAACTTCCTCAATTTCAAAAATAGGGGTAATAGCAGTACCAAGTCAGGTCAATAGCAGATAGAGTTGTGAAAAATCTGATGAGTTAATACATGGAAAGCGGTTGGAGCAGCAATTGGTGCATAGTACATACTGAGTAAATATTTGTTTTTATCATTCTTATTAACAGCAGGCTCTAGATTAAGATGTTCTTGTTTGAATCAAGATACAAATGCTTCATATGAAAGTTAAGAGCTCTCTTGGGCCAGACCAAATCCACAGCACACTCCCCAACTCCTGTCTTACAAAGCCCTACAGGCGAAATTAGCCCTTCTTCCTTGACCACATGACAGAGAGCTGGGTTCCTTCCCCACTGCATCTTGCCTGTGTGGTAAGAAGCTGTGAAGCATGGCTGCTATCAAAAAGTCTACAAACAATAAATGCTGGAGAGGGTGCAGAGAAAAAGGAACCCTCTTACACTGTTGGTGGGGATGCAAAGTAGTACAGCCACTAAGGAGAACAGTGTGGAGATTCTTAAACAACTGCAGATAGAACTGCCATACAACCCAGCAATGCCACTGCTGGGCATAAACATCAAGGAAAGCAGAATTGCAAGAGACACATGTACCCCAATGTTCATCGCAGCACTGTTTATAATAGCCAGGACATGGAAGCAACCTAGATGTCCATCAGCAGATGAATGGATAAGAAAGCTGTGGTACATATACACAATGGAGTATTACTCAGCTGTTAATAAGAATGCATTTGAATCAGTTCTAATGAGGTGGATGAAACTGGAGCCTATTATACAGAGCAAAGTAAGTCAGAAAGAAAAACACCAATACAGTATATTAATGCACATATATGGAATTCAGAAAGACGGTAATGATGACCCTATATGCAAGACAGTGAAAGAGACACAGATGTAAAGAACAGAGTTTTGGACTCTGTGGGAGAAGGTGAGGATGGGATGATTTGAGAGAATAGCATTCAAACATGTATATTATCATAAGTGAAATAGATCGCCAGTCCAAGTCCAATGCATGAGACAGGGTCCTCAGGGCTGGTTCACTGGGATGACCCTGAGGGGAGGGATGGGATGCGGAGGGAGGTGGGAGGGAGATTCAGGATGGGGAACACACCCATGGCTGATGCGTGTGAATGTATGGCAAAAACCACCACAATATTGTAAAATAATTAGCCTCCATTAAAAATAAATAAATAAATTAATAATCATCATCATTTCCATGCCAAAAAAAAAAGAATAAACTGTGAAGCTCTTTACGGAGTAAAAAATCCCTTCCTTTCCTTCCGGAGGTCTACTAAACTTATGTTACATTTGCTTTTCTCTTATACCTTTTCAGCTGTAATATCAACATAAAATCCATTCTCTTGGTGGGGAGTCGGGGTGGGGAAATCCTGCTTATAAAACCTACCTCTAAAATACAAAATTTGTCTTTAATCAGAAAACTACTTGACAAAGTCATAGAGTAAGTCAGTGGCAGAGCCAGGCCTAGAATCACTGTGGAAATAAACAGTTCAAACTGCAATAAAATCATTTGATAACTTAATCAGTACAAGAGGAAACTCAGTTAAGTTGCTCAGTCATGTCCAACTCTTTGTTGGACCCCATGGACTGCACTATGCCAGGATTCCCTGTCCAGCACCAACTCCCAGAGCTTGCTCAAACTCATATCCATCGAGTCAGTGATGCCGTCCAACCATCTCATCCTCTGTCATCCCCTTCTCCTCCTGCCTTCAATATTTCCCAGCATCAGGGTCTTTTCAAATGAGTCAGTTCTTCGCATCAGGTGGCCAAAGTATTGGCGTTTCAGCTTTAGCATCAGTCCTTCCAATGAATATTCAGGACTGATTTCCTTTAGGATGGACTGGTTGGATCTCCTTGCCATCCAAGGACTCTCAAGAGTCTTCTCCAACACCACAGCTCAAAAGCATCAATTCTTCGGCACTCAGCTTTATGGTCCAACTCTCACATCCATACATGACTACTGGAAAAACCATAGCTTTGACTAGATGGACCTTTGTTGGCAAAGCAATGTCTCTGCTTTTTAATATGCTGTCTAGGTTTATCATAGCTTTTCTTCCAGGGTGCAAGCATCTTTTAATTTCATGGCTACAGTCACCATCTGCAGTGATTTTGGAGCCCAAGAAAACAGCCTGTCACTGTTTCCATTGTTTCCCCATCTATTTGCCATGAAGTGATGGGACCAGATGCCATGATCTTAGTTTTCTGAATGTTGAGTTTTAAGCCAACTTTTTCACTCTCCTCTTTCACTTTCATCAAGAGGCTCTTTGGTTCTTCTTCGCCTTCTGCCATAAGGGTGGTATCATCTGTGTATCTGAGGTTATTGATATTTCTCCTGGCAATCTTTATTCCAGCTTGTGCTTCATCCAGCCTGGCATTTCGCATGATGTACTCTGCATATAAGTTAAATAGGCAGGGTGACAATAAACAGCCTTGATGTACTCCTTTCCCAATTTGGAACCAGTCTGTTCCATGTCGGATTCTAACTGTTGCTTTTTGACCTGCATACAGATTTCTACTGTGTGGATCACAACAAAATGAGAAAAATTCTTAAAGAGATGGGAATAACAGACCACCTACCTGCCTCCCCTTACCTACAAGAGGAAAGTAGTCCTGTGACAAAGAGTAACTACAGACTGAGACAAAATGATCTGATGCTTTATATAAGATATTTGGAATCAGTACTTTTAGACACGGTGCTGCTGCTGCTAAGTGGCTTCAGTCGTGTCCGACTCTGTGCAACCCCATAGACGGCAGCCCACCAGACACCCCCGTCCCTGGGATTCTCCAGGCAAGAACACTGGAGTGGGTTGCCATTACCTTCTCCAAGGCATGAAAGTGAAAAGTGAAAGTGAAGTTGCTCAGTCGTGTCCGACACTTTGTGACCCCATGGACTGCAGCCTACCAGGCTCCTCCGCCCATGGGATTTTCCAGGCAAGAGTACTGGAGTGGGTTGCCACTGCCTTCTCCGTTAGACATTGTAACAGAATCTAAATAATCTCCTTAGGGTCAATGGGAACCTACCTTTATAAGTATTATTTATTCGTATGGAGGTACAGTGATGGAACTGGAAAAAGACACTGAAGATGGAATTCAAGATTATTGAGAATCTAATACAAGCTTTGCAGTGACTATGTAACTCTGAACACTAGACACCTTCTAGCTCTAAACTATTTTTTTTGGTGTAGCTATTTTTTTTTTTCATATATGATAATATACATGTTTCAATGTCATTCTCCCAAATCATCCCACCCTCACCCTCTCCCACAGGGTCCAAAAGACTGTCCTATCCATCTGTATCTCTTTTGGTGTCTTACATATAGGGTTATTGTTACCATCTTTCTAAAGGAGCTAAGACAGCCAAGATGTTTTGAATATAAATCATTAAAAGGAAACAAAAAGCAAGCCTGAGTCTAATGGCAATGCTCTTGGGCAAGTGCCATGTCGGTGAGGGATGCGACTGCAAACTTAGTCGAGTCTCCATCCCAAATCAGTCATTACTGAGCATAAGCCAACAGTACCTTTTCCTCCCAAGTTATATAAAAAATGGATAATCATCTACTGTGACTTTAGCAGCAAGCTATGAAGACTGCATATACATGACCAGATTTCAGTGCTGAAATTTTTAAAAACTTAAAACAGCCCATGTAAGCTGACATGGATTCACAAATAATTCATAATGATTATCATGCTTCCCAGTATCTGGTCTAACTGGAACATAATTTGTGTGATTCACTGCGCTGACTACTACTACACACCCTACCATTTCTAACGAGAGAAGTAAGGAAGAGAAGGATTTTCCCTGGGTCAAAGCTGAAAATCTCTAAAGCTGATGGTTTTCTTTTTAATAGCTTTACTGAGATATAATTCACATACCAGAAAATTCATGCATTTAAAGTGTACTTTTCAGTGGTTTTTAGTATATTCACAGAGTAGTGAGATGGAAGCACCACAATCAATTTTAGAACATTTTCATTATTCTCACCTCAGGCTGAAGAGCACTTGTGGTCTCCTCTATTTAATAGCTCTTTTTCCAGTTAGCCACATGGTTTCCATTCACCTGGCTCAGGTCATAGCCCAAAGGTCACTTTCTCAGAGAGGCCTTCCCTGGCCACCCAGTCAACACCTGTAACGCCACCCATGCAGCACACACATCAAGCGTCATATCACCCGCCTCCCCCTGCCCTTACCCCATGCATACACTTCCTTTTTCCCCAGATATTGAAAACATCTAGCATTCTAATGTTGACTGTCCGTAAACTCCATGAGGGCTTCCTTGATAGCTCAGTTGATAAAGAACCTGCCTGCAATGCAGGAGACCATGGTTCGATTCCTGGGTCGGGAAGATCTGCTGGAGAAGGGATAGGCTACCCACTCCAGTATGCTTGGGCTTCCCTTGTGGCTCAGCTGGTAAAGAATCCACCTGCAATGTGGGAGACTGGGGTTCGACCCCTGGGGTTGGGAAGATCTCCTGGAGAAGGGAAAGGCTACCCACTCCAGTATTCTAGCCTGGAGAATTCCATGGAGTGTGGTCCATGGGGTCGCAAAGAGTTGGACACAACTGAGTGACTTTCACTTTCAAACTCCAAAAGGGCAACAATTTTTGTCTATTTTCTGCTGTACCCCTAGGGCCTGAACAGGACCCTGCTGTAAATGTTTCACATGTGTAGAAGGAAAGGGGGAGGGAGAAGAGATAAAAGGAACTGACTTCACTATTACAAATTTTACTAGCTTGTGAGATCTTTGTTCTAATTTATTAAAAGGATTTTTAGTATTTTTCTCCTTTAGAATGAAAGTGTAACCACAGAAAATTAAATGAAGTTAACTAAATTTAGCATCATTGCAGATAATCCAGGGAATGGGGTGCCAGTGCCTTCTCCATTATAAAGACTAGCAAATACCTAATAAGTAACAAAAGGTTTCCCCAGTGACTTAGCTGGTAAAAAACTTGCTTGCCAATGCAGGGCAATCCACTCCACTCATCTTGCCTGGAAAAGTCCATGGACAGAGGGGCCTGGTGTGCTATATAGCCTTGGTGGGGTCACAAAGGGTCAGATATGACTGATGACACATAACTCTCTGCAATAAGTATGAAAGAACGGGGGGAAGGGAGGAATGGTGATCTAAGTGAACCAAAGGAAATGGCAATCCATTCCAGTATTCTTGCCTGGGAAATCCCATGGACAGATAAGTCTGATGGGGGTCAGAC
The DNA here is from genome assembly GCF_016772045.2 of Ovis aries. Taxonomy (NCBI): domain Eukaryota; kingdom Metazoa; phylum Chordata; class Mammalia; order Artiodactyla; family Bovidae; genus Ovis; species Ovis aries. Next base: position 37,342,058 of record NC_056056.1, on the reverse strand, counting down.
ATGACTTAGCAACTAAACAACAATGACAGTTCTAGCCAATACGTGAGACCAAAAAGTTGTAAAGAATGAGGGGCTGGGGCTGAAACAATAATCCCATTGTTTACAGAAGTGACTGTCTATTTAGAAAAACCAAAATAAAACTGCAGGTGAAATGCTCTTTTCGCCAGAGAAATTCAAGCGTCATCATTCAACTCCTGACATAATAATAAGAATTTTATTTGGAATAAAGGAGTTTTAAATTTAAACACTAAAAGTGAACACTTAGAAAGTCTTATCATCAATGGAAATATGTGCTTATCAAAGACAGAAAGCTAATTCCAAGCCTCTTAACGAACAAAGCCCATAAACACTACTTTTTCTACCTTTTATCCTATATACCACTAATGGCAAGGCTTGAAATGACGACACTGCACAGCATGCTTTCTTTAAAATGGAGAGAAAAAAAGCTCTATTTCAAGAGAAGTAGAACCGATGCAAATTCTACTTATTAGAAGCCTGGAGTACGCTTCAGTAAGTTCCAAACATCATGCAGATGTTAGTCACACATCTTTCTATGCAGTTTAGAATTTGCTTTCCATGAAAAATGTTCAAATATTCCCTGGTGAAAGATCAGTCTAAGTGGAATCATCGAAAACCATTTCTGCCACATCAGTTCAGTTCAGTTGCTCAGTCGTGTTTGATTCTTTGCAACTCCATGGACTGCAGTACCCAGGCTTCCTTGTCCATCACCAACTCCTGGAGCTTGCTCAAACTCATGACCACTGAGTCAGCGATGCCATCCAACCATCTCATCCTCTGTCGTCCCCTTCTCCTCCTGCCTTCAGTATTTCCCAGCGTCAGGGTCTTTTCCAATGAGTCAGCTCTTCGCATCAGGTGGCCAAAGTATTGGCATTTCAGCTTTAGCATCAATCCTTCCAATGAATATTCAGGACTGATTTCCTTTAGGATGGACTAGTTGGATCTCCTTGCAGTCCAAGGGACGGACTCTCAAGAGTCTTCTCCAACACCACAGCTCAAAAGCATCAATTTTGTGGTTGTTCAGCTTTCTTTATGGTCCAATTCTCACATCCATACATGACTATTGGAAAAACCATAGCTTTGACTAGATGGACCTTTGTTGGCAAAGTAATGTCTCTGCTTTTTAATATGCTGTCTAGGTTTGTCATAGCTTTTCTTCCAAGAAGCAAGTGTCTTTTAATTTCATGGCTGCAGTCACCATCTGCAGTGATTTTGGAGCCCCCCAAAAATAAAGTCTGTCACTGTTTCCATTGTTTCCCCATCTATTTGCCACAAAGTGACAGGGCCATATGCCATGATCTTAGTTTTCGGAATGTTGAGTTTTAAGCCAACTTTTTCACTCTCCTCTTTCACTTTCATCACATAGCACGTAGCACTACCACAGAGCAGTCTGTTACGAGTTTGGATCATTTAGTTGGGTTCTAAAGAATTTTCGGAGAGCTGTTGTTGTTGTGTAGTTGCTAAGTCGTATCTGATTCTTTTGCAATGCTATGAACTGCAGCCCGCCAGGCTCCTCTGTCCATGGGATTTCCCAAGTAAGAATACTGGAGTCAGTTGCCATTTCCTTCATCTTCTGGGACCAGGTATCAAACTCTTGTCTTCTGCATTGGCAGGCAGATTCTTTACCTCTGAGACACCAGAGAAGCCCTAAGTTACTGCTTTTTAAAAATTTAACACTCACATACCATTACCATGATAAAAAATCTGAAAAGTTATTTATACAAATAAAGAGTTTCAGTTTACTAAAACTCAATTTACCACATACTTGGCAAAATGAAATAGTATCTGATAAACTGTTCAATTTTTCATTATTTTAAAATGAAATCACTTTTTAAAAAATGTCTGGCAGATATGTTACTAAATGCTACACACTTGGACAAACAGTTATATACACTGATTATACTAGTTTTAGTAATATTAAAATCTGATAGCTAAGACTTATTACATGTATGGACAAGCTGTAGTTCCCCCTAAGTGAGCGGGAAAGAAACAGACACCAGATCTGTGTTAGGGATTTTATTCTATACAACATAGCTCTTGCCTACAATTCTCCTCCAGCACTACAATAATACTGGTCAATGGGAAAGCTAAGAGTTACATGACATTGAAATATCATTAGAAATAAGAGTTTAAAATAAGAGTCTCAAATCTAGGGTCACAGAGAGCAATGGGAAGTAAGTCCCATAAAGCAAATCAACTTATAAAGAAATTGCAGAGTCATTATTTCCAAATAAGATGTGTATGCTTCAAAGAACACTGGCTTAAACAAACAAACAAAAAAAACTGGCTTAGGATGCTATAATACTTACTCCAACATGCTGCTGATGATTATAGTATTTTTTTTTACAATTCATTTTTGGGAAATCTCTGCAGAACGTTTAGCACATTTTACTAAGTACCCTTGATGAATCTTCCAACTTAGCATATTTGAGTTTTCAAACCAATGAAGGAGTCACACAGGTTTGCTACAGAGAACATGAAAGAGTCTCACAGGTTTGCTATAGAGATCATCAGCACAGTAATATATTTTTGGTCAAAAATGAGATGTATGGGAATTCCCTGGTGGTCCAGTGGGTAAAGACTCTGCACTTTCACTGCAAGGGGCATGGTCTGATCCCTGGCTGGGTAACTAAGATCTCTCATGCGTGCAGCACAGCCAAAAAAAAAGAGAGAGGGAGAGAAATAAAATAAGGCAATGACAATTTTCTTTTGTGAGACAACCCTGGAAAAGTAAAGTATCCCAAAGTGCCTGTTCCAAGCACATTTTTCACTTAGATGTCAATGTGAATCAACTTTTACAACTATCATTCATTCCAACTCTTTTATCAACAAGAAAACAGAATTTCTAAGAAACTTCTAAGAAAACTGAATTTGAAAGAAATTACCCCAAATCACCTAACTATCAATACTTACAACCAAACTAGGAACTAAACATCAAGTCTCCTAATTCCTGTTCAGTATTCTTTCCTATACGCTATATTGCCTATGGTTTTCAAGGCTTGAGAAGAGGAAAGTAGAATTGCCTTTAAAATTCATTAAGGGTTTTTGTTTTAAAGTTAAGGCAACTGAGAATCCCCCAAATTCTCTAATAATATGCAATGTGATTTTGAAATGCAATTTTAGAGATGTCGATTCTAACTGCTAGAAAAAGGAGACAGGGAATCAGAAAGTCAACTGAAGGACAGAGGTTCAGTGAGGTTAGGCCCTAAACTAGGGCCAGCATGGGAAGGCCACACTTCTCACAGCTCAGTCAAAATGTATGACTATGCTTTGTTTCTTATGCAGACTTTAAAAATAAAATTTAATGAGTTGGCATCATTACTGCTTAATAGCATTTATTGAACATTTACAACACCAGACAGTATGCTGCTGCTGCTAAGTTGCTTCAGTCATGTCCGACTCACATGCAGCCCACCAGGCTCCTCCCTCCACGGGATTTTCCAGGCAAGAGTACTGGAGTAGGCTGCCATTGCCTTCTCCAATGCATGAAAGTGAAAAGTGAAATCAAAGTCGCTCAGTCGTGTCCGACTCTTCGCTACCCCATGGACTGTATGTCTCATTCTCTGAGACAGTATGCTAGGCACTTATATTTCCTCATTTAACCCTCAAAACAGCTCTACTAGGAAGGCACATTATATCTCCATTTTAAAGATAAGGAAACTCGGATCCACAAAGCTTACATAACCAGAGTAAAGAAGTATGGAAGATTGTATTTCCCAACAATAGCTACAAAAATATCTCCTATCCCACGTGTTCTTTTTTTCCCCGAAATAAACTTTTATTTTAGAACAGGTTTAAATTTACAGAAAAACAACTCTGCAAAACAATTTCCTATACATCAAATTTCTTGTCCTTAGAATTTTTAAAAGTGCAGTGAATTTTTAAAACCTATGTGTTGGTCAGTGCAGTGGGCCTGAACTTGGTAGATCAATCACACTTGGAAAGCAGATCCTACAATAAATAGGGTTTTTTTTGCCAGTAACTACATTAATACATAGTATATTCAGAAGAATATATGAATGAGCTGTCATGGTATTTAAGACCATGTCACTCTAATATAAAATCTGACTCCAAAATGTAAGTATAACATCATTCCCAGTGATATGACCAAGCAGGTAATACTACTTCTTTTTAAATAGCCATATTTTCTTCCCACACTATAACAGAAAAATACAAACCAGAGACGTTTCTAAATATTCATAAGTCCTATTTACTTTAATTTAATAGCAGTACTTACAAAATACTATTAAATTTATTATGCACATTTAGGATTAAGTTGTTGCCAATGCTAATTATAACATGCTTGGAAAAAAATTTAAGCTATACTGATTAAAATTCTACTTATAAAGGAAAAATCTAAACCACAGAAACAGTGCTTAGTTTAGAACATGTACATAACTGCCAAACTCAATCCCTGTTTAGATGTCGCTAACTGAAACACTGTAATTACAAAAAACCAAAATGAATTTCTAAGTGTTGCAAGATGAAACAGTCCTGGCTTAACTTTCAAGGCTTGTAATTACCTTCCTGAAAAGGTAAATACTCTAAGTTTTACGTTAATATAACTCTAGAAGTTAACACAGATTGAACATTTGATTTTACTCTAAAATGGAAGCTACCTATGAAATTTAGAACCTTATAAATTAACAGTCAACTGCTAACCAAAGAAAATTACTGGGAGACAAAGGTCACTGCTAACTTCCTACAGTCATCTGTGGATGATGCAAACCTCCAGGCTTACTGAATGGGTTTGGAAGACTCTTCATGTATCCTCAGTTTATGTCTGCCCATAGAGGAATGCATCGCGATGACACTTTCCACTCCCTCTTCAATCAACTAGTCTGACTTGTTGCTTCTACCACTCTACTGTAACCACGTCAGCAAAAAAGCCCACTTTCACCTTGTCAAATCCAATGGCCCCTTCTCTGTCCTCATTTTACTCCATATGAATGGCCACTTCCTCCCTGAAAGGCTCGCCTCTCTTTGCTTCTGCAACACCACTTTCCCGGGTTTCTTGTGACCTCACTGCTCCCTCTCTCAGAATCTCCTGTGGCTCCTCCTCCTCTACTGGACCTCTGAATTCTGGGGCTTCCTATCACTGGGACATTGTCTTCTCTCTGTCCTTTTCCTCCTTCCCTCCTTCTCTACTCTCCTCATTGTGACCCTTCCAAAATGTATCTCCAACACGATCCTCTCCTCCAAGCTTGACTGGCAGATTCAGCTGATTACCTGACACTCGGGTGTCTAACAGTTCTAGTAAACTGAGCGTGAAAGTGAAAGTGTTAGTTGTTCAGTTGTGTCCGATTCTTTGTGACCCCATGGACTGAGCCTGCCAGGCTCCTCTGTCCATGGAATTCTCCAGGCAATACTGGAATGGGTTGCCATTCCCTTCTCCAGGAGTTCTTCCCAACCCAGGGATCGAACCCAGGTCTCCTGCATTGCAGGCAGATTATTCACCATTTGAGCTACCTGGGAAGCCAACAGCATATCCAGAACATATCCAGAATAAATGCCATTCCCCCATTCCCTCACCAGCCTTTGTCCTTCCCCATCTCTGTAAATGGTATCAGCAACCACTCAGATTCTCCACCAAGAAACCTAGGAGTCATCTTTCATTCTTTCCTTTCCCTCACTCCTATCTCTGTCTTTTCTCTTGAACGTGGCCAGCTTATACCTATTCTTACCCAAACTCTTCATTTTATTTTCCCAGATCCTGGGCCATAGAATTCAAGACCACACTTACCCAATAATTCTCATCTCTGAAATAACTCTTAAGATTTTTCACTGCTATAAAAAACTTTTGGGAGAAGGACAAAGAGAAATAGGAAAAACAAATGAAGCAGGATCACAAAATCTTATGAAATTTAAAACGTGCCAAAGGGTACATGGAGTTGCATGCAATTTTTCTAAGCTCCTACTTTTAAAAATCCTAGGCTGGGCACTTTGAGTATCTCTGTTCCATTAAGAAAGCTGCTATTTTGTTCCTTCTCACATTCTCTCTCATTTCTGACTGAGACCCTAAATGGAAAAATAAAAAGGGCACACTGACAACAAGGCTTTAGGTATAAACACAGAACTGAAATAGAGAGAAATGGAGATTAAGAAGTAGTCAGGCCTTTAAGGTCAAAAGTAATGTAAATTATTAAATACAAATTAGGAACTGTACACAAGTGATTTGGAGCAAAGACACAGTTTCATAAATGAACACCAAATAAGTTTTCAGAAATAAGAAAAATCTACCTTATATATCATAATTCAATATTCTTTTGTTCTAGGGCACACCTTCTCTTTCCAATAATTATACCAAAAATGAATGCTATACTGTTTCTGTATGACTAACACTGACCACAGTATACCACAGTTCAGTTCAGTTCAGTAGCTCAGTCGTGTCCGACTCTTTGCGACCCCATGAATCACAGCACGCCAGGCCTCCCTGTCCATCACCATCTCCCGGAGTTCACTCAGACTCATGTCCATCGAGTCAGTGATGCCATCCAGCCATCCCATCCTCGGTCGTCCCCTTCTCCTCCTGCCCCCAATCCCTCCCAGCATCAGAGTCTTTTCCAATGAGTCAACTCTTTGCATAGGTAAAATCCAGGGTATCAAAAAGCCAACACTCTCGATCTGATGAAATTAACTTACCAACAAATGGAGAAATCAATTTCTACTTGGTCTAAATAATGAAAACCAAATGGAGAGAGCTACACTCGCCTTAAGATTCAAGAAGAGGATGGTAAATGACTCTGAAAGCCAAAAGTCATAAATGCCCTCAAAGAACTCTTAAGCATAGGAATAAACAGTAGGTTCTCCGAACTTTAAAGAACAGATATTTTCAGAAAGCAAACTAGTAAAGTAAGACTGTATCATCCTGTCAAATAAGTCTTTGAAATAAGTATCTAAAGGACCAAAATTTATCACTAGACTAAAAAATTTAGATACAAATTACTAAACTACCACTTCCTGTATGAAATAAGAAACCATACTTAGCAATGTAAAGGTAATGTATCCAAAAGTAATCTGAACTAGCTTGAAATAGAGAACTAACCACTCAATCAGAGAGCTACCAACCTATAAACCCTGATGCTGGGAAAGATTGAGCACAGGAGGAGAACAGGACGACAGAGGATGAGATGGTTGAATGGCATCACCGACTCACTGGACATGGGTTTGGGTGGACTCTGGGAGTTGGTGATAGACAGGGAGGCCTGGCGTGCTGCAGTTCATGGGGTCGCAAAGAGTCAGACACGAGTGAGTGACTGAACTGAACTGAAACCTATAAACAATTAAAAATCACCTTAACCTATTCACTATTACTTCACATAAGATGATCCTATCACTTACTGTATGAGTTGGACAGATTATTTAATCTCTCTGAGTCTTTATTTCTGCACTATTAAAGTAGGTCTGGGGAGGCCTTACAAATAGCTGTGAAAAGAAGAGAGGCGAAAAGCAAAGGAGGAAAGGAAAGATATAAGCATCTGAATGCAGAGTTCCAGAGAATAGCAAGAAGAGATAAGAAAGCCTTCTTCAGCGATCAATGCAAAGAAATAGAGGAAAAGAACAGAATAGGAAAGACTAGAGATCTCTTCAAGAAAATTAGAGATACCAAGGGAACACTTCATGCAAAGATGGGCTTGATAAAGGACAGAAATGGTCTGGACCTAACAGAAGCAGAAGATATTAAGAAGAGGTGGCAAGAATACACAGAAGAACTACACAGAAAAGATCTTCACGACCCAGATAATCATGATGGTGTGATCACTAATCTAGAGCCAGACATCCTGGATTGTGAAGTCAAGTGGGCCTTAGAAAGCATCGCTATGAACAAAGCTAGTGGAGGTGATGGAATTCCAGTTGAGCTATTTCAAATCCTGAAAGATGATGCTGTGAAAGTGCTGCACTCAATATGCCAGCAAATTGGGAAAACTCAGCAGTGGCCACAGAACTGGAAAAGGTCAGTTTTCATTCCAATCCCAAAGAAAAGCACTGCCAAAGAATGCTCAAACTACCGCACAATTGCACTCATCTCACACACTAGTAAAGTAATGCTTAAAATTCTCCAAGCCAGGCTTCAGCAATATGTGAACCGTGAACTTCCTGATGTTCAAGCTGGTTTTAGAAAAGGCAGAGGAACCAGAGATCAAATTGCCAACATCCGCTGGATCATGGAAAAAGCAAGAGAGTTCCAGAAAAACATCTATTTATGCTTTATTGACTATGCCAAAGCCTTTGACTGTGTGGATCACAATAAACTGTGGAAAATTCTGAAAGAGATGGGAATACAGACCACCTGACCTGCCTCTTGAGAAATCTGTATGCAGGTCAGGAAGCAGCAGTTAGAACTGGACATGGGACAACAGACTGGTTCCAAATAGGAAAAGGAGTATGTCAAGGCTGTATATTGTCACCCTGCTTATTTAACTTCTATGCAGAGTACATCATGAGAAATGCTGGGCTGGAAGAAACACAGGCTGGAATCAAGATTGCCGGGAGAAATATCAATAACCTCAGATATGCAGATGACACCACCCTTAGGGCAGAAAGTGAAGAGGAGCTAAAAGCCTCTTGATGAAAGTGAAAGTGGAGAGTGAAAAAGTTGGCCTAAAGCTCAACATTCAGAAAACGAAGATCATGGCATCCAGTCCCATCACTTCATGGGAAATAGATGGGAAACAGTGGAAACAGTGTCAGACTTTATTTTTGGGGGCTCCAAAATCACTGCAGATGGTGACTGCAGGCATGAAATTAAAAGACGCTTACTCCTTGGAAGAAAAGTTATGACCAACCTAGATAGTATATTCAAAAGCAGAGACATTACTTTGCCAACAAAGGTCTGTCTAGTCAAGGCTATGGTTTTTCCTGTGGTCATGTATGGATGTGAGAGTTGGACTGTGAAGAAGGCTGAGCGCCAAAGAATTGATGCTTTTGAACTGTGGTGTTGGAGGAGACTCTTGAGAGTCCCCTGGACTGCAAGGAGATCCAACCAGTCCATTCTGAAGGAGATCAGCCCTGGGATTTCTTTGGAAGGAATGATGCTAAAGCTGGAACTCCAGTACTTTGGCCACCTCATGCGAAGAGTTGACTCATTGGAAAAGACTCTGATGCTGGGAGGGATTGGGGGCAGGAGGAGAAGGGGACGACGGAGGATGAGATGGCTGGATGGCATCACTGACCTGATGGATTTGAGTCTGAGTGAACTCCGGGAGTTGGTGATGGACAGGGAGGCCTGGCGTGCTGCTATTCACGGGGTTGTGAAGAGTCAGACATGACTGAGCGACTGAACTGAACTGAAAGAGGTTACTACCTCATGATTATTGTGTGGATTAAGTGACATAAGGTAAATTATTCTGAGCAGCTTCAGGAACAGAGTAAGTGTTCAATAAAGGGTAGACACTATTGTTTTCTCCAAACTGATGCAGAAAAAGTTACCTGAAGTCACATTAGTGCCGTAACAATACCTTTGAAATCTGCACAACTCTCAGGACAGTGCCAAACACTGGATGCTCAGTATTTATGACTGAAGACCAGCAATTCATATGAAATCTAGAACTTGGAAACTGAAGGAGATTTTAGAGGTCATCTGGAACAGTTTCACTTAACAGTAAGACTTGTGGGAGATTATCAAATCTTTGCTTAAACACTTCCTGGAACAGAAACTTGCCTTCTCAACAAGACATATAAAAACAGTTCTAATTGCTAGAATGTTCCCTTTGAAGATTTCATTGTACTCATTACTTCCTCTCATAACTTCTTATCTGAAAGGCTGAATTCACTAGATGGCATCACAATATTAGGAAAAATCATCTATCAGAAAAGACCATGAAAAGAAAAGAATCACTCAACATTTATTCTGGCTAATAGAGAAATACTACACCCAACTGTGTAAAATATGTATGTTAACTTAAAAATTATTCTGTTTAAACAAACATGAAAATGTTCAGAAGGAATTAAAAGGAAGTTAGACTATAAAATCATAATTTACATATCCTTGTATAAGTAATTCAGATTATTATAAACCTTGGGCTCTTTTCAACCCCACAATAAGGCCTCCAAAAAATTTTAAGCAATTTCAAAATTTATGTATTTATAAGAGAAAAGCATACAAAACCGGGTGATTCATTAATGCTCCTTGCAGCCATATTCCATCACCAGCTTTCCAGGAAAAGACCCAGTACCAGAGAGAAAATTACCAACGTCTATAAAAAATCTTCAAACTTGGATCTGTGTATCACCAATTATTTATATGATCCAAAACCAAAGTATTTTAACATGTCCACATTCATTAACAGAGTGATGGTACAACTGTAGAGGTCTATCAGGTCCTAAGAGGATCCAGGAGAACAGTCCTAGAACATCTTCTAACTCCCACTCACAGAGAGGAAACCGTGGAAAACCAGGCGCACTATTTACAGCACACCCTTACACCTCATCACATTCCAACTTCTATGGAAATTTTACAAACCTGTAGACTATAAGTAACTAAAAGACCAGCAGATACATCCTGTCAGGAAGAGGGTTCAACCGACTTAACTCACTTCTCAGTGGCTCCCCCTCCCCCACAAACCACTTCTGTATCCGTTTGCAATCCATTTCAACATTACTTTACTCCATATATACATTTATGAAACTTTTTTTTACTTTTCTTTGAACTGGTTATATAACATTTGTCTGATTCCCACGTTGAGTATGAATTAAATAAAATCCTTAACACATGTTTATTTTTATATCTAAGTCATTATATTATCGTTTACTGCACTAGTCAACTTTCTTACTATTGGAAAGACACCGTTCAGTACTTAGATTATCAACATAAAATGATACTCCAACAGTGAGTATGAATTGGACTGGAAAGGTCCATCTCACCATGTAAATTAATTAACTAACCCTTGGCTTCTGAAAAATCAATCCTGTGACTTGGGCTGGCATGAAATGAATGAAATCACACATACTTGAAGCAGGAAAATCAGGTTTCAGAACCAAAAAGCCCATATTCAGACTGTGGATGACGGTAAAGCCAAGGAATAGCAACACAAGCTGCTGCCTACTCATTTCCACTATCCATTCAATGACTCCCTTTAAGAAGTTCAAAAGACTAAAGATAATGGCCAATCCAATGGAAGCATTCATATCAGAAGATGGAAAAATACATTTGGTAGTCTCTGTTCTATTAAAGGTTTTACCATCCCTTTGCATGTATCCATGTTCACCTCCCAACCATAAAAGCAGGTACTAATCAATTTTTATCTCATTTTAGAAGAAATCAATGCAAAAATCTTTGTTTAGTTTCACAGAAGTATAATTATGGAGAATCATTAATATAAAGAGAAGTAAAGGGATGACAAACATACTGATAACAGCGTCAACGAAGATGTTCCAGATGCAAGAACTCACATTAGGAGAACCAGGTGACTTCTAAGTCCACCAGGTTCTTCTCCATCTACCCACTCCCTTTATCGAAAAGACACAAGCCTAAGTAAGAAGGATCTTAATGGATTTCAACTCCATTTACTTATAAGAGGCACAATGTAATGGCTAATTTTACAGGTCAACCTAACTGGAGTACCCAGATTAAACATTATTTCTAAATATGTCTATGAGGGTGTTTCAATATAATATTAGCATTTGAACTGAATATTATATTACATTCAAATGTTAATATTATGTATATTAAATATATATTAAATACATATACAGATATATGTATTAAAAATAAATACATATAAATTTTAAATACATTTAAATTTTTAATATTTAAGACATATATGCAAATGTCTTATCTCCTACTGGTTCTGTTTCTCTGGAGAACGCTAATAGATACACATACACACACACACACACACACACACACACACACACACACACACACAGAGACATCCTGCCCTTGTTCAGAGCTGTCTCAGAAATAAATAAATACAGATATAAAATAAATTAGCAATCAGAAATATCTAGTCCAGGCAAACTACTTTCCAAGAGGAAACACCTGCTCTCACTGACTGGTGAGGCCACAGATACATTGTATACAAATATCAATTATATTCAGAGATAATAAATCATTACACTATTTTTTAAACTCCAGAGAGGATGGAGAGAAAAAGATAATTATGGTTTGTCTAATGCAAAAAGTTTTTGGAAACACACTGATCCAAGCTAATCTTTTCTCTTCCTTACCTCTGTGACTTAAAAAGTCTCACTTGAATGCATTAGCTGAACACGGCACAAAAGACGAAGGGCAGGGTTGGGAGGAGGACGGTTGGCAAGATTCAAAGAAGCAAAATTGGGTATGCTGAAATACCATAATACCGAATACCAAAAAAAGTTCTTGGCTATTTTTCCTATAAATGTTTAGGAAAACTGAAAATAACTGAATATGAAAGGTAGTTACCTCGTATCTCTCTGAAATATATTTCTAAAACCTTGTCCATCAAAAATATTTTGCATAAAGCCTATCTAAATGTCACTAAAATAGCTATAAGGACGTCAAGTAATATCTTGCAAGATCAATGTGCATTCTGACTCTTACGGCCACTCCATTTTATTTTATTTTTATTTTTTTTTTAAATTTTATTTTTTATTTATTTATTTTTTTAATTTTAAAATCTTTAATTCTTACATGCGTTCCCAAACATGCCCCCCCCCTCCCACCTCCCTCCCCAGGCCACTCCATTTTAATAAGAAAATGAATTTCCATTTTTCTGAGCAACTTCTGATATAGTCATTGGTCAATTAGTTACTGGTCAATGGTTCTTTCCTCTTGTGTAGGCCTCAGAAAAAGAAACTTACTGATATTTATAAACATTTATTACAAATCAACAAAGAAATTAACACACTAAAAAACATTTTTCGGGACTTCCCTGGGATGGTCCAGTGTTTAAGACTATGAGGCCAGTTTGGGCAGGGGGGTGGGGGGATCGGGGATGCGCACAGGTTTGATCCCTGGTCTGGGAACAAAGATTCCATATGCCATGCAGCATGGCCAAATGATAAAAAAAAATGTTTTTAGACCCATGTTTAATTTTAAAAGGTTCAATCTGGCAGTAGTTTAGAGAGTAAAACTCTGTATTCAGTGAGTTCTCAAGGTCCTGTCTCCTTTTCTCTCCTTTATCATAAATGCTTTTTGTATATTCTTGACCATTTATGAACCAAAACTTATTACCATGTAAAAATTTATTCTGTTCTCAATTTTGAGACTACTTCCCATAAACTGGCAAAAATATTTAAATTAGCTTATGTAAAGTTTTACAATTAACTCCATTTCCAAAAATTTTAAGGTTTAAAAGAAAAATATGGCTAACATACTTAACAGTGAAATAAACTACAGATTTAGTGCAATCTCTTTTGAAATTCTGACAGCCTTTTTTGCAGAAAAGGAAAAGCTGATCCTCAAATTCGTATGGAATTGCAATGGGTCCCAATTAGCCAAACAGTAATTTTAAAGAAAGAACAAAGTTGAAAGACTCACACTTCTCAATTTCAAAACTTACCACAAAGCTTATAGTAATGAAAACAGTATGGTAGTAGCATAAGAAAAGACATGCAGATCAATGGGATAAAAGTGAGAGTCCAGAAATATACCCATATGTCTGTGGTCAACATTTCTGTCAAGGGTGCCAAGACCACTCAATGGGGAAAGAATAGTCTGTGGCAAATAATACAAGAACAGCTGGAGTTCCATATGCAAAAGAATGAACTGACTTTGGTATTACACCACAGACAAAAATTAACTCAAAATGGATCAATAATCTAAATGTAAGAGCTGAAACTATAAAACTCCTAGATAAAACATATGGGTAAATCTTCGTAACCTTAGATTTGGCAATGGATCCTTAGATATGACACTGAAACTACGAGCGGCAGAAAACAAAATTGGACTTGATCAAAAATTTAAAACATTTGTGCATCAAAAAACAGTATCAAGAAAGTGAAAAGACAATGCACATAACGGGGAAAACCTTTGCAAGTCAAGGGCCTAGTATCCAGAATATTAAAGAGCTCTTACAATTCAACAACAAAACAACAACTTTTTTAAGTGAGCAAAGGACTTAAGTTAGACATTCTCCAAAGAAGATACACAGATGGTTGATAAGCACATTTTAAAAATGCTCAACGATAATATTAGGGAAACACAAATCAAAATCACAATGAAGTACCACTACAGACCCAACAAAGATGGCCATAATTTTTTAAATGGAAAATAACAAGTATTGGTGAAGATGCAGAAAATCTGGAAGCCCCCATACACTGCTGATGAGAATGTAAAATGGTGCAGCTACTGTGGGAAAAGAGGCTGGCAGTTCTCTAAAATTTAAACACAGATTTACTTAATCATCCAGCATTTCACTCTTAGGTACATAGCTAGAAGAACTAGAACTAGATACTCAAATACAGGTTCACAGATGTTTATAACAGCACTATTTACCCACAGCCAAAAGGCAGAAATAACTCAAAGGCCCATCAATGGATGAATGGGTAAACAAACTGTAGTATATACATACAGGGAATATTACTCAGCCTTAAAAAGGAATCAAGTACTGATATATGCTACAATATGCATGAACCTTGATAACAGTATACTAAGCAAAGGAAGCAAGACACAAAAGGTCACATATTTATAATATTTATATAAAAGATCCAGAATAGGTAAACGCACAGAGATAGAAAGCCGACTGATGGTTGCCAGGGACTCAGGAGAAAAGGGAGAAATGAGATTTCCTTCTGGAGCGATGAAGTGTCATGGAACCAGACAGGCAGCAGTGGCACAACAATGTGAATGTGCTAAACACCACTGATTCATTCACTTAAAAAGGCTAATTTTATGATCTGTGAATTTCATCTCAGCTTTTTTAAATTAATAGGTAGAAACCAAATGTCATAATCTCTTTATCAAGTATCCATAGTGGAGGTTATTTACAAAAAAAATCAGTCATCTCTTAAGCCATAATGGCAATCTTAATGAATTCACAAGGCATTATTTTCTGATTATAACACAATAAAACCAGGAATTAATAATAAATTCAAAACAAAGAATCCTAATGAATGGAAAGTTTTAAACTCGTAAATAATGCTGAATTACTTTTTTTAATTAAAAGATAAGTAAGATGTACTTCTCAAACTTTGGTGTACACTCAGATTACCTGGGGAGCTTGTTTAAAACACAGAAGCTTAGGCCCTACATCCAGAGATTCTCATTTAATAGGTCAAGAGTGGAGTTAGAGCATCCATATTTTAATAAGCCCTCCAGCAAAGTTTAAAAACAATAACAAAATATTAAGGAAAAAATCTAAAGACACTGCTTATCAAAAGCTTGGAATTCACACAAAGCTGTATTCATATATACTGTCTAAAATAATAGAATTTAAGAGAACATAAACTAAGCAGTCAACTTAAAATTTTAAAATAAAGGTATTATAAATGAAACTAAAATTACATGTCTAGGAAACTAAAAAAGCAAAACTTTAAAATGAGTTTGGTTAAAGTCCTGAAAATTCTAACAAAATAAATTCTCAAATAGACAAATATAGAATTGGGGAGAAATTAATCATCATCTTTAAAAAAAATAAAACATAAAGAAAATAAACTTTTCAGAAAACTCTGGAAAATAGATTTTTTAATAACTCTAAATCTCTACATGGTTAGTTCATCAAAAATATAAGAAATTCTTTGTCAATGAAAAAGTCAGAAGTTCAATTATGACATTAGCTACAATCTGCTATGCAGTGCTGTGCTTATTCAGTCATGTCCTGCTCTTTGCAACCCCCATGGACTGTAACCCCCCAGGTTCCTCTGTCCATGGGGATTCTCCAGGCAAGAATACTGGGGTGGGATGCCATGTCCTCTTCCGGGGGCTCTTCCCAACCCGGAGATCGAAGCCAGGTCTCCAGCTTTGCAGGCAGATTCTTTACCACCTGAGCCACCAGGGAAGCCCTCTAATCTGCTGCTTGGTTAAAAAAAAATTAGAACCTGTAAAGTGAGGAAAATCTTAACAAAATTCTATGAACTTTAAAGTCTTTCCATTGCAGAAAAAAAAAAAAGGTCAAACATTCTAACTGGTTAATAAGTATCTAGTAACTATCACTCAGTTTCACTAATAAGAGCAATAAACTTTATTCTCAATTCAAAAGCAAAAAAAAAAAAAAATCTCATGATATAAATGATTCTAAATTACTCATTCTTCAGGTTTAAAAAAACCTGAAAAATTTTATCAGTCAAATTTTATCACAATTAACTTTACAAATACCATCGAAGTTAAAATTTTCATTTTTATCTTAAGTCACTTCGAAGCGTATTCAACTTTAACCTCTGTTATTCAACATTGTGTGTGTGTGTGCGCTCAGTCATGTCCCACTCTCTGCAACTCCATGGACTGTAGCCCACTAGGCTCCTCTGTCCATAGGAACAAATATATAATGGTCATTAGCTAAGAGGAAGCCAAGAGCCAAGTGTTATTACCAATAATTAATACAAGGGTAAATAAAATGAAATGTTCTTAGTTTAATAAAGGGGAGAGAGCTAAGGCACTCCTCTCCTTAGGAGACATATTTCCCTTCCATGGCTGCTGTGACAAATTACTTGATGGCTTAGAACGCCACAAAGTTATCCTTTCACAGTTTTATAAGCGAAAAGTCTGAAATCAGTTATTAGTAGGCTGTTACTTATCAAAGTCTCAAGGCAACACTCCCTTCAGAGGCGTTAGGGGAGAATCCACTCTCTGCCTCCTCCAGCTTCCGACCGCCGTCAGAATTCCCTGACCTGTGGCCTCATCACTCCGATCTCTGCCTCCTTGATGGGTCATCTTGCTCCTCCTCTTCTGTATGTGTACAATCTCCTTCCGCCTCCCTCTAAGAAGGGTATACGTGATTGCCTTTAGGACTCAACCAGATAATGCAGGATAACTGCACCACTTCAAGACCCCCCATTTAATCACATCTGTAAAGACTCTTTTTGGCCATATGGTGTTACAAGAGATTGGCACTTGACTCTTTCGGAAAGCCATTTTCAGCCTACCACAGTGTGTCTCCTTTAAAACACAGGGCAACCTTTTGGTCAGGAAGTAGGTAATCTTAAGTCTCCAGTTTTTACAATGCAAGGTCACAAACCTTCTGATTCTCAGAACTCTCTGCAATATATCACCAGGTGCATAAGAAACCATCACAGGAGACATCCATTTGTCTCTTGAAAATACAAAAGAAAAATTAAATCTCTATTTACTGTAAAATGAATGAAATTCTACTCAAATTTTAGAGACTCTCCTAAACTTTCTACATAAATAATATAAATTTTTTCTCCCTTCTACATTGGTAAAGAGAGGTCCATTTGTTGGCAGGGTTTTCTTATTTCTCCAACAAACTTTACAGTATTGGGTAAAAATAAACTAAGTTTTTAAATGAATTTGAAATGGACTACTTTCCAAAAACAGCAAAAATTTTATTGTCTAAATTTTTCCAATACATAATTTCAAGGCCCACTAGCCCTTGAATCTCTTCCAGAATCAAGCAGTTTTCATTCCATAAAATCAAAATAAATTCCAGATGAACTAAAGAGTTATATGTAAAGTATGAAAGCATTAAGAATTAGAATAAAATATAGCAACAGAAAAATAAGCAAGAAAAATAGTCACACATGAAGCACTAAAAAATAAAAAGAAAGAAATGAAAGCAATGTGATGTCATGTTTCCAACTATTACCCTTCCATATTTGATAACGATAATGCCTAGCAAAAGTGAGGGTGTGGGGACACAGGGACTCTTAAACATACTATTACCTGAGTATTAACTGAATAAACTGATAGGGACCTTTTAAAAGGCAGTTCTGCATAGCTGGCAAGATTTAAAAGTTAAATAGATTTCTACCCCAAAATTCCACTTCTAACTTCTATCTTACAAAAATACTCATTAAAAGTACCTTGGTAATCAGTAGTGTGTTCTCTACTCAGCCATATTCTCTACTCTGGAAAATTACCCAGCCAGACCTAATGGAGAGCATTATGCTTAGTGAAGTCAGTCAGAGAAAATACTATATGTTATCACTTACATGTAGAATATAAAAAATGAAATGAATGAATATATCCAAACAGAAAGAGACTTACCGATGTAGGGAATACACTACTAATCGATTACCAATGGGGACAGAGGAGGGAGGTGGGGCAAGACAGGGGTAGGGGATTAAGGGACAAACTATTGTGTATAAAATAAATAAGCTACAAGGATATATTGTACAGCAGAGGGGATACAGACAATATTTTAAAATAACTTTAAATGGCATATACTCTATAAAAATACTGAATCACTATGTTGTACATCTGAAACTATATTTGTAAATCAATTGTACTTCAGTTTAATAAATAAATATTGTATATGCTCACTGAAATTCTATTTGCATGTGAACGAAATGTTATAAATGCCCATCAAAGGAGAAATGGCTAAATGATGGCATATATCTACAATGGAATACAATGTGGCCAGTAAAAAAATGAAACACAACAATACAAGCTGTCATTTAGAAAGCCAGCCATGATACATTAAGTGAAAAAAGCAATTGAAATATAATAAGTAAATTACTCTGTTTTTACTTAAGGGGAAAAACAAATTAACAAAGTTATACATATTGTAATATTAATAGAAGCCATATTTTCAAAAAAAATCTTATAAAATGGGAAAATCCTTATAAAATTCAATGAAAAGAAGAGATTACAAAATTGTGTATGTAATTACATAAGCAAAAACAGTGCAGTATTAATAAGGGTGAGTGATTACCTCTGAGTAATAATGTGATTTTGATCTGTTCTTTATACATTTATTTTCCAAAATGCATGTTATTTAAAAAAATCAAAACAAAAATTAAAGCTTTGTTTTTAAATGGGAACCCAAAAAACTCTTTCAGTCAGGAATGATTGAAACCCTACGGAATATAGGAGACTAAGTATAAAATGATGCAATGACTTCAGGTACAAAGAAGACCTTTTAAAATACATATTTGCCAAAACCTGCCCAATATAAACAATGCTATCTCCTTCAGACTGGTTACTTGAAGTACTACATTTATTGTGATGTTGCATTACTGAAAGTATTTTCGAACTTTTATAGTTTGAAATGTCCTTTGATCAGCTCAGGTGACATATAAAAAGATTATACTTGTACCTTGATTATACCTGTACCTTAATTATACTTGTACTCAATTATACTTGTACCTTATTTTTAAGTAAAATTGAATTAACCAGTAAGATCACTCCACCTTTGTACCTAAAGAGGTCCTAAAATAATTTTGTGGTCATTTCAAACAACTCTGGTTTCAAAGAACAGAGACCGAGCACAAATTCAGTTAGTTAAAATATTATGCTGCAGTTTTTGAAATAATGTTTTGAGACAGGGACTAGAACCCTGGTCTTCAGAAAAAGGTTCCCTCCAGATAAGCTTATTCACTGCCATCAACACCACCTTTCCATACATGTCCAGTAAGCCACTCCATTCCTTTTCATTCATGAGCATCCTGCCTACAAGGGTCCTCTCCCCAGATATGATCCTACCATCTCTTTAAGACTGAGCTCCAAATACATCTGCTCCATGAAGCTGCTGCTCTTTGGAACTCCAGAAGCATTTCAGTATCTGTACTTGATCAGCATGTGCTATTTTTATACTGACAATCTTTAAATATATTCCGACTTCCTAGTTATAGTTTATAAGTAACTGGAAGATATGTCTTCCATCTCTAATGCAATTCACTGGAAATACAAGATGAGAGGCCCATCCAAGAAATACAATAGTTATTTGATTCCTTTGCATCTAAATAGAGATCACGACAGTTAACTAGTTTGGGCCTGATGGACCGTGGTGAGCCTTGGATAGCAGCCTAAGAAGTGTGGGTTTTATCCTGCAATGATCTAGAATATAAAGTTCTTAAGTTCAAAAATGATGTAATAAAAGTGTATTTTAGAAAAAGCACTCTTTCATCTAGATTTGGAAAAGGCTATAACATCTAAAGCAAGGGAGGCAGCCAGCTTTGCATAAAGGGTTAAAGTCAGAAAGCACTGCGTTCTCTAACCCTTCTAGCTCTGGGCAAGTAATATGGCTTCTTAAAGGCTTCCTTTTCCTTATCCATAAAACAAGGATGAGAAAACCAGAGCCTACCTAGCCATGGGGAGTATTACAGAATATAACACACAACACAATGCCTGATGAGGCAGTAAGCACACTGTATTCGGACACCAATTCTCCGACACTAACTGGGTGTCCTACAACGCAATTCTGGTGCTTATTACCGAGCGTGAGCATCAGATCCCACAGGTGAAAAGGCAAGACACCCAAGAAGACTGCCCTTGCTCCAGACATCCCCAAGCTATCAGAACCAATGTCTAACTTAGCTATAAATTTAGGGGCTCCCATGATCCTCCTTCAAGTGCAATAATCTGCTAGAATGAGTCACAGAACTCACTAAAAAACAAAAACACAAATAAAAACTACACCTAAATGATTATAGTTTATAATAAAAGGATACAACTCAGCAACAGCCAAGTGGAAGGCATGTGCAGGGCAAGGTCTAGGGAGAGAGGATGCAGAGATCCAGAGATGCCATGCCCTCTCTTTAAGATGTAAGTGTCACCCGCCCAGCACATTCAACAACCCAGAAACTCCAGTATCCCAGGGTTTATATGAAAAGGGCTTCCTTATACAGGCATGGTTAACTAAATCATTGGCCAAGTGACTGGATTTAATCTCTAGTCCCTCTCCCCACCTCAGAGATCAGGGGGTGATACTTCCCACCCCCCAATCAAAAGCTAAATCTTTCCAAACAACAACAACAACAAAACCCAATTTAAAAAATGGCCAGAAGACCTGAACAGACCTTTTTTTTTTTTTTTTTTTCCAAAAAAGACACAAAGATGGCCAACAGGGACATGAAAAGATGTTCAAAATCACTAATCATCACAGAAATCACCAAATCAAAACCACAAGGAGATATCACGTTACACTTGTCAGAACAGCTACCATCAAAATGAACACAAATAACAAAGATTGGCAAGGATGTGGAGAAAAGGGAAACACAGTACGCTGCTGGTGAGAATGCAAACTCGTGCAGCCACTATGGAAAATAGCAGAGATTCCTCAAAAAACAAAAAATAGAATTATGACATGACCCAGCAATTCCAGATCTTTGCCCCTACCAGTAATGCTGAAGAAGCTGAAGCTGAACGGTTCTATGAAGACCTACAGGACCTTCTAGAACTAACACCCAAAAAAGATGTCCTTTTCAGTATAGGGGACTGGAATGCGAAAGTAGGAAGTCAAGAAATACCTGGAGTAACAGGCAAATTTGGCCTTGGAGTACAAAATGAAGCAGGGCAAAGGCTAAAAGAGTTTTTCCAAGGAGAATGCACTGGTCATAGCAAACACCTTCTTCTAACAACACGAGAGAAGACTCTACACATGGACATCACCAGATGATGGTCAACACTGAAATGAGATTGAGTACATTATTTGCAGCCAAACATGGAGAAGCTCTATAGTCAGCAAAAAAGGCCAGGAGATGACTGTGGCTCAGATCATGAACTCCTTATTGCCAAATTCAGACTTAAACTGAAGAAAATAGGGAAAACCACTAGACCATTCAGGTATGACCTTAATCAAATCCTTATGATTATACAGTGGAAGTGAGAAATAGATTCAAGGGATTAGTTCTGATAAGAGTGCCTGAAGAACTATGGATGGAGGTTTGTGACACTGTACAGGAGGCAGTGGTCAAGACCATCCCCAAGAAAAAGAAATGCAAAAGGCAAAAATGGTAGTCTGATGAGGCCTTACAAATAGCTGTGAAAAGAAGAGACGTGAAAGGCAAAGGAGAAAAGGAAAGATATACCCATTTCAATACAGAGTTCCAAAGAAGAGCAAGGAGAGATAAGAAAGCCTTCCTCAGGGATGACTGCAAAGAAATAGAGGAAAACAACAGAATGGGAAGGACTAGAGATCTCTTCAAAAAAATTAGAGACACCAAGGAAACATTTCATGCAAAGATAGGCTCAATAAAGGACAGAAATGGTAGAGACCTAACAGAAACAGACAATATTAGGAAGAGATGGCAAGAATACACAGAAAAACTGTACAAAAAAGATATTCACAACCCAGATAATCACAATGGTATGATCACTCACCTAGAATGCGAAGTCAAGTGGGTCTTATGAAGCATCACTAGGAACAATGCTAGTGGAGGTGATGGAATTCCAGTTGAGCTGTTTCAAATCCTAAAAGATGATGCTGTGAAAGTGCTGCACTCAATATGCCAGCAAATTTGGAAAACTCAGCAGTGGCCACAGGACTGGAAAAGGTCAGTTTTCATTCCAATCCCAAAGAAAGGCAATGCCAAAGAATGCTCAAACTACCGCACAATTGCACTCATCTGACACGCTAGCAAAGTAATGCTCAAAATTCTCCAAGCCAGGCTTCAACAGTACATGAACTGTGAACTTTCAAATGTTCAAGCTGGATTTAGAAAAGGCAGAGGAAACCAGAGATCAAATTACCAACATTCATTGGATCATCCAAAAAGCAAGAGAGTTTCAGAAAAACATCTACTTCTGCCTCATCGACTAGGCCAAAGCCTTTGACTGTGTAGATCACAATAAACTATGGAAAATTCTGAAAGAGATGGGAATACCAGACCACTGACCTGCCTCTTGAGAAATCTGTATGCAGGTCAGGAAGCAACAGTTAGAACTGGACATGGAACAACAGACTGGTTCCAAACAGGAAAAGGAGTACGTCAAGGCTGTATATTGTCACCCTGCTTATTTAACTTATATGCAGAGTACATCAAGAGAAATGCTGGGCTGGATGAAGCACAAGCTGGAATAAAGATTGCCAGGAGAAATATCAATAATCTCAGATATACACATGACACCACACTTAAAGCAGAAAGTGAAGAGGAACTAAAGAGCTTCTTGATGAAAGTGAAGAGAAGAGTGAAAAGGATGGCTTAAAACTCAACATTCAGAAAACTAAGATTATGGCATCTGGTCCCACCACTTCGTGGCAAATAGATAGGAAAACAATGGAAACAGTGATAGGCTGTTTTCTTGGGCTCCAAAATCACTGCAGATGGTGACTACAGCCATGAAATTAATACTTACTCCTTGGAAGAAAAGTTATGACCAACCTAGACAGCATATTAAAAAGCAGAGACATTACTTTGCCAACAAAGGTCCATCTAGTCAAAGCTATGGTTTTTCCAGTAGTCACATATGGATGTGAGAGTAGACTCAGAAAGCTGAACACTGAAGAACTGATGCTTTTGAACTGTGGTGTTGAAGAAGACTCTTAAGTCCCTTGGACAGCAGGGAGATCCAACGAGTCCATCCTAAAGGAAATCAGTCTTGAAAAGTCATTGGAAGGACTGATGCTGAAGCTGAAACTCCAATACTTTGGCCACCT
Source organism: Ovis aries (assembly GCF_016772045.2). Taxonomy (NCBI): domain Eukaryota; kingdom Metazoa; phylum Chordata; class Mammalia; order Artiodactyla; family Bovidae; genus Ovis; species Ovis aries. Next base: position 37,318,626 of record NC_056056.1, on the reverse strand, counting down.
GGTGCAAAGAACTGACTTTTGGAAGAGACCCTGATGCTGGGAAAGATTGAAGGCGAGAGGAGAGGGGACGACAAAGGATGAGATGGTTGGATGGCATCACCAACTTGATGGACGTGAGTTTGAGTAAACTCCAGGAGCTGGTGATGGACAGGGAGGTTTGGCGTGCTGTAGTCCATGGGGTTGCAAAGAGTCAGACACAACTGAGTGACTGAACTGTACTGAACAGCAATTCCATGCCTGGATATACAAGTGAAAAAAAAAATCACTAATTCAAAAAGATACATGTGCCTCAATGTTCACAGCAGCATTATTTACAATTGCCAGGATATGGAAGCAACCTAAATGTCCATCAATAGATGAATGGATTATGGAATACTCAGCCATGAAAAAAAAATGAAATTTTGCCACCTGCAGCAATATGGATCGACTGGAAGGTAAGTGAAGTAAGTCAGAAAAAGACAAATACTGGATGATATTCCTTATATGCAGAATCTAAGAGTAAAACGAACCAGTGAATATAATAAAAAAGAAACAAAGTCACAAATATAGAGAACAAACTAGTGGTTACCGGTGGGGAGAGCAAAGGGACAATATAGGAGTAGGTGATTAAGAGATACAAACTATTACATACAAAATAAGCTACATGGATACACTGTATAACACAAGGAATACAGCCATGTTTTATAAGAACTATAAATGGAGTATAATCTTTAAGAGAAACAAAACAAAAACCAATTATCAGCTTCAGGTTACAGATTAAATAAAAATGACAACCTCACAAAAAATTTTAAAAAGAGCAAACTCTTTCTGGTATGACCAGCCCCTCTTTTAGAACTATGTGTGGGCCCATCCTGGGTCACTTTATTAGCATAAACTCAGGTATGGTTAAAGAGGACTTATGAACAAAGGATACTCCTATTACTCAGGAAATTCCAAGGGTTTTTGAAGGTCTGTGTCTGGAACCAGGGACAGAGACCAGATATATTCTTTATTATCTCACATACACAATAAATGGAAGCTATTATTTTAGAAACCAAGTAGTAGGCTATAAAAATAATATAAGCATAAAGATAAGGAAGGAAAAAAATCACAAGCATTACAATAGACGAAACACTAGGGGGGAAAAAGGAGGGGGTGTCAAATTGATTCAAGCCTGGATGACTAAACAGACAGAAACAGGCATATCCAGGCAGACAAAGAGGAGATTGAGAATGAATTTAGTGTTAGCCAAGTTGAGTCTGGTGGCAATGACCAGGGATTTCAAATGGACCTAGACAGAAGGAGAATGTGAGCCCAGTGATCGGGGAGATAACAGCCAGAATCAGCTGTCAGAGTTTTCCACGGAGATAAAATCTGCCCCCACCCACAACATAACACACAAAAGCCATCACTACTCAAAGAAGGATATCAGCTAATGGTGTTACATAACCATCTAAGTCAAAAAAAAAAAAAAAGGCAAGTTACCACATACAGCAGAAAATGTAAGGGCTGAATTCTAGGACATATTTGGTTTAATATTTTGAACTCTAAACAAAAGGGTGTACCTCATTTTTAACATAAAGATTCAAACAGAATCACAGGATTAAATGCCAAACAGAAATGCTGGGTTTTGTTCTTTGATAGAAAAGGACCATTTTATTTTCTATCAACAGGAAACCTACATTACATCTCTCTAACAGGAATGTTTATTTTTCAAAGAAAAGTTTATGGAACAACCACAGAACATTTCATCAACACAACATAAACAGGACAACTATGAGCAATTTAGGAAAGCTTCCTGTAAAGATACATGAAGCAGGATGAACATTTCAAGCATGGAAACCATTACACAGACATTCAGAGCTCTTACTGCCAGCTTTTAGAAAGCACATTCAATAACTAGAAACTGTTGTTAATTGCCCACCGTTCTGAAGCATCACAATTTACTCTTCCCTATAACTTACACATCATCTTAGCCTTTTGTTGCTAACAGAAGAAATTCCCAACCCTTTCAGCCAGTGAAGGTGACAAGCGGGAGACGAAAGGAAAAGCGGAATTTGGGCCAGCACACTGGTAGTCATATGGTTCCTGGTATAAAAGGGCTAAGGGGCCATGGAACTGAGACATTCAAGTACTGACTAGATTGAAGAACAGGCTTATTAACTCAGAAAGCCCGCAGGACTGTGCTTATGTTAGGAATGCCAGAGAGCAGTGAGAGCCCGACACGTGCTCCCATGCCCTCAGGCTCCAGAGAGAGAAGACCTGGAGTGGCTGAGTGCAGTCTCTTCAGGTGTGCCTGACTCTTTGCAATGCCAGGGACTGCAGCCCACCAGGCTCCTCTGTCCACAGGATTCTCCAGGCAAGAATACTGGAGTGGGTTGCAGTACCCTCCTCCAGGGGATCTTCCCAACCTGGGGATCAAACCTGCATCAGGTTCTTCACCACTAGCGCCACCTGGGAAGCCCAAGGCTGGAGTGCTAAAACCAGCCGGGTCCTTGAAGCTTCAGCTTTCCCCTCACCGCAACACCCTTAGCCAGAATTTGGACAGTGAAGGCAAAATCTGAGCTCAGATCTCAACCTCCAGAAGGAATGGGGTAGGCAGCAGCTCCCCTCCCCACACCCAACACTTGGGATATTCAGGTTCCAATGATGGCAAGAGGAACCTTAAGACCTTCTGTAAGAAAGCAAGCAGACACGACGTTCTTCCCACTTCTGGGGCCCCAAGTCTAAAGCCAAATTACAGGGACTATTTTACTGTGCATAAAACTTTAAAATATGTTTGGGCAGACTCTTGCTTTCGTGTATAGTAGTACTTAATTTTGTTAAGTCAGAATCAGTGTATAAGCCGGTTATAACTATGGTCATCCGTCAATGTATAAACTCCTTGTTCATGGAAAGGTTCAGAACGTCCGTCCCCAAGATGTGTCCCTCTTGCGAGAAGACTATTTTGAGCTGAAATCAATCCAGATTCTGGAGGTTCAAGAGATACTACTCAGAAAGTCAATTCCTAGGCAGGTTTATAAGCAGTTCGGGGGTCCCCGAGGAGAGGGGGCCTGGGGTTCTCAAGGAGGAGATAGGGATCTGGAATTCTCGAGGAAGAGGAAAGGACAAACTTTTTTTTTTTTTCCCTCTACATTCCTTAGCCTTAGTCACATAGAATAGTATTTTCCTTTAAGTCCTTTAAACTGATGATCACACAACAAACAACTCAGTTTAAACTCTGTACCAGGGATTATATAACAATAACGTATCCTGCTTGAGGGCAGTTTCTCCTTGCTGAAAACCTTCCTGACTAATCCTGATACCTTAGAACATACATTAGGGGAGTGGGTCTGGCAGGATCTTCCTATTGTTAAGCTCTAATCCTGTTATCCTAAAATGTAAATTGTGGGAGTGGGTCTGACAAAATTTTTACAACCTTGAGACATTCTTTTGTTTATTATAATAACTGATTAAAAAGTATGTAATTCCCTTGGTAAAGACTGAGTGGGCCACTCTCCGCCCTCTTCTGATGTCCATGTCAGAAGCTTTTTCAGCCCCTTTTCACTGTAGTAAAACTTCTGCCACATGAGAGCCCTGAGTGGTCAAGCCTGGTTTCTGGTCCCAAAGCTGAATCTTCGGAGATCACAAATCCGACACCGCTCGCCTATTAGTACTGCCTCTCTCCCCTGACCACCTGAGTCTAAATCGGCGATTTCTGTCGGGAAAAGAGTAACTATCGGAAATTAACTATCTCAGTGGCCCCATCTGTAAGACAGGACAACCATCTAATTACCCAACACCTGCTCTTCTTCTTCGGCTCTGTGAGTAACCTTCCTCTCTTTGGAAGTCCTGGGCTTCCCAGGTAGAGCCAGTGGTAAAGAACCTGCCTGCTAGTGCAGAAGTAAGAGACATGAGTTCCATCCTTGGGACAGAAGATCCCCAGGAGACCGGCATGGCAACCCACTCCAGTATTCTTGCCTGGAGAATCCCCATGGACAGAGGAGCCTGGCGGGCTACCACCCATAGGGTCACAGAGAGTTGGACATGACTGAAGTGACTTAGGTCACACGCATATACTCTGGAAGTCCCTTAGCTCAGAAATGACATACATACCTCATTTTACCTTTCTGTCTTTGAACAGCCCATGGATGTGAAGTTCCTGACCTTCTCATGTACGTGGGATTCCTGTATTTACAAAGTTAGGATTGATTTCTCGTATTAATCTGTCTGTCTCAATTTAATTCTTAGACCAGTCAGAAGGATTATGAAGGCAGAGGAAAGTCCTCTTCCTCCCCATACTCACCTGGCAGTGTAGCTGGAATTATTCTCACTATCCTAAACTAAGAGTGGCTGGGGATACCCTTGCCTTGAACTATCCCCTGGCTTGCTCCAATTATAGGCCTTTCCCAGACCAGCGCTCATTTCTGAGGGACTTAAATTCTCTCAGCCTAAGGACCTCCTCTTTTAGCTCGACCAGTTCACCAACTGAATCCTGCTCCCATCTACCTAAACCCCCAAAAGCCCAAAAAACCCTTAGGTAAAAACACTGGTCAATATTGAGTGTCAGAGGGAACGGTCAATTTAAGTTAACAGTTATCCTGGAGCCATTTTTCCAGCTCCTCCCTCTTCTTCAATTGTCCCACCTTCCCACTCGCCCCCAGATTGCCCTTACAACTCCAAATGGCCCTACCTGTTTAGCAAAACTCAGCCTTTTCCAGTTCTACTCACTGCTAAGCATGCCCACATCCATCAGGGTATTGAGCTCCAAGTCTTTCATCTATCCTGATCCCCTCTCCAAATTGTTTTATGGCAAAAAAGAACATTCCTGTTACTCCGGTAAGCCCCATTCCCAGCCCCACTGCTTCTTCCTAGTACAAAGGCCAGCACAGCAGGGTCCCGTCAATCAATGTTTACTGATCAATCACCAGGCTACTGTTCTAATGAATGGCTCACCAGATCCAACTCTACATTTCTCTTTCTCAGAGCAGCAAGGTGACTTGCATGTTTAAAATGGTCTTCCTTCCAGAAGCAACTACTGCTACTTCTTCCATTCTTTGCAATTATGACTAGTAAAACTTATGGCCTAAAAACCAAATACAAAAGTTCCTTTAAAAAAAAAATAGATTAAGTCTCAGGAAGGTAAAATGGTTGCCCGCAGCATTATAACAGTAAAAAGCAAAGTTCTTAAGATGTATGAGGTCCAGTGAGATGGGTGTTCCTAACAACATTTCTTTCAGTCCTCACAAAAACATCAACAGGAAAATAGTACTGTGACCCCTTTTTATAGCGGGTAGACAGACTTAGGTTAAAAGATAAAACTCCCTGCTCCAAATCACAATGACAGTAAGTGTTACAGTGGGATTCAAGCACATCAGAGTTTAAGTTGTTAAAACGATAATTCAAACAAACAAAAAGATAACATTGTGTCTCCCATACAAATATAAAATGAACACCTATGATTTTATTTCACTCACTAATTAATTATGGAATAAATAACATGCTTTATCTGGTTCAAAAGTGAATCCAAAGAACACAAACACACAGGCAATTGGAAATGGTGAAATGTATTCGCTTAACAGATCTAAAACTGGCTTCTCCCAAAGAAGAGGAAAAGAAATCATTAGTACCTCCAGCCAACAAAATTCATCTGCATGTCTAAAGACAAGAGTAATTTGCACTGCTGTCAGTTATCCACAACTTACAAAGTTATAAAGTCAGTCAAAAAATAATAAAAGCTGCAGATTCCATAGATCAAATCTCCAGGAAACGTGTTTTCCAAGATACCCCATAATCTGTTTTGTACATTTCAAAGACTTCCACAAATTTTCCTTATGTCGTTCTTAACCACCATGCACAATGCCTTTTTCTTCTTTAAGAAAAGAATCCACAGCTTCAAGATCTCTATTAGAAAAACTGAGTTAGTCCCTCTATAAAACTAATATTTCACTACAATAATTTTTTTTCTATCACACACTAAGCCAGAAATGTAGAATTACGAATGCATTTATAATATATAAATGCAGAAATAAATTAGTTCATTGGACTTTCAAGCTTCTTTAAAAGAGATCTTAAACTAATGAGGGTTTGGTTTTACTGAACAATGACAAACAGAATTACTCTCTAGGGGAATAGAAGACATAGTTAAACTGTCACTTCAAAGTAACTGACCCAAAACTAACTTAAGTGTCTAACAAGCCAATTATGTGTCTTAATTTCTACCCTATGTTTTCTTCCATTAAAAAAAAAAAATTAATCCCAGTCCAACTACTGCTCCATAAAATCCAGTAAATGTACTGTTCCTGCTGCTCCAGCTAAGAGCAAATAAAATCCCTGGACATTACTGGTTCACTCACTCAGTCATGTCCGACTCTTTGCAACCCTATGGACTGCAGCATGCCAAGTTTCCCTGTCTATCACCAACTCCCAGAACTTGCTCAAACTCATGTCCATCGAGTCAGTGATGCCATCCAACCAACTTATCCTCTGTCATTCCCTTCTCCTCCTGCCTTGAATCCTTCCCAGCATCAGGGTCTTTTCTAATGAGCTAGTTCTTCTCATCAGGTGGCCAAATTATTGGAGCTTCAGCTCAACATCAGTCCTTCCAATGAATATTCACGACACTGTATGTGAAACAAACAAAAGAAGACTCTGAAAGTGAAGAGAAGGCACTTTAGTTCGGGAGGGACCCTGGGATCTGTGGAACAACATGGTGGTGAATTCTCTGGGTTTTCCTTTTGCCTCAAATACTGCATGGGCACAGAGCTGAAGCAGCCGGTAATCCAGAAACGCCAATGGAGGCAGACAAAGAAAGTCCCTGCTCTTTCAGAGAACCAAGAAAAGAGCAGCAGAGCAAAACAGAAAACTTGTAGACAGTAACCACTGGCACTCCAGCCAAAACCACAGAATAAACTGTAGCTCACCCTTACCTTGGCAAGGTAAGCCAAGTAAGGAGCCTAAACGTTCCCTCTCACCAGGCTATATACTGCTGCGCCTCAGCATTACAAGAGGCCACCCCCAACTTCCTTCCCTTGCTAAGGACCCCTGGCCCCTGCCACACAGCATCTAGGAAGAACACCTGGAGAGCCTGCACTTCTACTCCTATGACAGTAACGAGGCTCCCCTTCTCATCTCCACCAGAATAGTATGAGACAGCCTAGTAGAGAGTCAGGACTTTCTCTATCTCCAGTCATAAGAAGGTCATCCCCTCCCAGTGGTGTCAGTTTAGGCCATGTGGGGAACAGCAAGAAGGCAGTCTATCAGTAAAGGCCTAGAGAGGAGCTGAAACTCCCACCTCTGCCCAGCAGCACAACAGACCAGTTCCTCGAAACACACAACTCACTCAAAATCAAACAATCTGAACAGCCCTGTAACTATTAAGGAAATTAAACTCATAATTAAAAACCTCCCAAAAAAGAAATCTCCTGGCCCAGATCGTTTCATTACAGAATTCTACCAAATGTTTCAAGAATTAACACAATCTCTTTGGAAAACACAAGATCACTTTAAGAATCTAGTATCTCCCTAATGCAAAAACCAGGAAGTGTAGTGTGGTAGTCGCTCAGTTGTACCTAACTCTTTGGGACCCCATGGACTGCAGCCCACCAGGCTCCTGTGTCCATGAGATTTTCCAGGCAAGGATACTGGAGTGGGTTACCATTTTCATCTCCAGGAGACCTTCCCATCCCAAGGATCAAACCCGGGTCTCCTGTACTGCAGGCAGATTCTTTACCAACTGACCTACAAGAGAAGCCCTCAAAAAAAAAAAAAAAAGCCCTCAAAAACCAGGAAAAGACATTACTACAAAAAAAAAAAAAATATAGACCAATACATTAATATAATGACAAAAATCCTTAGTTCAGTATTCAAGAATCAATGTAACCCACATACTAACAAACTGAAAAAACACATATTTACACGATCATACCAGTCTACACAGAAAAAAATCATCTGATAAAAATCCTGTTTTGGTTGTAAAGGATAGTTAAGGGGTTTGGGACTGACATGTATGTACACGCTGCTATATTTTAAATGGACAACCAACAAGGACCTACTTAGAGCACATGGAATTCTACTCAGTGTTATGTGGCAGCCTGGATGGGAGGGGAGTTTGGGGGAGAATGGATACATGTATGTATATAGCTAAGTTCCTTTGTTCTTCACCTGAAACTATCACAACATTGTTTGCTAATCAGCTATACTCCAATACAAAAGAAAAAGTAAAAAAAAAAAAACAAACAGCCTTATGTTGACTATTATTTTAACTCCCTAACTGACCTACTCCTGTGTATACGGGTAGCAAGTCAGCCACTTTTCAACTGTGCCTGTTCCCAACAATAAAACTGTTCTATGGTCGCTGTCTGTGACATCATACATACCATAAACACCAATTCATTTAAAATAAAAGTTTAGTGAGTTGGCTGTACAAAGGAAAAAAAAATTTTTTTGTAATAAAAAAAATGAACAACCAGCAAGGACCTACCATATAGCACAAGAAACTCTGCTGAATATTATGTAATCACCTAAATAGGAAAGAATTTGAAAAAGAATATACACATGTATAACTGAATCATTTTGCGGCACAACTGAAACTATCACAACACTGTTAATCGATTATACCCCGATATAAAATAAAAAGTTACAAAAAGAGACCAGAAAACTTGGTAGCAGCTATAATAATAAGTCAATCCTGTTCAAGAGAAAAGCGCTCATAAAAATAAGGGAATACAGGGAACTTCCTCAACTAGATAATGAGCATCTATCGTAAAAAAACAGCAAACATTACTACACATAATGATAAATGACAAAAATGAACGCTGCATTCATTGCCTCTATTATTGAGAACAAGGATGTTCACTCTCACCACTCTTGTACAACACAGTGCTGGAAATTCTACTCAATGCAAGAAGGCAAGAAAAGAAAATAAAAGCCATACAGAAAGAAGAAATAAACCTGTCCCTATTTGCAGATGACATGATGGTTGACATACACAATCCCAAAGAATCTGCCCCAAAACGTCCTAGAACCTCCTGAAGTGTGAATTCAGTAAGGCTACAGATACAAGATAAACATACCAGAAAAGGCCGATTCATGTTGATGTTTGGTAGAAACCAACACAATACAGCAATTATCCTTCAATTAAAAATAAGCTTAAAAAAAGAAAGAAAGAAAATCAACTGCAAACTGCATTTCAATAGAAAAGACAACCTACAGAACAGAAGGAAACTTCTACACATCACACATAGGATAAGGGGCTTCTAACTGGAATATATGAAGAACTGGTATAACTCAGTGTAAAAAGGCAAATAACCCAATTAAAAACAGGCAAAGCTGTATAAATCTTAATTATGTTGAATTGGTTCATAGTGCTTTTTAGGTCTACTATATCCTTCTACTTCTATGTATAGTCATTCTGTTAATTTTTGAGCTTGATATTGAAACTCCAACTAAAAATCTTATTTATCTACTTAAAAAGAAATTGTAATATAGAGAACTATATGTAAATTCACTCTGTATTTTCCAAGTCTCTTGCAAAATGCGTTATATTTTCATAATTTAAAAAAAAATAAAAGAGGAAAAAATGGGCAAAGGATCTGAATAGATATTTCCCCAAAGAAAATAAACAAATGCCTAATAACCGCATGAAAATATGTCTGACATCACTTGTCATCAGGGAAATGCAAGTCAAAGCTGCAATGAGAGATCACCTCACATCCAAGAGAATGTTTTCTTACAACTAGTCTAGATTGAAGAAGCTAAACAGACATGAAAACACTTCTTTGATTGGATTCTTAATACAGAAATAAACATCTGTAAAGGACAACTGAGGAAACATAGATATGGATTGTATACTAAACAATAGTATTATATTAAATTGTTGAGTAGTAGTATTATACTCTTGTTATGTATGACCTTGTTTTTGGAAGATACATGATGAAGAATTTAGGAGTGATATGAAATATAATATTTTAAACATTGTATTTTACTGTAATAAAGATTTTTTGTTATTCTTTGAGATGTTTTATTACAAGAGAATGTTTTATTAAACTTGTCTAGAATGGTTATAATCAAAAAGATAACAGCAAGTGTTGGAGGAGGATGGAGAAATACGGAAACCCCCACACACTGCAAGGGGATTGTAAGATGGGCAAGTCTGGAAAAGTCCTGAAAAGATTAAACACATAAGCTACTCTATGACCCAAAAATTCAACTCCTAGGTACCTATCCCCCCAAAAAATTACAGCATAATTACGCAAAAAAAATTATGTAAAAACTTGTACATGAATGTCCACCAACTTATGAATGGATAAATAAAAAGTGGTGTATCCATACAATGGAGTATTACTCAGACATAAAAAGGAATTAAGTGTTGTTATATGCTACAACAGGGATGAACCTTTGAAACATTATGCTAAGAAGTGAAGGAAACCAGTTACAAAAGGCCATATATTGTGTAGTTCTACTTAAAGGAAATGCCTAGGATAGGCAGAAAGTAGATGAGTATTTGCCTAGGTCAAAAGTAGAGGAGGATGAGAGAAGATGAGGTGTCCCTTTAATGGATACAGGGTTTCTCACTGAGGTGAAGAAAATGTTCTAGAATGAACTGTGGTAATGGTTGTACAACTCAATGAAAACAGTATTAAAAATTACTGACAAACAGATCCACAGCTGATGTCTTTGTTGAAACCAACAAGCTGATTCTAACATTTGTCAGGCCTTACAAGGGACCCAGAAAAAACAACACAATTTTGAAAAAGAAAGTAGGAGACATACTTCCCGTTTTCAAAACTTACCACAAAGCAACGATAATTAAGACAGTTTGGTATTAGCATCAGGACAGAAGAGAATTAAGAGTTCAATGTACCCATACAACTACCATACGGTGTAGGAACTGCATTCCTGGGCATTTATTCCAATGAAATAAAAACTTATGTTCATATAAAATCTGTACATGAATGTTCACTGTAGCTTTAGTGAAAACAGCCAAAAACTAGAAAAAAACAAGATGTCCTTCAGCTACATTACCAGGTAGCTCTATGGTAAAGAATCTGCCTGGCAACACAGGAGACACGGATTCCATCCCTGGGTCCAGAAGATCCCCTGGAGGAAAATTCCCTGGACAGAGGAGCCTGGTGGGGTACAGTCTCAGTTCAGTTCAGTTGCTCAGTCATGTCTGACTCTTTGCCACCCCAAGGACTGCAGCATGCCAGGCTTCCCTGTCCATCAACAACTCCTGGAGCTTGCTCAAACTCAAGTCCACTGAGTCGGTGATGCCATCCAACCATCTCATCCTCTGTCGTCCCCTCCGCCTCCCACCTTCAGTCCTTCCCAGTATCAGGGTCTTTTCCACTGAGTCAATTCTTCACATCAGGGTTACAGTCTACAGGGTCACAAAGAGACAGATACAACTGAGCACGCACACACAATACCAAAAATACTGAAGACTATAAAGAAATACTACGCAAGAAAAAAGAATAAACTACTGATACATAAAACAACTTGGATGAATGTCCAGGGAAGCCTGCTATGTGAAAAAAAGATAAATCTCCAAAGGTTACCCACTGTATAATTCCATGATGCTGGGAGGGATTGGGGGCAGGAGGAGAAAGGGACGACCGAGGTTGAGATGGCTGGATGGCATCACAGACTCAATGGACGTGAGTCTGAGTGAACTCCGGGAGTTGGTGAGGGACAGGGAGACCTGGTGTGCTGCAATTCATGGGGTCACAAAGAGTAGGACACGACTGAGCGACTGAACTGAACTGAACATTCTTGCAGTGACAGAATTATAGAAATTGAGAACACATTAGTGATAGCCAGAGGGCAGAGAAGGGGATGTGAAACTATCAAAGGACCATATAAGGAATCTGTGTGAGGAAGCTGCTCAGTATCTTGGCTGTATCAATGTCAATATTCTGTTTGTAATACTGTATATTGGGAAAAACTGTATAAAGGGGACATGGGGGATTTTTTGTATTATTTCTTAAAAATTGCATGTAATTCTACAATTATCTCAAAATAACAAGTCTTTTAGGAAAAAAAAAAAAAGAATCCCTAAATTTGACACAAATCCACATAAACACAGAATATTACTTTCTTCCAAAAGGTAGTACACAGATGGGAAACATATCTATAAAGAGAGAGAAGTTAATTCTAACTCTGTGACTTTAAGTAATCTCTTCACCTGCAATACATAGATTAACAAATACCTTGGCTATATAATGACCCTCTCAAAAGATACCCACATAAGGTATTAATCCTTTGAACCTGTAAACATTACCTAAGCAGAAAAGGGGGGGGAAAAAAAAAACTTTGTAGATATGACTAACTTAAACCTTTTAAGATGGAGGGATTATCCTGGAATATCATGCCTGTTTAAGTCACTTCAGTCGTGTCTGACTCTTTGCAACCCCACACACTGTAGCCTGCCAGGCTCCTCTGTCCATGGAATTCTCCAGGCATGAATACTGGAGCGGGTTGCCACGCTGTCCTCTGGGGGATCTTCCCGATCCAGGGATCAAACCTGAATCCTTGTCTCATATCTCCTGCACTGACAGGCAAGTTCTTTACCACTAGCACCACCTAGGAAGCTGGACTATCATGGCGGGCCCTAAATACAATCACATATATTCTTTCAAAAAAGAGGCATAAGGAGATCTGACCACAGACAGAACAGGAGAAGGCAGTGACCACAGAGACGAGGAATGAGTGATGGGGCCACAAGCCAAGGAATGCAGGCGGCCACCAGAGGCTAGAAGAGGCCAGGAGCAGGGCCCCCCCTAGAGCCTCTGGAGGTGGCAGAAACTGTACCTACTCAATTCTGTCTCCATCACCAAGCTCATAGTAACGGTTCAAAAATGTTCAGATTAAACAAATAAACATTTCGGGATTCAAGTCACTCCTGGTTACCATCATTCTTCTCCATTCTTCTTCTCAAAAGGCAAATTATTATTTAAAGGCTACATAATTTTAAAAATAAATCTAATAAAAGTATTCATATTTGAAAAGGAAGGCAGAAATAATAACCCAAAGATGTTTTCCCCAAGATACTTAACATTCATGTGTGGAAAGAATCACTGTCAGAGTTAAGAAAAAACAACAACAATCTTTCAGTCCACATTACTGGCCACATAGAGCCTAAGGATGGCTGCCACCACTCACATCTCTTCCCTCATTGCATCTTTATTCCTGTCTCTTATCCATCATTTGCTTTGTAACACCAGTAGACTCTAGTTCACCACAGAAATAAGCTGTGTCCCTGCTCCACAAGGTCTCCGGAGGGGGTTAAGTTTCACTTACAAACATAAAAAGAAGGTGATCTCTAATTGAGATGGAAAACTAAGGATAGCATAAGTGCTCCTTATCATCCCTAGAACAGTAATCTCCTTCCTGGGAGGAAGTGAGCACTGTATGTGTGCAGAAACCTCAACTATAACAGAGTTATAGCTGATGATGTGGTTAATCATTTCCAGTCAGCTCCCACTGGTGGCTGCCCCTCAGACTTCTGCCTCCCAGGTCATCACAGTAGGCTCCACCCACCCCTCGTCCCCACTGTCAGTTAGAGAGACCTAGGGAGAGGTGTAGCTCAGTCGGCAGTACAGGAGATCCTGGTTCGATCCCTGGGCTGGGAAGATCCCCTGGAGAAGGAAATGGCAATCCACTCCAGCATTCTTGTCTGGAGAATCCCATGGACAGAGGAGCCTGGCAGGCTATACTCCATGAGGTGGCAAAGGCCAAACACGGCTTAGCTTCTAAACCACCACCACCACCAGGGAGAGGTGTGATGAACACTGTCAAATCCGATGGTAGTTCAAAGGCCTTTTTTGAGCTTTACCTCGCTGCAACAGGTAGCTCACCGAAGGCTTTTCTTAGCTCCATCACTACATTCAAGACCCTGCAGCCAAAGGAATCACAACTCAGGGCTCATTCTCCAAAAGTAATCAGCAGGGATGCGGAAAAGCCACACAGGGACTTCTCTTAAACAGGGACCACATTTCATATTGATGAAAAAGAGATTTGATTAGAATTTTTCCCCTCAAAACTAAACAAAATGCACATCAACTTATTTCCCATAACATATCTTGTATTTACCAAAACCGAGGTTACACTTGAAACTATGCACTAATTCTTAGGACAAGGAACTAATCAACTGGTACAGCGTTTGGAACATAACTTTGAGACCAAACTGTAAAACAACCCAGCAGCCTTAATTTCACATTTGCCTTTTACAAGACAATCATATAAAAGACATTTTTGCAAAATAAAAAATAAAAAAAAAATCCTGATTTCATCATTTCCCTGGAGCCTCTCATACTCCTTTCATATTCCTTTAAAGCACCTTTCTCATTGTCATTCCTGCTGGTTTTCCTCATCAAAAGTTAACCGGTCTAACAGTGCCAAATTCTCACTAGCGCCTCTTTTTAAATTAAAGTATAAGAGAAATTGTACAAATCTTAGGTATGCAACTTGAATTTTTCATATACATACACCCATGCCATCTCAGGATACAGACCATTTCCAACATCCCAGAAGGTTCTTTCATGCCTCTTCTAGTCATTACCAACACCACCCCTTGGAGGAACCACTATTCTGACCTGGAAACAGCTGTTACCTGTTTTTGAACTTCATTTGAATGGAGCCACATAGCATTCAATGAATTATCTGGCTCATTAAGTCCGTGAGATCCATCAATGTTGATGTGCACATCAGCAGTAGTTCCTTCTCTTTTATTGCTTCTTTAATTTTTCATTATATAAATAAACCACAACTTATTCATCCATTCTATTGCCAATGTCCAGTTGGGTTTCACCTAATTTTTGGTTATCATGAATAAAGGTGCCATGAACATCCTTTTACTTTTGGGGGGAGGGGTAGAATATACATCTATTTCCCTTGGGTATATACTTAAGAATGAAAATGATGGGTCATGGGTAGGATTAGATGCAGCCAGTTTTCCAAGATGACTATACCATTTTACATTCCTACCAAAACATTTAAGAGATCCTGTGGCTCCACATCCTTGCCAAGAAAGTCACTGACACTCTTTCATTTTAGCCATTCCAGAAGGCAGACAGTAGTATCTCACTGTTGTTTTTTCATTATTGTATTAATTAATTTGCATTTCTCCATTGACTGATGTTGAACACTTCTCTATATGCATACTGGCCATACAGAGATCCTATTCAAAATTGTTGTGCATTTTAAAATAAAACTTTTTTCTTAATAAGTTTACATAATATACATACATCTGCCAGATGAATTCCCATTTTCTTCTTCCAATCTGTATTTTGCCCTTCATTCTCTTAATGTTATCTTTAGATGGAGAAAAATTCTCAATTTTAACAAAGTCTGAAGTCAAATTTGTCAATCATTGTTACACTCATTGCCTTAACTCTTTTTAAAGAAATCTATGCCTACTCTACTCAGTAGTTCTTTGAGTTCTGCTTATGGTTTGAACAGTTCCTGGCCTTGCTCTGAATTCATGAGTTTCTGCATCTCTGCAAGGTTTACAATTTCATCATGTGGTTGATTTCAAATGCATTTATGATATGTGGTTGGTGAGAAGACAACTCTAGTATTATGGAAATTTGAGTAGCGGTCAGTTTTACAACTAGAGAATTCATTTGTGACTACATTCGTAATATGACTTCTGTACAAATATATTAAAACATAATGTTAACAAAGGCGGGGGGGAACACCCTGTAACACTAGTTATTCTAATATTTTACTTCAACCATACCGTCTTCCCATTCCCTTTGAGTGGCTTTCCTTCAATGGGTCACTTTACACTAGACCCTACTGTCTTCAAGGATATAATTAAAAGTTCTATAGTCTCAGCAATCAGAAGCCTAGAGGCTTCTGTTAAACGTGGTTCTGTTACACTTTATGTAACCCAGCACCTCAGAGGGTTTACAGGTTTCCCAAAACCCAGTAACAAAGAACACCTTGCTCCATCCTTTTCCTTAAAATTTTTAACAGTATTTCTGATCTCTAACCATATGGTTACCAAAACACCCCAAATATAACACCTTAGTCTTACCTTCACTCCCTCAGCAGGTGCTCCCCTCCCCACCCCACTATTCTTAACACCCAGCCATCTTCCATTCTGCCTTCAAAATGTGTGTGGTGGACTCTGAACTTTGCTGTCACAGAGAATGCCCTGCCTCACTCCCTCACCGTCTCTGGTCTGGAGTATGGAACCTGCCCTTAACTGGTTTCTTCCTTACATTCTGTCTTTGACCCTGCCATCACCAAAGTTCCCGTTACAGAGCACAAAGGTGGTCATGTTACTCATCCTTCTATAGGTCCCACTGCCCACAGGATAAAATCACTCTCACAACTGAGAATTCATAATCTGGCCCTGACCTTTCCTGGCTTCTTTCTCCCCAACTTTTGCAAAACTCTGGCCTGACTACTGGGCACTCATGCCCTCTCAACCCAATCTGACATTGCCTCCTCCTTTGCCTAAAGCTCCTTCCCCCTTTACCTTGCAATCAGCTCCCTTTCTTTCTTACACAGGACCACAGCAGAAGTGACTGTTTACCTGCTATGCGTTTCTGCAGCTCTTCATACCCACCCCAACTATACTTGAGTCCTTACCACCTGCATTAGTGAATTAAACTTCTCTGTCTCACTCAGGATCAGCAATTAATCTTTACATCTCAAGGGCTTGGCAGGGCAGTTCCATGAAGGCTCAATGAAAGAATGAATGTCCCAGCCACTTTTATTCATGTTACCTTTTTTAAATAAACAGAGACTAGCAAAATACATCAAAGCAATGAATCTTAACACCTAACACAAATTATGTTGTAAAAGTCATCTGGCAAAGTATTCTTTTGAAGAGTTTCATAAAAACTAAAACCTTCTTCAATTATTGATTTGTGCTTCCTCTTGGAAGTCAGTAACAACCCTGTTTTAAAATACTTTTAAAAATAATGGACATTAAAGGTGGGATGACTATTTCACTTAACCAAAGTAACCGTAGTCATCACTATATAAACCACTATTGGATGCCAATGGAATGAGTCATGGTCATTATTTATACAACTAAAAGACCACACACAAAATTACTTCATTGAAAGCCTGTTCATATATATCCCCCTAACACATTAACATCGCATGTTACAGAAGATAGTATGCCCAGTGGCTAAGAACACAGCCTGGCACCATGACACAGTAGCGCAATTTGGGGAAAGTAACTTAAAAGTTCAGTTGTGTCTCAGTTTCCTCATCGGTAAAACAAAGACGATAAAGTTCTCACTTCACAATGCTGCTGGGTGAGTGAGCCTGTATAAGGCTCCTGGAACAGTGTCTATAATGTCAACTGTCATCACAGTGCTTTTAACTTTTTAAAGACCTTTTACCTATACTTTTGTTTTCTCCTCACAACAACAGTGAGATTGCTTGGAGGAGAAATGCTTTGTCCATGTCAAAGATAAGGTAATAAGGAAACAATGATTTCCCTAAGATATTTTCAGTGGCAGAGTAGGAAATAGAAACTGTACCTAATTCCAGCCCAACACCAAATCTCCACAGATGCAGTGTGGAAGAAAGTCTCTTTTGGGTTTTTCCCCATTGTTTACCCTTGGTCCTCAGCAACAGCCTGACTAAGCACCTGGGGGGAAGAAATGGACCATCATTTGCTCAAATTAGAACAAGGAAGACACCTCATTTTCACAGTGCCTGATTCACAGCAGGCACTCCAAAAATACCAAGTGAAAAGGGCCACTGTGCTCTCTCTTAATAACAGAACAAGGTACTCCACTAAATCAAAACTGCTACAGAAAACAAAAAGCACTTAACCTGCTTTTCTGTCACATGAAAGTACATTTCATGCAATGTACAATAGGAACTTTTTTAAAACGGGAAAAAAATTTAAATGAATCTTTTTCTTTTATTCTCAAAAGATACAACAGTTTTGCAAAAAGGACTTTCATCAAGACAGTTTTTTAAAAAAACTAACCCAACCTAACTTGGCACTGCCTTCTCCTTTGCCTAAAGCTCCTTCCCCCTTTACTTTGCAATCAGCTCCCTTTCTTTCTAAGACAGGACCACAGTAGAGCGACTGTTACCTGCTATGCATTCCTGTGGCTCTCTGTACCCACCCCAACTATACTTGAGTCCTTATCACCTGCATTAGTGAATCAAACTTCTCTGTCTCACTCAGGATCAGCAATTAATCTTTATATCCCAAGGACTTGGCTGGGCAGTTCCACCAAGGCTCAATGAAAGAACCAATGTTACCTTTTTTCTATAAACAGAAACCAGAAAAATACATCAAAGCAATAAATCTTAACATCTAACATAAATTATGTTGTAAAAGTCATCTGGCAAAGTACTCTCTTGAAGAGTTTAGTAAAAACTTAAAACCTTCTTCAATTATTGATTTGTGCTTCCTCATATATCATGACAAGCCTTTGCTCAAATAAGGGACTGACACAAATGGACAAAATTTCATTTCTGTAAGACCTTACAGCCCTTCTATAAGGGCTTCCCTGGTGGTGCAGAGGTTAAAGCGTCTGCCTGCATTGCAGGAGACCTGGGTTCGATCCCTGGGTGGGGAAGATCCCCTGGAGAAGGAAATGGCAACCCATTCCAGTGTTCTTGCCTGGAGAATCCCATGGACAGAGGAGCCTGGTAGGCTGCAGTCCATGGGGTCGCAAAGAGTCGGACATGACTGAGCGACTTCACTTTCACGTTACATTCCTGAGCTTAAACTGAATGTCAGTCTGATACTGAGCAGGGCCCGGTTGGGCTCCTGGGCATGGAGACCTCTTTTGTTCCCCATTCCTTGTAGGCAAGATTCCGGCCTCCCACGACCTTCTCTGAGTTCCAAAGGGTAGGAGGAACAGCAAGGGTAACCACCTGAGGCAAAGATTAAAGGGAACAGAGAGGCTCATCAAGATTAGGAGATTGACCTGCTGAGACCCTGTACATACCCCTCATCTTGTTAGCAACCCCCACCGTTTTGAAACTTCTCAGAAGATGTAAATACAAGACTGTCACCGCCTTGATCCTTATCACAAACTGCTGTCTGACTACATAACCTCTCCCGCTAGCGTACTGAGCTCCTGCTTTGCCTCCTGGCAAAGTAATAAAGCTACCCTTTCTTTCTCTTCCATAACTCTGTCTATTTCTGTTTGGCTTTGGTGTACAGAGAGCCAAGATTTTGGCAACAAATCCTCAACTGTACATGCAGCCACGTGCACGTGGAATAGAGCTAAAGAACTTCGAAGGCAGGGGCAATGCCCCCGGGGAACCCACCTGAACCCAGAAAGTACAAGGAGGAAGACTGTCTCCCCAACACCTAAGCGCCCAAACTTTTTACTTCTTCTCTTCCAATGGAGAAGCAGGAGCTCAGACACTCGCCTTAATGATCGGACTTGACATCAGCTCCTCGTTGGGGCCTACCCTTCCTTTCGTGGCACTGCCCCTGTCACCTACAAGCAGGCGCCTGGAGGATACAGATTAACCAGTTCCAGCCCCTGCCTTCTCCAGTTCACATCTAAGCCTCGCACGTGGCGGCCACTTGGGACCTTTTGTACATCCGATCTAACAGTGAAAGGCTGGACTGTGTTCGCAACGGTGCAGCTCCTGGACTCGCCCAGGTCTGTAGCAGGGACGTGTTGGTGCGCTTTCTGTAAACACCGAGCAAAGCGGCCCATCGAGCCGGCCGAGCGGCTCTGTGGCCCTCGACGCCTCCGCCAGCCTCCGGGAATCGCTTCCCCACGCCTCCTCTCACCTGAGCCGGTGGCACAGCCACCCGCATCCGGACCTCAATTCCCCGTCAAGTGACCGTTACAGGCGGTCGCATCCCGGGGAGGCCCGCGGTCCAGGGAAGAGCCATGGGACTGCTCCCCCTCCGCCAACCGGGGATCCCCCGACCGCCGCCGCCATTTTCCCGGCGCCGGAACCCCCACCTGACGGCTCCAGCTTCTTACCTGTGGCCAGCAGAGGACTACGCGCGACGCAGTGGAGAGCGCGTGGGTGAGCTGCAGAATCCGTGGAGGTCACAACCTGGGTGCAGAACCCGCCGCTAATTCATCCCGAAGCAAGAGGCGTCGGGCCCGTCGCCCTAGTAATGCGTCCAGACAGGCTTCATCCTGATTGGCTGTGAGCGCCATGACGCAGCGGCGTCCCCGGCTGCGTGGGAAGCCCGGGTCCCCGGAGCCCCGCCCCTGCTCCCTGCCTGGGGCTTCCCGAGGCCAGACACTGAGGGCTCCCTTAAAGGGACCACCTTCATTTCTCCCTCTGGCCTCCAGAAGAGGGACTTAGAGAGCGAGGGGGTGTAGGGGCGAGTAGCAATAAGAAATAGGAAATCTGAAGGTCATTTTCCCTCTAACCCCTAGAGTTTCAGAGTGACAATAGAAATCTGGGGAGCTTAATTTAAACTGTGTACTGTGGGAAAATGTATGACCTAAAAATTGAGAATTGAGTTTTCCTGGAGGAACATACTGAGGACTTAAGCCCAGGAGGCAGCCTTTCATATCGCTCTGAGGGGCTGTTCAGAAGAGAAAAGAGAGGAGCCAGGATATTTAGGAACTTATTTGCAACAAAAACTAGGTAGTCGGAATATTAAAAAAATATATACTGTTAATTAAAAGCCAGACAGCTTAAATTAATGAAGTTAGCACTTTACCTATGGAAAGACGCAAGAGTCTGGGCTCACTGAAATAGTTCCTCCGACAGGCGCCTTAACTATCTGGGCGGGGTGGGGGCGGGGGACAGTGGCTGATGGCCACAACATCCTGTCTTTACTGATATGGCTGGTGATACTCTTTGTCCACAAAGCCTAACCTACAGAGGCAGATCAGTAATAGAACCAGTTCTAGAATTCAGGTCGTGATGCGCAGCACCACGCTCTCCCTAGCATGAAGTTTTCCCAGTCAGAGGGAAACTTTACCTCCTTTGAGCATCCCTCACAGAAGGCTTTCACTGCCACTTTCTGTCCTGAGACATCTGTTCCTTAACCTACTAAACTCTGAAGCTCCATGATGTTGGGGACTGCAGTTAAGCCTTTTTCTTTTCCTGCATAGTGCCTTCCTCTTGCTAGTTTTCAACAAAGATTTACTGATTAAAAACCCTAAAAAGAATAAATTTAACTACCCATCACACACTTAGCCACTTTACCTATGTTTATGGACTTTTCATTTATTCATCAGAGTACAGAGGAGAAAGAATTTTTTTTCAAAATACAGAATTCCTGTCCTCACAAAATATGGAGTGTAACAATAATGAACATCTAGGTTTGGGATGCATAGCTTCAGTGTAGCTAAATTATACTCCGTTGGAGTTCCCTGGTGGACCAGTGGTCAGGACTTTGTTCTCTCACTGCTGAGGCCTGGGTTTGATCCCTCATCAGAGAACTAAGATCCCACAAGCCACAGGGTCCACCAAACAAACAAAAAATTATACTCCAAACTCTCTGTGAATCAAAAGTTTACATGTTCTTTTTCTAAAATCAGCTTCACAAACTCTCCAGTTTTATTCAGAAATATTGAAATTTGAAATTGTGTTAGAAAATGAAGATTAAACAACAGAGGGAAACACCAAGACAGAAGCCAGCTCTATCAATTACCCCTGTGACCGTAAGCCTCATTTAAAAAAAATCTTTAATATAAGATTGCTAGGAAAAAAAGTTATCTAAAGTCTTACCTCCTCCGCTCACCCCGACAAGTTTTTTAACTTGTTGTTATTAGAGGCCAGGGGGGACATCCTGAAAGCCTTGGAGATGGATTTTTGAAAGAAGGAATTATATAATAGTTTATCTTTGCATCTTTGTAACTCCTAGAATAAACAGTGCCAACTGATGAAGAACTGACTTCTGACATCAAGTCAGAACATTAACTGACTTGATGAGTCATCCTGGTTTCTTCTCTATCTCAATTCCCTAGCCTTAGGAGTTTTTGAGGAATGGAGCAGTGGAACCTGAAGGAAAAGGGTCAAAACTGTAGAGACTAAAGGCATTAGCTCTTGTTTACCACGTGTGTGGCTTTTCCACACCAAGCTATTCTCCAATGCTCTGTGGACACGCACTGAGTGTTCTACAAGGTAATTCAGTTTTGACACTCACAACTCCAAAGTAGTGCAGACCCCAGAGGTTCAAGGCTTAGTTCTGCAACTCTGCTCCCTACTTCAAATGCCAGTGGGAAGTCTAGACCTTGGGTACTTCTGACAAACTGGCTGTAAATCAGGACATCCCACAATACCCTGCTCAGGGTCCAGTTTGCTAGAACAGATCACAGAACTCAGGAGAACGCTTTACTTCTGTCTACTGGCTTATTCTAAAGGATATAGCTCAGAACAGTCAAATGGAAGAGAGGCATAGGGCAAGGTCTGGGCTGTGGCGAGGGGACTCAGCTTCCATTCCCCCTCTGGGTGTGTCGCACTCCGCTGTTCACAGGAACCAGGAAGCTCTCAGAAACTGTTGTCAGTGTTTTTTTAATGGAGATTTCATTCAGTTCAGTTCAGTCACTCAGTCCTGTCCGACTCTTTGCTTCCCCATAGACTGCAGCATGCCAGTCCTCCCTGTCCATCACCAACTCCCAGAGTTTACTCAAATTCATATCCATTCAGTCGGTGATGCCATCCAACCATCTCATCTTCTGTCATCCCCTTCTCCTGCCTTCAATCTTGGCATAATTGATGAAATCACTGACCGCTAATGATTAACTCAATCCCTGCCCGGGAGGTTGAAGGGTGGAGTTGAAAGTTTCAAGCCTCCAATCTCAGAGTTTGTTCCTCTGGCAACCAGCTTCCCTTCTCCCAGAGTCAATTCATTAGCTTAAACACAGGCTCAGAGAAGCTTGTTATAAATACCAAAAGACCCTCATAAACCCCTTTGAAATGGAGCAGGACTCTGTAGTCCTTCCCTACCATAACTTTCACCTGCCTTTTGTCTAAGGAAAAACTAAATAATAAGTTTAATCAGAAAAGTGAGGAAAATGCAGAAACAAAGAAAAACAGCCAAAGAAGACCAAATAATAATAGGCTAGTCATTACGCAAAGTCAAGGATGTTTATTTCCTTCTTAAGGGCTATAGATAATATTCTGAGCCATACCCTATGAGCTGTTGTATAGATACTGAAACCCCTACCAGGTGGAAGGAGTTAACTACCTGGTGACCAGCCTGTAGCCATGACATAAGCTGCCACAATTCTGAGAACTGGCTTCAAGGAAATGGGAACAAGCCAGCCCTGGAATGAAAAGATTAATTGTACTTAATCAAGATGATGCTTCAGACCACCAGTGATCGCGTTCAAATAACTGTCAGAGCTGACTATGCTGTTTCTGCATGTACACCCCCACACCCACCCCTATCTATAGGTCTATAAAACTGGTGGTGATTTAGTCGCTAAATCATGTCCAACTCTTGCAACCCCATGGGCTGTAGCCCAGCAGGCTCCTCTGTCTCTAGGGTTTTCCAGGCAAGAATACTGGAGTGGGTTGCCATTTTCTTCTCCAGGGGATCTTCCCGACCCAGGAAGATTCTTTACCCACTGCTCAGGGAATTCCCTGTCTATAAAACTGTTATCCCCTAATTGTCAGAGGGGGGAGTAGGCCTTTGGACAGGTCTCTGCCCTCCTCCACCCCCCAGTCCCAGCCCATCCAGCACCAAGTCTAATCATTGGACCACCAGTGTAGATGCTTTTCAAATGTGTATGTTTCTCTCCCCCAGTTGGTTCGGCCATTCTCCAGAACTGTAATGGGCTGCGCTGTATCTCTTCTTTTGGGTCTTGCCAGAGACTCCAGTTGGCCTTTTCTCTACCACAGATACTTCTAGTATCGTGAGATGTGCCAAGTGATAGAGCACAAATCACGGGACTGCTTGTAATGAGGCTGGACCTGCTACTGAGTCCTTTATGGATCTGAGCCCTTCTTAAAACTAGAAACCTTCCACCTTAACCTGAAGAGATCTACCAAGCACTCTTTCTTAGTTGTAGAAGGTAAGTTGTCCTTTACTGTGGAGAAAAATCTCTGGCATGCCTTTGACCATTGGACCTCTTCACCATCCACACAAAGTCTGTGCTCTGGAGAATAGTATTGTACCGAGGTTGGGCTTCCCCCAGTGGTGCTAGTGGTAAAGAACCCACCTGCCAATGCAGGAGATATAAGAGATACAGGTTTGATCCTTGGGTCAGAAAGATCCTCTGGAGGGCATGGCAATCCACTCCAGTATTCTTGCCTGGAGGATTTCATGGACAGAGGCTCTTGGTGGGCAAGAGTCCATAGGATCGCAAAGAATGAGAAATGACTGAAGCACGGCCCAGCAACAAGTTTATTTTCTTAGTTTTGATATATGTTCTATGCTTATATTAGATGTTAATATAAAGGCAAGCTGGGTAAAATGCTTGCAGAAATCTGTGTTCTTCTTGCATCTCTCCTATCAATCTAAAATTATCTCAAAATGTTAAAAGTAATAATTGCCATTTAAAATTTTCATCAGTGTTCTGAATTTTTATGGGGTTTATTCACCCTCTGGAAAGCGTGTATCTCATCAAGACATCCGGATTACTTGCATGTCTTGCTTGTCAGGCCCAAGCAACGTGCTATTTCGCTATGATAGACTAATGTGATGTTCTGTGGAATGGCCAGATGGCCTGGGTCCCTTTGGAATGTATTCTGACAGAAAACAGGAAAATAAACATAGCCCTGGAGCAAGACTATAAAAGTAGAATTGTGTTCTTGCCCACGTGAATGTTATCTTCCTCTGAACGTTGTTGTGGTTTACTACTTGGTTGGGGCAGAGGTGACACAGTTCCAGGGGCTTTCCTTGGCTTTTCCTACTACAGTAGCTCTCACTCTACAGACTTTTGGTCTAAGGACCAATGTGAGGATCCTGGCAACTTCTAAGTGCATCCATTCCAATCATACATTTGGGAATCAAGGACATGACCACCAGTTTGATAAAAGGAGCCAGTGAGCCCACTCTGAGACAGACCTGGGTGAAGTCTCCGTTTATTATCTGATTCCAATATGCCCCTCCTCTAATAGGAGGGCCTACTGATGCTTCGGACTCCTGGGTATCCTCATCAACTTAGACCCTGTATCCAACATCCCTCAAAATATTAGATTAGTCCTCTTTCCCATCCAAGAAAATAACCATAAATCACTTTGGAGAAGAACTGAAAAAAAATCTGTACACACTTGCCCTGGTGTTCACGTTCTTTCTCATAGACACGTAGTCTTTCCTTTGGTTCATGCATTCTAGGTTTGCGTACAGGCTCAGGTCTTTAAATCATGCAAGTTATTATAACTTTTCATTGGAATAATGTTGACCGCAGCCTTCTACTATTAATCTCTTCTTATTGTGTGTTACCAGTCTATTCTAAAGGATATCAGTCCTGAATATTCATTGGAAGGACTGATGCTGAAGCTGAAACTCCAATACTTTGGCCACCTGATGCAAAGAACTGACTCATTTGAAAAGACCCTGATGCTGGGAAAGATTGAGGGCAGGAGGAGAGGGGGACGACAGAGGATGAGATCGTTGGATGACATCACCGACTCAATGGACATGAGTTTGAGTAAACTCCAGGAGTTGGTGATGGACAGGGAGACCTGGCATGCTGCAGTCCATGGGGTCACAAAGAGTTAGACACCACTGAGTGATTGAACTGAACTGATTGTGTGTTAATCAGTATCCTTTCTGTCTACCCATCTATCTTGTCCCTTGAAATACTGCGTTCTACTAGACATTGCCATCAATCAGGTTGATCCTTACTATCCATTATGGTAATCAGGTCACCACTGCTTCTCGTAGTTGTCTCTACTATGCTAGGATCCTGTCCTCTCCACTGCTACTAGATCTTATTCTATAAAAGCATGAGCCCTGAGCTGCAGAGGACAAACACAACTGAGCATCTCAATGATGCTGGTCCCCTTTCCAGGGCATTTGCTATCACCTGGACAGTTATCCAGGCCCTCCTGAAGAAGAGAGTCAACTGAAAGCTTTCTGGTCTTGTTTGGTAGATGCATTTTAGGATGCTTGTTTCCTGGAATTTTTTGATTCCCACATCCATATTCTGCTATGACTGTTCCGGCAGCTCTGCTTTATTTAATGTGGTCATTGCTTTTCCCAACTTCCAAGTACCATGCCAGCAGTATATTAGAACTGAGTCCTAGAGCTCCTACCACGTTCTTAAATACTATGTCATGGGAACAGGCCTCACTGGCAAATTCCTCTGAACTAGCTTTATGTGCTCTGTGCCCTTAATCCAGCGCCTCAGGTTCTACATGTAGGCAGAATGTAGTCTGGTGGGTCAGGACCTACAGCCCCTGTGGCATAGAATCCTTTCTCTTCCTTATAGCCCCAGAACTTGCCTGGTGAGGCCAAGGTGAGATCTGACCCATTTTAAGTAAGGGTTGCCTCTTTCTTCCAACAAGGCAGAGAGACCTACTTCTGCCGGCCCAGACAGCTTAGAGAATCTGAAGTTTTAGGATTCTCAAGTACATCTACTCAGATATCCCATTCCCAGGTTTCAAGGTTTTTTCCTCGCTTTACTCAGATAAAATTGACATATAACACTATGTCAATTTAAGGTATACAATGTGACGGTTTGCCATACACATATATTGCTGAAATGATGACCACGAGAAATAATTGGCCCATCTCTCACCTCACATAGTTATCTTGTGTGTGTGGTAAGAACTTTTTGAAAATCTACCCTCTTAGCAACTTTCAAGTATACAGGTACAGTATTGTGAATGATAGTCACCAGGCTGTATATTAGCCCCCCAGAGCTTATTTATCTTATAACTGGAAGATTATACCCTTTTACCACCTTCACCTCTTGCTGCACATCCCTCCCCCGACTTCTGGCAGTCACCAATCCACTCTGTTTTTATGAGTTCAGTCATTTTTAGATTTCACATATAAGTGAAATCATATAGTATTGGTCTTTCTCTGTCTTACTTTTTTTCACTTGGCATAATGCCTTCTTTTATGTTGTTGCAAATGGCAGAATTCCCTTCTTTTTATGGCTGGATAATATTTTTAATGTGTGTATATATATAATATATACATATGGTTTATATATATAAAACAGTTTCTTTATCCATTCATCTGTTAGTGGACCCTTAGGTTGCTTCCATGTCTGGGCTATTATAAATAATGCTGCAATGAACATGGGGGTATAGGTATATCTTTGAGATAGTGGTTTCATTTCCTTTGGATGTATAACCAGAGGTAGGTTGTTGGATCATGTAGTAATTCTATTCTTAATCTTTTGAGGAATCTCCATACTCCATAGCATACTGCATACTGAATCTCCATAACAACTGCATCAGTTTACATTCCCACAACAGGGCACCAGGGCTCCCTTTCTTCACAACGTGGCCAGCACTTATCTCTTGTCTTCTCAGGGTTCTACTTGTTTCCTGTCAAGGTGGTGACCTTGGCATTGGTGATTTACCAAGCAGAGACGACAAGCTTCTCTGAACTTCTGTCACTCTTACAGCTACGCCCTATGTCTGATCTTCAGCCCTGGCTGTCCTCTGGCTGTAGATGGTGAGAATCTCTTTAAATGCTTCTGTAAGAAGCCTTTGGGGAGACTTTCCCTGGTTGTCCAGTGGTTAAGATCCCATGCTTCCAATGGACAGAATGCAGGTTTGATCCTTGGTTAGGAAACTAAGATCCCACATGCCACACAGCCAAATAAATAAATTTTTTTTAAAAAAAGCCTTCAGACTCATACACATTGCTTGCTTAGCAACAGTCACCCATTTCCACAGTCCTTGTAGATACTAATTTGCTCCATATCTCTCAAACCCCAGGGACTTTGCACCAGCCAGTGAATCCTTTTCCACCTGCGTCCTTTCCTGGCTCACCAGAAGCAATGTGCCATACCATAGCACATCAGAAACAATCAATATTCCACCTATAACCAGTGACTGATGGATCCTCATCACCACCCTGCCATCAAATGGTTTATCTTCAGAATTCCATCTTTAGAGTCTGTTTTCTAGAACCAGCTCTCTTAAGAAGACTTCCTAGAAGCAGGACCTAAGGCAAGTACCCTTGTACAGATTATTCTTTGAAGTATTGCTCTCAAGAGCAGGGGAGTAATAGAAGCAGGAGAAAAAATTGAGAATCTAGTCTCACCAGGAGACTAACTTCAGCCTGATCTAACAGAAGTTCTGGAGCGTGAATTATACCACAGGGTTATTCAACTTTGAGACAGGGTTCCAGGCATCAACTGCACCAGAGAGTAGGGTGCATAACTAGCTGAGTAAGGCAGCTCCTTTTTGGCTGCAAGGAATCCTTGGAGCCCAGGGACAGCTGTGAGCCATCAGCTGCCAGTGGTCACAGCAGCTGGGCGACCAGTGCCCCATCTGAGTAGAGCACCAACAATATCCACTCTAGATACAACATAAATACTAAGTAAATGTCAGTTTTTTCAGAGCTTCACTGGCACTCCAAAGGCTAAAACAGCACAGCCACTGCAGGGAGTGTGGTTTCCAACCCTGGCTGGGCAACTAAGATCCCACAAGCCATGCAGAGAGGCCAAAAAAAGAGAGAGAGAGAATACATCTATGATCAAATATGCTCAGAATATCTGGGAAGGCTCTGCAAGAACCACAGCTGTAGTTGCCTCTGGGAAGAGAAACTGGACGCAGCACATGGATACATCATGATATTTCCTTTCATACAGACAGCATTTTAGCCAGATGTATGTGTTACCATTTTATTTTATTTTATTTTATTTTAATTTAAAATCTTTAATTCTTAATTTAAGGAAGGAGAAAGTGAAAAACCCCTTTGAGGTGCCTATGAGCTTAACAGATGGGGTTAACCTTCTCTGCTGCCCAGAAAAGTCATTTTCCCCAGAGGTTTCTGAATCCTCCCTGACTCCTGCAACAGAGTATCATAACTGATGGATTTCTCAGCCTTATGAGCCATCGACTTAACAATCAGATTTAATAGGGCACTCTCTGCAGCGTTCAGAGAGGCCCTGTGACAAGCAAGGAATCCCAATTCCTCGTTCTGTTGCTCTTTTATTATTATTGGGGTACTCTCTATGCCTGTGTAACGGCTTCCTCCTCTTCAAAATGTGAGAGCAATAAGGTGCAAAACATGTGCTCAATAACAGACCTCAGAAAAGAGCCAAATGAGCTGCAGCCAATAACACTGGGACGGCTCTTCAGTGGTAATGAGTAGAAGGAACAGGCAGCCCAGAGCTGGCAGAGGCCACAGATACTGAACTGAAGGCTTAGAGCTTCTACCCGCAGTCTCCCTATGGCTGGGACTTAGCATCCTCTGTGTTACCCAGTGATTTTCTGGAATTCAAAAGGTATTTGAAATCCAAGGTTTTGATTTCCTGGGAAGGCAGCCAAGTCTTTGGTAGTTTGGGAGGAACCTTGGTGCTAAAAGGAGTACCGTAGAAGTGACAATTTTGCATTAACACAGACCAGTGGTGGAAATGAATTCTGATTATTCTCTTTTTGCTCCTCTAACTGCTTCCCCTATCCCCACCCCCACATATTATGCCAAGGACTTATCCAGCTTGCATCTTCTGGCTCCCTGTTCTTTTGTCTCTGGCAGAGTTAAGCCAAGGTGAGGCTGGAAGGAGTCTGCAGGGTGGACTGAGAAAGAGAAGAGAGTTGCTCTCTTGACTCCCTCCCTCCCTGTGGGATTAGACGGTGGAGGTGGCTTCATATACTACTTAAGGCCTGGCGTGCTACAGTCCATGGGGTGGCAAAGAGTCAGACATGACTGAGCAACTGAACTGAACTGAAGGCCATGACTGAGCAACTGAACTGAACTGAAGGCCACCTCACTTCTCCTTTGCTTCCACTGTGGCTCAGCTGGTAATGAATCTGCCTCCAATGCGGGAGACCTGGGTTCGATCCCTGGGAATATCCCCTGGAGAAGGGAAAGGCTACCCATTCCAGTATTGTGTCCTAGAGAATTCCATGCAAAGAGTCAGACAGGACTGAGCAACTTTCACTTTCACTTCTCTCCTACAGCTCAGCTTTGAGGAGTTCTGGGCCTCATTCCCTCCTTTTCCCTTGAGCAAGGCCCACTGTGTGGCAGCCTAATTTATTGTATCTAGCCCCAGGATGCTTCATCATTGGCTGATTACACCTTTGTTCAGTTCAGTTCAGTTGCTCAGTCGTGTCCGATTCTTTGCAACCCCATGAATTGCAGCATGCCAGGCATCCCTATCCATTACCAACTCCCGGAGTTCACACAAACTCATGTCCATCGAGTTGGTGATGCCATCCAGTCATCTCATCCTCTGTCATCCCCTTCTCCTCCTGCCCTCCCAGCATCAGGGTCTTTTCCAATGAGTCAGCTCTTTGCATGAGGTGGCCAAAGTACTGGAGTTTCAGCTTCAACATCAGTCCTTCCAATGAATACCTAGGACTGATCTCTTCAGGATGGACTGGTTGGATCTCCTTGCAGTCCAAGAGACTCTCAAGAGTCTTCTCCAACACCACAGTTCAAAAGCATCAATTCTTCGGGGCTCAGCCTTCTTCACAGTCCAACTCTCACATCCATACATGACCACTGGAAAAACCGTAGCCTTGACTAGACAGACCTTGGCAAAGTAATATCTCTGCTTTTGAATATGCTATCTAGGTTGGTCATAACTTTCCTTCCAAGGAGTAAGCGTCTTTTAATTTCATGGCTGCAGTCACCATCTGCAGTGATTTTGGGGCCCCAAAAAATAAAGTCTGACACTGTTTCCCCATCTATCTGCCATGAAGTGATGGGACCAGATGCCATGATCTTAGTTTTCTGAATGTTGAGCTTTAAGCCAACTTTCTCACTCTCCTCTTTCACTTTCATCAAGAGGCTTTTTAATTCCTCTTCACTTTCTGCCATAAGGGTGGTGTCATCTGCACATCTGAAGTTATTGATATTTCTCCTGGCAATCTTGATTCCAGCTTGTGCTTCATCCAGCCCAGCATTTCTCTTGATGTACTCTGCATATAAGTTAAATAAGCAGGGTGACAATATACAGCCTTGACGTACTCCTTTTCCTATTTGGAACCAGTCTGTTGTTCCATGTCCAGTTCTAACTGTTGCTTCCTGACCTGCATACAGGTTTCTCAAGAGGCAGGTCAGGTGGTCTGGTATTCCCATCTCTTTCAGAATTTCCCATAGTTTATTGTGGTCCACACAGTCAAAGGCTTTGGCTTAGTCAATATACACCTTTGTAGTAATGCCTTTAACTCTCTCTAGTCATTCCTTCTGTTTCTTGCTAAAACCCTAACTGATATATTGATGAACTGAAATCTCACTTGGGCTAAAAAAATTAAAATGCAAGAAAGCAAATCTAGCCGCTCATCCAACACAGATCTTTCTCCTGATGGGTGGTTTAGTCACTAAGTTGTGTTCAACTCTTGTAACCCCATGAACTGTAGCCCCCCACCCCCCAACCCCCGCCTGTTTCCTCTGTCCACAGAATTTCCCAGGTAAGAATATTGGAATGGATTGCCATTTCCTTCTCCAGGGGATCTTCCCAACCCAAGAACTGAACCCTGGTCTCTTGCATTGCAGGTGGATTCTTTACCAACCAAGCCACCAGGGAAGCTCACCTTTCTATTATTTAAAGCAAACTCTCTATATCTGTAGAGAATGCTTTCAGCCCAAAGTATCATCAAATTCAATTTGCAATGGCTTAAGCCACAAGGACATTTATTGTTACTTAATTTGAACTCTAGAGGTAAGCAGTCTCCTAATTGGTTCTGTAACTCAAGGATGATAGCAAGGACCCAGGTTCTTTCCATCCTTCTGCTTTGCCAGTGTAAAGTATGTTGACTTTACATTTTCATGGTTGCTGCCTCATAGCCACAAGATGGTTGCCACAACTCCAGGCATCACACTCACATCCAGGGGCAGGAAATAGTAAACAGAGGAGAAGGTGTTCTCCTTGTGAGGCTTTATCTTTTTTTCCTGGAAGAAATCTCCTTCCCAGAAATTTCATAACAAATGTCCCCAATTGTCTCACTGGCCAGAACTTAGTCACATGGCCACCTCTACAAAGAGAGTATGCAAGTATCTGGCACCCTAGTCTTTGTATGGGGAGGTTTCAAAAGAAAGGTGGGGTTGGGAATAGAAATTGAGCAACCAGCCAAGGGTCTGTCACATCCTATGCTGCAGGTAAACTTTCAGCCCAGAGTCATTCTCTGAGAAATTACTTACGCTATCTTCCAAAAAGAAATGCCTGTTACCTCTTGTCTGTTGTTTTTCTAAATAGTAATAAACTTTAAGACCCAATTCAAGTTCTTTCAACATCTATTTATGACCTTCATTGAATTATACCCCTGATGTCCTCGTAATCTGCTTGGGAAGGCCACCCAGAAAACTGTACTTAATACATTTTCTTATCTTCTGCGTTCCTGATACGCTGGCATCTGAGGCCTCATTCCTAGAGATAGCGAACAGCTAGCCTGGGGGTGCTTTCTATGTGGGATTCCATGGTGGCTCACTGGGAAAGGATCCCCCTGCAATGCAGGAATTGCAGAAGTCGGGGTTCTGTCCCTGAGTTGGGAAGATCCTTTGGAGGTGAGCACAGCAACCCATTTAAATATTCTTGCCTGGAGAATCCCATGGATAGCGGACCCTGGCAGGCTTCAGTGCATAGGATCACAAGGAATGGGGAACGCACATACTTTTTATATGTAAACCAACCATCCAGGGCTTACTCTGACTTGCCTCAACACACAAACATACACACACACACACCCTTACATCCAACTCTAGGCAATTTTCCCTTCCCTAATCCCCCAAGACCAGGTACCAGACTAATTGAGACAGCCCAAATCCCCCAGAGCCTGCTGAAATTATTCAAACCAGCCAATCCTAAACCACTTATCCTATCTCCCCCATTCCTTCCCAAGGAAACCACAATAAGGGCCCACCTTGTCTTCCACCACTCCGACTCCTGACTGAATCAGGTACTTCCCCATGTAGCCGCCCCTCCTCTTGGGAACGGTAACAACCTATTTTCTCAATGGCAATCCCCTGATCTGTTGTCTCACTGGTCCTGAATCATAACAAAACCCACCTTTAAAAACGAAACCCTTCCCCATAACCTACTTCCTTTGGTGGTTTTCTACCTGTTTGCCTTCTCTACTCAGGGACCAACTCTGAATTTATTGTCCCTGGACTCCAACTGGTCAGGTCTTACTCTGCTTCTCCACAGTCAGCTCATATGTCCCCTAGTCTTCCTACCATAGTGCCTACAACAAAGGCCACCTCTGTTAGGATAACTTATATCAAAGACCACAGGCTCTCAGAGTTGAGGTAAAAGGAATAAGAGGCAAAGGAGAACTAGAATCTTATCTTTATGGAGTTCAATTATTTAACTTTACTATAACCCCAGAAAAGATGTATTGTCCTCACTTTACAGATATGAAACTAAGACTCTGTATTCATTTCCTATTGCTGCTGTAGCAGATTTCCACAAACTCAGTGGCCTCAAATAACACAAATTCATTCTCTTCCTAGAGGCCAGGAGACCAAAATCAATTTTACTGGCCATGCTGTTTCCCTCTGGAGGCTCTGAGGGGAGAATCCATTTCCTTACCTTTTTCAGCTTCTAGTGACTGTCTTAGTTTGTGCCCCTTCCTTCACCTTCATAAACATCATGTCAATCTCTACTTCCAGTATCTCATCACCTTCTTTTCCATAAAAGAAAACCGCTGTCTTCCTCTTTTAAGGACACTTGTGATGACATTTACGGCCCACCCAAAAAATCCAGGATAATCTCCTCCCAAAATTCTCAATCTAATGTATTGTTGTTATTCAGTTGCTAAGTCGTATCCACCTCTTTGTGACCCCATGGGCTGCAGCACTCCAGGCTTCCCTGTCTTTCACAATCTCCTGGAGTTTGCTCAGACTCATGAACATTGAGTCAGTGATGCCATTGAGTCAGTGATACCATCTCATCAACAGTCTCCCTTGTCTCCTCCTACCTTTAATCTTTCCCAGCATCAGGGTCTTTCCCAATGAGTCGGCTTTTCACAACAGGTGGCCAAGTTTTGGAGTTTCAGCTTCAGCATCAGTCCTTCCGATGAATATTCAGTTATTGGGTTGGCCAAAAAATTCCTTTGGGCTTTCCTGTAACATCTTAAATCCTCTTCCCTCCTATCTTAGCTCATGTAATAAAGGTGTTTATTCCTTTCCCAATAGAATTTCAAAGTCCCTTTGCTATATAAGGCAACATTCTTAGGTTACAAGAATTAGCACTGGGTATTTTTGAGGGTCACCAATCAGCCTAATACACTGGGTAGTATCAGCATTCCTGAATGCTGCATTCTTCTAGAAGGTCTAAGAGGGGATCTATTTCCTTGCCTCTTCCAGTTTTTAAGTGAAAGTGAAGTCAGTCAGTTGTGTCTGACTCTTTGCGACCCCATGGACTGTAGCCCACCAGGCTCCTCCACCCATGGGATTCTCCAGGCAAGAATACTGGAGTGGGTTGCCATTTCCTTCTCCAGGGGATCTTCCCGACCCAGGGATTGAACCCAGGTCTCCTGCATTGCAGGCAGACGCTTTAACCTCTGAGCCACCAGGGAAGCCCCAGCTTTTAAAGGCCACCTGAATTCCTTGGCTGTGGCTCTTACTTCCACTTTCACTTTCACACGCAGCCGTGTATCATCTTCAAATATCTCACTGACTCAAACTCTGCTTCCATCATCACATCTCCTTCTTTGACCCTCATGCCTCCTTCCCTCTTTCCCCTGTGATTATATTAGGCTCAGGAAAATCTCACCTGCAAACTCCCTTTCCCTTTAATGTAATAGATTCTCACTTTCAGGGGATTAGGACATGGGCATCTTTGGCAGGGGGGATGTTATTTTTGTCTACTCCACTCAGACAGAAAGCAGTCTAGTGGTTGCTGGGAGCTAGGGTGGAGGGGAGTAGGAAGAGGAGCCTGCAGAGGAGCAGGAGAAAACTTTTGGGGGTGATCAGTGTGATTATTTTGACTGGATGATGGTTTTATGGATATGCCACTCATATATCAAAACTTAACAAATAAGACGAGAGTGAAAAGGTTGGCTTAAAGCTCAACATTAAAACACCAATACAGTATACTAACACATATATATGGAATTTAGGAAGATGGCAATGACGACCCTGTATGCAAGACAGGGAAAGAGACACAGATGTGTATAACGGACTTTTGGACTCAGAGGGAGAGGGAGAGGGTGGGATGATTTGGGAGAATGACATTCTAACATGTATACTATCATGTGAATTGAATCACCAGTCTATGCCTGACGCAGGATGCAGCATGCTTGGGGCTGGTGCATGGGGATGACCCAGAAAGATGTTATGGGGAGGGAGGTGGGAGGGGGGTTCATGTTTGGGAATGCATGTAAGAATTAAAGATTTTAAAATTTAAAAAATAAAAAACTAAAATTAAAAAAATAAAAATAAAAAAATAAAAAATAAAAATAGACTACAGAGTAAATGAGTAAAAAAAAAAAGAAAATGAAGATCATGGCATCCGGTCCCATCACTTCATGGCAAACAGATGGGGAAACAGTGGAAACTGTGTCAGACTTTATTTTGGGGGGCTCCAACATCACTGCAGATGGTGACTGCAGCCATGAAATTAAAAGACGCTTACTCCTTGGAAGAAAAGTTATGACCAACCTAGATAGCGTATTAAAAAGCAGAGACATTACTTTGCCTACAAAGGTCCGTCTAGTCAAGGCTATGGTTTTCCAGTGGTCATGTATGGATGTGAGAGTTGGACTGTGAAGAAAGCTGATGCTTTTGAACTGTGGTGTTGGAGAAGACTCTTGAGAGTCCCTTGGACTGCAAGGAGATCCAACCAGTCCATCCTAAAGGAGATGAGTCCTGGGTGTTCATTGGAAGGACTGATGCTGAAGCTGAAACTCCAATACTTTGGCTACCTCATGCGAAGAATTGACTCATTGGAAAAGACCCTGATGTTGGGAGGGGTTGGGGGCAGGAGAAGAAGGGGACGACAGAGGACGAGATGGCTGGATGGCATCACCGATTCGATGGACATGAGTTTGTGTGAACTCTGGGAGTTGGTGATGGACAGGGAGGCCCAATGTGCTGCAGTTCATGGGATCTCAAAGAGTCAGACACAACTGAGTGCCTGAACTGAACTGAACAAACTGCAAACTTTAAATACATGCAGTAAGATGTATGTCAATTATACCTCAATAAAGCTGTAAAAAGAAATTAAATGAGAAAAATCCCTAAGGCTCAAGGACTTTGGCAAAATTTACAGAACTAGGCGATAGTGAAACTAAGATATACATCCAGGTCAGTTAACCTGATGCTGAAAATCTATGCCTGTGATAGAGTGCCCTTTCCTTTATCCTCTTATCATATTTGGGATGATAATACTTGCCCCTTAGGGCTGTTGAGTTCATGGTTAGATGCTTCATAAATGGCCAGTTCCTTCCCTTTCTCCTTTTAGTAGAAATTTCTGAGTGTCCTGGAATAGATTCTAGTCTGCAGAGCTTGAAAATCACCATATTCTCCATGAGAGAGAAAGGTATCTAAGAAAAATGCCAAATGGAGCTAACAGGCTACTAAATAGGTCTTCCCTCAGCCAGAAACATCTCAGACTCTACAATGCAAATCAACACACAGGATCTGACGTAAGTGTGTTATTTGGGTCTCTCAGCTGGTGCAATTGTTTGCCTGGTGATGAGAGATGATGCTCATGAACAAGCAAGAGGAGGCAAGCGTGTGGAAGCCCCCCACTGTTGTAAACAGGGTTATAAATAATGCTTACTATACCCAAGATCACAAAGCCCTTTTGACTGATGTACCACACTTGATCCAAAGTGGTGAATTAAAACAGAATGATGCTTCCAGTTTTCCCAGAAACCCAAAACTGGTTCCATGGTTTCCTCAAAAGAAGAAAATATGCCTATGTTTCCCTCATTTATGTATTCATGTGTTTAGAAGATAGCATCTTCTATTCCTAGATAAATTGAAAATGTCTTGAAGAAAGGGCTCACATTTCCAATTTCCTCTGGAATTCTTCATTAGTTACTGTATCCCTGATGGGGCTGTCCTAGGCTTCTGATTCAGGTTGTAGGGTTCACCTTGGATTTATTTCCTATTTCTTGACCTTTCTGTCTACTTCTCCCATCCAAGGCCCTGTGCGTTAGATGATCACATTAAGCTTATGTTGATCACACCAATAAAATTAGGGAAATAGGAATAAATAAATCAAAAGTATGATGAAAAAGAAGGAGGGGGAATAGCAGATGTTGCAATCTTCATTTGTCACCATAAAGCCCTGTCTAGTTCATAGACCTGCAGGCAATCTACCAAAGTGAATTTGATATATAAAGTGAATTTAAGGTTTATAGTCATGATTTCATGAGTGGTAAATACAGTAGAGAGAGCCCAACACAGTTAAGTTCCACTGCTCCTGATCCACTCCATGATTTGAGGCAAATTAGCTTAACTCCCTATGCCTCAGTTTCCTCATTTGTCAAACAAGAGTAATAAATCATTTCTGATTCATGGAGCTGTTACAAGGCGCAGACACGGGCAATAGATCCTTAGCAGATGGATGTTGCTTTTCTTTTCTTCCTCTCCCATCCACCTTTATCTAATTTGGGTTATGAATTTGCTCCCCCTAAATGCCTCAGGGGAGATGAAAATGTGAACGTCAATCAACCTAGAAAGAAAGTGCTAGTATACCACCCCATGGCGAACCATTAGTCCTCAAAAGCTCCGAGAGTAGGCAGTTTTGGCCTGCAGCCAGGTTTTGGCACAGAATCATGTCCTGTTTTGCATTGTTCGCTAATTGTTTCAAGTCATTTCCCCTCTCTAGGATTCAGTATCTCAGCTAGTTAAAGCATGAGCCTGGCAAGATCCTCTTTATGTTCCGTCTAATTCTTCTCAGTTCTTTCTTCTACCATTTACCTCTGCATGCGTGCTGAGTCGTTTCAGTTATGTCCGACTCTTTGCGACTGTATGGACTAGAGCCTGTCAGGCTCCTCTGTCCATGGGATTCTCCAGGCAGGAATACTGGAATGGATTGCCATGCCCTCCTTGCCGGGATCTTCCAACCCAGGGATTAAACTCGAGTCTCTATGTCTCTTGCGTTGGCAGGTGGTTCCTTTACCACTTGTTCCACCTGGGAAGCCTGTTCCTTATAACTCTACTTGAATTTAAAAAACAAAACAAAACAGAAACTAGCAATAGTGGTGGAGAGCTACGCCAAGCCCTTATGTTTAGAGCAAGTTCTCCTCAGCATGAAGTTGAGGCATGTACTGGGGCCTCTGATGTCAGGCCAGAACACCTGCTCTCCTGGATCTGTCTATTACAGTCATCACCCACCACGCTCAACTCAATCTTTACCCCTCAGAGAGGGGCTGATGACAAAAGAGGACTCTCTGAGCTAAGGTGGTTCAAGACCAGGGTTCAGAAGAGTCCTGTTAGAATCCGTCGGTTCACAAGTGTTTGTGGCTACTGCTTCCTATAAGGTAGCTGAAAGGGTCGTGCTTTATCCTCACTCTCAAGAACTGCGGTTCTAAACTTTGCCTACACTTGAGAATCACCAAGGGAGCTTTTAAACCGGCAGAAATGATAATTGTATTGGTTTGGGATGGGGCCTGGGCACTGAAATTTTTTAAAAGCTCCCCAGGCAATTCTAAGTGCATTCAAGATTGACGAGCATCGATCTAGGTCAGAGGCTGGAATATAATTGTTGGGGCCCGTATCTGAGTTTCTGAACATACCTGCAATAGCACAAGTGATAGGCCTGAAGTAGCATAGTTGAGTGAATCCCCAGTACTTAACAAGGTGCCTCCCACATGGTAGGTATGCAATAAACGTTTGGTGGACAGATAAACACGTGAATGAACAAATAAGTATGAGATAGTATGCAGAAAGAGTATTGGACTGAAGGCCAGAAAACCATGTCCTCAGTTGTAGTATTATGGGGTGACTTTTGGAAAGCTCCTAGGTAACCTAAGGATGGGGGGTGGTTGCCGGGTGAACCAATCCTGTGATTAGAGGGTTGGAACTTTCCATCCTACCCCTGACCTCTGGGAAAGGGAGAGGAGCTGGAGATTGATCCCAATCACTACTGGCCTGCCCTGACCCAGCCACTATGTGAATATGAGCAATTATTCTCTCTAAGTCCCAGTTTATTCTCTTGTGATAATAGGGCCTATTTTATTTTATTCACAGCATTATTGTGAAAATAATGTTTGGAAGAGTACCTATTTGTATTGTATAGCTTTAAGACATTTTTAGAAAGCACACCTAACAGTCATCCTTGCTGCCTAGTTTTTCTATCAAACTTGGAAACATGCAGAAACTGCTTGTGTGGAGGCTTGATGGAGGGTTCCAAGTGGGAAGGAAGCCCCCACTGCAGTGGTGTTGTTTCTCTCCCCCGAGTATGGGCCCAGCATGGCTATTCTTCTTGGGGATCTTGAAGCCATGCAGGCTGACCCACATCCCAGCAAGCCGTGAGCAGTCAGACGCTCCCCAGGCCATCCTTGCTTGCCTTTGCTCACAAGTTCCTGATTCTCAACACAGTGTTGGCCCAAAGTGGATCCTCAGTGGATGAATCAGTGAATGTGCCTGGATTTCTGTCTTTGAGTACAGTTTTAATATGTGCCTCTGTCTCTTTTGTTTTGTCAACTCTCTGGCCACGTATCTCATGGCTGTGGACTTGGTTTTCTGAAAGGGGCATGAATCTGCTGGCTCCTCAGTTTGGATGTCCCCTAATGGCACATGGGAGACTCATCTGCCCCACCACCCGCAGCTCTTTAGGCCCCCACCAGCCAGGCCAGGCCTTGGCCCTTCACTCAGGGGGATTTGAAATTCAGACAAAACATATGGTGTTTGCCCACGATCTTGCTGTTTTTATTTATGTTTTTAAATAACTTGTTTTTCATATTATTACAAAATAACACATGTTTGTTTGGAAAAACCAGGCAAGCAAAAATTAAGAAAGCACAAATCTTTCATAAATCTCTAAGTCTTAGAGAATCACTGTTTAATGTTCGTTGTTTTGTGTGTGCATGCACACACACAGACATATTTAGAAAAATGGGGTCATCCTGTACTTAGTGATTTGTGACCTGCTTTGTTCACATAACAATGCCTCACTGCCTTAAATGGTCATCTTGAATTATTATTTATCCCCACCCCAAAGGACCCACTTCTGTGGTCATCAATTGCTTACAGTTATTTACAAAATGAGCAACATAAGTCCAAACAACCCAAATCAGTTGGCAACAGGGAGAGCATTTCTCACTAACTGATGCAGTGGTAATCTGTGCTTTGACCAGTGGTGTCTGCTCAGAAACAAGCCCTATATCCCGTGAAATGTTTGTTTCATCAAGGGCTCCAGGGCTCAGGCTATAAAAGAAACAAAGAGTTTACTGAGCAGCCATAACCTTAAAATTGCTACAGTTTCTATGAAACTGGAAAATTCCATCGTTACAGCCAATGTCAACAGCCCAGGCAAGAAAGGAATGTAGGAATTCAAAGGAAGGGAAGAATTTGATTAAGAGAGACTATGGGTAACTGGCAAAAACTCGATGAAAATGACCAGAAGGTACTGGCTTCCAGCATCAGCGTCCAGAAATTAAGATTACAGGCACTAGCCCTCCCCAGAGTGGGTAAGGTAGCAGGCATATAACACGTATTTGTATAAAGAATGAACCCAGGCTAGGATTCAGGTTCTGGCAACCATGCAGCTGGCTAACAGTATCCTGAGAAGCCCCTCCCCACTGCCTTGGGGCCTGGTCTCCTCCCCTGATCTCATGGAGCTCTTCTGCCAAGTGCTCACACGTGCACACCTCGGGCACCTCCTATAAAAGCTATGTCTCAGAATAAGAAGCATGATGGCTGGTGGAGGGGAGGGCATGGAGGCTTGCAGGGAGAGTGATAGGGGTCAGATTGAGAGAGAAGACAGGCGGTATCACTCTCAACACACATCAAACAAGAAGAGGTTAAGTTCAGATACCTTCTGGGTTCATCATTCCACCAAGGTTATGGCAGGAACTTCTGAACTGAGCTCCCTTGCTTCCAAATGCCATTCTTCATGACTCACTTCCCCAAATGCCACCCTGAGTAATTTTTTAACTCTATTTTCTTGTTTAAAATGTTCTCTTCTTGTGACTTCCCTAGTGGTCCAGAGGCTAAGATTCTGTACTCCCAGTGAAAGGACTCAGGTTCAATGCCTGATCCGGGAACCATGCCGCAGCACGCAGCTGAAAAGAACTCACATCTGCAACGAAGATCAAAGACCCTGCATGCTACAACAAAGACCTGGTGCAAACAAGAAGATAAATATTTAAAAAATGTTTTTTTCTCTTCTGATATTTGTGAAAAGCAAGTACTACCTGAACATTGTTCAAAAATTAAACTGAAACAAAAGGCCCATAATGGAAAACATCGTTCACTTGCTTCTACTCCCCACTGATTTCCTACCATCCCTGCCCCAGCTCTGGCTACCAGAGGCAGCTAACTTCTACTTCCATATATTTTGGCAGTTCTTCTGGTTTTTAGCTCCATGTTTCTAAATAGTTTGCTTATATTGCTATTTCCCGACCCTTCAGTTTTAAGGTTTACAGCAGGACTTGCCTGGTGCTCCAGTGGTTAAGAATCTGCCTGCCAATGCAGGGGACATGGGTTCAATCTCTGGTATGGGAAGATTCCACATGCCGCCAGGCAACTAAGCCTGTGTACCACAGTTACTGAGCCCATGCCCCCAGAACCCGTGCTCTGCAGCAAGAAAAGCCACCTCAATGAGAGACCCTCACACTGTAGCTAGAGAAAACCCATGCACAGGAACAAAGACCCAGCACAGCCAAAATACATAAAAATACATAAAGACAAAAAATTAAAGAAAACAAACTTTACGGCTACCTCCTTTATATGTAGGTGATAATTTTTTTTTTAATTTGCAAACATGCTATTGAACTATGATGGACATATAGTAAATTGCACATAAAGTGTACAAGTCCATAAATTTTGACAAAGGTCCACTGATGAAACTGATGGGAGAAATTTTCACATACTAAGGTATGGGGACTTCATTCTGGCTTATACATGATTTGGCTTGAACTTTGTGCTAAGAACAGCCTGTCTTACAGCCTATCAAATATACATAGTACATCTGCTTTAACCATTAAAGAAAAGAATGTGTTTAAAAATCAAAATGGAGTAACAGTGATTCAGGCATTCACAGTGGAGCCTGGTGGCCCTAGTGGGTGTGGTTGTAGACACATTCCTTCATCCCTGAGAACCTGGAATTTCCCAAACTGTAGCAAACTCAAAGACATCACTAGCTATTTTCAAAACAACACCTTCTAGTGTTAATAGCTCCAGGTTCAACCTTCTGGTGCCAAAGTCTCCCTCTGTATAATAACTATGCAGCCATTTTGGATCCTAAACAATCCTTACTTAACAAGTACCCTTACTTCTTACCAGCTCCAATCCTAATTCCTGATGAACTACTTATATAACTTTTGTAGTCTGGCAGAACACAGTTAAGTGCTTCTTGAATCCGTGTCTCCTGGACTGTAGTCGGTTTGGCTCAAATAAAACTCATTTCTGTTTCTATTATAGATTGTTTATTGATTATTTGTGTTGACAAAACCATTACCACAATCAAAATCAGTCATCTAATTCTGTCCTTTTTTAAAAAGGTGGTTTGGGCTCTTCTAGGACCTTTGCATTTCTATTAAAATCAGCTTGTCAGTTTCTGCAGACAATTCTGTTGTGATTTTGGTTGGAATTACATTGAATCTGCACGTCAATTTGGGAAGAATCAACACCTTGAGAGAGCGTTATATATCTGAGTTTTGGAGAATGAGCAAGATTTTGTAAAGTGGAGAATATGGAGGGAAGACATTCCAGAAACAAAGACTTAGAAGTAAATGAAATTGTGTGGAGAGGAGCTCATTGGTACCACTGGAATATAAAACACATCTGGTAATCACAGGAGATGAGATGCAAGTTAGCAAACAGATGTTCACCTTCTAGGCTGTAGCTTAAAGAATCCTTCTTTAGGCACAAAGAACAGCCCCAGGAGCCTCCATTTAATTGATCAATGAGATTCCACAGTGCTAGTGAAATGTCTAATTCACCCCATCAATAAAAAGGAATTCCTCCACTCTCCAACTTCTGCTGCTACTGCTAAGTCGCTTCAGTTGTGTCCGACTCTGTGCGACCACAGAGATGGCAGCCCACCAGGCTCCCCCGTCCCTGGGGTTCTCCAGGCAAGAACACTGGAGTGGGTTGCCATTTCCTTCTCCAGTGCATGAAAGTGAAAAGTGAAAGTGAAGTCTCTCAGTCGTGTCTGACTCCTAGCGACCCCATGGACTGCAGCCTACCAGGCTCCTCTGCCCATGGGATTTTCCAGGCAAGAGTACTGGAGTGGGGTGCCATCGCCTTCTCCGATTCAACCTCTACCGTTCCTCAAAGTTTCCAATAGCTTTTTACCATGCTCTTAAATATCTACAAACAACCAATAGTCACCTGACATTTGAGAAAAGACCCAACATAAAAAAGACTAACTCAATGAACAGAAAAAAAGGAACTCAGAAGAAAAAGAGATAATTTAGGGAATAAGAGGGTGGGAGATATAAAAAGAGATATAAAAAGGTGTTTTGTCTATAAAACAAGAATAGAATGCAATAAATGAGAACCATAACAGGACAAAAAATAGTTCTTTAAAAAGGTAGAAACTCCCTGGTGACTCAGTGGTAAAGTATCTGCCTGCCAGTGCAGGAAATGCAAAAGATGTGGGTTCAATCCCTCGGTCAGGGAGATCCCATGGAGAAGGAAATGGCAACCCACTCCAGAATTCTTGCCTGGGAAATCCCACGAATAGAGGAGCCTGGCAAGCTACAGTCCATGGGGTCACAAAGAGTCAGACATGCCTCAGGGACTAAACAGCAGCAACAGCAACAATAAAATAAGTAGAAAAAATCGTAGTAGAAGGTTGGAAAATAAAGTTAATGAGATCTTCCAGAAAACTGAACAAATAGTTAAGAAGAGAATGAAATGTAAGGGGGAAGAAAATGAACTTCAGCCAGGAGGTCTGGCTGAATGATAATAGCATTCTGAGTTTAACATCTGATACTAAGAATTTCAACAAAAATAAGTTGGCCAGATTTAGCAAATAAAAACACAGGATGCCCAGTTAATTTTGTTTTTTTTTTGTTTGTTTGTTTGTTTTTTCCAGTTAATTTTGAATATCAGATTATTCAGATACTCTATCCCACCACCAACCAGTTTTATTCATGAGTTTCTGTACTGTGTTCCCATTACCTCTTGTTTGTATCTTCACCAAAGCACGATCACAGGTCTAGCTGTGACAGTTTTCAACTCTTTCTACTGCTCCACCCCCTGAACCAGATGATCCTCCTAAGAAGGGAACTGTTTCATGTCCTGATCTGTGTATCCCTCCACACCCAAAGAGCCCCTTGCACATCTTGCATCTAGAAGAACTCTGAAAACACTAGTTGAATGAACTGAACCGGCTGCTGTCTCATCCAGCTCGTCTCCTACCAAGTCTATACCTGATGGAGCCCGGCCAGCCACGAGGAGGGAATGGCAGAGAGACTGTAAAGGAAACAGAAGTTGGGGAGAGCACTGCAGACAGCAGGGCCAGAGGGTCAAATGAATAGGATGGAGTGAAGGCAATGAACGTCAGAAGACAGCAAGGACGGGATTAAGATGCCAAAGAGATGAAGGGTAAGAAGTCAGAAGCTTCCTCCAAGAAGCTTGCCCTGGTCTCCCCACTCAGAGAGGTGACCCTCCCTACCTGATTCAC
Source organism: Ovis aries (assembly GCF_016772045.2). Lineage (NCBI taxonomy): Eukaryota > Metazoa > Chordata > Mammalia > Artiodactyla > Bovidae > Ovis > Ovis aries. Next base: position 37,273,906 of record NC_056056.1, on the reverse strand, counting down.
AGCCTCCTGTCACAATTCTGGTAGAGCGGCAAGCCTCCTGTTCTTTATCCCTTACTTTCTTGTCAAGGAGACTAAGTGCTCCCAAGGGCAGGGGTGGGGGTCTGTTTAGTCTTTTTTATCCTGAGAGGGAACCCAGTGCCTTCTCTGTGAATGCTGGGATGCATAGACAAATGGAGAAGGTCTGGCTGCTCTTTTGGGAGGAGTTGGGGCTGAGCCACCGAGCTGCTCAGGCTGCAGCTGCAATGCCCTCACCTCCTGGCTAATGGGGTTTCCTCCTCTGATGAGGAGGCATTACAAGGTTAACATGGTTTGTGTTTAATCAGTTTGTGTCCTAATCTCCAACCATATGTTATGAAGTCTATGTAGCCATATGAAAAATTCTCATTGTAATGTTAATTGGAATAATGCAGGGTACCAAATTACATGATTGTGCTTAGTTGCTCAGACTGTTGTGTCCGACTGTTTGTGACCCCATTAACTGTAGCACGCCAGGCTCTTCTGCCCATGGGGATTCTCTAGGCAAGAATACTGGAATGGGTAGCCTTTTCCTTCTCCAGGGGATCTTTCCAACCCAGGGATTGAACCCAGGTCTCCCACATTGCAGGTGGATTCTTTACCATCTGAGCCACCAGGGAAACCCAAATTATATGATTAGATTTATGATTATATAATTAGAATTATATGGTTAAATTATATGATTCAGTTCAGTTCAGTCACTCAGTCGTGTCCGACTCTTTGCGACCCCATGAATCGCAGCATGCCAGGCCTCCCTGTCCATCACCAACTAGCGGAGTTCATTCAGACTCACGTCCATCGAGTCCATGATGCCATCCAGCCATCTCATCCTTGGTCGTCCCCTTCTCCTCCTGCCCCCAATCCCTCCCAGCATCAGAGTCTTTTCCAATGAGTCAACTATTCGCATGAGGTGGCCAAAGTACTGGAGTTCCAGCTTTAGCATCATTCCTTCCAAAAGAAATCCCAGGGCTGATCTCCTTCAGAATGGACTGGTTGGATCTCCTTGCAGTCCAAGGGATTCTCAAGAGTCTTCTCCAACACCACAGTTCAAAAGCATCAATTCTTCGGTGCTCAGCCTTCTTCACAATCCAACTCTCACATCCATACATGACTACTGGAAAAACCATAGCCTTGACTAGACAGACCTTTGTTGGCAAAGTAACATCTCTGCTTTTGAATATACTATCTAGATTGGTCATAACTTTTCTTCCAAGGAGTAAGCGTCTTTTAATTTCATGGCTGCAGTCACCATCTGCAGTGATTTTGGAGCCCCAAAAAATAAAGTCTGACACTGTTTCCACTGTTTCCCCATCTATTTCCCACGAAGTGATGGGATTGGATGCCATGATCTTCGTTTTCTGAATGTTGAGCTTTAGGCCAACTTTTTCACTCTCCTCTTTCACTTTCATCAAGAGGCTTTTTAGCTCCTCTTCACTTTCTGCCATAAGGATAGTGTTATCCGCATATCTGAGGTTATTGATATTTCTCCCAGCAATCTTGATTCCAGCTTGTGTTTCTTCCAGTCCAGTGTTTCTCATGATGTACTCTGCATAGAAGTTAAATAAGCAGGGTGACAATATACGGCCTTGACATACTCCTTTTCCTATTTGGAACCAGTCTGTTGTTCCATGTCCAGTTCTAACTGCTGCTTCCTGACCTGCATAAAGATTTCTCAAGAGGCAGGTCAGGTGGTCTGTATTCCCATCTCTTTCAGAATTTTCCACAGTTTATTGTGATCCACACAGTCAAAGGCTTTGGCATAGTCAATAAAGCATAAATAGATGTTTTTCTGGAACTCTCTTGCTTTTTCCATGATCCAGCGGATGTTGGCAATTTGATCTCTGGTTCCTCTGCCTTTTCTAAAACCAGCTTGAGCATCGGGAAGTTCACAGTTCATGTATTGCTGAAGCCTGGCTTGGATTAGAAGTATGTTTAAAAAAGGAGAGGGGGCACTGGAAAGATGCATAGCAGGAAATACTGTAAAACTCTGACCAATTATATTCTGTTAGGACTTTATCTCTTTTTTATTCTCTAATAGTTTTGAAATACATTTAGATCATTCAATAGATAGCATTTTCTAAGAATTTATCGTGGGTCAAGAACTGTGGTCTATTTAAGTCTCACAAAACCTTACCAAGTTGGTAATATTATTATTGCCATTTCACAGAGGAGGAAATTGAGAATCAGAGAGGTTATGTGACTTTGCTCCAAATTGCACAGCCAGTAAATAGTGGATCTAGACTCACTTTGTATTACTGTTACAATTTTAAGGCCAGACTCTAAAACTCTCATCTAAACATTGAAAGTTAAGCATAATAGGGCAGAATGTCACCAAATACATCCATCCCTTCATCTAGCTCCAGCTTTCCTTAGATGAGATAACCAGTGGAAGAGAGGTTCAAGAATTGAAGCAAAAAGCAGCTTCAAAAGAATCTATAGATCAGCCCATCTAGGCCTTCATTGCCTGTAAGGCAGACGGCAGCTTGGGACTGGGAGGGGGTCCTGCAATGTAGAGACATAGTTTCTTTCTTTGGCCACTTTTTCTTTCTTTTCTTTCTCTCTCTCTCCTTTCTCTCCCCCTTTCTCCCTCCCTTTTAGTTCCCTCCCTCTTCCCTTTCAGCCTTCTTTCTTTCTTCCTCTTTGCCCACCCCTCTCCTTTTTCTTCTTTTTGGTTCTTTGGACATGACAGACTTAATAATGCTATTTTTCATTCTGGGGAAAAAAGAAAAAAGAACCTCCATCCTTGCTAATGAAGTCTATGGGAACCTCAGAACATCTAACGCTGGGGATCACTTTCCACTCTCATTTTAACTCCATGAATTACCTCCTACACTCTATGGTCTCTCCTCCAAGCAAGACAGGGAGACAAGCTGAGTAAAATGACCTCCAGGGAGTCCTGGACACGGAGACTTTGCAAACTGAGAAGGAGTTCTCTATGGAGTAGGTTTGAACATGCCAGCCCATTATTGTTCCTCAAAATCCCCATGACACAGGACGTGCACCTCCCACCCAGCACACAGACACTCAGGAAGGAGAGAAGCATGTTTAGGGGCTGCAAAACTTTACCACCACTTCAATTTGATTCAGAGAAGTGGAGAGTTCCAGTCTGTGACAGAACACCTTCATGGGGACATGAAGATAAAATCTGAACATTGCTTCTGTTGCAATTGATACAATTACTTCACAGATATTATCTGGTACTCAGCTCTCGCCACTCAGGAGATGGCCTCAGATTGAAAAGAGTACATAGGAGGCAGGGTGGAACTCTAGCAGATTTCAAGTGTGAAAAACAAAAGCATTCAAGCGTTGTTTCTGAAAATCAAATCAGAAAAGTAAATGAAAACAAGCTATGGAATTTCTCCATTATCTGAACTGATGTGTAAATAACCAATCAGTTCTCTCTTGATTCATCAGACTTGGAACCATACAAAAACAAAAGCAAAAAAAAAAAATTCTATCTGAGAGAATCTGAACATAGGATGCTGCTAAACATAAACAGGAGCAATTCTGTAAGTGATGAAGAGATGGAGGATTCAGATAACACATGTAGGAGGGTTCTCTGCATCAGACTGACAGCTCTGGATCTAGATAAAGAAGGCAGAGGAGTTATTGCCTTGCCTTTCCTGTCGAGATAAAGGCTGGTGGGGACTCGGGGAAATTGCAAGCAAAATATTGCTGCTTATGGAGGGTCTCTGCCAGAAAGACAGGAGCTCAGAAAAGCAATAACCTTGTGACTCACATATCAGAGCCTGAAATGACAATGGCTTTGAAGGTGGGGTGTGAGGGGCAAGAGGAAAACTGGCACTGGCAGAACATGGATTGGCCTGAGGGCAGGAAATAAAAGGGAGCAATAAAACTGAATGTTTCAAGGTAGGAAGACATTGTTGGTGATGAACTGCCGGAAAGAGATTTGGGAGAGCAACATTTTATTACTTTTGGATGCTGACAACCAATGTATCATATCCAAGTTTCCTGGTTGTAGAGTAACAACAAAGGCAAAGCAATAATACAGGACAAAACAATCAAATAAAAAAAGATTTATTTTATTTAGTTACTATGGTTGGCAAAGGCCGATGTGGTGCAAGGCAAGGAAATAGAGACCAATTCGATGGAATAAAGGGGAAAATATGTGAACCAAATAGGAAATCCAATTACACAAAGCAGGATAAAGAGAGACAAGGGGTTAGAATGGGTAGTTTGAACAAGGGATAAGAATATTTTGTAAGACGCTGGATAATTGGAAGCATTTAGAAGTCTTGGTCTTTTTCCAGAAAAGAATCCTATTGTCCTTTATCAATATGTCCGTGATACATATGGGGGCTGATGACAGCTCTCCCAAATGCTGCAGAGGACCTCAGCTTCTGAGATCCCAGAACTTTGCAGTTCCCATGCAAGGGCACCAAGGAATTGTTCGGTCAGCCTCACTAGTGTAGAATTTTAAAACTGGCCTTTTCCACCTCTGTGTGAACACGTGAGATTGCACACAGACTGGAGTTCTGTATATATCTGACCTTCAAGTCCTCTTCATTTAGGTCTTTGCTGCCCCTCTGGCTAGATGCTGGACATGGCTTTCCTACACAAGGCCTGGACCCCATGCTTCTAATCCTGCCTTTCAGATTCTCCTCTCAGTCAACCCACTGGTATCCCATTCCCAGATCATCAATTCAGCATCTCCATCACCATTGAATATTTACTAGGTTGTCCAAATGGAAGATTCAAGACCTTCCTGTTTGCACTCTGAGATTGAAGAAAAATGACTTAAGGTTGGGAAAAATATATCTGCAAACAGATACTTCCCCCACATTTCAAAGAAAATCAGGGACCCCTTCTCCTCTTGTTGTTGTCATCAGCATCATAAATCCTCACCACCACTGCCATCCAAACAGATGTTGAGCACTGTGGTGTTCAACTGGGCCTAGAGATTTAAATTTAACACATTATGTAATCTTTATCTCAGTACTATGAAGAAAGCACTATTATCGTCCCCATTTTTAGATGAGGAAGTAGAGGTTTCAGTTCAGTTCAGTTCAGTCGCTCAGTCGTGTCCAGCTCTTTGTGACCCCATGAATCACAGCACGCCAGGCCTCCCTGTCCATCACCAACTCCCAGAGTTCACTCAGATTCACGTCCATCGAGTCAGTGATGCCATCCAGCCATCTCATCCTCTGTCGTCCCTTCTCCTTCTGCCCCCAATCCCTCCCAGCATCAAAGTCTTTTCCAATGAGTCAGCTCTTCGCATGAGGTGGCCAAAGTACTGGAGTTTCAGCTAAGCATCTGGGGAATAGCAGGACTGACAATCACATCAAGAGCCTGTACCTTACCCATTAAGCTCACTACTGCTCATAATCTATTTCTCCCTATCACTTTATTTTTTCCTGGTGAATAAAAGTGTTATCAACCCTGAATACTCATTGGGAGGACTGATGCTGAAGCTTGAATACTTTGGCTACCTGATGCAAAGAGCCTGATGCTGGGAAAGATTGAAGGCAGGAGGAGAAGGGGACGACAGAGGACAAGACGGTTGGATGACATCACCAACTCAATGAACATGAGTTTCACCAGGAGATGGTGAAGGACAGGGAAGCCTGGCATGCGACAGCCCATGGAGTTGCAAAGAGTCGGACATGACTGAGCAACTGAACAACAACAAAAAGTGTTATGAATTTTCCTACAAGTGTGTGCTAGGTATATTATAGGAACTCAATAGATGTTCAATTGACTTTAAACAAAAGAGCCCTGAGCTCTCTGGAGCTCACAGCTGCATTAAGAATCCAGTGGCCCCACAGATCCTGCTTTTGAGGTTTTATCTTGATCACTTCATCAGCTCTGGTCCTTCAGTCTGCCAACCTTGCGTTTCGTAAAGTAACACTTGTCAAGCCTCAAGCCCTGAACCACTGTGCCCCAGAGAGGGGAGATGCATGGGATAAATTCCCATTATTGGCAACTCAGAGGGAATGCTGAAGCTCAGATGCTAGGAGGCTGCCAGCTGGACTTGGTGTCTCGGCACCCTTAGCTATGGTCATGGAAAAGCTGAATCCACAATGAACATCTGCCCAGGCTAGTCAGAGTGGAAACAGCTTTTGGTTAGCTAATTAATAGCTTTTTCATCTGCATCAGATGATTCCATTTCGGCACAGTGGCTTGAACGCAGGGGCTTCAGAGCCTGCTTCACTCTTTTCCCATTTCTCAGGTCGTGCTCATAGGTCATTGTGCCTCCCAGTGCCAGTCCCATCCTGCCAGGATGAGACTTTCAGAAGAAGGGGACCTCACATCTGTCTGGGCCAGCTCAAGGAGTGACATTCTTCCCTACAGACATGGGTATCAGACTTAGAGGCCTTTCTAGCCCCAGGGATTTCGGGACTGGGACCCACATGTGCCTCTCATTGTACTCAGATGGTTTCACCTGTGATGTACCAGAGTTCTACATTCTAGTGATAGAGACTTACAATCAGGGCCGACTGTGTAGTTTGTGGGGTCTCTTGTTCAAACAGCAGGAAAAAGTGCCATGAGATGTACAAAATGATACATTTTCCCTTTTATTCCCCCTGCGGTCTCCCTCTTGACTTGTCATAGCTCTTTTTATGTCCAATTTTTTGTCATTCCAAGAAAACTATCATTTCAAAAGTATCTGCATGAATTTTACCATTCACCTTTATAGTATGCAATGCCACTTTTAAGTGCAAGAGCATCTAACTCTCCCATGTGATCAAGACATTACATAATGAGTATTTCATAGCTCATACTTGCATATCCACTCAGTTTTTTCCAGAACAATGGAAATGCTGCATACAACTCATTCAATTGTTTTAATTTCTTGATACACGATATTTTACCAACATTGTCTTCCACTTTATTGATGGGTAAGGAAGGACTAAAAGGAAAAAGGACCGTCAGTTGCCCTATGAGTGCCTTCCCTTCTATGTCAGTGTGTGTTTGTGTAGACAATCCCCAGAGGCCACCCCAGAACTTGCTTTGAATGCATAAATAAGGCACTGATGTTCTCAGAAACACAAATGGCTGAGGAACACTGTCATGTCCTTTCCTACTCATGTTACTTTCCTGCACTATATTAACATTGGGTGGGAATATGCCTTTCTAGAAGCACTGTATATTTAAAAAGAACCACAAAAACCTTTGACCCTTTTTCCACTGTCTTTTCCATTATGCTTCCTCATAAAAGAAAGCTCTGTAAGACTTGGCAAATGTTCCTTAGAAAAGCTTTGACCCAGAATCTAGGCTCACTCCCATGGCCCAATGGTATAGGAATTACTGAATTCTTGGTTAAAAATAAGGGGTGTTTGCCTTTGTGGTGACATCACTGGAGTGATTCTGGAGGATGTGTGTTGATGTGTGTGGGTGGTGAGTATGTGTTTTGTCTGGGTGAGGTTTAGATGGTGAGGGCAATATCTGTTTGTGTGTATGGTATTTGTGGCACATGTTTTGTGTGTCTGTGTGATTTGTATGTAGGGTTGGTGGTGTGTTTGTCTGTGTGTGCCATGTGAAATGAATATTAAGTTTTCTCAGCAAACTTTTCCTCTGGGCTGGAGAGCACATATCTTTTTCTTTCCCCCTGAAACGCCAGTATGTTCTCATGTTCTTCTAAGTAAAATAACATGCAGCTTTTTGACATTCACAAACAAAACCCAGTGGTTTTTATCTGAGTCAAGTGCGCCCTGGGGCTTTGTTTTTTTCTCCCTCCTCCTTCCTGTAAATCCATTTTATGCGTTGGAGTTAGAAGATGACATCTTGTTACATCATGTTAGACAGCACCATAATTTTTTCCAGCAAACCATTTCCAATCTGGCGAAGCAGACAGAACTGAACAAAGACAGACAACCCAGCATAAATAAAGGATCAGCTCACGGCCGCCTGCAGGACAGACCCAGAAGAGCCTTGTCCCCAAATCCCAGGCTGACTTGCCATTTTGAGTGTTAACTCTTAAGACTGGAGTGGAGAAATCGATCCAGGAGCACTGGCCTCCCAGAGATACTGCTCTGCAGGAGACCAGGATGCCTTTTGCGGGTGGGGGGTGCTCGCATTGCGGGAGGGAACATCAGGGGAGGCTGATGCTTGCCCCGGGGTCCTTTCTATACTCTGCACAGCTCGGGCCTGCCTTGTGCTTTCCAGTCACAGCTGCTGTTTATAGTCCTGTCTCTTGTTTGCCATTCTGCCTGTGACCCCTGTGGTCGGCTCAAGGCTTGTGTTTAAGAAGAGCTGTTCTGCGCTCAAGTTCAAGCCTACCACCGCAGCTTTCCTTCAGTCTGCCATCTTGGTGATAAGGGCTCACCAGCTGCCCACCCCTTGCCCTGGTATGCCATGTATCAGATTGGGTGTGTGGCCTCCCTCATCCCCGTCACGTGTCTGTAAATGTAGCCTGTGCTGTGGTCAGAATTAGTTCTGGGTGGGGTGCTGTGCTGTGTCTCTCCGATATTGTGGGTGATCTGCCAGAATGTTCCTTCGAAGTATCTCGTGTCAGCATTTGGCTTGAAAATATTGACTGGCTCATAAGCTGTACAGGCTAGATAACTAAGGCACAAAATCTTAGATCTATAAAATCTATTAAAGAAAGAAAAAGAATACTGGACTTAGAACCAGATGACCCAGGTTTGAGCCACAGTTCGAAGCTGTATGACCCTAGACAGAGAGCAAAACGCTCTGAGCTCTACCTTCCTCTGTTCAAAGAGAGTGACTGCCTCTTGGGGATGCTCTGAGGACTAGATGAGACCGTGCACAAGTGCAGGGCGGCTGGAAACTTCCTTACCCTCATATCCTATTATTTCAATTTCTCTCGCTTCTCAAAAGTACTTGACAGGAAATGAATGTAGGAAGAAATTGAGATGTTTTGGAGATAACAGAGTAAAAGACTCCTCTGTATGATTCAGTCACCCAGCAAAGAGGTAAAAATTGATGTCTTAAATAAAAAAATACTCCAAATTGAAACCTTAGGATGGTATTAGTATGTGCCATCAATTTAATACAAGTCAATAAAGATTCATTTAACACATACTACATGGCAGTCAATTTAGCTGACACCAGAGATACTAAGAAAAACAAATAATTAAAACAGGTTGATTTTTTAAAATCACAAAATAGGGAAAATGAATCAACACAGAAGGAAAGAGAATCCAGAACTCAGTCATACTTATACAAAAGTATAAATCTGATATGTGATAAATAAGAGTTAAAAAAAAGCTTACTTTAATAACCATTGTATCACTCATCATAAATTTGGGAAATGATCTATTTAGATCAATACTCTCTATCATATCATAAAGGAAACTGCACATAGGCTAAGAATTGTATATAAACAGATGAATTATAGGGCAAAATTACCAAAAAAAGTCAGCATAAAGGTTTTGCCAATTTTGAAGCAATAAAGGAAATCATCAAAACCGAAAGGCACAAATAAATATTTTAAGAGTTTTTAAATGATGGAAAATGTTAACTGATACAAAATACCAAGAGAAGGCTGGAGAAATATTTTTATTGAACATGGAAAAGAGTATGCACTGAAGTTACTCATTAGACTGTGTGGATCACAATAAATTGTGGGAAATTCTGAAAGAGATGGGAATATCAGACCATCTGACCTGCCTCTTGAGAAACCTATGTACAGGTCAGGAAGCAACAGTTAGAACTGGACATGGAACAACAGACTGGTTCCAAATAGGAAAAGGAGTACGTCAAGGCTGTATATTGTCACCCTGCTTATTTAACTTCTATGCTGAGTACATCATGAGAAACGCTGGGCTGGAAGAAGCACAAGCTGGAATCAGGATTGCCAGGAGAAATATCAATAACCTCAGATATGCAGATGACACCACCCTTATGGCAGAAAGTGAAGAGGAACTAAAAGCCTCTTGATGAAAGTGAAAGAGGAGAGTGAAAGAGTTGGCTTAAAGCTCAACATTCAGAAAACTAAGATCATGGCATCCAGTCCCATCACTTCATGGGAAATAGATGGGGAAACAGTGTCAGACTTTATTTTTTGGGGCTCCAAAATCACTGCAGATGGTGACTGCAGCCATGAAATTAAAAGACGCTTACTCCTTGAAAGGAAAGTTATGACCAATCTAGATAGTATATTCAAAAGCAGAGACATTACTTTGCCAACAAAGGTCTGTCTAGTCAAGGCTATGGTTTTTCCAGTAGTCGTGTATGGATGTGAGAGTTGGACTATGAAGAAAGCTGAGCGCCGAAGAATTGATACTTTTGAATTGTGGTGTTGGAGACGACTCATGAGAGTCCCTTGGACTGCAAGGAGATCCAACCAGTCCATTCTGAAGGAGATCAGTCCTGGGTATTCATTGGAAGGACTTATGCTAAAGCTGAAACTCCAGTACTTTGGCCACCTCATGCGAAGAGTTGACTCATTGGAAAAGACTCTGATGCTGGGAGGGACTAGGGGCAGGAGGAGAAGGGGACGACAGAGGATGAGATGGCTGCATGGCATCACCGACTCGATGGACATGAGTCTGAGTGAACTCCAGGAGTTGGTGATGGACAGGGAGGTCTGGTGTGCTGCGATTCATGGGGTCTGAAAGAGTCGGACACAATGGAGCAACTGAACTGAACTCATTAGAAACACAGAACAGAATATTAAGATCTCAATATATGAATGAGAAAAGGAAATGAGAACTAATTTATAGAAAAAAACTATAGATAGCTTATAAACTGAAGGAAAAAAAGTTTATAATTAAATATTGGGTTGACCAAAAAGTGCATTTGGATTTTTGAGCAACAAAATAAATGTAGATAAAAGCAACATTGAAGCATGAGTCTACATTGTAACACCAGGAGAGGTTAAGATACAGTGTGATATACAGTGCTAGTCAGGTTATGAGTGACAAGGGAAAGCCCTCCATTACTGGTGGTGATCTGAATCACTGTAACCCATTCTGAAAGTTATATGACAATGTGTCTCACAACCCACAGACACAGTCACACACTATGAGCTAGGTAGTGCCCTCCTGGCAATTTATCCCAAAGAAAGAAATCAGTAAGAAAAATCTATATGATCAATGTTGTTTCAGCTTTGTATAATAATAATCAAGAGTAAATTGAGTGTTCACCCAAAGGGCACAATATAGAAAAATGTGATGATTATGAAAACTTAAGGATACTATGCAGGGCTATAAATGGAGTACAACATTTCAAAATTGTTATCATTATATTGTACACTTGTCATTTTGTATAATATTACACATCAATTATACTTCAATTTTTAAAATTATATTAAAAAAGAATGCTATGCTGATATCAGTGAAGTGAAAAGTGAAGTCACTCAGTCGTGTCCGACTCTTTGTGACCCCAGGGACTGTAGCCTACCAGGCTCCTCTAGTCCATGGGATTTTCCAGGCAACAGTACTGGCGTGGATTGCCATTTCCTTCTCCAGGGGATCTTCCCAACCCAGGGATTGAACCCGGGTGTCCTGCATTGTAGACTGATGCTTTACTGGGATCTTACTGGGATGCATGTGGGATCTTACTTCTCCAATCGGGGGATGAACCTGTGCCCTCTGCAGTGAAGTGAGCTGTCTGAGCCACCAGGCAAGTCCTATGCTGATATTAAACTAAAGATAATAAAAAGTTGATGGGTAGGCCTTCCCTGGTGGCTCAGTGATAAAGAATGCGCCTGTCAATATAAGAGACACCAGTTCGATCCCTGTTTGGGAAAGATCCCATTTGCAACAGAGCAACTTTGTGCCCCACAACCATTGAGCCTGCGCTGGAGAGCCTGGGAGCCTCAACGACTGAAGCCTACACGCCCTAAAGCCTGTGTTCTGCAGCAAGAGAAGCTATCACAATGAGAAGCTTTCACACTGCAACTAGAGAGTAGCCCCCCTGCTCGCCAAAACTAGCAAAAAACCCTTGCAGCAACAAAGACCCAACCCAGCCAAAAATACATTTTTTAAAATAGTTAATGTATAAAAAATGTTTATGACAAAATGACAGAACTGAGAATATGAATTTAATATTGTATCAAGATAATAATTACAATTTATATAGAAGTAATTATCTGTTTTAACAGGAAGAACATACGCAAAAGTATGAATATATTTGTATGAGGGTGACTTCTATTATTATCATTATTTTATTTGTCTACTTTTTGGTCACAGGGCATGTGGGATCTCACTTCCCCAATCGGGGGATGAACCTGTGCCCTCTGCGGTGGAAGTGCGGTCTTAACCACTGGACCACCATTGCAGGTAGATTCTTTACCGTCTGAGCCACCACAGAAGCCAAGAATACTGGAGTGGGTAGCCTATCCCTTCTCCAGGGGCTCTTCCAGACCCAGGAGCTGGGGTCTCCTGCATTGCTGGCAGATTCTTTATCAGCTGAGCTACCAGGGAAGGGTGAGGTGGGAGGAAGTGAAAGTGCTTGAGACAGAGGTAACAGCATTAGCAAGGCCCAGTCTGAGTGACAGCAAGCATGGGAAGCATGCTGAGAACTACTTTTCAGCTTCCTGCTGCTTAAAAAAAAAAAAGCAGGTTATTTTAGTGTCAGAGACAAGATCCACTCCTTTTAATCATTCAGGTATGCTAGAGAAGCCCTTATCTTGAACATTATATTAGGTTGGTCAAAAATTTGTTTGGGTGTTTCCTGTAAGAGGTTACAGTAAAGCCGGAATGAACTTTTGGGCCAACCCAATATTTGGGGGCCCCAGTCTTTGATCCACTTTCACTCCTGTTCGCCTCCTTTCTGCTTCTGTCTCTGTGTTATTTCTTTATTCTTCCTGAAAGTCCTTGCTTTTCATCTCTAACCCCATGTTTACATTTCCTACAGCTACCCCACCATCCTTCAGCCCCCTGTCTAACCCTGGTTTGAAGCAAGGGAAAGAATTTTCTATAATGCTGCTTCCACCGTTAGTGTTGAGTCACCATTTACAGGCAAGGAATGACTCCCTTTTTGCTTAATTTATGACAGATTCTAACAAGACACACACATTTATGGAGGGCTGTAAAGTCAGCTCACCTCCTCCTATTGGTTCATGCGCTCTACTTACCAAAAAACAACCCATGAGATTTACTTTCTAACTCCCTTTGTTTTACATTATTAGTTTAAAAGTCCATGTGGTTTCCACTCGTGAACATGTAGCAAGCTTGGATGCTGTTACCTTTTCCTGGAATGGATTCTGAGGTGTGTAGGGGGAAGTCAGATTGATGCAACTGCTATATATATATATTAAAATCTTGGTATTGTCAAATTTTTTATATCCCAGGAATGAATAAATAATCTTATTTCAAGTGATGAGTTCAAAAAAGTAATAGTATAAAATATAAATGAGGAATTGATTTCCAACAAGAGTATGAAGGCTATTGAGTAGGAAAGAATAATCTTTTGAACAAATGGTACTGGGACAGATAGCTATCCACACGCAAGACAGTGGACTTGGATATCCTACCAGATGTAAAACCTAATTGAAAATAAGTCAAAGACAAATATGAGAGCTAAAATAGAAAACTCTTAGAAGGAACTATGGGTATAAATCTTCAGGACCTTGGATTAGGCAATGGTTTCTCAGATATGACACCAAAAGTACAAAAAAAAAAAAAGAAAAAAATTGGACTTAATCAAAAACTTTGTGTATCAGAGGCCACTATCAAGACACTGAAAAGACAACCCACAGAGTGGGAGAAAACAGTTTTAAGTCACACAGCTGATAGGAGTATCCAGAATATATAAAGAACTCTTAAAAATAAGTTAAAAAAAAAAAGACACAATTTTAAAATGAGTAAAGGACTCGCATAGACATGTCATCAAAGGGAGATCTACAAATAGCCAGTAAGCACCTGACAAGATGCTCAACCTCACTAGTCATTAGAGAGAATACAGTTCAAAACCACAGTGATATACCATTCCATACCCTCTAGGATAGCTGTTCAGTTCAGTCACTCAGTTGTGTCTGACTCTTTGCAATGCCATGAACTGCAGCATGACAAACTTCCCTGTCCATCACCAACTTCTGGAGCTTATTCAAACTCATGTCCATTGAGTCGGTGATGCCATCCAACCATCTCATCATTTGCAAACACCATCCCCTTCTCCTGCCTTCAATATTTCCCAGCATCAGGCTCTTTTCAAATGAGTCAGTTCTCCGCATCAGGTGGCCAAAGTATTGGAGTTTCAGCTTCAGCATCAGTCCTTCCAATGAATATTCAGGACTGATTTCCTTTAGGATGGACTGATTTGATCTCCTTGCTGTCCAAGAGACTCTCAAGAGTCTTCTCCAATGCCACAGTTCAAAAACATCAATTCTTCAGTGCTCAGCTTTCTTTATAGTCCAACTCTCACATCCATGCATGACTACTGGAAAAACCATAGCTTTGACTCTATGGACCTTTGTTGGCAAAGTAATGTCTCTGCTTTTTAATATTCTGCCTAGGTTGGTCATAGCTTTTCTATCAAGAAGCAAGCATCTGTTAATTTCATGGCTGCAGTCACCATCTGCAGTGATTTTGGAGCCCCCAAAATAAAAGTCTGTCACTGTTTCCACTGTTTCCCATCTATTTCCCATGAAGTGATGGGACCGGATGCCATGATCCTAGTTTTCCAAATATTGTGTTTTAAGCCAATTTTTTCACTCTCCTCTTTCACTTTCATCAAGAGGCTTTTCAGTTCTTCTTTGCTTTCTGCCATAAGAGTGGTGTCCTCTGAATATCTGAAGTTATTGATATTTCTCCTCGCAATATTGATTCCAGCTTGTGCTTCAACTAGCCTGGCATTTCACATGATGTACTCTGAAAGTAAATAAAGTTAAATAAGTAAAGTTAAATAAGCAGGGTGACAATATACAGCCTTGATGTACTCTTTTCCTGGTTTGGAACCAGTATGTTGTTCTGTGTCCGGTTCTAACTGTTGCTTCTTGACCTGCATACAGATTTCTCAAGAGGCAGGTAAGGTGGTCTGGTATTCCCAGGATGGCTGTAATAAAAAATAAAATAAAACAACAACAACGAAAAAGAAAGAAAAGAGAAAGCACTGCCAAAGATGTGAAGAGCCTTCATCTATTGCTTGTGGGGCTGCAAAATAATGCAGCTGCTTTGGAAAGGTTTGGCAGTTCCTCAAAATATTAAATATAGAGTTACCATATGACCCACCAATTCCTCTCATAGGAAACATATGTCTACATAGAAACACGTAAACTAATATTCATGACAGCATTATTCATAATAGCTAAAAAGTAGAAACAACCCAAATGCTCATCAACTGATGACTGGATAAACAAAATGTACTGACAAATGCTACAGTGTGGATGAACCTTGCAAATATTGTTACAAAAGGAGCCAGAAACACAAGACCACATACTATATAATTCCATTTATGTGAAATGTCCAGAAGAGGCAAATCCGTAGAGATGAAAGTGGATTAGTGTGGTTCCCTGGTGCTGGGGGAGGAGATGATAGAAGTGATTATATAATTGCTATGGGGTCTCTTTCAAGGATGATAAGATGTTTGGAATTAGTGGAATTGATAGTTTCCCAACACTGTGAATATACTAAAAACCACTGAATTTTACAGTTGAAAATGATTTAAATGGCGACTTTTGTGTCATGTAAATTTTATCTCAAAAAAAAAAAAAAGAATAGAAAGAATGAGGAGGGTCCTTTAGACATCACTGCTCTGGATTTAAGCTGGCATTTGGGACTCCATGGTGACGATATGTGACATAATTCAATTTGGCAAGCACTTTTTATGGTAGCTTCTGGGAGTGGGTGGGAAAAAATATGAATAAAACACAGGCTCTGTCCTCAAGGTGCTCACAGATGGAGGATACCAATGCATACTTTACTAACTAGTCCACAAATCAAAAGACAATAAGCATCTCAGTGGAAAGAGAAATGATTCTGCTGGAATACAAGGGAAGAAATGATTTATTTTGCTTGAAGGAATATTTGGAAAGCTTTGCAAAAAATGAGATATTCGGACTGGGTTTTTAAGGATAAAGTAGATCAGTCCTGGGTGTTCATTGGAAGGACTGATGCTGAGGCTGAAACTCTAATACTTTGGCCACCTCATGTGAAGAGTTGACTCATTGGAAAAGACCCTGATGCTGGGAGGGATTGGGGGCAGGAGGAGAAGGGGACGACAGAGGATGGGATGGCTGGATGGCATCACCGACTTGATGGACATGAGTTTGGGTGAACTCTGGGAGTTGATGATGGACAAGGAGGCCTGGCGTGCTGCGATTCATGGGGTCGCACAGAGTCGGACACAACTAAGTGACTGAACTGAACTGAACTGAGGAATTTGACAAGCAGAAAAAGTGGTACATTCTAGGTAGATGGACCCACCTGAGCAAAGACCTGGAGCTATATGAAGCATTCAAAGACATACAGATGGTATGATTTGAGCTATGGCTTTTCTTAGTATTCTGCCACTGATTTTAAAATTTATGTTTAATTGGAGGATAATTGCTTTATGATATTGTATTGGCTTCTGCCACATAGCAACATGAATCAGCCATAAGTATATATATGTCCCCTCCCTCCTGAGCCTCCCTCCCATCCTTCTAGGTTGTCACAGAGTAACAAACTGAGCTCCCTGTGTTATTCAGCAACTTCCCATCAACTATCTAGTTTACATATGGTAATGTATATGTTCCAATGCTAGTCTCTCAATTCGTCCCTTCCCTTTCTGTGTCCGAAGTCTCTTCTCTATGTTTCTGTGTCTATTCCTATTCTGCAAATAGGCTCATCAATACCATTTTTCTAGATTCCATATATATATATTAATATGTATTGGTTTTCTCTTTCTGACTTTCATGCTGTGTAACAGAGAAGGCAATGGCACCCCACTCCAGTACTCTTCCCTGGAAACTCCCATGGACGGAGGAGCCTGGTAGGCTGCAGTCCATGGGGTCACACAGAGTCGGACATGACTGAGCGACTTCACTTTCACTTTTCACTTTCATCCATTGGAGAAGAAAATGGCAACCCACTCCAATGTTCTTGCCTGGAGAATCCCGGGGACGGGGGAGCTTGGTGGGCTGCCGTCTTTGGGGCTGCACAGAGTCGGACATGACTGAAGCGACTTAGCAGCAGCAGCAGCAGCAGCAACAGGCTCTAGGTTCAACCGCCTCACTAGAACTGACTCACATGTGCTCCTTTTTATGGCTGAGCAATATTCCATGGTATATGAGTCCCGCAGCTTCTTTATCCATTCATCTGTCAGTGAACATCTAGGTTGCTTTCATGTCCTAGCTACAGTAAATAGTGCCGCAATGAACATGGCGGTACATGCGTTTTTTCAATTACTGTTTTCTCAGAGTATACGCTCAGTAGTGGGGTTACTGGGTCATATGGTAGTTTTAGTCCTAGTTTTTTAAGGAATCTCCATACTGTTCTCCATAGTGGCTATATCAACTTACATTCCCACCAACAGTGCAAGAGGGTTCCTGTTTCTCCACACCCTCTCCAGCATTTATTGTTTGTAGATTTTTTGATGATGGCCATTCTGACTGGTGTGGAAGGTGATACCTCATTGTCATTTCGATGTGCATTTCTCTAAGGATGAGCAGCGTTGAACACCTTTTCATGTGCTTATTGTCTGCTGCTGCTTTTTATTAAACATGAAAATCATGTCCACTTTGATCCTTGATTCTTGCCTCACAGAATATGAGCCTTCAGTGTAAAAATAAGAAACAGAAATGTGAAGCTTGAGCCTTGGTGGGGTTTAGTAGGGTCCCAAGTTCCCTAGCTCTCCCCACACCCTGTGGTTGTCTGAGCGCCCAGAACCTACATGGCAGCTGCTGTGCTCCTGCCCCATTTCTCCAATCCAAGAGCCCATGTTGGCTGTGACGACTGGCTCCATCCATCTGCTAGACGGACGAGCCCTTGTTCTATCTTGAATAGTGGCTCCTCCAGCCCAGCCCTGCCTTCTCTCCAGTGTATCCAGAGGAGGAAACCAGGGAGGAGGAAACCAGAGGCCCATCCTACTCCCTCAGGGGAGAGTTATCCCTTCTGGTTCCTTCAGCAGCTGCTTGCTTTGGCTTCTGTTTGAACTGTGAACCCATTGCTTTGAGTGGAAAGTGGGAAAACAAGCAATCTAGAGATGTGCTCTTATAGGAGGAGTTTGGTGCTTAATGAATTATTCAGTGAAGAGGACTAAGCACAAGACATTCTAGAAGGAAAGAAAATATCAATATGGAGCCCTGAGACCCCCAGGGCTTCCCAGGTAAAAAGCTAACAGCATGGTCCTCAGGACTGTGAATGGCTGCTATTTGCTCCCTGAGGCACTAAGCCTGCTTTATTGTGTTTACAACTGCGTGTCTTCAGAGCATAACTGATTCATTGCAAGCCAGAATGCACCGGACAGTGGAGGCGGCTCTGAATAGGCTTTACCCTAAAGCCAGGAATAATTCCCTGTACCAGAGGTCCAGTTTGATGAACTATTCAGTGTTCCCAAGCCTCATATGCTTGGGGGAGATCAGGACACAGAGACATCTGGTCTCGGGCAGCTTTGCTCAGCATAGAATATTGTCCTCCCAGAGGGTGTCTTGTTAGCAGAGGCGGCCAGCGTGCCTTCCTGAGACTGGAGCTCCTGCCCTGTGAGCCCCAGGGAGGGAGTCCCAGGCCAGGTAGTGCTGTAAAAATGCTCCCCCAAAATCCTAAGAAAAAGAAACATGGGCTTAATGCTGACTTCTCCTTGAATGAGATGGTCTTATATATACGTATTATCGTCTTCAGTCCCATTGTCTCCAGCTCTCAGAGGCATGACCGCTCTTACAGCGCAGACAAGGAGCAGGTCTGCGGTGGAAGGGTCACTGCGCTGGTAGGGATGAGGGGAGATGAGGGGAAGCAGGCCTGAATGTCATTACTTGAAAGGGTCAGGGGGGTCAGTGACAGTGGCAAGGAACAGATTTTTCCAGCTGCTTTCAGGCTGAGATTTGCACTGCATAATCTGAATGCTTTTATCTGTTTCTGAAAATAGACAGGAATTTTTTCCACAGCCTGCTCCAATCTGGCCGTGGAGACGTGAGGGGGGACGGCTGGGAGACAGCTCTATGTGGTCCAGTAAGTACATTTTGTGACCCACCCCCCCCGCCCCCCAACTAGCCCTCTTCCATACTGATTCTCTGAGTCACGTGATCTTAACATCCCTGAAGTAGGGAGTCAGAGATGCTGGAAATACTTTCCATAAACTTTGCATATCTACTGATACAGTGAGTTATCATTTCTTACTATTGGTGCTTTAGTTGCTAAGTTGTGTCTGACTCTTGTGACCCTGTGGACTGTAACCCGCCAGGCTCCTCTGTCCATGGGATTTTCCAGGCAAGAATACTGGTGTGGGTTGCCATTTCCTTCTTCAGGAGATCTTACGGACCCAGAATTGAACCCGGGTCTCCTGCTTTGCAGGAGGACTCTTTACCAACTGAGCTACAATTACTTAAATATTAATATATAGCCTGAATGGTCTTGGTAGAGTCAGAAGTACCTGTTCGGAGGAATGGTCACTTGAGTCTTTACAGAATGACCTACATTGGAAGCATAAACAGGGCAGAAAGAAGAAAATGGTTTGATCAGAAATTATAGTTTACGGTTGTTAGCAATGCCACAAACCATTGTCTCCACCTTTGTCCTGAATTTAGACTACAAAGAAGCATTGCAAATTATCTACAAAGATCTTCTGGAAAGTTCACTCTGGATTAAATCAGACTCCATCTCTCAGCATCTGGTCCCTCTCATCTCAGATCAAAAGGATCTTGAACCTTCTAAAGTGAACTGCTGTCAAGCAAACAGCAGGGGAATCTCTACTATTATTTACATAGCATTTTCCTTTTTTTTCTCCCCCTCAGTTATGTATTGGTTTCTCCCTGTTATCAGTCTGTCTTATAAATTAGGCAAACTGAGACAGGCAAAAAAATGAAACAATGTTTAGGGTCAGGTAAAGTCAGAGGTGGAACTGGGCATAACAGGACAGCCTTTGAACCTGCAGATCAATGTGTCTAGACACAGCCTCAACTTATTCCAACAGTCGTGTGCAATTGCATTCACCCACCTACCAAGAATGAGAAGTTATCTGTGATGAGCTTGCAGTGAAGGATGTCAATTTCATTGGTTTTTCAACCTGGCAAGTTTCTTGGACCCAAAAAACAGTGGTGCCAGTCTTTGAGGCTGGAACTTATTTGCAAGTTTCCTCTCAAGTAAACCTTATTGTGAATGCGAGAGAAGCATGCCAGATTATCCTGGAAGGCTGCCTATGTCCTGTGTCTCTGGGACTCCCTTGCTGTCCTTACGACCAAAGTGCCACATGGCTAAGTCAGGTGTGTGAGGAGGAAAGAAGATGAGCAGAGGTGTGAGTTCTAGAGGATCTGCAGGCTGAGTCTCTCCTGCACAACTGAATGCTCCACGCAGCAGCTGCAGTCTGTGCATCAGGGTCTTGATAATGTGTTCATTCAGTTCCAGACCCTGCTGAGGATCAAGTGGAACATCTCCTCTGTCGGCCCTCAGGAACCCCCCATCTGGCACTGCAGTGTTTATTTCTGCATGTGTAGGAAGGCGATCTCAACCTGCCGTGTATAACGCTGTGTGTCTCCCAGTTTCGTTAGCCACCTGCTCATAAAAGAGAAGGAAGCATGGGCAGACAGAGAGATCCGAGGGAAAAGGTCAACAGTCACCAGGGAGAGGGACGGGAAAGATGAAAAAAGAAAGCTGGAGAAGAACATAATGGAGAGGTAGGTGATAGGTTTTGAAAGAACCAGGGCAAGCCAAAGGGAAAAGGGGAAAAGCTTTAGCAGGAAGAATGCAGCATACAGGGGCACCTCTGCCTCCCACATCACAAAGCTCATGATGGAGCTGGACAAATAGCCTAACCCTCCCAGGGACTTCCAAGCATGATCACACACAGGGCTTCAAAGGAAGAAAGAGCAGAGGTTAGTTGGTTTCAGGTCCTTGGAAAAGAAGTAGGCTGGCATCTGACTCATCCTACTCTGTTCCAAGCTCCCAGAACACACAGATGAGGTCATCTGAGTATCACTTGTAAAAAGGTTGATTTGGTGGCATATTGGGACGGCTGCTTTATTAACATTATTCCTTGCTTTTCCTTGCACAGTTTTGAGGTGGGTAGCACTGCAGTTCTTTTACAATAATAAATAATTTATGGACAGGAAAAATGAATTTCAGGTCACAATGGATATAAGCTGGTGGAAGAGCTGGGATGGGGTACCTGGCTTCCAAGGCAGTACTACTTCCTCCCCACCTGCTGCCTGTTTGTGCAGCTGATCCATCTCGATTGTCCTCAGACACAGTCAAGTGCATTTTCTCCTGCTATATTACCAACTGGATGGTACTTCTTTGTGATAACTCCTCAGAGGAAAAGATACAGGTTAAAAATAAATGAACTAGCTGCGTGTCTCCTTATTCCTCCCCATCCTCTGACCACCCCTGGTCATGGTGCAAAGCAGAGAACCCTCCCTCTCCTGGGTGCTGTTGGAGGCAGCAGAGAGACTTCTGCCTACAAGCTAGTGGCTCCCTCAAGCCTTGACCTGACTTCCTGGGACACGGCTGCAAGGACTTGTCATGGTGGGATGCTTTCTCCAGCAGCGTTGGCTTGTGGAAAGCCACCCCATGACCGTGCCGGAAGTCAGCTAAACTCTCTGCCAGTAAGAAGGTCCAAAACCAGCCAGAACCTCAGGGATATCTGAGCTATTAAGGGAAAGTGGATCAACTCCGAGGCCCCGTGAGGCCCATGTAGGATAAACGACATTACTGCGGACTGCACGGTGTATCTGAAGAGCCTCATGGAGAAAAGGAAGAGAGAGACAGCCTCCTCCTAGGCAGTTCACGTTGGTCAGCATTAGGACAGGCCAGGTTAGGCATCTCTTTTAGGGCAGAGGTGGCAGTCAGGAGAGCAGGACATTTAAGGAGAGAGGAGACTGATTGGAACTGAGCAGAAAGACAGCCTGGGACTTCTCCTGGGCACAGTCTTCCCTAGGGGCTGAGTTCAAAGCAGGCCTCCTCTTCCCTTCAGCTGGAGAGAGTGAGACGGCCAGGAATGGGGGGAAGCTAAGGGAAGCCACTTTTCTGTTCCTTATGCAAAGGCTCTCTCTCTACGCCCAGGTGAGAGTTTGTATTTTAGGAACATGGGTGCTGAGGTGCTGACTGGGGCAGAACCCATTTCCTAGATGCCCCTGTGCAGAGGGCCCCGATGCCCCGGGCATGGATGTCTTCTTCCTCTGGGCATGGGTGCCTTCATGTTGGCCAGATGTTTTCAAGGCTGTGATAGCAAAGCCAAGGGCACCAACAGGCTGCCAACATCCTGTCAAGCCTAGGACTCAGGCTGCTTTGCCCTCTACCTGGGTGGGGGAGGGGGTAGGAGAGTCCTGTACACATATGAAAGGGCAGGTCAGACCTCCATGGGGCTGGCCGGGGAGGGAGGCAGTTCTGAGACAGCCAAGGGCCTTTCTTCTCCCTTGACAACCCCCCACCCAGGATCACCTCCTGCTCAGTCTCCCCTTCATGCTCACATGAGAAGCCAGGCTCAGGGGTGCACTTTGGGAAGAAGGCTGCCTGCCCACCAGTCCTCTTTTTCCTACACACGCATATACACACACACACACACCTGCAAGATCTCCACTCTTGACTGACTCTATGAGCCCAGCCTCATCTCCCTGCACGGCAGGGCCCTTGGAGCCCAGCGCCAAGCCCGTAGTGTGTGCTCTAAAAATAGCTGTGTCCGACGTGATGGATGGGGAGGCTTTGCTCTCCTTTTCCTGCCTCTGCGCTGGGGTCTGAATCATGTTGGGAAATGACACTCTGTTAACACAGGCACTTCTGCTTCCTCCCATGCTCTCTTCCCATCCGGTGGGGGCCCTGGCCTGGGGCTGACTTTCAATGTTTAAAGCCTCTCTAGGGGTTCCATTCAAGACCCTGATCCATCCACTGACATTAAGGAAAGCTGTGGATAGAAAAGGAGAGAAGCATCCTGTATCTCCCCAGGGATGCTCAGGATGAGTTGAGGTACAGATATGGCCCCACCTGACTCCTTCAAAAGAGGCCCAGAGCACCAGATGCTCAGGTCCATAGTGCCTCCCATTCCCAGGGTCAGGAGCTGCCTCAGCCTGGCCCCTGGCAGAGGCAGCCACTCAGTAAGGACTACAGAAAGGCAAGTGAGAGAGGCCTAGACAGATGACCCCTTAGCCACCTCTCCATTAGAGAGGGGCTCTGATGCCACCTGCACCCAGGCTTGTTGAGGACCTGACTTAGCCATGCAGGGGAAGCATTTTTGGAAACCTATTTTAAAACTTCCCCAATTCAAGGCAGTTTGAGCTCTCTTGACCTTGTTCTAAGTTCTGCGGGGCTGCAGATCCTGCTCAGCTTATCTTTGCTTCCCCAGAAACCCAACCACGGTGCCCAGCTCAGAACAGGTATTTGAGAAGTTTGTTTTGGCTTCAAAGGAATAAATAGCGCCTAGAGGGTCTCAGTGGGAGAACCTGAGTCATTTACCTTTGAAAGAACAAAGTTAGGGCCTCTGGTCTGGAGAGATTCTATGAAGCCCACATCAGAGTCCAGGAGAAAGATCATTTCCTACAGCCTAACTTGAGCCTCGCTTCCATCCTAGCTCCGTGCCACTTGGGAGCCTGTGATTCTCCAGAGCAAAGGATCTGACAGCTTATCCCCCAGACAGAAACCAGGTCCTCCTGTGGAGCCGCTGTTCTGGCCCGTAAGTCTCACTTCTATTTTCCTGCATGGATTTGTACAGGATCTTGGTTAATGGAACCTGTTTTAAATGATCTTTTTGACCCCCTATTGGATGGATCCCTTTAACCTTTAACCAGTTCTCAAAAAGACAGAAGCTTTGGACTTAAGCAGTAAACCCACAATCAGAAGTCAAGGAAATCCACATTTCTCAGTCACAGGAGTTTCACTGTTCGTTGTTGGATTAGGGCAGGATGTAACCAGCACTCAGTTATGTGTTACCCACAGACCCCCATGTGCTCATCTCTCCCATCTACGTGTCTGCACATGTGCAGGGCACTGGGGACAGGTCTTGGCAGCCGCCTGCCTGTTCCCTCCCCTGGAATCATACACGTGCCTACCCTGGAAGGAGGTAGGGAACATGTGGGTCTGAGAGCATAAGTCCACACTCCTGAGGAGGCTGGGAGACGTTCCTGAGCTGGCAGCGAGAGGTGGCAGCCAACAGGCCCACAGCAGCTGGCAGATGCTGCCAAACATGTGGGAACCCAGGAAGCAGAGGTTCACATGAGCAAGAGGTCAAGATGGGAGGCTCTCTAGGGCAGAGGGAGAGACAGACACCACGGGAGACTCTCAGATCGTAAAAGGGGAGTGTGAAGACACACACCCTCTGGGGGCCAGAGATTGATGGAGAAAGGGAGGGAACTGGGGCATGGGAAGGAGCAGAACTTGGCTCCAGCTGGGGCTCCACCACCAGCTCTCGAGGCGACTTTAGGTGTCTTCATTGGTAAAATGAGAAGGCAGGATTGCTCTCCAGTTCTGTGATGCTGACACACTTCTGTATTCACAGATATGGGAGGAATTTTCAACAGAAGGAAGAGAAAAGCTGCTGTGGCTCACCTGCCTGGCTGGTGGTGGAATGGCCCAGGAGGCTCCTAAATAGAAAGCATTGCTTTGCCTTTTCAATTTCTTGACTCTTTCCCTGTAACTTTTTGTAATGGGTCAAAGGCACTCATTCTTAGAGGACCTGGACTCCATCTTGGTGGTTAGAGCACCATTAAATTCTACCCAACACCTTCCCCAGTCCTCTTCCTCTTCTCTGCCTAGCTTCCCATAAACTGTTTTTTCCCCTGACTTCCTTGGCTGCTGCTTGAGTGGGGAGCCTTCTCTTTGGATTCTCTTGGCCTTCAGTAGAGGTCAGTTTGGATCTGACTTCAGAAGGTCCCCAGACTCCTTGAGGGCGCTCTGCCCAGCCCTCCCCCTACAGGAACTTCTTATAGGTGTGTTCTTAGTTTGAGGCATCTCTTCCCCAAGTCAGCTTCTCTGAGGCTCTTCATGTCCTTGCTTGCTCTCCAAACTTTTTTCGTAACCACTCCCTGAAGACCTTCCCTGAGTCAACTCCTTCTCACAACTGACCTTCCCAATATTTCTTGTTTGGACATATGACTCATTGTATCTCTTCCTTTTTGGTCTTGCCTCTTCTCTAAGACTTTCATTTTCTATTTTTACTCTAGCTCTTACAGTGATCATCAGAGATTAAAATACAGTGTCTCACCGAGGTATCACCAAGGAAAAAGAGATCATGCAGACCTAAACAGCCCTGCCCAACATAGTTACTACAATGGAGAAAAGGTTTCTGCACCATCCCAAGAGGCTGGGGAACCTTATCCCTGTGGGTTAGGATGGTTAATAGACCTCAGGGATGTTTTTAGAGTGGAGCCAAAGTTCACTTTCAGTATATTTATAGAGGTCACTGGAAATCTCCAGTGCTGATAACTGCAAAGCATTTGCACGCAGTACTCGCCTGCTTTTGCTAAATCCTCTCCATTTGTAGGAGTAACTCCCTTGCTGAGGGTTAACTGCTCAGGAGGCTTTTGATCTGCCTGTGAGAATGCAACCCAAGTCGATCCAGCAGGCAGTCCAGTCAGTTAGCTATCTCCTTTTCTTCTCTGCTTCTAGATGACATCCAAACAGCCTTGTTCTGATGATTCCCAGAAAGTAACTATTCTAAAATTAAAAAGCAAGAAACTCTTTGCAAAAACAAAAAAAAAATTTTTTAAATAAAACTTAGGTCCTGTAACTTAGCCTTTCCCTCCATGAGGTAGACTTCTAGGAGAGCTGGTTTTACTGCCATAAAGATAAATGAAAAGCCAAGTGGGTGTGAGAGCACCTCCCCGGGCTACGGCTGGTGACTTGACAAGTCATTTATTCCAGGGCACAGGCTGGCTTCCTGCCAGGCCCTCCAGCATAAGCCCAGCCAAAGAGAAAGCAGAATGAGGTGGCTGACCCCCGGCAAGGGTCCTCTGCTTCCAGTGAGGGCCTTCCAGCATCTGGTGGATGTGCACAATTAGTAATGCTTTTGAGGATAATGACTTGGTCTCATGGAAAAAGGAGAACTGGTCCAAGATAATGTCTGGTAAACTCTGACATTCCACCCTGAAGTGATCGTACACTCATGTAGAATCACTAAACAGCTGCATGATCATATTACAGACCCTTCTTCAAGAGCCAGCTCGTCATTGAATCCATCCCCAAATTCCAGATTTTCTCAAACAAAAGGAGCCCTGATGTGGAAGGAGCTGCAATCAGCCAGATGGAAGAGAGGTGTGGAATGCCAAGATTGGAAGTACCCTGTAAGATGTTTTGGCTCAGTTCCCTTCATTTTGTACATGAAAAAAACTGAGGTCCAAAGAAGAGAAGAGATTTCCCCAAGTGGAAGAACCCAGACAAGAGAATGGAACTCTTGAAACACAGAACCCCAAGATTAAGGTGCCCATTCACCTCTTAGGGATGGACAGACCTCCTTGACCCCACTTCTTATAGAATCTCTGAGGGTGAGAGTCTAGGCCAGACGTGGTAGTGATGGAATCTCTTTAGTGAAAAGAAATGAAGTTGTATCGAGAGAGGCTGCCAAAAGGAGAAACCTCGCAGCTGTAGGGAGGAGAGGGTGAGGAGGTGGTGGCAAAACCCAGGTTTTACTAAACCATACGTTCTAAGTGAAGCTAGTCTGGGCTGCTGCTGAGAACCTGCATCATGGAGGTGTTTCCAGAGGACCAAACAGAAAAGAGCAAATCATGTCACTCACTCAGTAGCAAGTCTTAAGTACCTACTTTGTATAGGACCCTTTGTGCCAGATACTACAAGATTAAAGGTGAAGTGTCGCAGAGAGTAGTGGTTCCAAGAGCCAGTCTCGTGTTCACTAATGACAGCGGTTTTACAGATACATACGCACATATGCACATACAAACTCACGCTCATGAAGGCATGGAGCCTTTCATAATGCTCAATCTGTTCTCCTTCTTTTGAGATCATGTCCTGTCTTTTGCCTATTGTTAATAAAACTTTTTCACTTCTTAACAATAGCTTCTCAATAAAATGCTGGCAACCCAACTGAGGTTCTCTTGAGTATTTTTGAATCTGCATTGGTTGATGAAATCCAAAAGTCTGGCAACCATGGCCGTGGCTGAAAGGACATGGGCTCCAGGGACAGATCGACATGGATTGAAATCAGGGTTCAGCTATTTATTCACTATGTGACCTTGGGAAAGCTTCTTAACACTCAGAGTTCAAGTTTCCTTCCTATGATATACAAAGTCCCCAGAATAGTAGGGACTTCCTATGGAAGTACTCACAAAAGTTACTGCCCATCTCTCAGAAATATTTCATGTGTATGTGCCCCTATGTTGTATGAAGTGCTATGTGGGAAATGAGAGATCTTCAATAGCCTCTGCTCTCAAAGACTTTAAAATGTTGCTGGTGAGACAGTCTACCTCACCAGAAATTGGGGGAGAGATGTGAAGGTTAGCATATCTTTCTCCTGCTCCTGAACAATTTCTTTGGTCTGGTAACAGTGACAGAATTTTCAGATATTGCTTTCCACAGTTCACATTATATTGTTTTTCCATGGCTGGTTTCAGTTTATACTAAGGCTCCCTCAAAACTCATAAAGTTCCCTTTAAAACCTCATAAAATTTCACCTGTGGATGTTTATTGCCCACAGGATGTGAGCTATGTCCGTTTGGTTTTGATAGATTTACCATTATTAAACTTGGGCCCCTGTTTCCCACCAGCTTTATGAAGATAGCTGCCTTCTAATTTAGCATAGGGGGCTCTCCCGCTTTGTCCCTCAGTGAGGAAATATTTCAGCTCCCTAGAACTGAGTTTGGCTCATGGGCAATGATTCTTACCCCCAGACTCCTAAGGTCCAGGAGTTTGCTCCAGCTCTGGGTAGTGAATGTTCTTCATGAAGTTCGCCAAGCTTTCCCCACCCTCTCCAGGCAATTCTCAGATGCCACTCCCCAAAGTTCATCTACTAGTGTTCATGCACTGACCCAGGGACTGGCATTTGAAATATGAAAAGAAAGTTAAAGATGTTCTTGCTAAAGCCACGGGCAATTCTCAAGTGCATAAAAATATTCCAAAGTAATTGCTTTGGATTCACCTCCCTGGGACATTCATTCATTGGCTATAGTCTTATATGACAGTCCTATAAACATTTGCAGAAAGATATCATGTCTCTCTTTTAACCTCTTTCACAGGCCAAATGCCACTGACTTTAAGGACCTGGTTTCCCGTTGTCGTGCCGGTGAGTCTTCTTTGGGGTTTCCCTTTGGGTATGTGTCTGATTCACACTGGAGTTAAGAAGCATCGTTGAGTGGTATATTTAAGTCTCCATGGCTCAAGATCCTTGTTCCCAAGATATAGAATGGACCTGGATATATGGAGGCAGTTTAGGGTTGACCAAAGGTTTCTCAAGGTTCACACTAAATTCAGGCCCTGGCCAACTAAAGGCCAACTCTGAAAAGTCCAAATAGACAGAGTCCCAGACCAGAGAATCCAGAACAATCTGGAAGTCTAGGCCACGGAGTCAAAATCAAAGAAAGAGTCTAGTGATACCCACCGGGATAATGTGGGAGGAGGAAGTAGTCACCTGCGACTGAAGGTAACTCTAGTCCCTACGCCTGGATATGATTGACACGTGGGAGGCTTGGGGAGGGGAAGCTGGAGGAGCATCTGAGTCAAGAATTTTTATTTAACTCTGAGCTTCAACAGAAGATAGGGCTAAAGCTGCCGACCTATCCCTTGTCTGAATTATAAGGATTCCTTTGCTCGGAAGGGCAGACACCCAGCTAATCTTGTCTTAAGCACAAAGATTCCTGTAACTGCAAAGTACTGGTACTGAGGGCAGCTTCTGCTTCAGGGACTGTTGGACCCAGGTGACTTCACCTCTCAGCTCTAAGTTGATGTCCCTCTCAGGCAGATGTTCCCAAATGGTAGCTGCTAGCAGCTTTCATTCACCTCCTCTCAGCTTCAAATTCAGCTGAAAATGAGCTTATATTTCCTAAGAATTTTAATACAAAATCCCAGAACTGGGTCATGTGCACATTTCTAGAAAGAGGTGGATGTCAACTATGTAAGGCAGAGAATGATGGAGGGGTGATTTCCCAGAATTCCGGGGAAGCATAGCTGATAGACGTCTACCACTCCGGCTTAGCTTTGGGTCTGGGGATACTGCCCAGGATGGGAAAATGGGAACAGCTGGCAGTGACAATGGGTTAAAGGTATCTGCAGCTGGAAGGCCTCCTTTATCAAAACTTAACCCAGCATTTCAGAATCATCCAACTAGTGAGGGGCACAAAGGGAACAATTTCCTTATTCCAACTCCTTTAACAAAAATCCAGGTCTGAATTACACATGCCCTTCTGAGGCTTTAATACTTCTTCTGGACACTCAGGTAACACCCCTAAATCCCCTGCACATGAATTGTCATTAAAGTATTCCACCCCTACCCTTTCTCAGCCGGGGTGCTGTACCTTCAGGATTTTACTTTTAGTTCAATCCCTTTCCAACATCAGGGGACATTTTCTGAGGTGAATAAAGAACATTTTAAGCAAGCCTGCTTCCCTTCATCTTTCTCTTTCTCTGGAAATAATCACAACAAAGCCTCACCATAATTTTAAAATTCAAGACTTGGCTCAGTTTAGTAAGCCAGGGTCTGACTTGGACCTCAATGCCAACATGGAACTCAGCTCAGCCTGGAACCCTGCTGAGTTGTTTATCTTCCTGATCTCAATCTCAACACTCTCTCTTGAAGGCTTTCTGGGGGAATGGCACTGCTCAGAGTGGGGGCTTCTAGGAGAAACAGTGATTTCTTCTCACTTTCCCCTCCGGGCATACCGCCTTCCTCTTTTTAGAAAGCAAGAATCCTTATCCTTCCCTGTCCTCCATTTCAACTCTTTCATTCAAGCTGGAAACGTTCCTGATGAAGTAAACTCAGAAGTGACAATCATATATGGGTCCATTCCTCTACCTCCTCCTACTCTTGGCTACCCCCAGGCTAGAGAGTCTGGAAAGCCTCAAATGATTCAGAAAGTGAGCTGAATGGGTTCTTCATGCTTCACATTTGGTGCCAGGAAGCAGAGCAGTGGCTGATGCAAGAATTGGACAGAGTAGGAGTTAAGCTTTAAAAAAAGATAAAAAGAACTCAACCATAACCAAGGACTCCCACACAGAGTACTTAGAAGGAGTGCTCAGCAGGGGACCATGCATGGCTTTGGAGCTTTAGTTGATGCTGGAACACAGTGAAGGCAGGGCTCTGCCTGCAGGGTGTGCTGGGTCGGTGCTACAGGATCCCCTCTCTGGGCCTGGGGCCATAGAAAAGGAAGTGGCACCATCAGGCCATTGGGGCAGTTGGGATGGGGCTCAGCAAAATTCTGGGGTATGGACAAGTGTCACTTATCAGGTCCACAGCTGACAAGCAGGCAGCTAGCTTTAGGGCAGTGACTTGCATCCATGCTGGTCATCAGCACGCTCAATGGATGTGTACATCTCAGTGCTGATGGCGGCCTATAGGCATGGTCTTTGGAAGTGTTTCACCCCCGTCAGTGGAAAAGACGACTGGGTCACTGCTGACTCCACCTGTTTCCTTGAACCTGCCAGGACCACGTTCTCCATCCTAGCCACTGGTCTTCTGCTCATCGCCCTCCCATGCAGCTCCCCACCCTGGGGAACTTCTCTGGTTTCACTGGGAGCAGGGGCTAAAGTGGAGTGGTCAGGTTCTTCCTAGTCAATGATGAGCACAAACTCTCCATCCTGTTTCCTTCAAGGATACCCTCTTTGATGCCATGAGCCTTTCCTTTTTCAATAAAACTCTCATATAAATATTAATAGAACAACTAGGTTTTCAAAAAATTTTAATTTGTAAGTAAAAAAAGAAACATTGGCTTTTCCCCCTTGCATTGTTGTTTGAGCAATCATAATTATCTCCCAAATGACAAAGATATCTCAAGGAGGATTCAGACTGAGAAAATGAAGACAAGAAAATCATGACGACTGATGTTTCGCTCTCATTGGTTCTTTGCAACCAAATAATCTGGTAGCAGAAAACTAACCTCCACAGATAATCTTTTCTTTTTTTTACAACTATATTGTTGTGATGTCTGTCACATATGATACAATTCACTCATCTAAAGTATGTGATTCAATAAGTTTTTGTTTTATCATATTTACAGACTTGTCATAAGTAATCTTTCAATACAAACAGTGCTTTAGGAGAGTAACTCCTGGGCCAATGGTACACATTTTTTTTTAGAGTCTACAAAAAGTCCAACTCAACATACTAAACTGCCCCACATATTAATAAAATCCAGTCCAAGTATATTTTCAGGCATAGACACAAACTCAGGATTAGGGGAAGAGGGAATACATACTCTTTAATGAGCCCATTCCCTGACACAGATTCTAGTATGTTATCATTACAAGAAGATTTTCCCTCTAGCAGAAGATATTATCCCCTTTTCCAAATGAACTTAAGGCCACTCAGCTAAAAAAATAAAGAAATAAAATGAAGTCATTTATGGCTAGTAAGTGGCAGAGTTGGAGATTTTAATGCAAGTCTATATGAATCCCAAAGAAGGGCATTGCCAAAGAATGTTCAAACTACCATACAACGGGGCTCATTTCACATGCTAGCAAGGTAATGTTCAAAATCCTTCAAGCTAGGCCTTAGCAATACATGAACAGAGAATTTCCAGATGTGTAAGCTGGATTTAGAAAAGGCAGAGGAATCAGAGATCAAATTGCCAACATCTGTTGGATCACAGAGAAAGCAAGAAAATTCCAGAAAAACAACCACTTCTGCTTCATTGACTACGCCAAAGCCTTTGATTGTGTGGATCACTACAGACTGGAAAATTCCTCAAGAGATGGGAATACCATTCTACTTTACCTGCCTCCTGAGAAACCTATACTCAGGTCAAGAACAACAGTTAGAACTGGACATGGAACAACAGACTGGTTCCAAATTGGGAAAGGAGTACATCAAGGCTGATACTGTCACTGTGCTTTATTTAACTTATATGCAGAGCACATCATGTGAAATGCTGGACTGGATGAAGCACAAACTGGAATCAAGATTGACGGGAGGACTATCAATAACCTCAGATGTGCAGATGACACCACTCTAAAGGGAGAAAGTGAAGAGGAGGTAAAGAGCCTCTTGATGAAGGTGAAAGAGGAGAGTGAAAAAGCTGGCTTGAAACTCAGCATTCAAAAAACTAAGATCATGGCATCTGGTCCCATCACTTCATGGCAAATAGATGGTGAAAAAAATGGAAAGTCTACTTTTTGTAGACTTTATTTTCTTGGGCTCCAAAAGCACTACAGACAGTGACTGCAGCCATGAAATTAAAAGACTCTTGCTCATTTGAAGAAAAGCTATGACAAATGTAGATAGCATATTAGAAAGCAGAGACATTAATTTGCTGACAAAGTCCTGTACAGTGAAAGCTGTGGTTTTTCCAGTAGTCATGTACTGATATGAGAGCTGTGCTATAAAGAAGGCTAAGAGCTGAAGGATTGATGCTTTCAAACTGTAGTGCTGGAGAAGACCTGGAGAAGACTCCTGAGAGTCCCTTGAATAGCAAGGAGACCAAACCAGTCAATCCTGAAGGAAATCAGTCCTGAATATTCATTGGAAGGACTGATGCAGAAGCTGAAGTTCCAATATTGTGGTCACCTGATGGAAAGAGCCAACTCATTGGAAAAGACCCTGATCCTGGTTGACCCTGACTGAGGACAGGAGGAGAAGGGGGTAACAGAGAATGAGATAGTTGGATGGCATCACTGACTCAGTAGATATGAGTTTGAGCAAATTCTGAGAGATAGTGAAGGATAGGGAAGCCTGGTGTGTTGCAGTCCATGGGGTCACAAAGAGTTGGACATGACTGAGTGAACAACAATGACAGCTGTATATTATCACCCTGCTTATTTAACTTCTATGCAGAGCACTTCATGAGAAACGCTGGGCTGGAAGAAGCGCAAGCTGGAATCAAGATTGCCGGGAGAAATATCAACAACCCCAGATACGCAGACCATACCAGCTAAAGGCAGAAAGTGAAGAGGAACTAAGGAGCCTCCTGATGAAGGTGAAAGAGGAGAGTGAAAAATCTGGCTTAAAACTCAACATTTGAAAAACAAAGATCATGGCATCCAGTCCCATCACTTCATGGCAAATGGTGCGGCAACAATGGAAGTAGTGACAGACTTTGATTTTCCTGGTCTCCAAAATCACGCTTCCAAACTCCGCAGCCCATGGGGTTGCAGAGTTGGACACAACTGAACAACTACAACATGAATCCAAGGGCATTCTATCCACAGCAACTCCTCCTGCCTCACGACAGCCTCCGAGGCCAAAGGATAGCATGAGAGCTGTTTTAGAAAAGTTTCTGAACTTCGCCACTATTCAGGGACCCCCTCAGAGGAATTACATATCATTTGCTCCCAGGGTCACCTGAGCAGCTGAACCCCATGAGGAAGCTGTCCACTGGCCAGAGCAGATTTTTCTGGGAAGCCGGCAAACCTAAACCTGCAGGACCCTTTAAGGTCCAGTAGCTACTGCTGCATTTGTGATTGTATAGCCTTTATTTCTGAGAGGATCCCCCAGGTGACATGAACTTCAAACTCCATCAGCGCTGGATCCATCCCCATCCAGAGCTCCTTTCTTCTCTCGCAGGCAGGACTCCTCCCTCCCTATTCCTGGGGCAGCTATTCTTTCCTAAGTGTCCAAATGCCAGGTTTCTTGGTCCTGAGTGTGCCCACCCCTTATTTGTCACCTTAACCATCATCTTCTGCACCTCAAAGCACTGTTCCCCAGGAGGGAAGACTGGGTGTTTTGGGTCTCCAACGGTGTTCAAACGTTTCGGGAAGCCAAGAGGGAGAAGCACATTATCAGTCATCAGACCTCAAAGGTCAATTGAAATGTCAACTGGAGCCTCACAGGGCTGCATTGTACCTGCTCTTGTGGGGACGCTGAGTGCTGTACTCCTCAGAAGCCTGCCTGGCAAACACATTCATCTATGATTAATTAGAACATGGAGAAACAAAGTCATCTTAATGGATCATTTAAAAAAGTCATTTAATTGCCTGGAGACCAAATCTTTTAAAAGCAAATGTTTGGGCAGAGGCTCTTGGAAACAAAACATTGAGAATCACTCCTTTAAACCGTCCGTCTTCGGAACGATCAGCCTCTTCACCAGCAGAACAGATCCCATATCCAGGAGCAAGCAGTTCTTAGCATGTTAGGTAAGATGGGGCAGAAAACACACACCCTTGCTGCAGGACAGTCTCTCCCAGTGCGGGGCTCTCAGAAGGCTCTCTTGGAGGGAGACTGATGGGTTTTATTTGAAGGAAGTGATGGCTCCTGCAAAACCCTTTCTGTTACCCTGGACTCTGCTCACACAGCCTGACTCTCCAGGTGGTAGGAGAGGCTGTCTGCATGTGGCATATGGTTTAAGAATAGTTCATCTTTTGAAAAAACTCCCGTCTAGCCTCCCTCTCAGCCCCACGTAATCTACTCTGGAAATGTTCATTGGCTAGAAGAAAAGAGCAAGAGAAGAAAAGGAGAGGAGCAAAGACTAAGAAAGCGTGATAATGAAAAGCAAAGAAGAAAAGTGAGGCAGGAAGATAGAAGAGGGACGCAGAGTTAGATGAGAAAAGGGAAAAGGGGAGTATGATCAGTCCCACCTTAAATCAATAAGGTCAGTGAGAGAGCTATGGCCCCAACGCCAATGGCATCCTTTGCAAACCCTCAGGGAAGGAGAATGTGCCTTCCCTAAAATGTACACTGCCTCCTCCTTCCCAGGACTTCTCTCCCCAGGACTTCTCCCTGCACCCCCTTCATTCCTAGAACCCACTTCTCCAACACACAATGCTTGTTTCTTCCAGCCAATTTGGGGGAGTCCTGTGAGATGACTCTGGTTTTTCAGGATCACGATGGGATTTTGCAAAACCCAAACAACACATAGTGGAGACATAGCTCAACTAATTCCTCAGATACCACCACCTGGGGTAAATGAGGGCCAGCTGTTGAACAGCTGGACCGCATCAGCACTCAGCACCAGAGGTGAAGCAGAGCAGTAATTCAGCCAGATAAAGAGGAACCTCCCAGGCAAGACAAGCACAGTGGGAGCCTGGCAGAGCCTGGCGGAGCATCAACGCAGACCCTTGGCCTGGCTTTTCTTCGACTTTCCAGTTGTATTGCAAATACACTCATATAAAAATAAGTACCACTCTACTTTCGTATAACACTTTATAATTTAAGCATTTCCCATGCATTGTCTCATTGGATCCCTCAGCGTTTAAAATTGTTTAAAAATTAGCTAATGTCAGATGTATTTATAATTCTCCCCACCCAACCTACATATTTCCACAAACATTGTCTCTCACTTTCTAATAAATACAGCACATGCAAAAAAAAAAAAATCCTTTCACCTTTTTCTCTGTTTTTTCCTAAAGCAGTCTTTCCTCCTCTGGCCAGTTCTCTTGACACCGTAATTACCGGGTTTTGCAATTTTGCTTTCCTGTCTACATCTCCAAGATTGTAAGCCTTTTGTTCCTTTTTCCACTTACCTTTGGAAAAGGCTTGTTCTTTGCACCTGTGGCTTACCCCTTTACCTCCTCTTCCCACACTCATTTAACCATCTGTCTTCAAATTCCTTCTTGACCAGAGGGGAATTAGAGGCACAAAAATAGGTGCTGCTGAATCACCTCCTACCTACATCCTCTCCCTGTGGCTGCCTTCTGCCCCTAAGCATCATATTATCTTGAATACAGTGCTTCCATCACTAGCCAGGTGACCTTGAGAA
Organism: Ovis aries; assembly: GCF_016772045.2. NCBI lineage: Eukaryota > Metazoa > Chordata > Mammalia > Artiodactyla > Bovidae > Ovis > Ovis aries. The sequence goes on along the minus strand of NC_056056.1, from coordinate 37,238,112 downwards.
AGTTATATAACTTCTCTGAGTCTCAATCCCATAACTGTAAATCAGGATACTAGGAGGCCTGAACTAACATTGTTGAGGCTTAAAGGGATAATGATGCTTGGGTACCATAGCGCCTCGTGCCTGGCACAGCATGGGTGCCTATGAATGTCAGTTCCTAAGCCCACCATTGCACTTTCCCCCCTTTCCTCACTAACCAGGAGCATAGTATCATGAGAGGAACACTTGCTGTGGAATCACAAGACCTATGTTTAATTCCAGCTTTTGCCTCCTTGGACAGACGTTCATTCTGGTCTCATTTGGCATATGCATAAAATGAGAATACTAAAAGTCTCCTATATCCATCAATCAACATGGTTGTAAGGATCAAACAGAAAGAGTATAAAAATGCTTTTGTAACTAAAATACCAGCCAGCACAATTATTACTGATAAGACATTCCTAGCATAACATTGTTTGGTCCTATTTTTAAAAATTTCCTGTCACCTTCTATGTAGCTTTCAAAAATAGCAATAAAATACAAATATGAAATGTATCACTTGACCATTTTTAAGTGTCCCGTTCAGTAGTGCTAAGTATATTTCACACTGTTGTAGAACCAGTCTGCAGAATTCTTCCTGGACCCTTAGGGGAGAACTCCTGTTACGTTACAAAAACGTTGATGGTGAAGAGCCAGGGACCCTGCAATCTGATTGTCTGAGCTTGGATTCTGGTTCTATATGACCATGGTCAAATTATTCTGTCTCAGCTTTCTTATCGTTAGAATGGAAATAGTCTTTGCCACAGAGAGTTTTTGTGGGGATATTACAATTGGGAACAATGGAAAAGGAATTTCCTCCCAGAAAGCAGATCTAGGACCTGCCAGATGGGTTTTACTTTACTGCCAGGCCAGGAAGTTTTCCCTGTTCCTGTTCAGTAGGATTTGACATATTCTATGGTGCAATGTGCATTTGGTACTTTCCCTTTTTGTGAGTTGTGCTGGGGTTTTTATTGTGGTTATTGTTTTCTTCCTTACCTCTGAACATCAGGTATAGGCAGGCAGATGAACTGTCTTTTCAATTTAGCAGACTGTAGTCCTGAGAGGCACACACAGGCCGATAGGGAACCCTGCACAGTAACCAGAAATCCTAGACTTTGAACTGGACAAAACTTTGGGTTTTCTTCCTTAGTGATGGGTGGGTTGCGGGGTGGGGGGTGTGTGTGAGGATATGCAAAAGAATAGGAACTCTTGGGTTCTGAAGAGCCAAAGAAGTAATTATGACAGATATCATTCAGTAGCTTATGAGTATTCATTTTAAATTACCTTCTCTTGTTGTTTTCCCAGTGTAAAGACACAGTTCTCCATTTCCCAGTTGCCTTACTACTGAGGGTGATGTATAATGCAGTCTGGTCAATGAAATGTAGGTGAGTCCACTGGAAAAGTCTTTAGCTTCCTGAATGAAAGCACAAAGACTTGTAAGCAGAAAGCCCTTCATCCTTTTTTTCCCCCTCTTCTTTCCTTAAACATGGATGCAAGGCTACAACCTCATGGCTGTAGGCAACAAGCAAGAAGATGAAAGCCCGGAAGCCAAGTTGAAGGTAAGGGAAGAAGGTGCCCAAGTGTTCCCAGTGGAAGGATTGAGCAACTGCTTCCCCGACCCTATGTCTCCAGTACATGAAATGTGAACTTCCTACTTGTTTAGGCCATAGCTGATTTTCTTTTTTTTTCCCCCTTTCTTTTAAAAATTCATTGTAATACTAGCTTATATAGGAGCAGGGGTGCTAAACTTTTAAAAAATTTAGTAACTATTCCCTGAGAACGGGGTCCCTTCAAGCACTTGGGGATGTGGAAGGAGTTATCTATTTGTGCAATGAAGAACTTAGGTAATTCTGGACCTGAACCAGAGAGCATTTGGTTCACACAGGGGCTGTGAGCTTTAGATGAGGATGAGAAGTTTGTCTCTCATGCAAGAGTTAATTTGAGGACTAGAGGCTCCTTGGAGGATGGCCTGTGTGATCCCTTTGAGGCTAGGCTCAAGGCACAGTGTAGAACAATAGATTCGCAAAATAACATTCCGGCTGACCAATCCTGATTGCACTTCTGGAAGGTATGGCATGATGGAGAGCTGTGGATACTAAGATCGTGCATGCTCGTTAAACTAATCCTTAGTTACCTATGCTGATGATTACTGCATTTGTGAGTATTGGGGGAGTGAGGTTTGGGTTTCCTTTTCCAAAATATTCTTCTTTATAGGTTTTAACTTGAAAGGTGTCCATTGTTTCTCTTTGCACAATGAGAAAAATCCATGTACTGAAGATAGGCACAGTGCTGCTGATGGCCCTCTCAGGCAGAGAAGTGGGGAGAAGCCAGCTAAGTTAGAGTAGAGACTTGGAAACTCTAAGGATAGGAAGGCTGCTGAGATTCTGCATTCATCTCAGGTTTTCACCAGTGTTCCTTCCTTGAACCATTGATTTCCCTCCCACCAGCTGTACATTAACGCCACTTGGCTGCACCTGTTGGTCATCTTACCATTTTTCCATATTTCACTACATTTGTGGGAAATTGTGTGGTCCCTAGCAGTGAGGTTACAGAACTCTGGGGCATGGCCCTCTCACCAGCCTGATGGTCACTGATTGCCTGAGCACTGATGTCTGTTGTGACCACTCTCAGGGATGATCCTTGAGGGGCTCTTGGGAGGCAGGCTACATTCTGGACCTCTCCTTCTGGTGTGTCACTTTCCATCTTTCTCTTTGTCCTTTTTCTTGCCTAACCTTCTCTATAGTCACTCATCTCCATGGCCATGTTTATGGAAACTTTCCTCATTTATCCTTTGATTTTTGCTATTTTTGTTTCTCTTTCTTCACCTTTACAGGGGAAACTCGCTCTGCATTGATCATTCCTGAGTAAGAGAAGAGCTATTCTGTTATTTAAAGTCCTTGGCCTGGTGCCTCCCTTTGAGCATTTTTAAAATTTATTTTTAACATGTCCTACTTCTTCGTGGCATCTTGAAAAGGGAGCAAGTCTCCTCTCCCCTTAATGATCCCTTTTATAGTTCTACTTTCTTCCTGTTCCAGTAGGAATTTGCATATGCTCTATTTGATCTTGCCAAGTTTCCAAGATTTTGAGAATACCATTTTGATCAGGAGAGAGATGAGCCATGTGACTTTGGGTCAATCACTTGGCTCTGTGCATCTCTGCTTTTCCATTTTAATAAAGGAATGAACATACTTTACTGAAAGGCAGTGATGGATAAGCTAACTTCTCAAGCATCTTTTCTGCTTTAAGTCCCAGACTTCTATTGATTAGAAAAGAGATGGCTTTTGTTTCATAATAACTTTTATTTTTTATGATTATCCTGTCCTTTTTATGACCTATTTCTCACTTTTAGTAAGTTTATGCCAGATCACTAGGATAATGAACCTACTGTACCACTTAAAGTATTCAAATATTTTGATTATTATTATCTATCTTTGTTCCATTGGTAGTGCATGTAACTAATGAGCCTTAAATTCTGCATCCCTAAAAATTATCACATAGATTATGACCAGGCTATGCCTCCCCTTTGTCACTCTACATTCCCCTATAAGATTATATTAGGAACTCAATAAAAAGTTAGATATGTAGCTTTACCATGTCCTTTTTAATGGCTGCATAATATTCAACTGTATGGACATACCATAATCTAATCTAATCAATCTCCTAAAAATGAGATAATCAGGTTGCTTTCAGTTTTTTTTGCTATCATAAATAATACTGCAATGAATGTACTTGTACATATGTATTCATGCAATTATTTCTGTAAGCATTTTCTAAGATACAGAATCACTGCTTGTAGAATATGTTCACTCTTGGTTTAATAGCAATGAGTCTAAAGTCTTTACATCCATATATTATTTTTTAATATCTCTCCCTTTTCTTCATGACAACTGAATTATTGTCTATTTAAAATATGGCATTGTCCTGAAATAGATATGTCCTTCCTTTGATAAAAATTCTATTTCTGGAAGTTTATTTGAGGATGAACACAGAGATCTGCTATAAGGGCTTGAACAAAATTGTCATCATATTAGTAGGTACTTAGTATGTGCCAGGAATTGTACAAAGAGTTTAAAATATATCATTTCACTTAATTCTAACAAGAGGTTTTAGTGTAGATACTATTATTAAACTCATTCCACAAATGAAGAAACTGAGCCTTAAAGAGATTAACTTTCCCAAAGATACACAGTCAACATTCAAGGAATCTGGGAGCAGAACTTGTCACTGGAACCCACAGGTTTCAACATGAACTCCTTATATCACAGTATATAATAAAGAAATGTTGGGAATAGACTATCCAAAAATAAAGGAATGGTAAAATAAGTATGAATATTTACACAATAAATATTATTATATGTAGCCATTTAAATTGTTACTCAAATTTATTTATTGTTACCTATATGACAATATATTCTTGACATGGTTACTTAATAAGACATACTGTGAAACAGCATGAAGATGAGCCCATATATGTTTTTTTAAAAAGGTGAGTGAATTTAGTTCCTTCAAAATGTACAGAAGAGTTTGAAGAATGCGAGAGTGTCTTTGGCTTGATAGGATTGACAGTATTTTTATATAATCATTTAGATTTGTTTATTTCTTCTTTTTTTTCTATAATGACGTATATTACTTTTGTAATAAGGTTAAAATAAAGGCTTTAAAATAATAAAAAAAGATTCAGTTTTGTTATAGAGATGTTTTTGTGTTTACATATTGCAGAAAGAGATATTGTTGAAATGGGTTTAAATTTCTAATAAATCTATTTCACTGGTTTGATATTTTAGCTTGTTTCAGGTATCACTTGTAAATTGATATAAAATAATCAACTTTGCTCATTTTGAGAAAGTCATGAATATTTGCATGTCTGTCTTTTTACTTTCCCTTTCACCCTTTTACTTCCTTTCACATTCATTCATTTTTCCTACCAGCTCCCATAGCTTTTGAAAATCCACATTCCTCTCACAGCTTTATCTCTACCTTTGGAGATGCCGGGCTCTAATACACCTTTAGCTTAACACCCCTGTCTCCTGACCCTGTAGATTTCGTAGGGAACCTCTGTATTCATTTTGTAGGAAGCTAGTCACAACAACTATACATATTTAACTAGGGTTTTACAGTTTAAGAGTGTTTTGCATCATAATCTTGTTTGCTTTTTCCTGTAGGTCCTTACGGCTTCCCAGGTGGTGCTAGAGGTAAAGAATCCACCCACCAATGCAAGAGACGCAGATTCAATCCCTGAGTCAGGAAGATTCCCTGGAGTAGGAAATGGCACTCCACTCCAGTATTCTTGCCTGGAAAATTCCACAGGCAGAAGAGTTTGGGAGGTTACCATCTATGGGGCTGAAAAAAGTTGGACATAATTGAGCAGATGAGCACATAGGTCTTTATAGGAAGTAAGGAAAACCTTATGAACCCTATTTTGCAGAAGAGAAAACTGAGCTTTACCAACTTTGATTTCACTAAAGTCACACATCTAGCAAGCAGTAATGCTGGAAGTAAAACCTAGTCTTTGGTTCCAAGGTACTGTTTCTTTCTACATCCTATATCTCTGAATGGAGTTATCAATGGCCACCAGCTAGATAGCAACTATTCCCTAGATCTGAAGTCTTAAACCTTAACTGGGTGAGCAGATCTTTTTAACATCCAAAATGAGACCCAGGCAGTGAAGCCAAGCAAGGTAGCAATGGGTTAAAAGGCCACTCTTATTCCAGACACAGGGCAGGCACAGAGCTATCCATGGTCCTGAGATCACTGCCCTGAGTTCATGCTGACCTCTTGGGCTCTAGGCCATCCAATTTGTTCATTACTTATCCTTATGGCATCACTTATTCATTTGAATCTCATTGACCATTCTGTCTCACATTTCCTCTATTTCTCTCCCTGTAGGTCTCAGCAATGTCTGCTAGTCCAGGGTTCCATGAAAACCTTTCCCTGTGTGATTGCCATCCTTGAATCCAGGAGTATACTTGATAAATAATAACTTTATCTATTCATCTTCATCCTTAAAAAATGAAAATCAACCTGCAGGAAAATTTCTCTTTATCCTTCCTCATTATTTATGCCATTCATTCCCTATGTACCTGCTTTCAGTCTTGCTCTACCAAAACTTGCATTTAAGGTCTTTTTCTCCTTCAGGTCTTTTTTTTTTTTTTCCTTTTCCTCTTAAATTTGCTTTGCTTCTCGGCTTTATGCAATGTTTTAATTTCTACTGCCAGTTCCAACTTCTGGGTTCTTGGTTCCATCAGTAGTTAACTAACATGCTTCTTAAATTTACTTTGTCTTATCTGGCTCAGCGTTTCTCAAAGAATGGCTAGAGTATTTCTGAATCAAAATGATCTGTGGTTATCACTAACATTTAGATTTCTGGGCTTTCTCTCTGCCTGATTCTCTCCTTTGGCTAGGGGCCCTTCTCCTTCTGGTTTCCTTTCTTATCAACGGGGAAACCCCCATCTCCAAAGTCCTGACCAGCAAACAAGAAAGTGGATCTGAGTGCTGCCTCTCAAGACCACACACAGTCTTTGCTACCAGTAGCTGTTCCTACTCTGCCACCCTCTGCCCCCAGAGGACTGTGTATGGCTTGTGACCACACTATGATCTCCTATATACCCCTTCCTGTTCCTCCTTCCCTCTCATCCTTCTCTTTGTCCTCCACCTCACCCCTACTTTTCCTTATTCTTCTTTTTGGGTAGTCTATTTGAACTGCTCTGGCACTTTTTATAGCTCTAGTGTTTAAAGAGTTCCAGTATTACTATGGTATTTCCTCACTCCTCTGTTTTGTTATTTCTGGGGGATGTATGTTTTTAGTCTGAGAAGATACCATTTGCAAGACTAAGCTAGTTTGGTTCTGATGATGAAGATTTGAGAGAAGTGAAATATACATTATCATTCTTTTGTTGCATGGAAACTGAGACCTAGAAAGCTTTACGTTCAAGATCAGTGGCAGAAGTAATACTAGAAACATGGTCTAAAGACTTTTCTATAACAATTTCATTCCACAAATACGTCCTGAGTCTCTGCTATGGGCAAAACATTGAATCAGCCACTAGAGATGTAAACATAGAGAAAAACTTCCCTCTCTGGTTTCATGAACCTTTCAGTGGTCATAAAGAAGCTAAGAAATGCCCAAATAACACAGCACCAGGAGGTGTGTGCAATGCTTCAAGCTCTTATACATTTGCTTGTGAAATGTGAGAACCTACAGGAATGAGGAAATGCTTGTATTCCTTTAACTAGGAGGGAAGGAGAGATGGCACAGGGAGGAATTCTTGAGCATATCAAGTTTCATATGGGGATTAAAAGCCATGTGAGAATTTCCAGTAGGAGAACACCGCACAACTGAAGAATGCCCTAGGGATTTCAAGCTTGGAGTTGAGAGATTTGAGAAGTAAGTTTAGGAACATAACTGAGGCCACATCATTGAAGGACTTCAATCTCAAACTAACTTGCAGGTGGGTGGGGGAAGTCTTCAACTCTTATCATGAGACCAGGCTGCCTTCACACATACATGGGACAGACATGGAATTCAGACTGTCATTTTATAAATAATAGCAGAGAATCAGGCACAGGAAATACAGACCCATAATGGAGAATGAGTCAAATGTGCCTGAGCAAGGTGGTGGCCACCATTCTGAGTATCAGTGGGGAATCAACACTCTAAGAGCAGCTCCGGTGAGGGCAGGCCCTCCCTCTCAAAGACAGAATGACACAAGCTGCCCAGGGCAGGTGTGGGCTTTCTGATGAGTGTGGAGAAAGGTGATGCTTAAGAACAAGGCAAAGAGCTGACTTTTCTAAAGCATGTATTAGCATGTGGCTAAAAATAGCCACCTGTTCCAGGTCGGATTCCAAATTGGAAGAGCTCTTCACATATTAAAAAAGCATCTGTCTCCCAGTAGTCATGGCAACAGGCATCCCTGAATAAATGTGGAGAGATGTTTTTGGAAGGGGGCTGGGAAAGGAAGTGGACATGACAGCCTCTGGATAAGAGGTGAGTCTTTCTGTTCTTCCCTGAGTTGAAGCCTCATCTTGCTTTCCTACTTCTTAGCCCTTCTAATTTTGCACAGCCCTTGGTTTTTCTTTGAAGAAATACCTTCTATAGTCAGTGCCTGTCCAGTGGGCTGGACAGGGATGGGAGATGGAGAGAAGGGTCAGACATCCCACTGGCATGAAGAGATGGGATGGGAGGCCAAGCTGCTTGGGCTCAGAATCTCATGTATGCTATATTGTTTGGCTGTTTGCATATTTATTTCCTTTGTCAACGATCCCCATAAAATATATGTGTCACTTCATGCTAACTATATTAAGCGCCAAGGGTCTGCTTGTTTCTTTTGCTTTGTATCCTTTGTCAACTCCTTGAGGGCAAGGAGTCCTCTTTCTAATTCCACTCATAGCATGAAAACGCTCCTCCAATCTATCCATGTTGCTTGTACTATACAGCAGCAGAATATTCTCTTAGGACTCAGAGCGCTGCCCCATAACTGTAGGTAGCTCTCCGCCTGTCAACTCCAGAATCCCCAGTTCTCACAAGTGGAGGAAATGTGTTAAGCAGGACTCTGTTGTACAGATCCTCCTTGAAGACAACGGTAAATGATAAATGAGACCACTCCAAACCATTGTTCATAATAAACGCTCTTAAGTGTGTGAATAAATATAAATGACTAAAGAAGCTTGGGATGAACCTGGTGATGAGGGCAGAAATGTAAGGATGAAAAAAAGCCAGAACCCCCTGAGCATGTTCCCAGGCGACTGCTTGAATAAAGCAGACATTTAGTCTCTGCAGAGAGGATTAAAATTGGATTACTAGTCAGGTGAGGAGTCAGCATATGTTTTCGAGGACATGCAGGAGCTGCTGTGGCATGCATGAGATCTTCACTGGGCAAAATCTGCAAACTGTCATCTAGATTCCTCTAGGAAGAACTCTCCACAGGCACATAGGTCTAGATCCTGGATAATAAGGCTGCTGAGAGTTTCTTCCCCTGGTATTCTCTGCCTTGCCCTATTTCTTACCTGATGATGAAAATATAATATTTTTTTAGTACCTGTCCCCTGCGGTGCATGCAGGTCCAGGCTCAGCAGGCATGGGACAATTCGTTCATTGACTCATTCAACTAATCCCGCCTGAGAGCTACTGTGCGCTGGGTCCCTGTCCTCACGGACCTTGGGTTAGGAAAATGATGGGACATCACTATTATTGTGACGATGGCTTCTGATGGTGATGATAATCACCCCAACTATGGCAAGAACACTGCACAAGGCACCCTGTTTAGTGCTTAAGTGTATTAACTATGTTTTCCTATTTTCTCTATTCCTGATGCTCTAGCATGTGGGGCCCATATCCTGGAGAGACTGCCCTTCCCAGAGACAGGAAATGACTCCCCCATGAATGTGCCTTTCCTATGAAAACCTACCTCTCCAGAGCCCAGAGCTGCCCACTGCCTCCTTTACGGAGCTCTCACAGGTTGACCACTATCCTCTACCATAATCCCTTGAGGGTCAAGGTACCAGGCAACTTGGAACAGTCCCTACACCCGTGACCCCCATGAAATTATTCAGATGAGTCCATCCTAGACCTGTGTGGCCAGCTGACCCTGTCTCACCCATTTCTTCCCAGGAAAACAGCAATAAAGGCTCTTTGCCAGGATTTTCCCTCACTCCTTCTGCATCTTGACCAACTCTGGCACTTCCCTGTGTGGTCCCGCATGGCACGGAGTGGCCCTCCCTCTTGAGAACTGTAACAAACTATCTCTTCATCAGCAATTGTCTCCCAGTCTGTTGGCCTCATTATACTAGAATAATAATAAAACCTACATTTTAAAACTATATGAGCTCAAATTCTGGAGTCAGTTCTCCTGGATTCAATCTCATCGCCAACATTTACTGGCTGTGGGACACAGCCTCAACTTTTCCTCTCTACAAGAGAAACAATAATATCTAACCTGTTGGGCTATTAGGAGGTTTCAATGAGATCATTCATACAAAGCACTTAACCTCCAGTAACTGCCATATGTAAATGCTAAATAAACATGAGATCTAGATTTATATTTGGGAGGAGAAAGGATGCAGGGCCCACATCTTTTTGAAGTCTACAATCAGGTGGAGCTTTCTAGAATCTCCAGAGTCTCCCTATTCACTCTCTTATTTGGTCCTGATAGCTCTGAGAAAGTGGATGGGTAGGTGGGGCACCTGTGTTTCACAGACAAGGAAATTGAGACTAAAAGAGCACTAGCTAGTCAATGAAAAAGGTTGGACTAGGATCCAGCTCTCATGACAACTAGCTCTTTCTCCCAGGCCAGATGTGGCATAGATGAGGACTTGGCAGTCAGACAGACCAGGCTTAGAAGCCAGCTCCACCACTTCTTAACCCTGTGCATGCTGTGGCAGGCTGGAGGTCACTAGGCTTCCATTTTATTAACTGTCGAAAAGGGGAAAATAACTTTTTCCCTCATAGCTTGAGACTTTTTAAAAAGAATTGAATCAAAGCTGGTTCAGGCAGGGGGAAATGAGCACTCTCCTATATGCTAAGAGCTCTCTTATTTTCCCAACAAAGAAAATCTCTAATACAGGAAATAGCTTTATGCACAGGGCTGTTCATCACAACATCACTATCTAAATATAATTTGAAAGCAAATGATGAATTCAATAACAGGGAAATGGATAAATTGTAGTATATCCACAGGATGGGATAATATACAGCCATTAAAAGCAATGTTTGCAAAGTTTATGACAAAACTGTATTTACTGTTAGGTCAATAAATCATGTCTCATGTTGTTTCATTTTCATCAGATGAAAACACAAAGATCAAAGTAACACAAAGATTAGAGAGGGAATCAGGTTGACAAACCTTGCTGGGAAAACAACAGTGTCCCCATTCATTCCCGTTTCCCAGCGGCAACTGTTTTCACTCCTTGAGCTGATTATTCGGTATTTTTTTTTAACGTCCGAATAATAATATTTTATTGTTCTTTCTTGACTTTTTTAAACTGAAAAAAAAAAGAGGCCAGAAAGAGACAAAATCTCCCTCAGCTTCTTTTCTCGATTTCACTTTGCTGGAATGATTTCTTCCCAAAGTGCCCATCCTTCAGGAATGGCATATGTGTTCCCACTCTACCATATAAAATGTGCAGGTAAGAGGCAAGCATTTCTGTCCTAGTGTTTGCAAAGTATGAAGTAACAAGGGAGATATGTTTCTATTTTAATATTGAGTGAAAAAGGATTTCCCTTACTGTGGTTCCAATTAGGCATACATGGATAAAGAGACCAGAGGGAAATAACCACTATAATATTGAAGGTAGTTTCTGGATGTGAGAATTATGAGTAATGTTTTTCTTTTTTTCATAGTTTGTGAAATTTCTATAATGATCATTCCTTTAAAAAATTGCAGATAAAACTCTTTAGTTCTAAAAAGATAAAAATCCAGTTTACTTCTTGTAATTGTTATAAGGCCATACTCACACGGAGCCTGTTGCATATTAACTGGGGACCCTGTAAATGGTAATTTCCCCTCCTCTGGCCATTTCTTTGGCCTTTGATCCTTGTGAAATGGGTGCAGCCACTATGGAGAATAGTGTGAAGGTTCCTTACAAAACGAAACTAGAACTACCATACGACCTAGCAATCTACTCCTAGACTACATTCAGAAAAGACAAAAATGCTAATTTGAAAAGATACATCCTCCCAATGCTCACAGCAGCACTTTTTGCAATAGCCAAGACATGGAAGCAACCTAAATGTCCATCAATAGATGAACGGACAAAGAAGATATGGTCTATATACACAATGGAATGTTACTCAGCCACAGAAAAGAATGAAATGATGCCATTTACAGCAGCATGGATGCAACTAGAGATTATCAGTGAGTTAGAAAGAGACAGACAAATATCATATGACATCACTTATATGCGGTATCTTTTAAGAAAATGATACAAATGAACTTATTTGCAAAAAGGGTATAGACTTATAGAAAACCAATTTATGGTTACAAAAGGGGAAAGTGGGCGATAGATAAATTGGCAATTTGAGATTAACAGATACAATCTACTATGCATAACCTAGATAACAACCCAGACATACTATATAGCACAAGGAACTATATTCAGTATTTTGTAATAACCTATAATGGAAAAGAATCTGAAAAAGAATATGTGTGTTTATAGACATATATACAATTGAATCACTTTGCTGTATACCTAAAACAATGTAAATCAACTATACTTCAATAAGAAAGGAATCAATATAAAACAGAAAATTTAATAATCTTTTCTCTTTAAAAACAGATAAGAAAGAAAACTCAGAAAGACGTTAGTGTCTAGGTTAAGGCCGTGGTCAACAGAAGGCCTTGGCCACCCAGATCCAGATCCTCTCCAGCCCCCTGGTGACTCAGCCCTGGGCAGACAGCTGAGGAGGGAGGAACGGGCCTGGGAGGCAAGAACCGTGTAGGCTGGGGAAGGGCTCAGGTCTGTGGGGGATGCGATTGCCTGAGGATGGGGTGCCTGGAAAGCAGTGCCAAGGAATTTAGCACTAACAAGGCTCCTCAGACCCCAGGGAGGAAAGAGGGAGCTGAGTGTCTCAGTTTGGTTTCCCCCAGAAGCAAACCCTGAAGCAAGAATTCAAGGGCAAGGAGCCCATCTAGCAAGTGCAGGAAACACTGACCAGAGCTGAGGAAGTGGGACAGGGGCAGGGGCAGGGGCAGCCAACCAAGGTGTCATAATAAGCAGTTACTACTGTGGTCAATCAGAGCATAACCATATGGGGAATTCTGGGAAACGGTGTGGAGCACACACCTGCCCCTGTCCTGCCTGAGGGGTGAGAATCCTGGGCCATCATACACAGTCGCCTTCTGTCACTGGTTGAGGGCTGCTCCTGGGGCACGTTGATTCCCTGCCATGATCAGCCTGGTGTGCATGGCCAGGGCAGCTTTCTGTGGATTCTGAAAATCTTAAGTGAATCACAGCTACTGACAGTTGGCAATTTGGAGGAGTGCACTGACATGGTAAGGCCAAGGGGTGGGCTCTGCTGCCCTTGGGTGGAAGGTACCACTTCCTATCCAGGGCTTAGTCAAAGTTGCTTGTCCTCTCTCTGTAGAATAGCCCTGTTATTCATTATCCCAAGTAGGCGACTTACACAGGGAAAGGGGACACTATTAAACTTGATGCTGAGACAACAGGCATAAACGGGGACAGTCTGAGCACATCAGGTCTAGTCACACCATCTCCCTGGATCTGGGACCATAAACTCTCTCCCTTTTGCTTTTACATAAGCAAATTCCTCAGTGACAAAAACCATTGAGGGATAGGGTGGCTAAAGTGTTAACTATGTTGTTGGATATATAACAAAGAGGAGGCGAGATGTTAGAGAGTCATTCATTGACTCATTCACTCCCTCCTTCATCAAACACTAAGAACCTTCTCTGTCCCGAGTGCTGCTCTAGACTCGAGGGCCACGAAGATGATGAGGACAGCATCCTTGTGGGGTGAAGGAAAGTTTTTGCTTTTTAAAGGATGGGAAAGTCTTAATGTTGAAATAGTTGTGAAATTCTGTGCCTGTCATCTGCATATTCAGATCTGTAAGTTCATGCTTATACCTTCAGTTCCAATCCAATACCGCACGGTTCATTCTGGCTCTTCCCTTTCCTTGTTTGTAACTCTTTTCTCCAACAGTGAGGAACATTGCTCTCATTATGTGCAGTATATTTACACTTGCTCACTTCGAGTAAACCTGTAAAGGGATTTCAGAGTTGCTGCTCATACTCTTGTGAGAAATGAATCTACTTGTTAGAGGATGATATCTGTATATAGTACTTTTTGGTTTAGCCTTAGAATATATAGCTGAATATTGGTTTTCAAATTACTTAGGATGGTTATTTTCTTCCCCATCATTTCCACATGGTTATATATCCATTTCAATAGTGTTAGTTTCATTTATTACTGTCAGTATCCCATTTGGGGTTCTGTCAACACCCTCCTGGTTGATACTCTTTCTGTATTACTGGTGGGCATGTGAAACATTACGATGGTTCTAAGAGTCAGAACCATATAAAAAGGATCTCTCAGAGAACTGCCACTCCCGCATCAAACCAAATTCTCTACTCCCTCTCCCTGAGGGGAGTGGGGAGTATTAAACTTGTGTATATACTGAGGACCAGGACCTCAAAGAGATGGAGAGTATAAGCTGCAGTTGAGAGAAAAGGGTGCATAATGGAGAAAGTCACCTATGAAAGAAGGCATAGCAAGGGGAAATGGGGTCATTTTAGAAGTTAGAAGGATTTTGTGTTTGGTGATGTTTCTTTTCTCAGTAAAAAGAGGGGGAGAGATCCTCTCCTGAGAACAAAGGTGGGGAGAGGAAGGCACAGTAGAAAGAAGGTGGCTGTGAGCGGCAGAGCAGGGGGCGAGGACGGCTGCTGTCGGGGTCTAAGAAGTGGCCCTGTACGGGATGTGGAGGAGGAGGCTTGTGGGAATGGCTAGTGAGAGGCTAGGTCCCGTGGTGCAGGCTGGATCAGAATGGAATAAGACGGAGGTGGGGGAGATTAAAAGACCAGGTCTAGTGGGAAGAATGAAAGGTGTGGTTGAAGAGATGGATGTTTTCTTTTTAATACTAGGGGTAGAGCAGCTCAGAATGAGGACAAAATCCAGTCAACACAAATTAAGTATATATTCTGTGCCAGACATTGCATTTAGTTTGGGGACATAGCGACACTTTCCTGCAACTAACAGTCCATTCTATTACTATTCATGGAGTCCCAACTATGTGCCACGTGTTGTATTAAGTCTTTAATCCCACAGCACCCACTGGTACTGGTTCTAATATCACCTTATATAGAGGCATATAATGGTGCTTTGACTTGCTCAGGGTTATACAACTGGCAAATGGTAGAACCAGGATTCAAATTAAGGCAGACTGGCTCCTGAGTGCTCACTGTGAACGAGAGTGCTGAAGTGTGGAGGTGGACTCAGATGCCCAAGGTGGAGATGCAGGTGTCTGTCAACTGGGACAGCAGGGAATTAGGAAAGCCAACCATGTGGATGCAGAGATCAGCCAGGATGAGGCAGGAACTGCGGCAAAGAGGAAGACTATAGTCAGGGGTCAGCTGAGGGGGTCGTGGTCTTCCATATTCCTTCCTCCACAGTCCTCTCAGCCCTGAGGATAAGTCCATCCCTAGCTGAAGCCCTACCCACAGAATCCAGTAATTCTCAGACTCATCTTTGGGGCCTCTTAGTCCTGGTGTCCCTCAGACCTGGTCCCCCTACTTGTTGGATTCAGGTTGACTCCAGCCCTCTGTAGGCATGGGAGCAGTTTCAGGGTCAGCAAATGGCAACAGCGACTGAAGCAGTTCTCAAGTTGGTCTCCTAGTTCAGACCTGGACTTGCTGGCAACCCACGTCAGTGTTCTTGCCTGGAGAATCCCAGGGACGGAGGAGCCTAGTGGGCTGCCGTCTATGGGGTCGCACAGAGTCGGACATGATTAAAGCGACTTAGCAGCAGCAGCAGCCACCATCTGGATCTACTTCAACTCGTGGGTGCGAGCTTTCCTGCTCTGGCCCTGAGTGTCACCTGAATGCTGAATGGGGACTCCCTGAGGCTGTATGAGTGTCTCAGAGTGAAAGGTTTAGAAAAAACAGACCTAGACAATGGTGTATGAGCCTATAGATTGGACACTGTCTCTTTGGAGAGCCCCATGATGAGACCCTGGGAAGGAAGGTTACCACTGATGCCTCATTTCCCTCACTTTGGGGCCATCCTCCCCCCTTTCTGAGCATCTGGGCTGGTTCGTATACCCTAGTGCCTCAACCCAGGTGAGGCCACGTTTCCTGCATCTGCCTTACATGTTCCATAAACCTGCCTTCCTCTGTGCTTCTAGGTTTGCCCTGCCTGGATCTTAGCTTTCCCTCACATGGGTCAGCGCAAACATTCCTCGCTCCACAAAACCGCTCCTGGCCTGTACCAGGACTGGATGCACCTACTGTGCGCTTTCCAGTGCGTGGAACTTCTCTGTCCTCTCCCTTATCAGTCTCCATTGTAATCCCTGGGCAGAGGTCCTTCTTTTCCACCAGGCTGAAAGCTGCTCTAGGGCGGGGCCTGGGTGTCTTTCTCACCATCATTTCCCCAGCACTCCATACATGGAGGCTCAGCACACTTTGACAGATGAACACATTGCATGTATGTATGTGTTTGTGAGGAGGACTTAGGGTGTGAGTTTCTGGAATTCTGAGTGGAACTCTGCCAGCTGACGGTTCCCCTGATCCCTATATTTTTCTCCCTGGGTTTACAGGGTTTGGGCAGGCAAAAGCTCTATGTAGGAAAGCTCTCTCTACAGGAGGCACCCCTTTCTCTTGTCACTAACCTTAAACCTTAAGCACCCCCACACTCTAGTCATCTCCAGCCCTGGCCTTTGTTTCAAATCTTTTGATCACACAATACTTTACCTAACTTACTGGCCCTTTCCATTGCTCAAAGAAGTAGAAATGAAGACTAAGTAATTAACAGAGGACCAGATCTCTTCCCTAGCTTCCCCTTTCATGAACAAGATAGCATCCAAAGAAAGATTATGAGGAGTCAGCAAGCCCACATACAAGCCTGCACACGGTGGGGTGGGAGGGTGCGGGTGGGGATGGCAACCACTTTGACCCCCAGCTCAATAATTCACTGAGATTACTTCCCTGCTTCTCTTCAAGCAGAATCTTCAGAGGTGGTTTTGGGGGAATGCCGAGTCCTCCATCTCCCCAGATTGCCAGCATTCTGATGAAAGGCAACTCTCCTTTCTATCAATGTTTGTTAAGTATTGATTTTGTAAGCAGTGAGCAGCAGGACCTGATTTGATAACACCAGTTTGGCAAAAGCAAAGCTGGTAATCCCCCCCAAGACAAGAGCATTACCCCTGGCAGCTCTCAGATCCTCAGGAAGGATGCTTGGTGGTGCTAGCCTGTTCTCACTCCTGGCCGTGACAGCTCTCCAGGGACTGGCACTGCTCAGCAAGGACTGAGACCAAGGTGGCTCTGCCTGGTGGATGGGGGATGTGCTCACTCCACAAAGCCCTGAGCAGAGCGTCCACTCCCCTTTGGCACTGCTTGTGTGTCTTCCTGCTTCCTCCCAAACAGCTCATCCCAGCTGGATCATAAATAAGAGAACAATATAGCTACATATTTATAATCTCCATGAATCACTGGTGACTAATTTTTCCCATTTTGTAACCCCAAATAGTTTTACTCTGTAGGCTCCCCATGAGGGCACAAGCCAGCCAATCATTCAGAAGAAACATATTTGTATTAAAAATTTTAAAAAAAATCCCCTTCTTAATCCAGGACAGAAGGTTTGCAAATACAAACCTTTAACCAAACAATGACTGGCTTTCTTTTTCTAATGGTGACATTTTTATCTGCACCCAGCTCAGGAGTGAAAGAAGTTTTCCCACTGAATCTTTCAACGAGTGTCCTACCAGCCCTTGGAAAGTCCTTTCCAAAGTGCTATAACCTGTTCTAACACCCAGGGAAGATTTAAAGATAAAAGTACTATCTCCCCCCACAAAACAAAAAACATTTTAAAAAATCCCCCAAAACAAAAACTCCCAGAGTGAAAGGTATGTTTCCTATTTTTCCACTATGTTTGCTGGTTGGGTTATGGAGCAAAGAAGTGGTCTTTCAGTATTTTGGTTTCATACTGTTATGTTCCATTTTTGCTGGTGTTCAGTTGCCAAGTCACGTCCAACTCTTTGAGATCTCATCGACTGTGGCACACCAGGCTTCCCTGTCCCTCGCCATCTCCCAGAGTTTGCTCTAAGTTCATGTCCATTGAATCAGTGATGCCATCCAACCGTCTCATCCTCTGTTGCCCCCATGAACACATTCAACTTATAGAAGGAGGCAGAGGAAACCAGTTTCCAGTGCCTCTGACATGCTCCCATTTACAACAGATTGCTCCCTCTAAAGTTTGGCCTCTTGGATTTTGTTTTTCCACCGTCAACATTCCTCACTGTCTTCTACCAAAAGGCTCCATCACTCATGCATATCTCAGATCATTTATTGCCTTGCCTTTGAGGAATTTATTTCTATGGCATGTTTCTAGAAAAACTCATTCAACTCCTAAATTAAACAGTGGAGGGAAGGAGAGCATGAGGGCTAGGGAGAAGGGTCTAGAGAGGCAATCTGTGGTGAGAGGACAAAAATATCTGAGGATGTTGCTTAACCAGAAAACAACCTTTCCTGCAGGCAGCATGTTTAAACTACTGAGAAATCAACTGACAAAGTGTTTGGTGCCAGAGCAAGTGTCTGGCTTGGAGATGGCCAGCTTAGAGATGTGTGTGGAGGGGGCAGAATACGTGTGCTGAGGAGGCATGGCCAGTTAAGTGGGGGTGGCCTGGGCAGAAGAGGGAGGCTGGAGAGTTGGGAAGTCAGTGGGTTTCTGAAGGACAGACAGGCTCTGGGAAGCCTCGGTTTCCTCTGAGCTGGCTGAGGTCTAGTCATAGCGCAAGGCTGATGGCCTACACCTTTCCCCTAAAGACTCCGGTGACAGACTCTTCTGAACCCCTATTGCAATGAACATGTCTGTGAAATCATTTAATCTGGCACTCTGTAATGAGTTGAGGCATACGATGTCCTTTTGCCCTAGAGGGCTGAAGCCTGTTATTTGGGGTTTGAGTCAGTTTCTTGCTCCCAGAAGTGAATGACTTTTCACCTTTGGCTCTCTACCCAAGGCATGTATCGACCACAGAGCCAAGCAGGCTTCAAGAAGCCAGGTTTTCCCGCCTGCCAATTGAGGTTTGCCAGTGCTGATTTTACACATTCCTATTAGTTTTTAACGAGTATTTTGTCTTAGCTATAAAATCGCAACTTCAGGGCCATGCATGTGCAGCTCACATGATTGGAAAGGCCGGCTTTAATTTTCTAAGGGTCTCTGGGTAGAACTAAGTTCCTAACCTTTCATTTACCCCTCTCCTTGGTCAAAGACTTCCCAAGTATTCACTGAGCACTTACTGAATGCAAAGTCCCATGCTAGGCACTACAGAAGGTATGAAGAAGCCTGCAGCCTCCTCTCAGGATTTGAGGTGAGAAAGGAAGGAAGAAATGGGTACTAAGCAGTGACTCCATCAAACCACGTGTGCCCACCCACTGATGACTGGCACGCTGTCGCTTCTCAAGCCTCAGCTTCCTCCACCCCTCTGCCCTGTGTGTTCCTACCAGCCCCTGCTCTCAGTTCCAGCAGGGCATGTCATCTCTCTGGTCATTCATCCTTGCTGTTTCCCTGGAGGAGGGCATGGCAAACCCACTCCACTATCCTTGCCTGGAGAATCCCATGGATAGAGAAAGCTGGCAGGCTGCAGTCCATGGGATCACAAAGAGTTGAGCATGGCTGAAGCAACAGGGCATGCAGATTTCCTGGCTTAAAACTCTAGTCCCCTCTACACTGTCACCTTCCCCAGGAAGTCCTCCCTGACTAACCCTAGCCTCCCAGCCCACTCGCCCTGCCAGGCGCTCCAAATGCCCGCATGCTCCCCAGGTCACCACATCCCTCTTCCTCCGTCATTCCTGTTTCCCTGCCTGTAACTCTTGCAGGCTCTGTGAGGGTAGGGCCTGCATCTGTGTTCCTCACCACAGTAGCTCCAGGGCCCAGCACAGTGCCCGGTTCGCATGTGTGTGCCTGCCAAGTTGCTTCAGTCATGTCCGACTCTGTGCGACCCCATGGAGCCCACCAGGCTCCTCTGTCCACGGGATTCTCCAGGCAAGAATACTGGAGTGGGTAGCCATTTCCTTCTCCAGGGGTTGTCATAGAAGGGGCCTGATAAAAGTGCACTGAAGGAGGGAAGAAACACCAGGGCTGCGTTGTGGGAGGCTCTTTAGCCACTCACCTCACGACCTGTCCTACTTAATTTCACCAGCCCAGGATGGTGGCAGCACGCTTCTCCCTTCCCCTCCCCCAGCTTCAGGAGTCCCAGATGGCTCTTCTAGCAAACGTCAAGGCTTTGGGGATCTCACAGCCCAGTCAGTGGCTTAAACACTGAGTGACCAACCCTCTGGGAGAGTTTTCAGAGTCGTTCATGAATCTTTGGATTTGGGGCCAGTTGAGGCCTGTTGAGTCTGGGGACACCAGCTGGCATCTGTCTCCCCAAAACACAGGCCTCACGTAGTATCTCATCTTAGACCTATTAGGATCAAATGTACAACTCCCAGCAAGGGGGCAGTCATCTTTATCTGGCAGGAAATTGTGACTCTAAGCCAGAAGTTGGCTTTGACTGACTCTCATTTCTCTGCCAGATAGTCACTTGGGGACATCTCAGTTACCTTGGAATCTATATTCACACACACACACACACTTATGAATGTTCGCTATGGTTTTGGTTACAAAGGCCTGGACAGTAGGACCATGTGACACCAGGGCAGGGACTGAGGTCTTTGGAATACAGGCTAGCAGTGGGGACATCTGGGAGCCAAAGGTTTGGGCTAAGCTGGGGAGAACAAATAACCCCCACTTGGAAGGCCAGAATCATAGATCCGAGAGTAGGAGTCAAGTAGAAATGGGATCAAGGTGAAAGCAGGTTGGGCGTGAGGGAGCAGCCTGGGCGGCTGCCCAGAACACTGAGTAGCACTTGGTGAGCCAGCAGAGGTCTACCCCTGGGTGGATCAGGCTGAAGTTCATGCCCTCAATGAGCTTCAATGTTGTTGTAGGTGGAAGAGGAGTCATGGGCATAAATACTTATATGAGAAGAGTAGGGGGCACCCTTCTGGTTCAGGGGAGCTTTTTGGAGGTGGCAGCATTTTAGAGGAGCCTCAGCGGTGGAGGTGACCCAAAGTGCACCCGGGTTGGGGGAGGGGGGCGAGTCAGCAGAGCTAAGCCATGAATACAAGGCTGTGCTCCAGTTGGCTGGAGACTGGGCTGGGCAGGGACCAAGACCTGTTAAACCTGTTCCATGCCAGATCCTATGCAAGAATTCACTTCTAGTTTTTATTAAAACTGATTTGCTAATAGTACTTAGCATTCGTCCCATAACACAGTGAGAAATGATCGATTAACCCTGTTTTAGAGATGAAGAAGCTGAGACTCAGAGAGATGAAGAAAAGGTGCCTAAAGGCCCATCAAGATACAGTTAGGAGTGAAGGGAGAGGAGAGTAGGGGTGGACCATACGGAGGAAGACCTGAAAGTCTAGGTGAAAGGTTTGTTCTTTATACTGACTTAAAGGCTTTGGATAATTTGAATTTTTTTTTTTAAGGACACCAATAATTCCATAGATCATCAAAGGCATCTCAGAGCTTAGGACCAGCTCTGACCCCTTTTCCTGCCCTTCCAGGGGCTTTACTGCGTGAACTCTGAGATTCCTTCCCACTCAAAGTGAGAGGAACCAGACAGCCAAGACATAAGAGCGCTTGGCTTTGGAGGCCCAAGGCCTTGATCCGGGTATGAGAGAGGAAAACATGAAAAGCAGATGTGATAGGGCAGCACAGAGCGCCCGGCGGGGTGCGCGAGGTGTGTGCACCCAGTCACAGGGATGCTGGGGGCGTGTTTGACAACCAGACAGGAGCACATTCCATCTCAGGGGAGGACCCGGGGCAGACTGAGCAGAGAGCCTCCCTGTCTCCAGATGCAGTGGATCCTCCCTTAGCGTCAGCTCCAGGGAGGGAATGAGGACTAAAATCCTGAATTGAATAGAACTAAGCCTCTAAATGATGGAGACTATGACTCGCTTGACTGAGTTACCTGGAAGTAATGACACTAGCTGTTCAACATCAATGGAGGCTTGAGATGGAAAATACATCCACTTACAGAAAAATAGACAATTACGTTGTACAGACCAGTCTTCTGCCTGGGAGAACCAAACTATCTGCATTTACCTCTCACCCATAGCTCTTTCCATCCTGCCCACCGCACCCCCACCCCAATCCCATCTGCTTCAACATGCTGAGCAGAGAGCTCCCTGGTGGTCCAGTGGCTAAGACTGCACACTCCTAATGCAGGGGACCCAGGTTCAACCCCTGGTCAGGGTAAGACCCGGCACAGCCAAATAGATGAAGTATGTGTGTGTGTGTGTGTGTGTGTGTGTGTGTGTGCTCATCAGACCATGGGATTTTCCTGACAAGACTACTGAAGTGGGTTGCCATTTCCCTCTCCAGGGAATCTTCCAGACCCAGGGATGGAACCTGAGTCTCCTGTATCTCCTGCATTGGCAGGCAGGCAGGTTCTTTAACCAGCTGAGCCAAATGAATAAATATTAAAAAGAAAAAACATGCTAACCTGTTGATGGGAGAACTGTGGGCCTTGTAAGAAAATAGGAATTTATGGTCCCAAATAGTAAAGCTAGACAGGACCTTAGAGATTGTTTTGTTCAATCCCATCAATTTACCAACAAGGAAACTGGGGCCCCAGGAAAGTGCCTGACTGGCACAGGGTTCTTATGCAGTTGAGTGATGAGCTGAGCAAACTTGAGATTGGTGCTTGAGGTTTTCTGCCACCCTTTCCATACCAGCTCCTGTCCCTATGGGTCTCCCAGGCAGGCAGACCCTGCTCCCCATGCTTCGGCCTTGCCCCACAGCCACAGCTTGCATGCAGCCCTCTCTGAGCCACAGCACAAGCTGCCTGGTCTCCCTGGCTGGACGGGTGATCCAGAGCAGCTGGTGTGGGGATGGGGCGTGAGGAGCGAGGGGAGCTGCCTAGTATGGAGACCCCTTGGCCCCAGAACAAAGCACCTCTCCCACACACCATGGATCATGGCTTGTGGGGGCCGACGTGACACATGCCAGACATTCCTTCCAAGCCACAACTTTTCTGGAGCCACGACAGCCAGGGTCTGCCTGCTGGGGCCTGTGGCCCCCCCCCCCCCCCCAGGCTGTGCTGGAGGGAGAGGAAGTCTCAGACCTCGCTGAGTAGGGAGCCCTGACCGCCAGGAAACCACCCTGCACCTTGAGAAATCAGGGCAGCAAGCAGTTGGGTCTCCCTGCCCTGAGGGTCAGCCCTAAAACCAGTGCCCACCTTACAAAAGGGGAGAAGGCCGGTGCTGGATTCTCTCTGCAGCCCTGGGAGGAGCTTTTGCTCACCGTTCTCACTTCATCTTCATAGTCCAGTGGACAGTTATTACTACTTCCTCCTTAGAGAGGAGGAAAATGAAGTTCAGAAAGATGAAGTGAGTTGGTCAGGTTTTTAAGGAGAGGATCTGGGATTACAAATAGATGTGTCTTGCTCATTGCAGACTGGCCTTTCAGACACATCCTGTATGTCTTTAGCTGAAAGGCAGCCTTGGCGACCCTTCAGGGCCTCCCTGAGTCTCTCCCACAGGAATCTCTTTCCTAGGAGTCCTTCCCACTGGAACTGGGCCTTAGGGAGGGACGTTATGGACAGCCCAGTGTTGCGGATTCAGGGTAGTGAGGCAGGACACTCTGGCACTGGGTTTCACCTCTCAGGGGCCAGGTTCCCCACCCACATGCTGCTCTCCCAAGGAGTTGTTTTCCAGAGGCTGGGCAGTGATTGGAACTGGTTCTCTGGGTCGCTCACATTAGGGATGTTCTAAGTGATGAGCACAGCAGCTCTGTCTCAGGAACAACAGTCGGTGAATGTTTATTACCAATGAACAGAGCTTAATGTCATCAAATATACTGGCCACAAAATACACCTACACAGGATTGAATGGTAAGCATCATTGTTATCAATCTACAAGGAAATGAGACCCAAGTGGTGAACAGTTTCTGAAACTGACTCTGTGTTCCTGTTCTCAGCCAAATGTTTACTTTTTCTATTATCACTTGGTTGGCTCTCTGGTTGTAATCGATGCTAGAGGCTGACAGCTTTCCTTGGTGTTGTGAATAGTTTCATCCTCACTCTACTCCCACTTGTCATAACCCCCTCATATACACAATCGAAGAAAGAGGTTGGCACTAATGCTGTCTAGTAACAGACCCCTTGCCAACCCCTCCCATCATCCAGGGATGAGGTTCCTGGTGCTTCTTCTTAGGTCTATTGATAATTCTAGCTTCTCCTGCCAAATACTTTCCTCCCCTACACAGACTCACGCACATACACATGCCTGAGCATGTGAGGAATCTTTCAAATGCCATTTATTCTCCTCCAACCCAAG
This sequence comes from Ovis aries, assembly GCF_016772045.2. NCBI lineage: Eukaryota > Metazoa > Chordata > Mammalia > Artiodactyla > Bovidae > Ovis > Ovis aries. The sequence continues at coordinate 37,214,053 of NC_056056.1, read as the reverse complement.
CTTTAGGAGCTAGATGGGCTTCAGGTATAAGAACTTGGGCCCTGGTGCTGTGGAAGCTCCATCTGTAAGGTCACAGTTGGAAAGATCCCCTACATCTCCCTCCAGAGACTCAGCTATGAGCTGTATGTCTCTTGTTCCCTGAAGGGTTAAGGTGTCCTGCAGTGACTAAGGGGCTCAGAGCCTGGTTCCCTGGTGGCCTGACTCAGAGAGTAGCAGTGTGCGGTCTCCCCCGCGACATCCTGTTGTGAAGGATGCTTTTCCTTGTTTCCGAGGACCTGCTGTAATCCCCAGGCAGGCAGAGGAAGCAAGGAATGGGAAAGAGTCTTGGGGTTTATATACGAGCCTGGCCCTGAACTTCTGCCCATGGGACAGCTTTCCTGGGCCCCTTCGGCTCCCCAGGAGCAGAGCTTGCTGTGGTCAGGCTCTCCTGGTCCAGGCCAGAGAGCAAAGGAAAGGTAAACTTGGCACGTGCTAAAAATAGGCCTGTGGTTATTTTAGAGCTGTTTTGCTTGAATCGGAGGAGCAACTCTTGGATTTTGTTCAAATTTCCTGTCAGTCCCATGGGTCTCTTCCTCCTCATGCTTTTCCTCCAGTCTGGAGATGTGCAGCGGGTTCTCACTAGGACCCACAGTCATTTTACATTCAGGCTCTGCCTGTATGCAAGCAAACACACAGAAGTGAAAAGCATCACAAAGAGAGCTCCCCTTTACCAAGCACAACACACTCTATTGTCTATCCAATGCTAGTCCATTTTTTAAAATCTCTGATTATGATCCACTCATGAATTTAGAGACCTGCTAATGAGTAGCACTCACAGTTTGGAAAAAAAAAAAAATCTGTCTAGTCTTTCGTTTTTCTTTTCTCTGATGCCCTCACTAATCAGTCTCATGGTTTTGACCAAGTCGCCTAGACTTCCTAGGGCCTTTTTGTTCCATCCATAAAAAGAGTAGCTTAGTAGCTCCAATATCTCCTCAGTTTCCTGAAGTTGTGTGGTTTGGTCACATTCTTCCTTTAAAAAAACCCCCTGTGGCTTTTCTTGGGAAGGCCCCACTTGGGACTCAAAAGTGTCAAGTCCAAACAGAAAAGGAATTGGTGTTTTCCCTCCCCTGCTCTTGCTGTGGCTTTATGGCAAAGAGCTGAACTTTTACCCTAATGTTCATAGCAGCAATATTTACAATAACCAACACATGGAAGCAACTTAAATGACAGGTGAATAGATAAAGAAGACGTGGTACATATATACAATGGAATATTACTCAGCTGTAAAAAAAAAAAAAGAATGAAATAATGTCATTTATAGCAACATGGATGGATCTGGAGATTATCACACTAAGTGAAGTAAGTCAGACAGGTAAAGACAAACACCATATGACATCACTTCTATGTGGAATCTGAAGGAGATCAGCCCTGGGATTTCTTTGGAAGGAATGATGCTAAAGCTGAAACTCCAGCACTTTGGCCTCCTCATGCGAAGAGTTGACTCATTGGAAAAGACTCTGATGCTGGGAGGCATTGGGGGCAGGAGGAGAAGGGGACGACAGAGGATGAGATGGCTGGATGGCATCACCGACTCGATGGACCTGAGTCTGAGTGAACTCCGGGAGATGGTGATGGACAGGGAGGCCTGGCGTGCTGCAATTCATGGGGTGACAAAGAGTCGGACACGACTGAGCAACTGAACTGAACAAAAGGATACAGATGAACTTATTGACAAAACAGAAATAGACTCAGAGACATAGAAAACAAACATGGTTACTAAAGGGGATAGCAGGGAGGTGGGGGAGATACATTAGAAGTTTGGGATTAGCATATATACTACTATATATGAAGTAAACAGCAAGGACCTGCTGTATAGCACAGGGAACTATAGCCAGTATCTTATAATAACCTGTAACAGGTAAAGAGTCTGACAAAGAAGAATAGATATATAACTGAATCACTTTGCTGAACACTTGAAACTGACACAACACAGGAGAATCAACTAAACTTCAATTTAAAACAAAAGCCAAGCTTTGGATATGGGCAGATCAATCAAATCCCAGCTTCCCCAGGTGAGCAGTATGGCGTCCTTGCCCTTTCCATGGCTGATGAGGATGATCATGTTCCATGTGCTGCTGGCGGGGGGATGGGTTTGAGTAGTTCATTGGCAGTGCACCTCTGACCCCTGCTTCTCTTCCCTCCCCACTTCTTTCCTCTCCCTTCCTCTCTCTTTTCCTCTTGGATTTACTCAGCTTCTTTGTGGAGGAAGCTTCTCAACACTACCTCCTCTATCTGGAGGTTTATCGTTTGCCGAGCGCATTCACCTAGTCCTCACAAGAACCTGAGGTTTGGTGGGCAAGCTATGACGCCCATTTTGTAGAATAGGAAAAGGAGACTAAAGCAACTAGTTCAAGCTCATAAGCTGTTAGAAGCCGTAGGCTCAGAACTTCTTATGCCAGAGTCACTGGTTTTGCCTGCAAACCCCTTAACTTAATACAGTTTTAAGGGGAACCTTTGACCTGGGAAGGGACTGCTGATGGTGATCAGGCAGGTAACCAGGCCTTATCACAGGCATATCTGACTTCACATACAGGTGTTATTTTTGTGAACAGTTGCCAAACATTGTTTACAGCAAGCGCAAAAATTTTGACTCATTCTGATCTTTACTATATTCTCCAGTCATATTTGTTCCTTATTTTTAACTGTTTCACTTACCAAGATACATGCTATCTCTGGGCAAAGACCGTATTTTCTTAGTCATGATTGTATCCCCAACACCCAGCATGGGGTTTGGCACAAGAAATGCTTGTTGCGCGAGAAATGTTTGCTTTGATGAAATGAAGAAAGGTGCCACCTGTGGAGAGACTGGGCTGGGAAACTATATTTATTTACGTGCCTCATTGAATACCTGTGCTCCTCCTTGGCCTGGATGATGCCACGTATTATCCACACAAAGTGAATGGGGAATGGAGGCAATTATGTGGATAAGTCTGGCAGAATGAACCACCCACTCCAACATCAATTGTCTGGTTATTTTAGGTGGAAGTAGTTTAAAACCCAAAGAGCTGGAATGATTGCCTACTCTCTCCATTTCACTTGATTCTGCTGCCCTAGCTGCAGACAGACATGGGAATGATTCCCCATCTGGAGGGTGGCCCCCAGCAGATACGGCACACAAACATGCGCGCGCACAGGAGCGAGGGAGAACAGGAGTGGGAGTGTGACAGGAGAGGGTTCCAGGAGCCTCGCTTTCCAAGCAGGAAAACCTGCTTGCCTGGCCTTTATCCTCATTCACTCTCCTCCCCACCAGGTGTGCATCGCTGGAGCCAAGGTAATCACTCTCTGACCTTGGCGATTTGGACTAGCTCTGAGCTGAACCCTTGTGGGCAGAAAGGACTGGGCTGACAGACATACTTCTAAAGGAGATACATTCTTCAATTTGGGATTTAAAAAAAAAACAGGAAAAAATTCAAGCCCAAGCCAAGAAGTTTAGTTTTGTCATGTCAATAGTATTTAAAAATGTTATTTGGCCGGAGCTGGAAGTTCTGCAAATGAAAAACAACTTGGCTCTCTTCTCTCCCTTCGCCTGCCGGTTCCCAGCTCTGTCCTTAGTTCTCCGCTGAAGCCTCACGGCCCAGTGTGGCTTAAAGACACCTCTCATTGGGGAAATCACACGTAGTTTTGATGCTCATGCCCTGTTCTCCCACTCCACCCCACTTGCTTCTGAGGAATGGGGATCTCTCAGGGAACCCACCAAGCTTCTGAGAAGAATGGCAGTGGGGTAGGGGCAGAGCAGCTTCTCGTCATTTTAGGGAAGGAAAATGGAAACCAAAGAAGGAAGGGGAAGTTATGGGAGGAGACACAATAGTTACTGCCTACCAGGAACTGAGCAGGCACTAGCGAGTTGCTTTATGTGATGATGTATTTGAAGCTCAGACAACCCTGTGGGATGGGTATTGTAGGCAGTTACATCTCTGTTTTACAGATGAGAAAACTGAAGCTCAGAGGGGTTAAGCGAGTTATTTAAAGTCACATATTTAGTATGCGGCCAGAGCTTTTGGATTCCAAAACCCATGTGCCTTCAACCATGTACAGGGAGTTATTTGGTCTAGTCAAGGAGGCATTTGAGACTTCTATCGAAATGCATTCTGCTTTCCTTTGTTCTTGCCTCTGAGCCTGTGCTGACAATTCCCTCAACTTCTTGTGGATATCCCAGCTGTCTCTTAGGCCTAGTCACCTCTTCCCTCCTTCACAAAGTTTCCCTTGATTCCCCAAGCCCTAATTATAACCACTTCCTTCTGGGTTCCTTCAGTGGGTCTGTTAACTAACACCTGAAGAAGCACCTCTGTGGGTTTGGCTTGTGGTCTGGTTGCTGGGCATGTATGTGATGCTTAAAGAGGCTGGGATATTCTGGTCCAAGCCGGCCTCAGCTGAGAAGGCTGAGACAAGGTGTGGGGGGTACAGGGCCAAGGAGAGTCTCCTCTGCTCCAAGACTTGAGGGGACGCTCAAAACCCAGAGACTGCAGCCTAGCCCCTCCACAGGACTCTACTGCTTGGAGGCCTCCCAACATCACACTCAGATTCCAGGAGAAGTTCTCCTTCATTCTTTTGGGATGTCAGCAGTACAGAGAACACTGGGGGATAGACGCTCTGAGCTCCCTCAAAGCAGGATATAGATAGGTCTGCTTCAGAAATGATTGGGAGGCAAACAGATGAATCACTTAACAATTCAATGCTGCTGCCCTCAGAAGCCTCCCTGCTTCGTCCTGCGGGAGGAGAGACGTGGGAAGATAATGGAGTACTGCCCCTGAATCCCCCTGGTTTTACCCCAAGCATGAAAGTGTAACCCAGGCACTGGTTAAACTTCCAGGACCTTCCTGGGCTGGGCCCAGAGTCTTGTCCTCTCTGGGGTATATCTAGGGATGCAGAAAAGACAAGGCTGGAAACCCCTGCCTGCTGGCCTGGTTCAGGGTGGGTCCCCAGCCTCCCCTTGGTTACACTCTTCTTGGTCCACTGTCCACTTACTGCTGAGATAATACAGAGCAGCCAGAGCAGAGAGGGGTCCCTGCCTTAGTCTTTTTCTAACCCTAACAGGAGAAGCAAGGTTGTGCCTGAGTCTGGAACACAATCCATAGCCTTCCACAAATATCAGCTTTTGACTTGAACTTGCGTATCAGTGTGATTGTGCTTCCCTGTGAGTGTGTGTGTGCACGTGTGTGTTCACATGTGTGTGTACACATGTGCTTCTATAGATAGCTAGGTGCTCGGGGTAATAGGATATACTTGGAGAGCATTTGCAATTCAGCCCATCCAATCGCTCCCTTTTATAGAAAGCATGTTGCTCTCTCAGTCGTGCCCAACTCTTTGAGGCTCCATATACTGTAGAGCACCAGGCTCCTCAGTCCTTGGAAATCTCCAGGCGAGAATACTGGAGTGGGTGGCTGTTCCCTTTTGCAGGGGATCTTCCTGACCCAGGGATCAAACCCAGGTCTCCTGCACTGAGGGAGGATTCTTTACCTTCTGAGCCACCAGGGACTCCATTTTATAGAGAGACAGCTTATTTTAGTCAATAGGAGTCTTTCCCTGACACACAGGATGTCAAAAATATGTAGGCAGACCCCATGGCCACCCAGGAGGAAGGGCCCCTGCTCATGCTGGCCTCCCTGCCTACCATATGGTCTAGAGCCCTTCCTCTCCTCCCAGGGAGCTCTCTCCTTTCCTCGAAGCTGTTTCTAGATACCCACAGACAAAAGACATCATCAAGAGATTCCTGTCATTGTCTGGGGCTGCCATCTGCCCTGCCCCTTTTCCCCCATGTGGCCCGGCCTATCCCAAAAGGCTCACACTCTACCATACACCTTCACCTTTGTCCCTTTTCTCATATAGCCTTGCAACAACCTTGCGAGGATGCTTCATTATCCCCACTTTACAGCTGAGAAGACTGAGACTCAGAAGTCAAGGGCCTTGTCTGCAGCACTCAGCTGGTACCTACCAGGAGAGGATTGGAACCTCAGACATCTGGACCCCCAGTGTTTGCTCTGAGCCAGCAGCATGGGGAGAACTCGGAGGGGGAACGCAGTGTCCTGTGACTCTCCAGCTCCTCTGGGCCACAGAGCTTCCTAGAGGGAAGTCCACGGCTGCTTCTCTCACCCACCGTCTCTCCACACTCCAGAAGCACTCAGCCTGAGCTGATAACCATGGCAGGTGCTTTTGAAGCAGCTCTGACACCATCGGAGCCCTCAGAGGGGCCAGTCTGGGGGTGTCTGCAGAATCCAGAGCACCCCTCCACCCCCACCTTTGGAAGGGCCCTCCTGCCCCAGCCTCCCTGGCTCCTGCACAACCGGTGGCCCCATAGCCCGGACTCCCAGCTGTCAGCACCAGTGCTCCTCACTCAGGAGCTAAGCCTTGGCACTTCCCAGGTCTGCAACAGGCCAAGATTCCTTCCAGAGAGGCACTTGGTCTGTTTCCGAGCCCAGGGCCTTGTCCCTCATCCAGTGTCTTCATAGTTCAGATTCCTGTAGCTATGAAAGGGGTTGGCACCCGTGAGCATGAGCCTTCCAGCCAAGTTCCCTGAGAAAGGTGACGCCTTTTCCATAAAACACCAGACCCTGGACTGCTTTGGCCTATTATAGAATTAGAAGCCCCTGACCGCCCCCCACCCCCTGCCAATTCTGGTGACCTCTGATCTAACCCAGACAGCCCAGGTATCCCCAGTGATGGAGCAGTTGGATTTCTATCCTCAGCAAAGACCTGGGGACAAGGATCTGGAGCTGGATGAGAAGAGAACAGAGGAATGTTGGCAGCAGGTGAAACAGGAGCTGGGGATTCTATCTGAGGGAGTCACGTCATCTGTGGGGTTACACTCGAATCAGTGCACAAAGAGGGGTTGGGCCAGTCTCCTGACTCCTCCTTCAGAAGGTGCCATGTTGGAGACTGCCAGCTGTCTCAACCTGGTCCCACCAGCCGGTGTTCCCACAAACTGAGGAACAGTGCTGTGACTTTGGAGCATGAGTCAGGGTGGCTGACTTACATTTAGGGACCATGTCATATGAAAAGTGTGTAGTTTAAGCACTGGACTTGCGCTCACCTACAAGTCAGGCACCCAGGGTGCATAGGCACTAAACAGACAGTTGACCTGTGCCCTCACGACAGCGCCAAAGCTAAATATCACACGATACAATTCTGCCCAGCACTCCCAGGCTTGGGTGTGTCTGACTGGGCAAATCAGGAGGATGGGGGTGAATAACACCAAAGAGTTGGGGGGCTGCCCCCAAGGCTGAAACCCTGTGCACCTAGACCACTTTTGCTCTGCTTTTCGGAAGGTTTCTCATTTTGAACTGCTTCCCAATAGCTGTCTCCTCACATTATACCTGGAGGAGCCAGTCTTTGGGTCACTTTCTGGCATAAAACAGTGAAGTTTCTCTGGCAGAATGATACTCTTAGAGCTGCTTCCCTCTGCCCGCTTCTGCACTGAGAGTTATCATCTGTTTAGGGGTTAATTGATCCTGCAGATGGGAGGCCTTCCAGCTGTTGAGGAAGGATGTTGTGACTGTGGGGGATAGAAAGGGTGGAGGCAGAAGGTGCTTTAGGATGTCCAAGCAACAGTAGGGAGAGAAGAGCTGACTGGGGCTGAGATGCCCCGGTTGGCAGAGCGAAGGGCAGTCCTAGGACTAAGGCAGCTGTCGTTGAAAACAGCCAAGAAAAGGGGGAGGGTGCTGAATTGTGCCCAGGTTGCAATCATCTGAAGATCTTTCTCCAAATGACTGATTTCCCCTGAAAGTCAATTTGAAAGCATAGGTGACTGGTGTTCCGCAAATATTTATACCAGCATTTTGAAATTCATTCTTTCATGACAAAAGTAGTATGGTGGTTGTTATGAAAAAGCTAAGTCTCTAAGATACGGAGGATCAAGAAAGTGAAAGTTTCCCCGTAATCCCACTGTGCTGGAAAAAAAACACTGTTAAACAGCTTCGGATATGTACCCTAGGGTTTTAATCAATGGTTTATTTATATAGGAAAGCCTCGAGCAGGAGGGGAAGGATGTGTTTAACTTGTCTTTCTGCATCTTTGTCTACAGAGATGGTCCCTCTCTGTAGAGCACCTGCCAGGACTCTAATGGACCAAGACACACTGTCCACCTGGTGGCACCACCTCCATTCCCTCGTAGGATGGCACTGTCCACTCCGGGCTGCCTTTCCAGTTCAGCGGTGGATCTCAGCCCTGTATCCTGCCTCCCACTCCCCAGTCACCACGCATAAGTGACTGGTGTGACATTTGGGTCCTTGCCCAGGACTCCTCCAGGCAGGTAACACTCCCAGGGCACTCCAAGTCCTGCTCTGTCCTTAATGAGCAGGGACAGTCAGATTCTCAATCCCACTCTTATTCAGAATCTTCTCTATTCATCATTATATAGTAGAAAATGGGCTGAACTTGGGATGGGGGTTGGGTTTCTAGAACATATATACCATTGAAAGAGGTTAAATACATTTACAGCTCTCATCATGAGGTTAATTAACTCGAGGTTACACAGCTAGTCAGGGGGAGAAGTGGTCCTGAGCCAGTCTGGCTGATGAAGAATTAGAAGACCTAGGCTGGGGTCCTTACTGGGGAGAGGGTTGTATGTTCTTGGAAAGCTGCCTCCCCTCCCTCCCTGGCCTTAGCGACCTCACCTATAGAGCCAGGAAGTTGGTTCTGAAGCCTGACTGTGTTGGAGTCACCTGTGAGGCTTTCGTGAGTGGATACATGGGTTTCATCTGGGGATTCAGGTTTAATCAGGGCAGCATATGCTCTGAGCATCTGCCTGCTGCTGAGCTGGGGTCTGTCTGAGGGGCCCAGGTGTGGAGGGCCAGACCTGGACTACCCCTCCTGGGAGGACGATATTGCCATTCCCCTCTTTGTTTCCTCTCCCAAGTCTGGTCCCCTCCCCAGACTAACATTCTCCTAAGGGTGTCAGAGCCCCAAAGCTGTGGGTTCACACCTTGGTCCTCTCACTTGGTAACTTCAGGCTGGCTGCCTAATCTCTTTGTGCCTTTATTTCCTGACCTATAAGATGGGGAGTCGTCCTCAACCACCCGTTGGGAGAAGAAAACAGAAGGTGCAGAGCCTGGCAGCGGGTTGGATGCTTTCTCTGTCTCCTCTCCTACTTGCCCCAGAAAAGCTCCATCCGTGACTGGTTGAGCACAATGGCTTCCACTCACTCTATAACGCTTAGGTCTGAATTCAAAGGACCACACAGAAGAGTCTCGGGTGTCTCAATAAAGGGGGACCAGGAGAAGGTCCAGGCAGAAGCACTCAGGAGAGATAAACCTTTTATTTTGGCTGACTAGAAGATTGCTTGCTTGACCTTATCATTCTCACCAGACCTCTCCCTGAGATGCCCACAGATGCACAGCTTGTAAACCTTTGCCAGCCTCTCGACCTTTGGCAGAAGCTGGAGGAGAAGCCTCTCTGAGATCCAGAGTCCCTCAGCCAGGTGGTGGATGCTTCTTCCATCCCTGTCCCCTTCTAGATGCCCAGAGAAGCTTTCCTGCCTGGCCCCATACATACACACAGTCTCTTTTTCCTCCCAAGGGTTGCGTTGTGACTCACGATTTGGGGGGCCCTGGGGCTGATCTTTCCACCGCTTGTCCCCGGGAGGCCGGGCTCCATCTTCAGGACTCATTCTTAGCAAAGTCTCCAGGCCCAGCTCTGCTTGGTGTGGACCCGGCTTAGAAGGATCTCTATCTCCACGAGGGCGGGAGCCCCAGGCCGGGGAATCAGACACACCTGGGTTCCCTTTGCGTTCCATTTGCGCACTCTGGGATCTCGGGCACCTCGTGAGAGGAGCTCAGACACAGGTTAACTATTTGACTCCATCCTCCTACCCAGCTTGATCACAGGGCAAGATTACTGCCTCACAACCGAGAAAAAGAGCTGAGGAGGCAGATGGTTCAGGATCAGAGTGAAATTTCTGGGCCTCCCGGCCCAGAACCTTGGGAAGAATGAGGTCCACAGAGCCTGCAAGCCTCACATACAGCCCTGGCTCAGCCACCAGCTGACTGCCACCTCGGGCAAACCCACAACTTCTCTGGACCTCATTTACACATCTGTGCCCAAGGCAGTTGGTCTAAATCAGTCATTCCCAAAAGTGGCACACTAGTTTGGCAAGCTGTTTCTCTTAAAAAAAAAAAAAAAAGTCTCAAGGGTCAAATAAGTTTGAGGAATACTGTAAACCCCACCCCCAATTAGCACATCGTAATATATACATCAGCCTGTTAAAGGCACTGCGAGATCCAGGAACAAAGAGGCCAGTTTGGCTTTGTTTAACTCACTTTTTCCTAAACTCATTTGACCATGAAATCCTTTCATTCCTATTAACATCCTGGAACACTGGCAATTGGAGAAAAGCACATGAGAAATCCGGAACTGGGCTCCTCAAATTGGAGGTGTGTGCAAAACGCCAGGGGTGCTTGTCGCAATGCAGATCCTAATTCAGCAGGTCTGGGGTGGGGTCTGAGAGTCTATTCATCTGGCGCTAGTGGTAAGGAGCCTGCTTGCCAATGCAGGAGATGTGAGAGACATGGGTTTGATTCCTGGGTCAGGAAGATCCCCTGGAGAAGGAAATGGCAACCCACTCCAGTATTCTTGCCCGGAGAATGGACAGAGGAGCCTGGCAGGCTACAGTCCATGGGGTCACAAAGAGTCGGACACGGCTAAAGCAACTTAACACAACACAGCATCAAGAGCCCAGGTGAAGCTACTGGCCCAGCGACCACATATTGGGTCCCAGAGGGCTGGTTCCTATGGCTCTTTTCAGCTTCAATATGAGAATCACTAATATGTTCTGTGAAAGTCGTTCAGTCATGTCCAACTGTTTGTGACTCCGTGAACTATACAGTCCATGGAACTCCCCAGGCCAGAATATTGGAGTGGGTAGCCTTTCCCTTCTCCAGGGGATCTTCCCAACCCAGGGATCGAATCCAGGTCTCCCACATTGCGGGCAGATTCTTTATCAGCTGAGCCACAAGGGAAGCCCAAGAATACTGGAGTGGGTAGTCTATCCTTTCTCCAGGGGATCTCTCAGACCCAGAAATTGAACTGGGGTCTCTTGCATTGCAGGCAGGTTATTTACCAACTGAGCCATCAGGGAAGCCTGATAGTAGAAGCAATATAATAGCAGAAGCAGTATCGAAATGGTGACTCAGGGGCTCTGGACTTCAAGAGACCTGTGTTAGGGTCTGGGCCCCACCACACAGCAGCAGGATGACCTTGAACAAGACTCTACTTCCCTGAACTTCCGTGTTCTCATCTACAGGGTTTAGACATAAATAGTTACTACTCCTTAGGATGGTCCGAGGATTAAATAAGCTATGGAAAGAAAACATGTGATGCTGGGCCTAGAGCCTGACAGAAGCAAAATATACACCAGTCATCATTCATCTTCACATCTTGGCTCAGTTGGTAAAAAAAATCCTCCTGCAATGCAGGAGACCCAACTTCAATTCCTGGCTTGGGAGGATCCCCTGGAGAAGGAAATGGCAACCCACTTCAGTACTCTTGCCTGAAAATCCCATGGAATAAGAAACTTGGTGGGTTACAGTCCAGGGGGTCGCAAAGAGTCAGACAGGACTAGGCGACTAACCCACCACCACATCATTAATAACAAGAGAGCATGATGCTGGCCCAGCCCCACCACCTCTTAGCCTGCCCCTCCTTCACCTGCCTGCTGCCCACAGACCTCTGTCCTCCCTGCGTACCAGCACTGCTGTCTCTGTTCATGAGACTCCACATGACCTTTCTTCTCTAGCACATTCTAGCAACCTTTCTTGCTTTCAAGGGATCAGAGGAGCAGAGAGACAATGGCTCTTCTCTAATGATTACAGGCAAATCCTTCTAGTGGCTTCTAACAATCCCTTGCAGCAGAAGCAAGTAACAGAAGTCCTTCCTGACTTAAAGTGTCCTTGTAGACCAGGGGAAGCATAGCCTCATCCCATCACATTATCCAGGTCACAGGCCCTGCGACTATTGTAGAATTTGTGTGGGTCACATGAGAGTATAACTCTCACTTAATTCTTCTGCATTCCTTAGTTTTTCTGCAAGTGAATTGCATAAAAATCCTCAAATAAATATAGTCACATGGTAGGAAAAAAATCCTGAGTCCTCAAAGCCTGTCTGTATTTGGGTTCTATTAAGCTCCCTGCTTGTATGTAGACGTTGGATTAGGACCATGTTACCCTGTTGCCCCAGTCTCTCCTCATCTTGGAAGCTAAGCAGGAAGCAAGAAGGAGGATCACTCTTTATTGGTCACCTCTCAGTATTTGACTCCTGATAAGCAACATTATTAGTTAAACCTTTCAGCAATCCACTGTGATGGACATCTGTACTCTTATTTATCAAGCTCAGAGAGTCTAATTAACTTGCCTAAAGACACACAGCTAGTAAGTAGTAGAGCTGGGGTTAGAATTTAGGTTGATTTGACTTTATTCTCACTATATCCTTCTTTGTTCCCAAAATACATGGCAGACAATGACTGTCTATATCTTCCAAGTTTTCTCTGTGATTGAAACACCTGGAGAGGAAATAAGTCCTTTCTCAACTTGTTCCCTGTCTTAGGTCAAGTTCTGCATTTGGACCAATCAAATCTGACCATTGCCCCGTTGTGCAAAGATGGCGCTTCTGTTCTGTGTGATGTGAGTGGAGGCAGAGGATAGAGTCGATGCCGATGGTAGGGTGCTGGGCGGGGTCCATTCTGCCCTCCAGTCTATGGAATACCCCCTATTCAGGGAAATAACTGGAAACAATGACATCTGAAAGTCAGATGAGAAGGAAAACTTCACCTTGACCAGATGCAGGCCTGCTGCTGGCCACCCCCTGACCCTTACTCTGGTCAGCAGAGCCAGCGCCCTGACTGCAGCAGCCTAGGTCATCTCTGGCAGCCTTGCTCCTAGAGGGTCCTAGGGATGGAAGCAAATCAAATCCTCATTCCTTGCCTCTGGCATAGACCTGTCATCCCTCCGTCTGGTCACAGGGTGATGAGGTTCACTGGGATGAGCACACAAAGGTGGGAGGTTCTGGACCCCTGGATCCCTGCCACGCTGAACCCTGTCAGCAGCTTAGCTCCTCTGCCCCTCTATTTCTCCAATTATGGAAGGAGAGTGAGCATGGGATCTGTGTCATGGGCCCTTGCGAGAAACCAAGACTTTCTGGAATCTCTTCAGAGTTTCAGGGTAAAACAAGGTGAAGTGCAAGGGGTTCGTCAAGCATCCCATCGACTTCTAAAAACTGACCTTGGAGACCCTCTCTGGCCCCTGTCGCCAGCAAGTCTTTGAGAGGCAAAGACTCTGTTCAAAGCTGACAGCCATCAGCCTGCCGGCGGTGCCCTGCACCATGCAGAGGGGTCCGTGCTTAATGAAGAGCCGGGCTGCGCTGTCTGCTCCACACTCAGCACCTTTCTCTCTCTGCCACTGGGAGCTGATTTGTAATTATCTTTCAGAACTGTGGCCTCTTGGAACGCTAGAAAGGGAACGCTCATCCCAGCTGGGCTGGGGCCAGGCCTGTTGGCGAACAATGTCCACCTCGAGCCCATTGTGTTTATCTCTGGGCTGCGCGGCCAGCCCTGACAGAGAGGAGCTTCCCCTGCAAACCAGGAGGGAGAGGGCTCTTGCTGCCTTGTCAGCACTTCGGTGGCTGCAGAACTGACATGCTTCTCAATCCCAACCTCTTTGTAAACTTGGAAAACTTTGTTTCTGGGAGTGCCTCATTGAACGAGGCAACTGGGATCTTTCATTAATTTCTGAACCAACACCATTAGGATTAATTTTCCTTTAATTATGGCAGTAGGTGTTTATTGAGCAACTACTCTGTGCCAGGCCATGTGTCTTACATGCACTGCCTCATTCAAACATTGCAACTGTGTGTGGCAGAGATCCCCCACTCCACAGATGAGAGGCTCAGAGAGAGAAACTCCCTTTCCCCTGCCCAAAAGTGGCAAGAAAACGGCACTGGGATTCGAGCCCAGGCAATTGGACTCCAGAGTCTACCCTTTAGCCACCACCCCTTCCTCCCCAACCCCTTTAGAACTGGGTATATGTTCAGTTCTATGGACCTGGGAGCAGGTATTAGGAAAACACCCCAAATTCCTGGCTTATAGCTTTCACCCACTCCATCTACTGTGCTCATCCACTCAACAGGACTGGGGCGGGGGGTGGGGGTCAAGGTGCCACAGGGGTGAGGGCCAGGGTTCAGCAGATGAAGGCAAGAGAAGATGGATGTTTTCAGGTTGGGAGAGCTAAGCTCCTGAGCTTACAGTTTCTGTCATGTTCTCTGGTCAGCTCCACTGGATGCCTTAGGAAGGAGATGGCTTATTCTTTCTTCATCCAGAAGAGAAGAGCCAGGAAGCATGCAAAGAGGGGAGGGGTGACAAATGGAAGGAAGGAGGAGGGGCAAGATACTCCTATTGGCAAGCCTTCCTGCCTTCTGCGATTATATCCATTGTTTTCCCACTGCCCTGACCCTGGGCCTACAATCCTTCTACTTTACTTGCCTCTACTTTACTTCCTCTCTAGCATTTAAAAAAATTTTAAATGGCATTTTCAGAATATTCATTTTATTTATTTACTTGGCTGCACCAAGTCTTAGTTGTGGCTCATAGGATCTTCAGTCTTTGTTGTGGCAAACTCTCGTTTGCAGCCTATGGGACCCAGTTCCCTGACCAGGGATCAAATCCAGGCCCCCTGCATTGGGAGTGCAGTCTTAGCCACTAGGTCACCAGGGAAGTTCCCACTCTAGCATTTTTAAAGTCATGAAATTAACAAGCCAGAATTTTAAAGCAGCCCCAGAGCAGGTGCACTGGGATTGAATTAAGTGCTTCCCAGGTGGTGCTCGTGGTAAAGAACATGCCTTCCAATGCAGGAGATGCAAGTGACGTAAGTTCGAGCCCTGGGTCAGGAAGATCCCTTGAAGGAGGCCATGGCAACCCACTCCAGTATTCTTGCCTGGAGAATCCCATGGACAGAGGAGCCTGGCAGGCTACAGTCCACAGGGTTGCAAAGAGTCAGACACAACTGAAGTGACTTAGCATGCAAACGATATGACCAAGTCCTAACTCCTAGAACCTATGCATGAAATCTTATTTGGAAATAGGGTCTTTGCAGATTTAGTTAAGGATCTCAAGGGTGGACCCTTAACCCAATGACAGTTTCCTACAAAAGGAAGGAGAAGACTTGAGACACAGAGACACGGGGAGGAAGGCCATGTAGAGACCGAGAGACTAGAGTTATATGACCACCGGCCACAGAATGCTAGGAGCCTACAGGAGCTGGAAGAGGCAAGGAAAAATTTTCTTCTAGAAACTTTAGATGGTACATGGCCCTGAGGAGCACGCTGATTGTGGACTTCTAGTCTCTAGAACTCTAAGAGAATACTTCTCTGTTGTTTTAAGGCAGCCAGTTTGTGGCAGTTTGTTATGGCAGCCTTAGGAAACCAACACACCAAAACAAGACTCTCTCATCACCTAGGCCCTGGGAGGCAACAGTAGAGTGCATGACACAAATGTGCCGCTTGGGAATTTGAGGCTGGCCAAGGCACTGTACTTGGCCCACAGTTGGCCACCTGGCAGCATTTACTTGTCTGGTTCCTGCACCTTTGAAGACAGATACTGTGGTGAACAGCTGGCCAGTGACCATTGTCAGAAGTGGTTTGGAAAACAGTGGTCTGTTTGGCAACTGTGTTTTCCCCTTCCTCTTATCCCCTAGACTACGCACAGACTGCACCCTGGCTGGATGGGACAGGATCTGGGGGAAAGGAGAGTTAAATTGCCCATCCAATACCGCAACCTAAATTAGTGAAGGCTCCTTGGAAGCTCAATAGGAAAGGTGTCTGGGGTCTTCTCTCTTGAGGGGTGGCAGAGTCAAGAAGAGGGGAGCAGAGGAGGAAGAGAGGAGGCAGTTCTCTGTCTAAACATCAGCAGCGGGTTCAGGCCGTGAGGACTAGAAAAGTGAGCTGATGAGAAGGTCCCAGAGCAGGATCACAAAGGAAGCATGGCACCTGCTGGCTCCTCTTCCTCTGATCTATCTTGTCCCCGCTATTTCTACTAAATGATAAAGATTGATAGACCAGTAGTTTTGCGCTAGTACTACTTCGGGACTGGGGGGAGAGGGACATGCCATGTGTAGGGTGAAGCCACATGGAGAGCAGGTGGTGGCTCCAGGTGGCAGATCTATGAGTGTGCTGATCAAGAATTCACTGGAAATTAAAAAAAATAAAAAGAATTCACTGTAAACAAGACAGCGGATTGAGAGCAATGTGCTGCCAAAGTCCCAGGGTTTGGGCAGGGCAGATAATTGCTAGTGGGGTGGGAGAGCTAGGCAGGTAACCTGGACTTAAAGGGAAATATGAGCTCAGAGGCTGGAGGGCTCAGGGACAGCCAGGAGGCAGTTCTTGGATTTGTCTCAGTCGTTCTTTTCCCACCACGCTAGGATGATGTGTACCATACAGTACGCTCCCAATAAATCTGTAATAAATAAATTATGTCTTGCAGGGTCCATTTGGAACCAAAATACTATATAATATGCATGGGAAGATGCCAGGCTACAATCCAAACAATGCATAGGGAGCTTATAAGGGATGCGGTGTCCCTTTCCCAAGTTTCTCCTAAATTCTCCCCACTGACTGATCCCAACTTGTAAACTATTTTTAAATCAGATAATTGTTCCCTACAATCAGAAGTCTCATTAGTGCAAGCTGTCTTTTATTTCTCCTCTTTCTTTCTTCCTTTTTTTTTTTTTTAATTTGGCTGCACCGAGTCTTAGTTGCGGCATGCAGGACCTTTAGTCTCAGCATGTGAACCCTTAGTTGGCTTGCAGGATCCAGTTCCCCAACCAGGGATCAAACTCAGGCTCCCTGCATTGGGAGTATTGAGTCTTAGCCACTAGATCACTAGGGAAGTCCCTCTCCTGTTTTTGTTTTTTTTTAAGGATTAATTAATTTCTTTATTTTGGCTGTGGTGGGTCTTTCTCTAGTTGTGCCAAGTGGGGGCTACTCTCTAGTTGTGGTGGGAGAGTTTCTTATTGCAGTGGCCTCTCTTGTTGTGGAGTATGGGCTCTGGAGCACAGGCTCACTGGTTGTGGTACAGAGGCTTAGTTGCTTTGCAGCATGTGGGATCTTCCCAGACCAGGGATCAAACCAGTGTCCCTTAGATTGCAAGGCAAGTTCTTAACCACTGGACCACCAGGGAAGTCCTCCTGTTTCTTTAAAGCAAATTCTATTACTTTTTATGTCGGACTTGAGATCTCCCAATCTTTTGCTCTCTCTCCCCTTTACTAAGATACAATTTACCTATTATAATATTTATCCTTTTAAAATGCACAGTTCAGTGGTTTTTAGCCTATTCAGAGTTGTGCAACCATGACCACTTCATAAATCCCAGACATTTTCCTCACCCCAAAAGGAAGTCTCTCCTGATTTCCTCTTCCTTTCTGTCACTATGGGTTTGCTTATTCTGGACACTTGATATAAATGGAATCATACAATATGTGGCTGTTTTTTGTATATGTTTTTTTTTCCCACTTAGCACAATGCTTTCACAGTTTATCCATGTTGTACCATGCATCCGTCTTTATTCTGTTTGTTGTTGTTGAATAATATTCTATTGTATGGACATCCCGCTTTGGTGTATTCATGTATTAGTTGATGGACATTCGGGTTGGTTCAGTTTTCTTTTTTAACTACCAGGAATCCTGTTGCCATGGATACTCATGGAAAAGTTTGTGTGTGACCACATGTATTTATTTCTCTTGGGTAGATGCCTAGGAGTGGAATTGCTGAGTCACATGATAACTCCATGTTAACCATTTTGAGAAACTGTCAAATCGTTTCCCAAAGTGGCTGTAGCATTTTACATCCCCACCAGCCGTGTATGACGGTTCTGCCTTCTCTACATCTTCCCCAGCGCTAGTTCTGCCTGTCTTTTCCATTTCACCCCCAATCTCTGGCTTAGACACACTGCCATGTGTAAAATAGCTGGTGGGAACCGGGTACATGAACAGGGAGCTCCGCTCGGTGCTCTGTGATGACTTAGAGTTGTGGGGAGGGAGTGGGTGGAAGAAAGGTTCAAGAGGGAGGGGATACACACACACACACACACACACACACACACACACACACATATGTTAATTCACATTGTTGGACAGCAGAAACTAACACAACATTATAAAACAGTTATATTCCAATTTTTTAAAAAAAGTAATGTTTCTCTTTTTACTCCTTCTCTCTGGCCCTTTGATGAAAAGTTTGTCACACAAGCCAAGAGTTGAACATTTTTCACCTGAAATAAATATCAACATGTCTAAGTCCTTCATTTCTATTATATTATTTCTGTTTGCTCTAGTGCACAAATTCAGACCCACCTCAGAAAGGAGCTTCCCCCAGCCTTGGTGGGAAAGGGACTAACATGGAAAATGCTTCATCTCTTGGTTCCTGGAGAAGGTGCATGCCGGGTATGTCTATGCTCTTTGGGCCTTGGAGACATGAGATGGAAGGACAATCACAGTATTGACATAGTATTGACTAGTCCCCTTGGAGCTCAGGAAGGAATAGCCAGTATTGGTCAGCATTCTAGTAGCAACAAAACATGATGTAGTTCCATCATTTAATTGGCTTCTCCCAGAAACCCCAGGGCAACTGCTGGCAGTCTGTGCATCTTCTAGACGAGGCTGCTTACCTGAGGTCACCCAGCTTATAAACAATGGAGTAGAAATTCCGACAGGCCAGACTGTGCTCCCATCACTGACTTGGGGGCTTCTCGGGACCCTTTTCTTACCTCCCCACTTCCCTGCCAGTAAATCAGCTACTTGCAGTCCCAGCCCTTCACAGGCCTGACTTGGGCTTCCTGGGGGCCTACCCAGGTTATGTGGGGCTGGTCTGGCCAAAACTGAGCTCTGGATTCTGCTTTAGCTGTTTTCTTTTCCATTTCATTGTTTCCCTAGGATGTCTGCCTTCCCAAAATAGCACCGGGGCATTCCAGGTAAACTCAACATCCGACCAAAATCCCCATTCAGCCCGAGGGGTTCCGGCTCGCCACTGTTTTCCTACCTTTCTTTGATTACTGGGGCTCGGGAGGGGTGGGAGCATGGGACAGGCTCATGGTGGAGCTCGGACAGAGAGGGAAGTGGGAGGAAGCGAGGAGGAGGCTTAGCCTCGCTCTCTTGGAAGCCAGCCAACTGACCTCCAACTGTCTGCCCCAGCGCCGGAGGGCAGCCATGTCCCTGGCCTTGGGGAATGTTATGAGGACTGGAGGAAAGGACTGGGAAGGTTCTTGTGGCTTACTTACATCACTTTGATCAGAGGATGAAATAAAATAGTGTGAACCCAGATTCTTCTCTGACTTTTGGAAGTGGCTTGGTGCGATGGAGAAACGCTGGCTCTGGTGGAAAACAGAGCTGTGCTGAATCCTAGCTCTAGTAATAACCAGCCATGAGGCAGCTGTAAGTCTTCTCAGCAACTCATTTACCACTCTGAGCCGCTGATTCCTCATCAGTAAAATGGGGACAATAGTGTACTCAATCAATATAGGTTAGTTTCCTACCGATTTCCTAGTGTTCAGAAGAAAAAGTTGCTTGGGCTTCCCTGGTGGTTCAGTGGTAAAGAATCTGCCTGCGATCCCTGGTCCAGGAAGATCTCACATGCCTTGGAGCAAGTAGGTCTTAGTGACACAACTACTGAGCCTGTGCTTTGCAACAGGAGAAGACTGTATCACAACTAGAGAGCAGCCCCGCTCTCTGCAACTAGAGAGAAGCCCACGCAGCAAAGAAGGCTCCAGCACAGCCAAAAAGAAGTACAAAATTGTTTTTAAAAAGTTGCTTGGTTTTCCATTGTGTTTTTTGAGACCACTTTTCGGTAGTGAGAATATATATGATCTTAGCAAATTTCAAGTATACAATACAGTATTATTAATTATAGTCACCATGCTGTTCATTAGATTGCCAGACTGATAACTAAACATGTTACCAACATTTCCCCATTTCTCCAACCCCAAGCCTCACTGCCTTTGGTGTCATAATTATCCAAGTGCTGGGAAGGTCCTGCAGGCCACTGAAGAGAAGTGAGAGAAAGCATACAATTTTTGCTTGCTTATGTAGGTGCCCTCAACATACATTATGTATGTTTCTAAAACTATCCACTCTCGCCTCCAGCACAAATTAAAAATGAAGTCTAGAAATTGTTTATCTAAGCTTAAATAGCTGTAAAGAGTTTGATTTCTGGCATGTTATAAATATTGACATTTAAAACTAGATGTTACCTCACACTTTTAAATTTATCCCATGAAATATACCATCTATGATTTAATACCCACTGTTATCCACTTAAAAATGTATGAAAAAGCTCATTTAACAGTCAGAAATTTTGCATCTTTTTATCTCTTTGAACGTGTGTTAACTATTCCCACTTCTTCCACAGATTTCTATCTCGACATATTATTTTTGATGCTTCAGAGTATGTTATTGATCACATTTAAATAAATGGAGAAAGCTATTTTTAACATTTAATACGTTTTCTCTTTGCTCTCATAGGACTCTTCCTCGAGTGCGCATTCTTTGATGAAGTAGTAGGAAAGAAAAGCAAAGTCATTAAGTGAAAATTGTTATTGCTCCCACCATCATTGCAAGAGTATTGCAGACTCTGTGGCTATGGAAACTTCCAGAGAATTGTTTCCTAATTTGTGTCCCCTCCCTCTTTTGCAAAGTGGGGAGAGTCGAAGCATGTGACTTCTGTCTTGTTCTTAGGTAATTCCATTTTAGGAAAGACAGTCCACGGAAGTTGAAGATCTGGAAAGGACTTTCCTGATTACTATTTTTGCCTGATTACCCTCTGGAATGTCCTTTGTTATCCCAGTTAGAGGACAGCTGATTTCGAACTTGAACTCCAGCTTTGCCATTTGCTAGGGTGTTAGGTAACCCCAGCAAATTATCAAACTTGTGGTTTTCTACAGAGGATTGTTATTAGAATAAAGTGAGGTTATAAGATTTCTGCTGCAAAGTAGGCTCTCAGTTAAATAACATGGCTTCTCAGGGACACATTTTTCACTATGGAATGTGGATGAAATTAGGATATGTCTCATTATTATCAGGGTGTATATTTGATGGGGTAGGGGTTTCTGCCCCAAATCTGTTACTTATGGTATGTCTTACAATCGGTGATCACATGGAATCAGAGATATGGGGGAGCCTCCATCCTTCTGGCTTGTCTTGTCCTCAGTCTGGCTTCTTTTTGGTGGCCAGGGTCAAATGTTGCTTGCGTTTGCTTAATCATACTCTGAATGGGCCTCACTGGCTTGGGGACCAGTTCTGCAGTGATGGCATGTGACGACTCCTGGATGCTTTTCCTGGGTGGTGGCGATGGCTTGGAGCTCCTCAGCCTGTAATTTCTGTTGCTCTCTTTTCGTCCACCGGAACTGTGAGTGCCTCTACATTTCATCTGATGTTTGGTTTTTCCTCCATAGCTTTGTGAAAGTTTTCCCCGCAATTTTCTTTGATCAGTTTGGCAGTTCATTGTCCAAAGGAGCTATTGACTTCCTCAGTTTGGGAGATGATACTATGCTGTTGTTATTCTTCAGTCACTAGTCGTGTCCGACTCTCTGCGACTCCATGGACTGCAGCACGCTAGGCTCCCCTGTCCTTCACTATATCCTGAAGTTTGCTCAGACTCACGTCCACTGAGTTGATGATGCCACCCAACCATCTTATCTTCTGTTGCCCCCTTCTCCTACTGCCCTCAATGTTTCCCAGCATCACGGTCTTTTACAATGAGTTGGCTCTTTGTATCAGGTGGCCAAAGTATTGGAGCTTCAGCATCCGTCCTTCCAGTGAATATTCAAGGTTGATTTCCTTTAAGATTGACTGTTTCAATTTCCTTGCTGTCAAGGGACTCTCAAGAGTCTTCTCCAGCACCACAGTTTGAAAGCATCAATCCTTCAGTGTTCAGCTTTCTTTATGGTCCAACTCTCACATCTGTACATGACTACTGGAAAGACCATAGCTTTGACTGTAGCTTATAGACTATTTCTGTGTATTCCCTATCGTTTGGAAAAAACAGTCAACTAGAGTGAGGTCTTAACATTGACCCCTGTGAGACATGACTCGAAGTCACAGCCCATGTCCCTGCCTTTGTTCCTGATCCCACCCAAAGGGCCAGGCCTCCAGTGTCTTTCCCTCAACTACTGTACAAGGTTAAGGGTCTTCCTGTGTCCCTTCTTTCCTCTTTCCAATTCTTTTTCCACACAGCAGCCAGAGTAATCTCTTTAAAAGTATAAAAACCAAATCATGTTTCTTTGCTGCTTTGAAAACTTACCTTGGCATTCCAGTGCCTTTAGAAACAAAGTCAAACTCTTTATCTTGATGGACAAAGTTCTCCA
The DNA here is from genome assembly GCF_016772045.2 of Ovis aries. Taxonomy (NCBI): domain Eukaryota; kingdom Metazoa; phylum Chordata; class Mammalia; order Artiodactyla; family Bovidae; genus Ovis; species Ovis aries. Next base: position 37,191,687 of record NC_056056.1, on the reverse strand, counting down.
CACTCTTCCTCCTCTCTCTCTCTTCTTTCTCTTGAGACCCTGTCCTCCTCGTTCCCTAACAATGAGCTGAGGCTGGCTAACACCAGCCTCCTTCTTTCCTGACACAGACCCAGTGCTTTCTTGTTTTAGGGCACCAGCTGACACCATAAAGACTGCTTCTATTTTGTCAAGTTTTATTAGAACAATAGCAATACAGACCATTGGGGACTATGACACCTCCTGTGTTTACTATCTGGCTTTGACAGAGAAAAGTCTGCTGACCCCTGTGTTGGGCTTTTGACTTTGCCTCAGGCTTTCCCCCAACATTTGGTCCAGCTGGCTCCTTGACTTTGAATTCAAATAGAGCTTCCTTGACAACTTTGCTTCAGTAGAAGCTTGCCCCTCAGTTCCCACAGTCACTCCCATCCCGCTATCCACCATTCACTCTGCTTCTGACTTCTAGCACTTTCCTCAACTTGGTATCACATATTTAGCTAGTTAGTTAGTTACCTGTTTATTGTCTGTTTCCTCCCCTTATCACACGAAGCTCCACGAGGGCAGGGACCATGGCTGTTTTGCTTGTATTGTGCCCCTGACAGCTCCAAGTGCCTGCTTTTACTAATAAACTCCTGGAACTGACTTGACCTTTCAAAGTGGTTCCCTTCTGCCTCACCACTGCCCTTGTCTGTGCCTCAGTCCAGCGACTCTTCTACTGCTGAGAACAGGGTGGGGGCATTGATGCTCTCAGGGACAGGTGTGTTGACTTCATGAAAACATCCCCTGGGCTCCTGGTGTGGGAGCACCCACTGCAGATGGCTGCTGGAGCAAGCCCTCCGCGGAGGCACCTGTGGTTGCCTCCTTCACAGCCACCAGGGGGCCGTGCCACCTTCCAGGTGACTCCTTCCTAACTTCCCCAGAATGCAGCTTGACTGGTCTCTGCTGAGCTGGGAATTCAGGCGAGTAGCAACCGCTCAAGGGGATGGAGGAAGCAGGCCTGGCATCCCTCCGTGGGAGCCCATGGACACATTAAACACATCGGCCTGAGATGCAGAAGCAAGCACAGCGGCCTCAGATATGCACGGGCAGCCATGGGGTGGAGCGAGCAGAGCAGGAAGTGGCTTAGAGAACCACTCCCTCTGCTTCACAGATGAGAACACGGAGACCTAGAGAAAGGGGGTGGCTGGTTAAAATTAGAGCCAACTAGGACTCAGGTCTGCCCATTCTCCAGTTCTGCTCCTCTAGGCTGTTTTTCTGGACAGTATCTAGAATAGCAGAACACAGGTGGGATTTTTCTGGAAAACTTTGATGGAGAAGGCTTGAAAGAACACTGGATTTAACCTCAACAGACCTGGGCACCCAATAGCTGTGAGGCCAAGGCTATGGCGCCATGCCTCTCTGAGCCTCACTTTCATGTCCATAAATTGTAAAAAGAGTCCCTGAATTGCTGGAAAGTTTTGAGGATTAAATGAAGTAATACTTAAGATGTGCCCAGCAAGTACCAGACACCTAGTCAACATGTGGACATTCCATTGATATTAGTTGAATTTTGAGCAACCAAGATGGCAGAGGAAGATGTTCAAATATCCATGGGTTATAATGGCCAGCTGTGATAATAACAATAATCACAACTGAATCCCCAGCAGGAAGAATCCATTACACATGTTCCTTTCCCATCCCATTCCCTCCATCCCCACCTCCAAGAAGGTCAATACAGCTACTGATTCTGGGCCACCTTTGGTAAATAACAGAAATGAATGTTTAACTCTGGATCCAGGAAATTTCCACAATTGGGTTTTGCAAGGGTGATGGTCTCTACTCCACACGTCTTCTGAGAAATCAGGGTGTGTTTTCCTAACATTTTACCATCTGGGATCCAGGCCTCAGCCATTCCCAACCCAGCTCTTGTCTTGGAATATGTCCCTAGGAAAGGCATCCCACCCTCTCTAGGCCATTCTATCATTGTCTAGTGCAATATGCTATTATTATTGTGATGATTTGCTTCCTGAGAAGGCCAGAAAGAAATGTGTCTACCCAAAATGTAGACATCTATCACCTTAGAGGATGCATGGCTGCCTAGCCTGGGGGCTAAGCAATTGCTGCCAAGGTCACAGGTTTGGTCTCATTTATGCAGATAACGTTTCCTCCCTCTTCCCTGGCCAGGTAACCATCTGGGAACAAGGCAGAAGGGGTTTGTGTAAATCCATTACCCATTTCTGGGAGAAGAGCTTCAACATATGGGCTGAGGATGGCTGGCTATTATTGTCCTCTGTGAGCTAAAAGGACACGATAAAAAATGTGTTCATGCAGAGACCCTTGAGACCTCAGAGTGTCCTGCTCATCTCAGATCCAGGTTGTCCAGCTGTGCTCTGAGGGATTCCCGGTGCAGAGAAGAATGCAGTGGGGAGTAGGGTTGAGCCATGCATCACCCTCCTTCCAGAGAAGTTCTACTTTTAGCTATTTGTACACTGGGCATCTCTGTAAGATTGCATTTGAACAGAAACTTTTGCAGTTAAAAATCATGTTGAAAACTGGTGCATTAAGTGAAAGTGTTAGTTACTCAGTCATGTCTGATTCTTTGCGATCCCATGGACTATAGCCCACCAGGCTCCTCTGTCCATGGGATTCTCTGGGCAAGAATACTGGAATAGGTTGCCATGTCCTCCTCTAGGGGATCTTCATGACCCAGGAATTGAACCCACATCTCCCGCATTGCAGGCAGATACTTTACCATCTGAGCCACCCGGGAAGACCGTGGTGCATTAAATAATGCACCACCAGCCTTTGTTCTAGGTGATCTCTGTGTCATCTTGTGACATATGCTTTTCCTCATAACCATTTCAGTAGGTGTTGTTAATCCCATTTCACTGGCGAGGATACCAAGGCTCAAAGAAATGAAGGAATTGGCCCTAAGCACCAAAGAAGGAAGGAGCCTAGGACTGGAGCCCAGGGCTGCCTGGCTGCAAGCATTCTCTCTGGACCCTACAGAGTGATATCAGAGCATGAGGGAAATAACATGAGACTTTGTGCTAGAGATCTGAGTTCAAGTTGGGCTTTGGCATCTTCCTACCCAAGCGGTCCCTGACTAGACATTTTACGTGTTCTGAGCCTCATTTTCCTCCTCCACAAAATGGAATGATGATAACGCCAGTGAGAGGAGGCATGCACCACCTCAAACCCTCGTGGCATTCTTTGTGTGACGTCTTGGGAAATAACCCAGACCGCCTCCCTGAGGACCCCTTACTCTCCAGTGAGCTGGGGTGGGCACTGCAGCCAGCAGACTCCCTGAAACAGTCTGGGGGTTGCAAAACTGCAAGGGCAGAGTCTCCCTGGCGGTGAGGGGGTGGGGGTGGGGGGTGCAGAGCCCTTAGTCACTAGCAGGCTGGGGCTGCGGGCCAGGCTCAGGCTCAAAGTGACAGCTACTCTCTGGGGTGAGACAGACAGCCCTTCACCCTGCAGACCTCTTTAATTAGCTGGGAGCCTTGGAGCAATACCTTTCTCGGGTGCTTATCAGTGCTTCCTGATAAAGTAATTAATGGATTTCTCTTCTCCACTGAGCATTTTCCTGCCCCCAGAGGGCTGTGCTGGGAAGGAAGGTGCTAATTAGTTCCTGTGTGATTATCTGGTTGAAGCAACTGCTTCAAGTCTCTGCAAATCATTCTCAGCCCTCACCCTCTCTGGAGTGAGACTCCAGCTCCCTCTTGATCCCTTTTGCTGGCTGCCAGAGCTGCCCACAAAATTCAGCCTCTTCTGCAGACAGTCCCTCTCTCTCTCTTGCTGCCGGCATCTGCAGGTGGCACCCGGGGGCCCAGGGCCCTGCCTCCAGCTTGTGAGCCATCACCAGGAAGCTCTCAGAGAGGTTCCTGGAAACACTTCAAAGCCAGTCCGGATTATCTAAGTCTGCCTCAAAGAAAAGAACAAGCAAGGGCGGCAGGGTGGTGTGGAAAGAGCTCTCAGCTGGGGCCAGAGAACTGGATCTGCGTTGAGTTGCATGACCTTGGATAAACTCTGCTTCTTCTCCTTATCTCAGTTTCCTTAGCTATTCCAGGAAAAAAAAAAAAAAAGGAATAAGTCTGTAATCAGGGATGGCAAATTCCCAATGCCAACTGTGAGGAACCGGCCACAGTTCTGCTCTGACTTGAGAAAATAATGAAGCCACCGCTAACCTCAGTGGGTAGACGGAGTTGAAGAGACAGACCAGTGATGCCAGTCAGGGTTGATGTGGGTGCCGTGTTTCCGGACAGCGCACTGTTGGTATTTGAGTAAGGACAGTTCTTACTGTGTCTTACTGTGCTGCGCCTTTCAGGATGCTCAACATCCTTAGCCAACATTCACTGAGTGGCAAACAAATGCCAGTCATTCCCAAAGGTCCCCTGAGGGGCCAGGCTGTCCTTGGTTGAGAACTATGGGTAGGAAGATGGAAGTAAGAGTCAGGATTCTTTTGGCTGCGCATGACACAGACTACACTTAAATTTGCTTAGCTAAAGTGGAAATTATGTGTTTATGTGATTGAGAAACCCTGGCAGAGGAATGAGCCACCTTTCTCCATCCAACAGAGACGATGTCTGCCTCTCAGGGGAATCTGCAGTAAGGCAGGTTTTCCATATGTTTACCTCCCCTCACTCCTTTTGATTTGCAGGGAAATAACAAAACCAATGAGCAGCAAGGCCTTTCCAACTATGGAAGTTGCATGGGGGAGAGACTGCCTCTCTCCTCACCCCTGACAGCTAGAGTATGAGCAGGGAGTTGGAATCTAGAGAGTCCATGCAGTCTCCAGGGCCTATCAGGGATAATTCCTGGCAGCGGTGTTGCAGCTGAGAGTTGGGGGCTGCTAAGTGTTTATGGTGATGGGCTCCAGCAGGGCAGCAAGGGGCCCTGCAGCAGTGGAGTTTGCTGCAGCAGCCCTGGCTGACTGTTCCTGTAATGGAGGTGGCTGGGCCTATGTCATCCTTGATTCCTGCCTCTACCCTGTTCTTCAGCCTTCTGGTTGATTCTGTGAGTGACCCAATACCCTTCCAAGAAATGGTTTTCCCTTTTGAGTTCACCATAGTTTGTTTCTGTTGCTTGCAACCAAAACTTTCACTAATTGGAGTGGAGCGTTTGGGCAGGATGGAGAACCAGAAAGCAAGTGGGATGCTCTGAAGTCTCAGGAGCTTGGGAGAGGCAATTTGGAGTCAAAAGCTAACAGAACTCAAAACCACCAAGGCCATTTTCCTTGATGGTGACTATGCAGCAACCTCATTAAAGAATGGGAATTCAATTGCATGGGGCGGACTCACGTGTATTTAAGGCTTGGCTTTTTGTGAGTAGTTCCTGACCCTCTTCATCTCAAGATCCACCTCTTTGCTAAGCTCAGGTCCCAAGAGCAAACACAGTGGCAAATCTATATTGTCCTCGTCACTTCTGGTGCCCTTCTCTCTGCCACACAGGGCTAATTGTGCCAGTAACTCCACACTTGTCATTGCCAGCTCCAGAAGATGACAAGTGTTTGAACTTAGAAAAGCAACCACACCGATGCCTGGGTCTTTCCCTCCTCCTTGATCAACCAAGACACAATGAAAGAAACTCTAAGGTTATTTCCATGGAGTCTGTGGGTGGGGAGAGTCCTCTTTGCAGTGGAGGTGATTATTATACCCTCCCTTTTTCCTTCAGCAGGAAATGGCAAAAGGTAAAACCCTGACAGGGCAGGAGTCAGAAGAAGCTACAGTCAGAACTGGAAGAGTATCTTCTCTTGGAGCTGCAAAGACGAGAACCCTGGGTGCGAAACCATTTGTTTTCTTGGAGGTCCCCTGCCTCACTGTTGAGCCTCACTGGGGCTCTTCTCTGAGTCACCTACTGAATTGTCCTCCCCTCCCGTCCACAACTCCACAGGTGCCTGGAGGGCTGAAGCCATGGGCAGAGGTTAAGAGGTGAGACCACAGACTCTGGAGCCAGGTTTCCTGCTTCCAAATTCCAGCTCTGTCATAACCTGCATATATCTGGGCAAGTTACTAAGTGACTGCCTCAGTTTCCTCCCCTGGATTGATAAAAATAGGGATGGCTATTTTTAGCCATCGTAAGATTACCCGAGTTATAAATATAATGTACTCAGTATGGGGCCTGGAACAGAGTAGGATCTTAATACATGTCAATGACATGTTAGTTCCTCTGCACAGCACCTGGCAGAAGGTCGGATCTGTTGAAGAAATGACCCAATTCTCCAGGGAATTCCTGAATGCAAACAGAAACTCAGGAGAAGCAAAGTCATCACAGTCTGGGTGGGCCCAAGGTTAATGTTCATTCCTTAACTAGGGGGCTAGATTGCTCAATAGCCCCTAGAGTCTGCCACCCCAGGAACCCGTGGCAGGCCCATGGATGCACGCGCACATGCGCACACGCCTAGGAGGCCAGCCTCAGGCAGCCTAGCCACTGACACAAGCACTTTCCTTGCATATCCTCAGCCGACTTCCACGTTCCCTTCCAGGAATGCGATTCCCCAGTCACTTTTCTTAGCCTACACACTATTCCTATATCCTCAGTGTTCCAGATCAAGGCCCCGCCTAGAAGAGGGAGAAGAGGCATTTGGCATAAACTGGCGTTCTTAAACTGCTCCCACCTGTGAACCTGCTTGCTTTTTTTCTGAATCCTCTTAACAGATTTCAGAAATCCGAGTGCTGTTGATTCCTTTGAGGTCTAGGAGCATATCGCCACAACCTTGCTCCCACTGTCTCTCCTAGGGCCAGAATAAGACCTTAGTGAAGATAATAGTAGGGCAAATATGATTGCTAACAGCAGTGCTCATATACTGCTTACAACATGCCTAGTGTGGTTCTGTCGGAGAAGGCAATGGCACCCCACTCCAGTACTCTTGCCTAGAAAATCCCATGGATGGAGGAGCCTGATAGGCTGCAGTCCATGGGTTCGCTAAGAGTCGGACACGACTGAGTGACTTCACTCTCACTTTTCACTTTCATGTACCGGAGAAGGCAATGGCACCCCACTCCAGTACTCTTGCCTGGAGAATCCCAGGGACGGCGGAGCCTGGTGGGCTGCCGTCTATGGGGTCACACAGAGTCGGACACGACTGAAGCGACTTAGCAGCAGCAGTCGCAGCAGTGTGGTTCGGTATGCATTTTGTATATTAACTCCTTTAATCCTCTCAAAATTGAATGAGGTGAGCAGTATAATTATCATCCCATTTTACGGAGCGAGAAACTGAAACTCAAAGAAGTGGTAGCTTGCCCAAGGTCACATAGTTAGTAAGAGGCAGTCAGTCTGGCTCCACGGCCTGAACCATTAACTGCTGGTTACTTCATCCTAAGCCTGAAAAGGTTTATAGCACCCCCCGTCCCCACCCCACATATGTAGTTCAAAAATAAAACTAGGACTAAATCATAAAAGAATGCGAGAAGGTGCAGCAAGAGTTCTGGTTGTTTCCCCTGATGATTACTTTAATATTTTTTTTTTTTTTCTAATCTTTCCAAACATAGCTTTTCTCTCCTGCTTGACTGGTGCCCTAAGCATGGGCTGCTCAGTGTCACAGATAATATCCAGGCTCTGCTTTCTCCTCCCTCTGGCCAGAGCAGCCTCTACCTTAAAAGTTCAAGGTCGGTCAAGCCTGGAATTGGTTGCTGCCCCTTGGGAGGCATGGAAGGTACTTGCTTCTTGGCTAGAATGCAAGTGGGTTTGGCCCCAATCTGTATGGCAGCAGGATGTAAATGCCGTCCCGGAGGACGACCTGGTGTGAATTGAGAAGTGTGATCCTGGGAGACGAAGGAGGCTGCCCTATGTGTGTCTTTCTGGTTTCTTTGACCCACAAGCTCTCCTAGAAACTGGGATGACTTCTGGCCTCCCTTTCTCTCTTGGGATGTAGGCTATAGTGTGTTCTTGGTCAACAGCCACCACTGAGAGAATGTTTCCCCCCCAAAATATGTTTTCTTTCAGTTAGCTCTACAACATAATACAGATGGAACTTCAGCCTCAGCAGTCTCCAGCCTTCCCTTCATCCAGTAAGCAACAAAGGCTTATCAAGCTCCCCTGCTCCAGGGCCTCTGCTAGTTTAAATGGTCAGTAAAATTCACAGTTCCCACTCCCAGGATGCTCAAAGTCAGGTGGCTCCTACAGGCTTCATTGTCTTACTCTATTCTTCCCCTGTCCCCCACCTCGCTGGGGGAGGCAGGACAGTATTTATCCCTCTCTGGAACTGCCCCCCGCCACCAGTCTTACAATGGCATTGCTGCCCAGCCCAAAGCTCTACCTGTCGTGGACTCTCCATGAGTATTTGCTGATGCAGGGGCTGGAAGGAGGTACCTGAAAGGCTAACCCAATAGTTCTCAAAGGGGAAATGCCTACCTTCGGGAGTGTTTTGAAAAATTGGGGGCCACTTTTGTTTGTTTGGGGGGGCCACAGATACTAGATGTCCTGCAAAGCACGGGACAGTCTTGTACAAAGAATTGCTCTTTATCCCACCAGTGTCTTTCCTGTGTTTGTCCAGACATTCATGTGTTGAAAACCCAGTCCTCTGAGCCTGAAACCTCTAACTTCATATTGCATATAAACACAAACTATTTTTGTGTGGTTTTAATATGTCCCAAATTCCTATGAACATTGAGGGAAAATCACACTTGATTTCAATCAGCACTTTACTAAGAGGTGTTCATTGCTTTGGGAAATCACAGTACCAGCGCAACTCTGCTCCTGGATTAGAGTCCCCAAGAAGTCAACACATAGATCTCAGTCTGTTTATGTGGCTATTGTTTCATGGTGATTCTATACAGAGATCCAGATTTTTCTCATTACATCTCTTAGTGTAATGGTGAGCATTGAATATGTAATTGAATATACATATAACATATGAGTGTGTGTGTATATATATATATATATGTATATATATATATATATATATATTTACTGGAAAAGACTCTGATGCTGGGAAAGATTGAAGGCAAAAGGAGAAGAGGGCAACAGAGGATGAGACAGTTATATAGCATCACCAGCTCAATGGATATGAATTTGAGCAAACTCCAGGAGATAGTGAAGCACAAGGAAGCCTGGCATGCTTCAGTCCATGGGGTCACAAAGAGTTGGAGACAACTTAGCTACTGAACAACAACAACAACATATATATATATGCTTTTATTTCTCCTTTTTTGTCATTATTAAGGCATTAAATTGAATTTTTAAGATTATGTGTGTAGGTAGTTTATATCTTTATGGATTTCACCTCAGGTTAATATAGGGGGAATTACAAAATATTTGTTACAAAAGGAACAAATGTTACATGGGGTCTGATGAGGTTAAGAACCCTGGAGTTAGTTTATCCTTTCAGCTTTGGTCTCAGCTGTCCCTGCTAGAGACAACCAATTGAAATTTTAAGCTTTTCAAGATTAAGAGTTGGTTCCCATCCACTACAGCAACCCAATTATTAATGTTGTGAGTCCCCATGATGTGAGTCATCTGTTTGGTTTCCAGCAGAAATGATGGTCTGTGTTGAATCTCAGTCCTTCCTAAGTGACTTCTGCCTTGGGAAGGACCATAGGGCAGTGGGAGGGGTGGGTAGTGGGAGTCTAGCTACAGGCAACCAGAGAGAAGAAGGAAAGGAGGGAGGTGGTCTGTGGAAAAAGCAGACTTTGAAGATAGTAGCCTGGGTTGTGGGCCCTGTGTGACCACTAACTTGTGAATGGCTTTGGGTCTAATGCACAAAATGAGGTGTCTGGGTTGGGTCCATCCAGTGTTGGCAATCTATGACTCTGTGACTGGTGGTTCTGCAGTATGGCTCAGAGCAGGCAGCGCAGCTAAAGAGCAAGTGTGGTCTGGACTCCAAATCTTGGCTCCTTCACTTAAGAGCTGGGTGACCCTCAACAGGTGACTTAACCTCTCTGAAGCTCAGTGTCCTCGCCTGTAATGTGAGGATCCAAAAAGCACCCACCCCATAGGGGGCTGGTGTGCACATTGAAAAAGACAAGGGGTGTAGTGCTCCTGGTACCTACTAAATGGTACATACTCCATGGTCCCTACTTACAGGGACCCTGCCCACCACCAGGGGCTCCTGGTTTCCTGGCAAGGTGTTCTCTTAGGATGTCTGTTGTGATGGGGTGGGAGAGGTGCTCACACTGACACACTCTATAGTGTGTGCAGGCTATCTGTGCAAGTGGCCTAATCTGATATTTCTGGTCTAAATAGCCCTGAAACAAAGCTAAAACCTTATACGCCAGGTCACAGAAGCCCACCCAACATCAAGACAAATTACTAGCTTTAAAAAGAAAGGGGGCCACGCTGAAGCCATCTAGCTATGGAAATAATAGGTTGATATGAGCTCATTGTTCATTCATCTAACAAATAATTTTCTATGCCTACCATGTGCTTGGAGCTCTGCCAGGGCATCAAAAGGTGGGAAGAACAAGCCTCTACCTTGTTCCTGAATCAAATTGTGAGAGACTTACTCAGGGGTCCAAGCTCAAACTAGATGTCATCAGGGTGCTGGGATGGTGGGATGGTGGGGTGCTGTGCCTGCATTCCCTGAGATAAGTTGGTGCAGAGGGTATTAGGAGGTGAGGCGCCTGGACAAAGCCCAAGGCCATGACACTCTCAGGAAGCAAGTGGACCCAGAAGACATGCAGAGCAATTTAGCATTTCCCCAGCTGGGGCTTTTGCTGTATCTGTAGCCTCATCTAGGCAACAGCTTGACAGCGTCTCTGCCTGAAGGTAGCAGGCTGGGCACAACGGGCCTGTGTGATCCCATCTCACTCTCAGAACCTTGGTCATGAGCTGATGATGACTCAGAGCATCTCCACGGCTGAGAGGTGCTAATTGGTTCACATGCTATTTTCCAAGATGTGAGCTGGGATGGCCTCTTCTGATGCAGCCCATTCTAGAGTATTCCCTAGGATTGTCCACTAACTATGAGAATTACTCAAACTGAAGACAGCAGCATTTGGAGAAAGAGGTTCTAGGGATTCTTTTCCTACCAATCTGTGAGCAAGTGTAGGTGCCTGTCTGTCTGTCTCTGATGGGATTATAGTTAAAATCCTGGTGGTTAAACTTCCCAAAGTTTACAGAAGATAAAGGCAAGGATGCAGTTACCTCTGACCAAGTTCCCAGGAGTCTCCAAGCCCTTATATACCACCATCGGTTCAGTGTCTTCATCCCTTATTGGTACATCCAGCAAGAGGAAGACTTGATAGACAAGGAGTTGCATTTGTGTGTGTGCGTGGTGGTGGGGGGTTGGGGAGCAGCGCAGGGGTGCAGAGGTGTACACATAGGCTGGGAGAGGCTTCAGAGTAATAGAGTCTGGGGCACATTTTATCTGGGGAATTGGGGCCTTTCCAAGAGTGAACTCGCCTGGCCATGAACTGGCCAGCCTTGCTCCCTGGGAGAAGAGGGCTGAGGCCCATGTGATTTTATTAATAGCCCGAGCATCTCAGGACCCTTTTTCCCCAAGCCATTTCCATTTGTAGCTCCAATGGGGTTTTGTTTTGGTTCTCATGAGTTATTTTCTGACCTCTGCCCTCTGCCCTTCTGCGTTGGGTCCGCTGAGGGAGAGGATCACGGGGCCTGACTGGGGGCACGTGGTCCCCTTCTCCAAGAAAGAGAGAAGGGCCATGGGGGTGGGGTGGGGCCTTCCATAGAAAGCCTCCCTCAAGCGCATCGTGAGGACTGCAGGGTTATTGCTGCAGAGAACTGGGATGGACTGGGAGCAAACTAGGCAGTTAGAAGCAAATATAAGTGGACCTGTCGGGGAAATGCTTCTGAGGACCTCTGGGGCTTAAGGCTCACCCTAAGGGGAGAAATGTGTGTGTTCCCTGGTGCAGAAAAAGGTAGTACTCACAAGGTTGCTGCCCAGAATTTCCTGAATAGACGCCAAGCCTGCAAACGTATGCTGTCTTGCCTGGTTGCTGTCTTCTTGGTCTCTAGGGCCAAGGTTTGTAATATTGACCAGAGACTCCATTGTGCTGGTGATGGCACCCCACTCCAGTACTCTTGCCTGGCAAATCCCATGGACAGAGGAGCCTGGTAGGCTGCAGTCCATGGGGTCGCTAGGAGTCGGACAAGACTTCACTTTCACTTTTCACTTTCATGCATTGGAGAAGGAAATGGCAACCCACTCCAGTGTTCTTGCCTGCAGAATCCCAGGGACTTAGCAGCAGCAGCATACACAGCATCATAACTCAACACCTTATCAACTGAAGTCAACTTTTTAGGGACAAGCATCTTGTGCCTTAAAACTGCCATTATTTGACAAGGGTAGGCCTTTCCTCCTGGCTATTCCTTACTACCCCTCAGGGATACTGGACAGATCTCTATGTTTATCCAGTGTTTCCTGCTTTGGAAGGAAGAGGAGTGCAGCTGGACGGTAGGACCTCCAAGGGGGAGACGCCCCCAGGGAGTTGGGGGTTGGGGGCAGGACATTTAGGAGGCAAGTCAGCCCTAGATTGGATGTGTAGATTTGGGAGTGATTGATCACTGTGAGTTGAAGCTTGAAGTTGTAAAAGTGGAAATAAATCTTTGAAAAATAGTGTATTGGAACTGCAAATTCCTCTAAGGATTAAAGCCTGGAGTAGATCACATTAAGGAGTGAAGGGAGGAGGGAAGTGATACCTAATGCGATCTTGTGTCTTAAAGTAGTGCAGTGCCTAGAATGTGAGGGAAGAGGGGAGGGAGGGAGGGGAGTCAGAATGGCTAGGGCATTGAGTCTATCTCGTGCCTAACTCTGCGCCATGCACTTTGAATACATCGCTGCACTCAACTTTCCCCACAATTCTGTAAAATGAAGATGATCATTCTTGCGTTACAGATGAAGGTCCCACAGCAGTTCAGAGACAGGTGCCCGAAGATATACAGGAGTAAGTGGTTGAGATCAGATGTGATCCCAGCCTGTTTGACACCACTTACCATATTTCCTGGGCTCAGCTGGTAAAGAATCCACCTGCAATGTGGGAGACCTGGGTTCCATCCCTGGGTTGGGAAGATCCCCTGGAGAAGGGAAAGGCTATCCACTCCAGTATTCTCACCTTGAGAATTCCATGGACTGTATAGTCCTTGGGGTTGCAGAGTCGGACATGACTGAGCATAAGGTGGATGGAGCCCCAAAAGAGGAAGAAATGAAAGATTCTGGGTGGGTGGGTAGCAGCATGTAAGAGAACATATTGCTCAGTCCCTACCTCATGGCATCCCTAATCTAATTCTACATTTCAGATATTTATATAAGGCCTCCTCTCTACTTCCCTGGTGGCTCAGAGGTTAAAGCGTCTGACTCCATTGCAGGAGACCTGGGTTCGATCCCTGGGTCGGGAAGATCCCCTGGAGAAGGAAATGGCAACCCATTCCAGTATTCTTGCCTGGAGAATCTCATGGACAGAGGAGCCTGGTAGGCTACAGTCCACGGGGTCGCAAAGAGCGACAATGACTGAGCGACTTCACTTTCACTTTCCTCTCTACTTTCCTCTCTACAATAATGTATACATAAATGACCACAGTGCAAATGCTAGGAGAGGTCTCCACAGGTGATGTAGGCATTCAAAAGGAGAGGAGCCTAGAGAGGAAGGGAGGGGCTCAGGGAAGTCTGCAGAGATTTAGATGAGAGTTCACTGGAAGAAAAGGCAGTTTAGTCAGGGGGAGTTCCATGGACAAAGGTATGGAGGCTTTAATTTTATCACTTATCAGTTAAGACTGTGTTTGGCAGGGAGTGGCTTAAGTAAGGGGTTCATCTTTCTCAGATAACTGGAAGACTAGAGGGAGAGAATTGAGGACTGATGTGGCAGTTTAATGAGGCCACCGGGGATCCAATTCTTTCTGTCCTCCTGTTCTGCCATTCTTAGCTCAAAGCTTTTGTCCTCTTCATCATAAAATGGTTGCCAAACAGCCAAACATTGCATCAGAATTCTAGGCAGGAAAAAGAGGGACACGATAGACAAAACTTTGCCCATTTATGTCAATAGGAAAACTTTCTCCAGGACTTCTGCCTAACTTGAACCAGCTAGAATAGTATAATCAACCTGGTTCTTACTTGCAAGACCAGGTGGGGATTTGTGTATTTCTTTTTCCACTTTGTGTAAGTAGAAGAAGCCAAGACAGAAGGGTACTGGAATCAATGTTAATCAAGCCAAACTCTAGAATCTGCCATACTGTGTTTAAGAAAGATGTGAGTGGTTCAGAATGGTCAGAAGATGTGAGCAGTGACTGGAGACTAGGCTGTAAGATGGGAACTGAATTGTGAGAGTCCTTCTTTCTCCAGGCTTGATTTAAACTGCTTCCAAGAGGCCAGGCTCTGATGAAGTGTCAGCTTTTCACTTGTGACCCTAAGCAGGGTGAGTAGATCTCTACAGGGAGTCTACTTTTAATTCTCAGGAGAATGTCATGGGTAAATATGTTTTCTTTTTCTCCCATCATATCCCTTCTCTCTCCTATCTTCCCATCCACCCATCCATCCAGTATCCAATTAAGCGTCTACTATGTATGTGTGAGACATTATATTAACCTTGTCATCTCCCCCCTCTTCCTCTGTTTCTCCCCTGCCCCACCTCACCCCACGCTGGGCTAAGACCTTTTCCAAACGTGGGAGCCTAAGGATAAAGAGTTATCTAAGACAGCTGCTATTTCAGTCCAGAACTTGAAGCTAAAAATGTTCCAATGGAAAAAAAAAAGTTTAAAAATATAGATGTGTATTTTTCTAAAACCCCATTAAGCTGTCAAGGGCCCTCAGTGTGTGTTTCCTTTCCCATCGTTGCTAATCAGCAAGGTATGTGTGTGCCCTAAACAGAAGCATAGCCAGCCTCCTCCTCTTCTTCCTTCCCCCACCTCTTTCTGCTGTTGCTGGCACTTGAGCTGTACCCCAATCTTGGGAACCCAGGAGCCAGGCCTCCACTGCCCGAGACTCTTAGACATAACAGCACTCCAGCTCCTCCATAGAGACTAGGACACCAGTACCAGCCTTCTTAATGACACAGTCAGTCCATCTGGGCTCAAATCCTGGCTGCAGTGCTTCCTAGATATATAACTTTGAGTGCTTTATTTTTCTAGGTCTCATCTTCCTCATCTGTAAAATGGGGTTAGAGAACATTACGCACATCTTCACATCACTGTAAGATTAAATGAACATGTAAAGCATGTGGGACAGCATCTGGGTTCACTGGAGACATTCAGTACATGCTGTCCATTGTTATATTGTTGCTACTATTACTAGTATTGCTATTGCCTCATTGCTCTCCATTCCTATACCCAAATTTGGAGAGTCTCAGAATAGAGGAACTAAAACTAGACCTTGAGATCAACTTATCTGATCATATAATTTGAAGATGAGAAAATTAAATGGAAGAGGTTTTCTTGAAACTGCCCGGGTAGTTGGTGGCAGAGTCAGAACCTGGGTCCGATGTCCTTTCCCTGCCACCATTGCTAAGGCCACCCCTGCTCCTATCTTTTCAGCCTGCCAAATGCTTGCGTTCAAGTGTCCCGTACTTCCACTGTTTACATACATGTCTCAACTCCATCTCATCATCAGGGTCTCTCTCACATTGCCAATATCCAGGGAATGGAAACCACACATGAGGCTTATTTTGCTCAGTGCCCATCACAGCAGCCATACAGACAGAAGCCCAAGGAGACCCTTAGAAGAGAGACTCCAAGAGTGGGGATGCCACAAAGCAGACCCGGAGCGACGGGACTGGGCTCTCTACTCAGACCCAAGGCAACATCTCAGGGCCTCCTTCTTCCTCCCCTTCTCCTTTAACTAAACGGCAGATTGCTTCAAGGGAAGCATTTACAAGAGGAAATCTGAATATGTCAGAATATGTAGGGTACTTTCTAGCCCTAGGATCCTATGATTTCACTATTTATTTATACAAACACGTAGCGTCATTTCCAACTAGTGGATAAAGAGGTAGCAGACCCAAGTTCCGGGGTATTGTGGACATTCCCACTTATTGACCTGGGTGATTTAGGAATAGCCTATATATATATATATATATATATATATATATGTAAAAATATTTTATATATAATATGTTCTTTATATTATTACGTTCTGACATCTTAAAAAACCTTCCTGTCTGAGAGGAGAATGCTTCTCCCGGGACTGGCCAATTCTTAGGAATAGCAAAGTACTCATAAGATGATTGCATTTGATATACAAACTACCCAGCCGAGAGCCACACAGCTTCTGTTTGGCCCATCCATCTGGAAGGCAACTTTCCTCTGCCTTAGTCATTCTGGGACCAGGTACCAGGCAACTAGAGACCACTGCTATAACCCAAAGCCTGCTGACGTTATTCCAGTTAGTCAATCCTAAACTGTTCTCCCGGTCCTGCCTTGCTTTTCCCACAAAAACCCCAATGAGGCCATGGTTTAAACCTTCCATTCACTCTTGTCTTCTGTCACCTGACCACTCCGGTGTCTTTCCCATGTGACTCTGAGTAAAGCATCGGCCTCCTGTCTCTGGCACCTGTGAGCATAATATAAACTTTGTCTTTTCCTGAGTCTCTCCCTTTTCTCCTCTCATGACCACACCTGACTGACCATCATGTAAAAGAATACAGAACCAGGTGCCAAAGTTCCCCCAAACATCTCACTAGCCCATGACGGCATTCTAGTGTCTTCACTACATCAGCTGCTTAGAAATCAGACTGACTGTTGGGTATCGAGCGGGCTATGGGTGCCACGGTGGGGTCCCAAGTCAGGGGTGTCAAGACCTCAGCTTCTGAGAAACTTGCACTTTTGTTGTTGGGAAGATAAGATACAAACAGGTGAATAGTTCACTGACAGCAGGTATCAATGGCAGTTCAAGGCATCCCAGCATGGCTCAGGCTGAGGACAAATAAGCTACAGCCCCAGGGTGACAGGCAGGGCTGCTGGGGGGTGGGGGGTGGGTGATCAGGAGATGAGGGCTCTGTTCCCAGGACCACCACCATCTTACTCCGCTACCCGAGTAATCCTTGACCTCTTGGAAAGTATTTGGCCTGGACCCTTAAGCCCCCATGTTTGGTCCTCTACACCCCTAATCTTCTCATTCTATAAACACATCCTATAAACACAGTGTATTCTCTCCAGGTGTGCTTTAGTGCTCAGAATACCTGCTCCACAAATTCAGGGCTGGGACTGAGATATGGAAGACTGGATAACAGGGGAGACTGTGTGTGTGTGAGGAGAGGTAGCTAGCAGGGGTCTAAAGGGAATCTCTGTACTTTCCCTTCAATTTTGCTTTGAACCTTTTTTAAAAAAATGGTTGGGAGCCACTGACCTGGCCCAATCTCAATTCATTGCCAGAGCCTAGGAACACTTCTTTTGGCCAGGAAGTCTGAGGAAGCATGGCCAAATAGGCACCGACAGTGTTTGCCACATCCTGCCTAGAAAGAAATGTGTTCCGTGGGGTGAATACTTGGAAGATATGTGTGTAGGTGTCAAACATCAAGGGCACCTTTTAGTTATATGTACCCACTGACTTGTTTTTAAAGATGAGCAGGGCTGGTTAACTCCATTGATTGAGCTGAGTATGTAAGTTGAGGGCCAGAGCTGAATTTCTGGGACAATAATGAGAATTGGCAAGGGACTTGGGAGAAACAGCAGAGCCATTTAAAAGAGATTTTTATGAAGTTTGGCTGTGTGGTGAATGACTGTGTTAAATGATTCAGTTTTTTCTTTCCCTCTTCCTCTCTCTCTGTGGCTCCGACTAGATGAAGCCTGGGTCTCTATTCCAGTGAACCCAGACCACCATGCTCAGTGAACAAAAGTTGAGGGAACCAATCTTTTGGGAAGTGAAAGTGAAGTTGCTCAGTTTTGACCGACTCTTTATGACCCCATGGACTGCAGCCTACCAGGCTCCTCCATCCATGGGATTTTCCAGGCAAGAGTACTGGAGTGGGGTGCCATTTCCTTCTCCAGGAGATCTTCCCGACCCAGAGATTGAACCTGGGTCTCACGCATTGTAGGCACTTTACCGTCTGAGCCACCAGGGAAGCCCACCAGTGCTCAGTGAACAAAAAGCTGAGGGATGTCCCACTCTTTTGGGACAGTTGGCTAACTCCAGTCACTGTGAGAAGTTCAGGGACACAAGGGGCTTCTTGCATTCTTCCACACCTAGACTCCACCTCAAATCCTCCCCCTGCTTTTTCCTTTATGGTTATCTTTCTCTTCATTTACTAGACAACTATGTTTCCAGGTCCTTACCCCTGCTTTTAGTCACACTGACCAACGTTCTCTGCTCAGGAGAAGTTCTGGGTTTGCCTACGCATTCTTTGCTGGTGGTTGGGTGAGTTGAGGACGACATACCTGTGTGCCCTGGAGTTATAGCGGAGTTTCCCCGGTCTCTTCATCCACCACCACCTTCACATCATTCATTTCAGTTCTCCTGGAGTCTTGTCTTACAGACGTTAAGTACTGCCTAGAGGTTTGCTTTTCCAGCATCTTTGTGACCCTAGGAGGTAGGGACAAGCAGTGCCACACACATCTAAGACACCTGGTTCCTGAGGCAGGACGGAGTGAGGGTCTCTTCTGATACGACACCTGGAGCACCCCAGATGATGCTCCTTGACAGGTATAAACACCTGTGTTCTCACTCCTTGACCTGGTCCCTGCAGTCCACACTAGTGACCACTCTGGCTTACTTCATCGGAAATCAAAGGTAGTCAGCTCCTGGCAATGGGAGTTGAGGTAATATTCATTCTTTTCTTTATTCCTTTTCATAGATCGAGAGTTCTCGGCCCTGACGGTACATTTAAATCACCTGAGCAGTTTTCAAGTCATCATTATTACCTAGACCTAAAGTCAGGCTAATTAGATAAGAATCTCTAGGGACAGTGTGGGCCCCAGGCTTTAGGACTTTTTAAAGCTCCCAGATGATGGAATGTGAATGAGAACTTCTATGTATGTGTATGTGTGTTCTCTTACAGTGAGTCCATATTTTATTTTTTATATCCTGAAAGAAAATAAAGCAATTTTCATTTTGAAAAAAAAAAAATGAACCCCATCTGCTCAGTTCATTAAAAAAAATTTAGCCCTTTTATTTAAAAAATCTAAAAATTCACCATAAGGGAAAACAATGTGTAAGATGAGGAAGCTTACATTTATAGTGCTGTGCGTAAAAAAGAAGTTCATTAAGAAATCAAAATCAAGTAAAATTATAATTTAAAATAAATATCATTTTTCATTTCTCTAAATGAGGTAACAATGTTTTCATGGCATTTTTATAAGGAGGAAAATGTGGGACAGAAATTCAAGGTAAGGAACAAATCAATCGAGCATACAGTTTTTGGTGAAGGCCAGCACACATCCTTGCTATGTGCTGAGCTTTAAATAGATTTTTTATTTCTGTACTGACTCATATGATAGTTGTTTCTGGTGGAAGCTGAGATTTTTGTAACTGTATGTTTTGTACCAGATGTGGTTGTAAAAGTAGTGGTTGCTTGGATTGAGGTCACTGGTCGGTAGAAAATAGATGAGTAAAGGGTAAGGAAATCCAGCGTTGCTCTTCCATGTACCTTTTGCCTCTTCTCAGCTCAGGCCCTGTCCTCAGGAGCAGCTGTGGAGAAAACTTGGAAAAACTAACAAAGAGCTTCCCTGCATTGACAGAGCAGACACGCATGGCGTTTTGGATTCTGGCCTCACAGTCCCTGAGTCTGAGGCTTGGACCCCTGCCCATATTGGCAAAGCCTTGAGCCTGAAGCTGAGCCCCTCAGAACAGCAAGGGGTGACTTACAGGGGCGGGGTCAACCTTTGCGCAAGCTCATATGTGCTGGTGCTAAGGGGATGGTCATATGCAGATGTTCCCTTTCAATGTCATCAGCTGTATTAGTAATGAATCTACTTAAAATTTCTTTAAAGGATAACGAAGCCAAAAAAAAAAAAAAAAAGGCCTTGCTATATCCAGGCCCTATCTGGGGCCAGTGTTCCTATATTAGATGCAAAATTGCCAACCACTTAAAGGCTGAAATCTCAAACATAATTATGCATGACCAATATTTTGTACCTAATTTTGTAGTCCACCTCTAGTTAATAATAACAGCATCCCTTGAATTCATACGAGTGGCAAATATCCTTGTCAAAAATCTTGGCTATAGATTCACTAATCCATATTTTTCTCCCTCGTAAAATTATTCTCAAATATTTGCCCAAGAATATTGTATCTTAGGTGGATCATAAGGCCTTCAAGGAAAGGAATCATGCTGTTGATGTTTCTTTTAGAACATCCCTAATATGCTGAATTACATACTATTGGTGCCTAATAAGTGCATGGTAACTGGCCAGTGCTAAATCATTGGCACTTTGTTATTGCATCAGTCCTCAAAGTCAAAGGGCTGCAGTGGAGATTATAGTCAGAGCCAGGGGGACTTTGGAGACCATCTGGGCTTCGATCTAGCCCAGTGCCCTTGGTTTACAGAAAGAGACTCAGAAGGTCAAGAACTTTTGCTAGTAAATTATATGTTACAAAGGAACAAACAAATAAACGTGTCAACAGATTGCTCTCTGCTCCCTGTTCCCCTAGAGGGGCAGAGCCCTGGCAGCAAAGTTAATAAGGCTGAGATTATTAAGGTCCATTTCAATGGAAAAAAGATCTGTGTATTAATGAAAGAAGGGAATCATTTATTCCCCCATAACAACTATGCCACTTAGAAACACAGAGTGTGAAGCTGTCATGGTTTTACTCTTTTACAAAATTGGACTGACTAGCTTAGTTTTGGGGATGACATCCTCCCGTGTAGGTCCCTTTTATGGGGAGAAAATGAAGGCACCCCAATACCAGCTGTCCTGGAACCCAGTGAAATCAGGCAAGATTGCATGGGCTGACCCACCCCACCTCCCTGAGTGAAAAGCATGCCCCAACCCCTATCCTTGTTCTAAATCCAGTTCACAGGAACCTTGGTCTTTCCTCTAAGAGGAAACTGGGAAGTATTTTGGATTTTGCATCTGGAAAGAGAAGCTACTGCCTCAGTTTGGGGCACCCTTGAAGGCTATTCCCCTCTCTGGAACTGGCAGAGACTTCTTTTCGCCATCTGCCACCCTGCAACCTCCCACCCTCCACCCCCCTTGTCCCCTTCCGCAGTCTATCTGGTTCTAGAAGCACTTACTCTCTGGCTGGTTTGTTTCTGCTCTCTGGTGGCTGATTTTGCACCAGATGTCTGTGCTAAGAGCCCACCCACCTTTCCTTATTCTCCCCGCTGCCCCCACCAGCCCACCTAAGCTGAAGCACACTGGCTAATGCACTCCCAAGGTCTCTCTTTCAAAGCCCACTCTGCCAGTCTGGAGCAGTACTGTTGGGAAGTTTGTCCTAACTCTTCCACCCTCTAGTTGGGGTAACTGCAAGCTGGTTATGTTCCTTTCTTCTTTAAAATCAATTTTATTGTAATAGAAAAGTGAAAGTGAAGTCACTCAGTCCTGTCTGACTCTTTGCGAGCCCATAGACTGTAGAGTACCAGCCTCCTCCGTTCATGGGATTTTCCAGGCAAGAGTACTAGAGTGGGCCGCTATTTCCTTCTCCAGGGGATCTTCTCCAACCAGGGATCGAACCTGGGTCTCCCACATTGTAGGCAAACGCTTTACCGTCTGAACCACAAGGGAAGTTGAACTCATGAATAAAAAGTGCACTCATTTACAATGTTCAGCTCAATGAGTTTTGACAAATGTATACACACCCATGGAAATCCCACCCCATCAAGAAATAGAGCATTTCTACCACCTCAAATAGTTGCTTCCCCTACAGCCTCAGGAAATAGCTGATCTGCTTTCTCTCACTGCAAATTAGTTTGACCTGTTCTAGAATTTCATATAAAAGGAGTCATCCAATATGTTCTCTTTAGTCCCTAAAGGCTTCTTCCTCGCAGCAAGTTTTCGAAATTCATCCACGTTTTTGCATCTATCAGGTTGTTCCCTTTTATTTATGAGCAGTATCTCATGGTATGGATAGGCCACAAAATTGTTATCTGTTTGCTTGTTGGTGGGCATTTTTTCCTACTTTGGGGGCTATCATGTATAAAGTTGTGATGAATATATGTCTTTGTGTGAACATATGTTCTCACTTCTCTTGAGTAAATAGGAGTAGAATTCCTAACGCACACTATAAGAGTATGTTTAACTATTTAAAAAAGAAAAAAAAAAAACCCTGCTAGACTTCTCTAAAGTGATCGTACCATTTCATACTACACCATTAATATGAGATTTGAGTTGTTTAACCTGTCAATACTTGGTATGGTCAGTCTTTACTATTTTAGCCATTATAAGGGGTGTAGTGGTATCTCACTGTGATTACCATTTCCATATAACTAATGATGTTATCCCTTCATGAGCTTCTTTGGCTATTCATATATCAAGAAAATTAAACTTTTTTGACCCTCAGTTTCCTCATCTGCAATGGGGATTAATCTTCCTAATCCTCCTCAAAAAGGTGATGATAGCAAACATGAAAATTTTTTAAACTTTGAAAATGAATGAATGTAAGAAGATTCTTAGAGAAGGCCCTGGTGACCCACTCCAGTACTCTTGCCTGGAAACGCCCATGGATGGAGGAGCCTGGTAGGCTGCAGTCCATGGGATCACTAAGAGTCGGACATGACTGAGCGACTTCACTTTCACTTTTCACTTTCATGCATTGGAGAAGGAAATGGCAACCCACTCCAGTGTTCTTGCCTGGAGAATCCCAGGGACGGGGGAGCCTGGTGGGCTGCCGTCTATGGGGTCGCACAGAGTCGGACACAACTGACGTGACTTAGCAGCAGCAGCAAGAAGATTCTATTTATCCAAAGTGAGGAACTGCTTATATTAGGCAATAGGCCTTGGGAGTACCCACAAGACTGATTTTTCTTGAACATCACCTTGTCATCCTTTACAGTTTAACAAAAGTCAGTGTCTCTCTCTTATTTTACGAGATACACGCTCCTCATTCTATGTCTAAACCCAATAGCAGTAACCTGTACGCTCCCACCTTAGCCAGCTTCCTCAGTTTGTTTTCTTCTCTGCAATGTTAGTTCTCTCCAGCAGCTGAGAGTCTGTCCTCTGTCCCTTTCCTGGCTTTGTACAAACCACATTGCATTCCACATGACCCTCCTCCTGGTTTTTCTCCTGTGACCCTTTGGCACTCCTTTCTCAAAGGTCTCTTTCTAGTCCCTTGCAGGAAGCCCTCTCATGTGCATCCAGCCAGTCTCCCCTTCGTAACCCTTTAGCCCTTAAATAGATGGATTGTGACATGGGCACTTTATTCTGAGCCCTCCAAGTTTCCAAGCTGGATGTCTCCATCTGAATGTTCCACCTCAGACTCAAGATGACTCCAGAAAGTTCATCACCCCTTGTCTTCTATGATCTCCCTTCTCCCCTTGACTTGCCTGTTTTTACTCACACATCACCACACGTTTAGTCACCCAGGCTCAAAACCCTATAGTGATCTGCACCTCCTCCCTTTCCATAATCTCTTATGGTGCATTAGTTATTGAGTCCTGCCAATTCGACCTCTTGAATTCTTTTCTTCCTCTTCCTCCTTGCCTCTATGACCCTGGCTCTCATCTTGGTCTGTTTGTGACCAAGCAGGAGACATTGCTGGCTGCCTAGCTCCCAGTCATTCCCCACCCTTCCTTCTCTACCAGCAGACCCCACTTGCCATGATAGAGACAGAAAATCCAGATGCTTCCTTTCCCAGCCTCCTTTGCAGCGAGGTATGGCCATGTGACCCGGTTCTGGCCAATATGACCTCAGAGGAGGCTTTCTGGGAAGGTTCTGGATTGATTTTCCTCCCTCTTCTCACTTGCCGTCTGCCCCTAGTGGCTCTTCTTGCTGTTCTTAATTCCCTCCTCCCCACCTGTCCCCACCCCTGCCCTTTCATGCCAATTATCTCGTGAACACATCTGCCAAATCATCTCTAGAAAACACTTTTGATCAGGTTATATTCCTGCTCTCAACAACTCCCCCATCAAATGCTAGAGAAAGTCTAAAAACCTTTAGTCTGGCATGTAAGGCCTTCCAAGATTTAGTTCTAACATATCTTTCTTATTTTCTGCCCTGAGATTTGCTTTCATATCCCTCTGCCTGGCCAAAAGGGGATAAATGCTTTCCCTGTGTATTAGTTCAGGTTCTCCAGAGCTTAGAGGAACAGGTGGTTCGAAAAAAGGAGACTGACCTTCACTGACCTGTCCTGTTACCCTGTTCAAGATGGCCTTTGGAGCAGATACATGGCATGGCTGCCCATTATCACTGTGTGATCTGATTCAAGAAGGCCAAGGCCCCAAATGACCCACTCCTCCCAGGCACTGTGGAGTCTGAAATGCCACTATTTGCAGAACCATAAAAGCTGGGGTGCTTATTGTCTATGTCGTCCTCAAAAGTAAGAATTTATATGACAGTAGAGGCTGAAGACAGGCAAGAGACTTGCCGATGGGAAGTGACAGAGCACAGGTGATTTAGTCAACAGCAGCCCTGGCCCTGATCAGACACCCGTGTCTTCAGAAACAAAGTCCTTTATCTTTTTTTTTTTTTTTTAAGTCCTTTATCTTTATTTACAGTCTTGGTTTGCCTTCTCATTACAAACTCTAGGAGTACTGTTCAGATATGGAAAGATCTTCCATCCCTTTCTCAAGTAAACATCTTCCTAAAAAAATATAAGGAAGATTAAAATAAAGATCTTCTCAAATAAGCATCAGGTGAATTCCAGAAATTATGGTGCTCAGGGGAGAGGAAAGCTGGATGATGAAGGAGACAAGACACACAGAGCACCTAAGCCTAAACTCCTCACTGACTCTATACCAGCCTCCAGACTCATCAAATTTAACTGTCCCTTCGGTTCTGCTTCCTGAAAATAGTCATCATAAAAATAGCTAATATTTATCGAGCACTTCAGTTGCCTGATCTCATTTAATCCTCACACGGCCCTAGAAGTGAGTACTGTCATTACTCCCATCTTCCACTTCCCCTGCCTTAGGTTTATAGCTGGTAAGTGGCAGAGCTGAGGATAGAACTCCAAGGGTCCTTTCCCAGAAGCCCTGCTGACATTCAGTCATTCAAGCATTCATTCATTCATTCATAATTCAGACACACTGAATTATGCCAAGGATTTAAAGATAAATAATACATACATCCTGCCCCCAAAGAGCTCCCAGGCTCGTGACAGAAATACCCACATAAGCAAATATTCATGATGTATCCTGGCGAGCTCCACAGTAAGGGCCTATGTAAGTTATTCGTGTTGTCCTTGGTATGTGACAAACTCTTGTAGGTTGCTCCTCCTTGTCCAATCCCAGTCTGTTTCCACGGTCTTCTGTCTTCTTCCATGATGTTGGTGTTTGTGACTTCACCTCAGACTCTTTGACATGCTTTTTCTTGTGCTCCTAGACTTGGCAGGCCTTCAGCTCCATTCAGGACTGATCACAACATCCTGCCAGGGCTGAGGGAGTAAAGGAGGGGCCTGAGTCTAGCCTGGGGAGACAATTCTTCTCATGGCTCTGCCTCTGCCTCTCAGCAAGTCCTTGAACAAGCCACTTAATGTTCAGTTCAGTTCAGTTCAGTTCAGCCACTCAGTCGTGTCCGACTCTTTGCGACCCCATGAATCGCAGCGCGCCAGGCCTCCCTGTCCATCACCAACTCCCGGAGTTCACTCAGACTCACGTCCATTGAGTCGGTGATGCCATCCAGCCATCACATCCTCTGTCGTCCCCTTCTCCTCCTGCACCCAACCCCTCCCAGCATCAGAGTCTTTTCCAATGAGTCAACTCTTCGCATGAGGTAGCCAAATTACTGGAGTTTCAGCTTCAGCGTCATTCCTTCCGAAGAAATCCCAGGGCGTTAGGGGGCCTCATTCATCAGTTTTTGTAGAAAAAAGGGTAGGATTAGATGTTTTTTGAGGTCACTTAACTTCTGGTATTTTATGAACATAGCCTAACTTTCCAACATGGCATCATGGTGTCATTGCCCTGAACTTTCCAGTAAGCCCATCTTCTCTTTTCATCCCTAGCCTAGTCCTCACTCCTGGAAAGCCTACCTGACTTCCCTAACATACCTCTCCTTTCTATCAGGCAATCCCTCACTAGGCTTGCACAGGTCCCTGTTCTGTCCTGGGTTTTAATCTACTAACCCCTGTCCTTGAATGGTTTTCAAGGTTGCTTCACCCACACTTGGGGTCCAAATGACAGGTCAGACCATGAGTCACCTATGGAAGGAAAGGAGATCCAGGATTCTGAGTGCTTGACCGAGGCTCATATCCACCTCGGAGAAGGCAATGGCAACCCACTCCAGTACTCTTGCCTGGGAAATCCCAGGGACGGAGGAGCCTGGTGGGCTCCCGTGTATGGGGTCGCAGAGTCGGACACAACTGATGTGACTTAGCAGCAGTAGCAACAGTAGCGTATCCACCTGGGTGAGCTGGCTGCCTACCTGACTCAAGACTTCCTTCCTTGCCGGCAGGCTACCACAGGACACAGGGGAGAGGCTCGCTGACTGACACTAGACCCACACTCGCCCTTGGTCAAGGCCCAGAGTTTACAATTTGAGAGTAGCACCCTGGGAATGGGCCCTGTGGGCACATTCTTTACACAAAGGCATGTCCAGTGTGAAAGCTTGTAGCTCAGGCTGTTCTTTCCTCCTTCCTCCCCTAGATCAGCCATGGGTAGGAACCTCGTTGTTGCTGTTTAGTTGCCCAGTCATGTCTGTCTGTTTGTGACCCTAAGGACTGTAGCCCTCCAGGCTCCTCTGTCCCTGGGATTTCCCAGGCAAGAATATTGGAGTGGGTTGCCACTTCCTTCTCCAGGGGATCTTCCTGATCCAGGTATCAAACCCATGTCTCCTGCCTTGGCAGGCAGATTCTTTACCCCTGAGCTTCCTGGGAAGCCCAGGTAGGAACAGAGTGCCGTGCTAATGCCACCAGCTCAGCACCTTATCATGACAGAGCCAGGACAGCATAACCATAGGATATTGAGACTTGCAGATGGGAAGTGACAGAGCGCAGGTGATTTAGTCAACAGCAGCCCTGGCCCTGATCAGACACCCGCGTCTTCAGAAACAACGTCCTTTATCTCTATTGACAGTCTTGGTTTGCCTTCTCATTCCAAACTCTCGGAGTACTGTTCAGATATGGAAAGATCTACCATCCCTTTCATAGCAGACTTGCACAGCCAAGGAGGACTTTGAGCTGGGATCTTAGTGTGAAATGAATTGTTCTGCTCCAGAAGACAGCATCTTAAATGCACCTGAACCTGAGCCCTGGATTTTGCTTCCTTTGTGTCCCTGCCATTTGCTGTGATAAATACCTTTTCTCTCAACAGAAGGAATATACAGATCCGGGCACAGCCATCTCCCAAATAGCTAGGCTCCTCCATCTGACTCAGTAGCCATCCTTCTTCCCAGGACATCTGCCTCGCAGAACCACCCTCCTGGGGAAGGAGCCAGTGTTTACCCTTATGTGATTCTTAAGCATTTCCTGAGCATCTGCTGAGCCCTCCACTCTGCAGGAGGTCTCTCTGCAACATGCAAGTAATTTCCTTCAATAAACATTCATCATGTGCTTTCCGTGTTGCAGAGAATAAGGCTGTACCCAGAGGCAAGGCCTTGCCCTCTTCAAGCTTACCTTCCAGGGGCATGTGAAACTAGGGAAAGAGATGGAAATATGTAATTATGACAAGAATAAGTTTCTTGTCCTTAAGGAGTTATCATTGAATAGGGAAAATAAAACATGGTGATTGATCAACAGTATTTTATCTAAAAGCCACAGACAATGTCCAGTTAGTCAACCATTAGCTGATGGTAAGAACAATGGCCTCTGGTTCCATTATGTTGACAAGGAAGCATGGTGGAGAGAGTCCTGGTCTGGACTGAGCCCACCCAGATGGGCTTTCACGCTCAGCCATCTGCTGACTGTGAGATCTTGAGCAAATGACTTCACCTTCCTGAGTTGTAGACTCATCTGTTAAAGGGTCTGCCTTACTTCCTTGGTGGTTTGTTGTGACATAGGTGAATTATATATACAAGCTGCATGCAAACTAGAAAAAGCAGCAAGATGCAGTTATTATTCTGAAGACAAAAGGTCAGTATTTTCAAAAATAAAACATTCCAAATGTGATGCTAGCTCTCCTCAGATACCCAAGGACTAGAGAGTTCAGACAGTGATGAGCATAGCCATACCAAGTACATCCATCTGAAAAACATTGGGGTAACTCTCCCCATGACCTTCCACCAGACCAGGGTGAGTTTTAAGTGTAATTTTCCACCATTGATTTGATATGAGGGTGATTTCTAAACTGACGTTTGAAACCTATAATCAGAATGTTAACACTTTAGCTTAAGTTAGTTAGATGGGGTTTTGTTACCTGTCAGCTGAGAATGAAGTGGTATTCTTGACTACAAGTTTAACAATGTAATTCATTCACTCAACCAGCATCCACTCTTCAGGGGAAGACAACCTGTCTGGGAAGACAAAGGTGGTCAAGACAGATACATTCCTAGTGTTCAGGGAGCTATGTCCAGTGGAGACTTGAGACACCAAACTAGCAATAGCAGGAGTTAAGTACAGTGATAGGAGAGGTCAGAGGCACGTGGAGACACCAACCAGGAGCGTCTCAACCAGACTGAGAATTGGGAGAGGTGGTTGGGAAATTGCTTGGGGAAGAAGTGCTACTTAAGTTGGTAGCTAGAGGGTGAGCTGGAATAAACTGTGAAGGGGAGAGGCTCCTGGCAGAGGGAACAGCTTATGCAAAGGTGCAGAGGGGAAAGAGTGGGCAGGAACTGAAAACAAACCCTGGAGCCAAGAGGGAGGAGGGCAAGGGCAGGGGGTCTAGAGAAGAGGCTGCGCTGCCAGCCGGGGTCTGATGATGAAGGATTCCATGTGCTTCGGAAACCAGTTTGGACGTCCTTCCTAGGAAAGGTGACCGGTCTGCCAGGGACAGTCATGGTTTATGCCTGTTGCCTCAGGGGAATGATGAATAGCACCATTTCCTTTTCACTCTTCCAAGCTGCCTGGGTTGGATGATTAATGATATGGTCACCCTTCCTTACAGCAGTGGGGAGGTAGGGAGCCAGGCAGTGGCTGGGAGGTGTGGGGAGAAAGGGACCTGGCCTCCTTTCTGTGATGCTAGGGTGTGTGAACACAGATCAGTTCAGTCACTCAGTCATGTCTGACTCTTTGCAACTCCATGGACTGCAGCACACCAGGCCTCCCTGTCCTTCACCAACTCATGTCCATTGAGTTGGTGATGCCATCCAACCATCTCATCCTCTGTTGTCCCCTTATCCTCCTGCCTTCAATCTTTCCCAGCATCAGGGTCTTTTCAAAGGAGTCAGCTCTTCGCATCAGGTGGCCAAAGTATTGGAGTTTCAGCTTCAAAATTAGTCCTTCCAATGAACATTCAGGACTGATTTCCTTTAGGATGGATTGCTTGGATCTCCTTGCAGTCCAAGGGACTCTCAAGAGTCTTCTCCAACACCACAGTTCAAAAGCATCAATTCTTTGGCACTCAGCTTTCTTTATAGTCCAACTCTCACATCCATCCATGACCACCGGAAAAACCATAGCCTTGAATAGACAGACCTTTGTTGGCAAAGTAATGTCTCTGCTTTTTAATATGCTATCTAGGTTTGTCATAACTTTTCTTCTAAGGAGTAAGTGTCTTTTAATTTTACAGCTGCAGTCACCATCTACAGTGATTTTGGAGCCCCAAAATATTAAGTCTGCCACTGTTTTTCCATGTATTTTCCATGAAGTGATGGGACCAGATGCCATGATCTTTGTTTTCTGAATGTTGTGCTTTAAGCCAGCTTTTTCACTCTCCTCTTTCACTTTCATCAAGAGGCTCTTTAGTCCTTCTTCAGTTTCTGCCATAAGGGTGATGTCATCTGCATATCTGAGGTTATTGATATTTCTCCCAGCAATCTTGATTCCAGCTTGTGTTTCATCCAGCCCAGCACTTCTCATGATGTACACTGCATATAAGTTAAATAAGCACGGTGACAATATACAGCCTTGACATACTCCTTTTCCTATTTGGAAACAGTCTGTTGTTCCATGTCCAGCACAGATGGACATGCCCAAAACAAGAGAATGGGATAGTTTCTATGTTTCAGATAACTATTTCTCAAATACACAAAGAAGTGATTGAGTTCTTATTCAGTCTTATGGATTCTCCGTGACTGCCAACAATGATGCTAGTCAGCCAAAGAAGCTTGTGTAAGTGAAAGTGTTAGTCCTGCAGCTGTCTTCGACTTTTTGCAACCTCATAGACTGTAGCCCACCAGGCTCCTCCGTCCTTGGGATTCTGCTGGGATTCTCAGACACTTTACCATCTGAGCCACCAGGGAAGCCCAAAAAAGCTTGAAGGTGGCATATTTTGCCTCTGAAGGGTTGGTTAGGAAGTCCCCCCAGAGCCAGGTAAAGCCAAGAGCACAGGGCAGCCCTTCCTCCCGAAGAGAAGCAGAAGCAGGCAAGACCTTCCTTTAGCCCAGGTTGGGGAGGGATAAGAGTCTGAAGTCACCAGACCTAGTTGGGCACTTCCCCAGTCCCTGCCTTTTGTGGGTTGGGGGCTGGCACTGTGAGGGACATGCAGGCCTGTTCTCCTGCCTCCTCACTCTAGAAACTGGCCAGGGCTCTGAGGCCTTGGGAATCAAAGGCCTCCTGGGAGCCCAGCTCCCTCCCCCATGGCTCCCAGCAGAGTAGGCCTTTTATCAGAGTTAATGAGAATTACTCATGGTTTAAGTGCTGTTTCCAGCCCAGAGTTGGCATTTCTGCTCTGGTTCAGCCTCTCCCACTGTAATTAACTAATTAACTATCAACAAGGGGGTGATGCAATTATGACACAGTGAGCCTGGCTCTTCGTTTCCCCATTGACAACCACTGAACCCTCTAGAATCACAAGAGGCCAGCCTAAGTTCAACAAGATTTCCTCTGCCCCAGCGTTGATCACCCAGCCAGTGTTCCAGACCACTCCCTTCCTTGGCCCCGAGGCCAGGCAGGGGCCAGTGCTGCCCTGAGGGTGAACACTGGACTCTTAACCATCAACCACTGTGTGCCCTTAGGAAAGCTGAGTGCCACGGTCCAAGGTTAGTCACTGAGGTTCCCTGAGCTTCTAGCCCTCATCAGTAAACAGATAAATAACAAAAGCTGTTATTTTAGTGAATGTAGAAGTGCTTTGTAACTCACTATGTAATTACTTCTCATAGCATTAGTAGCTCAGTTGTGTCCAACTCTTTGTGACCCCGTGGACTGTAGCCTGCCAGGTTCCTCTGTCCATGGGTTTCTCCAGGCAAGAATACTGGAGTGGTAGCCATTCCCTTCTCCAGGGGATCTTCTCAACCCAGGGATTGAACCTGGGTCTCCTGCATTGCAGACAGATTCTTTACCATCTAAGCTACCAGGGAAGCCCTGCTTCTCATGCTTCCCATACTGAACATGCAAACTAAGGCCCAAGGCATTTAGCAAATATCTAAGACCACCAGTAGGCAAGTGGAGCCTGGACCAGAATCCAGAGCCTTGTGCCAACCAACACTGCCCACTGCAGCTTGCCCACACTGGCTCACCAGTGCCCTCTGGACAGCAGACCCATCCAAGAGGCAGCTGCCAAAGATGGTAGGCCAGGAGCTCTAGAAGGCAGAGAGCTGGAGGCCCATCTACCCCAGAAGGATTCTGGGAAATTCCAGAAGGCACAGGTGAAGGGGCCTCAGCCCCTATCACAAGGCCACTGAACCAAGGCTGGGGCTTGAGCTGCAGTGAGGGTCCAGCTGACCCACAGCTTTGTTTCATCACATTCCTCCCATGTCCACAGGATGCATGGGTGGGCTGTTTGGTACCAGCCTTCCCATACCAGACTCACCATACTTCAACTTGACCTCCTGAGATGAAATAACCATGGAGCAGCCTCCAGTCAGAATTTGCTTCACAGTCTTAGGTTTGGTGATGAATCCCCAGCTATGCTGCAAGGTTCTCCGGAGACAAGGCTCAAGCCCCAGTCCCTTCTGCATCTTGCAAAGCACTTAACACAGTACTTCAGTGGAGCAGCTGCTCAATTATTTGCATATTATTAACCACAGACTGTTTGTATTACTACTAATTTCTTCCCAAGCCTTGTCCATGTAATTTTTAAACATGTTAGCATTGCTGTAATGGTATGCAAGTGCTATTTGATTCTCAAAATTTTTGATTTGACATTATGTTATCTATTGCACACTTCAGTACATAATCTGCATACTTGTCATTGTTAATGGCATCACTGGATTGCAGGGTCCCAATGTCCCACTTTGTTTAAGCATTCCCTGATTGCCAGGCATTTGGGTCGCCTCTAATGTTTGAACACTATAAATAATGCTGCAGAGCCACCTGGTTTTTCTCCCCCTCGCCTGGACATGAAGAGCTGGTGGAATGGGGGCGGGGACCTCTTCTTGCCTGTTTTCATTGCTGGAAAGGCCTATTCTTCACATTGCCTCCCTGGATTGGGGGCAACAGAGGTCCAGGTCTGCTGCTCTGGAACAGCCGAGCCAGGGTCTCAGGCTGTCACTGGGAGACTTCTTATCTGTTCTGTAGTGGCCCAGGGATGAGAAAGGGCACTTAGCTGGCTGAAGCCTCTGGGCTCTTAAATCAGCAGGGTTCCCACTTTGAACTCTTTGCTTTGGAGCTGGCCTTTCCGGTACAATAGCTTCTGAACCATCTCATTAGACAGTCCCTGAGGGGAGACTTGATATTATCTTTTATGTTCTGGCAGGTTAGTTAAAGGTTTCACTGAGAGAATCATAGTATGTCCCAGCTGAAAAGAAAAGTTTCTGTTTATCCAATCCAACTTTTCCATCTTACAGCTAAGGAAACTGAGAGCCAGAGAGGGTAAGTGACTTTCCACAATCACTCAGCTGTTATGGCCAAATTGGGCCCAGGCATAGAAGGCTCTTTATATCCAGGTCGGGCCTCAGTGTCCTCCAGCCTCTTGCCTAGAGCATGTTTATGGATTACAATACTCCCCATAGGTAAGATGTCAGTTCTACACAAACTGATTTATAGATATAACACAGCCTCAATCAAAATCAACTCTTTAAAGATAAAGGCAAGGAAATTCTAAAATGTACATGGGAAGGAAAAACCAAAGCAATTTAGAAAAAGAAAGAAATTGGAGACTCATGGTACCTGACATTAAGATATACTATAAAGCTACAGCAATCAAGACAGGGTGGTGGTGATGAAAGGATGGTCAATTGATTTTTTTAAAAGATGCAAAGGCACTTCAGTGGAGAAAGGAAAGACTTTTCAACAAATGGTGCTAAAACATTAGGCGGCCTATAAGAAAAAATGACCCTTGACCTATACCTCCCACCTTACACAAAAATGAACTAAAAGTCAGTCATAGACCTAAATGTAAAATGTAAAATTAAAAAACTAGAAGAAAATATAGGAGAAAATCTCTGTGATCTTGGATAAGTCAGAATTCTGAAATACAACAATAATACATGTATGGTCCATAAAAAAAAAAATCAATAAGTTAGACTTGATAAAATTAAACACTTTTATGAAAGAGACCTTAAAGAGAATGAGGGGAAAAAAACCCACATTATTAGGAGAAAATATTACAGATCACATATCAGACAACAGACTTATACCCAGAATATATAAAGAACTCAAAATTTAATAAGAAACGACCAAATGTATTGAATGGGTCAAAGACGTGAACAGACACCTCACTGAAGAATAAGATATACAGATGGCAAGTAAGTACATGAAATGATGTGCAACATCATTTATCATTAAGGAAATGCAAATTAAAACCAGAATGAAATACCATCACATACCTATTAGAATGGCTAAAAAATATTGACATCACCAAATGCTATTATGGATATGAAGCAACTAGAACTCTCAGACATTACTGATAGGAATGTGAAATGGCATAACCACTTTGGAAAATAATTTAGCTATTTCTTATGGAGCTAAACATTTATTTACTGTGTGACCCAGCAACTTCACTTCTAAGTATTTATACTAGAGAAATGAAACTGTGTGTTTACATAAAAAGCCATTCATGAATTATTCACAATTGCCCAAATCTGAAAACAACCCAAATATCCCTCATTGGGTGAACGGATAAACAGACTGTGGTACATCCATGCAATGAGATATGATACCACTAGGCACTAAAGAAGAACAAACCATCAATACATGCAATGGTTGGCTAAATCTCAAATGCATGATGCTAGGGGAAAAAAAGCCAGTCTCAAAAGGTTACCACAGTGGAAGAAAAATAATTTCCCCCATCTCCTATTAAAAAAAAAAAAAAACAGATTAACAAGAGAAAAACTAACAGAAGATTATTAGCATGTCTACCTTCTGTATACATGAGAAATACCCAGGAAAACTGAGTAATTCTGTGAGTTAGCCCAAGTTACTACCTTAAATACCATGTGGTGTGCTGTGCTTAGTCACCCAGTTGTGTCTGATTCTTTGTGACCCCATGGGCTGTAGCCCACCAGGCTCCTCTGTCCATGGGGATTCTCCAGGCAAGAATACTGGAGTGGGTTGCCATGCCCTTCTCCAGGGGATCTTCCCAACTCAAGGATTGAACCCAGGTCTCCTGCATTGCAAGCAGATTCTTTACTGTCTGAGTCACTATGGAAGCTCCTAAATACCATGATCAAAGATCAAAGACAAAAGAAGTCCGAGCAGGAGGGTGCCTGAAGACTGATGGTTGGGAGGTTACCAGGAAAAGCATGGTCAAAAAGGGTAAGCTTTATTATAATGATTTAAGTCTTGCCTTCTCCATTGAGGACTGTTTCTTATCTTACTGGTACTGAGCGGATGATACCTTTACAAATGCAGACTTCTTTTATCAATGTAAATGTCTTCAGAGCTCCTATATTTGCTGTTTCTTAACATAATCAGTTCAAAATGATTTGCTTACTTTGGGATGGCACATTCTACTACCCTTCATTACATACTAGCATACTATATAATTCCATGACATGACATTCTGGAAAAGGGAAAAATATAGGGACAGAGAATAGATCAGAGGTGGCTAGAAGTTTGGGATGGAGGAAAAGTCAGAATGCAAAGGGATGGCAGGAGGAAATTTTTAGGCTGTTGGCATTCTTTATCTGGTCGGTGGTGATGATTATGAGAATGTTTGTGTGTTAAAACTCAGAGGTTGGGAAGGGCAAGGGAGGAACTCTGCTGGGCTCTGGGGCTCAAGGGCAGCTCTCCACACCCCAGAGGAAATGATCTCCAAAAGATAAGCCCAAGGACTAAGAAGCTAGAGAACTCATCAGATGGTCCAGACCAGGGGGCAACCAGACAGGGCTCCTGCATCACGAGGTGAGTAAGAGATGGGGGATTGGTCATGGGAATTTTCAGACATCTTTGCTGCTTACCCCAAAGAGTGATTCCAGAAAAGCTAGTTAGGAGCTTGAGCATTGGGAGCTAGAGCTAGAACAATTCTCAGAGCCTGGAGAGGTGGTGCTAGGCCTTCTTGTCAGGGTCAAGAGGCCCTTCTGAGGCGCTGGAGGATGGGACAGGGGCAGGGAGTTGAGGGTGACATGACAGCCAGCTGTGAGGAACACATGTGTTGGGAGTAGTGGGGAGCATGACTGTGCAGTCAGACGTTACTGATGGGGTGCACCAGGCAGGACACTGCTGCTCCCCAGGTCCAGGCTTCCTTGTCTGTAGAATGAGGACGGGAAAACCAGACTTGAAAGGTTCTTGAGAGCCTTAAATGACAATAACACACAAAATGCCTAATATTAATACATAGTATAGACCGGGGCAGAGAAGGCGATGGCACCCCACTCCAGTACTCTTACCTGGAAAATCCCATGGGTGGAGGAGCCTGGTAGGCTGCAGTCCATGAGGTCACTAAGAGTTGGACACGACTGAGCGTCTTCACTTTCACTTTTCACTTTCATGCATTGGAGAAGGAAATGGCGACCCACTCCAGTGTTCTTGCCTGGAGAATCCCAGGGACGGGGGAGCCTGGTGGGCTGCCGTCTATGGGGTCGCACAGAGTTGGACATGACTGAAGAGACTTAGCAGCAGCAGCAGCAGCATAGACCAGGGGACAAGCAGGGATCTAATTGGTTCAGTTATCTGCTAAGAAGGTAGAATGAATAGTGTAAAGCAGTGGTTCTCAAACTTTACCAAACATCAGAATCACCCAGAGTGCTTATCAAACCAGTTCACTGCTTCTCAGCCCTGGAATTTCTGTTTATAGGCTCTGGGGTGGGTTCTGAGAATTTGCATTTTGGTCAAGTTCCCAGATGTTGTTGCTACTGCTGCCTGGAGATCACACTTTGAGAACCATTGCTATCAACATCAGGAATGGACTTTTGAGCCACATAGTGATGGAAATTTCTGGTTCTGCCAGTTCCTAGCTCTGGGATCTTAAACAACTTAGTTAACTTCATTGAATATCAACTTTCTTCCCATAGAAGATAAAGATAGTTGTACCTTAGGATGGTGATGGGGTGTTGTAAAAATGAAATGAGTTCATAAATAGGTAAAACGCTTAGAAGAGAACCAGACAAAATGTGAACACCCCAAAAGGTCAGCTCATGATATGTACCAGGTTCTTAAAATACATCATCTCATTTAGTTGTCAGAAGACCCTTAGCGGTTAAGAACATTGTTTCCATTTTCAGATGGGGAGACTCAGGGTCAGAAAGACAAAATAGACACCATGCAACCCATCAGAACCTGAGCAAGGATCTGAACCCAGGTCTTTCAGCTCCACATTAGGGTTACATATTCAGTTCCACTGCTTCCTGTGGTCTGGTCCCCTTTCTTTAAACACCAAGCTCTGGGAGTGAATGATTGGGCCCTTGAGGCTGAGTGCAAGAGAAAGGAAATGGGAAGGAGTCTCTGGGAGGATGTTTGTCTGGGAACCTGGCACAGAACCACTCGGGATGCACAAAGTGGGCATTTTTGTGTCTTTAGAGGGCAGATATATGGCGTGACTCAACGTCCTGCCCACACGTTCTCTCTTCTCTCTTGGCTGTGCAACTGATTGAAATCATCAGTGAATGATGTGGCAGGTGAAAACAGATCACCCACTGATGGTTTACACAGCCACTCCCAGCCCAATACGGACAGAAACTCCAGCTACTGGACTACAGCCTCAGCAAATGCAGCAAGCCTTCGTGGGATGAATCAGAGCATCCCACTCGCCCACATGGAACACAGTGTCCTAAGAAGTAAGGATCAACAACAGCAAGAGTTATTCTGTGGTACTTGTGGCGGTCTTGCAGTCAGTTGCCTTGTACCAAATGCTCATAAGCAGCAGTGGAGGCAGGGTCAGCCCAAATGCTCATCTGCCTGAGGGGAAACTCTGACCCAGGACTGGCACTTGATGGGCTTACAAATAGATGGTTTCTGAATCCCAGACTCTTCTGTTCCCTGGTCTAGAAAATACATCTCTTTGGGAGTCTCCTAGGTTCCCTGGATTCTCTGTGTCCAAACCTCCTCCCAATATCTTCTTCCCTCAAAGTTTGCCCTTTCTCCTGCCTTTCCTATCTCAGTGGGTGACAGAATCCCCCAAGCACCCAAGCCAGAGGCTCAGAGAGGAGCCAGGGTTACACATTCTAATGCAAAGTTCACCTACAGCAGATAGTAACCACAAAGTGGGGTATATAGTGTGTCCCCCAAGTGAAGAGCACTTGGGACATCCTTGGAAGCCTCCGTCTTGTCCTTGCCCCCTTGCCCCAGTAACGTCCACTTGCCTCTGGGCGGTACTCAGTGGTTCTCAGCGGTTCTCAGCCCTGATCTGTGTCTTTCTGAGGGGAGCAGTCTGTGGTTTGTAGATTAAGACTTATCTTAAATACCGAGCTGGAGGAATCAGCTCACAGAAGATTTGGGATGCTCTAATAATCGCTGAGGTAGAATAGATACATTAGATTTACTACAAGTCCTTTTTCTTGACCACAATACCTACAATTCATTGTCATTTTGTTGCTTGTCAATTTCTTCTAGTCATTGACTTAGTTTCTACAGCCAGCTCTCCATCACAGCCCTGGATTCAGGGAGGGAACAAAAAGTGAGGAGGCAGAGGGGATTGCTGACAACTAGAATCCTAAAAAAAAAAAAAAACCCTTTCAATCTAATGCCCATTGGATCCTGTTAGTCTCCCTTGCTGGTGTGCTAAAGGAGAGAAGCGCCTCCTCTCTACAGTGTGAAGGGACAGTGTGAAGGGACAGTGTGAGAGACGGGAAGGATCTGAAAGAGAAAATGCACAAGAAACTGAGGAATTAAACCATATTCCTGCTCTTCCCATTCTCACAACTCAAGATTTCTGTCAGTCTTTCAAGGCTTAGATGCATGAAACAGTTAACATTAGAAGGACAATGGAATGATTTGGAATGCCTCCACTGGTTACCAGGAGAAGGAATGCATTGTTCAAATTTCTTAGCCTCTTTTTTTTTTTTTTTTTTTTAAAGATGTGAGCTATTAAAATGTTTCCTCCCAAAAAAAGGCCTTTTGAAAATTCTATCAAGGTGGCCACACTTCATTTATGTTTATTGTAACTATTAATGGATTTAGATGAGCATTTTGTGTACTGCTGGGTAAAATGTAAAGCCAGAATCACCTATGTGATGAACACTCTACACTCATGCCTAGAAAAATACACTTCAATTATGTCAACTTTGCCTACATGGGGTGAGGTGGGGTGAGGGGGTCTTAGATCCTCAACCAGTCATGGCCACTAGGCTGACAAGCTTTAAGAACCAAGCTCATAGCAACTAAGAAGCTAGATGACCTAGAGCAAATCCCAGTCCATGGTCTCAGGTTTCTTATCTGTGAAAAGTAGAGCCCAGACTGGCAGGTCACAAAGGGCTGTGCTTTCATATTTTAATTCCACGTTGTGTGTGTGTGCATATGTATGTGTGTATGTGTGAAGCAACCAAGATGATAAATAATAAAATTACTAGATCGTGTCTACTGTTTTCTGACTCAACCCCTGCCTGAGAAGTTCCCACCAATACCCCAACCCTCCCTCTTTATGGGCTTAACCGCTCCTTGGCATCATCTGCTCCGGGAAGGGGCGTTCCCCTCAAAGAACCCAACTTCCCCTTAACGAACTTTTATGAATATTGTAGAAACTTTTTTTTTGGTTTCAGTGGAAAACTAGAACACACCCTATCAGGTTATCAGATTATTGTGTGTATTGTCTCTGAGCTATTATGCAAGACTCTATAAATTCTAAGTAACTGATAGAAAACAGTTGTCCCTGTCAGTAGGTACCCCCAGCGACTGATTCCAGGACCCCAGCAGACACCAAAATCTATGGATGCTCAAGTCTCTTTTATAAAATGAACAGTATTTGCTTATAACTTATGCACATCCTCCCATATACTGTAAATCATCTTTAGATGACTTATAATACCTAATACAATGAAAATGTTATGTAATTCATTGTAAATACAATGTAAATGCTATGTAAATAGTTGCTGGTGTTTAGCAATTCAAGTTTTGCTTTTTGGAATTTTGTGAAATTTAAAAAATATTTTCAATCTGCAGTTGGTTGAACTGGTGGATATGGACCCCACGGGTAGGAGAGCTAACTGTATGTAAACCCTGTCTTGCTAGGGGTTTAATTTTCCTAAGGCCAGTTTTATCTCCATTTATCTTCAATCCACCTCAACATTCCTTTACTCAATATAAATGTGTGTACTTTTGACCTTCCTTATGAACATCTGTCTGCTTCTCTCACATCATGAGGAAAATAAATTCCTGAACATGTACATTTTTCATATCTGTATACAAGCCATGGTTTTACCTTTCTCTGAAAATTATCTTTTAACAAGATATTGTCTCTTGATAACCTTTTAGGAGACAGTTCCTATTTTTACCCCATTATTTGAATTTTGTTCTAGTTCAATGCTCTCCTATCCTCATAATTACTCTTCTCCTACCTCTCTATCCCACCCCATTTATTGCTCCTCCTTGATTCTTCTGTTCTTTTACCATAGACTTGTACAGAATTAGGCTTGAACATATCCAGGAACTGCTGGAAATCAAATGTTTGGGGGTTTGTTATTTTGGAAATTTCAGCTGCAGTGCTGAAGAAATACAGCCTGGGCATGTTTTGGTATTTGGGATCATTTAAGAACTGCCTATTTAGTTCTTGGAGACAAAGACCATAGTTAGCATTTTCCTAGCTTTGGAAGTCAGAGGTGAGGCCTGCATCTTTTCAGATCATTTGTGTGACATCAATCGTGCACAAGAATAGTTTAATCCTTTAAGAATTTTGCGCCTTATGATAGAGAAGGTTTAGTATTGAGGTGGATCTTTGTTATCTTCGGTTAATGCTTTTGTTGTTGATTACAATAACTTCTATTAAGAACTACAACAAACCCTGAATGTGACTTTGCTAATATATTTAGCTGGCTTATTTGGGTATGCATGTATGTTTGAAACATACACAGAAGACAGAGGAAATGAGAGAATGCTCCAACAATTTGCAAAGTGTATGAACTGCGAAGATTTTCTTTTTTATAATTTCCGTTTTCTTCAGCTGTCAGGTTTAAGCCCCCAAACATTTCTTATCCTGGGGTGTGGGGAATAGGGTGGGAACAAGAGCCCTTGCAAGCAGCCCAAGTTCATGGCTTTCCTGGGCCCCTGACAGGGTGGGAAATATTTCGTTATTTGGGCAAGCTAATTAAAGACACTTGGTTTACCCTTGGTGAAATCCACAGCCTAGGAAGGTGGGAGGGAAAGGAAGTGAGAATCTTACTTGCTGAACTTTTAAAAAAATTAACTCTTTCTTTACCCTGGTATAGGCTTCGCTGGTAGCTCAGCTGGTAAAGAATCCACCTGCAATGCAGGAGACCCTGGTTTGATTCCTGGACTGGACAAAGTACTTTGCAATCCATAAATTGTTGGAATCATGGGTCCAGCAGTACACGTGATTAATGAATGGTCTCAGATCTCCTGCCAGAAAACATGCTGCTGCTTCGAAGGAAGGGGGCAAATGTGTGGTAGGTAGTTTATGACGAAATGTTTTCTTCTGAAAACCAGAATAGAGGATGAATCACAGATTGGGACTAAACATAGACTCTGGTGGGGGCCTGGAGGACATTTCTCTGGATAGCTCAATAAGAACTGGAGGCATTTAAATATTTTATGAATTCCTCATTAACATTTTTCCCAATAAAAAGAGAGACAATCCTAGACTAACGTAGTTGCAGCACCAGAGACATTAATGTAACTTGAGGCATCATAGCATATAAAAATGCCATGCTATATAAAAGACTTTAATTTGCCAGGCTCTGCTGAGCACAAGATGGTACCCGTCTACAGAAAAATCTTCCCCTTGAGCAGGAGAAAGTCATGTCATAGGCAGGAGAAATCGTGGATGTTCAGCATCTTGATTTGATACTTATGTTCTTTTGAGCCAGCAGAGGAAACATCCCACAGACAGATGCCCAGAGGGAAAGCATCAGGTTGCATGGGTCCTGGAATTAGCCATCTGGTTCTGACAGAGAGTCTCAGAAGGGGTGACTGGAAACTCCCGGCCTCTGACAACCCCTCTGATGGTTTCACATGGATCTCATTTCCTTTGACCCCACCAGAAGCCCAAATAGGAAACCTTCCGTCATTTCAAACTTGTCCTTCTCCAGCTTACTGTGCTCACATGAAGCACCATCAATCCCAACCCTGACTTTTCTGATCCCTGTGTGGGCTGCTTCCAGAGCTCCATCTTTTTTATTGCCTTGTCCAGACAGGCAGTAGCCTCTGCCTTGGGTCTCTCCCTGCCCTCCCCAGCCTTGCCCTGCTATCTTCGACATGCTCCTGGAGAAGTTTTCTTAAATGTAAATCCTATCATGTCCCTCTCTTGCTTAAAAATCACTGGTGGCACCTCACTGCCTGCCCCAGTAATGGGAAAAATTGGCCTTAGTCTAAACGTTGTTTTGGTCCCACCTAAAAAACTTGAAAGTGAGTCTCAAAAGATCAAATTCCTTCCAAGTAACTTAACTGGGTCCCAGGATATAGCTCAAAAATATTTAAATAAAAAATAAATCCAAGATTCAACAATATAAAATTCATATTATGTGGCATCCAATAAAAAAATTATCAGGCATCAAAGAACTAGGACTATAAAATCCATAATGAGAAAAACCAGTCAACAGAAACAGATACAGAAATGACACAGATTGAACCCATAATTAATTAATTTCATGGTTAATTAATTTATAATAAAAGAGGCAAGAATATACCATGGGGAAAAGACAGCCTCTTTAATAAATGATGCTGGGAAAACTGGACAGCTGCATGTGAGATTCAAACTGGACTGCCTTATCACACCATATACAAAAATAAACTCAAAATGGATTAAAGACTTAAAGACCTGAAAGGAATAAAAAAACTCCTAGAAGAAAACATGGGCAGTATGCTTTTTGACATTG
Source organism: Ovis aries (assembly GCF_016772045.2). Classification (NCBI taxonomy): domain Eukaryota; kingdom Metazoa; phylum Chordata; class Mammalia; order Artiodactyla; family Bovidae; genus Ovis; species Ovis aries. Next base: position 37,149,426 of record NC_056056.1, on the reverse strand, counting down.
GTCTTAGCCATAATTTTTCTGGCTCTGTCTCCTCAGGCAAGGGGAAGAAAAGCAAAAGCAAACAAATGGAACTACGTCAAACTAAAAAGCTTGTACATAGCTGAGGAAACCATCAACCAAAAATACTGCTTACTGAGTGGGAAAAGATACTTGCAAATAATATAGCCGTAAGGGGTTAATATTCAAAATATACAAAGAACTCCTGCAAGTCAATATCAAAAAAAGACAAACAACCCAATTTAAAGTGGGCAGAGGGCCTGAATAGACATTTTTCCAAAAAAGACATACAGATGGCCAACAGACACATGAAAAGATGCTTAGCATCTCTAATCATCAGGGAAATGCAAATCAAAACCACAATGAGACATCACTGTACACCTGTCAGAGTGTCTATTATAAAGAAGACAACAAATAAATGTTGGTGAGAATGTGGAGAAAAGGTAATCCTTGGGCACTGTCAGTGAGATCATAAATTGGTGCAGCCACTGTGGAAAACACTATGGAGATTCCTCACAAAATTAAAAATAGAACCTACCATATGATGCCACAACTCCATTTTTGGATATTTATCCAAAGAAAGAAAAAACACTAGTTGGAAAAGTTACCTGCATCCATATATTCATTTCAGTGTTATTTATAATAACCAAGATGCAGAAACAATCTAAGTGTCCATTAATAGATGAATGGATAAAGATGTGAGACCCACACATATATGTGTGAGCACTCATAAACATATACCTACGCACTGGGGTATTACTGAGCCCTAAAAACAGATGATATCTGGCTGTTTGTGATTATATGGATGGACCTAGAGGGTATTAGGCTAAGCGAGTTAAATCAGATGCAGAAAGGCACATACTGTATGATTTCACTTATGTATGAAATCTAAACTAGAAAAGAATCACAAATACAGAGGACAGGCAGGTGGTCACAAGGAGAGAAAGGGGTTGGGGGAAGGAAGGAATAGATAAGGGAGGTTAAGAAGTACAACCTTCCAGGTTCAAAATGAATAAGTCTCAGGGATGAACAGTACGGCATGGGGCATATAGTCAATAATAATGTAATGTCTTTGTATGGTGACAGATGGTAACTAGACTTACCATGGGGAACATTTCGTAATGTATAGAAACATCAACTGACTGTGCTGTGCGCCTGGAACTAACATAGTGTTGTAGGTCAATTATACTCCAAAAGCAAACAAATGCACAGGGAAAGAGGTCAGATTCTGTGATTATCAGAGTCCAAGAGTCAGGAGAGCAGGGAATTAGATGAAGATAGTCAAAAGGTATCAACTCACTGCTAAAAGATTAATGAATGCTAGGGACATAATGTGCAACACGATAAATATAACACTGCTGTAGGTGACATATGAAAGTTGTTAGAGTAAATCCTAAGACTTCTCATCACAAGGAAAATTTTTTTCTTTTTGCTTCATTTTTTATCTATGAAAGATGATGGGTGTTCAGTAAACGTAGCCTGGTAAATGCTTCTTGATGTATGAAAGTCAATCACCATGTTGTATACCTTAAACTTACACAGTGCATGCTCAGTTGTGTCTGACTCTGTGCAACCCTATGGACCATAGCCCGCCAGGCTACTCTGTCCTTGGGATTTTCCAAGCAAGAACATTGGCGTGGGTTGCCTTCTCCTCCTCCAGGGGAAGCTTCCTGACCCAGGGATTAAACCCACATCTCCTGCACCAGCAGGCAGACTCTATCACCGAGCCACCTGGGAGGCTCTTATACAGTGCGTGCATGCTAAATCACTTCAGCTGTGGCCAATTCTCCGCCACCCTCTGGACCATCAGCCTGCTAGGCTTCTCTGTCCCTGGGATTCTCCAGGCATGAATGTATGCCAATTATATCTCAATAAAACTGAAAGAAAAAATGGTATAGATGATAGAAATAATAGGAGTATTTTTAAAGTTATCTAAGGTGTGAGAGTTGGACTATAAAGAGAGTTGGACTACAAAGAAGGCTGAGTGCTGAAGAATTGATTCTTTTGAACTGCGGTGTTGGAGAAGACTCTTGAGAATCCCTTGGACTGCAAGGAGATCCAACCAGTCTATACTAAAAGAAATCAATCCTGAATATTCATTGGAAGGACTGATGCTGAAGCTGAAACTCCAATACTCTGGCCACCTAACCTGAAGAACTGACTCATTGGAAAAGACCCTGATGCTGGGAAAGATTGAAGGCAGGAGGAGAAGGGGACGACAGAGGATGAGATGGCTGAATGGCATCACGGACTCAATAGACATGAGGTTGAGCGTGCTCCGGGAGTTGGTGAAGGACAGGGAAGCCTGGCTTTCTGCAGTCCATGGGGTCACAAAGAGTCGGACATGACTGAGCAACTAAAATAAATTGAAGGATCCTCCATATGTTCAGGAAGAGCAAGGGAAGCATAAGCATGTTAAGAGAAACATGAAAGATTTTTTAAGACCCAAATCAAACTCCTAGAGACAAATAATAAAAGGAAAAAAACTGCAATGCCTAAGACAAAAAACATACTGGATGGGAAAAATAATAGCCTAGATACTATGGCTAGAAAAAAAAAAATACAGTATCAATGAGCTATAGTAAAACTTCAAGCAGCTTAATACTGGAATAACTGTAGCCCCAAAACAGAAGTAGAGAATTAGAGGATAGAAATAGTTATAAAAAAAACCTTTTCCTAGTTTGATAAAAGGATCCAGGAAGCTCAATGGACCCCAAGCACAAGAAATATGAAAAAAAAAAAAAGACACTGATGCATGTGATTATATAATCATATTGCTTAAAAATAGAAATAAAAAGAAAATTTTAAAAGAGCCGGAGAACAACTGTGAAGAACAAAGAGAAGGATAATAGCAGACTTATTGTTGGAGACAATGCAAGCCAGAGGACAGTTGAGCAACTTCTTTAAAGAACCAAAGAAAACACTGTGAATTCTTCACATAGTAAAAATATCTTTGCGAAAATGAAGTGAATTAAAGATTTTTTTTTTAGACAAACAGAAGTTGAAAGAATTGATCACCAATCCTACAAGAATGTTGAAGAAGGAATTTTGTGCAGAAGAAAAGTAAAATAAAATAGAAATCTGTTCCATATAAAGGAATGAAGAGATGGTAAGAGTAAAATATTTGGGTAAACACTAAAAAACAAAACACAAAAAGAATGCTTTAGACTCTAAACATCTTTAAAAGACACTTGGCTGTTTAAAGTAAAACTAATAATGTATTATGGAGTTTGTATCATACATACAAGTCAAATGTTTGACATGAGCGGCACGAAAGGCTGGGACTGGGGCTGATGCAAATGAAATGTAGTGTTCTTGGGTTTCATGTGAATTGACATGATGTGATTTGAAGGTGGGTTGTGATAAATTGAAGACGTACATTATAAACCCCAAAGAAGCCATACAAAAACAAAACAAAAAGATAGCAGTCATAAACCAGCATAAGAGATAAAACAGAAGTATGGAAACCAGTCTACCCAAAAGATGAAAATAGGAAATACAGAGGATGAGTGGCAAACAAAGGGAAACATGGTGAATTTAAAACTAACCCTAGCAGGGACTACCCTGGAATCCCAGTGGTTAAGACCCTGAACTTCCAACGCAAGGGGTGTATGTCTATTCCCTGGTCAGGGAACTAAGATCCTGCGTGCAGTGTGGTGTGTCCAAAAAACAAATGAGCAAGCAAATAAACAAAACTAACCATAATGACAATGATATTAAATGTGTTAATACATTGTGTATACAGTCCCATTTAAAAAACACAGATTGTCAGACTGGATTTTTAAAAGGCAATCTCTAATTATATTCTGTCTATTGGAAATCAAATTAAAATATGGACATACACAGGCTGGGAAAAAAAATGGATGGAAAAAATATATCATCATCACTCTACTGGGAGAAGCCCTCTCTGTGGCCACGGGAGCGTAAGAAGGCAGGCGGTTGGAAGCGATGAACAGAGAAAGGGGTCAGCCGTGTTCTTCCCATACTTTGCCTTGCTGGGGAGCTTAGAGTCCCTCCATGAAATGCTGTAGCGTGGGGAACCTGAAGTCCCCAGCACTCACTGTGACCCAGCCTTGTAAGGGAAGCCAGTGGGGAAAGTGGAGAAGAGAAGGCATCAGGATGAAAGTGATTTTGTCTCCATGTCAGGGCAGGACTGGCTTCTAGAAAAGTACCCACAGGGGGAGCTGCGGATGGAGCGACTGGAAGAGGTGTCTGGTCAGCAAGTCTCCCAAGCCAGGAGGAGATCTAAGAGCTTAGAACAACTCAGGGGCCCCTTGAGTGACTACAGTGTAGGCATTATTTCCTTTAAAAAAATTTATTTATTTTTTATTTCAGGATAATTGCTTTACAGAATTTTTTGTTTTCTGTCTGACCTCAACATGAATCAGCCATAGATATACATATATCCCCTCCCTTTTGTACTTCCGTCCCATCTCCCTCCCTATCCCACCTGTTTAGGTTGATACAGAGCCCCTGTTTGAGTCTCCTTAGCCACGCAGCAAATTCCCACTGGCAATCTATTTTACATATGGTAATTAAGTTCCCATGTTACTGTCTCCATACATCTCACCCTCTCCTCCCCTCTCCCATGTCCATAAGTCTATTCTCTATATCTGTTTCTCCATTGCTGCCTGTAAGTAAATTCTTCAGAACCATTTTTCTAGATTCCATATACATGCGTTAGCATACAACATTTATCTTTCTCTTTCTGACTTACTTCACTCTGTATAAAAGGTTCTGGGTTCATCCACCCTATTAGAACTGACTCAAAGGCATTCCTTTTTATGGATGAGTAATAGTCCATTGTGTATATGTACCACAACTTCTTTATCCATTCATCTGTTGACGGACATCTAGGTTGCTTCCGTGTCCTAGCTTATTGTAAATAGTGCTGCAATGAACAATGGGATAAATGTGTCTCTTTCAATTTTGGTTTCCTTAGGGTATATGCCTAGGAGTGGGATTTCTGGGTCATATGGTGGTTTTATTCCTAGTTTTTTAAGGAGTCTCCATTCCATCTTCCATAGTGGCTGTATTAATTTACATTTCTACCAACTCCAGCATTTATTGTTTGTAGACTTTTTGATGGTGGCCATTCTAACTGGTGTGAGGTGATATCTCATTGTAGTTTTGATTTGCATGTCTCTAATAATGAGTGATGTTGAGCATCTTTTCCTGTGTTTGTTGACCATCTGTATGTCTTCTTTGGAGAAATGTCTGTTTAGGTCTTTCTCCCACTTTTTGTTTGGGTTGTTTGTTTTTCCGGTATTGAGTTGAATGAGCTTCTTGTAGATTTTGGAAATTAATCCTTTGTCAATTGTGTCATTTGCTATTATCTTCTCCCATTCTGAGGGTTGTCTTTTCACCTTGCTTAGTGTTTCCTTTGCTGTACAAAGTCTGTTAAGTTTAATCAGGTCCCACTTGTTTACTTTTGTTTTTATCTCTATTATTGTAGGAGATGAATCACAGAAGATCTTGCACAGAAAATTTGTCATCGAGTGTTCTGCCTATTTTCCTCTAAGAGTTTTATAGTTTCTGGTCTTACATTTAGGTCTTTAATCCAATTTGAATTTATCTTTGTGTATGGTATTAAGAAGTGTTCTAATTTCATTCTTTTACATGTAGCTGTCCCATTTTCCCAGCACCATTTATTGAAGAGGCTGTCTTTGCCCCATTGTATATTCTTACCTCCTTTGCCAAAGATAAGGTACCCATAGGTGCATGGGTTTATTTTTGGGCTTTCTCTCTTGTTCCATTGGTCTATATTTCTGCTTTTGTGCCAGTACCATACTGTCTTGATGACTATAGCTTTGTAGTATAAACTGAAGTCAGGAAGGTTGATTCCTCCAGCTCCATTGTTCTTTCTCAAGACTGCTTTGGATATTCAGGGTCTTTTGTGTTTCCATATGAACTGTGAAATTTTTTTGTTCTAGTTCTGTGAAAAATGCTGATGGTAATTTCATAGAGATTTCACTGAATCTGTAGATTGTGTTTGGTACTATAGACATTTTCACAATATTGGTTCTTCCTACCCAGGAACATGAAATATCTCTCCATCTGTTTATATCATCTTTGATTTCTTTCAACAGTGTCTTATAATTTTCTTTATACAGTTCTTTTGTCTCCTTCAGTTCAGTTCAGTTGTTCAGTTGTGCCCAACTCTTTGCAGCCCCATGAATCGCAGCACGCTAGGCCTCCGTGTCCTTCACCAACTCCCGGAGGTCACTCAGACTCACGTCCATTGAGTCAGTGATGCCATCCAGCCATCTCATCCTCTGTCATCCCCTTCTCCTCCTGTACCCAATCCCTCCCAGCATCAGAGTCTTTCCCAATGAGTCAACTCTTTGCATGAGGTTAAGTTTATTCCTATTTATTTTGTTGCAATGGTGAATGGTATTGATCCCTTAATTTCTCTTTCTGATTTTTCACTGTTAGTATATAGAAATGCAAGTGATTTTTGTGTATTGATTTTGTATCCTGAAACTTTACTAAATTCACTGATTAGCTCTAGTAATTTCTGATACTATCTTTAAGGTTTTCTCTGTACATTATCATGTCATCTGCAAACAGTGAGAGCTTTACTTCTTTTCCAGTCTGGATTCCTTTTATTTCTTCTTCTCTGATTGCTGTAGATAGGACTTCCAGAACTATGTTGAATAATAGTGGCAAAAGTGGACACCCTTGTCTTGTTTCTGATCTTAGGGGGAATGCTTTCAGTTTTTCACCATTGAGAATAATGTTTGCTGTAGGTTTATCATATATGGCCTTTGCTATGTTGAGGTTGCAGCCATGAAATTAAAAGATGATTATTTCTTGGAAAAAAGTTATCACCAACCTAGACAGCATATTAAAAAGCAGAGACATTACTTTGCCAACAAAGGTCTGTCTAGTCAAGGCTATGGTTTTTCCAGTAGTCATGTATGGATGTGAGAGTTGGACTGTAAAGAAAGCTGAACGCCGAAGAATTGATGCTTTTGAACTGTGGTGTTGGAGAAGACTCTTGAGAGTCCCTTGGACTGCAAGGAGATCCAACCAGTCTACCCTAACGGAGATCAGTCCTGGGTGTTCATTGGAAGGACTGATGTTGAAGCTGAAACTCCAATATTTTGGCCACCTGATGCAAAGGGCTGACTCATTTGAAAAGACCCTGATGCTGGGAAAGATTGAGGGCAGGAGGAGAAGAGGACAACAGAGGATGAGATGGCTGGATGGCATCACCAATTCAATGGACATGAGTTTGGGTGGACTCCGAGAGTTGGTGAAGGACAGGGAGGCCTGGCGTGCTGTGGTTCATTGGGTCGCAGAGTCAGACATGATTGAGTGACTGAACTGAATTGATGTTGAGGTAGGTTCCTTCTATGCCCATTTTGTGAAGCATTTTAATCATAAATGTGTACTGTCAAAGGCTTTTTCTGCATCTATTGAGATTATCATATGGTTTTTATCTTTCAATTTGTTAATATGGTGTATCACATTGATTGATGTGCCTGTATTGAAGAGTCCTTGCATCCCTGTAATAAACCCAACTTGATCGTGGTGTATGAGCTTTTTGATGTGTTGCTGAATTCTGTTTGCTAAAGTTTTGTTGAGGATTTTTGCATCTATGTTAATCAGTGATATTGGCCAGTTGTTTTCTTCTTTTGTGTTATCTTTGGTTCTGGTATTAGGATGATGGTGGCCTCATAGAATGAGTTTGGGGAGTGTTCCTCTGAAATTTTTTGAAAGAGTTTTAGAAGGATAGGCATTAGGTCTTCTGTAAATGTTTGACAGAATTCTCCTGTGAAGCCATCTGGTCCTGGGCTTTTGTTTTTTGGGAAATTTTTGATCACAGCTTCAGTTTCAGTGCTTGTAATTGGGTTATTCTATTTCTATTTTCTATTTCTACTTCTTCCTGGTTCAGTCTTAGAAGAGTGAACTTTTCTAAGAACCTATTTCTTCCAGGTTATCCATTTTATTGCCATATAGTTCTTCATAACAGTCTCTTATAATCCTCTGTATTTCTTCATTGTCTGTTGTAACCTCTCTTTCTTCATTTCTAATTTTGCTTATTTGATTCTTCTTTTTTTTTTCTTGACGAGTCTGGCCAAAGCTTTGTCAATTTTAACTTCTCAAAGAACCAGCTTTTAGTTTATTAATCTTTACTATTGTTTCTTTCATTTCTTTCTGCTCAGATCTTTATGACTTCTTTCCTTCTACTAATTTTGGGGGGTTTTGTTCTTCTTTTTCCAGTTGTTTTAGGTGTAAAGTTAGGTTGTCTGTTCGATGTTTTTCTTGTTTCTTGAGGTAGGATTGTATTGCTATAAGCTTCCCTCTTAGAGCTGCTTTTGCTGCATCCCACAGGTTTTGTGTTGTTATGTTTTCATTGTCATTTGTTTCTAGAAATTTTTTGATTTCCCTTTTGATTTCTTCAGTAACCTGTTGGTTATTTAGAAATGTGATGTTTAATCTCCATGTGTTTGTCTTTCTTACCATGTTTTTTTGTAATTGATATCTAGTCTCATAGCATTGTAGTCAGAGAAGATGCTTGATATGATTTCAATTTTCTTAAATTTACTGAGGTTTGATTTGTGACCCAAGATGTGGTCTATCCTGAAGAATGTTCCATGTGCACTTGAGAAGATGTAGTATTCTTCTGCATTTGGATGGAATGTCCTGAAGATATCAATGAGATCCATCTCATCTAATGTATCATTTAAGACTTGTGTTTCCTTATTAATTTCCTGTTTTGATGATCTGTCCATTGGTGTGAGTGGGGTGTTAAAGTCTCCTACTATTATTGTGTTACTTCCAGTTTCTCCTTTTATGTCTGTTAGTGTTTGTCTTGGAGAAGGAAATGGCAATCCACTCCAGCACTCTTGCCTGGAAAATCCCATGGATGGAGGAGCCTGATAGACTACAGACCATGGGGTCGCAAACAGTTGGACATGACTGAATGACTTTACTTAATTGAGGTGCTCCTATGTTGGGTGCATAGATATTTACAATTGTTATGTCTTCATCTTGGATTAATCCCTTGATCATTACGTAGTGTCCTTCCTATCTCTTGTAATCTTCTCTATTTTAAGGTCTATTTTGTCTGATATGAGGATTGCTACTCCAGCTTTTTTTTGCTTCCCATTTGCATGGAATGTATTTTTCCATCCTCTCACTTTCAGTCTATATGTGTCTTTAGGTTTGCAGTGGGTTTTTTGTAGACAGAATATATATGGGTCTTAACTTTGTATCCATTCAGTCAATCTGTGTCTTTTGGTTGGAGCACTTAATCCCATTTACATTTAAAGTAATTATTGATATATATGTTCCTGATGCCATTTTCATAATTGTTTGGGATTGATTTTGTAGATTTTTTTCCTTCTCTTGTATTTCTTGACTATATAAGTCCCTTTAACATCTGTTGTAAAGCTGTTTTGGTGGTTCTGAGTTCTCTTAACCTTTGCTTGTCTGAAAAGCTCTTTATTTCTCCATCAATTTTGAATGAGATCGTTGCTGGGTACAATAATCTTGGTTATATTTTTCCCTTTCAGTACTTTAAGTATATCCTGCCATTCCCTTCTGGCCTGCAGAGTTTCTGCTGAAAGATCACCTCTTAAACATATGGGGTTTCCTTTGTATGTTACTTGTTGCTTCTCCCTTGGTGCTTTTAATATTCTTTCTCTGTGTGTGTTTAGTATTTGTTTGTTTGATTAGTATGTGTCTTGGTGTGTTTCTCCTTGGGTTTATCCTGTATGGGACTCTTTGCACCTCTTGGAATTGATTGACTATTTCCTTTTCCATGTTGGGGAAATTTTCAACTATAATCTCTTCAAAAATTTTCTCATACTCTTTCTTTTTCTCTTCTTCTTCTGGGATCCCTATAATTCAAATGTTGGTGCATTTGATATGGTCCCAGAGATCTCTGAGACTATCCTCAGTTCTTTTCATTCTTTTTACTTTATTCTGCTCTTCAGAAGTTATTTCCACCATTTTATCTTCCAGCTCATTGATTCGTTATTCTGCTTCAGATATTCTTCTATTGATTCCTTCCAGAGCATTTTTGATTTCAGTAATCCTGTTGTTTGTCTCTGTATTTTTATTCTTTAATTCTTCTAGGTGTTTGTTAATTGATTCTTGCATTTTCTCCATTTTGTTTTCAAGGTTTTTGATCATCTTTACTATCATTATTCTGAATTCTTTTTCAGGTAGTTTGCCTATTTCCTCTTCATTTATTTGGAGTTCTGTGTTTCTAATTTGTTCCTTCATTTGTGTAGTATTTCTCTGCCTTTTCTTTTTTTTCTTTTTTAACTTATTGTGTTTGATGCCTCCTTTTCCCAGGCTTCAAGATTGAATTATTTCTTCGTTTTGGTTTCTGCCCTTCTGTGGCTGGTCCAGTGGTTTGTGTAAGCTTCATATAGGGTGAGATTTGTGCTGAGTTGTTTGTTTGTTTGTTTTTCCTCTGATGGGCAAGGCTGAGTGAGGTGGTAATCTTGTCTGCTGATGATTGGGTCTATATTTGTTTTGTTAGTTGTTTATATGAGGCATCCTGCACAGGGTGCTCCTGGTGGTTGGGTGATGTCTGGTCTTGTATTCAAGTGGTTTCTGCTGTGTGAGTTCTCACTATTTGATACTCCATAGGGTTAGTTCTCTGGTCAGAGAAGGCAGTGGCACCCCACTCCAGTACTCTTGCCTGGAAAATCCCATGGATGGAGAAGTCTGGTAGGCTGCAGTCCATGGGGTTGTTAAGAGTTGGGCACGACTGAGCGACTTCACTTTCACTTTTTACTTTCATGCATCGGAGAAGGAAATGGCAACCCACTTCAGTGTTCTTGTCTGGAGAATCCCAGAGACACTGGGCTCCCGTCTATGGGGTCGCACAGAGTCGTACACAGCTGAAGCGACTTAGCAGCAGCAGCAGCAGGGTCAGTTCTCTGGTAGTCTAGGGTCTTGGAGTCAGTGCTCCCACTCCAAAGGCTCAGGACTTGATCTCTGGTCAGGAGCAAAGATTCCACAAGTGGTTTGTTATGGCATTAAGTGAGGTTAAAACAAATACCCCAAAACAAGGAACCAAAGATGAACCCCAGACAAAGAAACCAAAGATGAACCCCAGGCAAATGGCAGTTACAAAATCAGACAATTAATAATTAAAATAATGGAATATACACATATACACCCATAAGCAAAGTCAGAACAGTCCAACAAAAATATAGTAAACTGACCCAGCAAACAAAGGAAATCAAAAACTATATTTACCAGTTAAGAACAAAACTAACTAAGGCATAAACTGGAAAACAAACCTAAAGCAAGGTGTCAAGTAGGGAATAAAGCAATGAAACCAAAACTAACAAATATGTTGAGAGGAAAGGAAGAAAAGAAAAGAAAGCAGGAATAGATATGCAAAGTTAAATAGAGGTAGATGAAGATTTATATACATTAAAGATTAATGCAAGGGGAAAAGAACAGTAGGAAAGGCAAACAAAGGGATAAATGTAGAAAAACTAAAACAGGTTTAAAAAAATTAAAAATTAAAATTATAAAAAAGAAAAAAAAAGGAAGAAGAAAGAAAAAAAAGAAACTCCACAGAACTGCAGAAGCCCAACATAGAGGCAGAGGTTTATGACACCAATAAAAAATGTGACTTGGTTGGGGGGAAGTTCAAAAGCTTAATTAGATTTCATTATGCTAATAAAATCAGCAACTACAACGTGGTGGGGGCGGGGAGGGAAAAAAAGAAAAGAAAAGTAAAATCCAAAAGAATCTATAGAACAAGTGAAAACACAAGAATTATAAATGTTTTTCTTGAGTCACTGCTGTCAGAGTCCTTTCCCTCGCTGGGAATCACAGTCCACCTCACCTCCTTAGGATACCCTCCAACACTGTGCTGATCTCTGGACCTGTTGTGAGGGCAGCTCAGATTCTAATCTGGTCCTGTTCCTGTGTGTTCTTGCCTCCAATGTCCACTGCTATCAGAACTACTGCATTTTCTTTTGTGGGAGCTCTCAATATCCTTCTATATATTCCATAGACACAGACTCTGCCTAGTTGATGGTGTGGATTTAACCTGTAGCTAGTACAGTTGGTGGGAAGGTTTTGGGTCTTCTTCCTTAGCCACACTGCCCCTGGGTTTCAATTGTGGTTTTATTTCCACCTCTGCATGTGGGTCGTCCACTGGGGTTTGCTCCTGAGGCTACCTTGGAGGACTTGGGTTTGTCCCTGTGAGGGCCAGGTGTGGAGATGGTGCAGCTGCTTGGGTTGCAGGGGTTCTGGAAGCACCAGTACTCAGGGGAGTTGGTGGCTAGGGCAGCAGGAAATATAGTGCTCTAGAAGGGTATGGTGACCAGTATTGGCCAATATGCTCCAGTATTCTTGCCTGGATAACCCCTCTGACAGAGAAGCCTGGCAGCCCACAGTCTACAGGGTTGCAAAGAGATGAATATGACCAAAGTGACCCTGTGTGTATAGACGCAAGATTTTTCTTTTTGCCTGTGGCAGCTCTGCCCCAGAGAGAGTTGAGCGTAAAGGTGGAACAGCTGCTTGGCTTGTGGGGACCCTGGTGGCACAGTGTGCAGGGACACGGACTGCCTCCACTCCAGGAGTTATGACCTGATCTGTCTTTTTTTGAGCCTCTTGTAGCTGGCGATCAGATGGCCTCTTTAGCCAGTCTTTCTCCGTGGCTCCGCCCATTCAGGCACATAGAGGGGGGCCCTCCCTGGCTGGGGTCCTACTCGGTAGATCGGTGCCTCAGGCACTAAAAGGAGCACTCTGGGTGGGGTCCTACTCTGAAGTTCAGTGTGTCAGGCATTTGATGGGCCAGCCTCTCTATTGTTCAGCTGCTGATGCTGGCGTGTAGGGAGAGAGAGGCTATGGTGATGGCTCCACCTCCTACACGTGACTCAGCAGTATCACCTTGCTTCCATGGCTGCCCAGCTTTCCTCCACAAGCAGGCGTTTCCCACCACAATCTCCTCCCTCACATCCCCTTGATCCATCTCTCTGCAGTCAACAGCAGCCCTCACCCTGGGATTGCTCCACAATCCCTAAATTCCAGCTCCCAGCCTTTGCGCCTTCCAGAGGACACTCATCCCTGTCCAGGGTATGTATGGCTGCAGTAAGGACTGTCTGATTCTCATTCTGTTTAGGCTGCCACAGATCAGCTGTTTGACCCCCAGCCTTAAATGCCTCTTCTCTGACTCAGACAATTGCCCTGATGTGGGAATCAGACCCCTGCTTTGATTCCCTCACCTGTGATGGGCAGGTCCAATCCTACTAACACTCCTGTTTTCCCCCTAGTTCCTTCGTCCTCCCTAGTTTTGCGTGGTCCTATATATTCTTTTCCAGTGGTCAGGTACTCCTGTCCAGCCTCAGATGGTGTTCTGAATGCATTTCTGGGTCTGAAGTTGTATTCCTGATGTATCCGTGGAGAGAGATGTACTGCACGTCCTCCTCCACCATCATGTTCTCTGCATTATTTCCTATCAATCAAGCTATTTTCTTTATACCGCTGGGTGAAGAATGTAAGCAAGTTGGGAGTTCCGGGCCACCCAAAGGGTAGAGGTTTTCCCCAGATCCTGGTGTGAGCGCAGGCCCAGTTGCATGCAATTCTGCCTACTTTGTTCAAACTGAATTAGCCCTTCCTCCACCAAAGCTTGGCCATGCACACAAAGTCAGAATCTAAGATTCTGGAACTTCCTGCTGCGGTTGTGGGTGATAAATTTTGTGTCAACAGGAACCATCATGTTGGTGAGGGAAGCTTCCGTGATGCCTGTTGGTGATCACTGAGTAGAGTCAGGATGGGGAAGCAGAACAGCCAAAGCTCTGAGGGATGAAGCTAAGGCCAACGGGTCAGGATTGAACCAAGGAAGATCCATCAGGTGCAAGCTAACTGGCAGTCCTATCTGAAGTCCTTCTTTTGGGGTCTTGGGTAACATGAGGGCTAAGATTATCCTGTTCTAGGGGGTAAAAGCTCAGAACTCAGAGAAGCACCTCTGAAATGTTTGCTCATTTTAGGCAATGTTTTACCAGAATTGGATTTCAGGGTCTCATACCAGAGATGCCCACCTATAACCCTCTACACTTGACAAAGCATGGAAATATCCATGTTGGTGAATGATAGTGGGGCCCCAGAGAATCAGGGGGATGCTGTCAGCTAGCAGGATATATGGGTTAAGGATATGTGAGACTCTACACCTAAGGCCTCATTTCTTGCCCTCTCCCCCTATTTCTTCCAGAAAGGAGCAGACCACAGACCACCAGACTAGTAAGCGCCCCAGAGTCACCTGAGAAGTCTCTCTCTCCCCAGACTAGTGGCATGACCACCGACCTGACCTGCTGTCTGAGCAGCTGTTTTCTCACTTCTAACCTCCTCCCACCTGTGAGAGTTATCTTGCTGTACATCTCAGCTCCCTCTTATCAAAGAACAAAACCCAGGTTCTTCAGCCTGGAATTCTCCAGCAATCTTTACTTTTTCGTTTGCATAAGGGATGTGCATTCACATCTGTTTAACCACTAGCCTGCCTGAGCCTGGGTACCCCATAAAGCAGAGCCCAAGGCGCATGCTGGTATCCTACCGCTTTGTTAGAGGGTATGGTTCTTGGGAAGCAAGAAAAAGGTGGAAAGAGTGGGGAAGTGGGAAGCCAGGGTAGCCAACATGTGCTTGCTCCTGAACTGGCCCCACTTAGACTGAATAGATAGACTGATTGCTGATATTGAAGGTCCATCTGCTAGAGTCTGTATGAACCTCTGAGTTTCAGGATAGCCCATTCATGGGGGAAGAAGGTGGGGAATGTGTCCATTGTCTCCTGTCTCCATTGGTCTAGGGTCTTACAAGATTGTGTCCACTGCAAGCTGGCCCAGCTGCTGCTGGGCTGGTCACCTTGGAAGCAGCTGGAGCATGACCGATGGCCAAGGGCCCCAGAAGTGGAGAGGCTCAGAGGGTCAAGGTGGTCCAAAGAAATGCCTCATGTACATTTTGGCCCTGCATTCACCACAGGCAGAGGGTTTTCAGAAGGCATGTGAGGAGACATAGGTTCTTAAATAGGCCAATTTGTATCAAGTACTTTAGCCTGAAACATTAGAAATGCCCAATAAAAGTTAGCTAATACTGCTAATATCATCCCTAATGTCAACCTTGCGCCAACTCTCTGCCCTGGAAAAGGTGCTTCTTGCCCATCCCCAGGCAAGGACTGGCGAACATCCACGAGGACTGTTCTTAACACCTGACAGGTGGTAAGGCATTGCCTGCCTGCATGTCATCTCTGTAGTGCAGGCAGTGGACCTGGTCAAGGGAAGAGAAAGAGGGCCTGAGGGCAGCCAGGGTGGGGCTGTGCTGGGAGGGGCCTCAGCTGCCTTTCCCCAGATGGTTGCCCCAGCCCTGCCCTGCTTCTGCTTCTCTCCACTTGGTCAGCAGAGGTGAACCAACACAGCAGTCCTCTAGCCCAGCAGCCCGGGGCCAGGCCTCACATACATACATGAGGAGTTCTGAGGGTGCGGAGGCCCTTCCTCAGGCTGAGGGCCTTGGAATAGAGGAAGCAGCTGCTGGAAAATACCAGAAACTCCCATTCTAGGGCAATTGGAGCCTGGTCATGAAGCATCTCTTCCTCATTTCTCATCCTTGGTCCAGGATGGACCCTCCTGCTCTCCATCCTGGCCTTGGTCTCTACCTACAGCCCTAATTGGTCTGCTGGCTTTGAACAATTCAGTGTTCCAAGTCAGAGCCTAAAGCAGAGTCAGGCTCCCCCAGGAATACAGATCACCAATAATGGGATGAGGGTGGGGAAATGGGGCTGAGACTCTGTCTCCCCTTCCCACTCCCAGAGGCGGAAAGTCCTGTGGCCTTCCCTATGCCAGAAGCCCACCCAGCAGCCTTCATTAGAGAACTGCTCCAGACCTGGAGAAGCCCAAGAGAAGAAATCCAAAAGCTCTGGCCAGAGCAATGCAACACAACAACTTTACATATGACCAGCACCTATGCTGTAGAGCAATTCATATATGTGTTTACTACCTTAAAGTTACAATTAAGTAAAGTGATACCATTACATCACTGATTTGTTCATTCATCCGGCAAATGAATTTTCAACACCAGAAGACAGAGATGTGATCATGAGGTCTAGCTACAACAGGAAGAAGGTGCATAAGCAAAAATACTGTAAGAATGAAAAGACTATCGGTTTACAGAAGAGGAGGAAATTAATTCGTGCCAGAGGGAATCAGAAAGGAATTGTGGAGAAGGACTTTTCTAACAGGATCCTGAAGGATAAGTAGGAGTTTTCCAGGGGAAAAAAAACCTGAGGAGGCTGTGAACACGGTTGGTACATTCCATGCAGATGGAAAATATTAGCTTCCTTCAAGGGGCCTGAAGGAACACGAAGTTCTTTATTACCATTTTGTAAAATTTTATTAAAAATCTACTAGGTTCCAGGTAATTGGGTTAAATGCCAACAGAGCAGAAAATAACAAGACAGACAAGATCTTTTTCTCTTTCTAGTGGAAAAAACCAGAAATTAAACAAACAAAAACCACATAGATAACTACCTTTACAATTGTGCCAGTTCTGTGAAGGGGAAGAGAAAGGAGCTGTGGGAGCATAAATGGGGTAAAAGAGGAGAGGGGCCCATGTGATCTGGGAATTAAGAAAGGCCTTTCTGAGAAAGAGACAGTTAAGCTGATTCCTGTAGGATGAGTGGGGATAAGTCAGGTAAGGCCGTCCAGGAGGATGGAATGGCCTGGGTTTCAGTCCTGAAGTAGAAAGAGCATATGGTACAGACGATCTGAAAGCATTCAGAGTGGATAGAGCATGCCAGCTGTAGGAGGCAGGCAGAATGAGATGAGGCAGGACCAGAAGGCTTGGACCATTATCTTAAGAGCAAGGGGACTGGCATGATGAGATCTGATGATGGAAAAGACCCCTCTCTGGCTGCTGTGTGGAAAACAGAGTGGAACCCTTGTGGATGTGGGGAGACCAGTTAGACCAGTGACTCAATCCTAGCTGTGAGTTAGATTTAACTGGGAAGCTTTTAGTAAGGATGATTAGAGCCCACACCCCGATTTTTTTTTTTTAAACTTCTGGGATGAGTCTTGGGGATTAGTGATTTTTTTAAGTTCTGCAGGTTACTTTAATGTACATCTAGGGTTAAAGAATCATCAAGTTTTTGCTTTTTAAAAGCTTTTTGTTTTTAAAAGCAAGAAAGAAGGGAAAAGAAAGGACATCATTCTGCTTTAGGTGATAGAAAATGGTGGTTGGCCTGATGGTGATGGAGATGGAGAGCAAACAATGGATCCTTTTAGGAGGCAGAATAAATAGTAGTAACTAAGAAGGCCCTGGGCTGCCCCAGAAGCTCAGCTAGTAAAGAATCCGCCGGCAGTGCAGGAGACACTGGTTCAATTTCTGGGTTGGGAAGATCCCCTGGAGAAGGGCATGGCAACCCACTCCAGTATTCTTGCCTGGAGAATCCCCATGAACAAAGGAGCCTGGCAGGCTATAGTCCATGTGGTCACAAAGAGGTGGACATGACTGAGCAGCTAAGCACAGGAAGGAATGCAGGATTTTTGGCTTGGGCAATTCGCTGAGGAATAAAACACATGAAAGTACCAATTGTAAGGCTCTTGACAGGAATTCAAGTTTGGACATCTTGAATATCAGGTACCTATGAGCCATCTATGTCAATGGCAGATGGTTGAGTACATAGGCCTGAAACTCAGAGAAATCTGGGTTGGCGTATGAACTTGATTGTCACTGATGGCAAGATAGTATCTGAGATGTGTCTGGGATTTCCTAGCAAAAGGAAAGCGTGTGGCATGCAGGGAAAGAAGAGGGCCTAGGACTGGGCCCGAGGTTCCCCCAGCTCTGGAGGTTGAGGAGAGGAGAGAATTTGGCAACAGCATCTATACATGAGAGGCTGGGGGCAGCCTTGAAGCCTAGAGGAATCAACATTTCAGTGTTACTGAAGGTCAAAAGGATTGAGGTATGAAAAATGTTTACTGGATTTAGCAACTTCTAAGTCCTTGATGACTTTAGAGAGAGATGTTTTGGTGCAGCAAGTAGGGCAAAGGCCAGACTGGAGTGAATGAAGGGAAGGAAATGGAGGGACACACCAAGAGTTTGGCTGTAGAAAGAAGAGAGGCATGGGGTCGTTGCTGGAGGGGGTTATGGGATCAAGGGAATGTTTTTTCAGATGGGGGAGAACAGAGTGACTTGAAATGCTGGGGAGGAGAGGAAGGGCTTGCAGATACAGGATAAAGACGGGATCCAGAGCCCTGGAGGAGGGACAGAGGTCACTCCATATCAGAAGAGGAGAGAGGGATGAGCGGTGCGGTGCTGAAGTGAAAAGCTCTCCCTTTAGAGTGGGAGGATAAGAGACTTCTCATCTGATAGCTTTCATAGTCTTGATGAAGTCATCTGCTGGGAGTCAGGGATGGGTGCATAATTGGAGGGAGTCTTTGAGGGTGGGTGGTAAAGGGGTTGGAAATTTGAAGAGAGTTGGGATAATTAGTGAGACTTCTCAGGTGGCTCTGTGGTAAAGAATCTGCCTACCAAGTAGGAGATGCAAGTGAGAAGAGTTCTACCCCTGGGTCAGGAAGAGCCCCTGAAGTAGGAAATGGCAGCCCACTCCAGTATTCTTGCCTGGAAAATTCCACGGACAGAGGAGCGTGGTGGACTGCAGTCCGTGAGGCCACAAATAGTTGAATGACTGAGTAAGTGAGCATGTATGCAAGGGGTGGTCAACAGTATTTGTTGCAGAGAGATGGTGACTGAGGTGGCCAGAGAAAGAGGAGAATGTGAGGCTGTATGACAGACCTGTAGAAATTCTGATCAGGTATTTATAGTAGTGGACTTCCCTGCTGGTCTGGTGGTTTAGAATCTGCCTGCCAGTGCAGGGGACATGGGTTCAGTCCCTTGGGAAGATTTGACGTGCTGTGGGGCAACTAAGCCTGTGAAAGTCTGTGCACCCTAGAGTCAATGTTTTGCAACGAAAGAAGCCTGAACACCATAACTAGAAGGTAGCCTCCACTCACCACAACTAGAGAAAGCCTGCATGCAGCAGTGAAGATCCAGTGCAGTGAAAAATAAAAAAAGAAAAGAAAAAAGAATTTACAGTAGTATTAAATTCTAGAGTGACTTCCTGAGATGTAGTGAGACTTAGTGAGGCTGTGTTATATTATTCCTTGCTCTATAACAAGTTATTCCCAAACTTTTTGAAACAACAAATGTGTATTGTCTCAGTTTGGGGTCAGGAATTTGAACACAGCTCAGCTGAGTGCCTCTGCTTCAGAGTCTGTCGCCAGACTGCACTCAAGGTGGTGGCCAGGGATGGGGTCTCATCTGAAGGCTCAAGTAGGGGAAGATTTGCTCCTAAGCTCTCTCAGTGGCTATTGGCAGGATTCGGATGCTCACAGGCTATTGGACTGAGGGCCTCAGCTCCTCACTGGCTTTCGGCCTGTGGCCTCCTTCAGTTCCTTGCCATGAGGGCTTCGCCACAGACCAGCTCACAGCCTGGCAGCTGGCGTCCCTCAAAGCAAGTGAGAGTGAGCAAGGGTGTGCAAGACGGAAGCCACAGTCTTTTGGTGAACTCATATCCCATTGTTTTTGCCTTACTCACAGGGTAGAAGCAAAGCACCAGGCTTAGCAACACTCAAGAGGAGGGACTGATGCAAAGATGGGGATACCAGGACGCGAGGATGTTTGGGGTCATCTCAGAGGCTGCCTACCCTATTGTTTGGAGCATACAGTATAGGAGAGAAGGCTGGGGAAGGGCTTTGGCAAGGGGAAGGGCATGGGGGCCAAACTAAGGGATTGTATCAACAGTTTCATCCTATAGCCGATTTTGAGTCACGGGTGATTTTGAGGCGGGGGAGAGGTGGGCAGGTCAGTTTTTCAAAGGCTTATTCTGGGGACAGTGTTGATGATTGCTCGGCTTGGGAGAGAGAAGAGATTTGAATAGAAGAGCCAGGAGATTATGGCGGTAGTCTTGAGAGGAGATGATGACTTAAATTGAAGACTGAGAATGGTTATGGGGAGAAAAACCATGGGTTCAAGAGACAGCTGAGCAATTTAACAGGGTTTTCAGTGTGCCCTCCTGCTGGTGGCCCGTGAGTCAAGCTGGGGTTCAGGTCTCATATGCTGGGAAGAGGTGCTTTCTCTTTGTAACATGAGCGTGCCCAGGGGTGGGTGAGGCTCTGAGAGGGTGAGTAGGGTGGTAGATGAGCCCAGTCATTCAGGGAGGGTGGGGACTTTCACAGAGCAAAAGGAGCTTTAGGAAAAAATGCAGATCTTTGAGAAGCCTAAGGAGGTTGGCCTGATTCAGAGTAACCAAGTCAATAGGGAAACTTCAAGGGTTAGAGAAGGCGGAAACAGGAAGGAGAGAGCTGCCAGGTGGAACCCAGACTTGAGGCGGAGGCTCAGCCGCAGAGCTGAGTGACTGGGCCAGGGGAGCCGGCTAAGTCACAGCCGGGCCTGAGGGGGTGGGGGTGTGGATACCAGGTCTGGGACAGGGCCACAGCCACTCACATCGGACACGTGGCAGAACCCTTCCACACAGGTTCCATTGTAATCTCACAACAGTGAGGAGTGGCAGGCAGGGCAGGGATTAAACCTCCAAGGTAGAGGTGAAGAGACACTCAAGGAATTCAGCTGACTTGTTCTAGTTTATGGAGCTCATCTGAGGCCCAGCACGAGGTTGAAACTTGAGCAACTGAGTCCAGTCAGGGCTCCCCACTTCACGGCCACCTAAATTCAGCTGGTTGCCCTCACAGAAGGTCCCACTCCTCCAGGGACACATATGGCGAAGGGCAGGGCAGATTCCAGGTGTGAAAAAGGAGCAGCTAGAAGGGAAGAATCCCAGAAGGTGGGCTCTAAAGCTCACTTAGGAGAAACAAAGGGTGGGGAGGTGTCATTAGGAAGATGCAGGGGTATCTGCTGGGTAGAGCAGACCATCCAAAGGTGGGGGTCAGTGAGCCCTTCCAGAGAGGGAGGGGAATCAGGAGCCCAAAGCTCTAGAAACCCCAAAGGCAACTCTCTCCCTCTCTCCTAGCACCCAACCCCCTCGTCTCTCTGTCAGTTTGTCTGTCTTTGTCTCACGTCTTACCCCTCTCCCGTCTCTGCACATCTGCTGAACTATCTCTTCACCAACTGCTTCTCTGCTTCTGTAGGGATGTGTGTCCACGTGTGAGTGTGCGTGTGCCAACAGTGCAGCCCCACGGCTTTAGAAGCCCACCACAGCTGCCCCTGAGGACAGACTACTGAAAGAATCTCCCGGAAGACAGAGCTCAGTAGGCTGAGGGAGAGCAAGCATGACTGCAGCTGTGACTCTTAGAAGATGGGGTCCCTTTGAGCTGGTACCTGAGAACTGGAATCCTCAGCAGGGGTGCAAAAGACTGATGCTGAGCAGAGGTGTCCACCTGCAGGGACACAGCAGGAACTCCCCTAGGTCAAGCACCCTCCAGCCTCAGGGCCTTTGCACTTAAAGTTGTTCTTTCCCATAATGTACCTCCCAGGTACTCCTGTGGCTTGTTCCCTCCTGCTCTTCAGGTCTTTGCTAAAATGTAACCTCCATGAGAACTTCCCCAACCTCCCAGTTTAAAGCTTAAAACTGTACTCCCAGCCCTGTTCACATTTCTTACCACTTGTTTCATTTTCCCCTTTACATTTCACTGTCAGGCCCACCATATGTTTTTGTTAGTTATTTGTTATTTATTGTCTGTTTTCTCTCCTATATTGTAAGTTCCCTGAAGTCAGGGATTTTTTTGATTGTTTTATTCACTTGTGCATTGCCAGTGCTTAAGCGTACAATAGGTGCTTGATGAAGATTTGCTGAATGAACTAATTAATAAGTAAAATATATATCTTCCCAAATGGCCTCTCCCTGCAGAAGTGAACGTGAAATGACTGTGTCTTACGAAGTGGGGGCCAGTGGGGTCCCTGAATGGGTGAAAAAATAAGAAAGATTATGAAGCCAGAACACAGTCCCTTAGAAAGGAAATTGTTCCTTCTCTGGTCCTTGTGAGTTGGCAGAGTTAGCTAATCATTTGGGAATGAAGACAAAGAGACTTTCTAGGTAAAGTAAGAATGATTACAGATATGACAAGCTCTCTGAAATGAAATAAGGGGCGAGGGCTTATTGTTATTATTAGTGAGGGCTGCTATACAGTAGGGTTCACTGTAGTCTCCCCAGTAACTTCCCCATGGGCAAACACTAGTCTTTTGTCCCTAAAGCCGGCTTCCCTTGGCCTGACTCCTTCCCTTGGGCACATAATCCTGGCCCAAGACATTGTTGGAACCATCCAGGAGGAACCATCCAGCCTGGTCAAGACCCAGGCAGGGCCAGGCCCGAGAAAGACAAGCCTAGGGCACAAAATTCAAGGAGGTGCCCCTGTGGGGCTTGTGACAGAGAAGGGTTCTCTCTGATAGGAACCTGAAAATGAGAGGCCCCTTAAATCCTTAATAGGATGTTCACTGTCAGGGCAGGGACAGAAGAGCAGAACAGAAGAACCATGACTTCTGGGGCCCAGGGCCATAGAACCTTTTGTCAATCCCTTCCTCCATTAAGAAATACATATGAAAGATTATATTTCAAACTGTGTTGGTGTGTAAAGACAAATATAATCCAAGCTGGATGATATCCATTTTTTTCTTCTAACTTTAAAATAAACTAAAACATTTTCATGGCCCTTGAAAAGATCCTGGGGCTTCCCAGGTGGCTAAGTGGTAAAGAATCTGCCTGCTAATTGCAGGAGATACAGGTTCAATCCCTGGGTCAGAAAGATCGCCTGGAGGAGGGCATGGCAACCCACTCCAGTATTCTTGCCTGGGAAATCCCATGGACAGAGGAGCCTGGCGGGCTACAGTTCATGAGATTGCAAAGAGTCAGCCATGACTTAGTGAATAAACAACAACAAAGAGGATCCTGAGTCCTAGGCAGTGTTCCTACTGTGTCTAATGGCTCAGTTGGCCCTGGCGAAGGGGCTCATGCAAACCTGAGAGCATGAGAGTCCTCCTGAATTTTGAGCCCTAGATACCTCCCTAGCCTCACCCTCGTCCCAAGCCTGAGCACAGGAATATTTACAGTCCCTACGTTAGCAACCCACATTGAGGGATTTTATTTCCTTCACTTCTCTGAGCTTCAGTATCCTCATGTTTAAAATGGTTATAATCAAGAATTACATATCCAATCTCAATAGAGACTATAGTAAAATCACCATATGATCCAGCAATTCCACACCTAGGTATATGCCCCAAAGAATTGAAAGCAGGACTCAAACAGATACTTTATACAACCCTGTTCATAGCATCATTATTCACACTAGCCCAAAGATGGAAACAACCCAAATGCCCACTGACAGATGACTAGATTGACAAAGCACAGTGTGTACATACAACGGGGAATCATTCAGCCATGAAAAGGAATGAAATAGGGATGAATCTGAAAACATAACGCTCAGTGACCTAAACCATCTCTAAAGAACAAATACTGTATAATTCCATTTATATAAAGTACCTAGAACAGGCAAATTAATAGAGACAGAAGTTCAGGATTCTGTTAGGGATAATGAAAACCTTCTGAAAATAGATGGTAGTGATAATTAGGCTTAGGGAAATGGCAACCCACTCCAGTGTTCTTGGCTGGAGAATCCCAGGGACAGGGGAGCCTGGTGGGCTGCCGTCTATGGGGTCGCACAGAGTTGGACACGGCTGAAGCGACTTAGCAGCAGCAGTAGCAGTGATGATTACACAATATTGTGAATATAATGTCACTGAATCAGACACTTGAAAATAGTTAAAATGGTACATTTTAACAAAATACAAAAAAGAATACCTGCAGAAGCACTTTACGTGGGATAAAATGTCGTACAACGGTAAGAAATCATTGTTTACCATCATCGATCGTTACTGTATTGCTGTAGAGGAGGAGTGTCTCAAAGTTCACAGACAGATAGGCGGGCATAAAACTGCTTTGTAAACACAACCTTCTCCAACTAGGACCTGCAGCTCCCCACCCATGCAGCCTGCAGATTTAATGACCAAGTTGAAGAATGAATGGCCGATGGCCAGGATTCCTGAAGCACCAGGGATGATAGAGCCAACACTTTGCTCCTAGAGTCCTGTTATTCGGTGTTTTCTGACAGCTTTCCCTGCAAGGGGCGAGGGATCTAAGGTAGGCTTGAGAGAGCTAAGACAATACTGGTGTTGGCACTAGAGGGGACCAGTGAGGAAATAGGTGACCCACCAGGCCCCGACAGTGGGCACTCTGTGCTGAGGTCAGCCTGACTGATTTCCTGGTTTGGGAGGAACATCCTAATGTCTGCATGAGCTGAAAGGGCTCTCTGGGGTGTTACGACCTGGGACAGGGACCCACAGGCCTTAGCGGCAGAGGTAGTTCTCTTTATGTGAGCAGATGCTACTTGCCAAGATATGTGTGTGTGTGTGCGCGTGTGCGTGTGTGCATGTGTTATTCAGTCATGTCTGATTCTTTGTGACCCTATGGACTGTAGCCTGCCAGGTTCCTCCATCCATGGGATGCTCCAGGCAGGAATACTGGAGTGGTTCGCAATTCTCTTCTCCAGGGGATCTTCCCCACCCAGGGATTGAACTTGGGTCTTCTGTGTGGCAGGCAGATTCGTCACTGTCTGAGCCGCCAGGGAATGAAGTCTTACAAAACACACATAAGAAGTGAGGTGAGTTGAAGTTTTCCCAGGATAGAGAACATTTCACAAGTGAATTCCCCACATAAAAGTCTGTGCAGTGTCCTTTTGGTTCCAGAGACACCCTGCCTCTCAGGGGAGCCTGTGTATTCCCTGGAATTTGTCAGTATTTGTGGGGAGAAAGTCTATAGCTTCCATCAGATTCTCAAAGGAGTTCACGACCCTCCAAAATGTTTTTAAAGCCACTGTTCCTATTAATTTAAAATGTGATCTTAAGGATCAGTACTGAACTGACACCCACTTTTCAGAAGGGGGCAGGCAGATTTCTTCAGATGATGTGTGGGTCTGCACATTCCTGGCGACAGAAGAGGGCAACGCCCCAGTGGAGTCACTGCTCAGTCCTTCCCACCCTCTCCTCCCGAGTGAAGCCATTTGTTTGTGAACAAGCTTTACATCCGTGCACAAACACCGGTGCCAAGTGGTGGCCCAGCTCCTGTTGACCGTGATTCCTCCTCATTCCTCCTGGTATGCATGTGTGTGTATGTGTAAGTAACATGCCCGTGTCATGTGTGTGTATGTGTAAGTAACATGCCCATGTCATGTGTGTGTGTGTGTGTGTAACATGCCCACGTGACCAGTCAACCCAGAGCCCCGAGCTCATAAAAGAATGACCCTCCAAGCCCCACTGATCCCTTCAATAGTCTAGTTTAAGCCCCCAGAGTCTTAGGTGTCCTGCGAGGACTTCTGGCCAGACTGGCACGTCAGGCAAATGCCAGCTTGCAGGGCCCTGCACCTCCCTGCATTGGGAGGGGAGGCGGCGAGGAGAAGGGTCATAATGACTGGGTAATTTAAAGGCTCTGAAGAGTGACTCAGACATTCCAATGGGGCTTTTATTTTTCCCTTTGGTTGATGTGTGAAATGTAATTGTAGTCATTTTTTCCAATGAGTTGATAAACAGTGATTATCCATGGCAGCTTTTGAGTTGAGCCATTGTGAACCAGTTCCCATGCCAACATTTTTCTCTTTCCTACCCCCAACCCCTAAGGTAAGCACCCTCCAAGCCTAAGGTCAGAGGTTTCTTGGTCCCAGGAATTTTAGCAAAGCTGTAGGCTGCAAATGGTCAGAGGTTGTCTGGGAAAGGTGGCCACAGCTGTAGGCTAGAAGCCTGTGAGCTCAGGCCTGATCCTCGGCCCCACCCACCCCTCCTTTGTACTTAAGATGAAGGCAGAACAGAGAAATGGCTTGTTCTGCATCAGAGAGACCGTCATCAAGAAAGGCAGAAGTGACATAATATTTGGGGAGCCCCTTCTGTGGCAGGAACTAACCAACTCCTTCCACGTGGATCACTTCAAGTAATCTTCCAAACAGTAGAGGATTGTTCAAACCTAATGTGTGCTAAACACCACATGCTGTAGTTACCTGATCTTTACGATCATTACTCACTGATATTCTCTCCGTTCAATTTATAGATGTAGAAACTGAGGCATGGAGGATGAAGCAACATGGCCAGTTAGGGAGCAGAATTTGGGGTTTGAACCCAGATCTAACTATCAGGAAAATCCATCTCTCACCAACACACAGGCTGCCTCCCATCAGAGAGCTGGGCTTGATGGACCACAGTAACCCCTAAGACAGTGTCCAGCTATGGCAGTGTAGTAGAGCCTCTCTGACAATTCAGGAAGAGTAGCAGATCATGGTTTTCTCCCCACAGGCTTCCAAGGAAGACCCATTTTATTCACTAACCGGTCATTGGTTACCAGCCTGCCAGGCAGTGACCATGGACACAACTTGCTAGGGAGTCCTTGTGACTGTCACTGATGTGGGCTATCATTCATCCTCCTTCGTGCAAGAGGAGGAAATGGCAACCCACTCCAGCATTCTTGCCTGGGAAATTCCATGAACAGAGGAGCCTGGCTTATAGTCCATGGGTTACAAAGAGTCAGGCACAGCTGATCACACACGCTTCACATTTCATAAGGTCATTCTAGTTGGACTGCTCTGGCCACCTCTCTTGATGAGAAGCCCTGGGATGTGGCAGTGGGGCCAGGCTAGGGTGGAGCAGAAACACTGATGAGAGATGTAAAGGGCATTTGGAAAGGAAGTTTGGTGAAGGCTTGGCTGGCCAGGGAATCAAAAGTAAACAGATCTGAGACAGAGATTAGAAAAATGACAGGACCTTTTTCTAATTGTTGGCATTAAAGACTGGGTATGGTTTGGACTCCCAAGGTAGATTTTTATTTAGATATGAAAGTTTAATACTCACAATTTTTTTTTTATTTTTTTTTTAATACTCACAATTTTTAAAAGGGGCAGATAGGAAGGAGCAGGTTGTTTACTCAAAAAGAGCCTATTGATGCCTTTGCATTTAAACTGCCATTAATATGGCTTCTGAGTTATAGTTTCTCATCATTAAAATTGAGGCTATCATTTTTCAAAGTTAGTTTGTTGGAGGTGGCAAGGGTGCCAGGGAGAGTTGAGGAGTCACTTTGCTACTAATTCCACTGAAGTTAATCATCTTTTTATCCTGGCTGCTTTTAAGATTTCCTTTATGTATTAGGTATTCTAAATTTTAATTTGTGGTGTCTAGGTGTGTATTCCTCTTCATTTTTTCTAGGGGGATTCAACAGCCTTTTCAAATGTGTAGATTATTATATTTGATGACTTATGACAAATTCTCATTGTTCTCCTTTTTTGTTTATTTAAAATTTGATTAAAAATTTTTTTCTTCAAGTTTTATTGAAATAATTGATAAATATAGAACTCTATAAGTTTTAGGTAGGAAGCATAATGATTCAACTTATATGCTCATGAAATGATTACCACAATAAGCTTAGAAAGCATCATTTCATATAAATAAGAAATTAGAAACAGAAAAACTTTTTCCTCGTCATGAGAGCTCTTAGGTTTTACTCTCAGCGACTTTCACCTATAACCTAGAGCAGCATTAGTTATATTTATCCTGGTGTGCATTACATCATTTGTATTTATAAATGGAAGTTTATTTATTTTGACATCTTCACCCAATTTCCCCTCCCCTTACCCTGTGCTTCTGGTAATCACAAATCTTATCTCTTCTTTCCTGAGTTTGGTTTTGAAGTATACCTGACCTGCAACACTACGATAGTTCCTGGTGCACAGCTTAGTGATTTGATATTTCTATACATTTCAAAATGATAACTACAGGTAGCCTAGTCACCATCTGTCCCCACAAAGATCTGACGTTATTGTTGAGTATATTCCCCACTCTATCTTCCATACCTGTGACTCACTTACTTCGTAACTGGAAGTTTGTGCCTCTTAATCTCCCTCACCTGTTTCTCTCCTCCCCCAGGCCCCACCCCTCTGGCAATCACCTGGTCGTCCTCTGTATCTACGACTCTGCTTGTTTTTATGCTTGTTTTTTAGGTTGCAGATATAAGTGAACTTATTCGTCTTTCTCCGTTTGACTTATTTCATTTGGTAAAATATCTTCTAGTTTCATCCGTGTTGTTGCAAATGCCAGGATCTCATTCTTTCTTATTACTGATCAATATTCCATTGTATATATTGCTGGATCATATATGGTAGTTCTAGTTTTAATTTTGTGAAGAATCTCCATACTGTTTTTCATAGTGGATGCACCAGTCTACAATCCACCAACAATGAATGAGGGTTCCCTTTCCTCTACGTCCTTGCCAGTACTCCCTATTTGTTGTCTTTTGGATACTAGCCATTCTGACAGTTCTGAAATGATATCTCGTTGTGGTTTTGATCTGCATTTCCCTGATGATGAACGATGCTGGACATCTTTTCATGTGCCACTTGGCCTCCTGTCGTCTTCTTTGGAGAGATGCTTATTCAGGTTCTGTGCCCATTTTTTTAAATCTTTTTTTTAAATGTGGGTTGTATGAGTTATTTGTATATCTTGGATATTAGCCCCTTTTCAGACATATCACTTGCAAATATCTTCTCCCATTCAGTGGGCTGCCCTTTTGTTTTGTTGATACTTTCCTTCACTGTGTAAAATATTTAGTTTGATGAGGTCCCGTTAGTTTATTTTGCTTTTGTTTCTATTTTCTGAGGAGACAGATGCAAAAAAAATATTGCTAAAACTAGTATCAAAGAGTGTACTGCCTATGTCTTCTTCTAGGAGTTTTATGGTTTCAGGTCTTACGTTTAAATCTTTAATCCATTTTGAGTTTGTTTTTGCATACAGTGTTTTACCGTGGTCCTCCTTGGGTTGATCTTGTTTGTAACTCTCTACTTCCTGAACGTGGATGTCTGTTTCCTTTTCTAGGTTAGGTAAGTTTTCAGCTATTGCATCTTCAAATAAGTTCTCTGTTCCCTTTTCTCTCTCTTCTCCTTCCAAAACAACTACCATGTGAATGTTAGCATGCTTAATATTGTCCCAGAGGTCTCTTAAACTATCCTCATTTAAAAAATTCTTTTTTCTGTTCAGTTTGGGTAATTTCCAATATTCTGTCATCCAGTTTGTTGATTTATTCCTCTGTTACATCTAATTTACTGTTGATTCCTTTGGGTGTGTTTATTTCAGTTGTTATATTCTTCATCTTTGGCTCTTTATATTTTCTGACACTTTGTTAAACTTTTCACTGTGTTCATTCATTCTTCTGCTGAGTTTTTTGAGCATCTTTATGGTCATTACCTTGAACTCTTTACTGGGTAGATTGCTTTTCTCCACTTTGCTTCTTCTGGGTTTTTATCATGTTTCTCAAAGATGTTTGGAACATATTTCTTTGTCATCTCATGTTGAGTAATTTGCTGTTTCTATCTCTATATATTAGGTAGGCCAGTCATGTTTTCCAATCTTGGAGAAGTGATCTTATGAAGGAGACATCCTCTGGGACCCAGCAACACACTCTCCTCTGATCACCAGACCCACACACTCTGGCAAGGCCCTCTGTGTGGGCCGCATGGGCCCTTCTGTTGTATTGGGCTGACTACTGTGAGCATGCTGTTAGGAGTGGCTGACCTCTGGTCTGGTTGGTTGCCAGGCCCTGCCTGGTGTGGAGGCTGCTAGCCAATGATGGCAGGTCCTGGCATAGCTGGCTGCACAGCCTGTGGAGTCACCAGTGGGTGACCAGGTCCTGGGTTAGCTGGCTGCGAGGCCCTGGCAGTCCTAGGGCTAGTCCTGGCCCACTGGTGGGTGAGGCTGAGTCCTTAGCCCTCTGGTGGGTGGTCCTATGACAGCGGGTCTGCTGGTGGGTGGGGCTATGTTTCTGCACATCTATCTGTTTGGCCTAGAGTTTCCCAGGACTGGGGATGACCAACTCGTGGCCAGGGCCACATCCCAGTGCTAATAATCTAGGAGGAGGATTCCACAATGGTGCCCACAGTAAAATGATGTCCCCCAAATGACTACCACCAGTGTCTCTGTCCTCAGGGTAAGTTCCAGGTGCCCTATGCCTCTCTAGGAGGCTCTCTGAAATCAACCAGTGGGTCTGACACATGGTCCTTTCAAATAACTGCCTCTTCCCTGGGAGCCAGAGCACATGAGATTTTGTGTGTGCTCTTGAAGAATGGAATGTATGTTTCCCACAGCCCTCTGAGTCTCCTGAAAGTAAGCTCCCCTGGCTTTCAAAACAAATATTCTGAAGTCTTGTCTTCCTTGTGTAGGAGGCCTGGGCTGGGGATCCCAGTATGGGACTTGGACCCCTTGCTCCTTGGAGATAAGTTCAAGGCAATTGTACTTCTCCTCCCATTTGTGAGTCATCTATCCAGGAGTGTGGGTCCTGACCACACCACATCTCCATCCTCCTGCTCATCTTGTTGCGGTTCCTTTTTTATATCTTTAATTTTAGAACATATTTTCTGCTAGTGCTCATCTATAGTTACTCTAAGTAGTTGTAATTTTGGGAAGAGGAGGAGGTGAGCTCAGGGTCTTTGTACCCTACCATCTTGGCTACTCCCTTCTTATCCATTTTCTTGTTGAATATTGTGTCCCTTTTGTTTTCCTTCTCATCACCTTCATAAGCTCCAATTGGATGTACATAAGATATCTCTGTTCTCTAGGCTTCTACTCCATGTTTTCATGTTATTATCCTCTTTATTTCTCTATCCTCAAATTTATTGGGGGACAGTGTTTGGCACATGGAAAGCACATGATAAATCATTGTACTCTTTCCTGGTCAAGGTGGATAAACATGTCATTATTAGGGTGTGGGCAGTAGGTGAGCCTTATATTTAAAAAGCAAACTGAAAAATGCATGACTGCAAAGTGTATTTGTATGAAGATAAAATGGGACACAGAATGATCCTCTAAATCTTTGCTACTCAGGCATATCTCCTGGACTGTAACATCAACCATACCCTGCATCTTGTTAGAAAGGCAGAATCTCAGGCCTTACCCCTAACAAAAGCCCCAGAAGACTCACATGCATTGTAAATTTTGAGAAGCTCAGTTGCTTTACAAACTTGCCTGAGTGTCGAAATTATAAACTACTGGCACCCAGGTCTCACTCCCAGAGACACTGATTTCGTTGGTCTGGGCCCTGAGTCTTTTCTAACAGGCAGCCAGCATTAGGAACCAGCACTCTGCATCCCTGGGGTTTCGGGTGCTTGGTGCATCTGGTCAGGGGCTGAAATGGAGGAAACAGGTTGCCTGCTCAGCTTTCTCAGATAAAATCTCCTTGCCACAGAAGGAGTTGCCCTGGCTTTTGCCCAAAGGAGGATGCAGGGTTTAAAGGAAGGAGATTTGGGTACTAATTTCAACTCTGCTTCCCCAATAGGCTGTATCCCTGAGTCCAGTCACTGCTGGCCAAAAGAAGGCCAAGTAAGTGATCTGTCCCTCTGAGTCCTGGTGTCATATCTGGAAAAGGAGGCTATTTATTCCCTCCAGCCATATGGTGTAGTTTTCCCCTATATTTTCTGTCCTTCCTGCTTTACGGTCCTGCTGAAGAAGGCTTCTCCCAGCTGGTCTGGCAACACGGGGACCTGAAGCAGCTTCAGGCAGAGCAGGTGTGCTTCTGAGGGGTACAGAGAACGTGATTTCATTTATAGGAAGCTTGTGGGGGTCAGAAGAGTGGTTACCCTTTGGAGGAGTAACTGACAAATCGGCACTCGGAAGACTTCTGGGGAGGGATGGTATTCTATATCTAGATCTGGGTGGTGGTTTTATGGGTGC
This sequence comes from Ovis aries, assembly GCF_016772045.2. Lineage (NCBI taxonomy): Eukaryota > Metazoa > Chordata > Mammalia > Artiodactyla > Bovidae > Ovis > Ovis aries. The sequence continues at coordinate 37,117,701 of NC_056056.1, read as the reverse complement.
ATAAACCTTCACTGAGCTACTCACCTGGGAACTGAAGACTTTATGTAAATTACATCTCAGTTGAAAACAAAGAGCCAGTAGTGCTCAGCAGGCTCGCAGGGAAATAAAAAGTTCAAATCACTTGATGGCTAGAGGCTGGGAAGACTGGCTTGGGAGCTAAAGCAGAGATTGGGTAGATGGGGTGAGGGTGAGTATGGACAGAGGAGATGCTTAGGAGAATAAGCTAACCCAAATTTCAGGCAGTTGAATTTGTTCTAGGTAAGAAGGGTGGGGTTTGGCTTCCAAGTAGGGTGAACAACAGTACTGGTTTGCCCAGAACTCCTGGTTTTGGCCCTGAAAGTTCTGTATTCCAGGAAACATCTCAGGCCAGGGCAGTGGGGACACTGCATTACCCTGCTTCCGGGCCCTGGGCTGAGCTGGCAGGGAAATGGAGCATGTCAAGGGCACCAGGAGGGTTAGGTAGATGGGTTCTCTCCTCTCGGGCCAGAGGTGGCTATTATTCCAGAGTCTGATGTGAGGTAGTGGCCACCTACTTCATGGCTGCTCTACACATGGCTTCTGTCCAATCGCTGCTGTCATGGTACCCATCAGGCTGGTCTGCAGTGACTTATTTGCTGTGAGTCTTTCTCTTGGCTTTGCACCCCTGTGGGTTATGGATGAGGCTCCCTTGCCTATGCAAGTTCAACTTTCTCTCTGCTCAGGGCCCTAGTACCAGCCCCTAAGGGGGTTCCTCGCTGGCTCCCCAAAGAAAATTTTATCTTTTCAGAATAATGCTATAAATGCATAAAATGCAAAGAGTTGCACACAAAATCAATTGTGCTGACATACAGCTATGCACTTGTGATGAAGTCATAAATGTCCTTTATTAATGCTTTACCTACCAAAACGCAGCAGCAGGTTTGACTTTGAGGTAGCCATGACTACAAATGGTAAATCCTGATCCCTGCAACAAGTGTACCGTGAAAATGAAAATACCGGTGATTTCTGTTGGTGACAGTCAACAGTGCTGCCGACACTCCTGCGATTTGTTGCCAACATCTCTAATAGCAGGACATGCTAAATTTTTACTTAATTGTTGTTGTTCAGTCGTAATCAGTGTCCGACTCCTTTGCAACCCAGTAGACTGTACCCCGCCAGGTTCCTCTGTCCATGGAATTTTCCAGGCAAGAACACTAGAGTGGGTTGCCAGTTCCTTCCCCAGGGGATCTTCCTGGACCAGGTATCAAACTCACATCTCCTGCATTAGCAGGCAGATTCTTTCCCATTGAACCATCAGGGAAGCCCTTCACTTAGTAGTCAATGAAAATATAGATGTTCTTTTTGTCCCCTCCAAATTCAGAGGCCCCCCTGAATTCTATCCATGTGCCCAGGTTCCAAAAGTGCTGTGTAAGCAAATGAAAGATCTGAAGTAAGTATGGTAAACTTACTGCAGAGTGCAGTACCCGTATAATGTTGTTATCCTTGGGGGATGTGGGTTCTTCTGGGATGGGCCGGAGAGGATGAGAAACAGACTAAAAGCAGATGATTAGCCAGCAAACAGTGAGGCCAGAAGCCAACAGGGGTGCCCAGTCTCCGTGTTTCAGAGCTGGCTGCTGATCCTCACCAGGTTTTGCTGCAGTAAAACACCATGTGGCCTGACCCTCACCCCCCTCCTTCCATTCCCTAATGTGTAGGAAACTAACCACTGGCCAAGCTCAAGCACTGAGGGGAACAGGAAGCCTGTCTCTTCAGCCTGGAGAGAGGACTTTTGGGGCATAGGAGGAGGTGCGCCGGGGTCAGGCCCTGCCTATAGCCAAGGGAGAGAGCTGCAGGGAAGGTCTCAGTCCTCACCCCCACCTGCATCCAGAGACAAGCTTCAGGTAAGCCCTCCTGGGCTGGGGCCCTCTTGTAAGATGAAAGTCTCCCTGGGAGAGGTGGGGCATTGTGATCAAGACCTCAGCATGAGTGATTTTTTATATCACCCTGTGTAAGAGTGCAGGGGAGCAGAGACCCTGGGGACAAGGGGCCCCATTCCTGGCACCCACCCAAATGACCTCCAACTGGAAAACTGCCCTCTAATTAGCAATCAGGAAATGAAGGTATAGCACAGAGCCAAGGAGCACGACCCCGGCTGTAGCCTGGTGACATTCCAGCCCTTGAGACAGCATGCCCCTGCCCCCGCACCGCAGGGCTGCAGGCTCTGTGGGTTATTTTTATCTAAGGGCGCTATTGTTGGTTGTGTGGTAGCTGCTGTGGTGGGTCCCAGCAGCGGTGAGCTTGCAGCCAGGATTTCCTGTGCAGCTTCCTTCTCCTCCTCCCTCATGCAAGGGGCCCTCCTTCCAGCGCTCAGGAGACAATCTGAGGGCTGCCTGGAGCCTAACCCTGGCCTTGGAGGAGGCCAAGGGCATTGTGGCCTTCTCTGGCTTCTCCCAGCAACACTGGGCCACCCCGGCCCTGCCCTTGGGTGCCTCAGCCCCATTTCCTCTGCAGAGAAGGGTATAAAAGGCACTGTTTCTAGCTGCCTCTCTTCTACCCCACAACTCTAAAAGGTAAAAGCACTGCTTTCTAGAAAGCCAGATTCACTCAGTGACTCCGTTTTAATGGCAACCTACAGCACGAAGAAAAATTTCTCATGATCCAGTACACACATCCACACACATGTAGGAATGAAATAAAAGCTTCAGGAAATAACACAATCTTCCCATGTCTGCCGCACTCTGATTTTTTTTCTTTCCTGTTTTTAGTCTTTTTTGTCTTTCTTTTAAAAATTTCTTGTTGCAACTCACAGATAAATCGATTTCGCAACCCAATAATGATTCATGATTCCGTTGTGAAAATCCTGTGCCAAATACATCTTCTGGAGCTATTTCTCTTTTCTGATTGAAGGAAGGGCATGCACTCGAGTTTATAGAGGGCTTCTGAACTAGGCACTGCTCGGTGTTGAATTTAAATTCATTTTAATTTCAGGCTGACAGGCTGAGTAGCTTGTGCACAGAATCAGCCAAAGTGGGATCATTTATCCCATGGAAATTGCCAAAAGTTTTAAATCAGGTTTGTTTTTGTTTTTCTTCTCTTGAGAGCCAGCTCTTACACATTTACCAGCACATCACTGATTCTAACCCCGCTCTTTCAGACCTCAGCTTCTGACCTCAGCTTCCTCATCTGTAAAATAACATTAAAAATGTCTACTTCATGGGAAAAATATATTGAGTACCTTCTGGTAAGTATGAGGGACAATGACTGGAAGGAAACAAAGATGCAAATCATCCTGTCACTTGCCACTGGATGGGATTTGAAAGATGAAGTCCTCAACCTCTGCTGTCTTCTACATTGCTAATTGTAGTTGATAAAGGAAAAAAAAACTCTATATAAAAACCCACATTTTAAAAAGCTGTTGTGAGAATTAGAAGTGATGGTAAACCTAGAGCCCAGTGCTCTACAAACGGTAGCCAATATTAGAAAAGAGTGAATTCATGTTTTCCTGATTGGAAATGGCAAAGGAAGTAGTGCAAACAAATTGCATTTCAAGCAGGACCTTCTTTGCAGATAAATGGGGAAAGGGGAGTGTTGTAATGAATATTCTGATATGCAGGCTATAATGACCAACATGAAAAGTGAAAGTCGCTCAGTCGTGTCCGACTCTTTGCGACCCCATGAACTGTAACCCGCAAGGCTCCTCTGTCCATGGAATTCTGCAGGCCCGAATACTGGAGTGGGTAGCCTTTCCCTTCTCCAGGGGATCTCCCCAACCCAGGTCTCAAACCCAGGTCTCCCACGTTGCAGGCGGATTCTTTACCATCTGAGCCACCAGGGATGTATCCACACGTCAATCATTAATTCTTATTCTTTCTAGAAATTTGAAAATTAGTGGAAACATTTCAATCACTAATTTTCAAATTCCTAAAATAAGCACTTTACAGCCTCAGATTTACCCAGTCCAGAGCAGTGGTGCCCCCTCCAGCTGACAGACACCTCTGCCTGGAGACACCGAGAGCACATCCCACCTTAAGACAGCATGGGCTATAGTGCTGGACAGTGGACTTGGCCTGCTCAGAACCCCTTCCTCTCCTCCTGCCACCCTGTTCTCCGAGGCCACGCAAGAAAAGTCTGTCTCAGCAGTCCCCAACCTTTTCGGCACTGGGGACCGACTTCATGGAGGACAATTTTCCCATGGACCAGGGTTATGGGGGGGAGGGATGGTTTCAGGATGATTCAAGTGCTTTACTTTTATTGTGTACTTTATTTCTGATCTAACGTGGCTGCTGATCTGGCTCCTGTGGTACCAGCCTGTGGCCCAGAGGTTGGGGACCGCAGGTCTATATCATCATCACCACCACCATATTATAACAATGGCTGTTTTGGTTTCTTACTGTGGCTCAAAACAAATTACGACAAGTTTAGTGGCTTAACCCGAATTGATTATCTTACCGTTTTGGAAGTCGAAAGTCCAAAGTAGGTATCACTGGGCTATAATCACCATTTGGTAGGGCTGTCAGCCTTCTGGGGGCTTCAGGAATTGTTTCCTTGCCTTTTCCAACTTCTACAGAGAGGTACCTTTACTCCTTGAGGCGCCTTCTGCCATCTTCAAACATCTCTTTAACTCCCACACTAGCTCATCTGCTTTCCCCCACACCTTATAAAGACCCGTGTGATTAGATTGGGCTCACCGGGATAATCCAGGCTCTAGAAAGTCAGTCAGCTGATTAATTTCACCTGCAACTTTAATTCCCACCTGCAGTGCCACATCACAGAGTCACAGGTTCCTGAGGTTAGGATTGGACAACTTTGGGGAGTCGGGGGAGGGTATTCTGCCTTCTGCAATGGTTAACATTTGAGAACTTACTTTGTGCCTGGTACAGTTCTAAGCTTGTTACTTCTTGTAACAATGCATTTAAGCCTCACCTCAACTCTGTGAGGTAGGTACCCACTTTACAGAGGAGGAAAGTGAGGCCCAGAGAAGGAGAGTAACTTGCCTAAGGTCACACAAATAGTAAAAGGCAGGGCTGAGCTACATACAGATCCAGGGGCCTGAGCTCAGTGCCCATTCTCTTAGCCATAACCACTTTTCAGTAACTGGAGGACAGATGTACAAACAGACTTCTGCCTAGTTTAATCCTCCTTTGATGATCCAGAAACCCCTTCAGGCTGTGACGCTGCCTCAGGTCCATCAATCCTGACCGCCATTTGCACTGGTGAGACATCTTTGAATGGGCTGAGCAGTGGATTTCTAGGGACTGGGATGCCTGATGAGCCTGCTTCCTTCCCCAGTGGGCTTCTCACAGTGGGCAATAGTGATTCTAAACTCCACTCTGTGGTATCTGGCCTCAGCAACTTCTCTTTTCCTCTGCTCTAGCCCTGCTGGCTTCACAGACATTTCTCCAAAAAAAGTCAAATCAATGCCTCTACCGCAGGGTCTTTGCACTTACTGTCACCCACATATTGAATCTCTCTCCATTTCACACAAAACCATCACTTCCAACAGGTCTCTGCCCAAGGATCTCCTCTTATTTAAAAAGGAGCCAGACATCAGGCCTAGCTTGATGGGAGATGTCTCCCTCTCCCCTCTCCAAATTTTGGTGGACAGAGGCTTTAATGTTCCCTTCATCTCCCTGCTTTCTACCCCCTCATAGTGATAGATAGAAGGGGCAAACTAAGGGAGGAAATTTTTTTCTGTTTAAATTTGCTTTGAAAAAGAAAGCAACTCTGAATTGTAAAAAAAAAATATTAAAATGCATTTATCTTCGTATGTCAAGGCTGTATATTGTCACCCTGCTTATTTAACTTATATGCAGAGTACATCATGAGAAACGCTGGGCTGGAAGAGGCACAAGCTGGAATCAAGATTGCCGGGAGAAATATCAATAACCTCAGATATGCAGATGACACCACCCTTATGGCAGAAAGTGAAGAGGAACTAAAAGCCTCTTGATGAAAGTGAAAGAGGAGAGTGAAAAAGTTGGCTTCAAGCTCAACATTCAGAAAACGAAGATCATGGCATCCAGTCCCATCACTCCATGGGAAATAGATGGAAAAACAGTGGAAACAATGTCAGACTTTTATTTTTGGGGGCTCCAAAATCACTGCAGATGGTGATTGCAGCCATGAAATTAAAAGACGCTTACTCCTTGGAAGAAAAGTTATGACCAACCTAGATAGCATATTCAAAAGCAGAGACATTACTTTGCCGACTAAGGTCCATCTAGTCAAGGCTATGGTCTTTCCAGTAGTCATGTATGGATGTGAGAGCTGGACTGTAAAGAAGGCTGAGTGCCAAAGGATTGATGCTTTTGAACTGTGGTGTTGGAGAAGACTCTTAAGAGTCCCTTGGACTGCAAGGAGATCCAACCAGTCCATTGTGAAGGAGATCAGCCCTGGGATTTCTTTGGAAGGAATGATGCTAAAGCTGAAACTCTAGTACTTTGGCCACCTCATGCGAAGAGTTGACTCATTGGAAAAGACTCTGATGCAGGGAGGGATTGGGGGCAGGAGAAGAAGGGGACGACCCAGGATGAGATGGCTGGATGGCATCACTGACTCAATGAACGTGAGTCTGAGTGAACTCTGGGAGTTGGTGATGGACATGGAGGCCTGGCGTGCTGCAGTTCATAGGGTCGCAAAGAGTCGGACACGACTGAACGGCTGAACTGAACTGAACGGAAGATCAATTAATCTCATCACCAATCAATTAATTTCAGCATTTGTGGATAGTTGTCTTCACCTTGAAGCTCTTCTTGACTCTTGGTGTGCACACAGGACTCAGTGTGAAAGCAGGGGAAAGGCAGAGGCTAGTTCCTTAGGTACCCCATCTTTCAAGGGGAAGAGAGGTAAAACCTTGACTTGTGGAGTGCCTACTGAGTGTTCAACCTTCACATCCCTGCACAAGAGGTACTAGAAAAGAAACCTGAAGATCTTGGACATTAAGAATCTGGCCCCAGATAACATATGGACTGAGCAGGATGGGAATACAAGTCATCCCAAATAATACAGCAGAGTTCACCAGTTGCCACCAATGTTCCTCCTTTAGGGAGAGAGGAGGTGACCTGCGGTGGAGTGGGGCAGCATTGAAGCCACTGACCAACCGTGAAAAACAATTTTTTTTTTCCTAAATGAGTAATTATTCTATTTAGAAAGTCACATGGAGACAATAGGAGGCAGAAGACTCATGTTTCCATCCCCAGGGGATATTTGCATGAGGATATACAATTTTTCTAGCACCAACTGTTGAAAAGATCATCCTTTTTTCACTGGGTTGCCTTGGCCCCTTTGTCAAAAATCAATTGAACATGGGTAAACCTATGGTTGATTCTTGATGTTTGGCAGAAACCAATGCAATACTGTAAAGCAATTATCCCTCAATTAAAAATAAATTTTAAAAATGTTACAACTACTTTAAAAAAAATCAATCGACCATTTATGTTTGGGTCCATTTATAGACTCTGTTCTGTTCCATGGATCTATTTGTCTATCGATGCCAATACTAAATGTTTTGAATACTTTAACTTTGTAATAGAGTTTAAAGTTGAGATTTGGGTTCTCTAAGTTTGCTCCTTGTTGTTTCGGCTATTCTAGATCCTTTGCATTTTCACATGAATTTTAGGATCAGATTGTCAATTTCTGGAAAAAAAAAACACAACTTGTTGTTATTTTGTGTTGAATCTACAGCTCAATTTGGAGAGAACTGACATCTTAACAACATTGTGTGTTTAGGCCCATGAATATGATATATCTGTCTGATTAAGTGTGAGTGATAGTTGCTCAGTCGTGTCTGACTCTTTGTGGTCCCATGAACTGTAGCCTGCCAGGCTCCTCTGACTATGTAGGTTTTCATTATTTTTGTATTATTGTATTATTTTACTTTTCTCACTAGTGTTTCATAGTTGTTATTGAACGGGTTTTGTACCCCTTTGGTCAGATTTCTCCCTAAGTAGTTTTTTATGCTAATATAAGTGGTATTTTAAATTTTAATTTCCAGTTATTCATTGCTGGTGTATAGAAATATACCCAATTTTTGTACATTGATCTTAGGTCCTGCAACCATGCTGAACTCACAGGTCAGCTCTAGTAGACCTTTTGGGTAGATTTCATAGGATTTTTCTACACAAATGATGTCATCTGTGAATAGAGATAGTTCTCTGTGGGGCTACATTTAGGAGGCTGTGTCCTAATAAACTCCATCCTCAACTGTTGGGGAGACACAGAGGGACAATCCAAGATGAGGATGGTCAAGACTTGAACTTTATCATCAGGGCAGCAGATCCATAGAGCAAATGGTCTGACAGGCTAATGTTAAAATGGATCAATCTTCCATTAATATCAATTCTCAGCACAGATCACTTGATTATCTATACTCTCCATGATTAAGAGCCCAGATATGGGCTGAGTAAAGGCAAAAATATCCAGCCCCAGGTTCAAAGTGTCCAAAACCCTTTTCCACAAAGCACCACCATCTCTCACTCTGATCTCCACGTAGCCCCTTTCCTGGTCTCTGGGCCTTCCATCTTGCCCCCTCCAATTCCATCTCCACTAAGCCAGATTGTGTAAAAATGTAAATGCTACTATCCTAGGCCCTGCTCTTAAAATAAAAGCCCAAACTCCTCACCCAGGTCTGAGAAGCCCTTCTTGCACTATTTCCTCTTCCCCTATCCCTCCAGTCAAGCTCATCTCAAACCTTCTCTGCTGGAAGCACTCTCTCCAAGCGCCTCACCTGCTCCTTGTCACTTCTTCAGACGCCTCTCCTGACCCTTCCAAGACACTCGCTATGTTTTTCCTGCCTTGCACTCACCACATTTGTCCTTTAATTTCATACTAAAGCAGTGCAGAGAGGGCTGGGACGCTGCTATTTTGTTTACCCAGCCTCTTAACAATGCCTGATAAGTCCTAGGCACTCAGTCAATGGTTTGAATGATTCCTGGAGTTTTCTTGAGCTACATACACACTCATTCATCCACTCTCAGTCTTCGTGGAAAACTTTGCAATCAATATATTGGGGGTGTTTCTTTTCCTGGGTCGGGAAGATCCCCTGGAGAAGGGAATGGCAACCCACTCTAGTATTCTTGCCTGGAGAATCCCATGGACAAAGGAGCCTGGTGAGCTACAGTCCATGGGGTCACAAAGAGTCGGAAATGACTGAGTGACTTAACACTTTCTCTTCTCTTAGAAAGATGGTTTAAAACCACAGCTGTGTGTTAAAATCTCCTCCAGGTGATTCTAAAAAATCCTAATGCCTGAACCTCACCCCAGACCATTCAAATCCAAGTCTGTGGGGGGTAGGATGCAGGTATTTATAACTTTTTAGAGCTCTGCTGGTGACTCTGACGTGCATCTAGAGTTAGAACCACTAGTGTAGAAGAAAAAAGCTGTTTTCATTCAACCAGCTGATAAAAACCACGAATGGGTTCATCCCAGAAGGGCCAACAGGTGAGGTACATAGGGACCCTCACACGGGGCGGCTATGCTGAACTCAGCCTCCTGCGAGAATAGCTCCTACGCTTTGTCGGTTCCAACAGAGCAGCAAGAAAAAAAGAAACCAGACCAGAGTGGAAAGCATTTTCAAACTTTATTTACAACTGTCACAGTGACAAAAAGTAGTTTGAAAAAAAAAAATGCTAGTTTCTCCCTGAGCCTCAAAAAAGAACAGATAGAAGTTACAGGAGGTTCATCTTACAACAGGCATTTTTACTGAAATACTAGGGTTGGTTTTTTTTCCCCCAATAGGATCAGTTAGAAATACACACAAGTTACTTAAAAAAAAAAAAAAAAAGAGAGAGAGAGGAGGCCAGACAGGAGCTCAGCCACTTGTTCAAGAGCAGCTGGGTCCCCACAGCAGGCTCACCGCTGAGGGTCCTGACTTAAGCTTTCAGCCCCTGGCCTGCTCAGACTCCATGTGGTCATACAAAGGGATCTAGCGACCAGCAAAAAATAATAAACCACCCCCATAAACACACATATACACGAAGCAGATTTGTTACGCAGTTTACAAGCACGTTCCCATCACACGGCAAGACTGGGACAGATGATACAGGGGAGCATGAGACAGGGACACAGAAACACGGGATTTTCAAAGGCAAGACCCCATCCACGGAGGGAGGCATGGGATGAGAACTGCAGCTGTGAGCGGGGAGAGGAACGGGGAAAGGCTGAAACAGGAGGAGAGGGAGAACGAGAGAGAGAGAGAGAGAGAGAAAGAGAGAGAGAGAAAGCTCCCTCGAAGGGCCGGCTGCAGGCCTCTCCCACTTGCCCGAGGAGCTGGAAGAAGTTATTGCCATTGGTGTATGCAACATGAACAGACAACACAGAGGGGTGGGGGCGGAGGGGCGAGGGGATGAGCATCGGCTGCCCAGAACCAAGTCCTGCTGATACTAGTTAGCCACGCTGGTCCTCCCGCCCCAGCGTTCCCCAGAGCCACACTAACCTTGAGGTATTAAGTACAAGTCTACACGCGTGTCCCAACCAAAGGGCCTCAGCCTGGACGGCCTGGGGCCCTGAGGGGACGAGGTGGGTGCCTCAGTCGGCTGTGTTCAGCCCCAGGGAGGGACTTGAGCTTGCTTCTTGGCTGCACAGTCCTGCTCTGAGATAGAGATGTGTGAAGGGTTTCGTCCTGCAATCTCTGCAGCTCCAGACGGTTCTTAACTATAAGAAGCTCTAAGTCCAGGGTAGCTTTCTCTGCAACTGTAGCCCTTGCAGGGGTCAAGCGGGAAGGGATGCAGCTCCCTCCCCACGCCACCCACCCTCCACATCCAGGAACACAAGGGACGAAGCCCAGGATCTCAAGACACCCTTGAGTTTCAAATTCCATCCCCGGGCTGCCTGTCACCGCCATTCACAGCTCCCAGGCTCTGCCAGCTCTCAGGACCTGCCTTAATGCTCACTTCCCAGTGAGAAACAGAGAAAGTCTCCCCTGCTGGCCACTCAGCCCCCACCGGAAAAAGAAGCCAAAATCCCACGTGGGAGTGGGTACTGCGGCTGGTCAGGCTGGCTCGAACCCACGCAGGGCTAGCAGCCACCCAAATGGCTGCGCTGGGGCTGGGAGGGTGGGGGTCAGGAGGAGGAAGGGCCAGCCCTGGGGGGAGGCCCGCTACTCTATGCCTCCACCCAGAGGGAGAGCGAGTCTGGGGAGAGCAGCGGGGGACGGACCTCGGTGTCCAAGCATCTATCTTGGCCCTCCAACAAGGGAAGGAAAGGCCCTCGCTATTTCCAAAAGGTCTAGGGTCGGGGGCAAAGAGGATAAATCAGGGTAACGCTCAAAAGTGCAGCCTCTTAAAAAACCTCCAGATCACAGCAGGCAGGTGCACCTGCCAGGGCCCGAGGGGAGGGTCTGGAGAAGGAACCAGGAGACTTTTCTCTTTCCCGGCATTACCTCTGGCTGGCTCTGCAGGAAGCCAGGCTCCACGGCTCTCCTTCACCTGCCTCCCATTACAGACCAACACACCAGAAATAACAAAGGCGGGCAGTGGGCAAAACTAGAGAGAGAGATGAAGACTTTATGGGGTGATGTCTCGATAGCCAGTGTGTGCTGCTGGGTCCATCCTTCCTGGCTGCACTTCTCTGCTCAATGTTTTCTCTCAAATGTGTATTTTCTCTTTCATCTCCTGTTTGTTTTTCTTGCCCCAGACGCCCTCCCCCAGAGCCCACTGGAGTCCCAGGGCTGCCCCCATCCTGCCTGAGTTCAGATAACGATCTCCAAGACGCCCGCCTCCCCGCACCCCACCCCTGCTCTAAGAAGCTTCCTTTCTCAAAGGCCTGGCACATAGTCGCAGAGGGCTCCGCTGCCCAACATCTCAAAAAAGGAAAAGAAAAGAAAAGAAAACCAACTCAGTGATTTGCAGGTGCAGAACGGAAGCCATCATCTGACGTGTGCAGAACTGCAGGGGCTCACACACGCTCTCCGTCCGTGGTAGTGGGAAAGAACACAGTTCAGGTACAGAGGCTGTCTGGTGTGACCCCGAGGGAGCCGGCGTGGACTCTACTGCTCCTTGTTTTCACTCGCTGTCTCTTCACAGTTGTCCTGCGCATCCTCCTGGACCAAGAACTCCTCGGGGGGCCACCGGAGCTCCCCACTCTCCACCTCCCCCTCTGTGGGCTCCACCACGATGGACGGCAGACGGTCCTTCAGTTTGCAGCAGCGGTCAAAGTCTGACGGGTCAGGGAAGATCTGAAATAAAAGCAGAGAACCCAGTCACGTTCATGTGCAGGACTGAGCCCCCACTGTACACCAGGGACCATGCTATGCCCTGGGGAGCATCAGGCAGGGGGCAGGGAGCAAACTCCAGGGCAACAGAGGAAATCAGCCCTCGGCCGACTAATCCTGAGGCTGAAGGCTTTCGTGGCAGTGCTACCAAACTGGTGTTTGTCCTTTTTGGTTTTGTTTTCAGATAGAAGAACTCAAGACCATGTCCTCCACAGTAAGTCACATCTCCAGTTGTGGCAAGCATTTTAACTACAAGTACAATGCATACAGCAGGTGCCACAACAGCAAATTCCTCCCAGGATAATTATCAACACTTGATGTGAGCCAGATACCAGGTATTTTATGTAGGTCATTTGTACCCAACACAGTCATGTTGAAACACAGGTGCTGCTAATGCCACTCAGGAGATACCTGGAGAAGGAGGGTGCCCAAACCATTCAGCCTAGAAATGTGCAGTGGTAGAATGGGATTCAAACCCAAGTCTGTTTGACTCCCAAGTCCATGCCCAATATCACCTGCCCCCTAAGACAGGTTCTAACCTCACTACAGCTGTGAAGTTGAAGTCAAATCAGAGTTGAATGCATGGTCCCAGACACGGGCACGTGGGAACACAATCCCAGGCTCCTTTTCCACCTGTGAACAACCCCTGGCTCCTTGACAGCAAGGAGATCAAACCAGTCAGTCCTAAAGGAAATCAACCCTGAATATTCATTGGAAGGACGGACGCTAAAGCTGAAGCTCCAATACTTTGGCCACGTGATGTAAAGAACTGACTCATTGGAAAAGACCCTGATGCTGGGAAGGATTGAAGGCAGGAGGAGGAGGGAGTGACAGTGGATGAGATGGTTGGATGGCATCGCTGACTCAATGGACTTGAGTTTGAGCAAACTCCAGAAGATAGTGAAGGACAGGGAAGCCTGGCATGCTGCAGTCCATGGGGTTCCAAAGAGACGGACAAGGCTGAGCGACTGAACAACACCCTTCTTGATAATTCTATACCTGAAAGAGTCTACTTCTCTTTCCAAAGTCCTGTCCACAAGGTTCCTTTTTCTAAGCCTACTGTGTGTCTTGCCCAGAGCCAGGGGAAACCCTAAACTAGGCTATAAAATCCAGGCTCTGTGGCTTCCCTTTGCGCGCGCTGCCCTGTGACTACAGATGACCCAATTCTTTGCCCAGCAGCTTAAGTGCTTAATCCCAAGGGCTGCTGGTCCCCTGCCACACACAGCCCTCGGGCACAGACCAGAGAGCTGGAGAGAAGAGGCTGTCTGGGCTCCTGGGGCTTACAGAATCACACAGCACCTATAAGTTCATCTCTTCCCAACCTGTCCTTATAATAGATACAGAAACTGAGGCAGCGGGGTCAGGAGACTTGCTTAGAGTCACACAGCTTGTTCATGGCAAAAGAAAGGAAAGTGAAACAAGGAGGGGGTAGAGACACATTTGAAGAGAACCTGGGGGCTCCCCGTGCCTTGCTCTGTTCCTTGGAGGTACTAAAAGGGCTCTCCTAGAACCTCAGGCCTGCCCAACTTCTGGGGTGTAATGAGGGTGCCCAGTCTTACTGCACCTGACCTCATGAAGTGTGGTCCCCTGACCATGTCAAGGGGCCACGTGGGGCTTCATGGGCCTCAACACAACCTCCCCAGTCCCTGCAGACGAGTGATTATTAACCATTTATCCAATAAAGCCCTATTGCTGGGGATTAAGTCTTAAGCCAGCTGCACAACCAGGCATCATTAAAGATTTAACGAGGCTTATAAAAAGTATCCTAATGGCAGCCAGGAGGAAAACAAGGAAGGGAGGGGCTCGGCTGGGGGTGGTGGTGAAGGGAGGCGTGGGGAAAGATGACCCCCCCCCCCAACCACAGGCGTCCTCTTCCCGAGGCAGCCAGCCCGCAGGTCTGCCCCTGGACTGGGCTGCGCACTAGACTCCAGGGCCGAGCAGGGAGAAGGTCACGGGGCTTACTTGGGCCCCTCCTCACTTCTCTCATGTGGAGCTGGAGCCCCTCCCTGCGAGGGGGAACCAGATGCCCTTCCAAGCACAAGCCTTGGGCGTGAGTGAGGGGAACCCCACAAGTGGAAAGTATGCTATGGTTTACAAAGCTCTTTCAGACATCACCTGCCTTAGGCCTTACTGCCACCACACCACATACCACACCCCCCCCACCAGGAGCAGAGAGACCCTGGGACTCTGAGGGCTACAAGGAAGAGCCAGGATTCAAACCAGATCTGCTGTTTTCAGCACCTACATCTTCTGAACAATGAATGGATGCCACTGAGCCAACATGCCCATTTCCTGGAAAGCTGAGCAGGGATGGTGGGTAAGACCCTGGGCTTTAATGGCCCATCTGGCAGTTCAGGCCCCAAGATGACTATCTTGGGCAGACAGGTCCAAAAGATGAACTGTTGAATCTGGACAGTTGTTCTTCATCTTCAAGGACAGAGCTGCGAAATATCAGGAGGGTATGGACACCAGGCCCAGGACAGCCCTGGACCCCTGCCTCTACCCTCTGACCTCAAGCCTGGGGCTGTACCTATGCTGCGACTCCCCGGCTGAGAGAGGTGGTGACTGGCTTCTAATTACAGTCGCCCATGCTGAGGAAAAGCCGAAGGGACACATAAAGGCTAGCAAAAGGAAGAGGAGGACAGCAAGGAAAGGGCATGTGGTGGAGAGCACGTGACTTCGTTCTGAGCTGGGAGGGGTTGTCTCATTAAAAGTAGGGAAAATGTGAAGATAAGGATGATGCTGCTGCTGATGGAAGATACGGCAGGCACATTTGCTGAGCAGAATCGCAGATCACAATAATCCTCTGAAGTATGCAGTGGTGTGATCACTATTTATAGATGAGAAAACTGAAGCACACAGAGGGCAACTGACTCACTCAAGGCCACAGAGCTAGGAAGTGGCTGAACGGGGACCCAAACTCAGACCCACAGGACTTCAAAAGAGGCGCCCATTTGATAACACAAAGGGTCACGCCACAGACCCCAGGTTCTCACTATGTCCTTGACATCACTTGTCCAACCCTACCTAACCAAGACCTCTCAACCACCTGGGCCTGAGTTTCTCCATTTAAGAAGTGAAGTGGCCTCTGGTCTTACTAAATGGATACAAATCCTGGGCAAATACAAAGATGATAAAATGCTTTGAGGACATATGTTAAATTCAAATTGGAATGTCCTCTTTGGAACAGTTTCAACAGGACTATGGTAAGTATTCAACCTCCAAGCAAGAGGTAGCAATACTAACACAATAATTAAAATAATTCCAAACAATTTCATACCAGGAGCCACACAATTAAGTCTTTTAAGTCCCTGGGGGAAGTCTGAGCATTGAACTTCTGATACTGCTTAGTTGCCAGAGAACTTTGCTCCCTGAATTGCTCAGAGCAGGCACCATGGGGAAAAAAAAATTTTTTTTTATAACAAAGCCTGTTAATTACTTAAAAAAATCACTATAATAATCTAACCTTCCCATCAGAGATTATATTTTATTATCAGATAATACCAATTTATGTCTCTGAAAATTGTAGCTCTCTCCAAAGACAAACAGGACGCACCCAGAACCAAACAGCTTCTCATTTCCTTACATCCAGACAGAAAGCCTTGCAAAGCATAGCTGAGTGTTTTGCCAGTACAATCTTATCTCTGACAGCTGCCTAAGAGGCTGACCCCAAGGAGGTCAAGATTTTTCCACTAAGTCATGCTTTTTAATCATCTAGGCAGCAGAAAAATGAGAGGTTGCAACGGCAATTTGATGGGGTGGGGAAGGCAGTGGAAAAAAGGACTCAAGTCAGACTTGCCAAGCACATGACAGGTAGGGCTGGGGCGGCAGGCCAGGCCAGCATGCTGTTTGCCTGCAGGAACTGGCAAGGGATAAACCAATTGCCCCTGTTCCAGAAAGAAAAGGCTTCTGGCTAAACCTCTTACCCCAAAGCGCCCCTTCTTCCTGGACTGGGGAAGGGGGAAAACTCCTTTTCTCTTCTCTCTGCAGCAAAGGCTGCCCTCCAAGAAGTCCGGAAAGGACTATGGGGAGGCTCTGAGAGGTACTTCCCACCCTCACCCTCCAGGCAGGACAGGTCAAGACGCATCCCTCACAGCTGGAATTCTCTCAACCCTGCCCCTTGCTCTGTCCACCAAGACTGCACTCTACCACCAGCTGTCCCCTTGGCTGCCAAGGCCAATGGCTTGGATGAAACTAAGAGACACCAAGTTCCCTTCTTTGCACACGAAGTCTTGGTGATCACATGCACCAAGAAACCCCAGGCCCCACCTGTCTCACTGTGGAGGAACAGCAGGTATTCCAAACTTGATAATGGTGAATTTCATAAGGGACATTTCTTCAAAGGCATCCTTTGCCGGGTCGCCTCCAATCCCAACAGGCTCTGACATTTTGGGAACTCCAATGAGTTCACTCGAAAGGTCAGAGGAGCTTTAGGACCTTCAGGGAACAAACGATCTGCGAGCTGTAGTTTGGATGCTGGAATTTCTGCCTGTGTATATCGGAGCTGTCCAATAGAACAGTATTTGGAATATGTTTCCCACAATAATGGAAATGTCTTCTACTAGCACTGTCCAATGGCACCAGCCACGTGTGGCTCTTAAGCACTTGAATTGAGGCTAAGTTTAAAATTTTTCCTTTCATTTTTATTAATATAAACATATGAAACATGTAAAGTCAAGTAAATATAAGTTGCTACACAAGTAAATGGTTAAATATGAGGACAGCAGAAGTAGGACTGTCTGGGAAAGCTCAGGATGTTTGGCTGATGGGCCGACATGGGCTGCCTCGGAGCAGGGAAATCTGGGGTTGAAGGTGAGCTCCTGGAGATGAGGAATTAGTCAGCAGGCTTTTGTTGAGAGTATAAAAGTTGCCGGTCAGACAGCTCCCATTTCACCCACGCAAGGGAACTGAAAGGTAATATCCAAGTTCCAAAGGCCTGAAATTTGGAGGCCTAGCTATCAACTGTCTGCCTCTAAGCCAGGTGACCTAAACCTGGCTGCCTCTGGGGTGGGAGAGGAGAGAGATGCCTGGCACCTAGGATGGAAAATGTGAGTGATTCTGGTTGGAGCAGCTCCCCCTCCCCTCTGCCACCCCACCATGTACACTCATCCCTCAGCCATCACCCCGACAAACAACCACAACCCGAGCTGGCCACAAACAGGGCGGAGGGCTTGGCAAAGAGTTGAAAGATGCTAATAAGGGAAAGTGGACACCAGCAAGTAGAGGAGATGAAAGGTGGTTAACTAGACACAAAGGGGTAATTACCAGTTCTGCAAGCTGAGATCCAGGGAGTTTGGCCATCCGGTTCCTCTTTGCTAGAGAGGAATAGAAGGAAGAGGCATGTTGGGGTGGGAAGGGGAGGAGGGGAGGTGGGATAGAATCTGAAATGAATAACCAGGTGGCTCTCCAAGGCCCTGAGCATCCAAAACCACACAGTGAGCCTCTTCCCTCCCTGAATGGGGAAAAAAAAAAAATCAACCTCAAACCTGCGATGGAAAATTTCCACTCTCGCAGGTAGACCAGGAGTCTGAAAGATCTGGCTTTTCCCTAGTCCCTGGATCTTATTATCTCTATGACTGGGGTCAAGTCATTTTAATTTCCCTGAGCCTCAGCTGCCTCCCAAGTAAAATGAGGAAGGAGTTCCCACTCTTACTGTATTGTTGGAAGGATTACGTGATGCTTCAGATTGACTGCCAGCGTGGTACCCAATAGGCTTAAAGATGTGGAGGCCCACCCCCCTCCTTTCCTCATTTATAAATTGGGATTAATGCTCATTCCCATCCTACAGGGCTTTGGAGAGAACTAAATACAGGTATGTGCGAACATGTTCTGTAAATTTAAAATTCCTAATGATGGTTCTTACTAGGTAAAGCTGGGGTCCCCAGGGAACATTTAGATTGAGGGGCTGGAAAGTCTGTGGCTGTGGCTTGGGACAGAAGGAAATCAGCAGCACTCCTGGGCTTGTGCTCACAAATTCTAGGCCAGGTTCTTTGGAGAAATGGTTGTGACTTCATCACTTCCTCCCCAGTGCCTCTCTTCTCCCGGGGCATGAGTCAGGCCAGCTGGAATGAAAGCCACTGCCTGGTCCAGATCCTGGCCTTTCACTGGAAGCTCCTGCAGCTGGAAGTCTCCCGTTTGTGCATCCTTCTCTCCCTCCCCCAGCCTGCTCCCAGGTCCTGCTGCCCAGGTTTCTTATTTTTCCTGAAGAACAACAATGGATTGGCCTTGTGTGTTTATTCCTCCCTAGGAGGGGCTGGTTTATAACAATGGGCAGATCTCTACCAGCATCCTGCTCTGCCAAACGCTAAGTGAATGAGAGGCAGCTAATTAAAAAAAAAAAAAAAAAAGTACAACTTGCTTTATCACCACTTGCAGTTTACTGACTTTTCAAAGTGAAATGTGGCCGGTTAAGAACAGAAAGAATTAGAGCTTAGGGGCACAGTGGCCACTGATGGATGCAGCCGCCAAGGAAGAACAATCTCCCATCTCCACTGGGATGCTAGTGACCTCATTCTCCATCCTTGAGACTCACCTCACTCGAATCTCCCCTGGACAGAGTTATGGAATATCCACCTCACCCTCTCCTACCCTTCCCTGGTGTCTCTAATCCTAAAGGAGACTTGAGTAGAGATTTGGGGCTTCATAACAACTATTGGATCTCCTTCCTTTGAATTAAAGATGCTTAAGCCTCTAGGCTTGAAACTTCAAAGAAAAGGAAATCCTCTGGATAAACACCATCTTTCATAAACATCTCTCCAACACACACCCATCCTGCAAGTCAAGAGTTCCAAATTCCAACTAATTAGCACTAATTGCTGCTGATAATTCTGGGTCCAGTGAGCTGATGGGGCTTTTGGAATATTAAAGAATGTCTCTCAAAGTTCTCCAGGGTGGTAAGAAAACACTGCAGCTATCTGGCATAGGATAATTTCACATACCCACATCCTATTGTGTATATCATTATTGCCCTTTGAAAAGAAGACAAGCTTCTCAGTCATCTCAGGGTTTGGGGAATGGCTTCTCTCTCTCTCCCATTTGTTCTACCCAAGTGTCCCACAGCCACACACTCCCTTTCTCAGAAAGCCCAGACTGACAGGGCTGCTGTCTCCAACCATTTCCTCACTCTTTGTTTTAGAGACAAAAATCTTGAATATTTGGCCTGGTCCCATAGCCTTCCCATTCTTGTCTGGGGCTCTGCTACTACATGGCTTCCAAACTCATCACTGGATGGAAACAACTTTCAGGTCTCCAAGGACTTGCTTACAGCCCCGCTCCAGGGCCTCTGCTTGGCCTTCAGTCATCACCACCTTTGCAGCACATTATGAGGCTGGCCTGCTTCAGGACTCACACTCTCTCCTTATTCTCATGATCTGGCTCGGGTTTGCCTGACCTGTCTAATGTCACCTTCCCTGTGCCCTCTCCGGACTTAGCATCCCCTTAGGTTTTTCTCTGGACTCAAGGCGGCTTTCTGGCTTCAACTGCCCGTCTTAGACTGAGGATTCCCCAATCCACGGCTATCCATGTCTTTCCACCATCTGTGAAAAGTGTCCACTTGGATGACATCCATCACCTCCCACTCACCTTTTCCCAAAGTGAGGTCATCAGCTAATGTATGTCTTTGAGAGTTTTCTGCCCCCTCCCAAACAGGAAGCTTGATAGTAGGTCCAATAAAAGAGATCTGGAGATTTTAGTTGATCATAACTACAGTGTTGATGTAAAAACATTGAAAGAAACAGGGCTATGTTCCTAGAGGTCTGCTCCTCTCTTGGAGCTCATCTACACCATCTGCACTGAGTTGCCCTGCTGCGGCCCTCTGATGTCTGTTCAGCTGAGAGCAGTGGTTCTCAAAGCTCAGTTCTCAGGTCCTTTTAGGGAGAGTGTCCATGCAGTTAAAATACTTTCTTCATAATACTAAGATGTTATTTGCTTTTTTGCTCATGTTGATACTTGCACTAATGGTATGAAAAACAATAGTGGGTGAAATTCCTGGTACGGGTGGCTCCAATGTTAAATAATCTGCCTGCAATGTGGAGACCCGGGTTCGATCCCTGGGTCAGGAAGATCCCTTGGAGAAGGAAATGGTTATTCACTCCAGTATTCTAAGCCTGTAGAATTCCTTGGACAGAGGAGCCTGGCAGGCTATAAGTCCATGGAGTTGCAAAGAGTTGGACACAACTGAGTGACTAATACTAATACGATGCAAGAATTATTGATGGCAGTAGCAGCAAACTCGTAGTCAATGTATTCTTCACCACCCCCCACTCACAATGAAAACAAAATTCTCCATGTCCTTGATGAAGCAGTAAAGGTTAACTTTTATTAAACACTGATTCTTTAAGTACATGTTTTTTAATACACTATGCAAAGTTGCTGCTGCTGCTGCTAAGTCACTTCAGTGTCGCCGACTCTGTGCGACCCCATAGACGGCCGCCCACCAGGCTCCCCGGTCCCTGGGATTCTCCAGGCAAGAACACTGGAGTGGGTTGCCATTTCCTTCTCCAATGCATGAAAGTGAAAAGTGAAAGTGAAGTCATTCAGTCGTGTCTGACTCTTCGTGACCCCATGGACTGCAGCCTACCAGGCTCCTCCGTCCGTGGCATCCTCCAGGCAAGAGCACCAGAGTCGGGTGCCATTGCAAAACTGGAATACAATATTTCTGGTGCATGTCAGAGCACAACAGTTGTCTCACAGAAAAACACGTATGGGATTGAGTTGCAAGCTGAACTAGCTACTTTTTTCCATGGAACACCATTTCAGTTGAAAGAATTATTGACCAACAAACCATGGTTATTCAGACTTGGATATTTGGCAGACATAAGACTGGTATTTCAAAAAAAATGTCTGATGATGTTTGTTACCAATGGTAAAAACTGAGGTCTCAAGCAAAAATTCGAATTTTGGAAAACTTGTATCAGCCATCATAAGCTTGACAGTTTCCTATCACTTGAAGAATTTCTGATGAGACCAGTGGAGATACTAACTAATGTGATTTTGTTTTTAATATTATGTAACAAAATGTATTAACATTTGGAAGATCTGCATAACTTGGTGAACCTATATTTTCCAAATGATCAGTACATCAGGTTGTGAAACCAAGCATGGGTAAAAGAGTCTTTCAAAGTGCAAGATAGGCTAATGAATTTTATATAAAAGTACAGAAAGTTCACTGATAAGGTTTCAGATTCCACATTACCACTAACCTTCAAGAAACTACCACTTATTCAGTTTTGCCAAAATATTCTAAGTACATATCTGCATAGGCCAGATTTCTTTCATTGACTTCAATCAACACATATCAAATCATAATAAAGTGAAGTCTCTAGCTGTTTTCTGTTAAGACAGATATCAAACAGATTTGCAAAAAAAAGTGAACACTTTTCTTTGTTTTAGAAAATATATTTACTTTTATTAAAATCATTAGTTATATTAATTAATGGTTTTAATTGTTATTTTAAAGGAGCTAATAAATAATAAAAATTTTAAACACTCTCTTAGTGTCAAAAGATATAACCTACATAAACAAATGTATCTCTGGGGGTCCTAAATAATTTTTAGGAATGTAAAAGAGACTAGGATTAAAAAGTTTGAAAGCCAATGGCCTAGAGAAAAGAATACCTTCATAAAGATGACTGTATAAGTCAAGGTTGAAGGATAATAAGTTTTAAAACTGGAAAAGACTTGAGGGGAACGTAAAAGGTACCTTCAAATAATTGAAAGGCTGACATGAAGTCTGAGAGAGAGAAGATTTTCTTTAACTCCAGGGGCCAACTAAGATTAGGATGGAGGATTTCACCTCATTATATAACATTTTAACAAAAAATGATAGAATCAACTCTCTCCATGACACATGGGGGAAGGCAAGGCCCAAAGAGATGCTGGGAGTCACCTGAGACGACGTAGACAGGAGCAAAGCCAAGCTTAGAAACCAGTTGTCCAGATTAATAGTCTAAAACCCTACTGTGCTGAGAGGTTCTGAGCTCCATATCACTAACAGTGTCCAAAGAACACATAGGTGACCCAATGTCATGCTACTGGCATTTGAGTGCATCCCCACAATGACAGAGACTGGTCCAAGTCTCAAAGGTGGTCCAGTCTCCCCCACCCCATCAGAGATGCTACAATACCACAGTTTTGATCCCAAGGAGAATATCTATATCCACAATCTCCAAATATGGTATATACTTTGAAAGAATTTTGAAAAATTGTCTCCTTTCACACCTTTTAAAACTGACACCTAAAACTTTTGCTATATTATAAACACCACCATTTTAAAATAAAACTTTTATGCTACTCTTTTAAATGTGTACTCAGTGGCTTATAAACACCATAACAATTTGATAGCAATCATCACCTATTTAAAAAAAACCTCATGAACAAGCTCTTCAGTCAAATCATATTCCTTTCTCTACTTGAAAATGTATGTCCATTCTACTGCTCCATAGAAGTTTATCTTAATATATTTTCCTGTTTGAAAGTTTTTAGTCATTAGCTTTTTCATACTTCTCAGGAATAGTATGTCTTTATTGCGTATAAAGTGACTTTTAATGTTTTTATGTCCTGTGACCTTAAGGTTTTAAAAAAACAAAATTCTGGATTGTCTTATTGCAGCTAATAGTATATAAGTGATCAATAAACATACCACAAATAATTATTAAAGACAGGCAATTTTTCATTGGTTTCCTATAGACAAGTGGGACTTATGAAGCTTTTAAGACAGTAACATTTTCAAATGGTCCATTTGTTGATGCCGTGAAAGTTTCTACATGCTGGGGAAGCACCTTAAAAGATTCAGGTTGGTGAGAAGCAGGTCCTCTTACAAAGAGGATGGAGGGCAATCTTGACCAGAAGGGTAGGAAAAGAGAACTGGTGAGATCTGCCTTCAGGAAACACAGTTTTAGAAAGCAACAGAGGGAAGCCAAAGATGTGGAAACTGATTTTTCCCCAAATGCTCTCTGCTGTCACATCCCTTGGAAAGTTCCTGTGAACCCCAGGGCCAGCTGTCCTCTGGTTTTAACACTTTGCTGAAACAAGACGTGGTGTATACACAGAACATTTATTAATAAGTAATTTGGCATTAAAACCTCCAATATTAGGGTGCCAAGGAAAACAGCCAAAAATATTTCTGATATGGCTTTAACTGCTGTATCCAAGGGGCCAAATGAAACACACACACACACACACACACACACACACACACACACACACAGAAATCATAATTTAGTATTAACTGATCTTTAAGAATGCTTGCATCTAAGAGTGTATCTTCCACTCTGGAAGAAAGCAGTTCCTCATGGTGACAACAGTGACACCCGCCACAGAAGCCAGGCACCACCTCTGTTACTCTTTCTTGTCCACACACGCACTGTGGCTCAATTATATTTTTTCTTTACTTGCTTGTCTAAACATATTAAAAAAAAAAAGAAAACTAGTATTACTTATCATAGATGGTAACCATAAAATACACTTTCAAAGTTTGTCTGTATAACACATTAACTTTGCAAACCACCAGGCATACGGGGGCCCTACTGGAATGCTAGGCTATTTACCTGTTGCAGAGAACCAGGAGTCTTGCAGTGCTGTTGGATGGAAGGCCCTTGAACGCTGGCCCAAGACTTCTATGATGTTCAGATCGACTTCTAAGAGCCCAGTGTATCCTTGATTCCAGAGAAGCTATATTTCTTTTTTTTTTTTTACTTTTATATTGAAACATAGCTGCTTAACAATGTTGTGACAGTTTCAGGTAGACAGCAAATGGACTCAGCCACACATATACATGTATTCATTCTCCCCCAAACTCCTCTCCCATCCAGGCTGCCACACAATGTTGAGCAGAGTAGGGGAAGCAATATTTCTAAACCATGACCATTCCATGAGCCAGACCTGAAACCCCAGGAAAACCCAGAGGGTTCAGGGGACTAACGTGGATCTGTTCAACCTTCGTTGGTCTCCAGGCCAAGGCAACTTCCCCCATCTTCCTCAAGGTCGCACAGTGCTCCAACATCCTTAACAAAGGAGATAAATAGGGGAATCGCCAACTCACATACATTCATAATCCATAAAGTGTGTCAACATATCTACTATAGGACAAGAATGTCGCTGGCTATTTTAGAATGCTGGCTAAATGGTATCCAAACATCATTAACTGCTATCATCTCTGCTCAGAATAAGCAATTAATAAACTAGAGGAAGATGTACTGCTGCCGCTGCTGCTAAGTCACTGCAGTCGTGTCCGACTCTGTGCGACCCCAGAGACGGCAGCCCACCAGGCTCCCCCATCCCTGGGAGTCTCCAGGCAAGAACACTAGGGTGGGTTGCCATTTCCTTCTCCAGTGCATGACAGTGAAAAGTGAAAGTGAAGTCGCTCAATCGTGTGTCCGAATCCTAGCGACCCCATGGGCTGCAGCCTACCAGGCTCCTCAGTCCATGGGATTTGCCAGGCAAGAGTACTGGAGTGGGGTGCCATTGCCTTCTCCAAGGAAGATGTACAGCATCTCTCAAACACTTTAAAATAATCAAACACCTTTCTGACTCTCTCCACAAAGCCCCTCCATCATCCTACCTGTATAGATTTTATACCCCCAGAGATTCTATGTGCTATAGCTTTCAATGCTGGGAGCTGGGATATTATGATAAACTCTTTTGTTTTCTGTTTTTTAGGTAATATATAATCAAGAAACTTAATGATGTTGAATCTCATTGATTCAGTAATTCTATTTCCAGGAATTTCTGGAAACGAATCAGACTTGTGCAGAGCTTTGTGTAAAATGATGTTCAAAGCAGTGTTCTCTGTAAGAATAAAATATGCCACAACCTAAACATTCAGAAGTAAGTGGTACATAACACAATGAAGCGCCAGTTTACAAAGAGAACCAAATGACAGGAACATAGTCACAATATCATATGAAATGCAAAAAGACTCACTAGATTCACTCTAGCACACACAGTATTTCCTCAATTTTATTTTTTAACAAAAATAAATATAAAACTAGAAGTAAACAGATCAAAATGTTTCAGTGATAGGAATGTGGGCATTTAAAATTTCCTTTGTACTTCTCTATATTTCTCTAAATTTCTAGAAGGAATTAGTATCACCTTTATAAATTATGACACACACACAAACACTGTTACACCTTTTGACTCAGAAATTCTACTTCTAAGACCCTATTCTAAGAAATAATATAAACTCCAAATATAGATTTATATCTAAAATTATATATAAATTATCATACTATTTATAAAATAGAAATGTATACAATCTAAAAAACTAAACAATTAGAGAATGGTAAAAAAAATCATATTGTAACTTTATGATAAAATATCACAGTTATTAAAATGCTGGCTTTGAGGCATTTTTATGATAAGTTATGATAATGTGATGCTGATGACTTACATACCATTAAGTGAAAAAGCAGAACACAATTCAGTATCTTGAGCACATAAAAATACAAGTGCCTTGGAAAAGATGCTAAAATGTAAACAGTTGCAATTTATGCACGGTCAGATTATGGTGACTTGGAAAAGAAAACTTTAAAGAAGAAAATAAAAATTCCACAGGGGGTATGTGTTACTTTAAAAATTTGAAAAGTAAGCATAAGAATAATAAAACATATTCCCAGTGAAAATGTGAAATTACTCAAAAAGGGGGGAAGGAAAAGGAAGTTTTCCTACAGTTACAGAATTCTGATCTAAAATAACTGCTATTAACATCCTGCCATCTGCCATTTTGGTCATAAGTGAGTGTGTAAGTGTGCTCACGTGTGTGAGAGTTCATGTAAGCGGAGGCGAATGTGAATGTGCGTGCGCGTGCAGTCGTGTAGGCATCTCAGGCTCAGTCCCCGGGAATCAGCGGCTAAGCCTGGTGCTACCCACACACACTCGCCTGCTGAAAAATTAGAGCTGACACATAGGGCTGTGTCTGGAGAAAATGTTTAGCAATTTGGGAAAATCAAGGATTCCTCTCAAATCCAGAGATGTCTCAAGCTCTACACAGAAGATGAATTCAAGGCACACTAATTAATTCTGCCTGGGAACCACCTTCAGGTTCAAGTTAGGAGAAAGTCAGACCTAGAGACACTCCCCAACACACACACTGGACTGAGGTTTGTGACTGCTCTCCTTGCTCAGGGCAATTCTCCTGATGGTGAGAGATCTGGAACCTTCCTTCCTATTGGCTCCAATACAATCCCTGGCTGGGTTATAGACAGTCAGTGTCACTTCAGCTAAATGTTTGAGTGTTTCTTCTATACAGTTTATGTAAAAGGAGCTTCTCACAGTGCAAGGCAGTTAATTCTAGCAGAGAGGGGGCTGAGGGAGCTCCCAAACTTCCCTTGAGGTCAAAAAAGTCAAGTCAATTTGCAACTTTTGGGAAATTTTAATTCTTTTTCTATGACAGATCTGTGCAACAAAGGGCTCTCCTTCAGTCAAGGAGTGAGGAGTAGAGACCAGATTTTGACTGACTGATAAAGATCCTCCTGAGCTGGGCTCAGGGACAAGGGAAGGCAAGTGGCGAGATGAGCGATGGCTGAGGGGACCCCATGGCTATGAGACTGCAAAGGAGTGAAGCACAGGAAGCTCTGATCCCTGTGTGAATGAGGGCCTGTCTTCATCCTGAGAGGATTATTTCAGGACTTGGGCCTGAGAGATCATTTCAGGACATTCACTAGACACCCAGGAATAGCTCTTGGCTCTAGTCACAAGATTTGCCACCCAAACTCATCCCTTTTCCTCATGGTACAATCCTCCTCTCTATCCCACCTGGGAGACTAGGTCAGCATAGAGAAAAATGCTGATCCTATGAGAACCCACGCCATGGGGTGGCCAAGTGGAGAGAGAATTCTCAGCTCAGGAAAGGGAGAGAAGAAGGGGCCAATCAATCACACAGCATCCAGTAAACAACGATTGGCCAGACTCTGCGCCCGGCTCTGTGGGAACAAAGAGCCATCTAAGACACAGACCCCGGGCCTGGAGAGCGATGCACACACCACCGCTTGAGAGGCCTCAGGCCCAACACAGGCCCTTTGAGAGAAGGCCGGGTTGTATGGCTCCAGTGTGCGTCACGTTGGCTGGGGAAGTGAAGCAAGCTTGTTCTCTCCCTGGCAGTGCTACAGACTCACTGCTGTGACCACGGTGTGTGCGTTGTGGGGGGAGCCCCCGTGGGAATAAGTCCAGCCCTCTGCAGGCTCTCACCCAGGGGCATTCCAAAACAGTGAATGCCGTGTGTGTGTGCGCGTGCGTGCGTGTGTCTGTGTGTCAAGGCGTCAAGGCCCTGGGCATGGAAGGAAGGTGCTGGATCCCCCACACAAAGTAGACATAACCTGAACACTGACGTGACCTGGGTGCTGGCTCAGAAAGAGGCAGCACGTGCAGACGTAGCCCCAGTGCTGCTCAAAGAAACAGACTCCCTCTGCTTCTGAACCTTGTGGCTCTAGCTGCCTTGTTCTGCCTCATATTCTTATGAATTGTGCCAAGCAGGGAGTGGAGTGGACAGGGTAGGGATAGGAGAGAGAAAACATGCTGGGATTCCAGGAATATGTTCATGGCTGGATGTCTTTTGCCAAGTGCTTTGGAATTTTAGCTTTATGTCCCTCCAGGGACAACTGAGGCTTTTTAAGTCTGATGTGAAAGATGATTTCCTGGTGACCAGGGGACTTCTGTGTGCCTGCTCAGCCAGGGCTCCCAAACTCCTGAGAACCACGTGGAGGGTACTGCAGCGGGGGGTAACCAATGAGACAGTCGCGCCAGGAGGAGGAGACAAAGGGGGCTGATGACACGCCTGGAGCGGCTTTGTGAGCAGGGGCTTGAGGGAAAGAGAGCAGAGACACATGCAGGAACCCCAGCCTGTCACGGATTTCCACACCTGCACTTACACAGGAGGGAACAGGAGAGCCAGGCGCGGGGGTCCCATCAAGAAAGGCCCAGTAGACAGGTGAGTGACAAGCAAGCATTTCTGAGCCGCTGTCTGATTGTAGAGGTTCAGCTGAGCCTGCTCTTTGAGACAGAAGTTGCTGCTTCTGATGAAGAGTGAGGAGGGGGAGGAAAGGGAGTTGGCAAAATGCTGGCCTTGGAGGTGGAAGAGACAGAGAAAGCCTGACCCAGGAGGGGCCAGGTCTCAGCCAGCCCGGTGCTTCAGACCTGTCCTAATGCAGAGCTGAAAGAGAGGCTCAGACTGCAAGAAGCAAATGACAGGACTGTGGCAGGAAAAGGTCACCCACCACTGTCCCCCCTCCCTGTCCTACAAAAGCCAGGACATCCCTCCCTCCCGTCTCGGGAAATGCAGAGGAAGATGCAGGAAAGCTCTCAGCGCTGAGGATCAAAGGGAAAGCCCAGCACACGAGGCACTGTGGTGCATACAGAATCAGTGCTCCCGTTCACGGCGCATCCTCCCTGGCTTCCCTGAGAAGGAGGGGAGTCCGCTGCTCCTCTGCCTGGTGGGTGGACGTCAAACGGTAGGAGCATGAAGCCAAGAACAGCAGGAGGAACACGGGCGGCCAGGGAAGGACGGGGTGATGATCAGAGGGGAATTTCAAGAGCCTAGGAAGGGTAAAAGTTATCAGATCTTGGTCCAGTTGCTTGAGAGGGGGTAGATTTAAATGAAGACCGAAGAGCCATATCTCTGTCTAGAACTCAGCAAAGGGGATTAAAAACTGCAGAAGCCTCAGCAAGCTGTGCTGGGGAAGCTGGGTGGCCAGGCTGAAATGCACAACCTTTGGGTTGCAGCAACATCCATGACCAGAGGTGAACGCCCAGGACCCTGCCCTATTCAGGGCCCAGACCAACTCAGGCACAGCACAGAAGAAGATCCGGTCAGAGAGGCATTCCAAAATGTCACAATCAGTGGGGTTGCAGGGAGCCTGCAAGGCAGCCACTGACCTGCTTCCCTGAATTAGAGAAAGTAGGAAGACATTAGGCAAACATCCCTATCCATCTATCCATCGAGCCAGAGAGCAAAAAGCTGACAGATGCAAGGTGGGGAGGGAGCTGCAGCCCAGCAGGGACAGAACCCCATCCTCCTTCTGAAGACCCTCCCACTCAGCCCCCTGTGTGCTGGCCACCACTTTCAGCCCTGCCCAAAATGTACTCTACTTTCTATTAACTGTTCATTCACCTACCTGGGAGGGTGAGATAATTCATGCCAAGTGAGAAAGCAGATATGGACTGCACATATTGAATTGACTCTCTAAGTAAATGTTAAGATAAAACAGGGTACTGGCTCTGTCAATTTTTATACATGCTCATAAAACAGCACTAACTCCCCAAGCACAAGAGATAGGGCTTCCCCAGATCTCTTAGGGTATAAAAAGACATCTGTCTGAGCCTGTGTAGGGGATGCAGGTTTGAACCCTGGATGGGGAGGGTCCCCTGGAGGAAGAAACAACAAACCCACTTCAGTATTTTTGCCTGGAGAATCCACATGCCCAGAAGAGCCTGGTGGGCTACAGTCCATGGGGTCACAAAGTGTCAGATATGACTGAGCAGAGAGAGATTTGAGGCTGAGGAGGCCCTTTAAAAATTCTAAAGCAAAAGTGCAGGTGAGCAGCTTTAGAATCAAGAGACTCAATTTTACTGAAACTACCACCATTCACTTAGCACCTGCTTTGTCAAGGCCCCAAGCCAGCAGGCACCTCAGTTTGGGGAGGCCTACTGGAAGGGTGATGGGTGATAGGCACAAAGAGGGAATAAGGCATCCTCTGGCCTTGGAGACCTGGGCAGGGAGAAGGTTAGGCAGGACCACGGCAGCATCATTTAAGCTCAAATGCCACAGGCACTGGAGAAGAAAGATGCCACATCTGGGGCAGAGAAATCAGCAAAGCTTCGTTCTGGGGAGGTCTGGAAGGTGGGGGGAACAACTGACAAATTCCAGTGCGCCTATTTATTTTACGACCTTATTTCAAGGTCAAACCACAAGTCTGAGATTCTGTTTCAACTGCTAAGTCGAGATTGATGTCTCCATCCCACTTTTAGTTCCTGGGAAAAGCAGGTCGCAGTAAAAGCCATGTACTATTATTACCCTCGGGAAGAATGCCAAGAACAGAGCTCAAAGCTCTGCTGCCCCCAAATCCAAGCCCAGCCTGAGCATGTACAATGGACAGACCTCGGCCAGTCCCCAGAGTTTTGGTGGGAATGTGTTTAATTGGATGGCAGTGGCTTTGAGTGGACCCAGAGAATACTGGTTAGGTGACAATTGTCAGACCAACTAGCTGCAGAGCCCTAAGCCTGGCCCAAACAGGGGCAAGCCAAAGGTTTGCCTACAAAATTAGAGATGGAAGTGTCCTCTCAAAGTCTTAATTTTCTTTCAAGGCCCCAGTCTGACTTTCTCCTCCCAAGCCTTCCCACTGCCACACATCCCCAGACTGACCATAGCTTTCCAACTGCTCCACCAGATGGCCTGTATTCCAGTTATGTGCATGTTGGTCTCCCCCATAAGCCTTGGACCCTCCTCACAATGCCCAGCATAGCATGTTACATACAGCAAGTGTCCACTAAATGCTGATTGGTTGAAGAGAACCACCACTCCCCTCTCTCTTCCCCAGGAAGACCTTTCTGAAATCTTGTGATGGACTGCACTGGAGTTCAAGGTAAGATATTTTGGAACTGGGCAGTAGTCTGCTTCAAGGTAGCAGGAACAGATGCCCTGAAAGGCTGTAAAAACTGGGCCCTTAGTCTAGCACCACAAGCGAAGCTCTGAGGGCTCTTTGCTTAGGCAGCATTGCGTTATCTCAGGAGCCCAGAAGCAATTTTTTTTTCCTCCAGCCCGCAGCAGCCCCAGCTGAGCTGTCCTCAGCCAGCACCACAGCACCTTCCTCTGTCATTACCTACTCTCCCTCAGATTCAACAGAGTAACCTGAAGGTCAAGAAAACTGCCCTCTAGGACCTGGCCCTTTATCCTGGGATGTATTCAAAAGGAGAATATAGAAAGCACACATAAGACATACCGACGACTGTGTCTGGAAAGGTTCTGTGATGGAAATCTGAAACCCAGAACGAAACAAACAAAAAAAACCCTCACCTGTAACCACAGAGAGATTCAGTCTGATTCAGCGACTTGGAAACTGGTATCCAAAAACACCCCAGCCAGTGGGTCAGGAAACTTCTGCCCTCCCACAGGCTGCGGGGCCTGCAGTTGTCTCTTACAGACCCTCTGAGGGTGGAAGATAGAAAACCAACCAGGAAAGGGTATTTCCACCCCCCAACCCCGAACCCCCTCAAGCTACCTGAAGACTTCTTTCCAGCCAACAGAAGAGGCTTGCCCATATCGACACACAACAAAGGGGGCCTTCTTGAACCTCCCAAGTGTGTCTGAGGAGCCCCCTGCTGTCACCTGCCAAATTACCTAAGCCAGCCTCAGCTTTCATCTCGGCTCTCTTTGATCACCCTCCCTCCATCACACCCACCCAGCTTTCTGTTTTCTCTTTCTTCACAAAAAACAAACCTAGAATGGTTCTAAGGAGTGACTAGCCAGAGCAAAGTCTCAGTTCGAGCCAAGAACCAACCCTAAGGCACAGACGTATGACGCACCAGAAGAGTAAGGCTTTGGAATTCGAGACCCAAGTCATCCACTCAGTCTGAGCCTGTTTCCTCATCTGTGAAACAGAACAATAATTCCCACCTCAGAGTTATAGTCAAGACTGAGCAAGCACTGTTTGTAAAGTGCGTGGCCCATAGCAGCGTTCAGCTAGTATCTGCTGAATGAGCCCACTGCACCCCATTCATTTTCCCCATTCAGGCATGCCACAGTTTCCAAGATCTTCCCTTAAAAACAGACTCTTTCCTTCCCCATATGTAATGACCTAGGCACTCTCCTCAGAAATCTGAAAACAGTTCACTGCCCTGAAGGTATCTGAAGGTCTCTGCAGTGGGCCAGGCGCAGTGGAAAGCATATGGTAGGCCAGAAAGAGCACGGGCCTGAGAATCTGAAGGCATTACTCAGACCACCCTTTCGGTCCTTATATATTCTGGATCCACCACACAGGATAATCTCTGTGCTGGATGCTGGCAATCACATCCTTGAGAGAGCTACCCTTTGGGGAAAGGTCTCTTCAACTCTAAGTAGTTTGAACACTAACCGTGTTGGAATCAGTTGATCAACCATCAGCCAGAGGAAGAGAGCAGCATTTGACACAGCAATTCCTCCACCAGACCATCCTTCTTCATAAGATGCCCCTCACAGCAATGTTACTACTGCCCAAGGCTTCCCTGGGGAGGGAAGTTCTGGTCTGAACTGACTGCACAAATCACCTCCCCCTTTGCCACCATAAAGGGAAGAGTTCGCAGCAGCCAGGATGACTAATTAAGAACTGGCTCACGCTTTCTGAACACTTACTGTGTCCCAGGTACTGTGACTGCCTTACCCATGTTATTTCATCATGTTGAATCTTCACAATTCTATGAGGTAAGAACGACTGTTGTCCCATTTTACAGATGAAGAAATTGAGGCTTATTGGCATTCGGGAACTTTCTCAAGGGCACATAGATCTTACAAACAGCAGTGGGATACAGAACCAAGTCTACCACCAGCCCCAGCAAAAGCCACTAGGCTCTAAGAAGCCAGAAGGGAAGCTGTACTGAACTCACCTGGTAGGAAAGGCCATCTTTTCGGGGGTTGAGGCCAATTTCTTCCATGGATGGGGTGTTCATCATCACTTCAGTCATCTCGGCTGATCTCAGATAGTCAGGGCTGCCAAGAAACCCAGAACAAAAGTCAACAAACATACACACTTTCACATTCCTCCTCTCGTGCCTTCTGCTGTTAAATCAGGAAACTGTCTGGAAGGAGGATGAGAGGTGTTCAAAACAGATCTCACAGAAAAACAAGCTCATACCCTGAGGAAGCGCCTTACAAGCCCAGAGCATCAGGGCTTTCAAAAAAGCCCATTGTCTGAAAACCACTCTGGCAAACCTCCTCTTTCCTCCTCTCCTGTACTAGTCCCCACTGGCACAAAATGACTCTGAATTTTCTTTTAAGTGACAGAACTAGAAAAAACCCCAAAACAGTAAGTAGCGGAGGCCGTCTGTCTACATTAAAACCAATTCAACCCATCTCTATTGAAAACGAATATTGCTATTACATAATGATAATAGGCCAACCTCAGGGAAACCAAGTCCAGTACTGCTGCCTTCCTAAATTTCTATGTCTCTCTAGTGTTCCTTTTTGCAAAATGTCCCACATAAAGCCCCAAGGGGTCAGCTTTCCCCAAGCTTCACATCTGCCATCCAAGCCCTTTCTCTAGCCCTTGCCACAGCAGCTGAAAGCTCACAGCTTGAAAAACATCCCCTGGATTAAAAGCCTTAAGGATGCCCGGACTCTGATTGCAAAGGAAATTTCCAGAGGGGCCAAGTTGGCCCACCAATGGCTGACATGTGAAAGTGCTTTGTACTCTGTAAGCAGGATACAAGCGTTCCATTATCCTCACACAAGCCATGGGCACGTACAGGGTCCCGAATGTGTAATGCCAACGTACTCGCTACACAACACTCAACATTTTCACCATCATGCCTTTATACATGGTTAAAAATAAAAAGTAGGGTAGGCTTTAGAAAGACCACAGCTAAGGAAACAGGGGTACCAAACTCGTTTTCACTTTACAGTTTCTACATAGCGTAGAAATGGCACTGGATTTGGAAACAAAAGCAATAGATTCTGGTCCAAGGTAAGCCACTCAAGTGCGGTGTGATTCTGAACAAGTCATACACCCTCTCTGAGCCACAGGTGCCCTGTTAGTTACCATGACACTAATGCAGAGCTCACAGTTTCACAGTTATGCTCACAGGGCTCCACAGGGTGGGGGTGGGGCACTACAACCATGAAATGCTAATCAACTGTAAAGTGAGGCCCAACCTTCATCTCTCAGGGGACAATAACCCTGATGGGCCTTGACACACAACTCGGTGAGTTTTGAGTGGTCAGGGGAACACAGCCTCCAACGGCCTTTCGAGTCTCACCCATATGGTACCTGGATGTAGGACGGAAGGGGTCCTCCGCAGGAGGGCACAGCAAGCCTCAGGGGTGAGGGGATTTTCACTCTCTTTTGAGAATGCAGTCTCTTTTCTAAACAAGCAGGCTGGGTTGAGGGAGGGGAGACTAAGAGAGGATGCTAGGCTTCCGGGCAAGTCTGAGGTCAGGGACTAGGACTCCAAAGTCAGTTTCCTCCTAGGTTCGGGTAAGGCTAGTGCCCACCCGACTCTCGCCGGGCTCTCAGCCTGATGTCCCAGCGTTCACTCCTCTCTCGGCGCCGGGCCGAAAAGTTGAAGCAAGAAGCGTGAACTTTCCGGTTTCTGAGCTGAGCAGGACTGCGCGGAGCTGGAGCCTGCGGGGCCGGGCTCTCTGCGCCCGCACCTGAGAGAGCGCTCGGGGCCGCCAGCGCTCGCCCCCTGACCGCTCTTCCTCTTCTCAGCGCAGGAAGGAAGCAGCAGCCGGCACGCAAGTCCCAGCGGCCAGGGGCTAGCTCTTCAACCCGCCGGGCGCCTAGGACGCATCCCTCCCAGCCCCGATCTCAGGTTTGGTGCAAACCTGCGCCTTCCGCTGCCCGGCCCGGGCTCATCCAGGCGAGCCCGGGGGAGCGGGGAGGGCGGCTCCTCCCCAGCCTCGGCCCCCAGAAAGGCGCGTCGGGTTAAGGAGCTGTGGAGAGGAAAGGGATCGAGAGATGTAGCAAGTGATTGTGCGGCTGCTTGTGGCTTCAGTCGAGTTCTGCGTGGAGAGGGCGTTTTCCCCACCCCTCGGAGCTCTGCAAACACGGCCGCTGCACCAGCTCAGCCTGGCGGCCGCGGGCCTCGACGCCAAGACTTGCATGCAAACAAAAAGGAGAAGGGGAGGGGCCGGGAAGAGCTGGAGCCCCCTGCGCCAGGCCGGGCGCAGCCCTCCGCAGAGAGGGGGTTTTATTAGTCGGGTTCAGCCCTGGCCTCTGGTTCTTCTTCCACCCCACCGCGACCGTACACACACCCTCCCA
Source organism: Ovis aries (assembly GCF_016772045.2). Taxonomy (NCBI): domain Eukaryota; kingdom Metazoa; phylum Chordata; class Mammalia; order Artiodactyla; family Bovidae; genus Ovis; species Ovis aries. The sequence goes on along the minus strand of NC_056056.1, from coordinate 37,082,592 downwards.
GCCGTCACTTAAGTGAAGGCTGCGAGTTCACTTCCTTTGTCTGGATGCTCTCAGCAGCAGCACCACCACCCCCACCTAGGCAACCTTGACGTTGACTCCTGCACGGGCTTGGGCGGCTGGTTAGTGCCCGGTGCCCGCATGCCGCCCGCTGCCCTCCCAACCCAGCCGGTACGAGCAGACGCCCCGGGGCCCAGCAGCCACGGCCGCGAGACGGATGCCCGCAGAGAGTGCAGAAGATACTCACCAGTGAATGGGGAAATAAACAGACATGAAGTCCTAGGGTAGCCTGACCCACGCCCTTGTGATTTAAACACAGTCACTGCGTCCTGGGTAAGGATGTCAGGGGCGCAGAGAGGGGCGCCAGGCTGCCGGGCGCCGGCACTGGGCGTTCGCTGGTCCGCCTCCGGGAGACAGCCCCACTACCAGCGATGTCGGCAGCGCAGACGAGCTCGCGGCCCCACAAAGAGCCCGGGAAGCGGTATTTATAGGGGCGGGGGCGGGGCTCGGCTCCAGGAGGCCACGCCCTCCCTCTCCCACTCCTGGAATAACGTCACCAAAATCATGAATGGCTTCAGCGCTCGCAGCTCCGGCTGGCGGCGGCTGGGGGGCGCGCTCGGCTCCGCTCCGCAAGGGCCGTGGTTTGCTGCAGCTTTCTAGCCCGGCCCCCACCCCACCACTCACACACGCAAACACGCGCGTGGACATGGGCACGCGCACACCCGCACGCACGCACTAGGACCTGAGTTCAATGTCAACGCCGCTACCCGCTTAACAATCCCGCAGGCGTCCGCGCCCCTCTCGCTGCACACACCCCAGGGTCTTCTGGGCTGAGGACTGTGGCGTGAGGAGGGCGCCGGGGCCCGCTCTGGACACTACCGCTCCGCGGCCGCCCTGCCCTGGGGGAGGGCGCCATCCCTCAACCAGCGCCCTCTTTTGCACCCACGCGCCGTCCCCAGCCCACACCTGGGGTTCACCCCCGCTCCCCCAGATTAGGCCTTTCCCTGGCATCCTCTCCCGCAGCACCTGGATCGCTGCGCCCGAGGCGAGGCGCGTCTCTTTTGTCCCCCGGGAAGCTGCGTGGAAATGAGAGCACAACTCCAAAAGAGGCGGTGGGAAGGTGGGAGGGTGCGCGGAGCTGGGGCGACCGCGGCGGGTCACGTTAGCTTGCAAGGGGCTGGTCTGCAGCGCTGGGAGCCGTGGAGGGTTTGATCTGGGTGAGAAAAGATGTGGTGTCGTCGTAGGGTTTTTTTCCATTGGACACATACACACTCGGCCGGCGGGCGGGGGACCGGGGGTGCTGCGGAACGCGCCGCACAAGAACACACCACCCACCAGCCTGGGCTCGCAGATCTGCTCCAAGGAGAAGAAACAAAAGAGCTTCAGCCGAACCCTCCCACCCTGCCCAGGAATTGCGGTGCCGCCGCCGGGAGGCTCTAGGGCTCTCAGGCTGCAGAGCAGCCCCCATAGCAGGGGTGGAGTCTGCCCCTCTGTGGCTGGAGTGCGTTGCTTCACACCTCTGCCTCAAAGACTCCTGTGAAATAGCTTCATAACCCTGACAAGTGTACAGAGGATGTCTGTGGGGCGGTAGGGGGAGGTGGGGAAGGAAGGTATCCCAAACTAGGTAAAATGAAGTGTATGTTGAACTCAGCTCTTTGCAAGATAGTGAATGTATTGGGTCCATATGTTTGTACTTAAAAGTAGAAACATCAGGTTTATCTCGGGTAAAGGAGGATAGGATTAACGGTGAGGTTTTGACAGTGGCAGTGTCATGAGGGGGCCCTCATAATTTGATCAACTCTCTCAAACCAACCCAAATAAAAATAATCTATAAGAATGTACAAGAATAACTACATGAAAACCAATTTTGCTCTTTTTAGTCATTCATATATATAATCTGAATAAAAACAAAGGACTTCCTGTGAAAATGTGCCTCCAGGCCAGATCCCTAGTTGCTCTTCCCAACCAGAGAAATTCAGGAGCTTCTCACCAACTTGTCCTCCACGCCTACCCCACAAGATCTATCAGAAATTGATTTCAGCTGCCAAGTACCACCTTCATTCTGCTCCTTTGACGGTAGTATCCTGCTGAGGGTGATGATGCTTCTCTGGGCAGGTGTCATGGGGGTGGGTGGGGGTCAGATTCCAAGTGTGCGCTTTCTGCCGACAGGGGGCGCTGTTTGCGCCTTGTCTGCAAGGTAGGGAAGCTTCTCAAAGGATGCCTGTGAGGGTGACATGTCATCTACTCTGCCCAAGTAGAAGCCGGTGATTGGAGACCTGGTTTCCAGCCTGGACTTTCTGGGCACCTAAACAAGAGTTCCTGAGCCAGGGCCTGGGTGCTCTCTGCCATCTCTCCTCAGTAACAATCCGTGGCAAAGCCTGGCATGAAGGGCTGTCTTACCACTTACACAACCAACAGCCCTGTGTTGAATCTTTGTCATTATTGCTTTATGAAACTCTCAAAACTCAGAAAGCTACCCCCCCCCCACCCACACACACACTTATACACTCCTTAGTGTCAAAATGGCTTCATTTGGAGAAAAGGATGGGAAGTAAGGCCCCCACCAGCAGATATCTGGCCTATCTGGTCTCTGGAAAATTTTCCTGCATTGGAGAACATTGAGGTAATTATCTTATGCTCCTCTTGGGGAAACTTTGTATTAATACCAGTTTTAGCTAAATTTCATCCATTTCTTAGGATGGAGTTGAAAGTAGTCTTTGGGTTGGGACCTCAAATCTATACTTTCCGTTTCTCCTCTGGATCCTTGTGACATATTCCTTCATTTGAAAATATGGGAAGCAGGGGGCTAAACTCTGATACAAGTATGACAGCCATGCGTGCATGCATGTGCATGCTAAGTCGCTTCAGTCAGTATCTGACTCTTTGCAACTTTATAGACTGTAGCCCGTCAGGCTTCTCTGTCCATAGGATTCTCCAGGCAAGAATACTGCAGTGGGTTGCCATGTCCTCCTGCGGGGCATCTTTCTGACCCAGGGATCAAACCAGCATCTCTGTCTCCTGCATTGGCAGTTGAGTTCTTTACCACTAGCGCTAACTGGGAAGCCCATAACAGCTATACTGTTTCTCAATTAGAATACTCTATATAGTACCTTGCAGGTTTTCAAAGCATTTCCATGATCTCAACTCTCAAGAGAACATATCAATAGAAAGATTACCACAGCACAACTTTACAAATATTCCAACTGAATCTGAAACAAATGAAGGGGTTTTCCAAGGATTACACAGCCACTCAGCTACACTGCTGTGGGTAGAGACATAGGTTATTTTAACCTGCAGGCTGACCATTTCTTCCCAATATCCCATGTGATAGGTTTCTATCGCCTTTGAATAAATGAAGAAACAGGAACACAAATGCACGAAGTTGCGTAGAGGCCCGAAACTTTAAAGCTGAAACAGACTTTCCAAATCACCGAGTCCAGTCTCCTCATTTTACAGGTAAGAAGACATCGAAGATTAAGTGGCATGTCCTAGGTTGCCAGGCTGTTAAGGGGGTATAGATGGAAACTGAACACAGGCCTTCAGAGTGCTGGTCAAATGTTCTTTCCACTACAACCCCACACCTTGCATTGCACTTGCCAGGAAGTCAGCAGCAGAAATCAAACACATAATCTGGTCTCTCAAAACCCTCTCAGTCCACCACCAACATTTACCAAGCATTTACTATGTGCAGAACAGGGAATTAAATACTCTTCCGTATTCCCCTTCTCCTGTCTTTATCCCCAGGAACTAGAGAGGTGAATTGCAATTATGCTTCGATAAAGCATAATCAGAACTGCCTTGCTTTCCAACATTACATAAATCCAGTTTCCCAGCTCTTTCTCCTCTTGCCTAAAATAAGAATTGAAAAAAAAAAGAATAAAAGTACTTAGCTTTATTTCTCATTAGAGCTATCTCAGGCAGCACTGTGCCATGTATGCAGGACACGTAGCTGATTATTCATTGAGGAGAAAAAGTCTCCATCCACATTCATTTAGCAAAATACTTCCACACATTATCTCCCTCTAGCTTTGCCAAAAGGCAGTATTGCTTGTCATTTGCTAGAAATGGTGGAGCTGGTCCTTACTGGTGGAGTTAGAAGGGACTTCACAATGTAAGCATGCTGCTGCTGCTGCTAAGTCACTTCGCATGCTGAGGTACACTCATCTGTTAACACCCTTATTCTTCATAAACAGCTTGAAGACAGTGGCACTATTGCTTCATTTTATAGCTAAAAAAGAGAGGGTCTGAAAGGTTAAGCAACATGACTCTCAAATGGCTCAACTAAAATTTGACTTTGGGGCTTGTCGGTTCTAAAGCCTATGTTTTCCCCACAATACAACGTTTATTCTGGCCTCTGTGATTTTATTTGTTTTAACTACTAATCTATAAACTGAATACAAAAGTGTTGATTCTAATAGCAAAGATCAGGACTACTTTGTGTCCATCCAGTGGGCTACAGCTGGCAGAATAAACAAATTTCCTACCCTGGGGATCCAGGAACTTCTCAAGGTATCCATCAAAGGCTTAGGGCTTAAAAAAAAAAAAAAAAAAGTGAGTGGGAGATGGGGAGTTTCTAGCCTTTTTCAGTGAAACTCATTTGAGTGTATAAGAAATCTGAAAGGCAAGAATGTGTGTGGGTTGATGTGAGGATGAAATGAGATAATGTTATGAAAACACTTGGTGAGTTGGAAAGCCCTGAGCAGATGCGCAGCTTGTTTTTAAGGTGTGGGGCGGGCAGAGGAAAGGGGTGTTCAGCAGACATGATTGCATACGCTTCATTTTCTCACTTAGTTCAACCACAGACTGCCCCATTTTCCCCTGGAGCCCCTTGACTGAAATTTCCAGCTTTGGGGGCGGTGGGGGAGGGCAGACATCAGAGGCAAGCGGAGAAGCTCTGCCTGGTGGGCATTGCTGTGGCCCCAGCAGCACAGCAGCTCGCCTCAACATCCCCTGGAGTTTTTGGTGCCTCCCAGCATTCAGCTGGGTTCTGGGCACACGATGAATGAGCAGGCCTGAGAGTGTGGACACACTTTCCCACCTCACCCACTAGGGACTTAGCAGCCCACCATGCAGAGCAACCCTAACCCAGCAGACAGCACCCTCTAGCCTTCCTCTGACTTTGCTGTAAGTCCTCAGCACGTTGTGTGAACTCTTGGTCTCAGGCTCTTAAAGCAATAAAGCAGGGAATAGCGTCTCTTTTTGGCTCTCAGGGTGCTAATAAGGCCGAGAGAAATTGCTTCTATAAATGCTCAAGAGGGAAGTGCTTTGCATCCTCCCCTCAGAGCTCTGCAGCCCAGTATAAAGCCCGTGGATGCTCTTGCTGTGTGCCATCGTGAGAGGAGCCTTCATTGTTCTGCCCAGATTGCTCTCACTGCCCCCACCCTCCAACCAGAGAAGCCTGGGGTCTGGCAGCCCGTGAACTCTTGCCTTCCTAAATATCAAAGACATTCAACCCTGGCTTATTCTTTATTTCTATCAAGGGGCCTTTGAACGAACCAAAGGGATTTTTCAGAGAAAGAAAACTCTATGGAATCTTTAGGGTCCAGGCTCTTAAAAGAAAACAATGAAATTGGAACCAGTTCAAGGCTCTTATGTCCAATTAAGGAAATAGTCACATTCCTGTCCTGGCTCTGGCCCTAGCTTGCTTTCTCTCTTTCCCCATCTACACAGGAATGCATTTTAACAGCCAGAAAAGAGGTTACTATCACCAGGACGCAGATCACAGATCATATAGCTGAGGGCTCCTCAGGGTGGGCTCCGGTAGGCTGATACCTCTCTCAAATCAGACAAAGAGCACGCACCACAGAACAACCCAGATTCCCTTCATACCACCCTACACTCCACCCCCCACCCCTCACTGTTTCACCCACAACTCTGGACCCCAGAAACTCCGTGGTACCTGAGGGGTTAGGAGAAAAAGAGGAAAACACTTACAATGGTTTCTTGTGAAGAAAAGCGCTTTCAGTTTTCTTTTCGAATATACAGGATGTCAGCTAGCTTCCTCCAGGGGCAGCGGCGTCCCTGTTGAATTCACACCCACTGCTCCTCCTTGGAGGAACAAGCAGTGAATTATGCACAAGGAGCAGCTCCTTCGGAAGGCCCCTGCCAACTCAGTAATCCGAGCTAACACCAGAACACTGGAGTCCCTGGTGTGCTTCACACCCACATGGTGCCCAGTCTCGGAATCAGATAGCTGGGTCCATATTACACCTTCCTGACCTTTCAACAACTCCACCAACAGGTAGAATTAGGAGGTAATGAGCACTTACTATGTGCCAGATGGTGGAGTTCTAAGGAATTACTTCCGGAGATCTTCAGTTCTCTCCCACCTCCATCACCCTTGAAAACCATCCCAAACAGACACACAAACTACGTGATAACAAAGGATCTGACAGGCCAACACAGCTCTAAGACAAATCACTAAATTGCTTTCAGTTCAGTTCAGTCACTCAGTCGTGTCTGACTCTTTGCGACCGCATGGACTGCAGCACACCAGGCTTCCCTGTCCATCACCAACTCCTGCAGCTTGCTCAAACTTGTGTCCATTGAATTGGTGATGTCATCCAACCATCTCATCCTCTGTCACCCCCTTCTCTTCCTGCCTTCAATCTTTCCCAGCATCAGGGTCTTTCCCAATGAGTCAGTTCTCTGCATCAAGTGGCCAAAGTATTGGGGCTTCAGATTCAGCATCAGCCTTTCCAATGAATATTCAGGATTGGTTTCCTTGCAGTCCAAGGGACTCTCAAGAGTCTTCTCCAGCACATTTCAAAAACATCGATTCTAAATTGCTTTAGTGATCCTCTAAACAACGATAAAACTGAATAAAAACAGCACACGAGCTATGCAAGTACAGTTTGCATATAAGACCCCTAGCCTCTACCCTTCCTACCAGATTTTCTGTCCCTGAGTTCCTTATATAAAGAAATCAGGGGCTGCCTCTGGTGCTTGGCATGGTGTCTGTCCTTGGGGAGATGGGGCGAGGCCAGCACCTTCTAGAACCATCTGATAGGGTGATAGAGATGTGAGCATGGGGGGTTGTTGTGATTGCTCTTGTCTTGGGAAGATGGGTGCTGACCACCAGAACATAAGCTCTATAAGGGTAAGGATTGAGTCTGTTTCATTTCCTTCTGTACCTTCACTACCTGGAAAGGTACCTGGCACATAGCAGGCACTCAAGAAAAAGTGGTTGAATGATCGACTGAATGTTATCTGGAGAAGCTAAAGGGAAAGGATGCTACTGAGTCAGACACGACTGAGCGACTGAACTGAACTGAACTGAACTGAGCTGGCCTCAGAAGTGAAGTCGCTCAGTTGTGTCCAACTCTTTGCCACCCCATAGACTGTAGCCTACCAGGCTCCTCTGTCCATGGGATTTTCCAGGCAAGAGTACTGGAGTGGATTGCCATTTCCAGGATGGGGAAAAGTCAGAGAAGGGAAATCCTAGCAAAAGAGTGGCATAAGCAAAGACTAGGGGTGAGAAAGTGGCAGCATGTGCTGGGAACCAGGAATGAGCCAAAGAATCGAGATCTTGGGAAGGGGCATTGGAGGCCCCTGGGACCCCAAGTCTGCATGCTAATCGGATGCTTATTTGTTAGGAAAGGGCCGTGTGCTCTGCAGAGTGGACTGTGCCCGGAATTTCTGGCAGAAAAACAGTCTGTCACTTCTACTAGCCAAACCAGTCTGGTTTTCCTCGCCTCTCTGTTATTTGAGTTAATATCAGCATTTCTCCTCCAGCTGCGTGGGGCCTATGTAGAAGTGTTAAGTAGGTCAGATTGAGTTTATGTGAAATTGGGTCTTCTGAGACTTCCCCTTACATCTCCTCCTGTTTCTCACCTTTTTATGACCCGCCTCGGACACCCACTGATCTTAAGAAACCCATGCTCCCTCCTTCATAACAGCCTCCAAACTCCAAAACCATCTTTTTATTTTCCATTGAAATGTCTGCCCTTCACCTCCTAATCTCAGGCAGCTTCCAGGCAAGCAAACTTGATCTGCCAAATAAATTCACACTATTGTGAGAATGACATGCTCGAAGTACCTCCAGGGTCTCCGACTAATAGTGTCATTTCAGGCGGGCTGAGTGAGGGAGAAGGAAGATCTCTGTGGGCTCGAATGCTGGATGATGGTTGCTGGTTGAAGGCTGGGAACAGAGAAGGAAGTGCACCCCTCAGAGAGTCTGGGCGGGTGCAACCACAGGCACATATGGAAAATGATTTCCATAGTCGGCCACAGCCCTTCTGGAAGGATCTGATGCGAATCCTAGTCCCCAGCTCTAACCTGCCGACAGCATAGTAGCAGATTAACGCCAGCGAGGAGGGGTCAACAAAAGGTCTGGACAGATCATTTTCCTCCTTCCTTTTTACTAAGAAGGGATGGGATGGAACTTCAGACCAAAGGGAATTTCTCCAAGTGGACCCCAGGCACCCAGTGCCTCTGGTCAGGCCCAGGCCAGGCCAAGCAGCTCAGGTGTGCACCAGGATAGAGGTGGCCCTGACGTCACTGCTGAAATCCTGCACCAGCCTGAGCAAAGCCGATGACAGATCGGGATGATGAGAAAAACAAGTGCCCTTTCACCTGCTTGCTGAGGCCCCGGGGTAGGGGGGGTGGTGGGGGCAGAGGCTTCTGTGAAGGTTTCTAAGCCTAGCCAGCAGACAGTGTGGCACGTGAGCTCAGGCAAAGCAGGGAACAGCGCTGCTCACCAGCTACTGGGTACAGTGGGCAGCTGGCCTCCATGACCCCAGTCCTGATGTGTGACACCTGAACTCCTGCAGGAGTCTTGCCTTGCATCTCCGTTTGCCCTCTGAATAACCACCTGGCTGTCTTGTTGCTTGTTACCCTGGCCTTCTCTGAGGAAAGGAAAACCAGAAAGGTGGAAAGAGATTCTTCGGAGGCTATTTTCTAAATTTAATATCCTTGATGTTACTATTGAGGGCAGCTGGAGCATGAGTTGTGTTTGAGTCCTTCTGAAGGGTGAGGGGAGGGTGTGGGAGTGGGGTTCCCTACCCCCAGCCACGTGCTCTTTTTTTATTTAGGAGTAGGTGGAGAGCCCAGCAGTGAAAGCCCTGATCCACTTCACATCCCTTTCCTCACTAGAGGGGTCCCCTCCACACCTACTTCCCAGGGTTATTCTCACATTATTGCCTCCATCTGCGGGACCCTAATCTTCCACAGTAATTACTAATTTCCTCATTAAGCAGAAAACATAAAGACTAACGAATTACACACCAGATATGATGTTGTCTGACATTCTTAACAAGAGAACAAATAGGTCTCTTCACTAGCCTGGCCTCAGTTTGCCCCTCTGTAAAATAGGCCTGATATTCGCCGTCATCAGCTCCTCACACGTAAGGGTACAGTCATGGCAGACATGGACTTCCCTGATGGCTCAGTGATAAAGAATCCACCTGGTGTGCAGGAGAAACAGGAGATGTGGGTTCAATCCCTGGGTCAGAAAGACCCCCTGGAAGAGGGCATGGCAACCCACTCCAGTGTTCTTGCCTAGAGAATCCAGTGGATAGAGGAGCCTGACAGGTCCATGGGGTTGCAAAGCATCGGACACGACTGAAGCAACTGAGCATGCATGCAGGGGCTGACACTCAGCTTCCTTGGTGGGGTGGTGTAAATTAGCCTCTACTGGATCTGCTTAAAGATGAGCAGGAAAAAGAAGGGAAAGTAAAACCTGCATCAATTATTTCATTCTGTTGCTTGTTAACAGGAAAACATAGTAAAGGCAGCAACCCTTTTCTTATTTCCTGAGACAGAAAGGCCAAGGCAGTTGTCTTAGAAGAGAATGATGCCAAATATAATTGTTGATAACCCATTTCTCCTTCTTCCCAGCACATTTCATGGAATATTTGCGCTGGTCTCACACTTGCCAGTTCCTTAGCTAGAAGCGCATGGTATATGAACTGCTGCATTTCCATCAAAGCCCAGGGAGGTTCCACTGGCCTTCATTGGCAGGCAAATGGCTTCCCACCTTCACAGCCAGCCTGCCCTTTGGCACGCAGGGACATGGGCAGATGAAAGCTATTCATTCAACAAAGAACATTAAGAAATACCCTGGTATCGAATGCCAGCAAGTCACCCAGCTCTTCTTTTGTTCTTGGGACCTCCACATGTCCACACAGGCACATACACTTACATGCCAGGGGCACCTCAGCTGTTGAACAAATGCTCTGTTTTCTGGGTCTAAGGTAGGGAAATAACGCTGACCTCAGTCCAGATAGAAACAGAAACTTCTTATCCAATTCATGTTGTTTAACCACCTTTGTTTGTGTCTGAGTCTTTGTCACAAGCAGCAACAAATACCTCCCAGTGACTTCAGGGGAAACAGGTGTGAAGGATCAGTGTGACTCCGCTCTCTCTAATGTTCTCTCCCTTCTGTAGAGCGATGATGGGGAGCAGCCAGGGCTGTCTTCTTGACAGGAGCCCGCATGGGTATAACCATCCAACAGTAAGAAAGGAGGGGCAAGTTGGAGAAAGGGAGGTCAGAAGGAGATCTGGTGTGATGGCCCAAGAGGGAGGTTGTGTCCATGGGAGATGCAGATGACAAGGTGAGAGGCCATACAAAGATGAAGGCTTTAGAACTCAGTGATTGTTTGGAGGTAGGAGCAGAAGGCAGAGGGAATTGGAAGAGTCTTGGAGTCCTTGAGCTTGCATGACTGGAAAACTGTTACCATCTGCTGGAAAAGCAAAGCCCAGAACGGGCTGGTCTTGGGGGGAAGAGAGTCATGTTGGTTTTTAGATGGGTGGGGTGTCCATGTGATGACTGTGTGTTGAGATGCAGCTGTGGCTGCAAGTGCTGTCATACCATCAACGCTAGCTATTTCTCTCCCTCTGGTCCTTGGTGACTAAGGCTTCTGTTCTGAAGGTCAAGTGCCTGGCAAGTCTCTATGCTGTGAGTGCTTTGAACGTGTTTCTGATTAGGTTCTTCAGAGACAGCTGTAGAGAGAGGGCTTGGGACCAACACTGATGAAAGGAGGGGGAAGAAGTCGACTTGGGCTGAGAAAGAAGTCTAACATTGATGCAGCCTCAACAGATCTCAGCCAAGCCTATGGGGAGCTTTGGGGCAAATATTACCTGTTAGAGTATCCTGTGCTGTGCTGCGCTTAGTCACTTCAGTCCCGTCCGACTCCTTGTGACCTCATGGACTGAAATCTTCCAGGCTCCTCGGTCCATGGGATTCTCCAGACAAGAAATCTGGAGCGGGTTGCCATGCCCTCCTCCAGAGGATCTTTTTGACCCAGGGATCGAATCAGCGTCTCTTGCTTCTTGTGCATTGCAGGTGGATTCTTTACCTGCTGAGACATCAGGGAAGCCCTTAGAATGTCCTACACTGGGACAAAACTTACCTGGGCCTTTTTCCTCCTGCATCTGCAGTGTGAGTTGTCCTGAGGAGGGCCTGATCTTGGGAGAGGAGGCTTGGGGCTGACCTTGAAGGAGTCAGCAGCTGGCGAGAGTCTGCTCACCCCGCTTGCAGCAGCTGGCAGCAGGTCCTTTCCTGAAGGCGATCCAGGTGGCACGTTTCCATTTCCACCACAGACCCCAAAGCTAGCAGCCCTGCTTTCTGACTGCTTTTCAATCTGCCGTGCATCACATAGAACAGCGGCTGGGGGAATCCTCCGGGAAGGGGCAGATTAGATGCCAGCCCACCTTCTCCGTTTTGCTGGCAGCAGAGCTAAGGCCCAGAGAAAGGAGCTGACTTTCCTCAGTTCTGACAGCATGAACTCAGGACCAGCCCTGGCCCTCGGCTCCTCAGCCTGTGCTTGCTAGGAAAAGAGACTGCTCCGTGCCCAGCGAGCCATGGGGGCACACCACTCCCAGTTCAGGGAAGGGCTCCATCACCTTCATTGTCTGCAGATATGCCGGGAATGCTAAGGACTCACACGCCAAGGCATTGAGTGAGGTGGGCAGAAGACCTGGAGGACAGACAGAATTCATTTTCCCAGAGAGTCAGGCCTGGGGAGTGCTTAGAAAGCACACTGTCAGATTCCCAGAGCAGTTCTTTGCCTCTGATTTTTATCCTGGGACTAAGCCAACTCTGAAGGGGTCACTCTGGAACCCTTCACAGTTGCTCTCAATGGATTAGGCACTGGCACAGCCATCAGCCCACACTGGCTGCAGTAGAGGAAACGTCCCCAGGAAACAGCCTGTGGGATTCCCCATAGAGCTGGTGTTGAGGACACTGTCTATGACATTCTGCTGTGTCTTGATTCTCCATCCTGAAGCCCCATGGGGGAGCCTCAACACCAGGAGCAGCCACTGCTTCATTTTTACAGCGTAGGTATAGTAAATACTGTCGGTGTTTTTCTATTTTGCTTTGTAGGTTAGGATGTCACAGCTGGATTTAAGATACCTAAGTCCTGAGCATGGGACCTTAAAACATCTGTTAAGTTATTGACCACATTAGACTTAATCCTCTTTTATCTTTTATTTTCCCTTCCTCTCATAGTTCCACTGCTTTTTCTTTTCCTATTTTGTTCTATTTTATATGGTTTCTGAAAACTCCTTCAAATATCATTTCTTTCTGGGATGATGTAATATGTAAATAGCCAAATTAAGTATGAATTTTTCAGTTCAGTATCTCAGTCGTGTCCGACTCCTTGCGACCCCATGAACTGCAGCATGCCAGCTTCCCTGTCCATCACCAACTCCCAGAGCTTGCTCAAACTCATGTCCATCAAGTCCGTGATGCCATCCAACCATCTCATCCTCTGTTGTCCCTTTCTCCTCCTGCCTTCAATCTTTCCCAACATCAGGGTCTTTTCCAATGAGTCAGTTCTTTACATCAGGTGGCCAATGTATTGGAGCTTCAGCTTCAGCATCAGTCCTTCCAGTGAATATTCAGGACTGATTTCCTTTATGATGGACTGGTTTGATCTCCTTGCAGTCCAAGGGACTCTCAAGAGTCTTCTCCAACACCACAATTCAAAAGCATCAATTCTTTGACACTCAGCATTTTTTATAGTCCAACTCTCACATCCATACATGACTACTGGAACAGTCATAGCTTTGACTAGACAGACCTTTGTCAGCCAAGTAATGTCTCTGCTTTTTAATATGCTGTCTAGGTTGGTCATAACTTCTTCAGAGGAGCAAGCATCTTTTAATTTCATGGCTGTAGTCACCATCTGCAGTGATTTTGGAGCCCAAAAAGATTGTTTCTCACTGTTTCCATTGTTTCCCATCTATTTGCCATGAAGTGATGGAACTAGATGTCATGATCTTAGTTTTTTGAATGTTGAGTTTTAAGCCAACTTTTTCACTCTCCTCTTTCACTTTTATCAAGAGGCTTTTTAGTTCTTCTTTGCTTTCTGCCATAAGGGTGGTGTCATCTGCATATCTGAGGTTACTGATATTTCTCCCGGCAATCTTGATAGACTTTCCAGCTTGTGCTTCTTCCAGCCCAGCATTTCACATGATGTACTCTGCATAGAAGTTAAATAAGCAGGGTGACAATATACAGCCTTGACATATTCCTTTCCCAATTTGAAGTCAGTCTGTTGTTCCATGTCCAGTTCTAACTGTTGCTTCTTGACCTGCGTACAGATTTCTCAGGAGGCAGGTCAGGTGGTCTGGGATTCTCATCTCTTTAAGAATTTTCCTCAGTTTGTTGTGATCTACACAGTCAAAGGCTTTGGCATAGTCAATAAAGCAGAAGTAGATGTTTTTCTGGAACTCTCTTGCTTTTTTGATGATTCAACAGATGTTGGCAATTTGATTTCTGGTTCCTCTGCCTTTTCTAAATCCAGCTTGAACATCTGGAAGCTCACGGTTCATGTATTGTTGAAGCCTGGCTTTGGAGAATTTTGAGCATTACTTTGGTAGGTTGTGAGATGAGTGCAACTGTGCGGTAGTTTGAGCATTCTTTGGCATTGCCTTTCTTTGGGATTGGAATGAAAACTGACCTTTTCCAGTCCTGTGGCCACTGCTGAGTTTTCCAAATTTGCTGGCAGATTGTGTAGCACTTTCACAGCATCATCTTATAGGATTTGAAACAGCTCAACTGGAATTCCATCACCTCCACTAGCTTTGCTCGTAGTTTGGAGGGCTTCAGTTTGTCTTGGGACTTGTTTCTCAGAGTATTTTCTTCTGTGATGGAGTTATAATAGCCTCCCAGAGGGCCTGAACCTGGCCTTCTGCACCCTGCAGTACAAATCGCGGTTGCCTCTTAGAACCACCATGGGTGAGGTTCAGATACTAATGGAGTCCTACAGCAGTCCGGTTTCCTGAATGGTCACAGAATATAGGTCTTCCAAGGGTCTGGGAGAGAGTTTCATGTTTTTCCTGCTTTGCCTGTGTGTGGTGGGGACGAGTCAGACTGCCTTGCTTCTTGAGATGCAGACGTGATGCAAGTGCCTACCAGGAAGCTGTCTAGGTTTTACAAGGGCACATCACAGTTCTTCGAGGTATTTAAATATCTCCAGGTGGGTCAGTCAGTTATAATTGCCTTCACTCTGGTGTTTCCACAAGCTGGGGCATTTTTTTTCCCCTCCTGCAGTACTGAATGGCCCTTAAGAGGCATTCTTTCCAAGCTGACACATCAAAGCGTCTCCTCCTGGTATTAAGAATCTCAAACCGCATGTCCTAGGGGCAAACACATCAATACCAGAGGGATCTGAAATCCAGACATGTCCACCTTTCTGAGCAACTGTCTCTACTGAGACCAGGGATTATGGGCCAAACATTCATTCCAGGATTCCTGAATTCCCGTACTTGGCCCTGTTGACTCTGAACAAAAAGTATTACTCATTCTTGTCAAGAGGGCCGATCACCACAAGCAGACAACGCCCGGCCCTTCCATGGGGTGTTTGTTATCCTTTGTCTTTGGGTTATTTCAGATGGCTGCGAAGGGGAGGGAAGGCAGCAATGAAAGCTCTTGGAAATGACACTTACATAGCAGGAATTAACCTCTCTTAGACCTCAACTTCCTTGCCTGCCAAGGAAGGGGTAGGAATAACAATGCCCACCTTGTAGAACTGGTAAGAAGATTAAAAAAGCCTGAGGACAGAAAACACCTAGCATAGCACTTGTCACAGAGTCAGACAGAGCTCCTTAAATGGTAACTATTTCGACTGTAAAATGTACAGTCATTGAAACATTCAGGCTTTGCTAGCTCACCATGTGGTCCACAGGCCAGCACTATCAGCATCACCTAGCAGCTTGTTAGACATGCAATTTCTGAGCCCTGCCCTTACCTGCTGCATCAGAAGCTGCATTTTAATGAGATCCCCCTGGGGAGCCATATGTACATTACAGGTGGAAAAACATCAAATTAAAGGACATCAGTTTTACCTTTGAATCTGGTGGAGTTGATGGCATTTCTCTTGGCAACCGACAGTCAGTAAATGAGTCCGTCAGTAAAATCTAGGCAATATTTACTTAACATGGCCTGCTCGGGGCCAAGCTGACTCTGCACTGACTCCAGCCAGCCCATGGCTCACCTTGCTCACCTGCCTGCCGCAGTCACCTGCCCAGTGGCCAAGGCTCCGGGGAGCTGGAAGGCTCCCTGTTTACAGGGCAAGCACAGATAAGGTTTCTCACAGCCCCACCTGAGCTCCTGTGCCAAGGTAAACTTGCTCTCCAGAATCGCTCCCTGACTGGAAAATGTGTCAGTCTATTTATTTCTCACTCCCACTGGAAAAAAGGTGGGGTGGGGGGAGTGGTTGGTCATGATGTCATTCTTTCCACGGAACTTCTCAAAGGCATCGCATTTCACGGTGACTTCCAGGCACCACTTGGGTTTCGCTGCATGGTACAGGGCAGAATTGTCCAGAAGCACAAGTTTCTCTTCCTTCTGCCAGTATTCTGTCCCCTGCCCCCACCTCTGCCTGGGGTTGTCACTCCCTGAGGGTTTTGGAGGCAGCCCTGAAAAGCAACCTGGGAGCCACAAAGTTCGGGAAAGTTCTCTTAGCCTTTCTTGCAGAGATGACCTGCGTCTGGGGAAACAGTTGCTGATTGGTGGGGATGGAGCGCAGGCGTTGGGCTCTGAGGGGGTAGGGGAAGGACTCCCTGGGGGCAAGGTTAGCGTTTTCTGACACATCAGAGAATTAGGAACAAAGGGTGAAATGATTTTTCTAAAACCAGACAAAGAGTTAGCAACGGTTGGAACCATTGCATTCAGCATAATTCTTATTTACATTTCGCTGGAGAAGAGCTGAGACTTTCTAATTGAATTTCTAACTCCCACAAGCTGATGAGAGATGCTCTAGGCTACCAAACAGAGCTGCAGGAACTCTGGACTCAGGCTAGGAAGGCAAGCCCATCATTCATTCCCCCTGTCAAGGGATCTAGATCTCCTGTCATTCAGCATTGCTTCCGTCCACAGTCTGAGACACTAAGAAAACAAGCATCGATAAAATAAGAGAGGAGACCTACACAGACCAACAAAGATAATGTCATGAACTGAGAAATGTGATTAATCCAGTCCAATTTTAAAGCTGTTTTTAAAGCTGTCTTTGTAATATTTCAACATGTAGATAAAATCAGAGACTAATACAGTGAACCCCTGTGGACATACTTCCCAGCTATATCAGTCAGGACAGAGTTTGTTGTGCTGTGATAGCAAACATCCCCAAATCTCAGTGACTGAAAGGAACAGAAGTTCATTTCTCACTCATCTACCTGTCCTTCACAGGTTACCTGGAGATATCATGTCTGCTTAGGGCCTGAGGCTTTGCCCCTAGGCTACCATGTTGGGCAACACTTTCATGTGTGGGCTCATGAGACCAGAAATGCAAGTCACTTCCACTCCAGTTCATTGGCCAAAGGCTCCAGGCCACCCCTAACTTCAAAGTGAATGGAAAATGCAATCTGACCGTGGGCCTGGAAGGCAGAGAGCCAGAAATATTTGGTAGACAGCATTAATGATGGCCACATCAGCTTTAGCAAATATTAGCATATTGTCTTATTTGCTTCAGGTCTTTTTACTTCAAAGAAAGTAAATATTAGAGACACAACTGAGTTTCCCTCCGTACTCTTCCCCACCCCATTCTCCTCCCACATTTCCCAGGCTGAAGCACCATTTTGAATTCAGTGTTAAATCATCTTCCTGCATGTTTTTATATTTTTTACTATATTTATTGCATTTTTATGTATACATAGACATTATAAACTGTTATTATGCTGAGCCAGCTTTTAATATATGTATGTGTGTGAACATATATATTATCATAATCTTCTGCAATGTGTATGTCTCCCCTAGCAATGCAATTATGAGATTTTCCTCTATGCTGACACACACTGTATTGTATTCCATTGTATAACTATAATACAATTTTTTCATCCATTCTCTTGATGGGCATGCTGCAGCGAACATCTCAATGCATATCTCCTTGTGCACACATACAAGACAATACGCCTAGAAGTGGAATTTCTGGACGTGACCACCTACAACTTTACTAGTCACTGCCAAATTGCTCTCCAGCGTACTTGTATCAGTTTACAATCCCACTGGCAGTGAATGAGGCTCCATAACTTAGCATCTTTGCCAGCACCTGGCATTGGCTAACATAAATTTTTGCTGATCTGGTGGGTGTGTATGGTATTACATTACTATTTTAATTGGTATTTCTTTGATTAATAGTGAAAGCAAGCATCTTTCTGTATTTTTATTGACCTTCCAGAGTTCCTGTCTGCAAATCGATAGTTTATATTCTTTGCCCATTTCCCTCCATGTATTGTTTATCTTTTTCTAATTAATCTTAGAGATTTCTCTACATGTTATAGTCACCGTGAGTATCTTCCCCCAGATTATGGTTTGTTTTTCCCTTTGTTATAGTGGCCTTTTGTTATAGAGAAGTTAATTTTACTGTAGCAGCCAAGATTATCCTTTTTTTTTAATGGTATCTATTTGTATGTGTATGTTTCTGAAAGAAATCTTTATCTTAAAGTCATGAAGAATTTTTCTATACTTTCATCTTGTATTTTAAACTTGTGCTTTTTGTTTTTAGTTCCTTAATCTACCTGGAGTTGATCTAGGGTAGAAATCTAATTCTGTATTTTCCATATGGGTAACAGTTGCTCCTTAGACTCATTGATTAAATAGATGTACACTGATTTGTGACATTTCTGCCTTGTATTGTCTCTAAGTATGGGTAAGGTAGTGGCGGGGCTCTCTATTCTGCTCCACTGGTGTATCTTTTTTGCCCAAACAATAGTGTCTTCATTACTAAATATTTTGATAATAAGTCTTGATATCTGGTAGGGCAAGTTTTACCCTGTACTTTTTCAAAATTGCTTCTCCATTATTCTTGGCTCTTTCCTCTTCCAAATAACTTTTGGGATCAGATTGTCTAGTTCCAAATGAAACAAATCACCCTGTTGGACTTTGATTAAAATTCCACAGATGAATTTGACATCCTTATGATTTTGAATGTTCCTATTTACTCATTTCATTTTGTATGACATGTGATTATGATTCCAGACTCTCCATAAGACCCCTCATTTCCTCCTTCGCTCCCCTCTCTAACCTTTCTCACTTTGATTCAAACATTGCTTACTTCTTATTGCAGCTTCATAATTTGCACTTGCAGTTCTTACCTCCTTCGAAGGTCTCCTAGTTCTTCCAACTTTTCCTGGTGTGCAAAAGCTAAAACCCATACACAAAATGACAAGAGGCAAAGGAAAGGGTTCCAGTAGTCCCATATGAGGAAATATAAGAGCATAATTATATACAGGGGGTGCACAATAACCTCTTCTGAGCTTCAGGAGGAACTATGCATAGTGGGAAAGAAGCCATTCTGCTAAGCTGAGTTTGAATCCCCCAAGTCTATCATTTACCAACTTCAATTCTGGGCAAATGACTTAACCTTACTTGGCCTGTTTTCCCTTCTGTCATGTAGGGATGAAAGTATTAATTATCTCAAAGTATTATTATGAGAAATAAATAAGTTAATGAATGCAATGTACTTGGGACAGTGCCTGGTTTATTGTGTGTTATCTATGGTTGTCATTACTAAGAATTTCCATGGCACACTAGGAATGTAGTCAGTTTAAATATTCAACCTAGATAATGTCAGAGAAACTCAATAATCTTCAATTCAGTTCAGTTCAGTCACTCAGTCATGTCCGACTCTTTGCGACCCCATGAATTGCAGCATGCCAGGCCTCCCTGTCCATCACCAACTCCCAGAGTTCATTCAAACTCATGTCCATCTAGTCGGTGATGCCATGCAGCCATCTCATCCTCTGTCGTCCCCTTCTCCTCCTGCCCCCAATCTCTCCCAGCATCAGGGTCTTTTTCAATGAGTCTGCTCTTCGCATGAGTTGGCCAAAGTACTGGAGTTTCAGCTTTAGCATCATTCCTTCCAAAGAACACCCAGGACCGATCTCCTTTAGAATGGACTGGTTGGATCTCCTTGCAGTCCAAGGGACTCTCAAGAGTCTTCTCCAACACCACAGTTCAAAAGCATCAATTCTTTGGCGCTCAGCCTTCTTCACAGTCCAACTCACAACCATACATGACTACTGGAAAAATCATAGCCTTGACTAGACAGACCTTTGTTGGCAAAGTAATGTCTTTGCCTTTGAATATACTAACTAAGTTGGTCATAACTTTCCTTCCAAGGAGTAAGCATCTTTTAATTTCATGGCTACAGTCACCATCTGCAGTGATTTTGGAGCCCAAAAAATAAAGTCTGACACTGTTTCCACTGTTTCCCCATCTATTTCCCATGAAGTGATGGGACCAGATGCCATGATCTTCGTTTTCTGAATGTTGAGCTTTAACATTTAACTCCAACTTTTTCACTCTCCACTTTCACTTTCATCAAGAGGCTTTTTAGTTTCTCTTCACTTTCTGCCATAAGGGTGGTATCATCTGCATATCTGAGGTTATTGATATTTCTTCTGGCAATCTTGATTCCAGCTTGTGCTTCTTCCAACCCAACATTTCTCATGATGTACTCTGCATATAAGTTAAACAAGCAGGGTGACAGTATACAGCCTTGACGTACTCCTTTTCCTATTTGGAACCAATCTGTTGTTCCACGTCCAGTTCTAACTGTTGCTTCTTGACCTGCATATAGGTTTCTCAAGAGGCAGGTCAGGTGGTCTGGTATTCCCATCTCTTAGCACCAGATAAATAACTTACTGGTTAGGCTTGTTTCTTCTCATCAAGTAGATGGTTACCATCCACATCACTGTGGTTTAATCACTAGTGGTCCTCAGTGGTGCTGGTTTAGTGTTAACCATGTTGCAAATTTCAAAGAATCATTGAATTCAGGGTTGGATGGTGCCCAAGAAAATCAAATCCAGTTTCTTATCTCATGCTTGAAACCTCTTAAAGCTATAGAAGAGGAAGACATTTATGAAAAAAGATTAGAAAAGCAGGAATACTAAAAGGGCATCAGATCTACTTAAAAACTAAAACTGAAGAGGACTTTCCTGGTGGTCCAATGGTTAAGAATCCTCCTGCCAATGCAGGGGACATGGATTCTATCCCTGGTCCGGGAAGATCCTACATGCCTTGGAGCAACTGAATCCGTGCGCCACAACTACTGAAGTCCATGCCTACGGCCAGTGTTCTGCACCAAGAGAAGCCTCTGCAATGAGAAGCCTGAATTTCACAACTACAGAAAGCCTGCGTGCAGCAGTGAAGACCCAGTGTAGCCAAAAAAAGGAAAAAATTTTCTGACGTTGGCCACTCAGAGAAGTTGAAAGTAAGGGCATGGTTCTAGAGAGCTGATAGCCTTGGTCCAAAAGAAAGAATCTCATTCAGAAAGATGTCTGTGCCTGGGAAACCAAGGGCGTATTCTCAAGAGCCCACATTATTGCCTAACTGGGTTAGTTGAAGGGCTTGGAACAACCCTCTCCTCTCTTCCTGCCACCAGGCTGCCGAGAGACCTGGTATTTCTACCTTTTGTGTTAAGACTTTGGGTCTCCTATGGAAATAAAATATATATGATTTATGAGGAGTAAACCCATGTCATCCAAGGAACTCTTAGATTGAATTCCTCAGCTTAGGCCTACCTGAGAGCAGGTCATAAGGTATATACATAGCAAAGGCAGTTCTTCTGGGCAGAGGGGAAAGAAAATGCTCAGAACGTGGGACCCTCTTACAAGCAGGGAAGGCCAGAATGGAAACTCAATGAAACCAGAGCAGGACGGTGAGGGGATGGAGTTAGGGTTAGGGGTATGAGTGAAGGTGTAGAAGGGGAGGGTGAAGAGTGATTAGAATCATCCACCTGGAGTTGGCTCTAGCTCTCAGAAATTTCAAGTGATCTGGAAAGCCACAGACCTGTGGGGAGGCTTGCTCCTCTCCAAGGAAGCAGGATTTTATCAAGAACTATGTAGCACCATGTGGGCGCTCCCTTCAGAACACAGGCTCCAGGGTCAGAGATTTTTTACGTGCACTATGCTATGTCCTTGAGGACAGCAGCACCCTGTTCACAGACACTTAAACATCTATTTTGCTGCTCCTTACTCCCCTGGAAGCTCAATAGGATAGTGACATTATCCCCAAATTATGAAAAAGAAAACTGAGGATCAAAGAGGAGGGCAGTTTGCCATAGATCCCACAGCTGGACAGGGAGGACTCAGACCAGCAACCCATCGGGATCCCCATGGCTGTCTGAAAGGAGCTTTGGGCCGAGTGGAGAGCTGCTTGAAGATATGCTGACTCTTATCCCAGGTCATTATCTTAGAGAGTGACTGGGCTGTGCTGGGTGCTGCAGGTGTTTCCTCCCAGAGGGAGGGGTCTGCTAAAGGGGCTGCCACCCTGTAGAGGTGATACAGCCGGGTGTGGGCACAGTGTCACGAAGCTTGGTTGCTGCCCTGGCCCCACAGCAGCTCCTACTCCAATCCTGCGGCCACTGCCACTCCTCTGTTCTCTAAATTCATTCATTCATTCAACACACAGTGAGCACAGATGCAATAAGAATACTGAGGCAAAACAAGCCCCTACCACTGCCTTTCACGGTGTCGGGGAGGGAAGCCGCGCCTAAGCAGACAAGAGCAACAAAATGTTGGCTTAATTTTCAGAGAGGGAGGACACTGTAGTGGTTAGTATCCCAGGCTTTGAAGTCAGAATGAGAAATGAATTAAGGGGAGAGGATAAATTTGAAAGTATAATAACTGAGGATTTTGTATAAATAAAAAGCTTCTGTTGAAAGGATTCAGTGTATCTAAACAAGGTAGATGAAAAAGGAAGTCACACCTAGAAATATTGTAATGAAATTTAAGAATATTAACAACAAGGAAAATTCTCAAAGTATTTATAAACAGAAAATAGATGAAGTAAAAAGGAAAAAGAATCAGAATAACATGAAGCCACAATAACGAAAATGGATATAAGAAAACAATGAAGTAATATTTTAAATGTTGATGGAAAAAGACTTCAAACCTAGAGCTTTATATCCAATGAATATATCATTCAAATGCAAGTTTAAAAGATGCAATTAAAATCATATCAAGTATATAATTATTAAGATAGTTTATATCCAAACCCTTTTTGAAACATTCTTAGAGCTAATTTTTCAATGCAGGAAACTAGAAAAAAGCTCCAAAATAAACCTAGAAGAAGGAGGAGGAGAGGGAAAGAAAACATACATATAATGTCAGAAATATGATAAACAAAGAGTGCAGAAACAACAAGACATAGGACAAGCTGGTTTCTTTAGAAGGTTATAAAATATACAAATAATACGTAACAAAATTAGCGAAGGAAAGAAAGAGAAGATGTAAATATGCAATTAATATCGAAAGAAGCATGGACGTGAAAAATTTTGGATTAACAATGTCATGAAGAATTATAATTTGGAGACAGTAAAACTGATACAATTTTGGAAAAATATGAAATTCTAAAATTGCAACATTAAATAGCAAACTGAATTGTCAAGGGTTAATTAAGAATTACAATATAATCAAAGATGTCCCCTATTCCTGAAAAGCCCTAGGCTCCAATGATTTTATAGATAAGCTCTATCCACTTGTAAGAATGAGATAATACTGATATATACAAATTGTTCCAGAAAATAGAAGTCAGTTTCTCCTTTGCTATAACATAGGTCTAACCTTCATAGCAAAGTGAGATAAAGATGTTAAAAACAAACAAAAAACTATATACAGCTATTTCATGTTGGAATATAGATACAAAATTATAAATAAAATATTAGCTAATTTTATCCAACAATATATTTATAAAGTTATGTCCAAAGTAAGGTTTATTTTTAGAACATGGGAAAGTATGGTGTGAGAAAAAACTATTAATGTAATTTTTACCATTAATGTGCTGAAGAAGAAAATTCCCATGATTATCTCAATAAATGTTTTTAAAAATATTTGAACTTTTAATTTGAAAAGCATTTATATCAAATAAAAACTTCTGAATTTTTTTAAGTCTCTCACTAAGTTAGAATAAATGTATATTTTCTCAACTTGATGAAGACTGTATATTAAGTATCTGGGGCTTCCCCGGTGGGTCAGATGGTAAAGAATCTACCTGCAATGCAGGAGGCCCAGGTTAAAGATGTTACATGAAGAAAATTAGATTCATCCCCACAACCAAGGGTGGTTATTATAACTATTATGGTTCAGCTGAGTACTAGAGACTTAGCCAAAGCATTTATCAGAAGAATAAAATAGAGTTATAGGAAGGAAAGAGAGAGAATGATGACCAATCACATTGAAAATCCACTATATTATCAGAACTAATTAGACAGCTCAGCAAGTTTGCTCGATAAAGCTATCACAAATATCTTTCTTCTACATCACCAAAAATTATATTAAAATAGAAAATATATGAAAAGCATACTGTTTTCTTCAGAATAGCCAAAACAAACAATGGAGTATTTGAGTATCAGTCTTACAAAAAAGCATCACACCTTTAAAGAGAAGAAAAAAATTAAACAAAAAAATTTAAACCTATAGAACAGGAGAAAATATTTGCAAATCATGTATTTGATAAGGGGCTGGACATGACTGATGTGACTTAGCAGCAGCAGCAGCAGCAGAATCCCAAAGTGTAAAGAGTTCATACAACTCAATGGCAAAAACAAACAGAAGAACCACTCTTTTTTTTTTTTTTCTTTTTTTAAAAAAGACGTCTTTCTAGAGAAGACACATAAATGGCCAACAGGTGAAAAGGCATTCAACATCACTAGTCATCAAGGAAAGGTGGTAGTTTAGACACCAAGTCATGTCTGACTTTTGCAACCCCATGGTGGCCTGCCAGGTTCATTTGTCCATGGGATTTCCCCAGGTAAGAATACTGGAGTGGGTTGCCATTTCCTTCTCCAGGGGATCTTCCCAACTCAGGGATTGAACCTGGGTCTCCTGCATTGCAGGCAGTCTCTTTACTGACTGAGCTATGAGGGAAGCCCCAATCATCAAGGAAATTCATATCAAAACAACAGTAAGATATTACCTCACTCTTGTTAGAATGACTATCCTCCAAAAGGCAAAAGATAGCAAGTATTGGCAAAGATGTAAAGAAAAAGATATCATTTTATACTATTGGTAAGCTTGTTAATTGGTGCAGCCACTATAGAAGTTCCTCAAAAAAAATTAAAAATTGAACTACCATATGGTCCCAACAACCCCACTTTTAGGTATATATCCAAAGGAAATGGAAATAGGCTTTCAAAAATAAATCTGCATTCTCATGTTCCTTTCAGTATTTTATTCGAAATAGC
Source organism: Ovis aries (assembly GCF_016772045.2). Classification (NCBI taxonomy): domain Eukaryota; kingdom Metazoa; phylum Chordata; class Mammalia; order Artiodactyla; family Bovidae; genus Ovis; species Ovis aries. Next base: position 37,057,963 of record NC_056056.1, on the reverse strand, counting down.
CCAAATTGAAAACCATCTAAGTGTCTATCAACAGACGAATGGATAGAGAAGATGTGATACAGAGATAATCTCACATCTCCTCTAACCATTTGTATGTGAAATACAGATCTATGAATGCTACTTGGCCATGAGAAAGAGGGACATCCTGTCATTTGTGACAATATGGATAGGACTTGGGGGCCTTATGCTAAGTGACTAACAAGTCAGATGGAGAAAGACAAATACTGTATATCACTTATATGTGGAATCTAAAGAGCTGAACTCATGGAAATAGACTACAGTGGTGGTTCCCAGGGCTGGGGGTGAGGGAAACGGGGAAATATTGCTCGAAGAGTACAAACTCCTGGTAATAATATGAAATGGTTCTGCGAATCTAATATACAGTATGGTGATTATGGTTAAGAATACTGTATTATACACTTGAAAGTTGCCAAGAGGGTAGAACTCGAATGTTCTCACCACAAAAAAGAGATGGTAATTATGTGACATGATGCAGGTGTTAGCACTCCGGTGGTCATTCTCAATATACAAGTATATCAAATCAACACCATTGTATATCTTAAAAACTTAGACAATTATATGTCAATTATATCTCAATAGTTCTGGAGGAAGGGCAGAAAATTGCATGTGCATAGAAATCACATGGGGAATCTTGTTAAAATGCAGAGCTAATTCAGCAGACCTCAGTACGCCTGAGATTCCGCATTTCTAACAAGCTCCCAGCTTCCAGATGGCAATGCTTCTGGTCTGGGGACCACATTTTGAGTAGTAATGCGATAGGTCTGTGTATTCCACTAGGTAGTCACATGAGGCTATTTACATTTTAATTTAAATTAATTAAAATTAACTTTTAGCTCCTCAATCACAGAAACCACATTGCAGCTGCTTAAATAGTCACACATTGCTAGTGGCTACCTATTGGACAGCACAGCAGTATAAAACATTTCCATTATCATGGAAAGATCTACTGAACACCGCTGTTCCAGCATTCAACTATTACGGGGTACGTGAAACTTATAAAAGGATCAAGATCAGAGCAAGAGTTAAGTGATTTACTGTCAGCCTTGTAAGGAGTTTATGCAGACTTTAGGTGATGGTGAGGACTGACTAACGTGGCTGACTGTGGACATCACCATCACCAATGTGGATGCAGGACTCATAAGCATGTATAGCAAATAAGCAAATAATATAAAACGAGCAGAGAAATACCTCCGAGGTGATAAAGTTGAGAATAGTACAAAAAAAATTAGAAGCCAGTAAAAATAAAGCAAATTAAGTAGACACAAGTAGCAGGTAATACAATTAGGGATGGCAGGAGCAGGGAATGAGTAAAGCATATACATAGAAATGGGAAATGACTAGGAAAGTAAAAAAAAAAAAAAAATTAGAGTCCACGAGTTGTGAACAATACTAACAAAAAATGCTTGTTTTAATAACATCATAAACACAGTATTAAAAATGTTTCTGACTCAAGCCTACAAATGAATGAATGAATGACTCAATCAATCAATGAAAGAACCAATCAACCAAATGGGATGTGGTGCCCGTTTGGCGGGTAAGAAGAGGTGTTGAATAGGAACACATATTGGGGATGATGAGAAAATTAAATCAAATAAAACAAGAGGTCTTTGCCTAGCTTGACAAGTTGAGAATGACGATCTTTATGTCTACGTTGTTTTTGTTGCTCAGTTACTAAGTAGTGTCAGACTCCTTTGCAACTCCATGGACCGTAGCCTTCCAGGCTCCTCTGTTGGTGGGATTTCCCAGGCAAAAATGCTGGAGGGGTTGCCAGTTTCCTTCTCTAGAGGATACTCCCGACTCAGGGATCGTACTGTGTCTCCTGCATTGGCAGGCGGATTCTTGACCACCAAGCCATTTGGGAATCCCAGGAGTTTAAAAAGAGGGAGAGCAGACGGAGAGAGATGGAAGATCTCTGGTTTGAATCATTGGCACAAGGTGGTATCTTTAGGGCCATAAGACCAGATTCTGAGTTTGGGATTTTCTGGGTTTTGTTTAACCACTGCATTACTTTGGGCAAATCATTAAGCTGGCTGAGAATCTCTTTTATCTTAAAAAAATGGGAATTAAACCATATCTGTCCTATTGTCTTCTCAGGACTGTTGGGCTGATGAACAAAATCACGAATGAGACAGGAGGTTGTGCTCCTGGGAAGGACTGTAAAGTGCTGTTACATGACAAGTGCCGGGTTGGGGGTGAGCAGCCATGGGGCCCTTGGTCTGCTGTACTCAGCCTTACCGGCGGCATTTCAGTTCTGAGATGTCTGGCTGGGAGGGAACTCTGCCCAGCACCCGTGGGGCTGAGGGAGTTGGGCCACATCATTGAACCCAGCTGCTACCTGGGAGGTTCGGGGCTCTCCTCTGAGGACACAGGACCCCAGGGACAGGCAGCCCATGTGAAGCATGCCAACTGGAGAGCAGTGTCCTGAGGTCAGAGTGACGTAAACCAGAGAATGGGGGCAGTGGCATCCCCTCCTCTGCCTACCACCTCGTGCCAGCCCCGCGTCCCTCACCCACCTCCCACCACAGGTGTCAACCTGGCCTCCTTGTCAACAGCTCACGTGCTAGTCAGAGACTAGAGGGAGCAACCTTCCTTCAAACCCACCTCCACTAACCTGTCGGCACATTTAACAGTTTTCTTAACGCTTTAGCTGATTGTCCTAAGACTCCTACGAGGCAGTTGTCATCTTCTTTTCATGGGTGCATAGGCAGGCATCCAGAAGAAAAGTGACCCTAGCTAGACTCAGATCCAAACCTTGAATTATTCTCATTAGAATCCTGCTCGTGTTCCAGTGTCTTTTGCTGCTGCAGGCCTCTTTCCTTCTGGGTGCAGGGGACCAGAGTGGGGAGGGATTTTCTTTCAGTGCCCCTGGCTCCCAGATGCCATCTGAAATTACAGCAGTCCACACTGGCGCTTTTCTGCTCTTTCTTTGGGTGCCCTCTCAGTGAAAAATTCTTGCTACACTCATTCCCAGGTGCCCGTGGGCTTTCAAGGATGTAAGCATCTAGAATGGCAGGCTTCTGCCCTCTGCTGGCGACTCATGACATTGCCTTGAGCTAACCACCATTCCATTCCACCAAATCCATTTCTTTGAGATCATTTTCTTTCTTAAATAAATACTCGGGGATTTTTCCAGCTCTTACTGTGTCTGAATGGAATAGAGATCATGATATTATACTATGAACATCAGATTAAAAGTTAGGAAACCTGGGTTTGAACTGCTTGTCTTTTGTGGGATATTGGGCAAATCTTTCAGTTTTTTAAAGCCTCAGTTTCCTTATTTGTAAACTCTGGTGCTGCAGAAGACTCTCAAGAGTCCCTTGGTCAGCAAGGAGATCAAATGAGTCAATCCTACAGGAAACCAGTCCTGAATATTCACTGGAAGAACTGATGCTGAAGCTGAAACTCCAATACTTTGGCCACCTGCTGCAAACAGCTGACTCATTGGAAAAGACCCTGATGCTGGGAAAGACTGAGAGCAGGAGGAAAAGGGGACGACAGAGGATGAGATGGTTGGATGGCATCATCAACTCGATGGATGTGAGTTTGAGTAAACTCTGGGAGATAGTAAAGGACAGGGAAGCCTGGCGTGCTGCAGTCCATGGGGTGGCAAAGAGTTGGACAAGAACAACGAAAAACGGGTATAACATTTGCCCCCCGAAGAGACTGTGAGGGCTGAGATATAGGAAATACTTGACGTCACAGAATGAGATTCAAGGCAAATCCCAGCTCATGTTTATTCGTGCTCATTGCCGTGCAAGCTGTCCCTGCTCCTCTGCTTGCACAGAGCTGGAAGGAAGCTAAACACAGGTCATGAAGTGCTTTTTAGAGGCTCCCTGAAAGGCTCATTAAAAGTAGCCAACACCCTATTCATTGTTCAAATAGTCCTGCCCCCAAACCTCACCGCATATCCTCAGAAAAATTTTCCAATGCGGAAATTCAGCATCTTAAGAAGCAGCCCATTTCCTCTTTGGCCAACTCTGCCTGGAAGCAAGCTCTGTTTCGCTTGTGGGAGAGGACCTCACGAGACCATTGTTAGGATCAAACAGATGCCATGACAGGCTTCAGGGGGCCAAGGTAGGCCTAAGTCTCCTTCATAGAGGGGCTGAGTTATTCCCAAGGAGGAGCTGAGATCATCCTCCACTGGCACCAGAACTCGACCAATCAGTATACTCCCTGTAGCCTGGTTCAAGCTTATCAGGACAAGGACGAAAACCCCCTGAGAAAGCCCGCATGCGCGAAAATCTAGCCAATTAGTAGATGCTAAGGAACCCTTGCAACCAATCCGCCCCTGCCAATTGCCTGTCTTTGTCTTAACCCTATAAATACTGCTGTAATTCAGGGCTCGGGGCCCTTGTTCCACTCCACTGCGTTGGATGAAACTTGGGCCCTGGCTCGAGCTAGCAATAAATTCCCTTCTTGCATTTGCATTGCTGTGGATGTCTTGTTCTCTCAGTTCTGGGGATTGGGACCTTGGGCATAACATTTGGGGGCTCGTCCGGGATCCCCTGACTGAGAAGAACAACACTTTCCAGACATAAGGGAAGCCTTACTAGTAGGAAGTATATCTGGACGCTGGCATCAGGTCAGGGGGCGAAAGAGTCGCCCAGCCAGCATAAGTCTGGGGCCCAGCACTCGAGCTGGAAGGCAGCTGGTTCTGTGAGCCGCTCTGTAAAGGAACGGGGGAAAACGTTTCTCCTGATCCTGAGTCTGGCGGGCAGTGAACACCCTTCGGTAAGGTAACTTTGGGGAACAGGACAACAGCAACACGGGATAAACCTAGTTCAGTGTTTTCGGGCGATATTTGTTTGTCTATCTGTCGCTTGTCTTTGTGTGCTGGTGCTGTGCTTTTTGTGTGTTTATTGTGGGTGTTGCTGCCATGGGTCAAAGGTATTCTACACTGCTATCTGTAATGACTGACCATTTTTCCGATTTTAAGTCCAAGGCTCAGAATCTATCCCTGCTAGTAAAGAAGAGCAAGCTAAAAACCCTATGCTCATCTGAGTGGTCGACATTTCAGGTTGGCTGGCCGCTGGAGGGAACTTTCGGCCTGCCGGTCATCCAGGCTGTTAAAGAAAAGATAATGGCTCCTGACCCTTTGGGCCATCCGGACCAAGCTCCTTACATCCTGGTCTGGGAAAATCAGGTAGAAGACCCTCCCGTCTGGCTGAAACCCTTTATTCACAACCCCCCCAGTGCTTCTGTTCCACAGGTCCTGGTCATGGAGAGCTCTAAGGAAGAAAACCGGGAGGCACGGGAGAGCCGGAAGAAACCAATACCCCAGGAATCTTCTCTATACCCTAGTCTGATTGATTTAGACACTGAAATCTCGCCTCCCCCGTATATCCCGCCACCCTTGCTCCCACAGGTACCTCAGGTGTCCTCCGGAGAACAAAGAGGGAACTCAGAACCCTTGGCTCCTCAGCAGGAAGCGGGGCCAGCCCAGGGAACTCGCGGAAGGACCCGAGGGGGCAGGGACTCGTCTGACTATGGGAGCCGAGAGGCCCCTTCGCCTGCCGTTTGAGCACTTCCTGTCCGGGTCGGGCTGGCAAATCCTGATGGAGAACAGAATTACCAATATTGGCCGTTCTCTACCAGCGACTTATATAACTGGAAAGCTCAAAACCCCTCTTTTTCTGAAAAGCCCCAAGGCCTTATTGATCTTTTAGACACTATCCTGTTTACTCACAATCCTACTTGGGATGATTGTCAGCAGCTGTTACAGGTGCTTTTCACCACAGAGAAATGGGAGCGAATTCTGTCGGAAGCACGGAAATATGTTCCCGGAGCGGATGGGAGACCGACCATGCAGCCCCACCTAGTGGAGGAAGGGTTCCCTTCTATGCGGCCGAACTGGGACTTTGACCGTGCGGAAGGTAGGGAGCATCTTCGGGTCTTTCGCCAGACTCTAATGGCCGGTCTCCGGGCAGCCGCCAGGAAACTGACAAATTTATCTAAGGTGAATCTGATAAGACAGGAGCCCAGCAGCCTTCTTAGAGAGGTTAATGGAAGCCTTTAGGCAGTATATGCCCATGGACCCCCAGGCTGATGAGTCACACGCAGCAGTTCTGTTAGCTTTCGTGAACCAGGCAGCTCCAGATATCAGGAGAAAGTTACAGAAGATAGAAGGGCTGGGGGAACTGTCAATACAGGATCTGGTGAGGGCAGCTGAGACAGTGTTTAATAACAGAGAGACCCCTGAGGAGAGGGAGGAACGGATTAGACGGGAAGAAAGAGAATATGAGGAATGGATTAGACGGGAGGAAAGGGAATATAGGGCTGAAGAAAACTGGAGAAATCAGAAAGAGCTGGCTCAGATCCTTTTTGTGGGGATGAGAAAGGGGCCCAAAGCCCCAAGAACTAAAGACACCCGGTTGGGAGGAAAGAAAAAACCAGCTAGACCTGCCCTAAAGAGAGACCAATGCGCTTACTGCAAAGAGCTGGGACACTGGAAAAATGAGTGCCCCAAGAGAGATCTGAAGAAAAAGACTGTAAGAAAGGAAGAATCTTCCTCCGGGACCCACGTCTTATATGCAGGGGAAGATAGTGATTAGGGGGGTCAGGGCCTGGCACCTCTCCCTGAGTCCTGGGTAACTATTAATGTGGAGGGGAAACCGGTCAGCTTCATGGTGGATACGGGAGCCCAATACTCAGTTCTCAACCAAAAATTTGGGCCGATGTCCAAAAAGACTAGCTTGGTCCAGGGAGCCACCGGGACAAAGAGATATTACTGGGCTACTAAATGAAAAGTGGACTTGGGAGCCCAACGGGTGTCCCACTCATTTCTGGTGATCCCAGAATGTCTGGCCCCTGTATTAGGAAGAGACCTATTGGCCAAAGTCAATGCGCAAATTCACTTTGACTCTGGGGGGATATCAGTCACAGACGGGCTTGGACAACCAATTCATGTTTTATCCCTGGCACTGAGAGATGAATACAGACTATATTCACCAAAACCCCCTGCAGTGGTGGATCCTGCTATGCAACAGTAGATTCAGAAATACTCTCTGGCCTGGGCAGAGATAGCGGGAATGGGACTGGCTAAACAAAAACCTCCCATTGTTGTTGAATTAAAAGCAAATGCTATTCCTGTGAGGGTGAAACAGTATCCCATGAGCCAGGAGGCCCGGCAAGGAATTATGCCACACATCCAGCGCCTCCTAAAGGCAGGAATTCTCAAAAAGTGCCAGTCCCCATGGCATACTCCCCTGTTGCCTGTGAAAAAGCCCGGGGGAGCAGACTTTAGACCAGTCCAAGATCTTTGTGAAGTCAACAAATGGGTGAGTGGCATTTATCCCACTGTCCCTAACCCATACACCCTCCTGAGCAGCTTGCCAGCAGACTATGTCTGGTATACAATTTTAGACTTGAAAGATGCCTTTTTCAGCTTGCCTTTGGCACCCCAGAGCCAGGAAATCTTAGCATTTGAATGGGCTGACAAGGACAGCCAAACTGTGGGGCAGCTGACCTGGACTCGCCTCCCACAGGGGTTCAAAAACTCGCCGACGTTGTTCAATGAGGCTCTAGGCGAAGATCTCTGTGAGTATCGAACCAGCCACCCCGAAGTCATTCTGTTGCAGTATGTAGATGACCTAATGCTGGCCGCTACGACTAAGGAGGTATGCCTAAAGGCCACAGGCGATCTCCTCCAGACTTTGGGGACATTGGGGTACCGGGCAAGTGCGAAAAAGGCCCAAATTGCTAGACAGGAAGTCATTTATTTGGGATATAAAATAAAACAGGGACAAAGATGGTTGACTCAGGCTATGAAAGAGATTATTCTACGGATCCCCGAGCCAACAACTCCCCGGCAGGTGAGGGAGTTTTTAGGGATGGTTGGGTACTGCAGGCTATGGATTATGGGGTTTGCTGAAAAGGCCCGACCTCTATATGAAGGAAGCAGAGAAAATAGAGACTGGACTTGGACTGAGCCAATGAGGCAGGCATTTCAGGAACTTCGACAGGCGTTACTGGAAGCCCCAGCCCTTGCTCTTCCGGACCCAGCTAAGCCATTTCAACTGTTTGTGGATGAAAAGCAGGGAGTAGGGAAGGGAGTCCTGATGCAGCAATGGGGACCTTGGAGACGGCCTGTGGCATATCTCTCTAAATGACTGGATCCAGTAGCTGCGGGATGGCCACCCTGTCTCCATATCATCGCGGCCATTGCTCTTCTTGTCCATGATGCTGACAAGCTGACTTATGGACAGCGTCTCCTGGTCTACACTCCTCACGCCATAGAGGGGATCCTCAAACAGCCACCGGGTAAGTGGATTTCTATTGCTCGCTTAACCCATTACCAGGCCCTGCTGCTGGATACTCCCCAGATACACTTTAAAACACCTTGTTTTCTGAACCCTGCCACTTTGCTACCCATCCCAGAGGAGGATGGGCCCCTCCATGACTGTGTTGAAGTGTTAGCTGAGGTAACTGCCATACGAAAAGACCTCAGCGACTTGCCATTAGAAAACAGTGAGCTGAAAAAAAAAAAAAAAAAAAAGGAAACAGTGAGCTGGTATGGTTCACGGACAGGAGCAGTTATATAAAGGATGGACAGAGAAAAGCGGGGGCAGCCATAGTAGATGACACTGGAAGGACCATCTGGGCTGAGGCCTTGCCCCCTGGAACATCAGCCCAAAAAGCAGAACTGATAGCTATGATACAAGCACTAGAGAGGGCAAAAGGAAAAAGAATCACTATTTACACTGACAGCCGATATGCATTCGGCACTGTGCACATTCAAGGCCCCATATATAAAGAGCGGGGCTCTTGACGGTGGAGGGAAAAGAGATTAAAAACGTGCCTGAGATTCGCAGACTCTTGGCAGCGGTCCACTTGCCCCGGGCAGTGTCCATAGTGCATGTCCCGGGACACCAGAAAGGAGAGGGTGCCAGGGCCCGAGGCAACTGTGCTGCCGATGCAGCAGCCTGTGAGGCAGCTGCTGGAGACCACGAAGCCCATATACTGACTGTGGGATTGCCACCGCCGGGGATGGGAACACTCCTCCCAAGCCCCATATACTCCCCCTCTGATTTATGCTGGGTGCAAGATAATACCACCCGTCCTGCTGGCAAAAACGAATGGTATCAGGACCAAGATGACAACTTGTTGCTTCCTGCCAACCTGGGCAGGCATCTCTGTACCCATTTACATCAAACTACCCATTTGGGAGAGAAAAAGACTTCGACACTCCTATAAACAGCGCAGCTGCAGTTTCCCCAACAGAAGAAAACCATCCAGGATATAGTCCGCACCTGCAAGGCCTGCCAGATGATGAGACCAGGAAAAGGACAGCACGCAGGTGTAAGATATCGGGGGGAAAGGCCAGGACATCATTGGGAGATAGATTTCACTGAGGTAAGGCCAGGCAAGTATGGGACCGTTACCTGTTAGTTTTGGTTGATATGTTTTCTGGGTGGGTAGAAGCTTACCCTACTAAGAAGGAGACAGCGATAGTAGTAGCTAAGAAGCTCCTAGAAGAGATTATACCTAGGTTTGGGCTGCCGGCATCTATCGGCTCTGATAACGGACCTGCATTTGTGAGTAAAATTGTTCAGGGACTGGCCTCAGCCCTGGGGACCAAATGGAAGTTACATTGCGAATACAGTCCCCAGAGCTCAGGACAGGTAGAAAGAATGAATCGGACCCTAAAAGAAACTTTAACAAAACTGGCAATAGAGACTGGTGGGGACTGGGTGACCCTCCTTCCCTTCGCACTTTTTCGGGCACAAAACACCCCCTATAAACTGGGTTTGACTCCCTTTGAAATTGTATGTGGAAGTCTGCCCCCCGTTTGTCCAGCATTTGAGGGAAAAACCAAACCACCTCTCCCGCTACGCACTTTCCAACAGGAGATGCTAGCCTTGAGTAAGGTGCATAAACATATCTGGTCATTGGTACGGGAAATTCATGAGGGCCAAAATGAAGGAAAAATCCCGTCTCATAATATAGGCCCAGGAGATTGGGTTTGGGTTAAAAGACACCAGTCAAGGACCTTAGAACCAAGATGGAAGGACCCTTATGTTGTTCTTCTTACCACCCCTACTGCCCTCAAAGTAGACAGAATTGGACGCTGGGTACATTGCAACCACGTGTGACAGGCCACTCCAGAAGAACAAGAGAGGGCTCAAAGAGAATGGAAGTCAACACTGCATCCTTCCAGTCCCTTAAAATTGAAGCTCGTCCGATAGCAGATCTTGGACGGATCACTCTGACTCTCCTGATGATGACTGGCCTCCTCGACCCCGGAACTGCCAGCACTGACCCACATCAACCTGTCAAGATCATCTGGAGACTTCAAAATGGGCTGACGTGAGAGGTACTCAATACGACCACCGAGATACATCCTCCGAACACCTGGTGGCCTGACTTATATTTTGACCTCAAGGACTTAGTGGACACCCCTTGGTCAGTGCCTTTGATCCAATTTAGAGGTGGGGGCATGTCCTGGTCGTAAAAGTGACGAGGAAGCTTGTGGGGGTATACAACATTATTTCTGTAGGTCATGGAGCTGTGTGACTTCAAATGATGGGGTAAGGAGATGGAAAACTAGCAACTGAGATTTAGTCAACTTCTCCTTCACTCAGCCTATGTCAAGAGATGAATTCTATGAATTCTATGATCAGGAAGATGAGATACCTAAAGATGAGATTGCTCAGGTAAAATTAACGTTTAACCAGATGTTGGCTATGCAGGAAAAGTCTTGGGTGTCTGGATTATCTTGGGGCTTCCAGCTACAGGCCGATGGGTTCAGTGTAAACCCTGGGGGAATCTTGATTGTGAGTCAGATCATAGAACCTATCCAAACCCAAAGTGTAGGCCCCAATCAGATTGAAAATCCAGGCCCACAAAGGGTGTTTAAGGCAGATCCAACTCAGAGGGCTACAATTCTGAGCCCTACGCCCTCCGTTTCTTGACCAGGAGGCCAGCCTAATATAGCAGAGGCCCTCGACGCCTTGTCCTCCACCTCCAACCTAGAAACGTCGGACCCGTTATGGGATCTAGCTAAAGCAGCCTTTAAAGCGAAACCATTCTAATCCCAGAGCAACTCAATCTTGTTGGCTCTGCTACACTCTTTACCCTCCCTTTTATGAAGCAGTAGGCTTAGATGTTTCTTACAACCTGTCCACCAGCTCAGGTCCACCTCAGTGTCATTGGAGAAAACATAGGGTTGGTCTCACTATGAAAGAAGTTTGGGGAAGAGGACTTTGCTTAGGTAAAGTTCCACTTAAAAAGACTCCCTTGTGTGCCTGAACAGTCAGTCTCACAGAACTGGACCAAATAAAGTGGATTGTGCCTGAGGCAGCGGGATGGTGGGTCTGCTCACATACCAGGCTGACTCCGTGTCTATATGCATCGGTCTTTAATCCGAATAGAGAGTTTTGTGTATTAGTGACCGTAATGCCCAAAATCATATATCACTCAGAAGAAGCTATGTATGACTATTGGGCCAAGGAGACTATAGATCAGCTGGGGAAAAACAGAGTTAAGAGAGAGCCTATCACAACCATCACGCTAGCAAACATGTTCGGTCTCGGGATTGCCGGGGCAGGGACAAGAATAACATCCCTGACTATGCAAAATCAGGGATTCACTTCCCTACGAGCGGCAATAGATAAAGACATTACCTGTATAGAACAGTGAATCAGCCACCTTGAAGAATCCCTAACTTCACTGTCAGAAATGGTTTTGCAAAACTGAAGGGGCCTAGACTTGATCTCCCTACACCAAGGCGGATTATGTGCAACTTTGGGAGAAGAATGTTGCTTTTATGCAGACCACACTGGGGTGGAGAGAAAGTCTATGGCAAAAGTGAGAAAAAGATTAGCACAGCAGAAGAGAGAGCAAGAAGCCCAGCAAGGGTGGTTCAAGTCCTGGTTTCATCAATCTCCTTGGCTAACAACACTAATTTCTACCCTACTCGGACCGCTCATTATACTCCTACTCATTCTAACTTTTGGCCCATGTATTTTAAATAAATTAATAACCTTTGTAAAAGAACAAATCAGTACCGTTCAGGTAATGGCACTGAGGCAACAATATCAGGCAGTGTCTCAGAATGGAGAAGAAGATTCCTCTCAAGGATAAAAAGACAGGGGGGAATGTTAGGATCAAACAGACGCCATGACAGGCTTCAGGGGGCCGAGGTAGGCCTAAGTCTCCTTCACAGAGGGGCTGAGTTATTCCCAAGGAGGAGCTGAGATCATCCTCCACTGGTGCCAGGACTCGACCAATCAGTATACTCCCTGTAGCCTGGTTCAAGCTTATCAGGACAAGGACAAAAACCCCCCGAGAGAGCCCGAGCGCGCGAAAATCTAGCCAATTAGTAAATGTTAAGGAACCCTTGCAACCAATCCACCCCTGCCAATTGCCTGTCTTTGTCTTAACCCTATAAATACTGCTGTAATTCAGGGCTCGGGGCCCTTGTTCCACTCGACTGCATTGGATGAAACTTGGGCCCTGGCTCGAGCTAGCAATAAATTCCCTTTTTGTGTTTGCATTGCTGTGGATGTCTTGTTCTCTCAGTTCTGGGGATTGGGACCTTGGGCATAACACCATACTGACCATACTTGCAAAGACCCAGAAGTGAAGTCAAGGGAAATGCTTGCGGCATATGCTACTTTCTGCCAAAACCCATTTGCTTTACTCTTCAGTAGATTAATTTAAACTAGGGGTTACCTGGTTTTGCATTTATTAAAATATCCCATTCTTGAATTCCTCCATATTGGAGTGACTTTTGGAGGAATAGACTCCCTATTTTACACCACCAGAGTTTTTGAGTGGGTCTTTTGGCCATTCACAGCACCATACAGAAGCCAGCCCAGTTCATTGACACCTGCAGCATAGGAGTCAGAACCACCATTGGTGCAAGGTTATTTGGGGACAGGTAAGCCTGGATGGGGTGAGGAACATAAAGCAGCGAGGGGATCAGGGGAGGCCATCTGGGAAGAAGGGCACTCAAATCTGGAGGTTGGGCACTATTCAGAAAAAGAGGTAGAGAAAGCAACTTGAATTTCTTGGTAGTTTCTGCTGATACGCATCTCACACTCTTTGCCACTTGTGGGCAGGTTTTGCATTCCTGCATTAAGAAATCATCCAGTTTGGACGACTACACACCTCAGCCTCCCAGAGCCCTGAGCACTCACCCCAGAACTCAGATATGATTGCCAAGCGTCTGCCCTGTAGCTCATTGTGTTCCTACTTAATCCATCTTCTATTCCTTCTGGGGGGAAGGGAGAGGCAGAGTAACAACGATGGGAGAGAAACATACAGGCTCGCCTGTTTCTTCATCTTTTATTTGTGTATTACAGACAACAATTCCCTGTTTCTCTGTTTGTGGGGCCTCCAGGTAAAACTAATTCTGTATGCTTTATCTCCCTTGCTAGACTGTGGGTGCCTTGAAAGTAGGAACTAGGACTGATTTACTCATATATCTGAAGCCTCACACAGTGCCTGGAACTCGGCTGCTGTACAGAAATGTGTGCTGAATTTAAATGAACAGCAAGTCACCTGAAGAGTTTAAAGGTGGAAGCTTGACATCATTTAGGCTAGTAGCTCTTAAACCTGGATGTGTATTACAATCACTCTTTGAGCTTTAAATATAATTAGGACCCTACTTCCTCCTTAGACCAATTAAACTAGAATCTCTGAGAGCAAGATTTTCACAGTTAAATGACCAGAAAAGAGCTCATCACCTGATGGCATGCTGTAGTGATTCTATGAAACCAAGATCACTTTCTAATGCACAATGAATATCCATTGTATTATGTTTGTTTTACCATATAATGCATTTCCTTAAATTTGAGCCTATGTGCTCTAAATATATAGAACATGAATTTTTATATAAGCAACTAGCAAATACAAAAGGAGAAAGGTAATTTTCACTGGGTATTCAGAGACTTGCCCATTTGCAGAATAGCAAAAGGTTCAGCTTAATATCATTATTGTTGAGCCAAATTTCATTTTTCAAAAGGTGAATAACCCAAAGGATAGAAAGGAGTGAGAGAAAGAAGACCCCAATCTCCCATAAGAGTCTTTGTGTGACCTATGGGAACAGATTCTGGTCCAAAGACACCTTTTTTGGAAATGTGTATATCTGAACACCCTATTTATACAGAGCAGAACTGATAAGAATCTAGCGTGGGTTCTAACTACATTAAAGTGTCTGCTGAGAAGAGCTTGCTTGGTCAGCACTTGCCCATACAACTCCAGCTGCATGAAGATGGCAAGGAGGTTTTTATAGGTCACATAACTTCAGAACTGAAGCAGGGTAAGAGACAGGCAGTACATCAACGTGTTTCTCTGAGCGTGGTCCTGGAACTAGCAGTATGGACTTCCCTCATCCAGGTGCTTGTTAGACCTACTGAATCTGAATCTACATCGTAACAAGATTCCTGGATGGTGTACAAATATATGGAAAGTTAAAAACACTGTCTCTACGGGTGCTCCCCTCAGCCCTCATCTGATGTTTGCTGTTTCAGTTGCTCAGTAATGTCCAAGTCTTTTGCAACCCCATGGACTGTAGCCCGCCAGGCTCCTCTCCATGGGGTTCTCCAGGCAAGAATACTGGAGTGGGTTGCCATGCCCTCCTCCAGGGGATCTTCCAGACCCAGGGACTGAACCCATGCCATGCCTCCTGCAGCTCCTGCATTATAGGAGGACTCTTTACTGCTGAGTCACTGGGGAGCCCCCCTCTATCTGGGGACCAAGTCTATCTGGGAAGCAGGAAAGGGATGTAGAGTTTTGAGCTTTCTTTTCAGCATTCTGGTCAAGTTGTTTCTCTGAGAGAAAAGCCAGATCATTGTAATCAAGCAGCCAGCGTGCACTGCGGGGGTGAAACATGATGCAGGGTGGGAGGTGGTCAGAGAGTGGGGGGATTTGCCCTCAACTTAAGTCTCCCAGAAATCCCCGTGATCCATACCTGGATGGCTTCCCCATCAGGGTTCCCAGGAGAGATGACAGAGGCAAACCTGATGAATGTTACAGCTGTCTTCAGTGAGCTGCCCTGTGGGCCAAGCCTGATACCAGGTCCTGTGCACGCATTATCCCTGTTGCTCTGAACAGGAACTCTACAAGCAGGCAGTCCCCTGTCATACTGACAAGGAAAGCTGAAGCTCAGAGGGCAGGAGTACCGTCCTTATGTTCAAAGAATTAACACACAGCAGAGCTTGATGAGACCCTGACGTCTCTGGTCTTCTCCCTACTGTGCCTGCCTCTCTATCCAGTTCTAGTCCCAGCCCTTTAATAATTAGCCCTGTAACCTTAAGCAAGGCCTTCCATTTCTCTTGGCCTTGGTGTGCTCATTTGTAAAAATGGGGATTAATAGACTTCCCTTGTGTTGTAAAGTGCCTGGCAAACAGCAAATCCCCAGTGGATACTAGTTTTCTTCCTTTCAAAATGAAGGGATGGCTTTAGCACTGAGTCATAAGTCATGGAGGTTTAAGACTGACCACCCACAGGCAGGGCCACTCTCTCAGATGGAAAGGCTCCTCTGGCTGGGTTCCTGCATGAGCCAGCATCTTTGCTCCCCTTCACCACCACACCCAGCTTGATGCTCTGCTTGCTCTTGTCTTCCGCGGTAGCCCTGGGACCTCCAACCAGACAGGCTCACCTTGACCCAGAGGCAGTTCCCTTTACCCTGCTCTCAGTTCTGGCCAAGAGCAAACCTCGGATACAATTGGCCTTGGCATCATTGAATCCTGAGCCCCTGCTGGCACTCCCAGCCTGGAGGGCTGCAATGAGGAGGCTGCTGAGGAGCAGAGCTAGAACGGCTCCTGCGCTCGGCATCTACTCTCCACCCTGCATCCCGTCTCCACCGTCAGAACACATATCAGTCCAGCAATTCAGTACCGAGGGACCCCGAGCCAGAGTCCCCCGGCATCCTGAACAGGGTGCTCTCTGTTGCCTGGGATCGTGCCTTAATTACTCAAGAATCGGAGGTGGGCATCACTGAGCCACTCTTCATTCCTCACCAAGAAGTCTCAGGCAGACCATGTAATTAGGAAGCATTCCTGTCTTGGGGGTTGAAAGTAGGAAGAAACTCCTTCTTGGGATCGTTTTTCTAAATATTTGGGTTATCGTTTCTTTGGGGGATAAATGTTGGTGCTCTTTAACCAATAGTTCCAGGTTCCTGAAGACATATTCTGGGATAGGAACTAAGATGTATATAGATGTTCAAGACATTTCATTATCACTAAAGATAGTGGAAAACTGAAAATAGCATAGATGTTCAACAATAGGGAAAAGGTTAAATAAATTATGCTACAGCTTTATGATGGACACAGAGACCCATTAAAAGTGGTGTTTTCTAAGAATTTTATAGAAGAAACATGTTAAGAGGAAAACAAGTGGGATTCAGAACTGTATAAACAAGTTAATTATAGTTATGGAATTAAAAATATAGATGTGTGTGTATAGTACGTAACAGAAAAACATATAAAAGACAAAATCCTAAATGTTAACAGTACCTTCTGTGGGTTATTTATGGCTTTTTTGGGCTTCCCTGGTGGCTCAAAAAGACTCTGCCTGCAATGCAGGAAACCCTGGTTTGATCCCTGGGTTGGGAAGATCCTCTAGAGAAGGAAATGGCAAACCGCTCCAGTATTCTTGCCAAAAATCCTGTGGACAGAGGAGCCTGGTGGGCTACAGCCCATGGAGTCGCAAAGAGTCGGACAGGGCTGAGCGACTAACACGTTCACTTTCTTATTTGTTTGTTTATCTCCTTCTCCAGTTGACTCCCTGCCTGAGAACTGAGTGGAGAAACACTTAGCTCCTGCCCGCCGGATGGCTTTTCCCTGTTGCACGTTGCCTTCTGTGTCCTTTACCCAAATGCTCATGGGTCAGGGCAGTTTGGTTATGGTATATCCCCTGCTCTGAGGTGTCTGACTCCTGTTGCCCCAGGGGCTCCAAGAAGAGGAGGCTGAGCGAGCTGCTGCTGGCTGCACAAGCGGGGCCTAGTGTCCAGGATTCTCTGTGATCTACGTAGAGCCGCAGTTTTCCCTTCATCCATTCCAAGAGCAGCTGCTGAGAATCTTGATGTACAAATCCATCTTGGTGTGGGTTTAAGTGCAGAAAGGCCTAGGTTTCTGCAGACCAAGAGTCTGAATTCTATACCTGCTGTGCTTAGAGCCATGGCAGCGAGGTGGGTGCCCTGTGCCCGAACTATGAGCGGCTTT
Source organism: Ovis aries (assembly GCF_016772045.2). NCBI lineage: Eukaryota > Metazoa > Chordata > Mammalia > Artiodactyla > Bovidae > Ovis > Ovis aries. The sequence continues at coordinate 37,040,774 of NC_056056.1, read as the reverse complement.
TCTCAGAGTCCCAGCAAGTGAACGGCTCCATTCTACCCCCTCACCCCACCATTTACAAACATTTATTGAATGTAAGGGCTGGAAGTGACCTTAGAAAAACAGTAACTCTCCATCTCACAGACATGGAAACAGACCTAGAGAGGTGCGGTGACCTGCCTAAAGCCAGGTGGGTGGGAATTTGTCATTTTAGCCAGCTGCCAACTGAATACTTCCCTAAGTGGGGAATTCCTGCTATAGCTTGGAAGCAGGGACTCCCTGCATCTTGGAAAATGGAAACTTCAGGAGGCCAGATAATCCCTATCTCAGCCCTGGCAGGTGGGGGATGGGCTGATCATCACCCATGGAGATTACTCCAGTGTTGCTGCCTTGTGGCTGAGAGGAGTGAGATGAGGCTGGACCAGGCGGCAGCAGCACAGCCCCCGGGCCACGGGGCCCACCGAGTTAGTGGTGAGGGTCCATCAGGGATAGTGTCCTGAGCAGGCTGTTCCTGGGGCAGGTGTCACTTGCACCTCGCTCACCTGGGCCAGATTCTCTAGCTCCCCATTGGTTCTCTGAGCTGCCTTCTTCCTGCTGTAGAAGTCTCTTAACTCTGCTGTAACAAATCACCTTAGTGACTTAAAACAACATGAACTTGCTAAAATTCTGGAGGTCAGAAGTCTGAAACAGGTCTATGTGTATGTATGTGTGTTCAGTTATGTCCGACTCTTTGCAACCGCATGGACTGTAGCCCACCGGGTTTCTCTATCCATGGGATTTCCCAGGCAAGAATACTGGAGTGGGTTGCCATTTCCTACTCCAGGGGAATCTTCCTGACGCAGGGGTTGAACCTGTGACTCCTGAGTCTCCTGCATTGCAGGCCGATTCTTTACCTCTTGAGCCAACAGATCCATTGGGAATAAAATCAAGGTGTTGGCAAGCCTGGTTCCTTCTGCATTAGGCTTTTTTTTCTTTTTACTTTTTGGCCACCTTGCATGGCATGTGGGATCTGTTTCTCTACCAGGCCTTGAACCCTCTCCCCTTCTTTGGAAGCGTAGAGTCTTAACTGCTGGACCAAAAGCAGGGAACTCCCGGGCTGGTTCCTTCTGAGGCTCTCAGGGAAAATCCATTTCCCTGCCTTTTCCTGCTTCTGGATGATGCCTTTTCCTGCATACCTTGATTCATGTCCTCTCTCTGTCCATCTTCAAAGCCATCAGACGAGTATCCTCAAATCTCTCTCTGACTTCCCCTTCCAATGTCACATCGCTTCCTCTGACTCTGACTTTCCTGCTTCTCTCCTGTAAGGACTCTTGTGATTGCATCAGGCGTACCCAAATAATTAAGGGGTACGCTCCCAACTCAAGATCCTTGATTTACTCACATCTGGAAAGTTCCTTCTACCAGGTAAGACAACATATTGACAAGACCAAGAGATTAGGACATGAACATCTCTGAGTACCATTATTCTGCTGACCATACTCTCCAATAATTCTCACTCAGTTACAGAAAACCAAGAACAGTTTCAATGGTTTACAACCAAAACCTCTGATTGACAGTCACAAAACTTGCAAGTGTTTTAGCTTGGTAGAGCTGGAATATGCTTTCTTTGAAGAAAGCAGGACCTACAGAGATTCAGCTCAACAGTAAAGAGAGTCTTTCCCATCCAATATCTTGCAGACCTGTTTGCTTCCAAAATCTTGAGTCATTCCAGCTGGAAAGGGAATTTTCTTGCCCAGTGTATAACCACAGAGCAGGCATGAGATCAGGGTTTCTGGTAAAGAAGCATCCTCAGGGATCTTCCCTGGTGGTCTGGTGGTTAAGAATCTGCCATTCAACACAGAAGATGCAGGTTTGATCCGTGGTTGAGGAACAAAGATCCCACATGCCAAGGAGCAACTAAGCTGTAATTAGAGAGCCTGCATGCTGCAACTAAGACCCGAAGCACCTAAATAAATTCGTATTTTGAAAAGAAAGAGAAGAAGAAACACCTTCGGATTCTATGACCCCACTTCCAGGAAACTATCCCGAGGAATGAGAGAATAGGGGTGCACGGTTACACTCCGCCGTTGAAGTCATTGGGGTCCAAGGCAATGGAGGCTGCAGAAGGCAGGATTTCTCTACCAAATCCAGGCAGGCAGTTACAAATGCAGATTCCAGGGCCCACCCCAGACCTATTGAGTCAGACTCTCTCGTGTGTGAGGTTGGAAATCTGAATTTTATACTCTGCCCAAATGTCTCCTCTACACCCTAAAGTTTAAGAAGCCTAACAGAGAAGAGTTGGCCTGCCTTTCCCCTCACTACTTGTTCAGATCTGTTCTGTATCTCTGACATCAATGCCCTTTGGAGGACATGCTTATCTCTTGCTTTTTCCCATCACCTGGGCTCCTTCCCCTGGAATGATTGACATCATTGGGTCAATGGGTTGACATCTGAAGGTTGGACTTCCAGGCCAGTTGCCTGCCTTCCAGAGATTCTGGGCAGGCCACCCATGCCAGCTCTGATGGAGGACAGCTGGTGGCAGCTGCACCCTGAGATGTTCTGGGGCAGGAGGGGAGTATGTGTCTGACCATGACCCTCCCCATACCTGAAATCAAGTCCTCAGGGGTGTTCCTGCAATGAGACCCCCTGGGCAGAAGATGGCAGTGGTTGCCAGACAGGAGTGGGGAGGGGCAGGCAGGCAAGGCCTGGGGCCCCAGGGGCCAGAAAAGAGCATTCTTAGGAGGCAGCAAGGGGAAGGACCATGAATGAAATCAGGATCCACTGTCCCATCACACTTCACTCAAAAATGCAAATGCAGAGAGAGAATTATTAAGAATTTCATGACAGCAACTGTAGAGCACTAAAGCAAGGGTGGGGAAGCCTCCTTGTAAGTGTGGAACCCTGTGTGGCTGCACAGGCCACACGTCCATTACGCTGGCCCTGCGCAGGGGGCCTTGCCTGTAGCCCTCACTTCCGTCCTAGAGCGCTCCATCCCAACTATTCACTAACGACAGTCAATGCCCAGTGAAGAGGGAATGGAAGACGTGAAGCGGGGAATCAGTGCCGACGCTCACAGAGGAGGCAAAGCCGAGGGAAGCCAGTGCAGACGCGGGAGAGGGAGGCAGAGACAAGACTGCATGTGGCAGCCACCGGGCTGGAAAGAGGTGTATTTTTTTACTGAGTAGCTTTCACACAGGCTAAATGATGTCCTGTTGTTGTTAACAAAAAGCTCTATTTTTATTTTCTGTCCCAGCAGACTGTCATTTGACATTCAAAACTACATCAGCACCATAAAAATTAATCTGTGGATGCTTGTTAGTAAACAGTTTGGGGGAGCTGTAAAAATATTTTCCACTGGTGAACGTTTTTTTGTAATCTTAGTCTAAATAAGGTTATTTGCAAGAATACATTTGTGATGTTCTCCTGGTTTTAAATGTCAAATTAAAAAATAGTTCTCTTTTTTTAAGCTGCCTATATTTACAAAGCACTGTTTTCCTTGTGTTGTTTACAAATGTCTCGTTATGTGATTCTTGTGTCAGCGCTGTGAGTTAAGGGTCAGGGCACTAACGGCTCCGAGTGCCTGCTGTCCTGTGGATGCTTATCCTAAAAAGTGCACTCCAGCTTGGCTTGAGGGTCAAGTTTTGGGACTTAACCCATCTGCCCTTGGTGTCTTAATCTGTGAAATGGGAACAGCTTAATCTCACACACGCCATCATTGGGCACTACGCTAGATGGCTGTGTGTTGGAACCATGGCATGATGGCTGTTCAAATGGCAGCTCTCCATTAAGTTCTTTAAATTCTCCCCTAAATCCTATGCAGGAGGTATGATTATCTCTGAGTGCAAGGAGAGGAAGAGACCTGGGGAGAAGAACATCAAGAGCTGCCCCACTCAGAGCCTGAGTTGTCTCCACTACTCCACACCCTCAGTAACCCTGGCAGGTGCTAATGTCCCCACTTCAGACATGGGAACTGAGCTGCAGAGAGTGTAAGTGATAGGCTCAGGGGTCCTTTCACTTACACATACAGGGAAAGGGGTCATCTCTAGACTAAGAAATGCATGTGAAGCAGACACTGAGAACAGACTTGTGGTTGTCAAAGGGGAGAAGGAAGAGGGTTAGAGGGAGTTTAGGGTTAGCAGATACAAACTATTTTATATAGAATGGATAAACAAGGTCCTATTGTAGAGCACAGAGAACTATATTTACTATCCTGTCATAAATCACAATGGAAAAGAATATGAAAAAGAATGGTATACATATATATTTTTATATATATGCTATATATACACACACACATATGTATTCACTATATAAATAACTGAATTAGTTTGCTGTACAATAGAAATTAACACAACATTGTAGATCAACTAAAAGAAAGTAGCAAGACACACACACACACAAATGCATGTGAAATGCTTGGCACAGCTCCAAAATGATGAGGAGGAGGCAGGAAAGGTGGGGGGCGGGGAGTAGGCAACACGCCTCTGCCACAGCTGCTTCCCTCCCTCTGGCTTTACCACCTTTAAGACACAGGGTATCTTTGGTGGGGATGGAAACTGTGACATTTCCCCTCCCTCAACTCTGGGTCATGCTTTGTCATCCAGTCCCACGGCCACAGCCCTGGAATGACTGACCCCCTAACCCCCAGCAGGATGTTCTGCCACCATCCAGGCACTTTCACTTCAGGGTGAAGGTCACACACAGCTCTGCTAAAAATATCGTGCTCCTATTTCAGTGGGTGTGCTTCTGCTAAAGAGCGCGCCCTGCTGGCCCCTCATCAAACAACACACAGACAAAGCACATTTCCTGTTCTTTCTTTCTTAAAATACTTATTTGACTGTGCCAGCAAGTGAGATCTTTAATTGAGGCAGGCTAACTCTTTGATATGGCATGTGGGATCTAGTTCCCTGACCAGGCATCAAACCCCAGCCCCCTGCATTGGGAGCATGGAGTCTTAGCCACTGGACAACCAGGAAAATCCCTCACCTTTGTGTTTTCAAGCTAACAAGTGAGGAAGGCAGCCAGCATGTTTCTTTTCCTATACCTGGACTCAGTGTTATCCCACCCACTGGCCACTGCTAACAGGAAACACTTTAGTGACTAGAGACAGAACTTGGAGAGGCATTTTTCAATTTGTCAAGAGATGAGCACTGGCTTCTCCCTCTCTCTCTCTTTTTTTCAAATAGACTATATGTTTTAGCGCAGTTTTAGGTTCACGGCAAAATTGAGCGAAAAGTACAGTGAGTTCCCATATCCCCTATGGCCCCCATATGCTCAGAATTCCCCCACATCAGCCTACCTGCCCCCACCCCCAGTGTAATATATTTGTTACAATCAATGAACCTACATCGACACCTTATGTTCACTCAGAGTCCATAGTTTGCATTAGGGATCACTCTTGGTTCTGTATACTCTGTAGGTTTGGAAAAATGTATAATGACATGAAACCATCATTATGATATCACACAGCATTTTCACTGCCCTAAAAGTCCTTTATACTCAGATTATTCAGCCTTCCCTCCCCTCTAACCCCTGGCAACCACTGATCTTTTTACTGTCTCCATCATTTTGCCTTTTCCAGAATGTCATACAGTATGTAGCCTTTCCAGATTGACTTCTTTTACTCAGTAATGGTAGTAGGTTTCCTTTATGTCTTCTCCCTCTACTTATAAGGATACCATTCACTTTGGACTTAGTGAAAGGGGCTTCTCCACTGGCTCAGAGGTTAAAGTGTCTGCCTGGAATGCGGGAGACCCGGGCTCGATCCCTGGGTCGGGAAGATCCCCTGGAGAAGGAAATGGCAACCCACTCCAGTACTCTTGCCTGGAGAATCCCGTGGAGGGAGGAGCCTAGGATACCAATCACTTTGGACTTAGGGACCACCCTAATCCTGTATCACCTCATTTTAACTTGATTACATCTGCAAAGATTCTGTTTCCCAATAAGGTCACATTCATAGATTTCAGAGGTTAAGACTGGAACATACCTTTTGAGGGGACAGAATGCAACCTATTGCACCGTGTTGTCCCCATTGTATCAGCTGCCTCATCTGAAACATGACTAAAATGTCAAGTGCTTCACTCGGGTGTTATTTGTTCTCAGTTCTGCTTGAGGATTTCACACTATGGCAGAAAGAAGAGTGTTATAGGCGTACTGTAATTTATTCAGCCATACCCTGGCAAATGGGCTGTATTTGATTTATTGATCACTTGTTCTTGAGGAAAAGTGGCTGAGAATTCTCTGACCTTACTGACAAATTATGCTGCCCTCATTTCCCACCCTCCCCCGTCTCTGCCCCTCAGCTGTCCACACGAACCTGCTGGTACTTGGAGTTCTCACTTCTCCTATTGAATTGGAATCCACGTGGTTCTCAATATGTCATCTTAACGGGATCCAAGGCTTTTAAACACGGAATCCAGACTTTCTGGTTTGTTTCCAGAGGAGATGACTTTTTACTTAATGACATCAACCCCACTTATCCTGTCTGAAATCTAATCAATACATCAGACAACGGAAGAAAATGCTGTTCCGTGAATGAAATAGAACCAATTTTCCACAGTGAGAAGTGTCTCCTCTTGATCAGGAGCCCTGAAATGTGTGAGGGCCAATCTCCAGGGGCCTTAATGAGCTGAGGAAGGAGGTGAAGGAGGTGGTCCTTGCCGGGAGGGGCAGGAGAGCCTGACCTGGGAGCTGGCCCTCCCTCCGAGCTGATGTCACTCTGCCTGGGGATGGTCCCTGCCAGTGCCCCAAGTCTTTAGCTGCATTAAGAGAGCAGCTTCTCAGTTGACTGTTGAAACTTTTTTTTTTTTTTTTAATATCCAACAAATTAGAGCCGGTTTTTCTTCTGTTTGCAAGGAAAGTAGTCTAGAGAAAGGGTTGCAGACTACAAAAGCATCATCTGTTTTTGTAAATAGTTTTTTGGGGGGAGAACACAGGTACATCCATTGTTTACTTCTTTTTATTTATTTATTTATGGCGGTGCTGGGTCTTCGTAGCTTCACACAGGCAAGCTGGGGCAAGCGGTGGCTCCTCTTCATTGCAGTGTGCAGGTAACTTATTTACAAAAACAAACGCCTAACTTAAGTAGATCCGGAAAGTGATATATGCCTTTATTAAAAAAAAATTTATGGAGCCAAAGAGAACAAAATAACAACCTCTCCTTCAGCCCAAAGGAAACGACTATTCATAGTGGCTTGTGTTTCCTCCAGAAGTTTTCTATGCAAAAGCATACGCAAATGGAATCAAACTATACCAACAGCTCTGAGCCTTAATTTTAGTTAAAAATATGTAACATACACTAAACTGTTTCCACATGGTCCAGATTCTGAGCAGTGTCCTGATCAAAAAATATCCCCAACAACCAAAAGTTAATTAAAAATGAACTCTAGTTCGTAATTGTATTTTTTGAACCACGTGAAGGATTTGTCTTAGAAAATCCTCCTTTTTTCTCTCTCTCTTCTCCTATATCTTGGTTTACACTCCTGAACTATCCTGAATTTCATTCCTCAAAATTCCATGAAAAACTTCTCCCTCGGCGTTGAGTCCTGGTTCCTATTCTCTTTTTCATGGTCCTTCTTTCCTCTTACAAAGGAAAAGCACATAGAAACCTCCCTGGCCAGACAAGACTCCTGAGAGCTTCAGAAAGAGGAAGAAACTGAGTCTTCTTTAGAGATGGGAGGGGCCAGCCTGGCGAGAGGACAGCAACAAGCAACAGTGAGGTGTCAGGCACTGTGGGTTTTAAATCTCACACAAACCCTATGAGCTGGGTGATGCTCTCATTCACATTTTACCACTGAGGAAACCAAAGCTCCTAACAGCTAAGCAGCCAGGTTAAGGCACTTATAATTTAAATAGCTACTGTGTTGCAAAGGCCAGGGTCAAAACCATAATACTAGAAAGATTCCTGCTCACATGCTAAGAGGTTTTGTCCATTTCCCCTTCCCTTCTGTTGATTCTTTGTGGACTTTCCCAAAGGGATGTCCCATGTCTAGCGATGCCTCCTATTAATGCCCTCTGTTTACAGGCTAGAACCTCCCTTTCTTACATCATAACCTTCTTCGGACCATATTTAATTCTTTTCTGAAGATTCTGTGGGTACTGCTGGCTGGAGCTGAGCAAATCTATCTCACCTCCTCCTCACATACTAGGCTGGAGATGGAATGGCACCATCTCCATAGCAAAAGTCTTAATGATACCTTTCAATTCCTACTCCCTACAAGCTTCAACACCTTAGTTACAGTGAGGAAAAGGAGCTGTGGGGAGCAAGCTGCTTTTCAGTCCCTATTTGTCCTAATCCATGTAACTCTGGTTGGTTTTTAAATAGATCCACAAATTCCTTGACCCGCCTCTTGTCAGAAGATGGAATCTAATCCTCCCTTTAAATACAGGTGAGACTTAGTGACTCAATTCTGACCACAACAAAAATGTGGCAGAAGTGATACTATGTGACTTCCAAGGTTAGTACATAAAGAGGATACGGTGTCTGCCTGGCTTTCTTGGGGTCCTTGTTCTTGGATCCCAGACGCCGTATTCTGAGGAAGCCCAAGGCACGGAAGAGGGTTCATGCTGGTTTTATGGGCAATAGCCCAGTAAAGGTATCAGCCTCTAGTCAGCCTCAAGAGTCAGCTGCGTGAGTGAATGAGCCTTTCTTTTTTTCTTTTTTTTTTTTTTTTTTTGATGAGCCTTTCTTGTCATCCCAGTCCCAGCTGTGGCTCCTTCCAGCTAAGGCCACAGAGAGAGTGGAGCTGAGGCAAGCTCTCCCCACAGTGCTTAGTCTGAATTTCTGAACCATGGAACCCATGAGAGATAATAAATCATTACTGTCTTAAGCCACTAAGTATTGGGCCACAGTGTTACACAGAGATAGACAAGTAATTACAAAGCCACTTCCAAGCTCATGGTGAAATATCTGAAGGTGAATGACGGGAGTACAGTGTTCCCACTTCTTATTCTGACACATGGAAAGCAAATTCAAGACTTATATTCCGTATTTGAGAGTGCTGGTCAGGGCAACCTGCTTGTCCACATGCCTTGAGACCTGGAATGTCAGGGATTGTCCTCAAAGGGTGGAGTCATCTCAGACTGGCTCTGGTGGAGGCCTGCCTGAACATCTCAGTCCTGCTTCTTGCTAGCTGCTAAGGCAGCTTCTCTTTCTTCTTCAGCTCATGGGCACTCACATTTAATGGCACCTCAGAATAACAATGAGGGCTAAAACACTGTGGTTTGCTCATTTTTTGGCTGCATATCATTGCCCTAGGAACCCAGGCAGAAAGCGCACTGCAGATGTCTGGGGAGATGTCAACATTCCCCAAGCCCTGGCTGTTAAGTTTTGAATTTGAAGTATCCATCCCAGTTGCTATGTGTCCTGCCATATGGCCATTTCCGAGAAGCAAGGGTGACCCGCCTGCCCAGAAAGGCCCTCCTGCCAACACTTCTCTGGCTGGGGGCCTTGGAAATGTTCCCACGGGTGGGCGGTGGCATCTCCCTGCTCCCATGTCTGTTTATCCTTGTCCTCTTTCTGTAGCATGTTCTAACCCCTTCTCAAACATTTCCTTTGCTCCCCAGCGCTGGGCTCCCCATGCATCTTCCCAGTGGGAAGAAGTTAGACCCTGTGCTTCCCAGATGTTCAGTCCCCGAGGTAGTGGCTGGTGGGCGAGCAGGTTGCTGGCCTTGAACCAGCTCGACCAGCTGATGCTGATTCCACAAGGGAGTCTCACAGACTTCCTCCATTTAGTGACTCACATAATCGCTCTCCCCTTGGAACACCCAGTTCTGAACTATGCCATCTCCCAGAAATTGTAATTCCAGTCTCAGGCTCATCTTTACAATGTCCCTTTGGCTTTCCAATGGTGTTCCAGGAAACTTGTTCATGCCGGGTCCTGTCTTGTTCCCTTTTTGGGAGGCCAGGATGCAAATGCAATGTCGGCTCACATCCAGGGGTCTGATTTTAATTCAAGATGCAGCTGAACTACTTCTTAATTCCAAAATTCTTAACAACAACCCCCACCCACAAGTTGCAACACTCACAAAACCACCCACATGGTACAGTTTTAGAGCCGTGTAACCATTAATGAAATACAGTGTATTGTTCTACTCCATTTAATTTAATGGCTGCATCATGTACCATGGATGTACCATAATTTGTTTAACTAATTCCCTATTGAAGAACATTAAGGTAATTATTATTGTTATTAGATGAGCAGCTGAACCTTGGAAACACACTCTTAAATGCTTTCCCTCTGAGGAAAATGAAGAAGCTGACTGTTTCTTATCAACCCACCAAGCCCTTAGGGATTATTATACCCGTGCCTAAGATTCACTGGCAGCCTCAGAGGCTGTTATTGACAGGAGTGGGCCACTCGGGGTGTTGGGGCTGAAAAAGGTTGACAGCCAGCACAGCCTCTGAAGACTAAAACTTCAAATCAAGGAGAGTGAAGGACAAAGTTCTAAAAGATCCACCGATGAAAAAGCCACCAAACTTCCTTGTATTTTCCTCTGATTAGAATCCTCAACACCTTCCTTTACCCGGTTATGCAATATGTCTTCTTGGATATGCTTATGGCTGGATGTCACTTCCTGTTAGATGTTCGGAAAGGGCTGCTTGCTGTCAAGGAGAAAGGCGGAGAGACTCATGGTGTGTGCACAGCCACAGCCCTCCTCAGGGCTGAAGATGGGTTCCTTACTTGCAGTGTGCCCTTTTGTGTCCTGCAGTAGTGCTTTGCAGCCAAGAGCAGCCATATAGAGGCAGACGAGAGGGAAGGCCTGTGAGAGCGCTCCGTTCAGGAGAACCGCTGCCCTGGACTGTGACGGAGAGACCCAATCAGAGCCCAGGCTTGGCAGGGAGACCACAGATAGATGGTGTCAACTGCAGGCCCTTGCCAAGGGCATCTGCCATCTGCCTCTGCAGGGACTGACTCCTGTGCTGCTGCAGCTGGTGACCTTCAGCCCACCCTGAAGGGAGCTCTGGGTGGAGAATGAGGCACTTGGTGTGCCAGGGAAACTGGTGAAACAGGTCTTTAGATAGCTGGGTATTTTCAGGAACTGATTTCGTGATCCCAATCCTGGCATCTTCTCATATTGAGAAAAGCACTAAATCCCTTCATGGTGACATCAGCTCCTCATGACTAGCAGAAAACCTTTTGTAAAATAAGCATTTGATTGGATTGAACTCCCTCTTCACCAAAATCACATATATTGATCTTCCCTCCCTACCTCTTTGGAGCAGACTCTCAGAGCCATCTGATGTGCTGTCTCCCAGGCTGCAGTCCTCATTTTGCCCCAAATAAAACTTTACTCACAACCTTCTATCGGGCAACTTTTTTAAGTTGACAGTGGTATAGAAGCAGGACAGCTATCAACAAGGAATTGTGGGCTAGATACTCTTCTAAACATTTGACATGTTCCAACAATTGGAATGTCTTACCAGCCCTATGAGGTAGGCGCTGTGATCCCCGTTCTGCAGTTGAAGAGACCCAAAGCCTAGAAATGTTACATAACCAGCTCAACGGAAGTCCCCAGTGGCGCAGAGATCTGGGCCCCTGTCTGACTCGGGTTCCTGCCGTGACGTGCAGTTTTTTATTGTAGTTGAAGCAGAAGTGGCCACAGTGACAAGCCATCAAGAGTAGATAATAAAACACACAGAGAGAACTTTGTGACTATTGGTGGGAAGTGGGGGGACTAGACTCAGAAACTAAGGGCACCCATGTCTGAGGGGAAAACAGGGTGACCAGGCCACCAGGACAGACATAGGTCCCAAAGGATGAGGAATCCTTGTTCCTGTGCTCCAGGGGTGAGTGGCACTCAGCTCTGCATTTTCTCAAACTCCCTTTCAGATTCAAGTAGGGCTCAAGAAACAGGAGCCGGTCATTTTTCCTTAGTGCTTGAAAGAGCGTAACTGACTTGCTTTATTATGTTAATTGTGCAGATAATCATTACGAGCTAAATGGTTGGAGAGAGAAAAAAAAAAGACTAGAGTAAATAAACCAAGGGCTCCAGGGCCCAGCTGAGCAGCAGATCAAAAGACAAAAGAACACACACGGGTCTTGGGACCTTAAAATCAGACAAAGCTCCTCTGTAACTGCAAGAGTCTGTGCATCCACACTCCTGCCAATTTACTCTCTGTTGTTTCACAGGCTCAATAGTTTTTCATGTTCTCTGTTTATTTCATTGTCACATCAATCCTATGAGAAATGCCAGATAGGTGCTACTACAGATGAAGAAGCGGAGGCCAGGGAGGGTGGGAATTGCCCAGGGGCTTTTGGTCAAGAATCTGCCTGCAATGCAGGAGATGTAAGAGAGGTGGTTTCAATCCCTGGGTTGGGAAGACCCCCTGGAGAAGAAAACGGCTACCCACTCCAGTATTCTTGCCTGGAGAATTCCTTGGACAGAGAAGCCTGGTGGGCTTCAGTCCATGGGGCTTGACTGAGTGACTAACACACACATGCAATTTGATTGCTGCAGGGCCAGAACTGGAACTCACGGTTTCCCAGTGGGCCTGGAACCGGGTCACACCAGTTCTTGAGAGATGACTGCATCGTCTTTTTCCCAACTCCATGTTGAGCAACATCATGTTGGTAGCCTGAGATCAGTCATGGCGGGAGTATTTACACCATGGAAATCAGGAAGCACTGCAGATCAGGGCCCCTTGACTCCCCTGGCCACCCAGAGCTGGTTAGTAAAGGTTTACCAGCACACCACTGAGCTGTCCCACTAATTTATCAAGTTATTGTTGAAGAAATTTTTATGACCCTTAAGACCATAGTGCGGTAAGAAAGGCCTATATTCCCCAAACCTTCAAGTTCTCCCTCCGTGGCAACAGAAGTCACAAAAACTAACATTTACTTCTGGGCTTGCTAAGTGCCAGGCTCTGTGCTTTATGCATTGTCTAATGTACTCCTCATTACAATCCTTTTCTATAGATGAAGACATTTGAGAACTTAAGTAAATTGTTCAAGGTCATACAGCTAGAATGTATTCAAATCGAGGTTTGTTGGAACTTCTTAATCATGGTACCACTGTCTTAGTTCCTATTATTTCTTAAGTAGAACAGATTTTTCTTAGTTCTACAGCACTCCTCCTTCTCCCATGCTGTAAACATATAATGGAATTATAACTAAAATCAATCAAGACAACTAATTTCTAACACACAGTGAGTATTTTAAGGGCTGTCTCAAATCTCAATAAAACTCCATAAGCTATTAGACCATTCTAGCCATTTATAACCATGGCCTATAGAGACTGTCAGAATTAATATTCTGCTCTCTTATTATTTCAACCATCAGAGATATTTCACATGATAATTGGCTCTTAGCAGCCATAATCTAATTTAATTTATTTATGAATACCTTGTATTTATATTTCATGGATATTGTTTTAATTATTAAATCACTACATCTTAGAAAGAAATGTAATTTTGTTATAGAGCAAATGTTCTTCCTGTGGACATCTGTAATGCCATTTTAAAAGTGTATGAGGATAAAAAGACTGCCTAGGCTTCAAAGACAAAATGTGTCACACTGTGCTGGAAAAAAGTTTGTTAGAAAATAAACACTATATGTGCAGAACTAATAAGAGTTCTAAAGTAATTACCTTGATGATTAAAGGGGGGAACCCACCTGATAATGCACTTTAACCTGTAGGGTCCAGAATTAATATCTTAATTCAGAGAGATGAGCCAACTTGAATTAGACAACCAAGTCCAAGGGGCAGCATCACTGAAACAACAGAGCAATGATTTGGTGTTGGTAGCAGGGACCTGACTTCAAATCCCCACTCTTCCATTTCCCACCTGACGTTGGGTGATTTACTGAGCCCACTCTGAACATTTGTTTCCCTGAGATCAATAATGCCCACCAAACTGAGTTATGGTGAAGATAGAACTGGTTATATAATCTGCGGGGTCCTGTGCTAAGGGAAAATCCCTTGCTCAAAAGTTAGTAAGACTCTTGTGATGGCAGCAACAGCAGAGCAGTAAACCAAGGGCAGCGGCCTTCCTGAGAGTGGGGCCCTGTGGACCGTGTGGGTCATATGCCCATGAAGAGAGCCAAGGGTAAGGATTGTATTAAATGCCACATGTCAACTGCATTCCACTTGGGTGCCTGAAGATGTCAGCTATTTATCTTTTGGCTCAGTGTGTCGCTTTATTTTTATATTCCATGGAAAAGAAATCTAGTAGTCACTCTATGTTTTGAAAGACAGGTGCCAGTCAAGCTTCACAGAATAGGCTTGTAGCTATCTAGCTCTGAAAAGGTTCAAAGGTTCAGGGTATAGTGGGGCATATCACCCAGGAGAGCCACGCTGCACCCCAGGCTGGTTCCCCCACCTCCCCACTCTACCTACCCCTACCCAACCCTCTATCCCCTGACTCCACCTACCCCTAGTCCACCTCCCCTGACCCCTGCCACCTTTTTGGCAATTTTTGGATGAGGAATAGAGAACGTAGGATTCCGTTTCCAAGCAGAGGTCTTGAAACCATAAAGTTAATCTGATTGGGCTTTGTACTACATTGAATTAAACGCCTAATTCTAATGTCACCAAATAGGGTTACTGGGAGACCAGGAAGTAAAGTTCAATAACTGAGTTCCACTGTTCAGAGGGAGTCAAGAGAGAACAGAAAATCAATTTCCTAACTGCACAGAAGTTCACAAAGCTATGCCGATCTGTTGGGAGTAGATTTTTTCTTTGTAAGGAGGCATGCATTTCTGATAGACTGTTCAACTGTTCACATAGAAGGGACACATATGGTTTTCTAAGCATTTTTCTTTGGGGATCCCCTTCAGCACAGGTTGATGGAGCCTCTGCTGATTGTCTTTGCTCTTAACCTATTGCCGGTAAGAGTACCCTGATGAAACTACGGATTGGAAAGGTGAGTGTCCCTGGAGTCAAGGCAGTCATCGACCTGATGTAGATAACTTCAGGGTTTCCTTTTTGGATCATTTTCCTAAAAACATGTGTTCAGCTTCTCCTCAAAGCCTACCACTCTGATTCTCACAGCTCCCTACTTTTTCCGTTGGGCCAGAAGGTGCCACCTCAACTTTTCCATGGTTTCAGGATACTATCCATTTTGCACACTACTGTGCATTTCTACTTGAATAACAACCTAGAATTGTATTGAGCTTCAGTTTCTATAGACCTCATCTAGCTGGTCGGCCCAGGTCTCCACTTCATTCTGGGTGCCTTCAAAGTGGAAATAAGGCCAAGTAGTTTATGTACATATCTGTTGTTTATTTACTCTAGGATCTTCCACTGCACTTGGCACAGTGCCTTACATGTAACAGCTGTTTAATCATCTATTGAATGAATATATTCCTATGGCACCATTTCTTTCTATCTATTTAGTTTATCATGTCACCATGACCATAAGCTCTTTGAAGCATTCATTTATAAAATTATTCACATGAAAAGATGCTCAACATCACTAATTATTAGAGAAATGCAAATAAAAATTATAATGATGTATTATTCTTTTTATGTATTATTCTTTTTATTATTCATTCTGACTGACATAATGGCCAACATCAAAAAGTCTACAAACAATAAGTGCTAGAGAGGGTGTGGAGAAAAGGGAGCCCTCCTATACTACTGGTGAGAATGTAAACTGGTGCAGCCACTATGGAGAATAGTGTGGAGATTCCTTAAAAAACTAAAAATAGAATTACCGTATGATCCAACAACCCCACTCCTGGGCATATACCCAGAGAAAACCATAATTCAAAAGAGATACATGCACCCCTATGCTCATTGCAGCAGTATGTACAAAGGCCAGGACATGAGAGCAACCTAAATGTCCACTGACTGATGGATGGATAAAGATGTAGTACATATAAATAATGGAATATTATTCAGCCATAAAAAGAATGAAACAATGCCATTTGCAGCAACATGGATGGACATAGGGGTTACTGTACTAAGTGAAGTAAGTTAGAGAAAGACAAATATCATATGGTATCACTTATACGTGGAATGTAAAAAATCATACAAATTAACTTTTTACAAAACAGAAACAGATTTACCGACTTAGAAAACAAATTCATGGCTACCAAAGGAGAAAGTTGTGATGGAGGGATAAATTAGGAGGTTGGGATTAACATTAACACACTCCTCCTACATGTAAAAGAGATAAGAACAAGGGCCTATTGTATAGTACAGGGAACTCTGCTCAATATTCTGTAATAACCTATGTGCGACAAGAATCTGAAAGAGAATAGATATAAGTATATGTATAATTGAATTACTTTGTTGTACACCTGAACCTAACACATCATAAATCAACTATATTCCAATATAAAGTAAACATTTTTAAAAATTTACTGAATGCCAGCTATGTGACAGGAAACTTTTTAAAAAAGGAATGAACATGATTAACTCTATTAAATATTAAAACATATGCTCTTGCACAATAATAATATGGCATACCTGGAGAGGGAAAGTGACTCACTGGGCAGAGAGTGTGTTCAGTCATCTAGTCACAGATCATTCCAGGGCCTGGAGTTTCTCTCACCACTGGGACTGAGATCTAGGAAGGGCAAGGGTCCCAGCGCAACATACAGGATGGAGATCAGATTTGGGACACTTTGTGACAATAACTACAGAATCAGACTTCTTGTCAACTGTGGGCTTCCCCAAACAAGTTGGAACTTGGTGTCTTAGTCCATTTGGGCTGCTATAATAAGAATATCATAGAGTTTGTAGCTTAAACAATAAAAATTTATTTCTCAGAGGTCTGGAACCTGAAAAGTCCAAAATCAAGGAGCCAGCAGATTTGGTGTCTGAGAGCCTGCCTCTGGCTCATAGGTGGCTGTCTTCTTGCTGTGTCTTCATAAGGGGGAAGGAGCCAGGGAGCTCTCTGGGGTCTCCTTTATAGGACACTAATCCCATTCATGTGGGCTCCTCTCTCATGACCTGTGTTCATCCCAAAGGCCTCACCCCCAATACCATCATATTGGGGATTGGGTTTCATATATGAATTTTGTAGGGGTGCAACCATGCAGCCTATAGCACCTGTCAAGTACAACTTTGCTCTTAGAAGCACCAGGGCATGCTGGGAAAACATGGCCTTCAGATCAAGCAGGATGATCTCTTTTATCACTTACTATCTGAGCTTCCACTTCTCTGACCTGCAGAATGAAGGCACCTAAACCTGTGTGTTTGTTAGTCACTTAGTCGTGTCCAACACTTTGTGACCCCATGGACTGCAGCCTGCCAGGCTCCTGTCCGTGGGATTCTCCAGGCAAGAATACTGGAGTGGGTTGCCATTTCCTCCTCCAGGGGATCTTCCTGACCCAGGAATCAAACCTGGGTCTTCTGCACTGCAGGCAGATCTTTAACCATCTGAGCCACTAAGGAAACCTCTCCATACATGTTGTTAGTGTTTAGTTGATAAGTCATGTCCGACACTCTTGAGACACCATGGATTGTAGCCCGCCAGGCTCCTCTGTCTCTGGGATTGTCCAGGCAAGGATACTGAAGTGGGTTGCCATTTCCTTCTCCAGGGGTTCTTCCTGACTCAGGGATCGAACCTACATCTCCTGCTTGGCAGGCAGATTCATTCTTCACCGCGGAGCCACCAGGGAAGCGCTCCTAAGCCCAGAGGACACCTAATAAGGAATAGCTATCACAATGTCTCACAATGTCTTGACAACGGGGTTGATACAAGGCTACGCTCAAAATGTAGTTAAAGGTTAAAGTACTATCTCTGCCTTTTCTTTCTTTTAACATTGAAGTATCCACTTGCATTTTCTGCTCTTCCCCTTATACGGCTTTTTGTTGTTGTTTTATTTTTATTTATTTATTAGGCTGCACCATGCCGGATCTTAGTTCCCAGACCAGGGATGGAATCTGTGGTCCCTTCATTGGAAGCATGAAGTCTTAACTATCTGGGCCTCCAGGGAAGTCCCCTAGCTCTACTTTTTCTAATCAGAACTTCATAAGGCTAAATGATAGCATCGTTTTGGAGCCTAAGAAATGAGTGCCTATTATAGAACCAAACTGTCAAGGGACGAGCTAAGGCAATAATCAATCCCTTTACTGCAGTGCTTCAACCATACCCATTTGTAATAACTATTTTAATGCTCTGTATTAGTCAAGGTTCTCCAGAGAAACAGAATCAATAGGATATATATAGATATACAAGAGGAGATTTATTATGGGAACTGGCTCATGTGATTATGGAGGCTGATCTGGAGAGTCAGAGCAGCTGGTAGGATAACTCAGTCCAGGTCTGGAGGCCTGAGAACCAGGAGCACTGATGCCTGGGGACAGGAGAAGATGGATGTCCCAGCTCAAGGAGAGAGAGGAAATTGCCCTTCCTTCACTTTTTTTTTTTTGATCTATTCACACCCACAAGGGATTGCATGGTGCCTGCCTGCACTGATGAGGGTAGATCTTCTTCAGATGCTAATCTCTTCCAGAAACACCCTCACAGACACAACCAGAAACCAGCTAACTATCAGCTATCCTAGACATCCTTTAGCCCTGTCAAGCTGACACATAAATGATTATGTGCCTCATTACAGTGTTGAAACTCGTAATTACTAAAACCTATCTATGTGTATAATTTCAAAGAATTCAAAATAATACTCTGCAATAAAAAGGAGAAATAAAAAGCAACATGTAATATTACTTATATGTATGTAGTTCAATGTGTAGATGCTTAAGCACACTACATCAGAAGAAAAAAAATGCCTTCCCTATATTTTCATAAGCCCCCAGGAGGGTGGTTCTGCCTCCTAGCCAGTTCTAAGGGCAAGTGAAGTAGGTATTAGGGGTCAGCCAACTCCTGGTACACAAATCTTCACCCTCTCACCCCCTCACATAGATGACTTCCCATCCCCAGCCCCTACCTTGACCCCAACACTAACAAGGAATGAGGTGAAGCATCCAGGATATGTTCTAGTTCTTTCTACCCTCCCCCACAAAGCCTCTCCAGGGCTGGGAAGATATAGCAGAAGATGTGGGAAGACCTTTGATACTCTGGGTTTCAGCCTCAGAGGAGAAGAGGGCCAGCAGGGCTCTCTGCTCTTTCTTGAGGACAGAAGAGAGCAGGGAGGTGGGCTTAACTGTCTCACCCATCTCTCACCACCCAGAAGGAACTAGGGACCTGCATTCTGACCCTAGCTATCTCCAGCTTGCTGGGTGGCTCTCTTGGGTTAGCTGGCTGTGTGGTCCTTGGCTTCCCAGCTCTTCTATGGCTGGGGCAGACCCAGTTGACAGTTCCTTACTCCTTGAGGCTGGGCCTGGGTCTGCAAGTATGTGATGCGGTGGTTTAGTTGCTAGTACGCGCTGAGGGGTCCCAAAGCCTCAGGCACAAGGACAGTGTCGACTGCCTTCTTGCAGCAGGACTCTCTCACTGGCTGACCATGAGGCCACCACAAGGGTGCTCACTGGCAGGGCGGGGCGCTGGGGTGCACCAGCACAGTAGAGGGAGCGAGGCCTATCACTTAGGACAGGCTCTCTTTGGTCCTTTCTTCTCAGGAGCAAACGAGTCACTTGGATAAGACTACAAACATTTCCCCAAAAGAGGCCTCATGGTCAGAGCAACCCTGATCAGGGTCTTTGCTCAAGTCCAAGAGCCGGAGCTTCTCTGGCCACTGGGGAGCTATATTAAAGCCTGCCCAGGACTTGCTTTAAAGCTAGGGAGCAGGATTCTGAGCTCTTCTCTGGGGTTCCTAGCTACAGGGGCAGGGGCCCTGCTCTGAGCTGATTCTTGGGGCTGGCTGTTCCGCAGGGACCACCATCAGCTCCATCCCACAAGCAGGGGCCTGAGATGGCTGGCATGCTTCCTGGGAGGTCTGGCATTTCCTCTGGCCCAACTTTGGTGTACCCACTGCTTGAGTGGGGGAAAAAAAATGCCCACATAGCCAGATAAGAAGATGGTCTAATGGTGTCCCCTGCTGGTCCTATGGAAGACTGCATGGATTTGAGCCAGAAACACCAACGAGTTTCTCACTTGGGAGAGGAGACTGACTTTTTTTTTTTTCTTTAAAGCACTGTATTAGGTAACTATTGCTGCAGAACTAATGAGTGGTTTAAAACAACAATGCTATTTCTATGAGTCAGGAATTTTGTTTGGCTGGGCACTTCTAGCTCTGAGTCTCCCAAGAGGCTGTCATGAGATGTCAGTAAGCAACTCAGGGACTCACTTCTGAGGTGGTACATTCACATGCCTGGCAAGCTAGTGCTGGTTGTTGGCAGGGGACCTCTCCACAGCTGCTTGCCTGATCTCACAACAAGGAGACTGACGTCCCCCAGAGCGAGTGATTCAAGAAGCTGAAGAGGAAGCTCAGATGGCTTTTATGACTTGGCCCTGGAAGTCAAACACTGTCACTTGCACAATAGTCACATGAACTCGCTGTGATTCAGTGTGGGAGTAAACGACATGAGGGTATGAATTCCAGAAGGTGAGGATCCCTGGTGCCATCTTGGAGGCTGGCTACAACAGAAACCCACCATGTGCTAGGGTGTATGCAAGTAATACGTAACAACTAGAGCATATGCATTGCAATTACTGCATCTTTTAATTTTGCTTAATTTCATAGCCGTAGTCACTATCTGCAGTGATTTTGGAGCCCCCCAAAATAGTCTCTCACTGTTTCTATCGTTTCCCCATCTATTTGCCATGAAGTAATGGGACCAGATGCCATGATCTTAGTTTTCTGAATGTTGAGCTTTAAGCCAACTTTTTCACTCTCCTCTTTCACTTTCATCAAGAGGCTCTTTAGTTCTTCTTCACTTTCTGCCATAAGGTTGGTACCATCTGCATATCTGAGATTACTGATATTTCTCCCGGCAATCTTGATTCCAGCTTGTCCTTATTCTGGCCTGATATTTCACATGATGTACTCTGCATAGAAGTTAAATAAGCAGGGTGATAATATACAGCCTTGATGTACTCCTTTCCCAATTTGGAACCAGTTCATTGTTGCATGTCCGGTTCTGTTGCTTCTTGACCTGCATACAGATTTCTCAGGAGGCAGGTCAGGTGGTCTGGTATTCCTATCTCTTTCAGAATTTTCCACAGTTTGTTGTGATCCACATAGTCAAAGGCTTTGGCCTTTGAAGTAGATGTTTTTCTGGAAAACTCTTGCTTTTTCTATGATCCAGCAGATGTTGGCAGTTGATCTCTGGTTCCTTGTTCTTGTCTAAATCCAGCTTGAATATCTGGAATTTCATGATTCACGTACTATTGAAATCTGGCTTGGAGAATTTTGAGCATTACTTTGCTAGCGTGTGAGATGAGTGCAATTGTGCGGTAGTTTGAGCATTCTCTGGTATTGCCTTTCTTTGGGATTGGAATGAACACTGACATTTTCCAGTCCTGTGGCCACTGTGGAGTTTTCCAAATTTGTTGGCATATTGAGTGCAGCACTTTCACAGCATCATCTTTTAAGATTTGAAATAGCTCAACTGGAATTCCATCACCTCCACTAGCTTTGTTCATAGTGAGTCTTCTTAAGGACCACTTGACTTAACATTCCAGGATATCTGGCTCTAGGTGAGTGATCACACCATCGTGGTTATCTAGGTCATGAAGATCTTTTCTCTATAGTTCTTCTGTGTTTTCTTGCCACCTCTTTTTAATATCTTCTGCTTCTGTCAGGCCCATACCATTTTTGTCCTTTATTGTGTCCATCTTTGCATGAAATATTCCCTTGGTTCCTCTGATTTTCTTGAAGAGATCCCCAGTCTTTCCCATTCTATTATTTTCCTCTATTTCTTTGCACTGATCATTGAGGAAGACTTTATCTCTCCTTGCTGTTCTTTGGAACTCTGCATTCAGATGGTTATATCTTTCCTTTTCTCCTTTGCCTTTAGCCTCTCTTCTTTTTCAGCTATTTGTAAGGCCTCCTCAGACAACGATTTTGCATTTTTGCATTTCTTTTTCTTAGGGATGGTCTTGATCCCTGCCTCGTGTACAATGTCACGAACCTCCGTCCATAGTTCTTCAGGCACTCTGTCAGATCTAATCCCTTGAATCTATTTATCACTTCCACTGTACAATTGTAAGGGATTTGATTTAGGTCATACCTGAATGGTCTAGTGGTTTTCCCTGCTGCTGCTACTGCTAAGTTGTTTCTGTCGTGTCCGACTCTGTGCAACCCCATAGATGGCAGCCCACCAGGCTCCTCTGTCCCTGGGATTCTCCAGGCAAGAACACTGGAGTGGGTTGCCATTTCCTTCCCTAATGCATGAAAGTGAAAAGTGAAAGTGAAGTCACTCAGTCATGT
The DNA here is from genome assembly GCF_016772045.2 of Ovis aries. Classification (NCBI taxonomy): domain Eukaryota; kingdom Metazoa; phylum Chordata; class Mammalia; order Artiodactyla; family Bovidae; genus Ovis; species Ovis aries. The sequence continues at coordinate 37,018,596 of NC_056056.1, read as the reverse complement.
TGGACTCTTTGAGACCCCATGGACTGTAGCCTACCAGGCTCCTCTGTCCATGGGATTTTCCAGGCAAGAGTGCTGGAGTGGGTTGCCATTTCCTTCTCCAAGTGGTTTTCCCTACTTTCTTCAATTTAAGTCTGAATTTGTCAATAAGTTCATGATCTGAGCCACAGTCAGCTCTGGGTCTTGGTTTTGCTGATTGTATAGAGCTTCTTTATCTTTGGCTGCAAAGAATAGAATCAATCTGATTTCTGTATTGACCATCTGGTGATGTCCATGTGTAGAGTCTTCTCTTGTGTTGTTGGAAGAGGGTGTTTGCTATTACCAGTGCTTCTGTTTGCTTTTGCCCTGCTTCATTTTGTACTCCAAGACCAAACTTGCCTATTACTCCAGGTAGCTCTTGACATCTCCAGTAGCATATTGGGCACCTAATGACCTGGGGAGTTCCTCTTTTGGTATCCTATCATTTTGCCTTTTCATACTGTTCATGGGGTTCTCAAGGCAAGAATACTGAAGTGGCTTGCCATTCCCTTCATCCTACTTTTGCATTCCAGTTCCCTATAGTGAAAAGGACATCTTTTTTGGATGTCAGTTCTAGAAGGTCTTATAGATCTTCATAGAACCATTCAACTTCAGCTTCTTCAGCATTACTGGGAACTTGTTAGAAACGCAAATTCTTGGGCTCCATCCCAGACCTGCTGACTCAGAAACGCTGTGCACAGTATCAGGGCTCTGTGTCTTCACATACCCTGCAGTTAGTTCTAATATTAACATGTGCTGAAGTCTGAGAAACACTGATGTATGTTAACTGCATCATCCCTGTGCTTGCTTTTCTGGAAGCCTACATTACTCCTGAGAATAGAACAATCCAACTGGCCACTGAGCTCTGGCCTCTGCTCTGGCCCCTCTTGTTCTCCTTCTCGTCGGTCACTGCAGATGTGAGGCTCAGGAGGTCAGGTTGTGAAATCAGTATGCCTGAGAGGGAGATCCACGCCAGCTTCGTGTGTGTGTGTGTGTGTGTATGTGTGCCGATTAATGTGCATGCAGATTTCTGACCTCTAGTAAAGCTGTGTGACCTTGACCTGTTAGCAGGTGTTTCCTTACCTGCAAATGGAGGTGATGATACACAAGTCACAGGTGTAAGCGCTTTCCACATACTACCTCACTTTATCCTCAGCACAGCCCTATGGAATCAGTACTATCATTATCCCCTTTTTAGAGACAAAGAAGCCAAGGCACAGAAAGGTTAAGAAACTTGCTCAGGGCACAGTTCTTAAGTGTTAGAACTGGGATTCTGGCACAGGCCCTTTGGCCATGGAGTCCTGGCTCTTAGGCAGTCAGCCTCCCAAGGCTCCTCCTATGAATAATACACGCGACCTCTAGCTCATTCTGCAGTGCTCTGTTGTGCGACATGCCTCACCTTAAATGTAACCTCTCTGCTACTTACAATGAGAACGTGCCTTAGTCACATCTCCTCTCCTGGTCCTAGTTTCCAAATGTTTAAAATGAGAGGATGGACTAGGTGAGGGATGTAAGCAGAAGCTCTGAAGGTACAAAGGATAAGCTGTGTTTGGCCAGTTACTCTAAGGTGACTTAAACCAAACATCTGTCTGTAAGTGGGGTATGCGCCCACTCTTCACTCCCTTCAGTAGTACCACCACCTTCAGTAGTCTTATACCCGGCCCACTTTCCTTATTTTAACGAGATATCTGGGATCCAAGGGCATCTGAGTTTGAGCTCACTAATTAGATAACGCCTAAATCGGAGTTCCTATGAGTTTACAATTCTTTCACTTTCACCTTTCTTACCTCAATCCAATTTAAAGAGCAGTTTAAGTTTACTTGCGATGTTTCTTGTGCAAAGGCTCTGAGCCTTGGTCCTGCCTTTCACTGTGATGGAAGTCCTCTACTTGGCATAGAGGTTGTCAGAGGTAAGCTGGTGTTCCTTCTTTTCTCCATGTGCCCTGAAAATGCTGATTTACATTTGTTTCTGGAAGGGAGACAGATGAAGCTTTAGAATGTAAGGATAATCCAATTTCAGAATCCGTTGCACATGGAAGGATGATTTCTGTTATTCACATTTAATATGGGAGGTTTCCTCTTTTTCAAACTTAGAACTTAATCAATTGGAAGAATGAAGGCCTTTTATTCTGCTTTATGAGCTTGTGCGTCCCTATGTCGAATGCCTTCAGTTCCTGCAGCAGAACACATCCTGTACTGATAGAGTGGCTTTGAGGCTTTTTACTGGGCTTTGCAAACATCCTTCATAAGGCTTCTGGCAAGTGGGTGCCAGGTGTTGCTGACTAACAACTAGCATACTGCCTGACACATGTAACAGGCAAATATTGCTGAATATGGAAAAATGTATGAGCAAATACTTTCTAGCAACTGGAGCCTACACTAGTTAAATAATCCATTGAACCTCACTCAGTTTATAGGAATATATTTTATTTTTAGAATACTGCATGGCTTACAGTTTTCACACATGTTCTCTGGAAATTAGTTTCCATATTTTAAAGTTGGGGAAATGAAGCTTCAAGAAGTTAACTAACTTCAAAGTCACACTGTGATGTTTCTATGACCTCAGGTTGTCAAGACCAAAATAAAAGCCATTATAAAGTTAGTTGTCGGAAAAATTTCGAAGTTGTATAAGCTAAAACTTTAGATACTAAAAGAAACACAGCAGAAAAAAAAAAATCACTTATCAACACAAAAACAGGAAACAATATTAGTTTGTATGCTGCTGCTAAGTCACTTCAGTTGTGTCCGACTCTGTGTGACCCCGTAGACAGCAGCCCACCAGGCTCCCCCGTCCCTGGGATTCTCCAGGCAAGAACATCGGAGTGGGTTGCCATTTCCTTCTCCAATGCATGAAAGTGAAAAGTGAAAGGGAAGTCACTTAGTCGTGTCTGACTCTTTGCGACCCCATGGACGGCAGCCTACCAGGCTCCTCTGTCCATGGGATTTTCCAGGCAAGAGTACTGGAGTGGGGTGCCATCGCCTTCTCCAACTCTTTGTATAGTAATTCATAGTTTCTAGGGTATTTCTCACATATAATTTGATTTGACCCTCCCACAATAATTCAGCTCTACCAGAGTAAAATCTCTTCTTGCTTCAATCCAGCTGATTATTAACGACAATAACAGACTGCCTCCTGTTACTCTTCTCCAAGGCAGGTCAGGCTGGCACGTAAGTACTGAATATCCTGTGTACTCCTGCCACCTACTGGTGCTTTACTGGTAGCATGGATTTCAGCTGATTTTATGTTAACGTTTTTTATTCAGTGGAACCACTGGACTACTTTACACCTTATTACTCAAGTCCTTAAATATACCCCACCCCACCCCACCCGCCATCTTTGAAACTCATTTTCTAAGGAGTCTACTCAGAAACAGGACCTAAGACTTAGGAAGGGGATGGAAATACTTGACTCCTTTTGGCATACTGACAGCTTTCAGAAATGCCTCTGAGCTCCTTCCAGCTGGCTTGGAAGCTGGGGAAGGGAGGGGGTTTAGTTAGGGACATAGAATACTCATGGATTTTCATGCTTTCATAGTGTTGCCTCCACTTGCCCAGCATTTTCTGGGATGGCTACAGGTAGTCAGCAGATTAGCTGAGAAGGTGATGTGCCAGTTGTTGACAGCTTACTCCATGGCTCCTCAAGAGTTAACGGAAGAAGAATGAAATTCTGGGGACAGCTGAAGCCAACTTCCTGACTCACCCGCACACCAGTGGAGTTTCTCAAACTGCACCAATCCCTAAAAACTTCTGGTCAATACCTTTTTCAAAGCCGGGCTTTGCTCTGGATACAAGTTTTTAAAATTAGACAAAATTTGTATTTTGCTAGAAATCTGGGGATGAGAGACAACTTGTTCATCTGTAGAGCATATTGCCAGAGTAGGATTGAAACAAGATGATTTCGTATATGAACGATTTCTCACAATCTTATTATAGCAGTAGTGAGAGACAGGCTGAGGCAAACACTGGAGAAAGAAAGTTGGATTTGAAAACTAACTAGTGGAATTTTAGTGAATATTCTTGTAGTACTCTTTTCAAAAAGCAACGTTGTCTGACAGGGGTTGGGGGTGGAAATGGGAAGTGAAGTTTTAAAATTTTTATCATTGAGGCTGTATTTAATGAACTTTTTACCTTTTCTTCCTTCTGTTCCATGGTGGGAGAAAAATAGCTTTGATGATTTTTCAAAGTAAAGTGTCTATTGTAGCAGATTATAAAAGATTTCTTACGGTGAAAGGTCAAGACAGTAACATTTGATAAATAGCAGATTTCATGCCCTAATTTGCTTAAAGGTTTAGGAGTACATATCAAGACCAGGAAGGAGTTATAGCTTTGAAAGCATTCCAGTCATTCATTAATTTAGGGTAAAGGTTGGGAAGTGTTGTTCAGGATTATTGAAAACAAACATATAGCAGTTATTCTAAACATCTGCATGATACTTTACAGGTTTTTAGGCCATGTATCTCACTATTTTATAACCAGAATCACTTAAGATAGGGCTTGTTTTCATAATCCATACTTGAGAAAACTAAGGTTCAGAGGTTAAGTCACATACTTCCCAAAGTCACACAGCCAATAAATCACAGCATTGATGGCCAGTCCTTAAAGTCCAGTGATCTTTCTAGAAACTCTTTCCCAGAGACTTTTCCTCTCCTTATATGTTTATCTATTGTACTTAACTGTTTTAAAAAGCCACTGTTTTCAAAAAAGCAGGTGGAAACTGTAATTATCTGTTTTTTATTAGTCATACTTCTAAGTCTGTGGGCCCCCTGTGATAAACACCTACTTTTACCAAGTGGTAACACAACTATACACTGTTTGGATAACCCTTTGAGATTAGTGATTCTCATGTAATAGGAGATAGGTTATCTTTGTGGTTTGGTAAAATATCAGATTTTTTGGCTCCAGCTCAGAGACCAATCCAGTTTCATGGGAGGGAATGAAGACATAATTCACTGTTAACAAGCCCCCAAGAGGTCAAAATGCAGATGATTTTAAAAAACAAATACGTAAAGCGATGCCCAGGATCACAGAACCCTTAACAGTGCTTTGAAATGTATGTATTTTTTCCCTTAATATGGAAGTTTCAATTTGGGAAATACAAATATTTTAAAATATAGAAGCCATACAATTCATATCCAATTTACAATAAGTATCCATGCTAACTTCTCTTAGTTCTGCTTCTAATAGATACCTTCATATCATTGTAATGTGCTACCCTAACAGGAGTCTTTCAGTTTAATCTTGCTCTATTCTCAATTCACATCTTTCTAAGATTAGAATTAAGAGTTTTGGTTTTATATGGCTCCTGGAAAGCCAGTGTTAAAGACAGACATGCAATTAATTACTAGATCTGTTTCAACTGTGAGGTATTTTTAACTGTTCTAAAAATGATAATATCTCTGAATATTTTACAACGGGTACCTTTTATAACCTGCCTGACCAAAAATTACCTGTGAACTGATACAGGTCTAGGCTAGGGCCCAGACTTTGCATTTAAACACCCCATATGACCTTTATGAATATGTAATTTAGAAAAGTTAATGGTATAGCTATTTTCTCCTCCAGTATCAAAATAGCCACTCGCAATTGTAACTTAGATTATTACATAATTACTAAAAATTTTTAAACCTGGAATACTCACTTTAGGATGTAGTCACACTTCAGTAAGCCACTCATTATATAGTATACTCACCTGTATCTGGTTAACCTTCCCCCTTCCCACAACAAAATCATCCCCATTAGCGGTTTCCCATCTCAAGTCAACAGTGTGCTTACTTTTCTGTAAACAATCCAATCTGACTGGATCCTCCACATTGCTCTTTGTTTTTGCTTTTTTTTTTTTTTTTTTTGCCAAAGGAAGTTTTTAAAAGGAAGGGCAGAGAGAAACACGCTCTGGTGCAGTCACCTAAAAGTTAACCTGGTCCTATGACACTTTTATTTGTTCATGTACACTACAACTATAGTTGCTAGTGTCTGAGGCAAAAATCATCTCAGAGAAGTTAATATTGGTAAATTCAATATTTCCAGTTGTAAATTAGGTAGAATTAACTAAACCATAATGTCACCTTATCACTGCCTACTGAAAAAAGCAATAGCTACTCAAAGGTATGATGTATGTGTTCATAGATTAAAAATTAAGATGATCACTAGGAAAAAGGTCAGTGGAAAATAAGTAGCAGTTTTGCACCAATGCAAGACAAAATATACTTTATTGTGACAGCAAATGCACATAGTGCTAAAGGTAAGGCATGCTACTAGCAGTCTGCATATAATCAAAGGCCAGTATGGAAATGAATGGGAATCAGTGCTATTTCTTAATGCTTGAAGATTTAGTCCATTGTGAAGGAAAGAGAAGAATTTGTGTCCACATATCTCAAATGCAGTATTATACACCTACCAAATCAAGAGACATATGCCTCTAACCAAGAGCCCAAAGGCAAATAAGAGAAAATCCTAACTGTACTCAGAAGTCACTTCTAATATCAATGACAGGATGATTTTGCCAATTAATTTAGGACAAATTTCATCTTCAGACAGAGACTATATTTTTAATCATAACATTCACTGCTATAGAACCTAGAAATTGAGCAAGCAGCCATTCATTCATTCATTGAAGTATTTAGCCAATTTTAATGCCATTTATTCCACCAGAAACAAATACTAAAATACCTAGAAATGGTTTGGATAAAGAAACATTTACACTTTAATACTTCTTAATGCTGTAAATTTTGGGCTCAAATAACCCCTGAGTCAAATTTGATCCCTATCAACTTGAAGGGACCAAGTACAGTTTCGATTTCAACACCTAAACTTCTGAAGGAAGATCTGAGAAAATAATGCTAGGAGATCTAAATCCTTTGATGTAACTATCAGGCTCTACAGACTTGTCAAAATCAATGCAAAATTGAAAAGGATATGCTGAAATGCTTTGCAAAGCAGTATTTTTAGATAGGCTGCTTCACTTCCCTCCATTTAAAACACATGCAGAAGAAATGCTTTCTGCATGAATGCACAGACATTCTGTTCAGTTGTTTTCTAAATACAATACTGTGGATTTAAACAGTATGCTTTAATTTAAACGAAGAAGTATCTTATATACAGTCAATTTGGTTTAAGAGATGAAAAGAAACACTACTATGACAATTACTTATCAAATACTCTGCTCTTTCGAAAGGTGATTTTAAAAGCAACACAGGACCAAAAACATCCAACTATTACTTTATTTATATTACTATGCTTAAGTTACATGGAAAAGACAACCAAGCAGTTCTGCCCCATATCAGGAAAAGTTTCCAATCAACACCAATTATGTGGTGACAAATAACTAGGAATGGTGACATCTTTGGGTCAAGACTGACAAGGAAGAATGGGCTCTGATGCTACGGTTCATCTCCAACAAGAATATGGCACAATGGCCAGCACAAGCAACACTAACACTGAACCTTTAGCGCTGGTCACAAATTCGGATCTCTTCTCTGAAGCTAGCAAATCAAGTGAAATAACTGGTTTTTTTTAAAAAGTCTTAAAATGAAGCCCAAATAAATTTAAAAAACCATGCTCTTGACACATTTTCCTTTCAAAATTTACATAAAATACTTTTCACTCTTAATAGCCCAGATTTTTTTCCTCACATAGCCCACCATGTAGCTGCAGATAGACTATTCTGCCTCAAGATGTAAACACAGGGGGGAAAAAAAAAGGCATCTGCATAATATTCTCTCTACACACTGCTGTTGGATGGAAAATAGAAAATTAAAAAAAAAAAGGAAAGAAAGGAAGGTTCCATCATAGATTCTCACAACCTCTTGTTCCGCAGTTCATGAATCCGACTCTGATGCTAAGGTGACAGTGTATGTAAGTAGATTTTTGTTTTCAGTGAAGGAGACCTGGGAAAAGATGGATTTCTCTCTTTTTCTTCAAGAGTTATCAGATGGTACATGCTCCTCAAAGCCCTCACTTTCTCGAACTAGAGCGCGTTCCAGGATCACACGACCTTCTTTATAACGCTGGCTGTCTTCAGTGGCAAACTCATAGATCCATCCCAGTTTGCTATTGCAGTTTTTGCAGCTCACATCTCGAACCATGTGGCGGCCAGTGAGCATGACCCGATCTTGAACTTCACTATACTGTAGGTTAACTACCTAAGAAACACATGAAAACAGAATTGCAAAGGCATGTAAGTTATCTGCCCAAAATGGTACATAATATTTCTGTTGGTGAAAGAACAGCAACTTCAGAAAAGCAGATAGTTGTTTGTCAAATCTGCAACACACTTTCCAAGAGCTATTTTGACAAATTGCTGGGACAGATAAACACCTGTGCTGAACCGGATATGTAATGCAATCATGTATTGTATTGTTCTAAGTCACCCTATTTATATACATTAGTTACGCTTCTATGTTATAGTGAAGAGCCCTTAACTTGGAGTCATAAAATGTAGGTCTTGGTCCCACTGTTATAATTAACCATTCAATGCTGAGTGTAGACAAGGCTAGCAATACAGAAGAACCTAGTGCACAACAGGTATTCCTTAAAGAGACGTTTGTAAAATCTGTTTCTGAAACAATTTTATCTACTAACAGCCTGGGGGTAGGTTGTAATATACGGTTTTCAAGTGGGTTCAAAGAATCTATGGCAGAATTTCCAATGACTCTGAACATGGAGGATTCCAATAATCCTCCATGCTTCATTTTTCTATAAAGAGCCAGATATCTTTGGCTTTGAAAAGGGCTATCTGGTCTTTGTTATAGCTATTAAGCTCTGCTGTGGTAGCACAAAAGCAGCCATAGATAATACACAGATGAATAAACATGGTTGTGGTTCATTAAATTTTACTTACAAAAACAGCCTGCCATGGTGTGCCAACCCCTGCTCTATACCTAAATAAAGACCAAGATGTATATACACTATCAATTCTTTCAGAGAAAACACTTGTTTCTAAATGGTAGAGAGGAGTGTCCTCTGGGGAAGTTTAAGTTGAATATCTAAGAACAGTACCTTGGACTAGTTCTGTAGTTCAAGGATATTTGGAATATCTAGAAATTCAACTTTGCGAGTACCCATTAGACTCCAGGAGGCAGAATCACATCAACCAATTTGAAAGCAAGCCAGAAATGAGAGAAAGAGGCAGACTATACATTAATCTGTAAGTCAGGAAACACTTCGGTTAGCAAACCTATTAGCCAAATCATAATCAGAAAGATGACTGGTAAATTAGAGCAGGAAGTTAGATAGATGATCCTTATTCCCTTGCACTGTCAAACTACAACAGCTTAATGCAGCTATCTCCCTGTAAGGGTAAATTAGTGCTATGGGGGTGTTTCAGCCTCTTCAATAGTCTGTGAAGTCACTACCACATTCTTACCCTGAGTGTCTCCTGAAGCAATGGAGACCACCCTTATCATCACATAATCTTTAAAACTCTCAAGCCTAAAAATCACAGTCTAGTAATGCTTTCCTGAAGTCCCAAAGACAAACTAGCAGGCAATTTCTATGGAGTGCAGCTCTCATTCTGAATCTTCTTGGCATCTCCATGCTCTAAGGGGTATTCTGGTATTGCTATCAAATATTTCCACTGAACCCAGTGAGGAAATGAAACCAGTTTTCCCCACAAACCTTGTTAAAAAGAAATGCTCTGCCAGTGGCGCCTGTGAACCGAGTGGAGATGAGTTCTGAACGGTTGGTCAGGATCGTATCGCAGTTTGCACAGGAAAACAGACGGGTACCACCAATATGATCAAGGAAAATCCTGCCCATTTTTATAGCTGAAGCTCTAAAAACCTGGGAACAGATAAAAAAGGACAAGAAATGCATTATGATTTTTTAACTTGTTAGGATCTACTTGGTGGTGTCACAGAGAACCATTTATATACACATATATGATCTCTTCATAGTACTTAATACATGTATGATCTCTTCATAGTACTTAATACATGAAATAGCTGACTCTGAATGAAAGGATCCTAAGTTCACACATGGACCAAACAAATAGGCAAACTCAAGCTAAGAACACTTCAGAAGCAATGAGTCAAGAAAGTAAATATTCTCACTAGGAAGGCCAAAGAATATCCCTTCTCTTTTGATTGATATGAAAAAGGCAAGAAGACAGTGTACAATATCAAACCAAATGATCAGAAACACCAGCAGAGAGGTGAGAAAAAAGGTTTAGTACAGAGTTAAGTATACATTCTGGAGACGTGGCAACCCAATCCAGTATTCTTGCCTGGAGAATCCCATGGACAGAGGAGCCTGGGGGGCTATAGTCCATGGGATCGCAAAGAGCTGGACACGACTGAGCAACTAACAAGTATATACTCTGAGTATCTGAAATTTGAGAAAGACTTACGGGTCGAGAGTGTGTGACCTGGCTTGAGAGCACGGGTGCCTGGTTTCTCTGGTCATCGGTGCATCCACAACCATGCAGGGTGACGGCACTAAGCTGGTAAGCCTGAGGCTGAGGAGCACTATACTAGGTACTCTGTTGCGGTTTAGTCGCTAAGTCGTGTCTGACTCTTTTGTAACCCCATGGGCTATAGGGCACCAGGCTCTTCTGTCCATGGGATTTCCCAGGCAAGAACACTGGAGTGGGTTGTCATTTCCTTCTCCAGAGGATCTTCCTGATCCAGGGATTGAACCTGCATCTCCTGCATTGGCAGGCAGATTTTTTAATCACCAAGCCACCAGAGAAGCTTTACTTATTTCAAAATCCACATCAACTCTGTGAGGTTGTTGCCTCCAGTTCATAGATTATTCAAGGTTACTAACTGATCAAAGGTCACACAGCTTTCAAGTACAGAAAATCATGATCAGAATATGGCTCACTCAAGTCAAAGCCAAAATTTTTCTGTTACTCTAACACTGACTCCTCTAAGAAAAGTACATACAAGATGGTCTAGGCTGGCATAAGGCTAGAAAAATAAGAACAAAGAGCAAGATGAACTGTTATTATATAACTTACTATATTTAAGAAAGTCTTTTGATTCAATAAATCACAGAAGCGCTGAAACATTGGGGAAAAAGCTCTGAATCCAACTTCTGAAACAAGGATAATCACATTCCAATATTTTAAAAGTTGAGTTAATACATGCAACTTCTCAAATTCACTGCAGTTAATTTCCCAAAACAGCACGTTTTTAGAGATCTAGGTATAATCAAGAATACACTGTAGCTTTTCATTTTGAAAAGAATTTATTCCTTCATGTAGTGATCATCTCCTGTGTTTCAAATATTTAATATTATTTGTCTTTAAAACGCCATACAGAGCTGATACAGCTACTGCTACGGAAAAGAAAAATGTAGAATCCATGTGCAATCCAGTGTCATCTTAAACTTGGGGAAATTCCATTACAAATTAAAAAGAAAATCCCATTTCTTCTAACATCTGTCAACTTCAGCCATAAGGCAGTTTTAATGCCATCAGAAATGTGACATTTCTGTCACCAAGATAATTATGACTCCTACTAAATACTATGATATGAAAGTTTAATAAGTAATGAAAAACAAATAGTAAATATACTACAATTTATAGCTAGTAAACAAGGGTGTCAACGAATAAACCCTGGGTAAAAACATAAGACTTAGAAAATGACATTTAGCTTTCTTGATTATATTTCTGCAAAACAATAAAAGACTTGCTGCCTATTGTTTTAGTCTTTAGGACAGCATTACTTTTCCCAAATGCCTAAGAACACAGTATTTGTTACACAAAGCTCAAAGGGTACAAATCTGAGGCCTGCTGGCTGAATTCATTTGATGGCATAGGAACACAGCAGTGAACAAAACAACCCTTCCCACACCAAAACATTAGTGTTCAATTTGGCCCAGGGTTTTTAATTTTTAATAAAAAACAGTTGAGAATCATTTAAAATTTGAGAGATTTCATTAACAGCCTGTTCTGAGCCTTTCTTTTTAAACAATGGGGAGAGCTGGCAACACAGGACATATATTCTCATACGGCAACAACTGGCTAGAGTTGAGAGGTGCCTTCAACGCTTCCCACAAGGCCATTTCGTTTGCTTTTTATCTGTTTTGTGCCACATAATTACTTCACCTGTAAGACATCTGAGTTGATGACTCCTGATCCAAATTAAGCATTCAATGAGCCTGTGAGTAGTTGGTTTTGGTCATGTTTCTTACTACCAGTCGTTTACAGAAAGGAATCACCAGCAGGGTTTTATGGTAACACCTCTGAAGACGTACTCCTCAGTCTTTATTTCTCTAAAAATTAGTATTTGTCCTGTCATTTATCCTCCAGCTTGGGCTTCCAATGTTTCTTCAAACTTTTAAATATAATATTCATCTAAGTTACTTCAACAATAATTCAGGAATAACCAGATATTTTTGACTTGACTGATAGTAGATGCAATACTACCGAGGAAAATATTCTGAACTTCAAAACAAACTCTCCCTATACCTTCTGCCTATATTGTTCTATCTTTGGTTCAGTATTAATAGCTGTGACCATTTGCTCACTACTGGATACATGAAAACTATTTCTAAATGGGGTAAATAGACTTAACATCATGCTTTCTCTTTCCTGCTTCAAATTCAGACGATTTTTAACTTTTACCCAACTATTTTTACTGAATTCAGTTACATGATTCATTACAAGACCAAAAATATCTCTACAGACTCACTATTCCTAGCTGTGGTTGCCATGTATAGAGTTCTATATATGTATATAGAACTGTAAAATGTAGTTCTCATTTGCCAAAAGAGATAAGCTACAATGCCAGAGAATCTATCAGAAGTGAGCAAAATACCGCTTACTGTCAAAGGTCTCTGGAACACAGAAAAACCTTCGCAGGCCATTGAATTTCATATGTTAGGCCTTCACTTCGCCAGGCCAGGAGTGCAACCTGGTGCTCATTTCCCCCGTGCGTACTCAGGAGACTGACGGCAAGCACACTGGCACTGCACCACAGAAGGGGAAGGTCACTTAAAAGCTATGGCAAAACACCTGAATTAGGTTTCTCTGGACCTAGGCACTCCAGTACTCTTGCCTGGCAAATCCCATGGGCGGAGGACCCTGGTAGGCTGCAGTCCATGGGGTCGCTAAGAGTCGGACACGACTGAGTGACTTCACTTTTATATTTCACTTTCATGCATTGGAGAAGGAAATGACAACCAGTGTTCTTGCCTGGAGAATCCCAGGGACGGGGGAGCCTGGTAGGCTGCCGTCTATGGGGTCGCACAGAGCCGGACACGACTTAAGCGACTTAGCAGCAGCAGGCAATATATTGAACTCTGCCTGAGACTTGATATTTAGTATCAACATCATATGGGATACTGCATTCAGTACTTCATGTATCACATTCAACCTTAACAATTTCTTAGTAGGTATGTATTACCCTACTTTTGTAGAGGAAGACATAAAGGCTGTAACTTTATGAAACTGGCCAAGCTGGGATCTGAACTAATTCTGCTCCAGTTCTTTTAACCCCACCTACTCTCTAGTGACCGGAAGAGACAGCCAAGTTCAGTCTTTCTTCCTCAGCTTTCTCACACACCGCTCCTGCCTCCATGCTGAGCCGCCTACCTTCCCTAACTTTGCTGGTGGCAACTCTAATCCCTCTCCTAAACTAGAAACCCTGGCAACTTCTTTAAGAAACTGCAAAATTGAGAAGACCTCCTAAATCACTTTTCAAGGTCTTTCTTCCCCATTCTTCATCAATAACTTAGTTCACATTTTCATCACTTCTAGAGCTACGAAAGTAAGGTACTTCAGCCTTATGTACTTATGAAAGGCATGTACTTCAGACACCCCTTTCTAAGAGCTTATACAGAGCTTATCCTGTCAGAAACTTTTGACCTGATAGGATAGTATATAGCTCATTCTTTAAAAACAATTTTCTTAAAGGAATAATTGACATAAAATTTGGCCACTGTTGTGTACAAATGAATGATTTTTAGTAAATTTACAAAATTGTGCTACCATCACCACAAACCAGCTTTTTAGAATATTTTCATCACCTCCCCAAATCCCCACAAACCCTTCCACAATCAATCTCCTTCTAATTGTTTTTACATCCAAATTATTTCCCAGGTTATGTACACACTGCTGTGTTCAAAATGGATAACAAAGACTTGTTATATAGCACATGGACCTCTGCTCAGTGTTATGTGCCAGCCTGAATCAAAGATGGGTTTGGGGGAGAATAGATACATGTATATGTATTGCTGAGTTCCTTCACTGTACACCTGAAATCACAGCATTGTTAATTGGCTATACCCCAATACAAAATGTTTAAAAATAAATAAATTTTAAAAAAACTAAATTACTTCCCAGGTATGCTAATCACCTTGCTTGGACTTAAAAGAGTAACAGTATTTTCAGGGACACATTTGTAAAATATCTTAAGTATGAGCTGCTTTCACAGATGACTAACGCTCTCTGTGTTGATTCTGAGAGCACTTATTGTGCTTAAGTAATGTCTGTTTTGGAATCAGTGTTGAAGTTCAAGTTTATAACCAAAATTCTGCCAAATCTTTGGTTCTGTATTAAAGTCCAGTTGACCATATTTATGTGGGCCTGTTTCTGGGCTCTCTATTCTGTTCCACTGATCTATTTGTCTATTCCTTCACCAACACCATACTGTCTTGATTACTGTAGATACTAAGTCTTGAAGTTGGGCTTCCCTGTGGCTCAGCTGGTAAAGAATCTGCCTGTGAAGAGAGAGACCTTGGTTTGATTCCTGGGTTGGGAAGATCCCCTGGAGAAGGGAAAGGCTCCCACTCCAGTACTGTGGCCTGGATAATTCCATGGACTGTATAATCCGTGGGATTGCAAAGAATAAGACACAACTGAGCGACTTTCACTTTCTTTCTATACTAAGTCTTTAAGTTGGGTAGTGTCAATCTTCTGACTTAATTCTTCTCTTTCCATATTGTGTTGCCTCTCCTGGGACTTCTGCTCTCCATGAACACACAAATTCTTTCCACTTATTTAGTTATTCTTGATTTCATTCATTAGTTTTATATTCTTCCTCACATAGATCTTGTACACATTGTTAGATTTATACCTAAATATTTCATCTTGGGGGGAATGCTAATGTAAATTGTACTGCATTAATTTCAAATTTCACTTGTTCACCACTGGTGCCGATTTACACATCACACACACATATACACATTAACAAATATGACACCTTGTTCATTAGTCTGGCTTATTGCTGAATATTTTCTTTAAAAGCAAGGGTCAGAAAACTAAGGCCTACAGGCAATAATCAGCTCACCACCTGTTTTTGTATGGCTCGCAACATAAGAATGCTTTTTATATCTTAAGATGGTTGGGGACACCAAAAGACTATTTTTGTGACACACGAAAATTACATGAAATCCACATTTCAGTGACCATACATAAATTTTTATTGGAACACAGCCAGACCCATTTGTTGATACTTGGCTGCTCTTTCAGTATAATGGCAGAGTTTGAATAGTTGCTACTGAAACCTTACGGCCTACAAAGTTCACAATATTCACCATCTGGCCCTTGAAAGAAAGTGCACTGACCCTTGTTGAAAAACTTGTTCAGACAGCAAAAGAGCTCTTCATTTAGAAAGCAGGCAATCTTAGAAAAAAAGGAAACTTGGTTGGCATTCAGGTTTAAGGATCAACAGGAATATTTGACATAATCAATTTAGTCCCACTCCCATTTTCTTCATGGGTTTTCTAACTAAAGTCTTCAACTTTCAGTAGCAAGTTCAGCATGTTGAAGATTAACAATACATAGATTATAAAAACAGATAGTATAACCAACTGCTGCCTCCTCCTCTCTCCACCCCCAGGATTTAAACAATGTATCCCAAATACTGGAACTCTGGGTTCAAATCTTAGCTTTGCCACTTAAAAGTTGTGTAAACTTTGGGTAAGGTATCCTCACTTCAGTTTCTTCATCAATAAAACCGTGGTATCTGTATTCATCTCTGAGTTGTGGAAATTAAATAGCACTACACTGAGAACAGTGCCTGGCACACAATAAATGCTAAATAAAGGTAAATCTAGTAAAACTAGATTATCTTCAACATTCTCCACCCTAACCTCCCTCTATTACAGATGAAGAAAGCAAGATTCAGAAAGAAAATCAAATCAATAACAATTTAATTAACTAGCTTCATTTCTTGTTAACCATGTTAACGCTAAAGTGACCAAGTGACAGAAATGACATGCAGAAGGAAAGCTAGAAACTTCTGAAGCATCTCAAATTCTTAGTATCATAATTCTAGGTCTTAAAATAGGCACTTACCCTCCCTGTAACTAATAATCCAGTTCAGATTCAATCCTGGCAAGAAGAATTTACAGAAGGAAGAATCACACTTCCCAACCCTAAAAATACCAGGGAGGGATCTCTAAGAACCCTCTGGTAGGAAAACACCCAGTTCACAGACTTTATGGGGTTTTTTTTCCACTTATTTCCTCAGGGCAGTGCCACAGACAACAGAACACCCACTCCACCCAACTCTATCACTGGACAGGTAAGACGGGCTTTCCCACTACCATAGGAGTTGGTGGGTAAATGCAAGATGCAAAGATTCTCTCCTCCAGGGACTTGAGTGTGCAGGAGCCTAGTGCAGAAAAGGTTAAAGGAATCTGCCCTTCCAGGAGAGGCTGTGTGTTGCAAAAGTCTGGCTAAAACTGAAACTTGTGAAAACAAGCTGGTATATCTAGTTTTCAGTCTCCTCCCTCTCCAAAACAAAAGGAACAAAACCCAAAGGCAGCCCTTGGCTGATTACTATAATTAACACTTAATCTCTACTGTAATCTCATCAACTATTTCATACTGATTTATGATAAGTTCTATTGAAAACCTACAAGAGAAAATAATAAATTGAGTTTGATCCATAAAACCAACTCTCCAACTTTTGTACAAAATATTCAACAAGCCAAGGTTTTGTTGAAACAAGCTATGCTTTCCTCTAGTTCTCTTCTAAAACGTGACCAGTTTAGTTGGCTATTTCAAATGACATTCTAGTTGTGGCATCAGGTCTTCATTTGACAGTAACTTATATTTTTCTTTTTGCTCTCTAAATAATGTCTTGTTGTTAGACGTTTTCCAAGTTTATTATGTTTCTACAATTCTGTTTAGTCATCACTTGAAAATAAGACTAGTCATGTAACTCGGTGAGTCAGCTAAACAATCTGAGTTGGTAATCTCCCCAAAACAGTTTTTGGCAAGACAAACTCAGGATCTCTCTACTTTGTTGTGATGCAATACCATGAGTCAAAAAGTCTCTAATTGGATGGACTGGAGTGTAGTTCAACTGTCTGGTTTCCTGATTCACGTGCGAGGTAGCAAGCTTCATGTCACTACTAACGTTCAGTTCCTACACCAGCACCATTACTACACAGGATTACCAGAGAAACTGATACTGGTTTATACAACCATTTAGGCACTACGATACTCTCAGCAGGATTATACTCAGTAGGACTATCTTCACATCTCAATATTTAGGACTAGCTTCACGTCTCATGGACTGTTTTTTGGAGGGTAGTAGCTAGTTTAATCTCACATTTAGACTTAATTTTGGCCTTATTTCCCTTCCTTTTTTATTTTCTAAACCTTTTTTTATCTTCTCCTACCACTTAAATAAAGCAAAGGCAACTAAACCTAGGCAAAGGTCCTCAAGGATCCAACCAGATATTTCAGATGTAGCAACATATATTTTGTATGTTGTTAAAATCCAATTTAGGTTCCTGTATAGAGTTAAATAACTTACTTAAGCACATTTCATCAACATGCTCTCCTATACATAAGATGGCTGCCAGATATAAACTTAAAACAAAACATGCCCCGCCCCCCCCCCCCCCTCCAAAGCACCCCGCCTGTATTGGGCCTTGAGCTGGGTGAGAATGTGCTAAAGGAAGACACTGGTCACTTCCAAAGAGCATGACATTTGCTTGGTATTCTAGTACAAAAGTGAAAGTCTCTTAGTTGTGTCCCACTCTTCACAATCCCATGGACTATACAGTCCATGAAATTCTCCAGGCCAGAATACTGGAGTCGGTGGCCTTTCCTGATAGCTCAGTTGATAAAATCTGCCTACAATGCAGGAAACCCGTTTGATTCCTGGGTTGAGAAGATTCCCCTGGAGAAGGGATAGGCTCCAATATTCTCCGGATTCCCTTGTAGCTCTGCTGGTAAGAATCCGCCCGCAATAAGGGAGACGTGGGTTCCATTCCCGAGTTGGGAAGATCACTTGGAGAAGGGAAAGGCTACATCTCCGAGTTGGGAAGATCCCCTGGAAAAGGGAAAGGCTACCTGCTCCAGTATTCCGGCCTGGAGAATTCCAAATACAGTCCATGGGGTCGCAAAGAGCCAGACACTTCTGAGCGACTTTCCCTTTCTAGTACAAAGTACCAAATTCCTTTAGCTCCACCTTCTCACTATTTGTAAAGCCTCCAGGCCTTTTTTTCTCTCCTAAGCCTCTGTTTGCCCAATAGCAATCCAAAGCCTCTTCATTTTCTAGGTCTAATCAATACCAATCCACTTTATATAGAACGCTTCCTATTTCATTTCTCATTGTCCCATTTTTGAACTCTCATAACACTCATTTCATAAATTACTAATATTTAGCTGTTACCCTTCATTTCCCTAAGGCTTTTTACTAAAAATCATTAGTTTCTAGAGAAAAGTTGGCAATTTCTTTTCAATTTCCTTCTCATCTGACACACAGTACAAGTATGCAATGAACTTTTAGAAAAAGATTACACCAAGACACTTCACATCTGGCACAAATATGTACCCTGGATACACTGCATACATTTTGGGTCATCTTTGTTGGAACACAGGATCTACACTGTATGTGCGACTGCGCAAAGTTAGCTAATACTCTATTATCCTCAGTTATTTCACTAGCAAGTCTAACTTTCCGAAAATACAAGGTCGGCCTAAGATTACTTTGTTTTCCATCTGTCAAGGAGATCTGCAATAAAAATCCTCAGACTACCAACAGGGCTCTGTAAACAGAAAAAATTTAAAAATAAGCTGTACGCCTTCCCAGACCCTCCCTGAAACAGAAGACTAATAGATGTCGGGATAAAACAGATCTTTGTAGTATTTCAGTTTTCCAGCTTCCGCTGTCCTCAACACTCATTGTCCTACCTACAAGTGCAAAATAAACGAGCCAGAGCGTGCCTACCGCCCTACCTACGAGGAGAGGAAGGATGTAGCTCGCCGTGGGGACCGCAGGCGATCCCCGCGCCGGGTGTGAACAGCCGCAGACGCCCAGGCCCCGAAGCCCCGGCTGGCCCCAGCTGATTGCCGGCACGTGACGCCGCGGGCCAATCGGGAGGGGACGGGGCCCGAGCGCGGCGCGGCCCAGCCTCCTCCCGCACAACAAACAGGGGCCGGAAACAGCTGAGCGGGCCGCCCCGCGGCCAGGGTCGCCCGACGGCCGCCCAACAGTCGCGCCACGCCCTCCAGTCAAGCGGGCGCGGACCCCTCCCTCGGCCTGGGGTCTCCTGGGGCGCAGGAGGGCAGGGTGGCGGGCATCCAGCCTTTGCGGGACAGCAAACAAAAGCCACCACAGCCACACTGCCGGTGGCAAGTGCCAGCCGACTGAGGATGTGGCCCTTTTGAAGAACGGCCCACGCCGTGGCGTTATTATGGCCGCATATTTCAGAGTTTAGACTTCACTTCGTGGCCCCCGCGGCGACCTCCGCGACGCGGAGCCCGGGGCGCGCCCCCGACGCTGCGGCGGGGACGCGGGCCATGGGGGCGGGGCAGCCGAGGCTGTGGGGTCGCCGGCCAAACTGCCCGCGGACTGCGGGCCTGTGGCCCCGGCCGCGATGTGCAGGGCCTCCGAGGCTGCGCCGGGGCTGGAGGGCGCGGGCGCCAAGCTGGGGGTCGCGGCTGTTGCGATCGCGCCAGTCGCCCGGGTTGCGCGGCGGGGGCGGGCCGACGGCGGCCGCCGCGCCTGGGCCTCACAAAGAGGAAACAGGCCAGCTCGTCCGTCCGCAGCCCCGGCACCAGGGCCCGCCCTGAGGGGCGAGGGTCGGTCGCGCTAGGACCCCCGAGGGGGCGCGGCGAGGAAGAGGCACTTCCTGCCTGGGCCCCCCGCCCTGGGCCGATCCCAGAGTGTTTCGAAGCCTCCGATCCAGAGAGGAGCCTCAGCCCCTACCCGGCCCCGAACCCACCCCCCGCCCGCCGCACTCACCCCGAGCGGCTGTGAAGTCGGCGGCCGCCTGCGGCTTTCGCTTCTCAGCTGGGATGAAGCCCCTTAGCCACCAGAGTCTTCAGGTTTAGTCAGGCCCTGGCCTTGGCCCCGCCTCTCCCTGGTTTGGCCTCAACGTCAATCACCCGGTGTAGCTCCGCCCCTCGAACAGTCGGCTCTCCGGGTTGGCCCAGAACGCCTTTCATTTCTAGGCCCCGCCTCCCCCCGGGTATCCTGCCCCTTCCGCTAGGCCCCGCCCCTTCTCTGGCGCACCCTCCCCCACTCCCGCTCCAGTCTGCGTCGAGGCCCACCCCTCCCAGAAGCCGCAAGACCTGGGGCAATCTCCCTGAAGATTGCCCCGCCCCTGATCCAACTCCCAGGACCCGGACAGCCAATCAAAGAGGCTAACTCTGCCCACTCTCCCGAGGCAGCCAATGTGGAGAGACCTAAGATCCACCCCGCTTCCCAGCTGAGAGCACACAACATAGCGTCCACGTGAGTCAGCTTCTTAAAGGAGACTGCCCAGCCTTTTTAACAGAGGCAGCTGTGCGACATCCCGCGTCATCAGCGTCACCAGGTGGTGGCTAGGGCCTAGTTTCCTGAGGCCTAGTGATGACAAATGAAAACACTGTTTTTCTAGGCCAAGCAGGTACCCAGATAGCTTAAATGCACCATGTAATTGATTTTTTTGAGATTGTTTACTTTCTTGCCTTTATAGTAGGCCACGTTTTACTTATAAACCCCAAACCTTTAAGTGTGGGCATACAGAAACTCCTGAAGAAAGGATTTTCCCAAGTATGGCTGAACTTGATTTAAAACTACCTGAGTTCTTTCTTCGAGAAGGCAATGGCACCCCACTCCAGTACTCTTGCCTGGAAAATCCCATGGGCTGAGGAGCCTGGTGGGCTGCAGTCCATGGGGTCGCGAAGAGTCGGACACGACTGAGCGTCTTCACTTTCACTTTTCACTTTCATGCATTGGAGAAGGAAATGGCAACCCACTCCAGTGTTCTTGCCTGGAGAATCCCAGGGACAGGGGGAGTCTGGTGGGCTGCCGTCTATGGGGTCGCACAGAGTCGACACGACCGAAGCGACTTAGCAACAGCAGCAGCATTTGATTCTTCACCAAGCCCCAAAACTCACCAGTATTTTCCTTCAGTTCAGATAAAAACCTGAAAATTAAAGGCAAAAACAAATTAATGAGAAAAAACTTTAGAAGTTTAAATTTTCCTCATCTCATGAAAAGCTCACTTATCAAAAAAACCACCAGGAAAACCCCAGGTTTAGAAAGTTGATTTAGGGTAAAACCTGATGGGTCTGAACTGATGGTGGCCTGCCCTTTAGAAATAAAGAGTTTACCATTGGAGATAATATAATGAATATGGAAGAGAAATAAAAAGAAAATTTGAGAGATTTGATATTTCCTTGTTTGATTTGTGTTATATCTTTATTAACTTGAATTAATTGACAGTTCATACTATTGAAACTTTCCCACCAAGAACATGGTATGTCTCCCCATTTATTCAAGTGTTCTTTTAGGTCTTCCAGTGAAGCGTCATGATATAGCTATCTTCCTTTAGCTTGTTCTTATCTTCTTAGATTTAAATTTAGATATAGTATATATTTCTGGGGATATTATGGACTGGATTATGCTCCCCTGATTCTTATGTTGTAGCCCTAATCCCTATCTCAGAATATGACTGGATATTGAGATAAGGCCTTGGCCTTTAAAGAGTTTATTAAATTTAAATGAGGTTGTTAGATTAGGCCTGAGAACAGTCTGACTGGTATCCATGTGAAAAAAGAGATTGGGATATACAAAGAGACACCAGGGTGTGTGGGCACAGGGAGAAGATGGCCACTTGCAAACAAAGGAGAGAGGTTTCCACTAGAAACCAAACCTGCTGGCTCCTTGATCTTGGACTTCCGGTCCCCAGAACCCTGAGAAATTGATTTCTGTAATTTAAGCTACCCAATCTGTGGTATTTTGTTGTGCCAGCTCTAGCAATCTAACACAGGGGGTTACTGTGAATAGAAACTTCTCCTATTAGCTATTATAACGCTAATGGGTCATTTGTTATTTTTATAGTAAAGATAATGATTTTGTAGTTTATTTTTCCTGAATTTTCTGTGTAGAAATTTGAATATTTCTGTCAAACAAATTCCTAGAAGTTATTGCTATTTTGTAAAGTTTCTTATTTTAAATAAAGGATGGTCCTCTCTCGCCTCCGCGCTTCCAAGATGACCAAGAAAAGAAGGAACAACGGTCGTGCCAAAAAGGGCCGCGGCCACGTGCAGCCTGTTCGCTGCACCAACTGTGCCCGATGCGTGCCCAAGGATAAGGCCATTAAGAAGTTCGTCATTCGGAACATCGTAGAGGCGGCAGCCGTCAGGGACATTTCTGAAGCGAGTGTTTTCGACCGCTACGTGCTTCCCAAGCTGTATGTGAAACTACATTACTGCGTGAGTTGTGCCATTCACAGCAAGGTAGACAGGAATCGCTCTCGGGAAGCCCGTAAGGACCGAACACCTCCACCCCGATTTAGACCTGCGGGTGCTGCCCCACGTCCTCCACTAAAGCCCATGTAAGGATCCAAGTCCTTAAAGACTGAAGAAATATTGGTGTCTCTGAAAAGACAATAAAATGGAAATTATACTTTATGTAGCATGTTGAATATATGTTGCCAGATGGAGTGGGGGTTGTGTACATTTGGTCTCCCCAGTTTGCGTAGCTTAGGGGTGGGGGTGAGGAATTAGGGCATCTGTGTTTGATTAATTCAGCCTGGCAAATGGTTTAAGTTGGTGTCTTTAAAATGGGGAGGAAACTAGCAGAGTGAGGAGTGCATCAGGAAGTCACTTAGGCTAAGGTGTGCATTCCTCTTGTGGCAACATGAAGACTTTAATAAACGTCCGCAACTTGCATAAGGGGATCTGTATTCAGGTCCTTAACCTCAGGTCAAGTTTACATGCCTACCTTGGTCTGCTGCTAAGCTAATCACCCAGCCTTCATCTTTCTGTGGTACATTGCTTTATGGGGTGACAATGCCCTGAATGCCAGGCATTCGTAGAAATTTGTGGAAGTCCCATACGAGGGGGGTTTTGCAAAAAGTCTGGGAAAAGGCTGTAGTCTGTGTGATAATGGCTCATTTGTCTCAGAGTTCAGAAATTAGAGTTCCCAGCTAGCAATACACAGTTGACCCTTTAACAGCATGGGTTTAACTGCAGGGGGCAGGGGCGGTTTTGTTTTTAGTAAATACTACGCGATTCACAGTTGGTTGAAACCTTAAGTGTGAAAGTACAGACAGATTCAAAAGGCTAACTCTAAAATATATGGATTTTTGAAGAGATGGTGCCCCTAACCAGTGCTTTGTTCAAGGGTCAAATGTACACATATATTTGAAAAATTTATATGTAAATGTTTGCTAAGGCCTTTGCTGGTTAGGTTATATGATTTTTTTTCCTTAAGCTAAACTAGTAGCTTGGAAGTTTTGATT
Organism: Ovis aries; assembly: GCF_016772045.2. NCBI lineage: Eukaryota > Metazoa > Chordata > Mammalia > Artiodactyla > Bovidae > Ovis > Ovis aries. Next base: position 36,994,942 of record NC_056056.1, on the reverse strand, counting down.
AAAGTACACATTGTTCTGGAAAAAAAAATAAATAAATAAAGGATGGATATGTAATTTTATCAAATACCTTTTTACTGTATTTTGGGATAAACATTTCCCCCTTTATTATATTTCTTTATATATTACAATTACCAGCATTGTAACCCAACGTTACACCAAATGTACATTTCTTGAAGAAAATTAATCACTTGACATATGCTAACTCTGACATTCTTTGAGTCCAGAAAACAAGAAACAGGAATATTCCAACATACACCAACATACCATGATGCTTTATTCTGGTTGCTGATTATACTTTCTGGCCTAAATTGTCTGATATTCCCCCAAATGGGTGAGTCAATATAACTGCAAACCCTGGGTCAGGCTTTCAGAATTCCCCTCTGTTGCTGTTTCCTTGGACCTCTCCTTTGCCCCAGTGTGACAATGGCAACCCACTCCAGTACTCTTGCCTGTAAAATCCCATGGACGGAGGAGCCTGGTAGGCTACAGTCCATGGGGTTGTTAGGAGTTGGACACAACTAAGTGGCTTCACTTTCACTTTTCACTTTCATGCATTGGAGAAGGAAATGACAACCACTCCAGTATTCTTGCCTGGAGAATCCCAGGGATTGGGGAGCCTGGTGGGCTGCCATTTATGGGGTCGTACAGAGTTGGACACGACTGAAGTGACTTAGCAGCAGCAGCAGCAGCAGCAGCAGCAGCAGCAGCAGCCTTCCCTTACTGTGACTTCCCTGGCTACCACACTGGAGCTACTGCTTTATAGGTATGACCACTTTTCAAGTGTGTGCTTCATGCGCAGTCTCCTATTGCCTCCTCATACTTCCCAAGACCTAGTAAACCTCCTTGCTCCACAAGCTTGAAACATGTGGGCCTCCACCCACCTGTCTTATTCTCTGCAGATAGTTATGCTTCATAATAAGTCAGATGAAGACTTGGAAGTGAACTACTTCAAAGTTTCTCCACTGTGTTTCTTCCTACATCACCTATTTTCTTGGTACTTTCTTCTGTGTTGGATGAAAACAGTTTTTCTTCTTTTCTAAAGTCTGATGGACATCTATACCTGGATAAAAGTCTGAAGCTTGACTTTTATCTCAGCTTGTCCTAAATAGAATCCATATTTCCTCTCTCAAGAGCAGAGACAAAAAAAAATTTGCTTAGGACTAGGATGGTCACTCCCTTCTCATGTCTGTTAATGGACCACAGTCCACAACAACCTCCAACATGCACAACTTCTACAATTGCTCTAAGTATTCATTGGACTCATATACATACATACAAGTGCCTTGTCCTCACATCTAACACTATAGTTTGTGGGACACCTTCTGTCCCACAAAGTTGTCTATTTTTATCTTTCCCCTTGCTTTATATTGATATCTGAGAGCCAAAGAATTGATGCTTTTGAACTGTGGTGTTGGAGGAGACTCTTGAGAGTCCCTTGGACTGCAAGGAGATCCAGTCTGTCAATCCTAAAGGAAATCAGTCCTGAATATTCATTGGAAGGACTGATGCTGAAGCTAAAACTCCAATACTTTGGCCACCTGATGCGAAGAACCGACTCATTTGAAAAGACCCCGATGCTGAGAAAGATTGAAAGCAGAAAGAGAAGGGGACGACAGAGGATGAGATGGTTGGATGGCATCACCAACACGACGGACATGAGTTTGAGTAGGCTCTAGGAGTTGATGATAGACGGAGTTCTGGTGTGCTGCAGTCCATGGGGTTGCAAAGAGTTGGACATGACTGAGTGACTGAACTGAACTGAACTGATACTGACATCACATTCATTTCCCCCCATCCATCCTGCTTCCCACAAAGTGAATGTGCCTAAACCATAAGGACCAGGACTCCATCCTAGGGAAATGAACACAGATCCTGAATGCTGCATAAAGTAGAGCTGCCAGACTAGCCTGGGATTACAGAGTTTTTACTTCAATGGCACCCCACTCCAGTACTCTTGCCTGGAAAATCCCATGGACAGAGGAGCCTGGAAGGCTGCAGTCCATGGGGTTGCTGAGGGTTGGACACGACTGAGCGACTTCACTTTCACTTTTCACTTTCACGCATTGGAGAAGGAAATGGCAACCCACTCCAGTGTTCTTGCCTGGAGAATCCCAGGGATGGGGGAGCCTGGTGGGCTGCCGTCTGTGGGGTCACACAGAGTCAGACAGGACTGAAGTGACTTAGCAGTAGCAGCAGCAAACTTATGAGAACTCTGGGTAATTTAAACAGAATAGCTCCTCTGGGAAGAAACAGATATATATAAATATAATTTCATATTAGTAGTTAACATAAAAATATTAATAACATTTTGAGTTACAATCCTGCCACTTTACTAAAAGCTGTCTCAAAGGTCACTGATCATAAAATTCTTTTTTTTGTACCTGAAATCATCAGCCAAACATCCTTCTTCAGACTTCTTATTCTCTTGGCTTTGGCAGTAGAATGATGATACCTTCTGTCCCACAAAGTTGTCTATGTTCTAATCTCTTGGATCTGTGTATGTTACCTTACATAGCAAATGGGATTTTGCAGGTGGGATTATGTTAAGGATCTTAAAATGGGGAGATTATTCTGGATTATCCTGGTGAGCCCAATATAATGACAAGGGTCTTTATAAAAGGAAGGGAGGATGACCAACAAGCATATGGAAAGATGCTCAACATCACTAATCATTAGAGAAATATAAATCAAAACAACAATGAGATGTCACTTCACGCCCATCAGGATTGCTATTCCTAAAAATAAAACAGAAAACAAAAAGTGTTGCCAAGAATGTGGAGAAATTGGAAGCCTGGTATTCTGTTTTAGGGAATGCAAAATGGTACAGCTGCTTTGGAGAAAAGTATGGAGTTTCCTCAAAAAATAAAAAAAATAGAAGTACCATATGGTCCAACAATTCTACTTCTGGACATATTCCCCAAGGAATTGAAAGCAAAGTCTTGAAGAGGTGTTTGTATACCTGTGTTCATAGCAGCATTATTCACAATAGCCAAAAGGTGGAAGTAACCTGAGTGTCCAACAACTGAATGTTTAAACAAAACGTGACCTATCCATACAGTGAAATATTATTGAGTTTGAATGAGGAAAGACATTTTGACATATGCTATGACATGAGTGAATCTTCAAGACATTATGCTAAGTGAAATAAAGCAAACACAGAAAGACAAACATTGTATCAGTCCATTTATATGTGGTATCTAGAGTAGTCAAATTCATAGAAACAGAAAGTAGCATTGTGGATGCCAAGGTTACAGGGAGGGGATATGAGGAGTTGTTGAAGTGGAGTAGAGTTTCAGTTTTGCAAGATGAAAAAGTTCTGGAAACCAGCTGCACAACAATGTGAATATATTTAATAAAACTAAACTGTACTTTTAAAAATGGTTAAGATGATAAATTTTATGTTGTGTGCTTTTCACCAACATTTAAAAAATAAATGTCTTTCTAACAAGAGAAAGACAGATGAGGTAGGAGAGTCAGAGAAGGGGATGCGAGGATGGAAGCAAAGATTGGAGTGAAGGTGAACCATGAATCATGAATGCAGCGTCAAGAAACAAGAAAAGGCAAAGGAAAGATTCTCCCTTAGAGCCACCCAAAGGAATACAACTCTGCCGACACCTTGATTTTAGCCACGTCAGACCTGTTTTGGATTTGTATTTTTCAAAACATGAGATAATTGGACTTCCCTGGGGGTCCAGTGGTTAAGAATCTGCCTGCCAATGCAGGGGACATGGGTTTGATCCTTGGTCTGGGAAGATTCCACATGCCACAGGACAACTAAGCCTATGTGTTACACTGTGTGTTACAACTGTGGAGCCTGTGTGCTCCAACTATGAAGCCTATGCACTCTAGAGCCCACACTCAGCAACAAGAGAAGTCACCACAAAGAGACGGTTGAACACCACAGCTAGGGAAAGCTGGTGCACAGCAATGAAGACCCAGTGCAGCCCAAAAGTATTTAATTAATTAATTTTAAAAAAATGAGATAATACACGTGTGTTGTTTTAAGCCACTGTACATGCCAAGTTGCTTCAGCTGTGTCTGACTCTTTGCGACCCTATGGACCATAAACCACCAGGCTCCTCTGTCTATGGGATTTCCCAAGGAAGAATACTGGAGTGGGTTGCCATTTCCTTCGCCAGGGAATCTTCCTGACCCAGGGATCAAACCTGTGTCTCTTACATCTGCTGCACTGGCATTGGCAGGCATGTTCTTTACAACTAGCACCACCTGGGAAGCCCCTTTAAGCCACTAGCTTTGTGATAATTTGTTACAGCAGCCATAGGAAACTAATACTTCATCTGATTTTCCTAAAGTCATATTTTGTATTGATTTCCTTATAAATTACATGGTGCTATTCATAATTAGTTTTAATTTTCTTACTTCATATATTATTTCCATAAATCTGACTTAGCAAAAGTTGAAGTGGTCAGGGAACAGAACCTCAACCAATAAACCTCCAACCCTTGTTTACACCAGGTTGTGTCAACCAAGAGGATATTATAATATCCTCCTCTAAATTTATCTTAAACTCAGCACAAAAGCGTTAGTAAAATTTCCACAAACTTTCCTAACAGTAAAAATGTTTACATTTCAAAATCTGAGTTTTGAGGTAACAATAGATAAACATTCCAAGTCAGGTGCTGCGGGGGAGCAAATTGGAGAGCAGAATAACTGGTGATGAGGAACACAGGCTTTAGGGTTATTTAGCTCAAGGTCAAATACCAGCGCTGACACTTCCGATCTGTCTGACTATAGACAAAAGCTTCAAATTAATTACTGAAAATACTGATAATTTTCGGAGAAGGCAATGGCAACTCCAGTACTCTTGCCTGGAAAATCCCATGGATGGAGGAGCCTGGTGGGCTGCAGTCCATGGGGTCGCTAAGAGTCAGACACAACTGAGCGACTGCACTTTCACTTTTCACTTTCATGCCTTGGAGAAGGAAATGGCAACCCACTCCATTGTTCTTGCCTGGAGAATCCCAGGGACGGAGAAGCCTGGTGGGCTGCCATCTATGGGGTTGCACAGAGTCAAACACAACTGAAGCGACTTAGCAGCAGCAGCAGCAGTGATAATTTTAGAGTTACTGTAAGGATTAAATAATACATCTGATGTCAAGTGCTTAGCCAGTGTCCCTGGTACCTATTAAGTACTTGATAAAAGTTGCTGTTGTGTTAGTTGTTATTATTTTCATAACTCCTGATTATGAATGTGAGTCCAGAGTGAGCAGGTTTTGTTTTCCCTGTACTGTTCACCTTATAAGCTCACCTTGCAAATTGCCAGGCAAGTGTCTTATAGCTTTGTCCCATGATTCAACCCTGAATCAAAAGAGTACTTGAAATACTGCCAACAGCCTGACATGGAAATGAGAAATCAACCATTCAACTTCTTGCAAAACCTGTCTGCACACAAAAAGTCGATTGCACAGGTCTCCTGGCTCTAATTTAGAATTCCATCAGTGAAATAGCACATACCCTCAGTGACCACCATTACCAATGATAGTCATTTAGGAGGACACATTTCAAACATAAACATTTAAAATACCACCAAGCACGGCTTCACAGCTGAATTCTACCAAAAATTTAGAGAAGAGCTAACACCTATCCTACTCAAACTCTTCCAGAAATTGCAGAGGAAGGTAAACTTCCAAACTCATTCTATGAGGCCACCATCACCCTAATACCAAAACCTGACAAAGATGCCACAAAAAAAGAAAACTACAGACCAATATCACTGATGAACATAGATGCAAAAATCCTTAACAAAATTCTAGCAATCAGAATCCAGAAACACATTAAAAAGATCATACACCATGACCAAGTGGGCTTTATCCCAGGGATGCAAGGATTCTTCAATAGCTGCAAATCAATCAATGTAATTCACCACATTAACAAATTGAAAAATAAAAGCCATCTGATTATCTCAATAGATGCAGAGAAAACCTTCGACAAAATTCAACGTCCATTTATGATAAAAACTCTCCAGAAAGCAGGAATAGAAGGAACATAGCTCAACATAATAAAAGCTATATATGACAAACCCACAGCAAACATTATTCTCAATGGTGAAAAATTGAAAGCATTTCCCTAAAGTCAGGAAAAAGACAAGGGTGCCCACTTTTACCACTACTATTAAACATAGTTCTGGAAGTTTTGGCAACAGCAATCAGAGCAGAAAAAGAAATAAAAGGGATCTAAATTGGAAAAGAGGTAAAACTCTCACTGTTTGCAGAACCTTGATCCTCTAACATAGAAAACCCTAAAGACTCCACCAGAAAATTACTAGAGCTAATCAATGAACATAGTAAAGTTGCAGGATATAAAATCAATGCACAGAAATCGCTTGCATTCCTATACACTAATAATGAGAAAGTAGAAAAGAAATTAAGGAAACAATTCCATTCACCATTGCAATGAAAAGAATAAAATACTTAGGAATATATCTACCTAAAGAAACAAAAGACCTATATATAGAAAACTATAAAACACTGGTGAAAGAAATCAAAGAGGACACTAATAGATGCAGAAATATACCACGTTCATGGATTGGAAGAATCAATATAGGGAAAATGAGGATACTTCCCAAAGCAATCTACAGATTCAATGCAATCCCTATCAAGCTACCAGTGGTATTTTTCACAGAGATAGAACAAATAATTTCACAATTTTTATGGAAATACAAAAAACCTTGAATAGCCAAAGTAATCTTGAGAAAGAAGAATGGAATTGGAGGAACCAACCTGCCTGACTTCAGGCTCTACTACAAAGCCACAGTCATCAAGACAGTATGGTACTGGCACAAAGACAGAAATATAGATCAATGGAACAAAATAGAAAGCCCAGAGATAAATCCACACACCTATGGACACCTTATCTATGACAAAGGAGGCAAGAATATACAACAGAGAAAAGACAATCTCTTTAACAAGTGGTGCTGGGAAAACTGGTCAACCACTTGTAAAAGAATGAAACTAGATCACTTTCTAACACCCCACACAAAAATAAACCCAAAATAGATTAAAGATCTAAATGTAAGATCAGAAACTATAAAACTCCTAGAGGAGAACATAGGCAAAACACTCTCAGACATAAATCACAGCAGGATCCTCTATGATCCACCTCCCAGAATACTGGAAATAAAAGCAAAAATAAACAAATGGGATCTAATTAAAATTAAAAGCTTCTGCACAACAAAGGAAACTATAAGCAAGGTGAAAAGACAGCCTTCGGAATGGGAGAAAATAATAGCAAATGAAGCAACTGAAAAACAACTAATCTCAAAAATATACAAGCAACTTATGCAGCTCAATTCCAGAAAAATAAATGACCCAATCAAAAAATGGGCCAAAGAACTAAATAGACATTTCTCCAAAGAAGACATACAGATGGCTAACAAACACATGAAAAGATGCTCAACATCACTCATTATCAGATAAATGCAAATCAAGATCACAATGAAGTACCATTTCACGCCAGTCAGAATGGCTGCGATCCAAAAGTCTACAAGCAGTAAATGCTGGAGAGCATGTGGAGTAAAGGGAACCCTCTTACACTGTTGGTGGGAATGCAAACTAGTACAGCCACTATGGAGAACAGTGTGGAGATTCCTTAAAAAACTGGAAATAGAACTGCCTTATGACCCAGCAATCCCACTGCTGGGCATACACACGGAGGAAACCAGAACTGAAAGAGACACGTGTACCCCAAGGTTCATCGCAGCACTGTTTATAATAGCCAGGACATGGAAGCAACCTAGATGTCCATCAGCAGACAAATGGATAAGAAAGTTCAGTTCAGTTCAGTAGCTCAGTCATGTTCAACTCTTTGTGACCCCATGAATTGCAGCACACCAGGCCTCCCTGTCCATCACCAACTCCCGGAGTTCACTTAGACTCATGTCCATAGAGTCAGTGGTGCCATCCAGCCATCTCATCCTCGGTCGTCCCCTTCTCCTCCTGCCCCCAATCCCTCCCAGCATCAGAGTCTTTTCCAATGAGTCAACTCTTCACATGAGGTGGCCAAAGTACTGGAGTTTCAGCTTTAGCATCAGTCCTTCCAAAGAAATCCCAGGGCTGATCTCCTTCAGAATGGACTGGTTGGATCTCCTTGCAGTCCAAGGCACTCTCAAGAGTCTTCTCCAACACCACATGATGCTTTAGTTCAAAAGCATCAATTCTTCGGTGCTCAGGCTTCTTCACAGTCCAACTCTCACATCCATACATGACTACAGGAAAAACCATAGCCCTGACTAGACAGACCTTAGTCGGCAAAGTAATGTCTCTGCTTTTGAATATACTGTCTACGTTGGTCATAACTTTTCTTCCAAGCGGTAAACGTCTTTTAATTTCATGGCTGCAGTCACCATCTGCAGTGATTTTGGAGCCCAAAAAAATAAAGTCTGACACTGTTTCCACAGTTTCCCCATCTATTTCCCATGAAGTGATGGGACCAGATGCCATGATCTTCGTTTTCTGAATGTTGAGCTTTAGGCCAAGTTTTTCACTCTCCTCTTTCACTTTCATCAAGAGGCTTTTTAGCTCCTCTTCACTTTCTGCCATAAGGGTGGTGTCATCTGCATATCTGAGGTTATTGACATTTCTCCCGGCAATCTTGATTCCAGCTGGTGTTTCTTCCAGTCCAGCGTTTCTCATGATGTACTCTGCATAGAAGTTAAATAAGCAGGGTGACAATATACAGCTTTGATATACTCCTTTTCCTTTTTGGAACCAGTCTGTTCTTCCATGTCCAGTTCTAACTGCTGCTTCCTGACCTGCATACAGGTTTCTCAAGAGGCAGGTCAGGTGGTCTGGTATTCCCATCTCTTTCAGAATTTTCCACAGTTTATTGTGATCCACACTGTCAAAGGCTTTGGCATAGTCAATAAAGCAGAAATAAATGCTTTTCTGGAACTCTCTTGCTTTTTCCATGATCCAGTGGATGCTGACGATTTTATATCTGGTTCCTCTGCCTTTTCTAAAACCAGCTTGAACATCAGGAAGTTCACAGTTCACGTATTGCTGAAGCCTGGCTTGGAGAATTTGAGCATTACTTTACTAGCATGTGAGATGAGTGCAATTGTGTGGTAATTTGAGCATTTTTGGCATTACCTTTCTTTGGGTTTGGAATGAACACTGACCTTTTCCAGTCCTGTGGCCACTGCTGAGTTTTCCAAATTTGCTGGCATATTGAGTGCAGCATTTTCACAGCATCATCTTTCAGGATTTGAAACAGCTCAACTGGAATTTCATCACTTCCACTAGCTTTGTTTGTAGCGATGCTTTACAAGGCCCACTTGACTTTACATTCCAGGATGTCTGGCTATAGATGAGTGATCACACCATCGTGATTGTTTGGGTCGTGAAGATCTTTTTTGTACAGTTCATCTGTGTATTCTTGCCACCTCTTCTTAATGTCTTCTGCTTTTGTTAGGTCCAGACCATTTCTGTCCTTTATTGAGCCCATCTTTGCATGAAATGTTCCTTTGGAATCTGTAATTTTCTTGAAGAGATCTCTAGTCTTTCCCATTCTGGATAAGAAAGCTGTAGTACATATACACAATGGAATATTACTCAGCCGTTAAAAATGATACATTTGAATCAGTTCTAATGATGTGGATGAAACTGGAAGTCGATTATACAGAGTGAAGTAAGCCAGAATGAAAAACACCAATACTGTATACTAACACATATAAATGGAATTTAGAAAGATGGTAATGATAACCCTGTATGCGAGACAGCAATAGAGACACAGATGTATAGAACAGACTATTGGACTCTGTGGGAGAGGGAGAGGGTGGGATGATTTGGGAGAATGGCATTGAAACACGTATACTATCATGTAAGAAATGAATCACCAGTCTAGGTTCGATACAGGATACAGGATGCTTGGGGCTGCTGGACTGGGATGACCCACAGAGATGATATGGGGAGGGAGGTGGGAGGGGGGTTCAGGATTGGGAACTCATGTGCACCCATGGTGGATTCATGTCAATGTATGGCAAAACCAATAACGTATTGTAAAGTAAAATGAAAAAAGAGAGAGAGAGAGAGGAAAAAAAAATATCACCAAGCTGATCTATGTAAATTAATGTATCATGATATCCAAAATACATTATTAAGTGGAAGACATAAGCTATAGGATTGACTCAAAGTCTGATCTAAGTTTTGGGAAGACAATTATTATATGTATTTATATACATACAGACAAAAATCTGAAATAGTCACTTTGTACACTAGCTTTCATAAACTTATTTTATAATACGTATGTTTAGCAACCAGAAAACTGATAAAGATAAATTTGGTTGCCGCAAGCACTTTTAAGTTTAGTGTGCCCTCAGCTTTTACTGAGGATTGATTTTTGTATCATGTGAAGAATTTAAATGATCATGTGAAGAATTTACATCTTCTGCAAAACTGTCAGCACCAGGTCACACCAGTAATCCAGGAATCCAACCTGAAGTAACTTAGGCATACAAAGGGAATGCCCACATCACCAGAGAACAGAACAGGAAGGGTGGTCTGATCTGGCCTAAGAGAACTTGGATGTGGCCAAGAATGATTAATTCTGTCTCTACTTCCTTTTCTCTTTTCCCTTCCCTGACATGGCCTCATGGTGCTCCATGCCTACATTATTATGGGTTCCTGACTGGAGAGGAAAGTCTTTTCCTTGCAATCTCCATTTAGGAAAGTCCTAGAGAGGATTCTGATTAGCCTGCCTAGATTTGGGACCAGTCACTGTAGCCAAATATGTGAGGTCTTACGATTGGCAACTCCTATACCTCCCTCCCTTGGACTGCAAGGAGATCCAACCAGTCCATTCTGAAGGAGATTAGCCCTGGGATTTCTTTGGAAGGAATGATGCTAAAGGTGAAACTCCAGTACTTCGGCCACCTCATGCAAAGAGTTGACTCATTGGAAAAGACTTTGATGCTGGGAGGGATTGGAGGCAGGAGGAAAAGGGGACGACAGAGGATGAGATGGCTGGATGACATTACTGACTCGATGAACATGAATCTGAGTGAACTCCGGGAGTTGGTGATGGACAGGGAGGCCTGGCATGCTGCGATTCATTGGGTCTCAAAGAGTTGGACACGACTGAGCGACTGAACTGAACTGAACTGATACCTCCCTCCGAGAAGGCGATGGCACCCCACTCCAGTACACTTGCCTGGAAAATCCCATGGACGGAGGAGCCTGGTAGGCAGCAGTCCATGGGGTTGTGAAGAGTTGGACATGACTGAGCGACTTCACTTTCACTTTTCACATTCATGCATTGGAGAAGGAAATGGCAACCCACTCCAGTGTTCTTGCCTGGAGAATCCCAGGGACGAGAGACCTTGGTGGGCTGCCATCTATGGGGTCGCACATAACTGTAACAACTTAGCAGCAGCAGCAGCAGCATACCTCCCTAGTTCCATGGGGTTGTAGTTGGGGAAATGGCTGTTCTAGTACATAACAAAGTCCCATAGATTAGATGGCTTATAAACAACAGAAAGTTGTTCCTCACAGTCCTGGAGGTTGGAAGTCCCGTATTAGGGGTGCTGGCACATGGTCAGGTTCTGGTGACAGCACTCTTCCAGGTTGCAGACCTGCCAACATCTGGTATCCTCACATGATAGAAAGACAGTGAGCTAGCTCTCTGGCCTCTTTTTTTAAGGGCATGAATCACATTCATTAGGACCCACCCTCATGACCTAATTACCATCCAAAGGTCTCATATCCAAATATCATCACATTGGGATTAGGGCTTCAACATATGAATTTTAATAGGAGGACACAAACATTCAGTCCATAATAATGGCATTTCCCCAAAGAAGTGTGGTCCTGTTCTGGGCAGATGGAGCCACATATTTTTATTGCTGAGTACATTGCCAGGTTGCATTCTAGCATCTGTTATAAAAGTTCCTTGGTGATCAATTTGCCCTTAAACTATGGCTCAGAGATAGGAAGTGTTAGTATTCTTGGGGAAAATGGAAGACGGAGGGACTCAGTTTTACAGAATAGCATCTGTAATGAGCAGTAGCCAAGTATAAGTTTGGAGACCTAAACTGACAATAGATTTAATAAACAGACCATAAAAGCCAGCCTAAAAAATTTGTCTGGACCAATACATTATTTTAGAGTATAATTAGAGGTACATTTGTTTTTAATCCCAAGGTCTGTAAGATCTTGATATCCTCAATTTCAAAATTTTCAAAACCTAGGTTTTTAGGAACAGAAGCCACACTATTTGAAAGGGAATGTGTGTGTGTGCTAAGTCACCTCAGCTGTGTCCAACTCTTTGTGACCCCATGGACTGTAGCCCGCCAGGCTCCTCTGTCCATGGGATTCTCCAGGCAAGAATACTAGAGTGGGTTGCCATGCCCTCCTCCAGGGGAACTTCCCAACCCAGGGATTGAACCCAGGTCTCTTATGTCTCCTACATTGGCAGATGGGTTCTTCACCAATAGTGCTACCTGGGAAGTCCATTGGAAAAGGAATAGTATATGCAAATTTGAAAATGAGTAAACATGTATTGGTGACAGGACTATTCTATCAAGGAGTTCTGTTAAGAAGCCTGCATTAGTCCAGAGAATCAGAACCAATAGAATGTAGGTGGATAGATAGATAGATAGATTAATTTATCATAAGGTATTAGCTCATGCAATTATGGAGGCTGAGAAGTACAACGTTTGCAATCTGCAAGTGGATGTCTAGGAATGTGGTGTAGTTCAAAGGTCTGAAAGCCAGATTGCTAATGATATAGATTGCAGTCTGAGTCTGAAGGCCTGAGATCCAGAAATGCCAAGAGCAGAAGATTGATCTCCCAGCTCAAAGGTTGAATCCAGTCTTCTTCTGCCTTTTTATTCTATTCAGGCACTCAGTGAACTGGATGAGGCTCAGCCACTTTGGGAAGGACAATCTGCTTTACTTAGTCTACAGATTCAAATGCTAATCTCTTCCAGAAACACCTCAGACACATCCAGAAATAATGTATAGCCAGATATCTGGACATCCTATGATCTAGTCAAATGGACACATAAATTAATGATCACGATACCTTTACATCCTTACTAAAATTCTGAACTTTAACCTGTGCCAGCTGAATAAGCTTTAATTGGAAAATATTTCATCCTACAGAGTTCATAGAAGTTCTTTTGTTTTGAAAAAGGTTGTAATTTTGTCAATAATCTTGGAAGTGGCTTAGGCTAGCACACTTTTGACCTCTGCAGAAATGTTCCCTGGCTCCAAAATGGACTTTGGAGAATGGGCAAACTTATCACTTCTTGGAAAAACAAAAGGAAAGAAAAGAGAGGCATGTGCTGGAAAGAAAGAAGATTTCAAAGATAAAAAGATAATGACACATAGTAGATAGAAACATAAATCAGTGCTTGTTTATCAGATTATAAATAGTCTTGTCTTTCCCCAGTGCCATGGCCATTGTGTTCCTGGGAAACCTCATGTCATTTAATATGTTCAAGGCAAATAGGGTTAACTGTACCTACAGTGACGGCTCTGTTTCACTACTGCAGCTGAGCTCAGTGGGAATTCTGCAGAAAGACTTCAAGCAGGGCTGAGCTTTGTCTTTCATGGATGTGCCATCTGTATTTCAAGAAGAACACACCATGAATAATAATCAGTGCCTTTTGGTGATGGTAGATGGCAATACAATACACTGGCAGATTAAAAAAATTTTTTTCTCAGAGCAGCACTATATTATGTTATTGTAATTTTTCCCCCTATAAATCATTGAGAAGTATTAGCGTTTCTTTTTTTTTTAACCCAGTTTTCGAGTTAAATATGTAGAATGTAGGTCATATGTAGTATTCTATATGACACATGAACAAGTTGAAAAGGACAACAAATTTAATAAAGGGTGAGAAAGCTCAAGTAAGGGGAAGCAGATGGTGAGAGAGATTTTCATAATTTAAGAAGATGTGAGGACTTCTTTTAAACCAAAAGAAGTATCAAGAAGTATTTGGTTAGCTCTGCTCTTCATGAAGTAATGCTTTGTATGGTCTCCAATAAATCACAGTAATAATAAGAATGATAGTATTTAAATTGTCTTCAGTTCAGTTCAGTTCAGGTGCTCAGTTGTGTCCAACTCTTTGCGACCCCATGAACTGCAGCACACCAGGCCTCCCTGTTCATCACCAACTCCTGGAGTTCACTCAAACTCACGTCCATCAAGTCGGTGATGCCATCCAGCCATCTCATCCTCTGTCGTCCCCTTCTCCTCCTGCCCCCAATCCCTCCCAGCATCAGAGTCTTTTCCAATGAATCAACTCTTTGCATGAGGCAGCCAAAGTATTGGATTTTCAGCTTCAGCATCAGTCCTTCCAAAGAACACCCAGGACTGATCTACTTCAGAATGGACTGGTTGGATCTCCTTGCAGTCCAAGGCACTCTCAAGAGTCTTCTCCAACACCACAGTTCAAAAGCATCAATTCTTTGGCGCTCAGCCTTCTTCACAGTTCAACTCTCACATCCATACATGACCACTGGAAAAACCATAGCCTTGACTAGACGGACCTTTGTTGGCAAAGTAATGTTTCTGCTTTTGAATATGCTATCTAGGTTGGTCATAACTTTCCTTCCAAGGAGTAAGCGTCTTTTAATTTCATGGCTGCAGTCACCATCTGCAATGATTTTGGAGCCCCAAAAAAATAAAGTCTGACACTGTTTCCACTGTTTCCCCATCTATTTCCCATGAAGTGATGGGACCAGATGGCATGATCTTTGTTTTCTGAATGTTGAGCTTTAAGCCAACTTTTTCACTCTCCTCTTTCACTTTCATCAGGAGGCTTTTTAGTTCCTCTTCACTTTCTGCCATAAGGGTGGTGTCATCTGCATATCTGAGGTTATTGATATTCTCCCGGCAATCTTGATTCCATCTTGTGATTCTTCCAGCCCAGCGTTTCTCATGATGTACTCTACATAGAAGTTAAATAAGCAGGGTGACAATATACAGCCTTGATATACTCCTTTTCCTATTTGGAACTAGTCTGTTCTTCCATGTCCAGTTCTAACTGTTGCTTCCTGACCTGCATACAGATTTCTCAAGAGGCAGGTCAGGTGGTGTGGGATTCCCATCTCTTTCAGAATTTTCCACAGTTTATTGTGATCCACACTGTCAAAGGCTTTGGCATAGTCAATAAAGCAGAAATAGATGTTTTTCTGGAACTCTCTTCCTTTTCCATGATCCAGTGGATGCTGGCGATTTGATGTCTGGTTCCTCTGCCTTTTCTAAAACCAGCTTGAACATCTGGAAGTTCACGGTTTAGGTATTGCCTCTTAGTATGTGTTATTCAATATTCTAGATATTTTACCCATATTTTAATTTACTTAATATTCATGACAACTCTGCGGGATGGCTACTATTGTTATCCCCATCTTATAAAAATATGACAATACTGAGGCATAGCAAGCTTAAGCTATCTTCCCAGGGCATACAGTAAACAGTGGAGCTTACATGAGCACTCAGGCAGTCTGGCTCCAGATCCCATTCTCTTAACTATGCCGTGTGCTGTACTGTGCTTAGTCACTCAATTGGGTCTGACTCTTTGCAACCCCATGAACTGTAGCCCGCCAGGCTCCTTTGTCTATTGGGATTCTCCAGGCAAGAATACTGGAGTGGGTTGCCATGCTCTTCTCTAGGGAATGTTTCCAACCCAGGTCTCCCGCATTGCAGGTGGATTCTTATCCATCTGAGCTGCCAGGGAAGCCCGAGAATACTGGAGTGGGTAGTTTACCCTTCTCTAGGGGACTTCTCGACCCAGGAATCGAAACAGGGTCTCCTGCTTTGCAAGCAAATTCTTTACCAGCTGAGCTACCAGGGAAACTCTGCTATGCCATACAACCTGATGAATAATTTTTCCATTTGTACAGAATTTTGTTTTCTAGAAGATGTTTACACGCTCATTATCTCTTATGTATAAACCCTCAATGTCACAGAGTGCTAGGCACATGGAAAAGGCTGGATTCATATACAGACCTTCTGAGCTGAAGTCTATGCTCATCCTCCCAGCCCACACTTTCTTTAAAGTTTGACTTTAGGTAAGACTCTAGACCAACAATTCCACTTTTGGAACTTAGTCTGTGAAAACACTTATCCAAGGGTATAAGAATATATGTAAAAGAGAGTTCATTCAAGCACTATTTGTAGTACCAAAAGAAGAAAAAGAAAAAACAAAAACAAACACCCAGGAAAAGATCTAAATGTCTATTAGTAGGGAAATGGTTCAATAAATTATGGTGCAAATATGATATGCTATCTTGTGTTAGGATGTAGGTTTACAATTTCAAATTTCACATAGTTGATTTCAGCATATAGTTTGGTAATATGCTTAACTCCCTTTGTCAATCTCCATTTTTAAGTTGGCGTATTTAGATTATTTGCATTTAGTGTAATCATTGGTATGTTAGGACTTAAGTCTGTGTTTTACCTTTTTTTTCTCTGTATTTGTTTTTTGTGTTTTTTCTCCCCTTCATTCCTGTGGGTTACATGAATATTTCTTTTAGAATTCCTTTTCTTCTATAGCACTTTTGAGTATTTGTCCTGGTTAGCTTTTTAAGTGGTTTCTCTAGGTAGTACATTATATATGCCTAACTCATTACAATCTATTATTGTCAACATTTTACCCTTTCAAATGAAATACAGAAATTTAAATTCTTTGCCCTCCCCACTTGTAATACAAATGTCTTAAACATTTCCTCTACATAAAGAGCCATATCAGATGGTGTTATAATTTTTGCTTTAGTAATCAAACAATTTAGAAAACTCAAGAGAGGGAAAAACTATTATATTTATTCATATTTTTGCTTATGTGCTCTTGTTTTCTTTCCTAATGTTCCAAGATTCCTTTAAAAAACATTTCCTTACTGTTAGAAAATTTTCTTGGCCATTCTTTTAGTGTAGTTCTGTCTATGAGCAAAAAAATTCTCTTAGTTTTCTTTCACCTGAGAATATCGGAGAAATCAAATAACTTGATTTCTCCTTCATTGCTGAAGGACATTTTCTCTGGGAGGACAAGTCTTTTCTTTTAGCACTTGAACAATGTCATGTTACTTTCCTTTTGGATTCCATGTATTATCTTCTGAAATCTGCTGTCATTTCAAATTGTTTTCTCCTATAAAGGGATGCCATTTCATATTAGGATTTTCTCTTTGTCTTTACTTTTCAGAAGTTTGATTATGACATGCCTTAGTGTGAATTTCTTTTTTAACTCTTTGGGGTTTGCTCACCTTTTAAAATCTGTAGGTTTATGTCTTTCACTAACTTGGGGCAACTTTTCAGTCAATATATATTAGGAGACTCTTTTAATTCAGTCCTCTTTCTCCTTTTCTTCCAGAACACTAATGTTAGATATTCTGTTTTTGTCCCATAAATATCTAACACTCTGCTTATTTTTATTTTTCAATATATTATCTCTCTGTTGTTCGGGCTGAGTAATTTCTATTGTCCTATCTTCAGGTTCACTGATTTTTTTTTTTTTTTTTTTGGTCTCCTATATTCTGCTGTAATCCCATCATTAGGATTTATTTCAATTCAGTTACTATGATTTTCAGTTCTAAAATTTCCATTGTTTACTCTTTGCAGCTTCTATTTCTTTGCTTTTCTCAGGACTTTATACCCTTATATCATCAGTCACAGGATGAGACTCATTCCAAAAAGATTTCGCAAGACAGTTTTCTTCACTGAGGTCACCCCTGGAGAGGGCTGACAGCTAAGGATGATCTGCTAACAGCACTCCAGCAGCTGGGAAACTAGTCCTGTATCCCGAAGGGAACTCTGGGTGACACATGGCAGCTGTTGCTACATGTTCTTTCCTGCACTGGGCCAGTGATACAGAGCTCTGATCACTATCCTTAAGTTTGTGGCTAGACATAGGGTTTGTTGGCTCCCATTGATTTTCTCTTTTTTAGACCAACGTATTCAAGGGTAAGATTGAATATGGGACGTCTTCTCTGGACACACAAGGCTAGATTCCACCAAAAAGCACAGAGTTCTCACCCTGTCCTATCCCACTGTGTCTGGCTCCAGCCAGCTTGCTCAATTTAAACTCTCTTGCTTTAAAACTGAGCTGCCACCAGTAAAGACATTATTGCTGATAGTACTAATGATATGACTCTAATTTATTGAGCATCACCACTTTTCTGTTATTTTACATATTTTATTTTATTGAATGCTCACAACTACTCAATGTGGTAAGAATTATTATATGGCTAAATAACTTGCCCCAAATCTACAAGTTACCAGAAAGCAAAGTCAGAATCGAACTCTTGGGCTTTTTCCACCATTCTGTGCCATCTGCCTCCTGTTCACTAGGGTCTCATTCAGATCAATAGAGCCGTTATTATGTAGCACATTCACTCTATATGCTCTGTACAAAACGAAACTGTCAAGTGCAATTTCAATTTTAAAAAAGAATTTAAAGGAAAATATTTAGAAATATTTACTTTGGTTATCTCCAGAATGCTAGGGGTATAGGTGATTTTGTTTTCTTCTATACTTTTCAGCATTTTCTAAAAAATTTTGCAAAAACATACAGGCGTAAATAGGAGAAAGCCCTCTTAAAAAGAGAAAATAAACAGGAGAAAAAGATTGTTCAAAAGTGAAGCCAGCTGTCAGTGGGCAAAGTGTTAAAAGGTTCCAAGAATAGACACAATTTATATACTCTGCCCTCTTTTGTAGAAATGATTTCACTTATGTACTAGATGAGTTTCTGAAATGTTGATTCTAAATCAATGTTTTTCAAGTTGAAGCCTATTTTAAGTGGTTTAGGGAAAGTACTTATATAAGTAAATATTGTAGTAGTTCCTTTTGTAAAGTGTGGATGAAAAGTGGTACCTGCCGAATCAGTAACAGAGGGTGCTGCAGTCATCAAGCCATCAGCCACTGGTGCCCCACTCCCATCTGTAAATGTGTATCCTGAGTGGATTCAGGACGCAGAAAAGCAGGATACTGGCCCTAGATAGTTAAGGTGCATATCAAAGGGATGATTTCTGAGTCCAGACTCTTGCATCTTCCAATACATAGAAAAGCGCTAACTTCATTAACTTGAGATGTCTGGTTTTTCTTTAATTAACAGTAATCTTTTTTTTGGAAGACTTTTTAGATGTGAACCATTTGAAAGTCTTTATTGAATTTGTTATAATATTGCTTCTGTTTTATGTTTTGGTTTTCTGGCAGCAAGACACGTGGGATCGTAGTGCCCCAACCAGGTCTCAAACCCATGCCCTCTGCAATATAAGTCTGGTGTCTTAACCACTGAACTTCCACAGAAGGCCCAAGAAGCGATTTATTAGAATAGGATGTTTGTGAGATTTACAAGCAGGTGGGCAAGAGGATGCCACCCCAAGAACTTAGTGGGCTATGTTTATAATCAAAGGGAGAGTGGAGAGGGGGAGAAGACTACTCTCTTCCTCATTCTTGAGTAGACATCAAGCTTCTATCATCAGTTCCTCTTCCATGTCAAGTGGGATAGTTTTCTTGTCCCTACTTGGTCAAACTAGGATTGTCATGACAAATGAAAATGAGTAAAAAGGTGGTAACATGTACTAAAGAATGATAAATCATCTCACGTTTCAGTATAATGTCACCTTTTCCATATATATATATATATATATATATATATATTTATATATATATTTTTTAAGTGTGTACAGAGTAACATGTCCTAGGAATCATTAACTTACTGACCCCACTGGGCAGGATGTGGGTCTCATTCCACTATTGCTTGGGGTCTGTCCCATGTTTCTGTGGCACAGTTTTGTTGCTAAGCAAGCCTGCCTGGTTTTGTGGTTAAGCAAACCTGCTTTCTTGAGTGACCATTAACTTTAAGGAATCTCCCATACGTTTTCTTTACTTATGATTCCTTAGTGGGATTAACTGTTTAATCACCTACTTTGTCCCTATCATTATCACTGTTCTACTCTCCTACTGAATTCACCCGACTCTGTCCCAAAACAAGATTGTAAGTTCTGTGAAGACTGAAAAGAGATCTCTCTCTCTCTCTCTTTTTATATACAACTTCTCTATACTCCCACCCCATCCATCCACCCACATTCAAAAGCACTGAGGCTATTTTTGTTAAATCATGACAGATCAACTGATACAGAAGGTAGGGGTTTCAGAAACACATAGGGGTTAGAATAAGCTGGGTTTGTCAAGTAACTGTAAAAACTAGCAGTAAGATTAGCTATAAAAAGAAAAAGGAGGCATGTGTAGGCCCTGCAGCTGGCTCACTGATACATCCCCACCAGCCCTCACCATCTGGGGCTTGGGGGCAGAGCTCCACATTGATGCTCTTGCTCACTTGCGTGAGTTGCTGGGAAGAAATGTGCAACCTTGCCTGATAGGCTCTATGAGAGTCTGGTTTCCTAGTCTGGAAGTCTTCTGGGATGAGATTTATTTGTCTGAATGGTCTGTATTTCTTACCAATGGTCCCACCCTAACTATATGCCAGAAAATTTGGAAAACTCAGCAGTGGCTACAGAACTGGAAAAGGTCAGTTTTCATTCCAATTCCAAAGCAAGGCAATGCCAAAGAATGCTCAAACTACCGCACAATTGCACTCATCTCACATGCTAGTAAAGTAATGCTTAAAATTCTCCAAGCCAGGCTTCAGCAATGCGTGAACCATGAACTTCCTGATGTTCAAGCTGGTTTTAGAAAAGGCAGAGGAACAAGAGATCAAATTGCCAACATCCACTGGATCATGGCAAATGCAAGAGAGTTCCAGAAAAACATCTATTTCTGCTTTATTGACTATGCCAAAGCCTTTGACTGTGTGGATCACAATAAACTGTGGAAAATTCTGAAAGAGATGGGAATACCAGACCATCTGACCTGCCTCTTGAGAAATCTGTATGCAGGTCAGGAAGCAACAGTTAGAACTGGACATGGAACAACAGACTGGTTCCAAATAGGAAAAGGAGTACATCAAGGCTGTATATTGTCACCCTGCTTATTTAACTTATATGCATAGTACATCATGAGAAATGCTGGACTGGAAGAAACACAAGCTGGAGTCAAGATTCTGGGAGAAATATTAATAACCTCAGATATGCAGATGACACCACCCTTATGGCAGAAAGTGAAGAGGAACTAAAAAGCCTCTTGATGAAAGTGAAAGAGGAGAGTGCAAAAGTTGGCTTAAAGCTCAACATTCAGAAAACGAAGATCATGGCATCTGGTCCCATCACTTCATGGGAAATAGATGGGAAACAGTGGAAACAGTGTCAGACTTTATTTTGGGGGGATCCAAAATCACTGCAGATGGTGACTGCAGCCATGAAATTAAAAGACGCTTACTCCTTGGAAGAAAAGTTATAACCAACCTATACAGCATATTCAAAAGCAGAGACATTACTTTGCCGACTAAGATCTGTCTAGTCAAGGCTATGGTTTTTCCTGTGGTCATGTAAGGAATGGAGAGTTGGACTGTGAAGAAAGCTGAGCGCTGAAGAACTGACGCTTTTGAACTGTGGTGTTGGAGAAGACTCTTGAGAGTCCCTTGGACTGCAAGGAGTTCCAACCAGTCCATTCTGAAGGAGATCAGCCCTGGGATATCTTTAGCAGGAATGATGCTAAAGCTGAAACTCCAGTACTTTGGCCACCTCATGAGAAGAGTTGACTCATTGGAAAAGATTCTGATGCTGGGAGGGATTGGGGGCAGGAGGAGAAGGGGACAACAGAGGATGAGATGGCTGGATGGCATCATTGACTCGATGGACGTGAGTCTGAGTGAACTCTGGGAGTTGGTGATGGACAGGGAGGCCTGGCGTGCTGCGATTCATGGGGTTGCAAAGAGTTGGACACGACTGAGCGACTGAACTGAACTGGACTATATGCCTCTGAAAAATTCAGTGAACAGAAGAGGTAGATGATGTTTGCTCAGTTTTATCCTTAGGAATAAAAGCAAATGTTCCAAATTAAAAGCTGATCATTTACTTCCAGCTCTTCTGGGGCTCCCCATCACCCTCAGAAGGAAGTCCAATGTCCTTATTAAGGTCCTGTGCTTTCTAGCTCCTGCCTCTTCTCTCTGTAGCGTCACCCCACACCACCCTATTCTGTCTTCTCTCCTTCTCTGAGCCCTGGTATCAGCCGTCCTGACTTTTCTCTCGAGGCTGGGAATTCTTTTCACCTTTCCCACTGCCCTTTTCTCATTCTTATCCTCATCTTTCACGTGTCAGTTTGAGTATGACTGCCATAGGAGATCCTACCTGGGACACAGGTTCATGTGTTCCAAGTTCTTTCCAAGTCCCCCTGTCTCTTGCATCACACAGTAATTTGCCTTTAATGACCAGTCTTCCTGAAGGCAGGGGCTGTGTTTATTCTGTGGTCTTCCTGCCTCACCCATTGTCTGGCACAGGACACACAAATCTTTGCTGAATGAAATGGATGAACAGCTGAACCAGGAAGGCCTTTGAAGCTGCAACTTAGGGGATCTCTAAGAAAACTTTGTTTTCTTTATTTCCGGCAATTGCTGAAATGAACAGGGCCTATGGCTGGGAAGGGGAAAGGCCAGATACAGTAACAATGACAGGAGTATTTTTAAGCTCTTAGCCTCAGGCTCTGCTCTAGGCTCTTTCTATGAATTATCTCATTTAATCCCCACAATTGCTATTATTATCTCCACTCTGCAGCCAGTCATGGGGAGGGGGAATAATACTATTTGGGAAGGAAATCAAGATGTAAAGAAGTTGCTGAAAACTTCAAATAGAAAGAAATGCAGGCTTAATCTGAGGTTTGCTGGAAAAAAGGGAAAAAAACCCCAGACTCTGGCTTCAGGTCTGGGAAGTGACTCTGGGATGCTTGGTCGACAATAAGGTTTACTCAGTGCTGACCAAATGCTGGCTGAGTACGATATGTGCATTCTCCATCCAATCTGCACAACAGCCCATTGAGGAGAGGAGCTTCAGAACAGTTGTCACCTGCTCAGTGTCATACTGCTGGTTAATGGCAGAATCATAGTTTGAGCCCAGATTGACTTCTGTCTCGGTCACCTCTGGCTGATATAACAAAATACCATAGGTTGGGTGGCTTAAACAACAGACATTTGTTTCTCACAGTTCTGGCAGCTGGAAAGTTTGAGGTCAGGATGCTAGCTAGTATGGTCAGGTTCTGGTGACAGTTCTTTTTCCTGGCTTGCAGTCAACTGCCTTCTTGTCTTCTTGCTGTGTCCTCACATGGCCTGGGGGTGGGGTGGATAGAGAGAGCTCTTCCTTTGGGGTGGAAAAGAATCTCTTTCTTTTCTTTAAGGACACTAATGCCGGGAAGGGGACTCTATTTTCATAATCTCATTGAAACAATCATCTTCTAAAGGCCTCACCTCCAAATACCATCCCATTGAGAATGAAACCAGATATGAATCTTGGAGGAAGCAAACATTTGGTCCATGACTATCCTGAAGTCCACATGCTTACTGAGGGATTCCCAAATGGTCAATAAAGCACCAGTTCTGGTTTACTTCTTGAATTACTTGAATGCATTTACTTGATGCATTAAAATTATATTAGGAATTTATGGGCTTCCAAGGTGGCGCAGTGGTAAAGAATCTGCCTGCCAATGCAGGAGATGTGGGAGACGCAGGTTTGATCCCTGGATCAGGAAGATTCCCCTGGAGGAGGAAATGGCAACCCACTCCAGTATTCTTGCCTGGAAAATTCCCTGAACGGAGGAGCCCGGGGGGCTACAGTCCATGGGGTCACAAAAGAGTCAGACACAGCTGAGCATACACACACACACACACACACACACACACACACACACACACACACACACACACACACATAGGGATTTACACAAACAATATACAGCTCAGATCAACAATTCCAAGTCAGTCAGTCAGTCAGTTCAGTCGCTCAGTCATGTCTGACTCTTTGAGACCCCATGAATCGCAGCACGCCAGGCCTCTCTCCATCACCAACTCCTGGAGTTCACTCAAACTCACATCCATCAGGTCAGTGATGCCATCCAGCCATCTCATCCTCTGCTGTCCCCTTTTCCTCCTGCCCCCAATCCCTCCCAGCATCAGAGTCTTTTCCAATGAGTCAGCTCTTCGCATGAGGTGGCCAAAGTACTGGAGTTTCAGCTTTAGCATCAGTCCTTCCAAAGAACACCCAGGACCGATCTCCTTTAGAATGGACTGGTTGGATCTCCTTGCAGTCCAAGGCACTCTCAAGAGTCTTCTCCAACACCACAGTTCAAAAGCATCAATTCTTTGGCGCTCAGCCTTCTTCACAGTCCAACTCTCACATCCATACATTACTGGAAAAACCATAGCCTTGACTAGATGAACCTTTGTTGGCAAAGTAATGTTTCTGCTTTTGAATATGCTGTCTAGGTTGGTTATAACTTTCCTTCCAAGGAGTAAGCGTCTTTTAATTTCATGGCTGTAGTCACCATCTGCAGTGATTTTGGAGCCCCAAAAAATAAAGTCTGACACTGTTTCCACTGTCTCCCCATCTATTTCCCATGAAGTGATGGGACCAGATGCCATGATCTTCGTTTTCTGAATGTTGAGCTTTAAGCCAACTTTTTCACTCTCCTCTTTTACTTTCATCAAGAGGCTTTTAGTTCCTCTTCACTTTCTGCCATAAGGGTGGTGTCATCTGCATATCTGAGGTTATTGATATTTCTCCCAGCAATCTTGATTCCAGCTGGTGTTTCTTCCAGTCCAGCATTTCTCAGGATGTACTCTGCATAGAAGTTAAATAAGCAGCTTGACAATATACAGCCTTGACATACTCCTTTTCCTATTTGGAACTAGTCTGTTGTTCCATGTCCAGTTCTAACTGTTGCTTCCTGACCTGCATATAGGTTTCTCAAGAGGCAGGTTAGGTTGTCTGGTATTCCCATCTCTTTCAGAATTTTCCACAATTTATTGTGATCCACACAGTCAAAGGCTTTGGCATAGTCAATAAAGCAGAAATAGATGTTTTTTCTGGAACTCTCTTG